>NC_073229.2:36453750-37672187 GCF_029281585.2 Gorilla gorilla gorilla | reverse complement strand
GAACCCAACTGATTGGTCCAGAGATTAGCCTCTCCCAATCAGTCTGACTTTCATGTGCTGTGTCTCATTAAATAGATTAATAGTCAGTCAATGAGTAGGCCCTTTGCAGGTGAGATGTCCAACCTGGTTCTATCAGCGGCTCCCCCAGTGCAAGGTCTAGCTCAACCCTGCATCATTGGCATGGGGATGTAGGCTGGATGGCATAAACTAATCAAAGTGTTGTCCAAGCACCAGTCCTGGTTCACGAGCTATTAATAGTCTGAGTGAGAAAAGCACAATGCTAATATAAGTGGTTAGAGAATGTTACAGCAATTTGACTTTGCTGAAACAGCCAAATGCATGATCAGTGGTCTTAAAAGTCTTGAATCAGGATACGGACCAGTTGGGGTGTTGTCAAACACACCTGGTAAATTGCATGCCTCACACACAGAGTACTGGTCATGGTCACATGCAGTAGGACCACAGGATGCTCTTCATTAGATTGGAAATTGAAACAGCACAACACAAAACTGGTCCTTCACCACAGATAAATAATATACCTTTATATCAGATACATAGGTATAATAAGTATTTCGTAATGAATAGAAATGAGCATCCTGTCTGAGTAGACAAATTAGTTAAATCACCTTCTCTGGATGAGCACAGCTCTTGGGTGAGGGTATGGGGACACAGTTTAGTAAACAGCTAGCCTTGAGGATTTCAACCCCAACTTACCCTATCAGCCATGGCTTCTATGCAGTGCACAAACCACACAGCCACATGCAGCCTCACATGGTAGCTGTGCCCATGGCCAACCAGACTCAGAGACCTGTGCTTCAGTTCACACGTGGGATTTCTTTTATCAGGAGGCTCTTTAGCAGGGCCAACTTCAACAGCAGTCTGATCTCCAATTTGGGATAGAACTCAAGATACTTGTCTCCAATATCTTGAAGCCCAAACAAATTCAGATATGTTTATAACCACTGTTTCAGTAATTCCCAAACAATGAGACATTCCATGATAGAGATGATGCTTCTGAAATAGTCTGTGATGTTTGGAAGCTGGTCTGCACAGAACTCCTGGTGGACTTGCGAGGCAGGTGTCACCTAATTCCACCTGCCTTCTCTGGTCGGTAGATATAATAGCGACCCCCAATGAATTATGTCCCCAGTGTGTACATGCCCTTGTAATGTGACACTATAGCTCCGGTCAGCAAGAAGATGGACCTATTTCCCACCCCCTTGAATCCCATCTGGCTTTGTGACTTGTTTTGACCAATAAAATACGTAGGCCTTAAGACGTTCATGGCTTTCACTGTTCCCTTATTGGAATACTAAGATGCCATGTTGTGAAATAACCTAGTATAGCCTACTAGAACATGAGGGGTGATGTGGAGAACTAAGACATCTAGCTGATAGCTAACGTTAACTGCCAGATGCACGAGTGAGCCTATCTGGATCTACCAGCTTGAGCTGAGCAGTCAAATGACTGTAGCCCTATCAGTGATCCTGACTATGACTGGTAGAAGAACCATTTGGATAAGGAAACCACAAACCATGAGAAATAACAAATTATTCTTGTAAACCACTAAATTTTGGAGTTATTTGTCACGCAGCAGTAGATAGTGAAGACGTCATCCTACAAAGTCTCTTCTCTGACCAGTCAAAACATTGTGAACATATATTACTGCTATTTCTGTATTAGCTTTTTACTTCTACTAAGCCATATGCTTTTTTTTTTTTTTTTTTTTTTTGACGAAGTTTCACTCTGTCATCCAGGCTGCAGTGCAGTGGCACGATCTCAGCTCACTGCAACCTCTGCCTCCCTGGTTCAACCGATTCTCCTGCCCTAGCCTCCCGAGTAGCTGGAACTACAGGCGGGTGCCACAACTCCTGGCTAATTTTTTGTGTTTTTAGTAGAGGCGGGGTTTCACCGTGTTAGCCAGGATGGTCTCGATCTCCTGACCTCGTGATCCACCCGCCTCACCATCCCAAAGTGCTGGGATTACAGGCGTCAGCCACCGTGCCCGGCCAAGCCATATGCTTTTTGAGGCCTCTTTATACATCTAGTACATCTCAGATGATTCCTCTTGAACATCTCAGAGCAAATATCAAAATGCCTTCATATAGTAGACACTGAAAAAACATGTACTTTAAAATAACGCAATTATAGGTTGCAGTGAGCAGAGATTGCACCACTGCACTTCAGCCTGGACGACAGAGGGAGACTCCATCTCAAAAAATAAAAATTTAAAAAAAAAAGGCCAGGTGCAGTGGCTGACGCCTGAAATCCCAGCACTTTGGGAGGTTGAGGCGGGCGGATCACGAGGTCAGGAGATTGAGACCATCCTGGCTAACATGGTGAAATCCAGTCTCTACTAAAAATACAAAAAATTGACCAGGCATGGTGGTGGGCACCTGTAATCCCAGCTACTCGGGAGGCTGAGGCAGCAGAATGGCGTGAACCCGGGAGGCAGAGTTTGCAGTGAGCCGAGATGGCGCCACTGCACTCCAGCCTGGGCAATAGAGTGAGACTCCGTCTCAAAAATAAAATAATAAATAAATAAATAAATAAAAATAATGTGGATTATTCAACATTTTATAATCAAAGGGTCACACAACACAAGTTTTCACTTACGGTTTCGTGCTGAATAATGATGCATCATCTGTTTAGAAATGTGGATTGAGGCCGGGCTCAGTGGCTCACGCCTATAATGCCAGCACTTTGGGCGGCCGAGGCAGGTGGATCACAAGGTCAGGAGATCGAGACCATTCTGGCTAACAGCCTGAAAACGCGCCTTTGCTAAAAATACAAAAAATTAGGCGGGCGTGGTGGCAGGCGCCTGTAGTCCCAGCTGCTTGGGAGGCTGAGGCAGGAGAACCGGTGTGAACCTGGGAGGGGGAGCTTGCGGTGAGCCAAGATCGTGCCACTGCACTCCAGCCTGGGTGGGCAATAGAGCGAGACTCTATCTCAAAAAAAAAAAAAAAAAAGAAATGTGGATGGAAAAAATTTGGCAACTTTGCTGGTCATGGTGACTCCCACCTGTAATCCCAGGACTTTGGGAGGCCAAGGTGGGTGGATTACCTGAGGTCAGGAGTTCAAGACCAGCTTGGCCAACATAGTGAAACCCTATCTGTAGTAAAAATACAAAAATTAGCCAGGCGTGGTGGCAGGTGCTTGTAATCCCAGCTACTTAGGAGGCTGAGGAAGGAGAATCGCTTGAACCCAGGAGGCAGAAGTTGCAGTAAGTAGAAATTACACCGCTACACTTTAGGCTGGGCAACAAAGCGAGACTCTGTCTCAAAAAAAAAAAAAAAAAAAAAGAATATGGCAACTTAAGGACCTACCTTTGCTACTTAAGAGGAAGAAGGAAAAGACAAGGGAATTGGAGACTGATACTCTGTATGCATGTGAGGCTTTGGAGAGCTCTCCCTGCAGGTTCTGGTCAGTTTGATCGAAGTAGGACCTCAGCTTCCCTCTCACTGTGGGGTTAGATAGTTGAGAGTTGGGCTGCTTGTGAGTGTCTGGTCCCGGTGACCATGATTGCTGCTCCTTCCCAGAAGGAGACACTTTTTTACGAAGTTTGGTTGCCCACCACATTTAGCATCTGCTTTTCTTCCAGGAGCTCTTGCTTTGCTCCCTGGCTGGGCTGTCCAGCTCTCACACGACCTTCTCTTCTGACCACACAGTCTTGTGCTTTCTCTTCTAATGCTACCCACAGTGTGGTGCAGCTCACGCTGGCAGTTTCTTGTTCCCTGTCTGTTTTCCATTCTGGTTTGTAAATTCCATAAGGGAGCCTGTCTCTCTTTTTCTGGAACATGGGTAGAAGGGTTTAAATAGCACAAGGAGCTCTTAAACTGCTCCACACTGCACACATTTGCTGATATGTGAAAACAGTAACCAGATAATCTATCCAATCTATTCTGATGTAGTTTCTTTGCACGTTACTTGCTACAGTTGTAATTAAAGTTCGATTATGAAATTTAACGTTGGTTTATCATGCCTTCCCTATGACCTAACTTTAGTGTCAGAAAATGGAACTAAATAATTTCTAATATTGGTCTGATTCTTTCAACATTTGTTTGACACAACTCTCCATTTGGAAACATTTCCTTATTAATGTTATTTGTCTCGGTTCCCAAGCTCGTATTTTATCTACTTAATGTTCTTTCCAAAATTTGACTTATATTAAAATAGCTAAAAGGTAACTTTTGTGGTAGCTTTTAGATGGCACTAGATCAAAAGCTTTCTTGATGATCAGCAAAATTAAATTCATACCACCTTCCCATTGGGGCCCTTTTGAGAAAAAAAAAAGACCATCTACTTTGTTGTGTATAATTCTAATTTAAGAATCTAGACAGTCTATAATTAATTGCCTTACATTTTTCTCAATTGCAGTTGTGACATTCGTGTTTCCTGTTTGTCTCCAAAAACTTTTAAATTCCTGGATATAAAGATACATTTTTAACTTCTAGCAGTTTAGGTATACATTTTGCTGATGCTTTGAATAATACCAATACTTTAAATTTTCATTTTCTGGTAATGGTAAATTGGATGAGAGGGAAATAACATCCCAAATTAGGGTCTAGCAGGGAAACACAGGTTTGCTTCTGTGCATGCAATATATTTCTTTCCTACAATTTCATTTACAGTGGAGCTCTTGGATTGATTGTAGGTGAACAATAACATCTAGTATTAGAAGAAAGAATTTTAATGACGGTAAACTTAAAGCATTATTTCTGACTTAAAAAGTTGATCCCTTGACTCTGTAATTATATTTTGTTTGAAACCCCTTACACTTGGCTTCTCCGGGTATTTGTGAAGGTTTTAACTAGACAAGGCATGAATTATCTGGAAATGAATAAAAGCTCAAGAAACTAAAAAAAACCGGTTGCACTAAAATGCCATTAAGAACTAATTATAATCTCTTCTCCTTCTCCTCTTTCTTCTTGCTAACTTCTGTTTCATCTTATCTTAACCTGTTCTAATATTAATTATTAGTGAGTGATAGCTTGGGTATGGATAGGAGACAAAAAAATTCAGAGTAGTAACAAGATGAATAAAATCAGATAGTTAAAAATAACCTCTAATACCCAAATTGCTGCCTAATAACAAAATTATGTTATTATGTTACTAAGGTCAGTAGCTCAGATGAAATAGGACAATGTACAAATTAGCAAAAATGTTGTTAAGATTTTTCATTGCTCAACAAATGTTTATTGACCAACAAATGTTTACTGACATGTGTTCAGGCACATGGAGGATCTCCTAAACTGTACAGCCTTACAGGTCCCAGTGTAAAGCCTGTTGCTTTGTCACACCCTTTAAGGATTCCCAAGCAACCACCATCTGTAGAGATGCTGCTTCCAGTGTGCCCAAGAAATGAGTCACAGGGAATCCCACGGAAATCTCAGAGAAATTCACATGCTAATTCCTGGTGATATTGCAGAGGCTGGTGCCATAGGAGTTGACATTGCAGTACTTTACTCTGTTGTTTCATTCCCAAGTTTGGAGGTTGCACCCTTGCTCATGATCTCTGTGACCAGTGTCTTGTAAAGGGTCTGTCTGGGCTTGATAAAACTGACTTCTACCATTTACTGCTTCTTTTCCTAGATCTTATCAGTGGAGGAAATGGCATGGACTCAAGTATGCAGGCTCTTTTGTCGCCTTAGTGTAACCCAACAGAGGACAAATGGATAGACATTCTCCCCATTTCCAGTGACCTTACAGTTAATAAGCAAACAGAACAATCAGGAAGCATGTAGCAGAGTCTCTAACTCCCAAGAAAGGTTAGGTCTAAGCCTGGCTCTGAAGAAGGGATAGATGTTTCCTGGGTTGTGGGTAGGGGAGCAGGGTGAATTCTCCTGATGGAGAGGTGCATTGATCAGTGGAACTTGAAGGAGGTACAGTGGGTGTCAGCCCAGAGTATGAGGCCAGGAGGAGTAAGATGGGCTGGAGGGTCAAAGAGGGGCCAGACCATGCTGTGTCTTGCCAGCCTCAGGTAAACACTTCGCAATGGGAACACTTTAAAGAGTTCTACAGAGGGGAGTGATAAGTGTCATCATTCTTTCCTAAACCTTGAAGATCAGATCTGCACGTAAGACACTCCTGGGGGTGGCTAGGGAACATGGATTAAAACAAACAAACAAACAAAGCTGGGCATGATGGCTCACGCCTGTAATCCCAGCACTTTGGGAGGCTGAGGCAGGTGGATCACTTGAGGTCAGGAGATCGAGACCAGCCTGGGCAACACAGTGAAACCCTGTCTCTACTAAATATACAAAAATTTAGCTGGGCATGGTGATATGAACCTGTAATCCCAGCTACTCGAGAGGCTGACAGCAGAATCGCCTGAATCCAGGAGGCGGAGGTTGCAGTGAGCCAAGATTGTGCCACTGCATTCCAGCCTAGGCGACAGAGTGAGACTCCATCTCAATAAATAAATAAAACCAAACCCAGGTGGCTTCAATAAAGTATAGGAATTAAATTTAGTCGCTTTAGAAGTCAATATCAAGGAGCGAGTCAAATAACAAACTGATTCATGGCTGTATATACAGCAGAGAAAATGCTGTATAATATTGAAACTCAAAGTTTATAGTCAGCTAAAAGAATTAAAAACTTAAGCCACATTTGTTGAATTTAAGAGTGACTATGCTAATTATGCAGTCATACTGTTGGTGAGCATATGAAAGCATGTTTTGATTTTCTTCTTTAAACTTGCAAACTCAACAAAGGGAAATTTTTGGTTTGTTTACATGTTTAGTTTTGATTAACCAGACTGTCCTTAACTTAGTAAGAGTAGTTTTTATACATAATTATGCTTAAACATTCAAATCAACTTTTCTACATTCTAGATCTACTAATTGTGGGTGGTCAAACTACTTAAGGTAATAGCTTGGATTTTTAGAATTTGCCATTATTCTACCAAGTCTGGTATTTAAGATGCTGTGAGGTTCCTCTCTGTGAGCCCTGTATGAGTTTGCTGTGGCTGCTGTAACAAATTAGCACAAATCGAAAGGCTTAAAACAAATCAAATTTATTGTCTTACTCTGTTAGAGGTCAGAAGTCCAAAGTAGGGCTGCATTCCTTCTGGAAGTTCTAGGGGAGAATCCACTTCCTTTCCTTTCCCAGCTTCTAAAGGCTGTCCACATTCCTTGGCTCATGGCCCCTTCCTCCATCTTCACAGGGTATCACTTCAACCTCAGCTTTTGTCATCACATCTCATATTTCTGCCTTTGATCCTCTTGCCTCCCTTTTCTAAAGAGAAGGATCTAAAGAGCTCCTTCTTTGTAATTACATTGAGCCTTCTGGAATAATCCACAATAATCTTCTCTTTTCAAAGTCCTTAATTGTACCACACTTACAAGGGTCTCTTTGCCATGTAAGATAACATATTCACAAGTTCAGGGTATTAGGACATGTATATCTTTGGGCCATCATTCAGTGTTCCACAGGCCCTGGATAAACTAAAAGTTTGTTAATCATGCAATTTAAAACTTGGAAATAAAACAAAAGATGGAAGGTATATTCTTTTAATGTCATACTGAGGTTTTGTTTTATATTTTGAGCAGGGTCACCTAAATATCTAGGGCCCAATGGAGAAAGAACATGTTTCTAATAACATATTCTCAAGGTTAGCTTACAAAGGTGTTTCTCTGTCAAACACTTCCATTCACTGAAAGAAAACAGCTTATGATGAAACAGCTTACAATGAATCTTTAAGAAAGCATGTGACAAGGATGCACATTCTGCACATGTTCCCCTGAACTTAAAATAACAGTTAAAAAAAAGAAAACATGCTTACATTTGCCTTTTATAACCTCATACGTAAACCTGGGTAACATGAACCAGTGGAGAAAGAAACATGTTCCAATTACATATTCTCAATGTTTGCTTAAAAACCCCCAAATATTATTTAATTATCTAGGAACTGTACCTGTGTTTGATTTTATTTCTATTACTTAAAGTTTCAGACATTGGGTTAAGTATTAAATATATGTTAACTTGTAAACCTGAAAGGAGATGGAAATAATTGTTGTCCAGAAAGATAACCCCAAAAGTTATGGTTTTATTACCCTTATGACCTACAGGACATTAACCAGTTTTTTCTCTAATTCAGCAAACTTATTTTAGAATTATCTCCTTGTATAATATCTTCTCATCTTAATTTTAATGTTATCATTTTAATGGTTCAACTCATTAATAAGTTGAATACATTTTTAACACAGATGCATGCAATATTTGTACAAGAGTTTTAACTTTTTGACAGTTATGGTTTAACAATGAATTTGTTGGGTAAATGATATTAATTGGCCCAACAGCAAACTATATTGGCATAATTGATATTCAATATCCCTCCCACTCTAAGAGTCTATGATGATCTTTATTTCTCATCAGTACTCACAAACCAATGTTATACTCTCAGGGAAACCTAAATAGATGGCGTTTTCAGTCTAAATGTTGATTGAAGCTTAAGATTTTTTTCCTCTGATATTAACACTATAAATTTTCTGTGCTTCACCATTTTTCTAACTGATCTATGGAGTTGGTGGCAATAGTGATGAGTAGCCGATGCAGCATGCTATAACATTTACCTATTAATAACTTAATGGAGCTTGACAACCAGTTTTACTCAAAGGTAGGTAGGAAAGAGGAACCTAGAGGGCTTGAATATAGGAAGTTGACTTGTCTGTCTTGAACGTGAGGAACAATAAGAAAATGATGTGGCTGTTAATATGTGGTGAAACCAGCTTATGATGTTTGTGATAGATACAAAACAGGCAAAAATCATACACTGTTGGGGAAAAATAGTTAACTACTCTTGGTTTAAAAATAAAGAGAGGAAATCACTACTGGTGATTTTCCTTTTGAAGGTAATTGGAAACAAAATATAAATTGTCGTATAAACACACTTTCAAAAATGTATGACTGTATTCTGTGTTCCCAAAGTTTGTAGTGTGGCAGGTTTACAGTAACAGAAGTGTGTACGTAACTCTGCAGAAAGACATAAAAGAGTATTGTGTTAAAATTTCGTAGACAAACTTGCACCCCATCAGCAACTTGGACAAAACTAACATGTTTCTAAAGCAATAGAATGTTGCGATACATTATCAAGATGGCATAGGGGCTAAGTGGTTCCATGCTATGACAGTCAGATATTATTTACTAGAGAATTTTTTAATTAAGAAGAAAAGAAAAAACCAAGGCTCAGCAAATAGTAGAAAGCTATACGGATTGCACCCTCTGTGTCATATTATAGTTTCCTTTTTGTTAAACTTGGTAAGAAACACAAAGAAGAGTAATGCGTCAGTGATGAAGAAGGTTGGATACAAATAATACCGGGTCATTCCCCTTGTTTGCAAATTGTACTTTGACTTTTTCTCACTTCGACTTCCATTCAGTTCTTCAGCCATTTCAAATTCACTCTTTAATTGCCATGGCAAATATTTATTTTGTTACATGGCAATTTAATCTGTATTTTAAACTTCAAATTAAAATGTTTGTTTTTCTAGCAATGTCTGTATTAAGTAAGCAGCTGTCAATATGTTCATCGCACACTGAAGACATGTAGTCACATACTTTGGGCATGGAGGTGGAAGGTATGGGAGGGTTCTCACTAAATAAATCACCTAGCATGGCTTTGGTAGGAAGGACGCTTACTACCTCCCTATGACCTTAAGGCCAGTGTCTAAGAAAGAGAATTCTGGTAATCCTAGAAGTGAGCAGAACTTTCAAGGAACTACAGTGGAGGATTCCTTTTTTTTAATGCCAGAGAAAGCAAAGTCCAGTAGAAACATTGAAAAGATTCCCTTGAGATGATGGTACTGACGAATGATTTCTGAGCACTAGGAAGAATTTTAATTAGGCTGCTACGGATACCTATAGATAGCATCAAACAACGTCTATTTGGCTGCCTAGCTAGAGAATGACGGCCCCTGGATGTGATCAAAGCCCTCCTGAGTTCTCGGGGGTTCCCCTCGAATCAAACCCGTCGTAGCTCATTTAGATGCTGTGCAGTGTTCAGCGTGGCTCGGGAGTTGCTTTTCCTCCCAGTGCTTAACCTCCTTTCCCCTAAGATACAAATGTCAATATTGGATTTAGTCTAGTTGAATGGATGTGTCAGAGGGGAGATTAGTGACTGGCAGCCACAAAAGGGTTTTTCAACTGGCAAAAGTAAATTTTTCACAAATGAATCAAAACAGTTTGAGGTGGAAAAGAAGCAGGGGGAAAAAACCCTTGCCAAATTTTGTCATGATGCCTCATTAAATGGATTTGAATACTTCAGTGTGAGCACTTTATCTAGAAGCTACTGGATTCACCCCACAGGAGGCTCCAGAGTGAGGGAAAGAGAGCATCTGCTTTAATATCCTCAAAAGGGCATTTTCTGTGAAAAGTCTCAGTATATTGTCCCCTTTTATGGCATGAAACCATCCGCAGCCTAGCTTCAGATGATCAGAGTGCCTTGCTCATTATAACAATCCTTAGACCATTTAATGTGATAAATTTAAATTGTGGAAGTTTTTTATTGGTGGTTGTATTCATGCTTTTTAGAATTAGTTGTGCTGCTTGTTGTTTTGCTTATTTGTTTGTTTTGAATGATTTTGGATAGTCAAACATCCCTGCTTTGACTGATTGAGAATAAATGGAGGTGGTTCCCACCTCCTTTCTTGAACAATTCACATTGCTGGCATAATTGCTAAGGTCATTGTTTCTGTGGTCACATTTATGCTTCTGGTCACTTTAAATATTATGGGCATGTCTATTTCAGGGAACTGATGTTCCAGCAGGAAGGAAAAAATGAAAAACATCCTTTGGGATGTAGTTATTGATTGATTAATTAAAAGCAGTCATGGATTATCCTTCTCAGGTTTAGCAAAACACGCTAATTGTTATAAACTTAGAAGTCGCAAGAAAGAAACTTGAAAATTATGGGAGAAGGGTTTGGCAGTACCAGCTTATCTCCTAATCAGCTCTGAAGATTGATGGAGAACTGTTGACAAAATGTTTTAGAAAGGTGTCCTCTAAATCCTAAGAAAACGTCATTACATTCATGACCCACTTCAGTTCAATCTTCTAAATTTGAGGTTTTGCCAAATGGCTGAAGAAGGCAGTCAATTTGTTAAAGTCTAACTTTAGAGCCCATGGCTGGTTCTTGATAGATCCCTAAATTTGCTATATCAAAAGATTAAAAACACTCAAGAAGTTTCCACTTTATAAGGCACATTAAAAAGGCTTCTTTTTTAATAATAAAAAATTTTCAGGCTACATAAGTTAGGATTAGATTTGGCCATATGTAACAGAATGCCACCAATACCAAAGCCTTCACCACACAAGGTGCATTTTCTCACATGGAGGAAGTTCAGGAGTTTGTCAGCAGAAGGCTGGTACAGCAGCGCCACATTTCATCTGGACCTTTGATAGTTCTCACTTGGCATTCTGCACCTTGAGCCTGACACATTAATAAACTACAAGGCACTTGTAATTCTTTTTTTTTAATTATACTTTAAGTTTTAGGGTACATGTGCACAATGTGCACGTTAGTTACATATGTATACGTGTGCCATGTTGGTGTGCTGCACCCATTAACTCGTCATTTAACATTAGGTATATCTCCTAATGCTATCCCTCCCCCATCCCCCAACCCCACAACAGGCCCCAGTGTGTGATGTTCCCCTTCCTGTGTCCATGTGTTCTCATTGTTCAATTCCTACCTATGAGTCAGAACACGTGGTGTTTGGTTTTTTGTCCTTGCGATAGTTTGCTGAGAATGATGGTTTCCAGCTTCATCCATGTCCCTACAAAGGACATGAACTCATCATTTTTTATGGCTGCATAGTATTCCATGGTGTATATGAAGGCACTTGTAATTCTGAGTGTTTTAAGGTGTTCACAATTTTGGAAGACACAGGTATACATACATTTAATTATGATGAATACATAAAATAACATTATAAAGATATAGAAATACGATGCATGTTTTTTCTTTCTAAAAGAATTTAGGAAGAAAGATAATAATAAGCATGAAGTAGGAAAAAAAAGAAGACATTTGTGTGTAGGGGGAATAACAGTTTTTCTCCATTCCTGGTTGCACCAATCCTCGCTAGGGAGCGTGGTGTTCCAGCATGCCTTTCCTGCAGTGTATAAGCGCTCTTATGTCCCTTGGTCACAGAGAACATGGCCACGCCCTAGGCTGTGGCAACATGGTGCATTATAAAAGGGTCAGGAACCCTTGTTCTAAAACATGGGTGATAAATTGACAGCCAAGAGCCAAATATGACCTGCAGATGTAAGTTTTTGACCAATTTAAAATAGTTACCAACATTTCAAAATTGAGAGATTTCAGAGAACAATTTGACCCCTAGCTTTTCTTAAAGAATTAGATTAGCTAATCCCAGCAATTTGAGAGGCCGAGGCAGGTGGATCACCTGAGGTCAGGAGTTCAAGACCAGCCTGGCCAACATGGTGAAACCCATCTCTACTAAAAATACAAAAAATTAGCTGGGCGCAGTGGTACGTGCCTGTAATCCCTGCTACTTGGGAGGCTGAGGCAAGAGAATCACTCGAACCCAGGAGGCAGAGGTTGTGGTGAGCTGAGATTGTTCCACTGCACTCCAGCCTGGGTGACAGAGAGAGACTCCGTCTCACAAACAACAACAACAACAGCAAAAAGAATTAGATTAGCTTTGGACCTTTGTTGGTTGGGTAACATTTCTCTGAAGCTGATCAACTGCAGCCACTTCAGATAAAGCACTCTCCAATTTCCCACCTACCTACCCTCTCCTTACTGCTTTCTCTTATCTACCTGGCCCTGTAGGTGCTTATATGTGCTTGGTGTCCCCTGTAAGCAAGCACATTCTGAGGTTGGTGTATTCTTTTAGGGTCAAAGTGTTTGTGCCAGGTTTCTTCCAGCTTTGGGATACCTCCCTTCATATTTGTTTGTACTAGTATATTTTGGGAGTCCTCATTCTTGGGTCTGGGTCCTCACAGCCTATCACAGTCAAGACAGATTAGACATGGGAGGAGGGAGAGAATACAGATTTGACCTGCTCCCCTGTTTTTACCCAATAGGGATTATTGTGAAACCTCAGGTCATTTAGAAGTTCTCCGAATTTATCCTAGACCACATTTGAAAGCTCAGGGAAAACCTCACAGGTACTTTCAAGTTATCCTGGTAACGAGGCGTGGCAGAGTGATCCAGCATGGCAGCCACCAGGTTTTGCTTATTGGCACTCAAGCAAAGCTGACTGTGCCTTCCTGATAGTCCTCTGCTGTTTTGCTGTGGCAGATTGCACAGTGGAAACTGGTGGTGTTATGGTCTCAGCTATGGTGAAATGCCAGTGTTCCCAGAAATGCCCTGAGATGAAATACTTAGGAATATCTCAGCGAAGTGTCTTGGAGGGCCAGTTATGCTTAGAAAATTCTCATTAACGGCCAGGCGCAGTGGCTTATGCCTGTAATCCCAGCACTTTGGGAGGCTGAGGCGGGCGGATCACGAGGTCGAGAGATCAAGACCATCCTGGCTAACATGGTGAAACCCCATCTCTACTAAAAATACTAAAATCAGCTGGGTGTGGTGGCGCACGCCTGTAATCCCAGCTACTTGGGAGGCTGAGGTAGGAGAATCACTTGAACCCAGGAGGCAGAGGTTGCAGTGAGCTGAGATCGCACCACTGCACTCCAGCCTGGAGACAGAGCAAGAATCTGTCTCAAAAAAAAAAAAAAAAAATTCTCATTAACTATGACCATGTTGCCCTCTGTCATTCTGAACCTACTGAGGTGTCTGCTACCCCAGGCTGTTACGTTATGATTGCTAAACAATGCCATTATCTAATGATTTTCATTAGGACAAATGAAAAAGTTAGAGACTTCCTAGTTACTCTTTTTGCTTCTTTGCATTCTGTATGAGTTTCCAAAGCACGTAGCAAGCAACTCAGCAGTAGCTGAGACTAACTCATTTATGGGGGGTCCAGAAATATAGCTGGCTATCTCAATCTCTGTGTCAAAATTATTTGAACAGTTCAGAATTCTTTACTCCCATTAGCTGTACCTGGAGAGTACAGAGGTCAATGTAATAGTGTAAAGAATCTTAAAAGACAGCAGTTATACAGTGCTTAGTACAGGTTGAGCATCCATAATCTGAAAAGCTAAAATCTAAAATGCTCAAAAATACAGAACTACTTCAGCATTGACATAATGCCATAAATGAAAAATTCCAGCCCTGACCTCATGTGATGGGGCACAGTCAAAAAGCAGTTACACAACACACAGTTTATTCAGCATTCCCAATGGAAAATAAAATTTACCTTTAGGCTTTGTATATAAGGTGATCTAAAACATAAATCAATTTTGGTTTAGGCTTGAGTCTCATCCCCAAGATGTCTTATTTTGTATATGCAAATATTCCAAAATCTGAAAAAATTCAAAATCCGAAATGCTTCTAGTCCCAAGCATGTTGGTTAAGGGGTATTCAACCTGTATGTGCCAGGGACTAAGTATGTCCTCAATTCTTTTGACAAATCTAGGTGGTACTATAATTTCTTCTGTTTCATAGATGAGGAACCCAAGGCACAGAAGGGTTAGAGTACATGCTTTGGATCATCAAGCTAGAAAGTAGTGCAGCAGGAATTTGAAATGAGGTAGTATAGCTTTAGAGTTCACACTCTTAAGCAAAAAGGTAATTCCTCTTCGTTATAGGGCAGAATAGTTCTGCATGGTGAAGCCAAACTATGTTAAACTTCAGCTTCACTTTATGATTAACTTACTGTCATGACAATTAACTTTACATAAAAATGATAATAAGGGCCGGGCACAGTGGCTCATGCCTGTATTCCCAGCACTTTGGGAGGCTGAGGCAGGCGGATCACTTGAAGTCAGGGATTGGAGACAAGCCTGGCCAACATGGTGAAACCCTGTCCCTACTAAAGATCAAAAATTAGCTGGGTGTGGTGGCAGGCACCTGTAATCCCAGTTACTCAGGAGGCTGAGGCAGGAGAATCACTTGAATCTGGGAGGCAGAAACTGCAGTGAGCCGAGATCACGCCACTGCACTCCAGCCTAGGTGATGGAGTGAGGCTCCGCCTCAAAAAAAAAAAAGATAGTAAGAGCATAGCAATAATAATATCATAATAAGCATTAGCTGGCAGTGTACTGAAGACTCCTGAAACATATGCTGCTTATTATAACATTTTTAGCTTTTCTCTCATCTTATTTATTACAATATTTATAAGGATAATTTTAAAACTTTAGGTTTGGATTGATTAGACGGGCAAAGAAGACTAAGAAGAGGTACCCAGAGAGTTAGGAGAAAAACTAAGAGCATGGGAAAATAAAGTACATCAAGAATGAAGAAATGGTTGCATATGTTGAATATCTTTCAGAGGCCTAGTAAGGTGAGGCTGAACACTGTACATGAAGTTTGTCAACATGGAGGTGTCCTTGGCAAGAACAGTTTTAATAAATCATAGAGGTGGAAGATCCATAGATATGGGTTGAAGAGTTAATGGTAATTGCAATTTTCAGCAACATAATTAACTAGATATTCTGTAAAACCTTCCAATACCAACACTTTAAAGTGCTTTGTAAAATATAACAGCTATCTTGCTAGATGTCATGTTGAACTGTCAAGAAAGTAAGAGCAATCCCAATGATCATAAATTTAAAAATAATCAGGGTGATAAAGCAAAACTGAAGCTACAGCTACCTCGAAGATATTTACAAATCTCATTAATGAAGACAGTAGGATTTGAATGGCTTAGCCCAGTGGAGAGATTAGGCTTTGGCCCATGTGAGGTGGGGAGTTAGAACTGATATCTCCATATAAACCTGAGTGACTCAAATTTCTACATCTTTGCCTTTCATCAAAAGGAAATGTATCTAACTCAACCTGTACTCTACATGGAAAAAAGTCACCTCTGAGACTTCATAACAATGTGTCAGTCCTCATGTAGGCTTTGGCTTTGCATTTATGCTATTCACAAGGTCCATAAATCCTCACACTAAGAAATTAACTTAAAGTCATCTTAGGGCATTTGGTAGATGAAAAATAAATCTGCTCTGGAGAGACATGCTTTTAACTCAACCTCACAGAATTTCTACAGTTAAAGTCACTGGGATGACAATGAGTTTATAATAGAAAATTATAAAAACAATAGAAATTATAAAACACAAGTCACTATGAGTGACAGCCAGTATTATAATCAGCAGAAGTAGGACCAAAATAATTTAATATTAAATTAAATTATTTAAGGAATTAGAAGGCAGAATAGAAAAATGTGAGGAGAAAGTAATTAAAGTGAACTTCTAGATGTGAAAAATATAATCTTTGGAATTAAAAACTGAATGAAATGATTAAAGCAAAAGATTAGCCAGAGCTAAAGAGAGACTAGTGAACTACAAGATATGAAATTTAAGGAAACTTACAGAAAGAATGAAAGAAATAGAAAATATAAAGAGAGAGTAAGAGATACTGAAAAATGAGAAGTTTTACCATGTGTCTAAATAAAGTTCCAGAAAAAGAGAATGAGACAGAGAATATTCAAAATATCAAAGGCTAAGAATTTTCTAGAAGCAAAGACAATAAATCATCAGATTTAGGAAGGGCAAGAAAAGGAACAATAAAAGAAAATCCTACCAAGATCCACTGTATGAGCAGAACAGAGAGACAAATAGTTCTTAAAAGCAATTAGAAAGAAAAGGGAAAACATCCACAGTTCAACTGTAGGTAAAAACTTGAAAACTGCTGAATTCTACCAAATATTTAAAAAAGAACTAATACCACTTCTCAAACTAATTTCAGAAAATTTAAGAGGAATACTTTCAAACTCATCTTATAAGGCCAACATTACTCAGATTCCAAAACTGGGAAAGAACACAATAAGAAAAGAAAACTACAGGCCAATATCCCTGAGGAAACTAGATGCAAAAATTCTCAACCAGATACTAGCAAACTGAATCCAACAGTACATTAAAAAGATCATTCACTATGATCAAGTGAGATTCATCTCAGGGATGCAAGCATGATTTAACAAAAACCAAATGATTATTTCAATAGACACAGAAAAAATATTTGACAAAATTCAACATCCTTCATGATGAAAACTCTCAAGAAATTAGGTACAGAAGTTCTGTACCTCAATACGAGAAAGGCCATATATGGAAAACTCATAGCTAACATTATATTGAATAGGAACAAGACAAGTATGACCATTTTTACCACTTTTATTCAATGTAGTATTGTAAGTCCTAGCCAGAGCAATTAGCCAAGGTACAGAAATAAAAGACACCCAAATTGGAAAAGAGAGAGTCAGATTGTCCCTGTTTGTATATGGCATAATTGTATATAGAGAGAACCCCAAAGACATCACCAAAAACTGTAGAACTAATTTTAAAAATTCAGAAAAGTTGCAGGATACAAAATTAGCATACAAAAATTAGTAGCATTTCTATGCACTAATAGTGAACTACTTGAAAAATAAATTTAAAAAGAGGTTCCATTTATAATAGCTACAAATAAAAAAGATACCTAGGAATAAACTTAACCAAGGAGATGAAAGAACTCTGCAATGAAAACTATAAAACTTCAATGAAAGAAATTGAAGAAGACACAAATAAATGAAAAGATACCATGTGTTCATAGATTGGAAGAATTAATATTGTTAAAATGGCCACACTACCCAAAATGATCTACAGTTTAATGCAATCCCTATCAAAATGCCAATGACATTCCTCATAGTAATAGAAAAAAAATCATAAAATTTATATAAAACCACAAAAGCCTCAAATAGCCAAAGCAAACCTGAATAAAAAGAAAAAAGTTGGAGACATTACACAGCCTGATTTCAAAATATGTGATAAAGCTATCATAACTTAAACAGCATGGTACCGACATAAAAACAGACACATAAACCAATGAAACTCAATAAAAAGTCCAGAAATAAATTTATACACCTACACCCAACTGACTTTCAACAAAGGTGCCAAGAACACACATTAGAGAAGAGACAGTCTCTTCAATAAATTTTGTGGTGGGAATATCAGATATTCACATGCAGAAGAATGACACTATATTCTATCTTTCAACATACACAAAAATCAGGTCAATGTGAATTAAACACTTTTATGTGAAACCAAAAACTGAAACCATACTAGAAGAAAACATAGAAAAAATGCTTCATGACATTGGGCTGCGCATAAATTTGTTAAATATGACTTCAAAAGCACATGCAACAAAAGCAAAAATAGACAGTTGGGATTACATTGAACTAAAAAAATTTTGCACAGCAAAGGAAACGATTAACAGAATGACGAAACAACCTATAGAATGAGAGAAAATACTTGTAAATTATCTATCTGACAAGAGGTTAATATCCAGAATACGTAAGGAATTTAAACAACTTTCCAGCAAAAAAACAAAACAAACCAAAAACCAGATAACCCAATTAAAAAATAGACAAAAGAGGCTGGGCATAGTGCCTCACACCTGTAATCCCAGCACTTTGGGAGGCCGAGGTGGGTGGATCAGTTGAGGTTAGGAGTTCGAGACCAGCCAGGCCAACACAGTGAAACCACGTCTCTAGTAAAACTAGAAAAACCAGCCGGGCGTGGTAGTGCACGCCTGTGATCCCAGCTACTAGGGAAGCTGAGGCAGGAGGACTGCTTGAAACCAGGGGACAGAGGTTGTAATGAGCTGAGATCATGCCACTGCACTCCAGCCTGGGTGACAGAGCAAGATTCTGTCTCAAAAATAATAATAATAAATAATAATAAAAAAATAGACAAAAGACCTTAATAGATATTTATCTAAGGACATACAAATGACAAACAGGTATTAAAAAAAGCTCAACATAACTAATCATCAGGGAAATGCAAATCAAAACCACAATGAGATACCACTTCACTCCAGTTAGAATGTCTACTACCAAAAAGACAAAGTAAAACAAGTGCTGGCACAGATGTGGAGAAAAAGGAACACTTGCACGTATTCGTGGGATTGTAAACTAGTACAACCACTATGGAAAACAGTATGGAGGCTCCTGAAAAAATTAAAAATGGAGCCACCATATGATCCAGCAACGCTACTACTGGGTATATATTAAAAGGAAATAAAATTAGTATGTCATAGAGAAATCTACACTCCCATGTTTACTGTAGCACTATCTACAATAGCCAAGATATGAAATGAACCTAAATGTCCAGCAATGGATGAATGAATTAATACAATGTGATATATATACAAAATAGAATACTATTCAGCCTTTAAAAAGAGAGAAATGATATTATTTGTGACAACATGAACCTGGAGGATATCATGTTAAATGAAATAAGCCAAACACAGAAAGACAAAAACTACGTGATCTCACTCATACGTGAAATTTTTTTCTAAAAAGTTGATATCATAGAAGTAGAGTGTAGAACCATGAAACACTGGTTACCACAGACTGAGGAGGGGAGGATGAGGAGAGGTTGGTCAATGAGTAGAAAGTTACAATTAAATAGAAGGAATAAATTATGGTATTCTGTTTCACAGGAGGGTGACTTTGGTTAATCGTAAAATACTGTATATTACCAAATGGATATTCTTGACACAAATAAATGATAAATTCATGAGATGATGAATATACTATCTGATTGAATAATTATACAACATATATGTATCAAAACATCAAACTGTACCCCATAAATATGTACAATTATAATGTCAATTAAAATTTAAATTATTTATTCAAAAATGGAAGCCAAAAGACTAGAATATTTGCAAATTGTTGAGAAAAAATTATTCTTGAACAAGAATTACATCTCTTTAAAAATATTACTTTAAAAATGTTATTCAAAAATGAAAGCAAAGTAAATAATTTTGAATAAACAAAACTGAGTGTACCACTAGGATCACTAAGGGAATTTTAAAAAGATGTCTTACAAGAAACCATGACCCCTTAAGAATCTGCCAAATAAAAACAAATAGTGAGCAAAAAAACTTAGTTATCATGTTTAAGTCTAAACTAAACTTCAGTATACGAAACAATAATTATTATAATTTGGGAATTTCAGAAAACAAGATGGAGCTAAAATGCTGGACAAAACACCTGTAAAATGAGAAGTGAATATTGAAAATAAAGTGTACTAAGCTACTTGTATTGTTCAAGAGGAGATGAGAGGTATTCAGTAATTTTACATTTTGTTAGTGTGCATGTTAAATTATTAATGATTACTACTGAAAGAATAGAAATAAAGTATGTAACTCCCAAACTAGTTGATGGGGAAAAAAATGGATGAAAGATATGATGAATCAAAAGGACAGAATAGGCAAGTAAATTAAAAGCAAAAGATGAAATGGTAGTGATAAAAATATGTGACTATATTAATATAATATGATACTACTCAGCAATAAAACAATAAACTTCTGATACATGCAACAATGGGTATGAATCTCAAAAAAATAGGTTAAGTATTAGAAGACAGTCCAAAAAAGACATAAATAATCTATTTATATGAAGTCCCAAAACAGACCAAACTAAACCACAGGGAAAGAAATTAGAATAGTGCTTGTTTCTGTGAGGAGAGTGAGAATAAAGGGAAAGGAGCTTAAGAGAAATTTCTAGGATAGAATAATCTTGATTGTTGTGTTGATTACAAAGGTATACATTTGTCAAAGCTCATCAAATTATACACTGTATATTTTACATTAGGTAATTATACCTCAATATGTAGGTGTGTATGTAATCACGATAAATGTAAAGGAACTATTTTTTCTGAAGAAACAGAATTGCCAGATTGAATTTAAAAAAAAAAAAAAAAACTTATTTTGGTGGTTGATATAGTTTGGCTGTGTCCCTACCCAAATCTCATCTTGAATTGTAGTTCCCATAATCCCCACATGTCATGGGAGGGACCAGGTGGAGATATTGAATCATGGGGGTGGTTCCCCCATCCTATTCTTATGATAGTTCATTCTCATGAGATCTGATGGTTTTATAAAGGGCTTCCCACTTTGCTGGGCACTCCTTCTTCTCCTTTTTGCTGCCATGTGAGGAAGGACCTGTTTGCTTCCCCTTCTGCCATGATTGTAAGTTTCCTGAGGCCTCCCCATCCATGCTGAACTGTGAGTCAATTAAACCTCTTTTCTTTATAAATTACCCAGTCTCAGTATGTCTTTATTAGCAGCATGAGAACAGACTAATACAATGGTATTGACAAGAGGCATATCTAAAACAAAAGCACATAAAAAGATTCAAAGTGAAAGGATAAAGGAAGATACAGCATGCAAATACTATTACTAATACTTTTTAAAAGGTCATATGTTTAAGGCCAAAAACATTATTAGGGAAATAACACTCACTACATGATAATAGCTAACATTCACCAGAAATATTTAAAATTTTTCAACTTGTGTCCATCTAATACTAAGACCTGGAAATACATAAGGCAAAAGCTGATAGATGTACAGTAGAACCTACACATTTATAGTTGTACTGGAAGATTTTATGTTATAATACATATATGGAAGATTTTAACAACACAATTAAAAATATTGATCTAACACTGATCACAATTAAAAGTATGTATGAACCAAACAGAGAATACAGATTCATCTTGAGCATACA
Source organism: Gorilla gorilla gorilla (assembly GCF_029281585.2). Taxonomy (NCBI): domain Eukaryota; kingdom Metazoa; phylum Chordata; class Mammalia; order Primates; family Hominidae; genus Gorilla; species Gorilla gorilla. The sequence goes on along the minus strand of NC_073229.2, from coordinate 37,650,609 downwards.
TTTGTGAAATTTGTCACATAAAGTAACATAAATGATTACATGTGAACACATTTCAGAACCAGCATGAAACAGACCATGTTCTCTGACCACGATACAATTGATAGTAATGAATAACAAAGAGATAATGTAAAAGAACCTACATGTTTGAAAATTCAAAATTCATTTGTAAGTAACTCGTGAGTCAATATGTATTACAGTGGAATTGTAAAAATACTAATTAAAGAACAATAGAAAAGGTTTAATATCAAAACTTTCCCTCTCTTTTTCTCTCAGTTATGTATCAAAAATATATTTAATAAAGGGCTTATATATAGACTACAAAAATAACTTACGACTCAATAATAAGAAAAAAAATGAGGAAGACACATATTGATAAGATTTATGAATGGCTAGTGATCACATAAGTTGTTGAACATCACTAGACTTTGGGGCAATGTAAATTAAAACTACAATGAGATGACTTTACATATTATTGAGAATAATTAAAATAAAAAAGACTGAAAATACCAAGTGTTGATGAAAATATGGAGCAATTGGAAATCTCAAACACTGTTTTCCAAAGTAGTTGTAAAATTGTATAAATATTTGGGAGAAGAATTTCACAATTACTTGTAAGTTAAACATATACTTAACATATAACTCAGCAATTTTATTTCTGGTATTTACTCATGAAAAATAAAAACATGCATTCAAAAAATGATTTGTATACGAGTATGTATACCAGCTTTATTCATAACAGCCCCAAACTGGAAATAACCCAAATGCCCATTGATAGGCAAGTGAAATAAACTGTAATATAATTTGTAGAATGGAATACTACTCAGTAATAAAAAGGAATGAACTACTAATACATGGATAAATTTCAACATGAATAAATTTCAAATACATTATGCTAAGCAAAAAAAAAAAAGCCAGACACAGAAGAAAATATGTGTATGATTCCGCTTATATTAAATTTTAGAAAAGGCAAACTAATTTATAATGACAGAAAGCAGATCAATTGTTCCCTGGGACCAGACTAGGGTAGTGGTGAAGGTTGGCTGCAAAGGGGCACAAGGGAATTTTGGCATACTGGAAATGATCTCTTTATTGGTTATAGTGGTGGTTACCCATTCATCAAAACTCAATGAAATATAAAAATTTGTGCATTTTATTGTATGTAACTCATATTTTAAGAAGTTTGTTTTTAAAAAAAGAATGCCTGAAATGACAAGCTAAGCATTCAATTCAAGAAAACCCGAAAAAAGTAGAAGGAAAAACATTTTAAAGATCATAAATTCATAAATAATAAAGATAAGATAGGGACAATCAATAAGGAAGTGTTCTTTAAAATAAAAACCTAAACAAATTAATTTCTGACAAAAAAGAAATAGCACACATATACAGTGTTAAGAATGAAAAAGGCACATGGTTACAGATGTAGAAATAAAAATAAGGGAGTTACATAAATAACTTCAGGCTAATAAATTTAAAGATATTCAAAACAGACAATCTCCTAGAAAATAATGTATACCAAAATTGACTTAAGTAGAAATGGGAAATCTGAAAAGACTTACAACCAATAAAGAAATTGAATCAGTGGGTTAATATCTACTTTTTCTTTAAACTTCTGCCTGAAATTATTAGGCCCAGATGTCTTTAACAAAGTTCTATCTAAAACACATCCAAGAGATGACTAACATAATTACAACTGTACCAAAAAAAAAAAAAAAGGAAAAGGAAACACATCTAATGATCAAAATTCAAATCCTATAAAACAATTCCAGAGAATAGGAAAAAAGAGGAGTGCCCCAAATCTCATTTAAAAAGTAAACTCATGTAAATTAGATGACAGTGTAATTGTAAAATATGACAGACTCATCTTATTTATGAACATAGATTCTAAAAAAATCTGCAGCATTATGGGCATCCCCGCCAGCACCATTACAGCTGCATTATGCAGGCACAGAGGCATAGAGGTCTGCAGTGGGCATCCATCCAAGGTCGAGGATCACTAAACTACTGGACACAGATTCTGAACTTGGGAAGAAATTAGAAAATAGGAAGGAGTTGATGACTATAGAGAAAAGATGACGTAGTTTAGGGGATTGGAGATCTCAATGAAGTCAAATAATTTTCCTTGTATGAAAACTGAGTGAGAAGGGTAGGCCAAAGATGGGAGTGTTTGTGTACCTTGAATAATGTTGGGCTGCCTGGTCTCACCCTGGTGTTGCATTCAAAGGAAACATCAGTCCAACATGTAAGGAAGCATAACAAGCATTTTAAATTTTGAACTAAAATAGCTTAAAAAGGGGCAAAGAAGCTCACGCCTGTAATACCAGCACTTTGGGAGGCTGAGGTGGAAGGATCACCTGAGGTCAGGAGTTCGAGACCAGCCTGGCCAACATGATGAAACCCCATCTCTACTAAAAATAAAAATTAGCCGGGTGTGGTGGTGCATGCCTGTAATCTCAGCTACTCAGGAGGGTGAGGCACGAGAATCACTTGAACCCGGGAGGTAGAGGTTGCAGTGAGCTGAGATCGCACCACTGCACTCCAGTCTGGGTGACAGAGTGAGACTATGTCTCAAAAAAAAAAAAAAAAAATTATTACATTTTTTGTCACAGCAAAACAGTTTAAATCCCCTTTGCTTATCAGTTTCCCTGGGATCTCGCTTCTCACCTTTGTTGTAGCCCTATCTCCTTCTAGAACTTCAGCCTACAGTTCCAGTGCTTTTCTCTTCCTCTTCCAGTTCTCTGTTCTTCAAGGAGCGGCTTCGGGCCCTTTATAGCGTGCTTCAATCAAGTCTTATCTGTTCCATCTAGTTTTTTCAGCTGTACCCATTGTCTGAATCAGCACAAAGTTCAATAGCTTCCATTTTTGGCTATCACTTGAGTTGAGTTCCCAATCTTGCATGTGGTACGGTTTCTGTTGGTGATGAGGTCAGGGATGTAACCAAGTGTAGCACAGAGTGAAAGAACATTGGAGATGAGAAGACTAAAGATTTGAGCGGCCAAACTTGAGGCTATGTCAAGTGATGTCAGGAGTTGGGGTGAAGAAGAAGACATGTGCTTATGTCTTTTTCGAGTGAGGAGAATGACCACAGAATTGCTCTATCGTTCTTGTAAAGAGAGACGAAGTTGCCAGACACATAAGAATGATTTTTATTCAATAAGGAAGAAAAATAATGGTCTTAAAGGAGTGAGTTAGAGTAAACAGCTTCTATCTGAGAGAGCTATAGGAGAGACAGTATTCCTGATGGAGAGTCAAGTTTTGGTTAAGAAAAGTGGGGCAGACGGGGGCGGGTATGGTTTACAGAGGAAGTTAAAATTTATGAGACATCAATGAAGAGAAATTTCTAGAAGGTGCAGTGGAAGGATTTTGGTTTTGAGGAAAAGGGGTGGAACAGATTTGGGATTTACAGCACCGTTTGGGGAAGAGTGAGTAGAAGACAAAAAATATGGAGGGGCTTCGTTCTTGGTGATAGATAAAAAGGCATGTGGAACATTGTCAGTGTAGTTCTGATCTTTTAGAGCAGGGGTCCCCAACCCTCTGGGCTATGGACTGGTACCAGTCTGTGGCCTGTTGAGAACCAGGTGGCAAAGCAGGAAGGGAGCGGCGGGAGAGCGAGTGAAGCTTGATTTGTATTTACAGCGGCTCCCCATAGCTCACATTACTACCTGAGCTCCACCTCCTATCAGATCAGCCTTGGCATTAGATTCTCATAGAAGCACAAACCCTACTGTGAACTGTGCATGCGAGGGATCTAGGTTGCCTGCTCCTTATGAGAATCTAACTAATGCCTCATGATCTGGAGTGGAACAGTTTTATCCTGAAACCATCCCTCCCACACCATCTGTGGACAAATTGTCTTCCATGAAACTGGTCCCTGGTGTCAAAAACGATGGGGACCACTGTTTCAGAGGAAACTGAATTGCTTGGATCTAGGTGTATGATCCAGAGGCTTCGTATGGAGAAGATGAGACATTTCTGATAGGCCAGGGATAGCTGTTGCTGCAGGAGCAGTAGAGCTGGATTTTGTCTTTTCATAGAGACTTGCACTTTTTTTTTTTTTTTTTTTCCTCAGGGAATCTTGCTCTGTCACCAAGGCTGGAGTGTGGTGGCATGATCTTGGCTCACTGCAACCTCTGCCTCCCAGGTTCAAGCAATTCTCCTGCCTCAGCCTCCCGAGTAGCTGGGATTACAGGCACACGCCACCAAACCTGGCTAATTTTTGTATTTTTGGAAGAGACAGGGTTTCACCATGTTGGCCAGGCTGGTCTTGAACCCCGACCTCATGATCCACCCACTTCAGCCTCTCAAAGTGCTGAGATTACAGGTGTGAGCCACCACACTTTTGAGAATGTATCCTAAGGAATTAATCACAGCAGCACATTAATTTATGCATGAGGATATTCATCACCATCTTATTTTTAATAACAAAAAGTTGGGACTATTTTAAATGTCCAACAATAAAGAACTGGTTTAATCAAGTATGAATATTCATTACAGAATTCTGTGTAGACATAAAAAAATTATGTAGAAGTGTACTTAATGGTATGAGGAAGAAATATGGTATATTATTAAGTGAAAAAGTATATAATTATGTGTAGGTGAATGTAAATGACTAGTTAGTTCTTGAGTTGAACATTGGTTTTATAAGTGCATTATATTACTAAAATCATAAATAAAATAGAGGATCATTGCTGAATGAAAGACAACTGTCATGATCTAAGAATTATGATTAATAAATTTCCATCTGAGGTTCAGCTTTTAAAAAATTCATTTATGAAATAAACAGTGTCATTCTACTTTTTGTTAAAAATAATGTAAGCCACGCTTTGTCTTGTTCCTCATCTCCCAAGCCTTTGAACTTTTATTTTTTTTTTGGCCTTTGACCTCATTGATCATTCTCTGTATTTTAGCTTAGTCTGAATGTATTTGTTGTCTATTGCTGTGTAACAAATTGCTCTCCTCCCTAAAACTTTGTAGCTTACAATGATAAACATTTGTTATGTCACAGTTTCTGTAGGTTAGCAATTTGGGAGCAGCTTAGCTGGGTGGTTCTTGCCCAAGAGGTGTCAATCAGGACGTTGGCAGGGGCCACAGGCACCTGAAGGCTTCACTGAGGTTGGAAGTTCCACTTCTAAGATGGCACACTCACAGGGTTGTTGGCAGGAGGCCTCAGTTTCTTACCATGTGAACTTCTTCATAAGCTTGCTCAATTGTCCTACCACATGGCAGCTGGCTTCCCCCAGAGTGACCAGTCCAAGATAAAGGGCAAGGAGGAGGCTACAATGCCTTTTATGACCTAATTTCGGGAGTGGAAAACGAATACTTCTGATACATTCTATTCATTAGAAGCTAGTCACTATGTTTGCTCAGGGGCAAAGAGATGCAGCTGCTGGGGGTTGGAAGTTGGGCAGGCAGGTGTTAAAGTAATAAGGCCTAGGGGGTATGAGTGGAGCAGTGACAGCTCTGTTATACTCCCATCACTCACTAACTCTTGAAATATTAATCTGTCATTCCAATAAGAATTCGTCTCCTACCTTTACAGCATGTGTAATAGATTGCCTTCTAAGTACGGTTCATATCCTCCTCACTCACCTTCCCACCAAATGTCCAGGTGCTCTCACCTAATTAATGTATTCATTTAATTTAATTATTTTAATTGCAGGTTTTCAATATTGACTAGCATCCACGTGGTTCCTCCTATTTAGATTGTAAGATATTAGGTGGCTGACTGCATAGAACCCTGGAGTTGAAAAAAAAAAAGAAAACCCTGGAGTTCCTGCAAGCCAACCCTCCATCTGCTCTACATGTTCTTTCAAAGCATTTTTCACAAATGGCCATTCAGATTCAGCTTGCATACTTCAACTGAAAGGGGCTCACTATCTTACCACCATGTGACGTATTTAGTAAAAGCTTTTGATTACAAAGACAATGATTTTAGAAACTTGGCATATCTAAAAGAGTAAGCCTGTGAGATATATTAATATACAATGGCAGCCTCGTAATATGACTCAGGATGGCCTTTCATACTTGAGATCAGATACTAGATTTTTGCTCTTAGTCCTTTCAGAAGCTCATCTCTGATGCACCGGTAAGTGCTTTTGGCAGGCAACGATCATGGAGTACATATAGTTTCTCCTATCTTCCCCAACTCTGGCACCGCGTTAGGGGTGATGATATACCCTGGGTCAGTTTTCTCTTCCAAAAGACAGAAAAAAAAATAGAAAAAGATTCTTATTCCTGGGTGCTGGCCCTGATTCTTCAGTGTATGAGTAAATGAGTCAGTACTATTTACCTAGGAGGTTTATAATGATTATTTCATGTTTTAAATTCAATCCTGATTTTCCTGCAAATGCAGCATTCAGAGGAAAAGAAAGAACTCAGCTGTCTGTACAAACATATGGAAATCAATGATAAATGGACAGAGACTGCAGAGTATATTTATTAACCAAGCTTGTATAAATCATAATTTTTCAACCATTTATTAAACTAATAGGATTGTTTTGGGAACATCAAAGAATTCTTTATTAAGTAAATAATCATGTTTATCCACTCAGTTATGGGGAAAAGCAAATCATTCACACTGCAGTTACTCTGCCTCATCAGATTTCATTTCTCTTAAATGTCAGCTGTTGATAATTTTTACCAAACAACCTGGGAAGAAAAGTCCAAATTCCTACCAGCCTTCAGCCACCTCTCCAGTTCAGGGAAAGGACTGTTGCTGGCTTTTCAGATTTCCATTTCTTTCTTCCCCAACTGGGTAAATTCTCCATGAGGCTTAAAATGGCTGTACCATAATGAACTCAAATTTAGATAGCTGGCAGCCTTGGCCAGCTCGCTTGCTTTATTTCTTTCTTTCTTTCTTTCTTTCTTTCTTTCTTTCTTTCTTTCTTTCTTTCTTTCTTTCTTTCTTTCTCTTTCTTTTCTTTCTTTTTCTTTCTTTCTCTTTCTTTCTTTCTTTCTTTCTTTCTTTCTTTCTTTCTTTCTTTCTTTCTTTCTTTCTTTCTTTCTTTCTTTCTTTTCTTTCTCTTTCTTTCTTCATCCTATGCCAGTCTCTTTATTATCTGACCACCCAGGCACATCTCAGTGGCCTACTTTGTGGATTAGGCATGAGCCAGAGACCCTCAGCATCTGGGACAATTCTCTCTGTTTCTACTCTTGTTCTCCATTGCGCAGCCAGCTGGTGTGGGCTCAGAGAACACTGACTTGAATTTTCAGTGTTAACAGGAATACAACACAATCAGGAAGTAGAATCTGCTGCCTGACAGCAAAGACGTATTCAGATGTTTGTTATTTTTATTTTTAATGTCAGTGTTGTTCTGAAAATTATTTTTATGCATTAGAATTTTATAAATAAAAATGTATTTAACCATAATTTAACAGGTACTGGGAGAGTTCCAGATTCCACTCATTAGTAGTTATTGATCTCTCTAAGGCCAGCCACTGGGCATAGTGAGAAATATGAAGATTTATTGATTTACTCAGTAAACATTTACCGTGTACTGGCAATGTGCCTGACCCTGTTTGTGACACTGAGAATACAGAAATGAACAAGAAAAACAATGCTCCTGATCTCAGGAAGCTGCTATTCTAGTGGGAAAAGACAAATATTAAGTATATACATAAGTCTATAAAATTACTACCAAGCAGCAAGTGTTATAAAGAAAATAAAAATGTAACAGAATAATCTGAGAGTGACTGGCAGCAGTGGGGGGTGGGCGCTACTTTAGAGGACTGGCCAATGTAGGCATCTGGAAGGTGACATTTGACCTAACTTTGATGATAAGTGAAATAGGGCACATTGCTTTTCCTGGAAGTTTACTGTCAAGAAAGATGATAAGACTGCACTTAATGTAGTATATAACCTTAAGCATGTATCTATGAACGTCACGTTAAAAATGGCAGAGCATCACACAACTCAAGGAAAGAAGAAAATATCTATAAGTCCACAGTAATACAAATAAATAATTGAAGAAAGAAAACAAAGGAAGGGAGGGAGGGAGGGAGGGAGGAAGGAAGGAGAGAGAATGGACAAATAAATCTTTCTGCAGAAGAATTCCAAATGGTATATGTGGATAGTCCCCTCTCCTGGGTCACAGGCTTAATCCCCTTCCTTTTCAGTGTCATCTAGACTTAGTGACTTGATTCCAAAGAACAGAGCATGGAAAGGGAAAAACAGAAATTTTACAATGGAGAAACCTCACAAATACCACCTTATCCAAGTGATCAAGATTAGCTTCATCAAGGACAAGTCATGTTGACATCACATACCCTCTGATATAATGTGATAAGAAGGGCACTTCACTTCTGTATTATCCATTCCCAAAACCCAGTCTGATCATGAGAAAACATCAGAAAGACTCAAATTGGGAGACATTCTACAAAATTCCTGACCAGTACTCTTCAAAATTGTCAAGGTTATAAAAACCAATAAAAGACCATCACAGATTAAGGAGACTAAGAAAACATGCTAACCAAATTCAATGTGGAAACCTGGAAAAAGGAAAGGACATTAGTGGAAAAACTGGTGAAACCCAAATAAAGTCTATAGTTTAATAGTGTACCAATGTTAAATTTTTTGTTTTGACAAATTGCCATGGTTATGCAAGATGTTAACATTAGGGTGAGTGGGGTGAGGGTACCTGAGGGATCTCTGTACACTCTTTGTAACTCTTCTGTAAATCTGGTGCAAAGATGGTATTCTGGAGTGGGAGAATGGCTTTTTAGTGGAATAAAGTATGAAGTGGATGTGGGGCACAGCAAGCATTCCATTTTTATTAAGTGAAATCTTACACCAAATAGCTATCACTTCCTCTATACTTCTACTGCTTAATCACTTTCGAGTTAACCTCTTTTACTTTCACATTGTGCTATCATTCCCTCACTGGACTGAGATTTTTTCCTTTTAATTTCTTTATTTTTATTTTTTGTAGAGATGGGGTCTTGCTAGGTTGCCCAGGCTGGTCTTATGTGATCTTCCCACCTAAGCCTCCCAAAGTGCTGGGATTATAGGCATGAGCCACCATGCCTGACCCTGAGCTTTTTAAGGGCAAGAGCCATACCTAATTAGCATTTAACGTGGTGTCTGGTGCAATGTAGGTCCATAGAAATTTGCTTAATGAATGAATGAAAGGAGCAAAATATAAGGTAGTTTCCAGCCTTGAAAGTGAATATAAGGCACATAACTTAATTTGGAAAGCAGTGGGGAGTCACTGGAGATTGTTGAGCAGAAGAATGGTACAATCAGAGTTGACCTTAAGGAAGATTCCTCTCATGGCACTGTACAACATGGAGTGTGGGGAAAGAGACTAGCTAATGGCAGGAAAACCATATAGGAGATTTACTGCATTCCTGCTGGCTACTGTTATTGAGGGAAGGGGTTTGGGAGAAAGAGATTGCAAAGCAATGTGAAGAATCCACTCAGGCTGTTTTCTGAAGTGTTGCTGCCTACTTTTTCTATTATACTCTCTGTCTAAATAATTATGGAATATCTACTGGGCCATTGTACTGAGCTGAGCCCCATGCGTGTGTGAGAAGAAGTCTCGTAAAACATGGATTCATCTGGAGGAGGCTTACAGTCATTTATTTTGCACAGATTGGTTGTTGCCTTGGATGACTTTGTTTGCTAGGGTAAATAATACCAAGGGCTGAAACAAATAGCAATAAAATTTCACATGTGAGTTTTGTGAAAACATATTGAAGCCCAGCATGGGTCCAGGGAAGGTGTGGGCCACAGCCTGCTCTAAACAGTCATTCAGGAACACAGTGACTCCACCCTCTACATTCCATAACCGTCAAATAAAGGAGAAAGAGTGTGGAGGTGGCAATGCCGCTCTTTACTACCTCAGCTTGGAGGTGACACGTATCATCTCCACTTATATTCCATTGCCCAAAACCAGTTATACGGCCAGACCAAAACCCAACGGAGATGGGAAATGAAATGTAGTAGTATTCCCAAGAAGAGGCAGAGAACTTAGATACTGGGGGTTTCTAGCAGTCTGTCATAGTTTTTATTTTTTCTTTAAGCAGATTGTTGGTTTTTATTGTTGTTGTTGTTTGCATATATGGGCTTCCTTCAACTATACTGTGAGTTCCTTGAGAGCAAGGATTGAATCTCAAACTTCTTTAACTCCATTACAGGGACTTACATGGTAGCCAGCCTCCAAGATGGCTCCCAGTGTTTCCTGCCTCCTGTATTCATACTCGTGTGTAGTACTCTTCCATATTGTATGGACCTGGCCTGTATAAACAACAGGATAGTGAGGAAAGGATAGGGTGCAACTTCTGAGGTTAGGCCATACAAAGCATTGTGAATTCTGCCTTGTGTTCTCCTGGATCACATGCTCAGGAGGAAGTCGGCTGCCGTGTTGTGACAACAGATATGTAGCCCTATGAAGAAATCCATCTGGCAAGGGATTGAGACCTCCTGCCAGCAACCAGCAGTAAGTTGCCAAGTCTGTGAATAAGCCAGCTTGAAGTGAATCCTCCTTTCATCCACAGTCAAAATTTTGATGCCTTGCACTTTAGAGTTGTCAAAGCATTTTTATTACAAGACTCACATCCATCCATTCATTTATCAAATATCTTTCATTTGTTCCTCTGAAGACATTGCTGCATAACTATCTTAAGACTTCATCCTGGCCGAGCACAGTGGCTCACGCCTGTAATCCCAGCACTTTGGGAGGCCAAGGCGGGTGGGTCACGATGTCAGGAGTTCAAGACCAGCCTGACCAACATGGTGAAACCCTGTCTCTACTAAAAATACAAAAATTAGCTGGGCATGGTGACACATGCCTATAGTCCCAGCTGCTCGGGAGGCAGAGGCAGGAGAATCACTTGAACCCGGGAGGTGGAGGTTGCGGTGAGCCGAGATTGCACCACAGCACTCCAGCCTGTGTGACAAAGTGAGACTCTGTCTCAACAACTACAACAAAAAAAATACTTCACCCAAGTAAGAGGTGGTGAATTGGATTCTTACCACATGCCAGCTCCCAGTGGTTGGTAGGAATGGCCAATGTTGTTTCCAAGTCTCTGAGTTTGTTTTCGAGAATAAAGGATGGAAGCCTTATCCATCAGTAATGCTTGCCAAGGACATGGAAGCAGAGAGCAGTGGCTCGTGAGCTGTATATTTGCCATCTCTGGTCTAGGTATTCTGACTCTTGTTTTTCAAGTCTATATCCTCAGTTAGGAGCCATAGGCTAGAAAGTACCACTCGGCCTGGATAGGGGCCCCTGAGCTACAGGTTTCACAAATGGCATAAGGGGAAAGCTGAAGCCAGATACTTTTTGGCCATAAGTCAATCAATTAATCTGCTTTTATTTATTTTCTACCATGTGGCTTATACTATGTAAGAATTCAAACTGGTTGCTGAAAAGCATCTTTCCTGGCTCTTGTAGAAGACTTCACTTCTCAACTCTAGCCTAACAGTCTTGTGATTTGATTTTTCTAGCATTACAGTCAAGGGCAAAAATATTTGTTAGGTAACTACTAAAATTTAGAAGAGGCATGAGATACATTCTACCTATCAGGGCTCATTTATATTCTGAGCAGAGTCTATGTTTGCTAAATGCATAAATTTTCAGGTACTTGCAAAATACCAGGGTCATAAATCTTTTTAAAAAACAAAGCTTATTTATTTTCCCTAAAAATAAAGTGGCTTTTTGTTTCATGGAAAATAGAGACAAACTCAAAGAAAAACATAGAAAACCAAGTATCCACCCTTGATTCCACCTGTCAGAGCCAACCACTATTTTAAATGTTGTGCAAGGTAGAAAACACAAATACTTGGGATAATATATATACAATCGTGTTCTGATTTCCTCAGTTATCAGCATAACAAAAAAGTATCTCCTGCATTATTGCTAACTTTTTGCATATATAATTTAAGATTGTTGCTTATTTTATTATATCCATTTATCAAAATTTACTGATCCATTTCCCTAATGTGAAGTTATTTTCATGGAGGGAAGGAAGGTGCTAAATTACTATAAATCTTCAAATAATTAAAGACACTACTGTTAAAGAGGGAGATTATTCATCGACTCATGTAATCTTAAACCTGCGAGGCTCCCTTAGGGTCAGTGGATTGCAGTGCTTTTATCTTGTACAAGAGGAAAATGAGGCACAGTTTCCTAACTTGTCCAGGATTACCCAGCCAGCCAACAGCAGAACCAGGTTTATAGCCCCAAGCTTCTAGCAACTATAGAAATATCAAAAGGAGAAAGCACTTTTCTTTAGCAGGTATTCAGCATGATGTCCAACCTTTGAAGCCATTGCTACCGTTGGTGTGGTTCAATTAGAAATCAACAAAGTTGGAGTTTCTCAGCCTGCCTGTTTAGATGAATGAGGGCTTGCCGGTAGGAAGAGTTTGAGACACATGTATAGCAGGAAAAAGCTTACCTGGGAGTCCTGTCTGTAAACATGGGATCTAGCTGTGCTTTTGCCTGGCTGTGGTTTAAACAAATGTAGCATAAGCAGGTCTACATCCTTGGATCTCAACTTTCTCACTTTTCAGTGAGGGAACTGCATTAGTTGATATTTTAATGTTCTAACATTTTAGCATCTAAGCCTACTCCTTTTTGTCAATTTCAAACTCAGTGAACATGGGTGGGAGTTAGCAAGAAGAGTTTACTAATGGGACGAAAGTCTTAAACCACTGCTCAGGTGTGTTGTTGAGTGAATTGGATCAGTATATATGGAATCCAAAGCTCTTTGCTTGAATAAAATATTTCTATCAGTACCACAGAGTGCCTCTTACCTCTCTATATTAGGGTGGCAGATCAACAATTTGAGGTTAATTCAACTTCGAGGTCACAACTAGCAAGTGAATTGTGAAGCAATCTGTGGGAATGACTGACTACAACAAAGCTTTGTTCAACTTTCTCCATTGTTCAACTTTCTCCATTGTTCAACTCTGCCTGATGCTTTCAGCTTCAATGGGAATTGTCTTTGATGCTGCGGTTTCTCATACGTTTGACTTAAACATATTCTACTGGGCAGTACTTTGTAAAAACAGATACATGCATGTTTTGGCGACTTCTGAACTCTTTGGTACTGCAATAGCAGCATAGACAGCCCTCACCTTGCCAGTTTTCTTTGCTACTCCATGTGTCTCTGGGCTGGGACTCTTTTTTCACTGATTCTTTGAAATACTGTCTTGGACTGAAGTGACCACCTTTAAGAAGAAGAAGAAAGGGGTACTGACTGATGTTGATAATATTATCAATTAAAGCTATTTGGAGTTTTGATGTAATTTCTTTGGATGATAAATTATAACCCCCTTGTCATTCCTATTGCTAGTTAGTTGCATATTTCTGAGATTCCCTGTTATATCCCCATTAAAAAAAAAAAAAAAAAACAGCTGGCTTGGCAGGGATGGAGTCGAAGTGAGGTAACCCTGCAGCTGAAACTCTACATATTCACCCTTAATTTAAATCCTAGAAAGATGAAGGAGATAATATTGGAAGAATGATTGGGGATTTCTGTGATATGGGGTATTCTGTGACAGTACACCCCATATTCTGTGTGGTATCCTCTCCATTGTTAGGAGAGGATTTATTCATGCAATAAATGTTTACTGAGCCCCTGATATGTGTCAGATGATATTTTCAGCTCTAAGGGTTCAGGAGGGAAAATGCAAAGTGCACAGGAGTTCTTGAATAGCTTTACTCCTCAAATCTGCTCCATTTTCCAGTTGCTCAGGCCAAAAACCAAGAGTCAGCTTTAACCCTCCCTGCTTTCTCCCTTGCTCTACTTCCAAACTCCATTGACTCTGCCTCCAGCTGTTTCCAGACTGACCATTTGATCATTTTGTTCCCCTATTGCTACCATCCTGGGTAAAACTACCATCATTGCAATAATGACATCACCTCCTACTGCTTCTCCCCTTGCTTACTGGCCCAATTTAGGGGTTGCATCCTGGCTCCTTCCTCTGCCTGAAATACTTTTCCACCAGGTAGAGACTTGGCTGACTTCCTTCAAATTGTTTCTTCAAAATTTACTTTCTCAATAAGGTCTACCTGGACTACACTGTTTCATCCTTTGAACAGAGTGTCTGCACAGTGTTTCCTATTCCTTTTAGCTTACTTTTAGCTCTACTTTTTCTTTATTGCATAAAACTTATCCTTTTCTAACATAATAGACCTTATTTATTATTTTTTAATTGTCTGCTTCCTGATACCCATGCAAGATCCACCAGGGCAGAGATCTTGCTCTGTCTTATTTACTGCTGTTCTCAAGTGCCCAGAACAGTGCCTGGGCAGTAGTGGGTGATTACATAAATATTCCCTAGATTTAGGGTTTTAATCTTTAATGTTTAATCAACTTAATCTTTAAATTGATTGCAAATGTATGTATGCAATGTATGTATGCGGTTTTCCAGAAGCAGTCTCATAGATTTTATCACATAGTTAACGGGAACTGTGACTAAAACCAGTTTTAAAACTACTATGTTATGTTTACCATAACGTGATTGATTTGGGGATTTAATTAGAATAAAACACGTGAAATTGTAACAATGTGACTTCTTGGATAGTTTCTTGACCCATGTACTGGTATGCTAAAAATCCTTCTTACGAAGACCTGTAAGTGGGGAAGCAAAAAACTATTGAGAATGTCTTTCTTAGCAAGAAGTCAAGAGAGCAAGTGATAATGAAGCTGGTAACTAAGTTGTTATGTTAATAATAATGCTAATACTCATAATTATTGTATGTGGAACTTTTCATTTGGAAGTCTCAAAGTGCTTTGTAAACTAGTCTAATTAGTGACATTTCATAACACCCTAGTAGGACGGATAAGTATTACTATACCCATTTTATATCTTTAGATAAAAGAATTTCTAAAGGTCATATAGTAAGTTAAGATTAGAAACTAAAGCAATACTTGGAATCTCCCACCCCTCGAATTCCAGTATGTCTCCTGGTGCCTATAGGTGTATGAGTTCGTTTCTTCCAGCATTGGTTCATGAGCTGTGGGAATCTGAGACTGATGCATTGTTCAGGATGTCATGAGAAATACAATATTCTATGGTAGCCTCAGAGGAGTTGCTGAAACTAAATGATAGACTTATTGTCTTGGTTTTTGTTGTTGTTTGTTTGTTTTGTTTTGTTTTGTTTTTTTGAGACTGAGTCTTGCTCTGTTGCCCAGGCTGGAGTGCAGTGCCACAATCTCGGCTCACTGCAGCCTCTGCCTCCTGGGTGAAGAATCCTTCAAGTGATTCTCCTGCTTCAGCCTCCCCAGTAGCTGGGATTACAGGTGCACGCCACCACGCCCAGCTAATTTTTGTGTTTTTAGTAGAGATGGGGTTTCACCATGTTGGCCAGGCTGGTCTTGAACTCCTGACCTTGTGATCCGCCTGCCTTGGCCTCCCAGAGTGCTGGGATTACAGGCGTGAGCCACCACACCCAGCTTATTGTCTTGTTTTTAACAGAGATTTTCACAACTGATAATATTCCCTTTGCCATTCAATTCACATATTTGTCTTTCCTTTTGTGGGTCTACATTATTTTGGCCCTGTTCAATTGATTACTTCTCCAGCCTTACATCAAGGATTTCTGTTCTAGTCCCAGCTGTCAAAACCACTGTGACCCCCAAGCAAGTCTCCAAGCCTCCTGAATCTCAGTTTCTTCATCCATAAAATGAGCATGCTTAAGTATCTCTATGTTTCCTTTAAGCAATAAAAGAACATAATTCAATATAGGAAAATCCTTTGAGAGTATTTCTTCAGGGCAGTCTGCATGTTGAAAGCATATAAGGCAAACAGTTATTGGAGAGATGCCTTGCCAATGGGGAAGAGAGCCTCTAAATGTTCTGTTATTAAACATGGTCTGAAATAGGTTTGGGGTCAGTTTCATTTTGCATCTGGGGCCCTCTTAATGATGATTACAAACTTTTATTTTCTTGGGCACAGGTTAAAAAAAGCAAGGTTGGTCCCTAATTCTCTCATTAGGGCTTTATGAAATGAGTCCCCCTTCTTGGGAAAGGCTCTTCCTCCTGTACTTTACTGATTTCTGTCTCTGCTTCTTTAGGAACCTCTTTGTCTCTCCTGGGGAGTGTCAATTCACATCTTAATCACTTTGTGTGTAATCTCATTAGAGATAATCCCATTTGCCAGAGTGTCAGTATCTTTCTTTGGTAAAGAAGATGGAATTCCTATCATTTGATTTGGAAACCCAATCCAGCTTGAGTTATAAATAGAGCAGTCATAGCTGAGTTTTTTTGACTTTTGATGCTGGCTTTGAAATAGATGAGAGATGCGTTCTTTAAACTTGTCACACTAAATCCCTATCAATCTTGGCTTTAGACAGAAAGGACATAATCTTTTTTGCCATGTAAATGAAGCAAGCATTTTGTTCAATTACAAAAAATATATAAAATGATTTTCATAAATCAATCTGGTAATTATGTCCTCTTATGACTACCCTATTTTTATTTGTGGAGGTAAAAGTTCTTATAATAAACAAACAAAAGAACAAAAGACACACACACACTCATGCACACAAAAGACTTCCCTCCCCTTGTTTTACTTTGAACACTTGCCTTATAGTGATTCTCATCAATCAGTTCTGAGACAGTAAAGTTCCAGTTCATTCAAGCAACCACATTTGGTGGTTGAGAGCTTGGTCAAGGAGGCCCAGGATAGATCACATGTGAAGCCTGATGATGTGAGCAGTGATCAGTTTTTGCAGGAAATGCCAATCCATATTGCTCCCTGTTAGTCATAATATACATTGCATTAAATGTGTGGGAAAAAAAACCTCCTGTGGAAACCCCATCTCTCTCTGCTGTTTCCCTTTCCCACATGCAACAAATTCAAATCCTCATATTCTTGAAGTGGGGGGTGGGGGATGGAGAACAGCAGTCATTCTCATTTGATGGTTTGAAAAAAGAAAAGATGTTGGTACCACTCACTGACTGGCTAATGAATAATCAGATTTCACAGCATGAGTGCTGGGCTGGTAATTTGGTTGCACGCCATGCTCCAAACCCATGGAATAGTGCTTCATTAATGTGAAGACCTGTATAATCAAACAATTAGCAGTCTCTCTGCAACGAAAGCAGCTTTTCATCAGCATATATACTTTGTCAAAAGATGAGTCCCAAATCAGTGGATCTGATAGCAGCTAGACGTACACTAACTCATAGCAACTATGACATGGAGGGTGAAGTTTCTGCTTTTCACCCTTACCTTGAGCTTAGGATCTGATGGCAGCTTGTGCTTTGGCATCACTGAATGGTGGCAAACATCAGTAAGAAATATGAGATTAGGAGTATGCCTTCTAATTTTATTTATATAATCTGCTGTTTTATAGTTTCTATGTTTATCCTCATTTTATGCTCTTTAGAATTTAGAAGCTTGGAAAGATACTTTGAATTACTGTGGGGAAAGGGAAACTTTGATCCTTTTCTTAATTTGCTTATTTACATCAATGATTTGTGTCATCTTCATTCTAATATAGCTGATTAGCCTCTTTGGAGACTTTGTCTCAGTAACCATGGAGAAAGGGTGCTGTTTTATGGCAAGATCTCTCGTTTGCTTTGTTAACTAATTCACATCAAATGAATGCCCAACAGGGCTGCTTATAGGGCCAGGAGGCAGAGACCTTGGGTTCCTGATGCCCTATGGTTTCAAGTCTCTTTCCACCCCCTAAACAAGCCCTAAATATATTAGATTGCTTTCAACATGTCGCTCAGTGGCAAGGAGGTGGTAAGTATTAACTCCGTACTTTTTTTTTTTTAAGCAAAATGTAAATTATCAACAAACTTCAGTGGATTTGTGACTGTTTCATGATGAGTTTGGCTATTCTAAATCAGGGCAGCAATTTTTTTTTCTATATTTAGGATACAGCATATATTTAGGCTTTGCAGGTCAGGAGGAGAATCAAAGATATTTGTATGTACTCATATAACAACTGTTTTGCTTGTGCTTCTTTCAAAAACACATCACGGGCTAAATTTGGCCAGTGAATCCTTGTCTGCCAATGCTTGGTCTGAATCACAGGCTTTAAAAAAAAAAAATCTTTCTTGCAGTGACTCATGGCTGTAATCCCAGCAATTTGAGAGGCTGAGACAGGAGGATCACTCAGGGTCAGGAGTTCAAGACCAACCTAGGCAACAAAGCAAGAACCCCATCTCTAAAAAAATTGAAAAATTTGCTGGGTATGGTGGCATGTGCTTGTAGTCCTAGCTACTCAGAAGGCTGAGTCAGGAGAATTGCTTAAGCCCAGAAATTCAAGGCTGCAGTGAGCCATGATTGTGCTACTGTACTCCAGACTGGGTGATAGAGAGAGACTCTCTCTCAAAAAATAAAAATAAAAACAATAAAAAAACTTTCTCTGTGGTTGAGCACAATAGTCTCTGTATATCTGCTATGGTTTGGATATGGTTTGTCCCCACCAAATCTCTTGAAGGTGGGCCTGATGGGGGATGTTTGGGTCACCAGGCCAATTTCTCATGAACAGATGAATGCCCTCCCTCAGGGGTGAGTTCTTACTCTGTTAGTTGTTCCTAGAGCTGGTTGCTAAAAAAAAGCCCAGCACCTCTCCCTTCTCTCTTGCTTCCTCTCTCACCACATGGTTCTGGCTCCCCTCTGCCTTCTGCTATGAGTAGAAACAGCCTGAGGCCCTCATCAGATGCCCAGTCTTGAACCTTGCAGCCAGCAGAATACTTCAGGTTACGGAGCAGAATACCTGAGTCAAGTAAACCTTCATTATAATTACCCAGCCTCAGGTATTCCTTTACGGCAACACAAAATGAACTGAGACAGTATCTGAGTTTCTTTTTGTACATGGTTGTTGTTCCGTTAGAAATAATAAAAATTTTGCAAGTGTGTGTGTGAGCAGTAGAAATTGTTAGCAATAATCAATAAAAATATATGGGATGGCTCTAATTCATTGTGGAGAGAGGTAAAAAAATGAATAAACCCAAAATACTCCTTTACTGTCTTTTTGTTGACTGAGAGTGGTGGTGGAGCAAGATACTCAGTTTACCTGGGTTATTCATGTGGATGAATTTCAGGTCAACTGATGGAGCATGACCCTGACAGGGCCACAGTTTGGGATGTGGTCTCAGGATAGGTGTAATGGTTTCACACAAAGGGAAAACACTGTTGCATGGCACAAACTGTATCTCTACTCAAGTCAGTTCTCAAAAAGCTGGCCAGATTGTCAAAGAAAGTATGGCTGAACTAAGGACAACTAGCACCAATCCCAGAAAGAGCATGCTCTACATGACTGAAATCTCAGATCAGACTCTAGATTTGCATATGAAGACAATTATTTGCAAACACAGTTTCTAGCGGGATGGAGCAAGGGTTCTAAGGACAAGTTACGTCCTGTTGTTCTCATGCCTTCGCTGACAGGTTACCTATGTGGTAAATCAGAGAAACACATCAGATGTCCTATTTCTGGACTCCAGCAAGGTGTTTGATAGCATCCTTTGTGAGATCTTTGTTGACAAGATAGGGTAATACGTATTGGAAGCTAATATGTTGAGGTAGGTTAATTAGTAGAATGCCAGGCTCCAAACAGCTGTAGATAGAGATTTCTAGTGACTGCCCATTGGATGTTGTTCTTCACGCCATTCTCTTCCACATTTTCATTAAGATGTGCATGAAGACATAGAAGGTATTATTGTCAAGTCTGCAAGTAATGAGAAGCCTGCAGAGCTTACAAGTTCAATGGATAACAGTTAGAGAATCAACAAAATCTCTATGACTTACCATCACTGTCAGTGAACTACAACAAAATACAATTGAAACTGGGGTAAATGTACAATTTGTCATTTGAGTTTTTTGAAAACACAAAAATACTAATAACTAATTGTATAAGCCCTGAGTGGAAAAGTCCTTCCTTAGCAAAAGCAGAAATGAAAACTTGATTTCAGTTTTCAGTAGTTTCAATGGGTCCATGAGGTAACTAACACTACCTATGACTGCGATTATCTAAACAAGTTCACTTAGAGTGCCACATTTTATTGTATTTCTTTCACGGCATATTTAGATGGCATGGTAAAAAGGAAATAGATAAAAGTATGTTTAATAAAGAAATACTGCAAAGTGGGGGATGCAAAACCTTAATTACTATGTTGAATGAAGGACTGTAGAAGGAATGGTGCCTCTTCTCTCTAATTTCTGGGCTCCACCACAGACCTGCTGAATCAAAATTCCTGAGTGGTGCCAGGGGATCTGCAGTTGTGAAAACCTCTCCAGATCATTCTGACGAGAAGCCAGATTTGGGAGGCCAAATCCTCATGAATGGAAAAATCTATTAAACTGGATGAAATAACTAATTAACAACTGAGATCTGTAGTAACTTTCTCACATTTCTTCCATTTGTTTTGGAATCTTAACACTAGCCTGTGGCTTGTCTGTTCAGGAACAAATAAGTTAGCATTTCTGATTCTTTCTCTGTAAGGGCCAGTTAATTTTATTTGCCGAGTCCCTGCTTTTTGCCAGGTGTTGGGGTGATAAAGATGAAAAAGCAATTTTACATTTCATTACACTGACCCCATGTTCTTGTTCTAATAGTTTGCCAATGCTGGGTTCTCTCTTATCTCCCAGTCTTTGAATGTCAAATACCATCTCTCCAACTCTAGTCCTTCATGAATTCTTCTCCAATCTCAATACTGAGAGATAACCTACTCCTCTTTGAATGCCCACAATGCAATATTTGTGGCAGTTATCACTGTTTAGCAGTTTGGATATGTACACATTGATTTACTGCTAAAATACAGTTGTCATGAAGAGTAGCAACTCCACCTTATTTCTCTCCACTGCCTCTAGAATAGGGTCCACTACCTAAGATATGCTCAATAAATATTTGGTGGAAAAATGAATGATTCATTGGCATTAAAGGCCAAAGCTTTTGGCTTATGATGATATATAGCAACCATGAAAAAAAGAAACACCTAAATCCTTCATAGTTTAAATAAATGTATGCCAGAGTTCTTACTCAGATCAGCATGCTTGCTGAGGTCACATCCTCATTGAAGTATCACTCTCCTCCTTTTCTCCTCCTGGTAGACACAGCTGGCTCCTTATGGTGCCAGTGGTCACTCTCTAGAAAGGCTGGACTTGGACGCCTCAGTAGGCTTCTGCTTCCTGCACACTTCACTTGGTAGAGAGCGCATGTGAGACAGTTCACATTCCATTGAATGGTTGAGGTCCTTCATTTTCCATCTTACCACAGGGGCTATTTGAATGTATCAGACTTTACTACAGTACAAAGGTACGGAGAGGGTTACGTTGGAGTAAGGCAAACAATGTAAAGTGGACACTGGGCATTCTGGATGCTTTATGCTCAAAGCTCCAGTCCCCTGCCATGTTATTACTTCCCTTTTTTTGTTCCCCCAGATTCCTGACCATCACTCATTCAAAACGGTTAGATGGCTTTTTTGTTTCTATCTCCTTATAGGTATGCTCTTTTCTTTCCCATGCAAAGTAGAGAAAGAAAAACAGTTTCTGCTCTTAAATGTATTTTTGCCACTCAATCTATAGAACATGTTCTTCCACAATTACAAGTAAATAGAAGACAGACTGGGACTCTGGAAAATCCTAAAGCATTATAGAACTTGGGGCTTGTCCTTTGACTTCATGGTTTTCAAACCCAGCATTGTGACCCAGTAGTGGGCTGTCCAATCAACTGAGCTCTTGAAATTGGAATAGAATAAAATAGAAATATCAGCATATTCCCATCTATAGAAAGGGTGTGGTGGCGGGCGCCTGTAGTCCCAACTACTTGGGGGGCTGAGGCAGGAGAATCGCTTGAACCCGGGAGGTAGAGGTTGCAGTGAGCCGAGATCGTGCCACTGCACTCCAACCTGGGTGACAGTGTGAGACTCAGCCTCCAAAAAAAAAAAAAAAAAGAAAGCATAAGTATTGTTTTGTGAGACTTGTTTCAGTTTTGTGTTTCTGTGTGTGTCTCTGGGCTTGTAATATGAAATGTGCTTCTTACACTGTTAGAGGCACTTCTTTGATTTTGCTGAGTCTCCTTATCATCTGGCTAATGAGGAAAAGGCAAGTTGAACGAGAAATATCGGTACATTTTTGCGATCTGCTTGAATCCCTTCTAGGTGGGCTTCTTACTGGGCTCAGACTAAGACCTAGATTTTTGACACAGTTATATTGCTAGTCATTTCTAGCTTCTAGTTGGAAATGCAAATGATGTAGCTTAAAAAACAAACAAATAAACAAAAAATGGAGTAGGGACACAGTAGCTCATGCCTGTAATCCCGGCACTTGAGGAGACTGAGGTGGGAGAAATGCTTGAGCCCAGGAGTAGGAGACAAGCCTGGGCAACACAGGGAGACCCTGTCTCTTAAGAAAAATTAGCCAGGCTTGCTGGCATATGCTTGTAGTACCAGCTACTTGGGAGGCTGAGGTAGGAAGATCACTTGAGCCCAGGAGGTTGAGGCTGCAGTGGGTGGTGATTGTGCCTCTGCACTCCAGCCTGGGTGAATCCTATCTCAAAAAAAAAAAAAAAAAAAAAAAAAAAGGAGTCACTTAATACTTCCTAAGGTTTTTGCAGAACTTAAAAAGAAAGAAAACCTGTTCTTTTGTTCCTATATAAGGACAATGGGGAAAGCAGAGCCCATTGCATTTAGGGCGGGGGGTGGGGTGACTGTTGGCATAGACACACATAGCCAGGATTCCTGGAAACGTATGAGTCTTCCTAAAATATAGGCTTGTTTATTTTTCTTAAGAACTGCCTTTATTAGTGGCAGCCAAGGAAGCAAACATATTGGTCGCTGACACGCCTATGAAATGTAAAAGCCAACTCTTCTCCCTTGTCTTTCTTTCTAGATGCGGCCTCCCTCCCAGACTCTCCCATCACCCTGCTCCTAACTCCAGCCTTGGATGCAGGAAAATTGTGAAACTAGAGGTTATGTTTTGCTTACCGGGTTGGCACCTTTAAGACAATGAGAGGACAGTATTCCTAAATCAGCATCTTACCCATTAGGAGATTGTAACTCCTTTCTCAGAGAGCCTAGTCCTTGACCAGGACAGACGTTATGCTTTATGCTGCCTGCCTGCGGGGGCCATGTTGCAGACAGGCCACTGCACAGCATTTTCTGGGTTTCCTTTACCCCTAGCCAGTCCTTCTCCTCCTATAATTTCTCCTGTTTCCCAGCAAGCCCAGTCGCTTCACAGCAAGGTTGCTTCCCTGAGGAAATCAGGAAGGGAAGGATGAGGACAGCTGCCCACAGCCCAGGCACATGGCAGGCCTGGCCAGGAATGAGAAAGAGAAAACGCAGCCCAAATCTATCATCACTCAACTTCTCTGTGTTCCAGAGAGGTGCCACCATGCTGAAAAATCAGTGGGGATATTAATATTGGGACCCTTCTCCTTTCAGCAGCTGGTGTTTCAGTAGAAGGGATATTTTCAGGTTAATAAGCAATGATTGGCCCCTTAAAAACCAATTTCTAACAGCAAGTGGAGTAGAGATGGAATGGCAGGGCTCTCTATTTGTTTTCGGGGTGTCACAGCAAAATATTAAATCCTTTGAATTAGCACGAGCTCTGTAATCCTCTTAGAGCGTGTTTCTGTAGGGAAGAGACCTTGGACAGCTACAGTGCATCAAGATGCCTTTGTGAGCATTTCCAACAGACACACCAGCCACCCGTTCCTAACGTGAAGTCTGACCTAGCGTCAACACGGAGCAAGGGAAACAGACATGCAAGCACACTGATCACCAAGTAAAGAGGATAAGACGACATGAACTCTCCTTTTGAGATTCACCCATCAAATCAGGCTTGATGTGTTTCTAGAAGCAGCTGTTAGGACAATAATATTTAAGATTATTTTTTACAGTTATTTTAAATATAGTTCTTCTAAAAATCACTGAGAGAAAATTTGAAGATTAGGAAATATAAACATTTATGTAATATTTCTCTGCCAAGCTTAAAACATATCAAATCTCTCTAAACTGCAAGATTTTATGTTGACGTATCCATGAATATAATGCTACAATATATGAGTATGAGAAAACAATGCGTTTCGATAGCTCAGCACATCACTGGGGAAAATGCGTTATTATTTACTTGTGGTTGATAAATATTAAAACCAAGAATAAAGTTAAAATAGTGTTCTGTCATAAAACCCACCATTTTCTCTTCTCTCCTCAAAAACTGGTTAGACTCATTCTTTTATATATATGTCTTGTATTTTATAACTAACAAAAATTTTCTTTTGGCTTTTCTTTCTTTTGCAAAAAACTTAGATTTAACAAATCATTGCCATGAGCTAAGTCACATTTGAATCTAGAAAAGGCACTGGTATTATCCTTCTCTGTTCACATATATTTGAAGTAAATTACATCAAATTGTATTTGAAATACCAAACTGGCATTAATGGAAGCTTTTTTTGCTCCAGGCACCATTTTAAAATAGATGAGCATAAAATGCAGTCTGCATCATTAAGTTTATATGAAACTAGTGAGAATAAAAATCACCATGTAAGTTCTAATAAGATATGTTTTTCATTCCAGTTTAATAACCCAAGACTATATTCATCTTCCAGTATAATAAATATACGAAGAGGAATGTGTTCTTTTGTGGGCTTAACATGTTGAGGTTCCCTTTTTCCCCCCAAGAAGATAGAGTTTTCTGGGAAGCTGGGTGAAGAATATTCTTTAATATGGCAGTACAGAGTATTATTATCATAAATAATTAATGTGCACAGCAGAAGAAAGCCGGGCTTCATTAATAATTCTTATTTTTAGTTGGCATAAGCTAGAGGTGCTGTATCTTCTTTCATCCTATCTATGTCAATTTCCTTGATTTTAATTTAATAGATGTTAAAAATTTTAAAGGTACGGTACATTATGCAGTGGGTTTTTGTTTTTTTTGACTAAATAACATCCTAGTACTAATTCTTACCTGCCAAGATATTTTTAGAAACAGGCAAAAGGAATGAGGTGGGGGTGGGGGGAAAGTCGTGATAAGGCAAGGTAGAGTGGGCCTTTCATCGTTCATTTCCCTCTGGGACTAGTTAAGATGCTCCTTTGATTAGAACCTCAGGAAATATTAAGAAGCTCTGCCATGAATTTGAGCTCATCAAACTCGCCTGTTTATTTTTCAAATTCAAGGCTGATCCACCTTCTATATCCTGAAAACACGGGTTCTCCCTGACACAGTCTTGCATTTGTGATCAACTAAATCACTTGTCAAAACCTCCAAATCTTTGATAACAGGCATTTGTAATTTATTAATTCAGCCTCTGAACAGGAAAGCAGCTAAATGTTTCTGATTAGCACAAGGGAGGAAATAAAGAGCCTGCTACAGAGGGCAGCAGGGTTGCACTTTACAAGGAACAGTGAGAAGCATGCATGCCATTCCAACTTAAGGGGATTGATGCACAACCCGAACAACTGTGAGAGAGCTGATCAATGTTATTTCACGGGAGAGTAAAGCTAGGAAGAGGGGGCAATCAAGCAAACCTTGGGGAAAAATAAGTTTGATATGAAACAACTCAAATCATGGGTCTATGCATTTTTGTAGCCCTTTCTGCTGAGCACCAGTGCTGAGATTCTTATTTGCGGCCACTGAGCTCTACCTTGACCTCACAGATATCAAATAGCTTTCTAGACAGTTCAGCTAAGGTGAGGATAGAAATACAAGCAGCACCTACAATGTGATCTGAGATGCTCCTTCATCCATCTCCTGTGTTCAGGATAATTCAAGTGCAGAGTTTAATCCCATTTGCCTGGGTATGTATTATTGGTCCTAGAAGTCACAGCCATTGCCAGATGAGCATAGCAATCCACATGCTTCCTTAGGTTCCCATAGCCCTACCTGGCACTCAACCTCCTCCTTAGAGCCCCACCATGAGCTATGAAAAGAACTTGGGTCTGAGCAAGATCCTCTACTTGCTTCTGGAGTGGATTTTGCATTTCCTAATTAACTGTGAGGCTTGAGACAGAGGATTCTTGGTTGGTAACCTTCTCTCGGTTCATGAACTGAGAGGACTGAGTAATTAGCAAATGCTTTGCTTTTTACTGAGCACGTATTAAGTGTCAGGCAACACGGTACTTGCTGAACACATGGCATTTATCTAGTCTTCATACTAAATCTTCAATGGGCAAGTTAATATTACTACAGATTAAATTGTTTTATGTGTAAAATGGGCAAAAATTTAGTTTGTTGAGAGGCTAAATAACTTTCTTTTTCCTTTGTCACTTTTTATTTTAGATTCAGGAGGTACCTGTGCACAAGTTTGTTACCTGGGCATATTGCATGATGCTGAGGTTTGGGGTACAAATGATCCTGTCACCTAGGTACTGAGAATAATGCCCAGCAGTTAGTTTTTCAATCCTTGCCCAAACTTCCCTCCCCTCTGGTAGTCTCCAGTGTCTATTGTTGCCATGTTTATGTCCATGAGTTCCCAATATTCAGCTCCCTCTTGTAAGTGAGAACACGCAGTATTTCATTTTCTATTCCCATGTTAATTTGCTTAGGATAATGGCCTCCAGTGGTATCAATGTTGCTGCAAAGGTCATGATTTTATTTTTTAAATGGCTATATAGTATTCCGTGGTGTATATGTATCACATTTTCTTTAACCAATCCACCACTGATGGACACCTAGGTTGATTTCATGTTTTTACTATTGTGAATAATGCTGCAATGAACATGTGAGTTCATGTGTCTTATTGATAGAACAATTTATTTTCCTTCGGGTATATACACAGTAATGGGATTGCTGGGCCAAATGGTAGTTTTAAGTTCTTTGAGAAATCTCCAAACTGCTTTCCACAGTGGCTGAACTAATTTACATTCCCACCAACAGTGTGTAAGCATTCCCTCTTCTCTGTAGCCTTGACAACATCTGTTGTTTTCTAACTTTTTAATAGCCATTTTGACTGGTGTGAGATGGTAGCTCATTGTGGTTTTGATTTACATTTCTCTGATGATTAGTGATGAGTATTTTTTCAGGTCTTTGTTGGCTGCCTCTAGGTGTTCTTTTGAAAAGTGTCTGTTCATGTCTTTTGTCCATTTTTAAGTAAGGTTATTTGTAATTTGCTTGGCCTATTGTTTAAGTTTCTTATAGATTCTGTTTGAAGACATAGTTTGAAGAATTCCTTATAGATTCTATAGACCTTTGTCAGATGCATAGTTTGTGAATTTTTTCTCCCATTCTGCAGATTGTCTGTTTCCTCTGTTGACAGTTTCTTTTGCTGTGCAGGAGCTCTTTAGTTTAATTAGGGCCCACTTAACAATTTTTGTTTTTGTTCCGATTGCTTTTGAGGACTTACTCATAAATGCTTTCTCAAGTCCCATGTTCAAAGTGATGTTTTTGAGGTTTTCTTCCAGAATTCTTATAGTTCGAGGTCTTATATTTACATCTTTAATCTGTCTTGAGTTAATTTTTGTATGTGGTGAAAGGTAGGGGTCCAGTTTCATTCTTCTGCACATGGCTATCCAGCTATCCCAGCACCATTTTTTGAACAAGGATCCCTTTCCCTATTGCTAATTTTTGTTGACTTTGTTGAAGATCAGACAGCTGTAGGTGTGCAGCTTTATTTCTGAGTTCTCTATTCTGTTCCATTGTTCTATTATGTGTTTTTGTACCAGTACGATGCTGTTTTGGTTACTGGAGCCTTGTGGTATAAAGACGTGTAATGTGATCCTTCTGGCTTTTTTTCCCCCCTTAGGATGGCTTTGACTATTTGGGTTCCTTTTTGGTTCCATATGAATTTCAGATTAGTCTTTTGTAAAAAATAATTGTTGTTAGTTTGATAGAAATAGCACTAAATCTGTAGATTGCTTTGGGCATTATGGCTATTTTAATGATATTGATTCTTCAAATCCATAATATTTAATATTTTTCCATTTGTTTATGTCATCTATGATTTCTTTTAGCACTGTTTTGTAGTTCTCCTTGTAGAGATCTTTCACCTCTTTGGTTAGATATATTCCTAGGAATTTTTTTTTTGGTAGCCATTGTAAATGGAATTGCATTCTTGATTTCTCTCGCAACTTGAACATTATTGACGTATAGAGACAGTACTGATTTTTGCGCAAAAGATGTAGGATTTTATTGAAAGCTTTCTCCATGTCTATTGAAATGATCATATGGTTTTTGTTTTTAATTCTGTTTATGTGGTGAATCACATTTATTGATTTGCATATGTCAAAACCAATCTTGCATCGCAGGAATGAAGCCTACTTGATCATGGCAAATTAACTTTTTGATTTGCTGTTGAATTTAGTTTGCTAGCATTTTGTTGAGGATTTTTGTGTGTGTTCATTAGAGATATTGGTCTGTAGTTTTCTTTCCTCATTGTGTCTTTGACAGGTTTTGGTTATCAGGCGGATGCCAGCTTTGTAGAATGAGTTAGGGAGGAGTTTCTATTTGAAATAGTTTTAGTAGAATTGGTACCAGCTCTTTTTTGTAAGTCTAGTAGAATTTGGCTGTGAATCCATCTGGTCCAGGAATTTTTTTTGTTGGTAGGCTTTTATGACAGATTCCATTTCAGAACTTGATATTAACCTGTTTGTGGTTTCAATTTCTTCCTAGTTCAATCCTGGGAGATTGTGTGTTTCCAGGAATTTATTCATTTCCCTTAGATTTTTCTAGTTGGTGTGCATAAAAGTGTTCATAATAGTCTCTGAGGATCTTTTGCATTTCTGTGGAATCAGTTGTAATGTTACCTTTGTCATTTCTGATTCTGCTTATTTGGATCATCTCTCTTTTTTTTCTTTGTTAGTCTAGCTATCAGTCTATCAGTCTTGTTTTTCCTTTCAAGTAACAAACTTTGGGTTTTGTTGATTCGTTTTATGGATTTTGGGGCCTCAATTTTGTTCAGTTCCACTCTGATTTTAGTTGTTTCTTTTCTTTTGCTAGCTTTAGGGTTAGTTTGTTCTTGTTTTTCTAGTTCTTCTAAGTGTGATGTTAGAGGAACATCATTAATTTGAGATCATTCTAAGTTTTTGAGTTAGGCATTTAGTACTATTAATTTTCCTTTTAATACTGCTTTTGTTATATCCCAGAGATTTTGATATATTTTGTGTCTTTTCACTTATATCAAATACTTTTTTATTTCTGTCTTGATTTCAATGTTTACCCAAAAGTTATTCAGGAGAAAGTTGTTTAATTTCTATGTAATTGTGTAGTTTGGAGAGATCTTCTTCATATTGATTTCTATTTTTATTTCATTGTAGCCTGAGAGTATGGTTAGTTTAATTTTAATTTTTCTGGATTTATTGAGACCTGCTTCATGGCCAAGTATGTGGTCAATCTTAGAGTATGTCCCACGTGCAGATGAGAAGAATGTATATTCTGTGGTTAATGGGTGAAGTATTCTGTAGATGTCTGTTAGGTCCAATTGATCAGGTGTCAAGTTTAAGTTCAGAATTTCCTTGTTAGTTTACTGCCTTGATGATCTGTCTAATGCTGTCAGTGGGATGTTGAAGTCCCCTACTATTATTTTGTGACTATGTCTTTTTGTAGGTCTAGAAGTACTTGTTTTATGAATCTGGATGCTATAATGTTGGGTGAATATGTATTTAGGATTAAGTCTTCTTGTTGAATTGAACCCTTTATCATTATGTAATGTTCTTCTTTGTTCCTTTCTACCATTACTGGTTTAAAGTTTGTTTTATCTGATATAAAAATAGGGACCCCTGCTCTTTTTTGTTTTTTTCTGTTTGTGTTATAGATATTTCTTCAACCCTTTACTTTGAGCCTATGGGTGTTGTTATATGTAAGATGGGTCTCTTGAAGACAGCAGGTGGATGAGTCTCGTTTTTTCATCCAGCGTGCCACTCTGTGCATTTTAAGTGGGGAATTTAGACTATTTACATTCAAGGTTAATATTGAAATGTGAGGTTTTGATACTATCATGAAGTTTTCAGCTAGTTGCTTTGTAGTTTCTACTGTGTTTTTGCTTTACAGGGTCTATGGGCTCTGTCCTTAAGTGTGTTTTTGTGGTAGCAGGTATTTTTTGTTTGTTTGTTTTTTCCATGTTTAGAGTTCCTTTAAGGATCTCTTCTACAGCTGATCTAGTGGTAATGAATTTGCTTAGTGCTTACTTGTCTAGAGAAGATTTTAGCTCTCCACTTATGAAGCTTAGTTTGATGGGATATAAAATTCTTGGTTGGAATTTATTTTCTTTAAGAATACAAGAATATTTTCTGAAAATAAGCTTGTAAAGTTTTTGTTGAGACATCTGCTTTTTGTCTGATGGGGTTCTCTTTGTACATGATCTGCCCTTTAATTCTAGCTTCCCTTAAGATTTTTTCTTTAGCATTGACCTTGGACAGTCTGGTGACTATATGTCTTGGTGGTGTTCATTTTGTATAGTATCTCACAGATGTTCTCTGGATTTCTTGTATCTGGGTGTCTACCTCTCTAGCAAGATTAGGGACGTTTTCTTGAATTATTTTCTCAAATACATTTTCCAGGTTGTTTGCTTTTCCTCCTTCTCTCTCAGTAATACCAACAATTCATAGGTTTGGTCACTTTACATAATTTCATAGTTCTCAATGACTTTCCTCATTAAAAAAATTCTTTTTCTTTATTTTTGTCAGCCTGGGTTAATTCAGAAGACCAGCTTGCAAGCTCTGAAATTCTTTATTTTGCTCAGTCCAGTCTATTGACAAATCTTTCAATTGCATTTTGAACTCCTTAAGTGAGTTTTTCAGTTCCAGAAGCTCTGATTGATTTCCTCTAAATCAATCCATGAAATGAAGGAAGAGATGAAGGAAGAGATAAATATCTTCCTTCATTTCATGGATTGATTTCTCTAAATAAACATTTGTTTGTGTTTATTTTCAAGTTTGTCTTGATCTTATTGAGTTTCCTTGCAATTCATGCTTTGAATTATTAGTTTGTCATTTCTGAGTTTCCGTTTTGGTTAGGGACCATTGCTGGAGAGCTAGTGCAATCCTTTGGTGGTGTCACTACATTCAGATTTTTCATGGTGCAGAATCTTTGTGCTGGTTCCTTCTCATCTGGAGACATTGACACTTCTAAGTTTTGTAATTGTTTTCACGTAGGTAGGATTTTTTTTTTTTTCGTTCTTTCCTTTTATCAGTCAGTTACCATCACGGGAGCTGCTTGCTGGCATTCTCCTCTCTGGGATCTGGGGTGTCCTTCACAGTTCTGGTGGATTCCCGTTTTCCTTCTTGAATTAAAGCTTACAGAATTGATCTTTATGTACTATCTTGCTATTTCCAAGTGGCTGAGGCACACTGTAAAGCTCTAATCTACCATCTTGAAAAAAAGGCCTAAATAACTTTCTATAGTAGGTCACATGGCCAGAAATATTTGTCAAGCTCAAAGTAGAAGCCACATGTATTTGGAGATATATATGTATGTATGTCTGTGTGTGTGTGTGTATATATATATATATATATATGCACATACACACACATATACACACATGCCTATGTCTGTATATGTTCTATATATCTTATATATATATGTCTACTTATAATATATGAAAACGAATTGCATTTTACATCACTGACTCTCTATTAATTCACTATTAGCCAAATGTTAGGTATCTTGTAGTCCCTTTCTCTCATGAACCATTCATTTGGACTGCCTTTCTCTGCCATGATTTGGTGTGCTCTCAGTGAATGCAAGATTAATCTTAATGTCCATCAGAGATAAACACTTAGAGAAAAGTTAATCTGATGCCAAAAATATACATAATACCACGAATTCCAAGTGTGCCCTCAGCACCTTCTGCCAACCCCAGCATCCTGGCCCCTGCATCAGTGCGCAGTCCTCCTGCAAGAATGGGGCCATCTTCAGTCTAGGCTAGAGGTCTGTGGAGCATTGGCTGCCCAGCAGCAAGAAGTTGCACCTGGACAGAGAGCAGACAACCTGTTTTATGATCAGCCTCTTCTTCTTTTTCTCTCTTTCTTTCTTTTTTTTTTTTTTTTTGAAAGAGAATCTTTGCTCTGTCTCCCAGGCTGGAGTGCAGTGGTACAATCTGGGTTCACTGCAACCTCTGCCTTCCAGGTTCAAGCAATTCTCCTGCCTCAGCCTCCTGAGGAGCTGAGACTAGAGGCATGCACTAACACACCCAGCTAATTTGTGTATTTTTAGTGCAGATGGGGTTTGCCATGTTGGCCAGGCTGGTCTTGAACTGCTGACCTCAAGCGATCCACCTGCCTCAGCCTCCCAAAGTGCTGGGATTATAGGCATGAGCCACCGTGCCTAGCCCAGGATCAGCCTCTTCTATCAGGTGACATGCTTGCTATTCTAAACTTAACTGACTCTGACCCTGCAGATTCTGAACTTTACCAGTGGTCTTCTTGTTTTTGCAGATGTTCCAGCAAACACAGGTCCTAGACTGGAAATACTCTGCATGCTTTACCCCAAACTGTTCATCTTGTCTATATCACGACACCCTCTTCCCACTTCTTCCAGATAGGCCTGATGATTGGAATTTGACTTCTGGCTGAGCTGGGTTCCTGAGCTAGGCTACACATTCCTTGGGATCAGGGGATAGTGCCTGTCTTACTCAGTGCTTGAAATATAGTTGGCCTTCAACAGTATATTTATATGAATGAATAAATGATTGAGTAAAGATTGCACTGTGGAAGATGCCCAATCCATCCCAGCTAGCTCATCAGTGGATCTCCAGCTCCCGTCCCTATCTCATCAACCTGATGCTATTATGACTTTGACTCCTGAGTGATGTTGATTAGAAACAGATTGGGGTCTCCACTCTATGGGCTTGGCTTGGCCACTGTGGTCCTCCTCATGGAAAATGTCATCCTCTTACACAATGCTTGTGGTCAGAGCACCTGTTTTACATACTCCTCTTTGCAGGTGCCCCTGGGCTAGGCACATTCTGGGCTTAGTGTCTCTATTTAGACTTCCCCATCTCTCCTGTTCAGTAACACAGCAAGATAACATGACCCTGCCTTGGTAATATTTTAGAATTTCCATGGCAAAGATTCTAATAAGACAAACACACCTGTGTTTTAATTATATATTTGCTTCAGAGCAGCAAGGAAGACAAGTTTTTGTTTACTGGTCCCAGGGTCAATAATTGACAAAGGAGAAAAGTAATATAAGAGGTGAAAGTTGCCGGCCGTGTAGTCTCAGTGTATGCACTGAAAAACAAAACATTGAGGCCAAGTTCCACCCTGCCCTTGCTTTATCTGGCCCAGACATGATCTTTGCATTGCAGAGTATTTAATTACTCCTAGTAAACTTGCGGTTGGAAGTCAAGGGGTTGATTTGGGAATGGGTGTTTGCACCACATGTGAAAATCCTGACCTCAGACACATGGGAGTTATGAAAAAAGATGTATTCTGAATACCAAAGTCAAACCAGGGGGGAACAAAAACAATGCTAGGGAATGCTATTATAAATGGAAAAATCTTGTTTAACTCAGTAAAACTTTTCTCTGACTTCTTTGGTCAATGGCATATACTGCTCAATAAAACATTTATTTAATAGAGAGATTTTGTCTAGTAATTGAGAAGATGGACTGAAGATCTAAATTGCCAGAGTTCAAATCTGGACTATGCCTTTCACCAGCTGTGTGATCTTGGCAATTTATTTAACTTCCCTGTGCCTCTATTGCCTCATCTGTAAAATGGGAATATTCTTAGGAATGCCATGAAGATTAAATCTATCTATCTGTCTATACATTAAAATGCATCTATCTCTCTATCTCTCCATCTGTCTATCTATCTATCTATCTATCTATCTACATTAAAACACTTAAAATAGTGCTTGGCACTTAGCAAATACTCAATAATTATTAGGTATTATTTTTATTATTTCAATTATACTTTTTAAGGAATTAAAATATAATACAATTTCTATTTAACATTATTTAATCTTTCTTGGGTAACAAAAGCAGAGGCATCAATAGTTTGGTAATTCTGTTAGTCAGGGAGTTGACATCAGTTTAAGCTGGACCTCACTGCATAATGTGAATTAGGAATGAACATCCCAGCTTTGCCCAGGGGCCATCCAGCTTGCGTGAGATAAATCTGGACCCGAATGTCAATTTACTAATTTATAGTGGCCATCATTTGCTACCAAATTGAATGCTATATTTGCATGGTTCCATCAACTTAATCTCTTTTATCAAGAAGTCGAATTAAGATTCCATGGCTGATTTGTGCACATGGGGTGTTGAGTGTCCTGTTGGTCATTACCGTAGTGCAGTGGTGGCTTATTGAAATGCCACAGCTCTTCCGGCATCCCAGTGATTTTTATCTTTGCACTAGCATGGCAGTAATAAGAATTTCTTACTCTGCACTCTGTCTTTCCTAGATTCCGTTCAGATCCATGCCTCTAGGGTACATTTGCCATGGCAATACCACTTCAAATATCAACCTAGAAGACTGTTCTCCCATACAGGTTGCCATTTCAAATGTACAGTGACTAAAGTTCCACTTCAATAACATTTAAGGGAGTCCCTTAATCCCCAGTATTAGAATGCCCCCAGAATCACACTTTGCAGTCCTACAATAAGGAGAGTTTTCTTCTCTTCAAAAGTGTCACTTTCTGACATTTCCTGAATCTGGGCGTCTGCTTTGGTTGCCATCTGACCTTTTGGCTGGTAGCCTATTCTCCTCTGTCCATCATCATTATAAGCGTCAACTATTATTTTGCTGATAAACTCAGAAGTGCCATTTACTAGATTATTTTGGTCAATAAAATGCCAGATAGACTAGATTTACTATATCTTTTAAAGTAGTCAATAAAATAAAATCCTCTAAGCGAGATCAGAAAATGGCTTACCGAAGAAACAGACCTATGAAAGTCGACGAGGGACATGTCATTCTTACAATAACTTGGGGCCTGTTTAGCATTCCACTTTATTCCAGCAAACAAAGAAATATCATAAGTACCATCCCCCCCTTTTTAAAAAAGTTCCTTATTCCAGAAACTTTGTTCCAGAAAAGATGTAGTGAAAATGGGGTGTTAACAATATCTGTGTCCTAAAGTGTTTCGTTTTTGATTAAAACGTATCACACTTGAGAAATGATTGAACAACTGGTTGGAAGTCACAAAAATATTAACTGTAATGAGCTCATTTAAATAGAAACAGACGTGCTACCCCGCTGGTTGTCAAAAGTTTTCAAAGACGGTTTCTCTCGAGTAAGCAGGGTCCTGCAGACTGCGTCCATCTGTCTTCATGAAAGAGCATTTTCCATACTCTGGAAGGAAATGCTCCTGTAAAAACACCATTTGGAATTATTGATCTCTTGATCACTTGTAGATCTCAGTGGGAAATCAGAACAGCAATGGGCTCAGACAGGAATCACCAGTGCCAAGAACATTTTTTTTTAATTTGGATTAATAGGTGGCTGGAATGAAATAAAGTCATATTTATCAAGAGGAAACAATTTTCTCTTCTCTCATTGAATCCCTTAATGGGATTTTTCTTGTTTTCCCAAAGGCCTCCTTGTTCTTCCCTTATCGTAGCGAAAGATATGTCCCTTTGTTCCCAGTTCCTAAATTCCTGGTCTGTTTCTGAGGATTCACACGCTGCAGCTAAACATTTAGTGGGGCTTTACAACAAAAATTCGATGTTCTTGCTTAAATGTTTGTCTGGTGAATTAGAGACCAGAGACAGCATAATGACTCCAAGAGCAATTGTAGGATGCTTGAACAAAACAAAACACGTTATGTTGCTACTGTTTCCTTAAACCTAGACCACGGAATTCCAGGGAAAGAAAGGATTTGGGTATCAAATTTATCCCTCCCTCATTTTCCATAGAAGAGATTAAGGCACAGAAAGTGAAGTGAGACCTTGTACTTTACATTCACTTTTTCTTGAGGAAAAATCTCTCTTTATTTGGTGATACAGAAGCCTGACTTTGCAAAATAAATAAAATATAAAAAGATCAGTTTTAAGACTGTTGAAAAACAACCCTATTGGGTTATCCTTAGGGATCCTCTCTTTGATAATATATAAGCCTCTAGTAAGTAGAGGTGCTCAGAAATATTTGTTGAATGACTAAACTAATGAAAGACTGAGTTTCGTATTGCTATTACAAATAAGTTCGTGGACAATGGTGATGTATGAAAATGTGTGAAATCATGTTACATTTCAAAAGGAAAAGGCAAAATAGTATGTGTCCAACAATTCTAAATGTGTACGAATGTGCTTAAGAATGTTACCAAAGCACAGAATAGAATTTGAAATGACGGATAATTTAAGGTTTTCTAAAATGTTATTTAAATTTATGTGAGAATGAATTTGGCTTCAGGATTAAGTTGTTTGCTAGCTTAATTGCAATGACCATTGCTTTCCTTCACATTTTCTCTTTTCATTTTGCTTCAGAGGCATATATTGAGGGCAAACAAACTCACTGGGACAAACTTTGTGACGTTGTTTTTGAGGAGCATGAAAGACATTTTTGTGCAGAACCCGGGTACATATGTTCATCTGGTATCTGTCCCCACAAGCAAAGTAATTCATGGCCTGACTTGTTAGCTGCCTTTCTACCCTTTGACACTCCAGGGAATGGTTCCTACTACGAGGCTTGTCAGATACGCTTTCCCCTGAGTCAGCTCAGAGCTTGAAGGAAGTAGTGTGGGAATAGGAGTATCTGCTGGAATCACAACTGATCCCTGTGTCAGCCCAGATCAGTTCCTGGGTTCTGCTAGACCAAGGAGGGCCTTCTGTGAGCTTTCTTCTTATCCAGGGCTCCGTTTACCTCACCTGTTCAAAGACTCATTTACAGTCAGTTCTTTCCATTCAGATGCTAAGCCAACGCGAAAACTAAAACGACCTTTACCTAAAATGAGCCACAGTCAAGGAAGCTTT
This sequence comes from Gorilla gorilla gorilla, assembly GCF_029281585.2. Lineage (NCBI taxonomy): Eukaryota > Metazoa > Chordata > Mammalia > Primates > Hominidae > Gorilla > Gorilla gorilla. The sequence goes on along the minus strand of NC_073229.2, from coordinate 37,613,866 downwards.
TTAAACCAAGCGAGGCACTGTTAAGAAATTAATAATTGTGGAGAAGAAGGAAGGGCTCAGTTTCTAAATACTTTCCATGTTAGATATGGTGGGTGCCCTGGTTTCGTCTGCTTGGCATAGGGCTGTCTATGTCATAAAGATGAAATGGGGTTTGGTGGGATGAGGACCCAACAATGCTTGAGAGACTGGCTGGGGGAACAGCCTCCAAGGCAGATCCATTCAACCGCCTCAGTCATTTCCTATTTTTAATATTAAAGGAATATGGAGAGAAACGGGACAGAACATAGCGTTCTGGGAAACCAGTAATCAAACGGCCTAAAGCTAATGTTTACTTTTTGGAATGTTTTACGAAGGCATTACTTGGAGATGTAAAAAAGAGAGAGAGAGAGCACCTAATAATAGCCTTTCAGTCGCAGAAAGAGAAAAGCAGCACAGACATGATAATTGAATTTGGTTTGGATGGTCAAAATCTGTGTGATCCTACAGCTGTATTTTCTAAACCATCTGCTTGACTTTTAATACATGTTCTACGTTTTGTTTCCTTTGCCCATCGCTGCATTTGAAAATGGCTAATTACCTTACAAGCCTGTTCCATTTTCCTTTGCTTCTATTTTTTTTTTCTTTCCCTCTTACAAATGAAGATGCTTGGCCTTCATTACTTCTCAGTCCTCAGATCTCTCACCTCATCCTCAAAGCAGGCCAACAGGGGATTTGGGTCAAAGTAAACCCTGAAATAGTTTTTGTGGAAAAAAAATGAGAGAAAAATAAGTAAGTCCAGCTTCATCTCCCAGGAACTGAGGTTGATGTCTGTTTGCCCTCTGCCCCACATAATTAAATCTGGTGCACAGGACAGGTAAACCAAAGGAATGGCAGAGTTTTCATCTCATTTCAAGTTTAAATACTACTGGACTTCTGCAGCCTGGATTCCAAAGTTGTGTTATAATTTTACTTATAAATTCTGAGTCCTGATTATGTTTTTTATAAACATGTATGTCCCCAAGCCCTTTTTGAAGTCATCCAAGAGAAGAATCTCTATGTGTCCCATTAGAGGTTCATTTGACCTTGGATTGCTATAAAGAGAAGTGCCATGCCCTTGCTATAATTTAATAGTGCTCTCTAATGTTTATATTATGAGTTCTGGACATCTGGGAACTCCTAGGATGAGACTGGAATTGGAAGATTGGCCCCATACATGTGGATTTGCATAGACTTGCTATATTAAGAAAATAAAAAATCTATTTTAGTTGGACTCATAAAAATTAGTTGTTTGTCTTCTTTTCTCTGTGTTTTGACAGACCAGAATAGTAACTCTTAAAATTTAAGTAAAATGTTCATAAAGTATTTTTATATATTTTCTGTTATTTGAGCTACACAATTGCCATGTGAATTAAGGCACTAACTTTAGAATCCTGAGGCTTGGGTAGGTAAATTGAATTACTCAAGGAAAAAATGGCTAATAAGAGATAGAGCTGGAACAAAGAGCCATTCATACATTCATTCACTCATCCACACACAGTCATGCACCGCATAGCAAGGTTTGGTTCAAAAATGGACCGCATACATGACAGTGGTCCCATAAGACTATGATGGAGCTGAAAAATTCCCATCACCAGCCTCCAGGGCCATGAGGATAAGTTTCTGTCATTTAAGTCACCCAGTCTACGATAATTTGTTATGATGAATACACTCACAGGGAGGAATGAGGATCATGATTCAGAGCGAGACTCTGAGACCTGACTTCATTTTGGGCAAAGCCTGGCCCACCATGATCTGTGGTGGGTACAGGGGAGTGGTATCTCTGAGGTTTTCAGCTTCTGTGACTGCTCCATTCCCACTGTCACATCTTTCTGGGTCCTCCTAATTAACCACCTCCTTGCAGGGAGCTTAGCTAAAGTTGGCATCTTTCTGTGCAGCGGGGTGGGGATAGGCCCCCTTCTCTGGGCTGGGGGGGAAGGCAGTTAATATCTACCTGGAAGCCCAGCAGAGCCTGGGGCCCACATTGAAAGCTGTCAGTACCCATCAGTGACCTAACAGAATTCTCACTATCTTCTTTTAATGGGTATAATTTCGGACATCTTAAAAACAAATGACATTTAATCTATACACAATTTTTTAAAAGCCTTTATTTTCACTTTTTATATCTGAGTTCTCAACTATCTTGAGGGATATTCTCTTTAAGGGAATGCAGTGGCCTTTCTGGGCACACACAATTTCAAATGAACAGCATTTTCCTTTACTTTTATAAATTTGTTTTTCTTTAATTTTTATAAGTCCGAACAGTTTTTTGCACTTTCAGTCTTAAGGAGAATGCACAATAATGAATTGTATCTTTGTGGGAAGTTAAAGTCTGTAGCCAATTTCTTGCGGTCATTATTTGGAAAATTTGCTAGAATTTAGACAGTTTGATGATATTCTCATAGAGCCATGAAGCCAGCTTCAAACAGCTTTTAGCCCCATTAAATTGTTTTAAAGCATGTCAGTTCTCCTGTGTCTATCAGATACATGAAGGCCGGGATTGGCATCTATCCTGTTCACTGTCCTGTGCTCTCTGCCCTAGGACTTACTCAATGTTTGTTGCATGAATAATAGAAATTGTTCAACACTCAATATCAAGCCAGTAAAATAAGACCATTTCCTCCTTAAGCAGGATGTCTTTGAGAAACTCTGGGAATCTTACATCTTCTAGATGGAGTTACTCTTGGAATCCTGGAAATGGCCGGAGAGACTGTCATACATTTTCAGAGAAGTAAGCTTGACCTCCACAAAGTGCATCAAACAAAACAAAATGAAACAAAGAAAACAATAGCAGAAATAAAAGGTGTCTCTGTAGCTCTTTGTCTGCAGAGATGCTTTGAGATCCAAAACAGTTTTTCTCCAGGAAAACAGCATCAAGGCCAAAGTCCTCCTTTTAAAGCCATAGAGGAAATGCATGATTGTCAGTAGGAGAGCAAAACTCTTTGGAGTGGGTTTAGAGGCAGTTGCAGACTGGGGAGTTTGAATTGACCAGTTTTCTTGAATTGAGTCATCCAAAGGTGACCTGTCTCATCTTGTAACATGAGACACTCCTGGTCTGTAAATGCAACCCTGATGAATTTCCGCAAGGATCAGTGGAGAGTAGAGGATATATTCAGAATGAAATGAGGTAGTAAGTGGGTTAGTGGATGCAACACATTATTCTGATCTTCATAAGTAATATTCTGTTGATCTTATTTTTCTTATGAAAGGAATTTCACCTCTGCCCATCACCTCCTACTTCTAAGAGAGTTGTTTTGTCTGCTCTATAAATGAGGTCATGGTGCATGATGAAATAACCAATAATTCTTAAATACCTCTGGGATATTCTATTAACTAGTTTTCCTATCTGGCAGGGACAGCTTCTGTGGGAAATCTCTTAAGTTTTATGGGAACTTATTTGGGATATTTTTATGTTTAATGATGATGTGGACAAACCCAGTATATTCTCATGGTTTTTATTCTCAAGTAAAAGAAAAACATAATCATTTGCAGTTTATCAGATATTCTCTTTGACTGAGACAAAATTTCATTTGATATTATAGTACCCAAGAGTATGCTTCATTTGTTAGCTAAGAACACATGCTCATTTGATTTATCATTTTCTGACAAGTAAAAAGCTATATGACCTTCTTCAGTGGATGACTGGGAAAACAAATTATGGCCCATTCAAACAAGGGAATACAATTCGACAATGAAAAGGAACAAACTATTGATTCACATAACAACATGGATGAATGTCAGATGCATTTTGCTAAGTAAAAGAAGCCAGGCCCAAAGGTGACATAATACACGATTCCATTTATATGACATTCTGTAAAGGCAAAACCAAAGGGATGAAAAACAGACCAATGGGTGCCAGGCATTGGGTCTGGGGAAGGGTTTGACTATAAAGAGGCAACATGAGGGAATTTGGGGGGCAATGGAACTGTTCTTATTATGACTGTAGTTGTAGATAGCTCTAGGAATTTTTCAAAACCTGTAAAATTGTGCACCACAAAGAATGAATTTTACTGTATATGAATTAACAAAAAAAAGCCTGTGTAAAATAAATCTAGAATTAAATTAAACATTATCAAGAAAGCAGGGAGCGTTGTGTGTCAACCATTTGAACTAGTTGAAGTACACCAAGAAATACATAGACTAATGTGGTGTTTTCTGAACTGTGTTCTGTGGAACACAAAATTCCCTAATCTGTCACTAGGAGTCGCTCAAAGAGTATTCCAAATCATTCTTCAAGGCCGGGTGTGGTGGCTTACGCCTGTAATCCCAGCACTTAGGGAGGCTGAGGCGGGCAGATCATCTGAGGTCAGGAGTTCAAGACCAGCCTGGCCAACATGGTGAAACCCCGTATCTACTAAAAATACAAAAAATAGCTGGGCATGGTGGCAGGTGCTTGTAATCTCAACTACTTGGGAGACTAAGGCAGGATAATCGCTTGAACCTGAGAGGCGGAGGTTGCAGTGAGCTGAGATCATGCAATTGCACTCCAGCCTGGGCAACAAGAGTGAAACTCACTCTCAGAAAAAAAAAAGAATCATTCATCAACCAAAAGATTCTGTGTCAAATACATTTGGTAAATCTTGCATTCATAATCCTGTCCTTTTCTGGAGAGTTGTGGTATATATATTAAGATTGAGAGATGTCCTGCAGCAAAAAAAGAAAAGCAAACAAACATAAACAATAACAAAGGTTTAACTTTAATAGTCTTTGAACTTGTTTGAAACTGTTATTCATAGAACATCGATTAACATCTAATGGACAGGGTTTGAGAAATGCAAATCATAACAATAGGGTGACATTTTATCACAGAATCACAAAATCTTAGTACTGGAGAAAGCCTCAGGAGGTCGTCTTGTCTTTGGGACAGACATACAACTTAGCCATCTTTTTATAGAACATAGTCTATTTTTTTAACATTCAGTTCCTAGTTTCAGTTGTCGGTGGGTTTTTTGGTAATACATTCCATGCTTAACAATTTTCTCCAACATAGTATTCTTTCTTAGATTCCTCCTCTAATGTATACCTGTTTTCTCTCCCTCTCTCTTCCCTATGTGAAGCTTTAATGCAACTCATCACCATGGACTGCCATACCATGAGCTCGTCTTAGAGAGTAGTGGATACCATGGGGGTGGCTCACAAAGAAACCTCTCAGCTCTGGCAACTGCACCTAAACTACAGTTGATGCTCAGCTGCCATGCCTGTATTGCATCCTTGTTCCTGCTCTTGGCCTCACAATTGATGCAGGGCTGACCAGCAGATTCTTCCAGGAGCAAGAGAGAAAAACCTGGGAATGGTAGACTTAAGTCACCATAACGGTAGGGTTTCAGAGAGAAGGCTTATAGATTCTGCTCTTCCTGGAACTTGTTTTGATTTGTTTGTCTCAGCTTTCTTTTGCATTCAGTGAGTTACCCCAGTATCTTTAAGTAAATTTCATTTATAGCTAAAGGCAGTTTCTGTTACTTGCATCCCAAAGAACCTTAACTACAATATCTTATCTGTCTTCCAGCAGTGTCTAGTGGCAAAATGGTACAAATCCTGGCCACATTTTCCAGATTGCTGGAGAAGAGTACTAGGGATATAAGGATCCATTCCAATTTACCTGGAGATTAAGTACAAAATTGGACTCATGCTCTGTTCCTTCCCACTCACCCACGTCAGGTCCTTATTCCCTGCACCTGGGGTCCTTCTCTGTTCCCTCTAGTTTCTAGGGGCCAGAGGGGGCTTTTCATTTAAGTCCGCCCTAGAAGAGCTTTCATTTTTACTTAGCTCTCGTAGAAGTAGAATGGTTTCATCTAATCATTTTTCCTTGTAATTCTTCTTTTCTAACTTTTTAGACATTTCCAACTTCTAAATTCTCTCCCAGGCCCTTCACACCACACTAAATAGTTAAAGAAGTGACTTAGTCATGTAGAGATGTGTATGGAATTCTCTGGTATGGAGTCCAAGAAAGGCCTTAATTTTATTTCGACATCTGGATAGGTGCATTTAACTAAACTATGCATGTTGGAATGGTTCCAAAGCACCTGAGGGTAGTTGCAGTACCTTCGAGGTTTGCAGTAATGCAAAGATTTATATGCAGCATTTACCCCATGCTGCTTCAGAGTGTTATTCTTTTTCATCATTTGATTTATATACTTGCTCAAAGTTTTTCCAATTGTAGGTGCAGTCTCTGTGTCAGCCTCTGCACATAAGCAGCTCGGAGGACATAACTTGTCTTTCACAGCCCTGCAATGCCCAGCACAAAGTCAGGTATAGGAACAGGGTTAAGGAACTATCTTCAAAACAGTCATTGTGTTTTCAAAGACTAAAACATAGCAGCCAAAACCACGGCAGGCGCTTGAGGCATTGCATTATCAAGCATCCTGGTGCTTCACAATCCTTAAAAGTAAAACAAACACACACTCATGTACACAAGCAAACCTCTTTAGATATGGCAATAGCTTTACAGGGAGACTTTAAAGAAATCTAAGTAATTTCAGTGCAAGTTTTTTAGCTCCTGCTGTGAGGCTCAGATATGCCCTGCTGTCTTTGGAGTGTTCCTTCTTCCTTCCACCCTAGCCAGGTGGACCACACTGATGTTTGGTGATAGTGCCAGGTCCTGGCACTGCATCCCCCTCTGTGCCTCTCCATCCGCTTCTCACCTCTAATCCTCCACCAGAATGACCTGAAGAAGTTTCATAATCCTGCCAAGGATCATATTTTGAAACTTCGTGGGAAATTAGCCATAGTGTTAAATTTATATTTGAACTTTAAGTACTTAAGTGGGAAGAAATACAAATAGATTTAAATGGTCAAGGAAATTTGGGGAAAATGGTTCATTTTGTAATATAAATGGAACCCAGTCAGAGGATGCCTTTGAAGCTTGTGGATAGACCTGGCCAGTTATCTACAGTACCATTCCTGTGCTATCCACATGCCAACCTGATGGCCCAGGAGACCAGGGTGGGAGACTTGCACTCCCAACCATAAGTCCCCTGTGTGTGTGAGGCTGATAGGCTTTGGGCCATTGGAGGATCATTTTTCCTTTTCTGTGGTAACTGTGGTGCCAGGGAGGAGTGATGGCCTGTACCTTCCCTAAATCCCAATGTTTTGGATGCCCCTTTCCTCTGCTCTTGCAGCACTGAGCGCTCACTGCCCCAAACTGAACTTCTGTGCTTGTTGGGATTCCTGACTTGACCTCAAGCCCTCTGTGGGCAAACTTGTGAGTTCTTTGTATGACTGGTGGCTAGCTTAAATAGGCGTTCAATGACTATTTGTTGAATGTTGGTATTTTCAGGCATGCTAGGCTAGTTTCATCATTTAGCTTTATGTATTATTTGGGGTTGTATTATTGCCTGTGCTACCCAATGAAGAGAAACATCCTTACATACTTTCAGTGCCCCAGAATGGCTGCTGTCTTTATTCTTAAGGGTTACTAGGGGCTAAGTGCAGAGAGAGAGAGAGAGAGAGAGAGAGAGAGACAGAGAGAGACAGAGAGAGAGAGAACAATAGGTAAGAAGCATCCCAAGAAGCATCCCAGCTGGTGGCTCATACCTGAAAGCTGTTATTTCATGGTTCATTAGACTTCGACCTTGAACTGGCAGCACCTCTTTGACATTGAGGGTGGAGCTGACAAAATGGAAATGAAAACTCACCAAGGTTTCCTATGGAAGGGCTGTAATAGAGAGCCTGGGACTCCCAGCTTCACCATTTATTAAGATAGCTGTTATGGGCTGGGCGCAGTGGCTCACGCCTGTAATCCCAGCACTTTAGGAGGCCAAGGCGGGTGGATCATGAGGTCAGGAGATCGAGACCATCCTGGCTAACACAGTGAAATCCCATCTCTACTAAAAATACAAAAAATTAGCCGGGCACAGTGGCGGGCGCCTGTAGTCCCAGCTACTTGGGAGGCTGAGGCAGGAGAATGGCGTGAACCCGGGAGGCGGAGCTTGCAGTGAGCTGAGATTGCGCCACTGCACTCCAGCCTGGGCGACAGAGCAAGGCTCCATCTCAAAAAAAAAAAAAAAAAAAAAAAAAGATAGCTGTTATGTATTGAATGCTTGCTATATGTGAGGCAAGAGGTTAATTACATAACCACTGTCTTACTTCATCCTAATAACCCTCTGAAATTATTTTCATCCTTCTTTTCCAAATGAGAAAATTGAGGCTAAGGAAGAGTGAGAAACTTCTCCAAGATGACCCAACATTATTTCTCTGTCCCAGAGCAGAGCTAGGATGAACTCCAACCTGCAGCAAGTCCTGGAATAACATCCTTTCTTTTGACAATGTTTCACTATAATGTTGACCAAAAAAAAAAAAAAAGAAAAAAGAAAAGATCCCAGCCAGGGCCACTGTCTGTGTGGGTTTTCTCCAGGTATTCCAGTTTCCCCCCACATCCCAAAGCTGTGCATGTTAGGTGAATCGGTATATCTGCACTGTCCCGGTGTGAGTGAGTGTGGGTGTGTATGGGTACGCCCTGTGATGGATGGCATTCTGCACAGGGCTGGTTCCCATCTGGTACCCTGAGCACTCATGACCCTGAACTCAACTGAGCAGACTGGAAAAAATGAATAAGTGAATGAGTACAAATTATTGCAAAATAAACATTCATAAAGCATGCAATAATCGTATAGACACATGACAATAAATGATGCAGTACAAAAGCTCTCGGAGGCCCACCGTATTCGTGATTGTTTCTGAGCTGCATGCTTGTAGGAGGGGCTCCTTACAATTTTTGCTTGGCAGACATGAATTTTTTTATCTGACCCACCACCACTACATCACTGTCACTTACTGATTCATAAAAAATTGGGTAAATCATTATCTTGTTTTTATTAATCTTTCTTAAATGTATGTGTAGCTCACATTTATTTCAGTGTTTAATATTAAAACTGTTTTGGTCTTTATTAAGAAGTTTGGGCTGGGCGTGGTGGCTCATGCCTGTAACCCCAGCCGAGGCCAAGGCGGGCAGATCACGAGGTCAGGAGATCGAGACCATCCTGGCTAATATGGTGAAACCCCATGTCTACTAAAAATACAAAAAAATTAGCCAGGCGTGATGGCGGGCGCCTGTAGTCCCAGCTACTCGGAAGGCTGAGGCAGGAGAATGACATGAACCCAGGAGGCAGAGCTTGCAGTGAGCCAAGATCGCGCCACTGCACTCCAGCCTGCGCAACAGAGCGAGACTCCGTCTCAAAATTAATTAGTTAATTAATTAATTGATTAAAAGAAGTTTGGTGTTTTTGTGACCAGAAATTTGCCAAGGGAACGTAACTCTTGTTTATATCAATTAGCTGATGGTCACATTGGTTCCTTTATGTGATTTCACTTAAAGTCACAGCCTCCAAGAACTTACCAGTGACACCAAGTGAGGATTCCCTGTACAGACTTTAACCTCTAACCCATATACCTTTCATGGCAATGGTGGCTGCTTATAAGTTCCATGGCATGGGCAAGTTAACCTCTCTAAGCCTCAGTTTACTCAAAAGAAATTTGGGAATGGCAATGCCTACCTCATAGGTTTATTATGAGGTTTAAACCAGATGACACAGATGAAAGTAGACATATGATCATGGCACGTGGAAGGCATTACATAAATTTTTGTCTCCTCTTTAGAGCTGAACATGTATTAGGCATTCAGAAAACCAACGGAGTGATGGATATGCTGGCAGAAAGACAGAGGTGGCATGACTGTCCCTGATCACTGTGGAGCTGGCATGGGTCTGGAGATGACTTCTCTTGACACGTGGGGCACATGAGGGTCACAAGTGTTTAGCACCTGCTCTGGAGTGGTTCCAGGATGTACCGTGACTCTATAGCCGTCACTCCACACCTGCCTCTCCCACTCACAAGTCTGCTATTCGTGCAGAATGGACATGTATGTGTAAGCAAACAGACATGTGTTTGTGTGTACAAAACACATTTTCCCATCATTGTTGCCAATCATATGTGTTGCGCTCACTGCAGACACATAGTAGCTTTGATGCCACTGAACATTTACCTTCCACTAAGCATGCATTTCACAGAGGCGAAGTAGGGGCTGAATCTTAGGACAGTGTTCAAGTTCTAGCTCTGACTACTCTACTACTGACCTGCTGTATAATATATCCATAATTTTTAAAAAAGGAATTCAAGTTCAAGCAGATTAAAATCCTGATTTCACTTTTATCTTTCCCCTGGGGACTATGAATGAGTAGATGGGACAGTTGGCCCAGTTTTGCTCAGTGCTGCACTGCTGTCACCTGGAATAGCACCTAACACATAGTGGTACGCAGTGCATATTTGTGCAGTGAATATGAGGATGACAGTGATGGCGTCGGAATTATCTTTCTAAACATCCTCCTGCAGGCAGGCCCCTAGTTCACCTTGACAGCCTCACATCTCACTCAGTCACTAGCGGTTTCTACAGAAGCCCACGTGCCATTTTGATTACTGACCTCTGCATGTGCTGTTCTTTCTTCCTCAGTTGCTCTCAACACTATCCACTTAACAAAGACCTGTTTATTCTTAAAGGCCAAGTATAAACAGGACCTCCTTTGTAAAACTTCCCCAGTTCTTCCTGGGTCGAATAAGCTGCATTTCTTCTGCTCCTGAGGTACTTTGTACCTGTCTCTCTTCTAGTACTTGGTTCTGTTCCTAATGATGTTGTGAAGATCTTGTGTGCGTCTCTCCCTCTTGACCATCACCTCCTAGAGGGCAGGGAGCTTTATTATTTTTCCAGTCCTAGAGCAATACCTATGGAAACCATTTGTTGAATGACTAAATGAGAAAGAGATGGCTACAGAGAGGCAATGCATTAGATCAAAAATGTAAAAAAAATAGGGAATGTTGTATAAGAGAAGATACAGAACAAATTACGAAAGTCAAATGTCTGTCTTTATTGGCATTCTTTGATCACAGAATCTGATGAAAAGAACACATCTCCTAAAGAATCCTTTTTTCTCCGTATACAACACCACCAAACAGATAACATTTGGCCTTGGAAAGGCAAATTACAGGCCAGGCACAAAAGCAGCTATAGCTTTATCATTTAGATGCACCCTAAAAAGAGGAGAGTCAAGGAGAAGGAAATTAGATCTTGAGCATTTCTCTAGTTCTGTTGTCAAAAAAGGAAAAGGTAAATAGGAAATATCTGAGAAGAATGGCAAAGAGATCCCAATAAAGGAACTAACTTTTTTTTTTTTTTTTTTTTTTTACTTTTAGTTTTGGGATACATGTGCAGAACGTGCAGGTTTGTTACATAGGTATACATGTGCCATGGTGGTTTGCTGGGCCTATCAACCCATCATCTGGGTTTTAAGCCCAACATGCATTAGGTATTTGTCCTAATGGTCTCCCTCCCCTTGTTCCCCACCCCCCGACAGGGAGTGTGTGATGTTCCCCTCCCTGTGTCCATGTGTTCTCATTGTTCACCTCCCACTTATGAGTGAGAACATGTGGTGTTTGGTTTTCTGTTCCTGTGTTAGTTTGCTGAGAATGATGGTTTCTAGCTTCATCCATGTCCCTGCAAAGGACATGAACTCATTCTTTTTTATGGCAGCATAGTATTCCATGGTGTGTATGTGCCACATTTTCTTTATCTAGTCTATCATTGATGGACATTTGGGTTGAAAGGAACCAACTTCTATTTGGAATTTTCCGAGCAATGATTAGATCGATAATTGTAATATTTGAAGTTTTTGAGTTGCACGGGACATGGTGCTTAGCCCCTTATTCGCTGAGCCCTTGCCCTCCCCAGATTTTACAACTAGTAATTTCTACAGAGGCCAGCACCTGTGGTGAATGTGATCTCATCTGAGTCCTGGAAACCTTGGGGGCTGCTCTGGTTCATTCACACTGGTTCAGGAACCCAGGCTTAGCAATGAATCCTCAGGCCCCAACGAAACCCCACTTGGCCTTAAAGGAGACAACTGGTAGACCAGATGTCCTCACATGGATTCATATCAAAGAGAAATTCTGAAAGACAGCTCAAAGCTAAGCAGATCTTAATTTGTCCATGTTATCTTTGAGATGTGACTATCTTCCTCAGCTTCCTGGCAGCTTGCCCAGCTCTCTGAGGGAAACTCAGTTGGCCAGAGTTCACCTGGGTTTATCAGGCCTCCAGGGGAATCTGTTTTCTCTGTGTGCATCCTTTGTTATTCTGCGGGAACTGGGTCATCTTTTCAAGAGTGAAATGTCAGAGGAATAAAGAGGCTCCCTTGAAAAGATCTTTGCCACCACAGAAAGGAAACATCTCAGCATATCCCTTAAATAACAACATACAGTGTGACAGCCTTGCTTCCGACCCAAAGAAAGAAAAGAGGCCGAGAACACTGGGCAACATTTACACACACCCCTTTGCTGGGTGGACAGCTGGACTGGGGCTGTGTCATCCCAAGCACTGAATTAAAGGAGCGGAAACATCAACTCTGTGGAATCTTTTTGGATGGCAAACTAGGCTAGAAAGCAGACAAAGGAAGGCTTTCAGCAAAAGCCTGATTTTTTATGTTGCAGCATGCTTCGAACGTAAGGCTGCTGCCTGGAGAAGCAGGAATCTGTGACTATCTGAGAAAAGCCCCATCCAGACTGCAGTCTCCCACTCACCCCAGCAACAGACAGAAAGTTATTGTAGAGGGCAGCGAGCTGTGGCTGTACCAGTCCTTTCAGTTGTTCTAGAGAGATGCCACGGTGGGTGAAATAGATCTCACCATGTTAATTGACTGCTAGAAAGACAACTTATGCAAAAGTCTGGCTGGGAGAATCCTAAGATAAGGCACATTATTGACCACATGTCCTAGGATTTGGGTTGCATCATGAGCTACCAAAAGACTCAACCCTGAGTCACAAACTTCTATATGGCAAATCCCTTCCCAATTACAAAATCATTCACCATGCCCCCAAGCTTAGCACTACCCTCAGGCAAATATGCCATCTCCCAATCAATGCCCCCTAACAAGCAGAACTAATCATGATTAAGACAGGGCACATTGATGGTGTGTGCTTTTTAGGGTCTCGGCTAGTGTTCTTTTTTCCTCTTATGAACCCAGATAAGCTATGACATGCAGTACTGGCCTGCTTGATCCATGAAAAGACTTTTGTGTGTCGGGATTCTTCCAAAACCTTGGACTAATCCTGGCTCTGCCACTCAGGAGCCCCTGCATGGCCTTGAAGAAATCACTTTGTTGGCCTCAGCTGTCCCTATTTGTAAAGCCCCTGACACCAGGAGCTCCACTCAAAAACATCCATGTTCACCCTTCTATTCACCGTTAATTACATTGGAGATAAAACAGACATCAAGATTGCATAGACAGAGCAAATAAAGGGAAACTAAGGTATCTTAACTTCAGTTTAATTCTCCTGAGAATAAGGGAAATTCAAGATGTCACACAAAATTCTGCCCAGGCTTGGGAAGATCTGAGATGTCTGTTATAGACCTTTGCTCCCTGCGTGCTTGTGTCAGCCCACCAGAACCCCTCCTTTCAAGATACCCTCCTCATTGTCCATTCTTATCCTAAGTTTTATTAATCATGAATAATGTGCTACTACCTCAATAACTGACCATCTGGGCATCAAAGTATTTCTCAAACCCCGATTCATGTAAGAATTAGCTAAAGAACCTTTTGTTTGTTTGTTTGAGACGGAGTCTCGCTCTGTCATCCAGGCTAGAGTACAGTGGTGCGATCTCGGCTCACTGCAAGCTCCCCCTCCCAGGTTAACGCCATTTTCCCACTCAGCCTCCCAAGTAGCTGGGACTACAGGCACCTGCCACCACGCCCGGCTAATTTTTGTATTTTTAGTAGAGACAGGGTTTCACCGTGTTAGCCAGGATGGTCTCGATCTCCTGACCTTGTGATCTGCCTGCCTCGGCCTCCCAAAGTGCTGGGATTACAGGCATGAGCCATCGCGCCCAGCCGAGCTAAAGAACTTTTTAATGGTAAAGATTCTGGGCTGCAGCTTCAGGATGGGGTAGGGTCTGCACATGTCCGATGGTTCAGATGTTTGGGAATTATTGCTGGGCAGCAGGAATGTGTTAGAGTCATATCAGATCCTAAAACAACTTGAGGGGTGGGAGGTGGAACACGGCAGCAGTGGTGGTGCTGGTGTGATTCTATGAAAAGTAATTCCATATGATTCTGATATGCTCCATCTCCTGCAATCCCTGCTCCCTGCCCCCGCTCCCCACCATTTGAGAATTATTGGCACTTGGGTTGGATGAAAAATGCCTTGGACTAATCCTAGCTCTGCCACTCAGGAGCCACACCCCCCTACTCCATGGCCTTAGGAGATCACTTTGTTGGCCTCAGTGTCCCTACTTGCAAAGTAAAAGCATTGGTCCATTCAGTGGTTGTCCAATGTCACTGTGTATCAGAATTATCAGGGGAGTCTTAATAACACATCAATGCCTGGGCCCCACTCACAGAGGTTCTGACCTAATTTGCCTGGCATGAACTCTGATTTGGAGTATCTGTCCAGCTGCCCAGGGGATACTGCTGTGGGGACAGCTCTGAAGTTGTATGATTAGAGTCCTCACTTTTCTGGAGCACTCCACAAATGATTGGCAGCCTTCCTTGTGATGTGTCTACAAGACTATTTTGAAGTCCTTGTGACAGAGTTGACTAGCTAGCACTTGACTCACCCTCTCAGAAGTTAACATTAATAGACAATAGAAGAGTTGCTTTATTTGATAAGCAATGAAGCAACGAAGTGTTTGTGATCGGTAATTTCATGTGTCAACTTGACTGGACCAAGGGATGCCCAGATAGCTGGTTAAACATAATTTCTGGGTGTATCTGTGAGGATGTTTCCAGAAGAGATAAGCATTTGCATTAGTAGGCTGAGTAACAAGATCCACCCTCAGCAATGTGGGTAGGCCTTATCCAGTCCCTTGAGGCCCTGGAAAGAACAAAAAGATAAAGGGTGGATTCACTCTCTCTGCTTGAGCTGAGACACATGTCTTCTCCCGCCTTCAGACATCAGCATTTCTGGTTCTTAGGCTTTCAGACTCAGACCAGGACTTACACCATTGGCCCCTGATTCTCAGGCCTTAGACCGAATTATACCATTGGCTTTTCCGGTTCTTCAGTGTGCAGATAGCAGATTTTTATGGGACTTCTAGGCCTCCATAATCACATGAGCCAATTCCTATGTCTCTTCTTATATAAATAATTATATACGTCCTATCCGTTCTGTTTCTCTGGAAACCCCTGACAAATACAGTGCTACACAGGTTTTTCTGATCCACTTTAATACATTAAAGATTCATGAGCAGTGCAGTTTTTCCTGAAGCATTTCTCATAGGATAATTAAGCCACATTCTCATTCTAAGCCCACTTTTTCTCAGATGGCAAGCATCACCACTAGTCTGTTATGGTTTACGTATGTGGGTGTGTGTGTGTGTGTGTGCACGTGTGCACACAGCGACTTTCTTGCTATAGAATAAACTGTCTCCCGAGAGGTGGGGCTCCATCAGGGCCTAATTGTTTTACACCAAGGATGACTTCCCAGTAGTTTTCTCATGTTAGGATACTAGGGAAGAATTACCAAGTACAGCACTTACTATTGGTTGAGTATGGCTTTAAGCACTTTATTTTTTATTTTATTTTTTTTGAGACAAGGTCTTGTTCTGTCACCCAGGCTGGAGTGCAGTGGTGCAATCACGGCTCACTGAAGCCTTGAACTCCCGAGGCTCAATTGATCCTCCTACCTTATCCTCCCAAGCAGCCGGAACTACAGGTGTGTGCCACCATACCTGCCTAATTTTCGATTTTTTTTTTTTGGATAGAGATAGGATTTCACCATGTTGCCCAGGCTGGTCTCAAACTCCTGGACTTAAGTGATCCTCCCACCTCAGCGTCCCACAGTGTTGGGATTACAGATGTGAGCCACCATACCTGGCCAAGCACTTTAATTAATAACTTCAATTATCCTCACAACAATCCTGTATGCTATATATTACTAATATTCCCATTTTATAGATGGGTACAATGAGAAACAGCACATTGCAGTAACCTCCAAAGTTACCTAGTAAATAACAGAGACATCTGAACTCAGGCATGTTGGCTCCTGAACCTGTGTCCTTTATTACTAAAAAACATTGCCTCCCCGTAATCAGTAGCTTAATGATTGTAATAAAAACTGAAAACAAATCCAGGCTTTATCACTGCTTTCCAATATCTTGGTTACTCTCAGCTATTCTCAGGAGATGAAAATCACAAGGCTTCTTAACAACCAGTTTTGCCCTTGATTTTCTGAAGAGTGGAATGAGATGCACCAGCTGTGAGTGAGAACCTTTTGTGCCTGTGTACTTGCAAATTTATCATCACTTCCCTGTTTCTGTGTGAAACCTGAACCAGACTGTGGAGCAGCTGATCTGCTCTCTTTGGCCCACTTCATAATTCATACCTGTTTCGAGGCGGCTGGATCCCCCTGCGGGCTACATCCATCACAAGGCGGCTGTGGTGACTCAGCCAGGCTGAAATCCGGTTCTTCCGGCCGCATGTCCCTGGACGTCTGCCTGCTGGAAAGCCAAGACAAGCAGGTTCACACACCTATGTTCACTGATGTGAGCTGTGCTGTTACCTTATTTTTATTATTAATTATTATTTTGAGGCAGAGTCTCTCTCTGTCACCGAGGCTGGAGTGCAGCGGCGTGATCTCGGCTCACTGTAACCTCCGCCTCCCGGGTTCAAGCAATTCTCCTGCTTCAGCGTCCCAGGTAGCTGAGATTACAGGCGCTCGCCACCATGCCCGGCATTTTCTTTTCTTTTTTTCTTTTTTTTTTTTCGTATTTATAGTAGAGACGAGGTTTCACCATGTTGGCCAGGCTGGTTTTTATTATTTTTTTAATTCAGAAAACTTCGGCGTTCTAAGGCGCAAAGTGACATTATTTGCGCGTTTCCTATTTTATGAGTTTTTGCTCCATTCTTTGCACTGTGGACCCAAATGCAGCCAGCAGCAGCACTGAGGATATGATAACATATTACTTTCTTTTTCTTTTTTCTTTTTGTTAACGACACCATTTCCTATATGTCCCATTAACTTAAAAGCTCCATATGACAGCATATTATCATTTTATAAAGTGCATATTTTTCTTGTTTCTTTATTATATAAGTCATAAAATGTATAGCTGGTTTCTTACTCACTGAAAATAATTTTACGATGTGTTCAACTGAGCTAGGGAAAGCTGGTTAATGGATGATGGGGAACATGGGGTCATTCTGTGAAAGGGAGCAGCTCAAAGAACTTTGCACCATAAAAGTTAATGAGAAAAAGTCAAGAGTTAGGCGTGTGCTTACGTGTAAATCTTGATGAACTGTGCATTAATTTCTCTCTTGGGTTTAGGCATCATTTGGTCCAGAGAGCAGTTGTAGAATAAATTCACGTACTATTATTCAGAAATGTGTCACTTTTCCTTTCAGATGTGAGAGGTTTGGATCTGATTCTTAGTCAATATCTTCAAATGTAGGTCGAGAACTTATTAGTTTGGGTAGTAGTTTACTGCATACTCTGAACAGAATCCACTGGGGAAGAAAAAGTTTGTAAACATATAATTAATGTGGATGGTCCCTCATAGTATTACATGTTTATTACATGTGCAATATATATTACATTACCTATAACACGTGTAGTTATGGCATAGACACAATAAGGTAAAAGATAATATTTTCCCAGTTAGACTTTATCTTAGGGCCCCTGCACTGGAAATTTCCCCACATTGGAATGCTCTTCCCTCCAAGTAGGAAGCATGGATTCCTCCTTCAGTCATTTCAATCATAACTTAAATGTCATCTCCTCAAAGAGCCCCTCCCTACCACCCATTTAAAGTATCCACTGAACATTCCTCATCACATTAACTATCCATACAGTCACTATCGCATATCTGACAGTTTTCCTATTTATTTATTTAATAGTTTATTGTCTGTCTCCACCCTCTAGAATGTAAACTTGGTAAGAACAAGACCTTGTCTGTCTTGTTTACTCCTGTAACCCAGTTCCTTAAAGAGTGAGTGCCTGGTATACAGTGGGAGGTCATTAACTGTTTGCTAGAAGGAAGGAAAGAAAATGGGAAGAAGGGAAGAAAGAAGGGAAGAAGAGAGGGAAGGAGGAAGGGAGGAAAAGAAGAAGGGAGAAAGGGAAGAAGGAAGGAAGCAAGGAAGAAAGGAAAAAAGGAAGGAAGAACAGATGGATCTGAGAGAGCTGAGCTTAGGTATTAGATACTAACTTGCATAACCAGGGGAAGCCAAGAGACGTGATTTGAGTTAGATCTGAAAAGATGGCAGGGGTGTGGTTTATGGCTGGTAGGAGGAGGAGAAACAGATTTTTCTAGTTAGAATCTCTGAACAACCAGTTATACTAGAGAGAGTATGAGTACGCACTGGGTGTTGTCCCAAGTTCAGAAAAGATGTTATAGGCAGTGGATTTAGGGAAGTGGCAGGTTATAGGGACTTTAAAAAATGTAACTCAAGGCTTATGTGAAATTGTAGGAAGCAGTTTGAGATGAGGAGGGGGATGGATTAGGAAGTAATTTGAAGCAAACTGAAGGAGAGACATAGTGTGATCAACGAATGCCAAGAAGATTGGAAGTGTCTCTCAATCATTTGTATAACACCGTTTTGTAAAGCTGATTGATAGATGGACAGAATCTCAGTCCGGAACATCTACTAGACATTTGGTGGAAAATGGGCTCTCGCCTCCCAGGCTGGGAAGAGACTGCTTTCATGTGGGTACTATGGTGGGATAGCTCATTCTGCCCTTGCTATTTGGAGGGTAGAAAGTACCAGGGAAGATGTGGCATGGGCAGAGTTGAAAGGTAAAAGATGGTAGGAAGCTTGGAATGAAAATTGTTTTGTTAAAAGCATATTGTCAGAAAAATACAATTTCTGTTATATAATTATTCTACCCTTTCTAGCTCTCTGTAATTTACTGTATGTTTCTTGAGATAGGAGGATAGTGCCTCTTGATCATTTGAAAAATCCAGGAAGAAAATGGAAAAGGCCCTGAAAGTTTAGATACGCAGCTCTTATCATGAACTGTTCGAGGATATTGACCTGCAGTGTATGCAGAATTTGAAGTAGCTTTCAAAATCATGTTAGTTCCTTTAAGAATCAGGGGTGGTGGTAGGGACTTGGCATTGCAGTTAAAAGATGCATGCCATCACTGAGTGGGTTTTTAACAAGTGGTCTTTGACTTCCACTATCTCATATTGTCTCATACCTCCACCTTCCATGTGGTCTGTCATTATGGATTCCGCTGATTCTCATTCTTCAAATTCAGATGTAGCTATTAGCCTCTAATCCAGGAAACAGGCCTCTATCTTGTAATCCAGTTGATTCTCAGTGCTCTTCTGGCATCTGGCCTTCTCCACTGGATTCTAAATTGCCCTGTACATTGACTCCTCTGTCCCAACCATTTTATAGCTGCTCTCAAACATGACTCTACCCTGGCCCATCATTTGCTACCAGAAGCCCAGGGGTCCCCTTAGAATCCGTGTGTGCACTGATTTAGCCCTTTCTCTGAACTTGGTAGTGAAGATAGTCATTTAGGCCATAGGCTCAACTGACTGTCAATTCCTTCACACATTTTGTTCTCAATCCAGTTTATTTTGGCGACCACCATTTAAAGAGTCTCCTGTCTTGTTTCCTTTGTCACACTCCCCTGGACACAGAAGAGCCTTTTCTGTCAAGAACAGCAAGTATCAGCATTGTGTTCTGAACCAGTGTAGTCTTATCTTCATACCTACCATGCAAAGCCAGGAAGAGAAAGAAAGTAACCTCTTAAACGTCCATTATCATAGTAGCAGTTTCTTTTCCTTTTTGCTCCAAGTTGGAATGTTGCTGCTTTCATCTCACTTGGATTAGAATGAAATTATTTACATTAGCTATGCTGCATCTCCAAAATTAGTTAATGGTAAATGTCACTTGTGTCACAAAAAATTAATTTTGTGTTCTTCTGAAGTTATCTGGCTGGCTAACCATTGTGCAGGGTGCCACTGGCATTGGCTCTGGGAGCGGGGAGGGGAAGCCATGCTGCCTTCCACACTGGGGCCTTGGCAGGTTGCATGGTGGTGTGCACAAGGAAACTGAACCGCATCTGCATGGCTCACTGCTTATCAGGAGTGCACACTGGCTGCCATGCTGTAGGGCAGCGAAGGGAAACAAAACAACAATAAAGGGAGGCCTTTGTCATGGATTAAAAGGGTTTAGAAACATCTGAGCCATGCAGTTTTCGAACACTAACACTGCCAATGACTTCATGACAAAATGCTAGAAAATGTGCTAACTGGGTTAGACAGAGTTGGTGGGGCCGCCAACACTCATGCTTTTGTTAATGGCCTCTTATCTGTGTGAGTGTGTGGATGCACAGTTCACAGATGAAGTTACCTTTTGTAGAATGAGAGGAATGAGGTTAATGACATTACAGTATTGCTGCTTGTGATTGCAGCTAAGGGTGTCCCTAAAGATTGTCATTCCCGGACAAATTTTTCATTTTCAAGTGGGTTCATCTCATACGTCTCAACTTCCTCCATTAGAAAATTCATAGTGGGAACTAATGGAAGGGTCCTATCTTTATGCATAAGTACAATAGGTGGTTACCTAAATGACTGCTTCAGGGATCAGCAAAGATCTCCTCCCATGCATTCAGTTCTACACCTACTGATTCATTCCTTTATGTTAATTGATGCCCCATTCCGCCAATTTTTCCTTTAAAAATATAATGATGTGGTTTTCTTCTTTAATTTGGCTACTCAATTATCTAAGTGTCTTTGGATGGATTTATTTCAAAATAGTCTGAGATATCAATACCTGTCTGCCAATGGTTGATAAAATCATTAGACAGGCAAGCAGTAAAATATAAAAAATTTAAACAACACTATCAACCAACTTGATCTAATTAACATTTATAGAAAACTCCCCCCAACGACTGCAGAATAAACATTCTTTTCAAGTGCATATGAACATTTACCAAACTATACCATATTTTGGGCCATAAGACAATTCTCAATACATTTAAAAGAATTCAAGTCTTTAAAGTACATTTCCTAATGACAATGGAATTTAATTAGAAATCATTAGTAGAAATATCTCTAGAAAATCCATAAATACTGGAAATTAAATAGTGTACCTCTAAGTAATATAATGGGTCAAAGGGCAAATCTAAAGGGAAAGTAGAAAGTATTTTGCACTGAATGAAATTAATATATAATGCATTGAAATTTGTGGGATGCACTAAAGCAGTGCTTAAAAGAAAATTTATAGCACTAAGTGCCGTGTTAGAAAAAAAGAAAAGTCTCAAATGAATGACTCCAGCTTCATCTTTAAAAAAAACTAGAAAAAGAAGAGCACATTAAACTCAAAGCAAATAGAAGAAAGGAAATAATAAAAATCAAAGCAGAAATAAAGAAGCAGAAAACAGGCCAGGCGCGGTGGCTCATGCCTGTAATCCCAGCACTTTGGGAGGCCTAGGCGGGTGGATCACTTGAGGTCGGAAGTTCAAGACCAGCCTGGCCAACATGAGAAGCCCCATCTCTACTACAAATACAAAAATTAGCCGGCTGTGGTGGCTACTGTGGTGGGACCTGTAGTCCCAGCTACTCAACAGGCTGATGCATGAGAATCACTTGAACCTGAGAAGTCAAGGTTGCAGTGAGCTGACATTGCACCACTGCACTCCAGCCTGGGCAATAGAGTGAGACTCCATCTTAAAGAAGATAAAAGTAGAAAACAGAAAACAATATAGAAAAATTAATGAACCCTGAAGCTGGTTCTTTGAATGGATAAATGAAATTGAGAAAGTTCTAGCCAGGTCGATCAGAAAAAAAGAGAAATGACACAAATGATCAATAGTATGAATGAAAGAATTATATAAATACAGAATCTACATATATTATAAAGATAAACTACCTTATGACAATAAACTTGACAACTTAGATAAACTGGACAAATTCCTTGAAAGATAAAAACTACCAAAACTCATTCAAGAAATAAAAGTAGGTAAGTTGACTAGCCAAAAATCTGTTAAATTAAGTGTTTAGTTAAAAACCATCTCCCCAAAAGATTCATTGTCCAGATGACTTTACTGGTAAATTTACCAGACATTTAAGAAATAACATCAATTCTATTCAAGTGCTTCCGGAAAATTGAAGAGAGGGGACTACTTTCCAATGCAGTCTACAAGACAGCATTACCCTAATACCAAAATCAGACACACAAGAAAAGAAAACTGCAGACCACTGTCTCTGATAGACATAAGTGAAAAAAAATCCTAAGTAAAGTTTTAGCAAATTGAACCCGACAATGTATAAATAGAATCGTGACCAAGTTGTGTTTAATCTCAGGAATACAAGATAAGTTTAACATTCAAATATTGTCATTTACCATACTGAGAAACTGAAATAGTGTTGTCTCAGTAGACACCAAAAAACATTTGACAAAATCTAATGTCCATTCCTGATAAAAACTCTCAGCAAACTAGGAATAAAAGATAGCTTTTTCATCCTGAGGAAGGACATCTACAAAAAAACGTACAGATAACATTATATTTAATGGTGAAAGACTTAATGTTTTCAAAATCAGGATAAGGGTAAGGATGTCTGTTTCACCACCTCTATTCAACATTGTAAAATGTAATACTTTTTCTTACTATATACAAGGCAATAGAAAAGAAATATAACCATCCGTATTCAGAAGGAAAAAGTAAAACTATTTTTATTCACAGATGGTATAACTGTTTAAGTAGAAAATACTTAGGGTTTTCTTCTTACAATGGAACCTACAAAATGTTACTAGAATTAATACATGGGTTTAACAAGATTGTGGGATCCAAAATCAATATACAAAAATTAATTGCATATGATAGCAATGAGCAATCTGAAAATGAAATTTAAAATGAATGACATCAATTTAAATAACATCCAAAAAAATTAAATACTTAGGGATAAATATGGCAAAACATGGAAAATATCTGTACACTGAAAGCTACAAAACCGTGTTTAGAGAAATTAAAGAAGACTTAACTATATAGAGTCCAAAGACTCAATAGTGTTAAGATGTATACTCTCCACAAATTGATCTATAGATTCACTGCAATTCCAACGAAAATTACCTTCAATTTTTTTTTGGAGAAATTGACAACTGATTGTAAGATTAATATGTAAATATAAAGAACCGCGAATAGGCCGGTTATGGTGGCTCACACCTGTAATCCCAACACTTTGGGAGGCCAAGGTGGGCAGATCACGAGGTCAGGAGATCGAGACCATCCTGGCTAACACGGTGAAACCACGTCTCTTCTAAAAAATAGACAAAAAAAATTAGCCGGGCGTGGTGGCGGCCGCCTGTAGTCCCAGCTACTCAGGAGGCTGAGGCAGGAGAATGGCGTGAACACGGGAGGCAGAGCTTGCAGTGAGCTGAGATCCCGCCACTGCACTCCAGCCTGGGTGACAGAGAGAGATTCTGTCTCAAAAAAAAAAAGAACCGCGAATATCCAAAACATCTTTAATAAAGAATAACAAATTTAGAAGGCTAGCACAATCCAATTTTGAGATTATTATAAAGCTATAGTAATCAAGACTGTGATACTGGCATAATTATAGGCACACAAATCAATGAAACCAAAACAGACATATATACATATGACCAACTGATTTTTCACAAAAGCACAAAGGCAATTCAGCGGAAAAAGGATAGTTTTTCAACACATGGTGTTGGAAAAACTGGTACTAGAACACATGCAAAACAAAATAAAAACAAAAAACTTCATACTTTCACCATATACACAGATTAACCTAAAATGGATTATAGACTTAAGTGTAAAACATAAAACTATAAAAGTTCTACAACATAAAATAGGAGAAAACCTTTGTGACCTGGGATTGAGAAAGTTTTCTTAGATATGATACCAAAATACAATCAATAAAAGAACAAATTGACAAATTGAACTTCATCACAATGAAAAAGTTCTGGCCTTTGAAAGAGCCTGGTAAGAGAATAAAAAGACAATCCACAGACTGAGAGAAAATATTTGCAAAGCAAATATCTCGTAAAGGGCTTGTATCCAGAATAAACTCAATGATAAGAAAACAACTATTTGAAAAAATGGACAATAGATTTAAACAGACACTTCACCAGAGAAGATACATGGATGGCAAATAAGCACAGGAAGTGATGCTCAACAGCATTAGTCATTGGGAAGATAAAAATTAAAGCCACAAGATAACACTTAAAACCCAAATTTACAAAAAACTTAACCAAAAGAATTGAAGAATTCTCTGTGAAAAGTGTTTTGTGCTGTTTAAGCACTTCAGCAAAACAGAAGACCAAGCAGATGAAATGGCAACAACACTACAAAAGATTAAAAGGGAACTTGAATATGTAGGGAATATATTGAGAAACAGAACACCTACATTACTTGATGTAATAAACAATTATCGGCCAGGCGCAGTGGCTCACGCCTGTAATCCCAACACTTTGGGAGGCTGAGGGGCAGATCACGAGGTCAGGAGATGGGCAGATCACGAGGTCAGGAGATCGAGGCCATCCTGGTTAACACGGTGAAACCCCGTCTCTACTAAAAACACAAAAAATTAGCCGGGCGTGGTGGCGGGCGCCTGTAGTCCCAGCTACTCGGGAGGCTGAGGCAGGAGAATGGCATGAACCCAGGAGGCGGAGCTTGCAGTGAACCAAGATAGCGCCACTGCACTCCAGCCTGGGCGACAGAGCGAGACTCCGTCTCAAAAATAATAATAATAAATAAAATAAAATAAAATAAAATAAATAATTATCAGCAAGTAACAGAATAGGTGCACCTAGAACTGTCTTAAAGAAAAGACTTCAGAAATAACTGAATATCGAGGAGAAAAAAAATAATAATGAAGGCAATAGAGAATGCTTGATAGGAAGGGCTAACAAAGATGATTCAACAAGAGGATAAACAGCTTCCTTAAAGTAGAAAAATGTAATAAATGAGTAACAAGTATATTATGCTTCAATTGTTATAAAGTTACTTTTGTTTATTAGGTATCCATTTATGTGTTACATGCAAGAGAGGTGTCTGGAAGGAAGGGCACAAACTAGTCAACTGTTTCTAGGTGGTTGAATTTGAGGTCTTTTGTTGATTTCTTTATTATAATTTTCAGTGTTGTTTACTTTTAAAAAATAGGCAAGCGTAATTTTTTTAAATAATGGTAATTTATATTATTTAATTTCTAAGGGGAATTAAAGTAGTGGAAAATTTTAAAATAATTTTTTTTTCAGTCTGTGGATTGTCTTTTTATTCTCTTACCAGTCTCTTTCAATTTTAAAATAATTATTGACAATGACTCAATATGTTTAATTTTTATATGATGTATTTGAATTCAAATTAAGCAAAATAGTTTATCTTTTTTATTTCTGGTAGATTCATAATATGATATTATGGGGTTATTTTTATTATTTGGGGTTAAAACTTACACTGATTTCCCCTAAAGCCTTATAATTATGTTACTTTACATTGTATTTATTGTTAGTCCAGTTGGCTTTTAATATACTCCTGTGTCTGTAAAGACATGTAGTCAGTTCAGTTATTCCAATAAAGGACAACATTGGCAGAGATAATCAAATAGGACCGTAATACAGTCCAATCACAAGCTAGACAATGGGGAAACGGAGCTGGGCCAGAGGACTGACCCCTGGTTGTTGAGGTTTGTGCATAATTAAGACCGAGGGGATATCACCACCCTGAAAACTATAAAATTAAACCAAAGTTAGATGAGTAGATCAAAGATCAGTGATTCTGTCCTCGGCTAAGCAAAATAGGACCCAAGCCTATAATATATATCTGATTAGTGAAAATTAACTAAAGACATGACAGAAGAGACATAACTATATATGGTTATCTTGTGGCAGTTGTGTGTGGAGCTGGCTTCTCCCCTTAGTTGCGCTCTTATCCTTGGTGCTTTGTAAACATTCAGGATCTTAGTTAAATAGTTTAGGCCCCCAGAAACTAAACAAAAAGGATGGAACACCTGGCTTTGAAGCTTCCAAATGCAGATTGATATAGACATTTAATATGACAATTTTAAATTTAATGGGAAAGAATAAATGAGTAGGAAAGCAAATTACTCAGTCACTTGAATTTCTTTCAAGAGTTTATGTTAGACAAAGGCAGAGTGGAAATCCTAGGTCATAAAGATATGACGCTTTTGGGGTTAGTAAGAGATCACGGCAGTGCTAAAGCTGATTAATTCACTCAATCCCTCCCATATGTCTCTATTTATCCATATGTATGTCTACATTGACATCTACAGATGCTCCCCAGCTTACGATGGGTTTACATCCCAATAGACCTATCATAAGTCAAACATACCGTAAGTTAAAAAATGCATTTACTATCCCAATAAAACAACTGTAAAGTTAAAAAATCATAAGTTGAACTATCCTAAGTCAGGGACTGTGTATATCTACCTCTGTATCTGTATACAAACAGATACAGAGTGTTGATTTTGTGGAAAGGATTTTGTCTCATTGGCTGCTTGGCACCATATCGATAAAACAATCGATTAATGGAATATTTCACTGTTCAGCCGGTGGTTGAAGACACAGGAGAGACTCAGAGAAACACAAATACAGTCAGACAGACAGACAGAATTGCCTATTTATCTTTCTCAAACAGCCCAAAATGTCTTGATAAACCTAGCAGCTCCATTGAGTTTGGGATTAAAACAGCTGGAGCAACAAAAGTGTTATGTTGAAGAAATCCTGCAAATATCGTCCAGAGTGACCATAGAAAGCAAAAGTAGACCTCAGAAACCACGGCCACAAGGCCCCCAGGAAGAAGCATCACTGGCACAGATAGGATGCAGAAGCGCTCCAGCGGGATCTCAGTCTCCTGCTAAGATTGCCACACAGCCTGGCTTCTTCTGGCCATGCTCAGGTCCTTGCCCACACAAAAGTGAAAGTATTGTGATACCAACTGTATTTAATGAAGAATCATAAAGATTTGAATAAAACTGGAGATGAAATGGATAGTTTGCTTTTCAATCTTGAAAGACTACATCACTTAGAAAACATGATTACCTCCAAGTTAATATTTAGAACCAAGATATGGCATCGACTTTGAGATGTGAAAAAGAAGAGGGGGCTTTGCTTTACATTTTGAGAAATCTTGTGAGACATGGGTTGTCCTCAGATCACACTAGGGAACTGTGAAGGAACTGAGAGAGAGAACCAAGTAACCCACGGCCCCTGCTATAGACTTACCACTCATTTCCACAAGTAGGTAGCATTTTCAATATTGGCAGCTTGGCCACTGTTCTCCTGATGTGGGCTAATTTTCTGGAGATTGTATCTATTGTTTCAAGCCACTTCAGGATCACATTAAGCTAACATCTAGTTTTCATTTCCAACAAAGCCAGTCTTACAGGTAAACCTAATGCAAGGTACAATGTTACCATCTGGGAGTAGTCTTCTCATTTCTGAATGATGCCTGAGATTCTACCATCAGAGCACTATCATTTTATACAGGGCTTGGTCTCTAGTAAAATTCAAATATTCCTGGAAAGGGTCACTCTTTAAATGTTGTGTTTTTAAAAAAGTGAATCTAATGATGTGTTCCAGCACTTAAAATTCTTCAGTTGCTCCCTATCCTCCATAAACTCTAAAATCTTACGCAAGATGTATGAGGCTCTTTATGTTCAGGACCCATGCCTGCATCTTTACGCTTATTCAACAGACTTTACTTCTGTCTAATACCTCACTCTCCAGTCATTTTGCACTGTCAGAGTTTTCCTCAGCACACCATGCCGTTCCAGTCCTCTTGTTTCCTCACTTCTGGTCTCTGCCTGGAATTCTCTCATTCTTCCTTGCCTATCCTGCAAACCCTTGCCTCAATAGTTGCCTCGTGCTCTCATCTTTGTAAACTTTTCTCTGATTCATTTAGGAATATTTATGAACTCTTTTCTCTACTTTTGTCCTTTGTGTGTCACCTTCCCAATTTTTGTCCATGTCATATACCACATACGCTATTATACTCATTATTTTTCCTGTGACGATTCACTGTTCACCAAAATAAATTCCATGAAAACAAAATAATGTTGTTCATTGAACAATTAATTTCAAACATGAATATAAATGAAATGTAAGCTATAATCAAATTGATCTGCAAAAATATGTACCAAAATTAAGTTAATCATCGAGTAAACTTGTTTCTATTTGGCAGCAATAAAGGATATTTAATTTCATATGACTAGTTGAAGGTGAAAATGAGATTCTTAGTGAGTAAGATAACTCTAGGCTTTACTTTTATGTTAAGCACATTTCAACTCCCATGTATATAATTAGAAAGAAGAAAAATATTTAATTACTACTAATTGTGTGGATGGGGGTTCTTAGTTGCAAACAACAGAATTCAATGTGGCTACCTCAAGCAGGCAAGAAATCTATTTGAGGGTTTTGAGTAACTCACAAAGGTTTATTAGGATAAGAAAGCCAGATTTTGAGGCTGCACAGTTGTAATGCCCAATTACACTAAGGTATCTCTTGAGAAACATGAGCACTGCTGATGGGCAACCATGACTGTTAGTTACCACTGAACACTATTGTTCCAGAAAGAACAACATTTTTTGCCCTCGTGCTTGACAGAAGGTCCATACGCCTGCCCAGCCACTTCTTCATGATGGTTACTTCTGAATCAAGCCTCTCATGGGTGTTGTAGTTGGCTGAAGCCAAGTCAATCAGGTACACCCTAGTTGCAAGGCATTCTAGCAATATGAATTCTTCATAGATTTTACCTATGTAGGAAATTTAAAATGTTAGAAGGGTACACAAAAATGTTAGCAGCCATAAATGTTGAATGTTTTCTACACTGGTCAACTATTTCCAGGAGACTTTTGTTTCAAGAAGCCATTCAAAGTGATCTTCAGTGTCTATTTTTGTATGGAAGGTATCAAATTACTTGGTAATGACTGTGAAGTGCTGGGGAACGTGTTGTTTATCTTTCTCTCATTGGAATAGGAAAATACTTATGAAGATCTTTCCTCGGGTCTTTCAAGGGTTTCTTAACAAGGTTGAACACATTTTCAGCAAATCTGACAGATGAATACATAACCAGCTGGTTCAGACCATGGAAAGAATCCAACTCACCTCCCTGGGGGTGTATACCCTACAGCTCCAGGTTAGAATTTCCATGTTTGCTTTGACTTACAGGTGGAGTACTGAAGTGAGACTGCCTTGTAAGAATAGGCAAAAGATGCTAATTTGCAAAGTCATTTTCAGTCATGCATACAAGCCACAGATTGAAGCTTTCATTCAAAAACACTTGAAGTTTTCACTGACTCAGTAAGGTGAGTGGGAAATTTTCTTTGTCAATGAGCATCAATATGAGACAATATGTTTTCTCAGACCTTGCTCATCTCCTTGCCTAACTGAGAAAAAAATTCTAGAGGTCTGTAGGTTGCCCTTAACTGATTAACAATTTTAACACATTTGTTAAGTGTTCCTCTTAAAATTTCATGACTATCCCAAGTGACCAAGGTTTCCCTATGTATTCAAAACACAACAGATTTTGCTTCTGGGACACATCATTAATACCTGGAACAAGTCCTCGGTTTGAACCAAACTGGCACCCCTCATGTTTCTCATCTGTTTTATTTATCCTATCTATGTTAATTGTTTTGTCCATTTAGTTTTCACTAAATTATTAATATCATCTAGTTTCAATTTCTCCTAATTTTAACTTCTTATGTAACCATAGTACACTTCTCAAAACTAAGTTGTTCCATTGCCATGAGTTAAACTCTCAGCTTTATTTGGATTTCACCAGTTTTGGGATGCCACGTTGCAGTTAGGCATCATGTTTTCTCTGGCCTGTGAGTTTCTTGGCCATGCTTTGTTTTCACGATATTGACTTGTCATGTATATTTGTAGAATGTGCACCAATTTGGGTTTGTTCGATGTTTTTCTCATGATTCAATCAGATCTGTGAGTTTTTGGAAAGAATATCACAGGCTGGGTGCGGTGGCTCATTCCTGTAATCCCAGCACTTTGGGAGGCCAAGGTGGGCAGATCACGAAGTCAAAAGATTGAGACCATCCTGGCCAAAATGGTGAAACCCCGTCTCTACTACAAATACAAAAATTACCTGGGCATGGTGGCATGTGCCTGTAGTCCCAGCTACTCGGGAGGCCGAGGCAGGAGAATTGCTTGAACCTGGGAAGCGGAGGTCACAGGGAGCTGAGGTCGTGCCATTGCACTCCAGCCTGGCAACAAAAGACTCCATCTCACAAAAAAAAAAAAAAAAAAAAAGGAAAGAATATCACAGAGTGAAGTGGCTTTTAAGATCAGGAAGTACATGATATCAACATGACTTATCACTGGTGAAGTTAAACTTGATCAATTGGGTAAGGTAGTATTTGCCAGGTTTCTGTATTGAAAAGTTACTATCTTCCCATTTCCCAATATCTATTCTTTGAGAGCAAGTTACTAAAACTAGCCTACTACTTTTAGAAGGGGGTGTATCAGCATATATTATTTGGCAATTTCTATAGAGATGATTTGTCTCTTTTCCGCTATTTATTTATTTATTAGATCATTATTTATATCAATATGACATTATGTATATTTATTTTATGCTTTTGATTGTAATCCAATACAATATTATTTCTTTTGTTACTCAAATTGTTCCAGCTTTGGCCATTAGGAGCTCTTTCCGGTTGGCTCCTATGACATACTCCACCATTTTTTTGGTAGCACTTCCTTATTTTTGGCACTAGATCATGCTCTAAGCTCATCTTGTATTTTCCTTGACCCAGCTCTAGAATCAGCTATTTCACCAAGGAGCCCTGGTTCCTTTTATTGGAGACTGGTGTGAGTACTTAGAAATTCAAATATGAGTGTTGGGTGCATTAGCATATTTTGAAAACACATGAACAAAATTATGCAAAAAAAAGTCTTCTTAGATTTGTTTTATTATCAGACAAACACCAAAAGATTAACCAAGTTCAAAGCAATTTTGAATCCTCAGTTTGCATTGAATAGTATCCTCTTGGTTGTACTTGGGATAATAATCGCTACTTTATGTTTTCTATGATGAATTGTTTTATTTCTTCAAGTCCAAGGGTTAATGGGAAGGAAGGGAAAAGAATGTGAGACCTCTGGGTCTCATGGGGAGGGGAAGTGGAGTAAGCAAGGCCCATGGAGGAAAAGTATACTCTGTGGGGAGAGTGGGGTTGCCACCTGCAGCCTTCATGCATATTTCATTTCTTTCATAAGGGTGGCTCTTATCACTGCTGTGGGAATATTTGCGGGCAATTCTAGTTTCGTCCATGTCAACGAATCATTTCAAGTTTTGGTTTTTAGTCTGCATTAAATCATCAGTCATTTTTCATTAGGATCAGATGGTTAAGACAAAGAATTACTTTACTATTAAAGAGCAAATTATTCTTATTTTAGCTCTGCCATGGGTGTCTTCTTTGTCTTGAACAAGTCTTTCAATCATCCAGCATTCCCACTGCCATAATAACATAATGCATTTATTGGCCTGTGACTTGCATAGTATCTAAGAGGACAGACAAAGCAGGCTCTGCAACTTCCAAGGTGTGCGATCTTGGGCAAGTTCCTTTCCTTTACCTATAAAAAGATAATGATAGTAATAAATAACACCTAGCTCGTAGAATTGTTGTAGGGATTAAATTACAGGATGTTTATAAACACTTAATATAATAACTGTCATATAATAAGTACTTAATAAAAGCTGCTGTCATAGCTGTTATTATTCGCTAAATGTTTTCGTTTCCTATTTTAGGGAGCTGTGTTATATAATAGAGTGTGTTAAGTATTTGATCTTCTCCCATTTAATTCCTGCTCTTTGCTGCTTCTTAAGGAGAGGTTGGGCTGTGCTTACTCCTTCCTGGGCTAATGATATAGATGCTCAGGGCTTCCTGGGGGACTCTTGGTGGCCTCTGTCTGTCCTTGCTGACAACAGCCAAAAGACAAGTGTGTTGACTCTCCAATAAATCAAACCTCAACCTGAATTTTATGCAGAGAATGTCAGCTGACCCTTCATGGTAAGTCACCTTACATCCTTCAAAATATCACGTGACTCTTTAAAAATGCAGCCCACCCTCTTATAACAGTGATTGTCCAGGGACCCGTGATACGTGAGGGTTTTCTAGCTGATCATTTTGAGCTGCGGAAGTTCTCATGCTTGTGATAAGAGAGGCTATCTGGTTTTTCTTCTGTTGCATGAATAATAACTCTCTATGATAATAAATAAAAAGAAGTATCTGTTGCTTTTTTCCCATTCTATCTTGAAAGTTTATGGGTTATTTTTGTCTATATATGTGTTTTGTGTGTGAATATGCATGCATGTGTGTGTGTGTGTGAGTGTGTATTTCAATATTTTATGGTCCGCTGTTAAAACCTTCCCCCCCTTTTTTTTTGCCTTAAGGACATTGGCTAATATTGCAGCCCCCAAGTAGTATGGGTTTGAGGATAGAGATCTGCAATGTTCCCAGGTAGGTCTGCTGTTAACACAGGTTAAATATGTCTTGAATCCTGAGAGCAAACTAATTCACAGAATAGCTACACAATCCACATTCCATCTGACTGTGTTTTATTTAAAATGTTGCATTCAAAGAAACAACTACTCTCTGGCCGAGGCAATGTCAAATAAATGATATGCTTAGACTTGTCACTTGTGGACAGCCCATTTTGGTATTGTGCAAGCTTGACCATATAGAGAGGAAACAAGCACTTTAAATGCATCCTTCACCTCTAGGAGGGAACTAGTAAATGTCCTTTCTGAAAATGAAGAAATACTATTCTATCTCCCAGGTTTTCTCTTTAATTTAGACTTATGTCAGATTCTAGGAGGAAATTGCTGGTTGTCTTCTAGGTTTCTCATGAAAAGAAATGTTTCCAAAGTCCACTTCTGAGCTGTCTTTATGCAGGGAAAACTAATCTATGATGTTAGAGGACAGGACACTGGTTAACCTTTGGGAGCATTGACTAGAACAGGGCAGCAGGGGACTTCTGTGGTACTGAAATGATTTGCTTCTAGATATGGGTGCTGGCTACACAGGAGTGTCCATTTTATGAAAATGTATCCAGTTGTGCTCTAATGGTTTGTGTACTTCACTATAAGTGTGTCATGCTTTATCAGAAAGTTTTCTTTTGTGGTATATCCAGACAATGAATTCAGCACTAAGAAAAATGAATTTTTCGTTTTTGTCTATAGTAAAACGATCAGCGGTTGCCAGGGATTAGTGAGGAGGAAGGGATGAATGAGCAGAGCACAAAGGATTTTTAGGGCAGTGAAGAGACTCTGTACAATACCATAATGGTAGATACATGTCATTATACATTTGTCTAGACCCACAGATGTACAGCACCATCTGTATTACTCAGTTTGCATTGCTATAACGGAATATCTGAGACTGGGTAATTTATAAAGAAAAGAGGAATATTTTGGCTCCCGGTTCTGCAGGCTGTACAGGACACATGATGCTGGCATTTGCTCCTGGGGGAGCCTCAGGAAGCTTCCAATCATGGCAGAAGGTGAGTGGAGCCAGCATATCACATGGCAAGCACAGGGGCAGGAGAGCTGTTTTAAATAACCAGATCTTGCATGAACTCATAGAATGAGAACTCACTCATTACCATGAGGACAGCACCAAGCAATTCATGAGGGATCCACTCCCGTGACTGAAACACCTCCCACTAGGCCCACCTGCAACACTGGTGGCCACATTTCATCATGAGATTTGGAGGGAACAGAATATCCAAACCATATAAATGGTGGGTACTTGTCATTATACATTTGTCTGAACCCACAGAATGTACGGCACCAAGCGCAAACCCTAATGTAAACTATGGCGTTTGGCTGATAAGCATGTGTCAATGTAGATTCATATATGTACCATTTTGGTGGTATATTGATAGTGGTGGAGGCTGTGCATGTGGGGGCAGAGAGTATATAGGAAATCTCTATACTGTCTACTCAAGTTTGTTGTTAAGTTTAAACCACTCTAAAATATAAAATATATGCATATGTGTATTTTTTAATCACACACACACTTTTAAATTTTTTTAATTTTTTATATTAAAAAATAAAATATATAGGCATCTATATATATTTTTTAATCACATGCATACTTTTAAACAGGAACCTTTCTTTTTTAGTTTAAATCGAATTGCCTACTTCTCATTTGAAGGGTGAAGGCTGATGGGAAGGGAAGATAGCAGAGGGCTCTTATAGCCAATCCTTTCCTCTTTGGGGAGGGCTGACCTATTAAAGGGGAACAGACGTCTTCTAAAATAAGAATGATTTTACTATGGAATTATTTACTAATAATCATTATTCAGAGCAGCAAACAAAAGATTAGGTTAAGCTGATACATCACCGTATGAATTATTGGTTGTAGAAGCCCCCAGACTTCTGCTTGGTTTATAATTATATAACATGGTTTAAAATTACCTGGAAGAGAAAATGGACAGGAAAATTACCACATAGCCACATAATACTGAGTTCTTATGAGTAGTAAATGCCTAGAAACTGTAAGGGTTGTTTTTATCAGCTGAGCATATGGGGACAATGTAGTGGATGAATTTCACTGTGGGTAAATCTTGATGGACTGTGAACCATTGACTCTTCATTTATATGTAAAACTACCCAGTGTGTTCCAGTCATCGTACAAGGTTCTGAGATCCCTGCCCCCCAGATCTCACAGTCCAGCGGGGAAGATCAGTAGGAGAGCATGTGCTATGACAGTGTGTCAGGGAGCTCAAGGAGGCCCCAACACCCCAAGGGGGCCCTAAGCTGAAAGAGAGGTCTCAAGAGGCCTCTTGGGGGTGATGGCACCTAAGATAGGCCTTGGCACAAGAGACGGATCTGAGGGTAACTGTAGATTATTCCTTCAAAACAGCAGATCAAGGCTGAGGTGAGAGGATTGCTTGAGCGCAGGAGTTTAAGGCTGCAGTGAGCTGTGATTTGGCTGCCGGAGCAACAGAGCTAGACCCTGTCTCAAAAACAAAAAACAAAAAACAAAAAAAACGAACAAACAAAAAAATCCCACAGATCGGGCAGCTTCCTATGCATACATTTTGGAGCACATAAAGAAGATGGTCGAGGAGAAAGTAGAAATGTCCTCAAAACCATTAGGTATTTCTATGTGTCCTGTGTATAGTTCTGCACAGTTCAAGAAAAATGTAGCAAACTTGGAGAAGAATCAGAGAAGAATAATTCAAGTAATAACATATCAACTTCCATTTGCACATACTGCCTATTACAACGTAAAAGCCAGTCTTACGGACTGCCATCTGTTGATAGCTGACCCCTCCTCACCATTCCTCCCTCCACCACCCTCTACTCCACTCCAGTCACCAGCAACAGCTCCTTCAATAACTGATGGATAAAGACCTGCTAACTGCAACTTTGTTTAAGCAACATTCTAGAAGAAGACACCCACACATCAGGGTCCCAGTAGCAAGACTAAAGTTGATCTATGTGGCAAATAAAGGCTGAAATCTGAATTTTCAGGATTGAGAATGTATGTCTCTATGAATAGAGCTTATGTCTGATAGTGTTGTGGTAAAGAAAAAGTGGGACTCTTCTTAATCTGAAACAATGAAAGTTGAAAGGAGGGTATCTGGTGAAATTGTATAAAATCATGCAAAACAGAGTTGGCCTGTCTTTCCATGTTGCACAACAACAGGGGGCACCATGCATCATTGACATTGTGATCAGCACCCCCTGGAGTTCTGCAGTGTGGCAGCCCTGGAGCAAATCTCACAATCCCAGAACTATGGGGCAACGGAGGAAGCTGGGAAGATATACATTTAAGATAAATAAAATAATTTCTACCTAATATGACTGATGAGAACATTTTAGACTTTAATTTCTGAAAAAAAAAAATATGCAGGCTAAATATATAAATGGCAACAAAATGAATAATGATAGTATTGGATTATAGCCCAAAGAATAAAATCAGTATCCACAAGTCCACACTGTTGACAATAAATGATTGAACAGATAAATAACTAGGGAAGAAGAGACTAATCTTTTTTGCAGAAGAATTCCAAATACTGTAGGTTGATACTTTCTCCTCCAGTGAGGGTTACATAATTCCTCTCCCCCTGGAGAAGTATGGGATGGATTTGCTTCCAAAAAATAGAGCATGAGAAACAAAAAGATAGCAACTTTATAGTGGAGAAACTTGGCAGGCACAATCTTTAATAAATGATCAAGATTTATATCACCAGCAATAAGTCATGTTAATATCATGTCCCCTCTTATATGATGTAATGAGAAGGACATCTCACTCTATGATACTCTTTCTAAGACTCACAATCCTAGTCTACAAATGAGTGAAAATGAATAGAAAATTAACTGAGCAATTAACTGTTGAGAAAAATATCAGACAAACCCAAATTGAGGGTCATTCTGCAAAATACCTGACCAGTACTCTTCAAAACTGCCAAGGTCATGAAAAACAAAGCAAGTCTGAGGCAGTCACAGACCAGAGGAGACTAAGATGACATGGCAACTAAATGCAATGTGGTATCCCCAAAAGGGATCCTAGAACAGAAAAAGGACATTGCTACAAAAATTGGGGAAATCCAAATAAAGTCTGGCATTTGGTTAATAATTTTTTAGTAATGTTAATTTCATGGTTTTAAAAAATGTACTATGGTGGCTGGGCACGGTGGCTCACTCCTGTAATCCCAACACTTTGGGAGGCCGAGGCGGGCAGATCACCTGGGGTCAGGAGTTCGAGACCAGCCTGGCCAACATGGTGAAACCCCATCTTTACAAAAAATACAAAAATTAGCCGGGTGTTGAAGCGGGCAGCTGTAATCCCAGTTACTTGGGAGGCTGAGGCAAGAGAATTGCTTGAACCCAGGAGGTTGAGATTGCAGTGAGCCAAGATTGCACCATTGCACTCCAGCCTAGGCGACCAGAGCAAAACTCTGTCTCAAAACAAAACAAACAAAAAAAAGTACTATGGTAACATAAGATGTTAAAATTAAGGGCAGATGAGTGATGGTTATATGGGAACACTTTACTATCTTACAACTTTCC
Source organism: Gorilla gorilla gorilla (assembly GCF_029281585.2). Taxonomy (NCBI): domain Eukaryota; kingdom Metazoa; phylum Chordata; class Mammalia; order Primates; family Hominidae; genus Gorilla; species Gorilla gorilla. The sequence goes on along the minus strand of NC_073229.2, from coordinate 37,576,843 downwards.
TGTTAATCTAAAATTATGCCAAAATAAAAAGTGTATTATATTTAGTTAGGTCAGTAAATGATAGATCCATAATGTAACATCATGAGAAGGCAGAGATATTTGATGCAAATCTTTTACCTTTGGGTTATTCTTCTAGGGTTAAAACTCAGCCCAGTCTGCCACTTATCAATTGTATGATCTTGCACAATTTATACTCTTTCTCTGATTTCAGTTTCCATGTCTTTAAAAACTTGGATACCACTATCTGCTTTACAAAATTATTAAGTGAATTAAATGAGATAAGGTATTTAAAATGCTTAGCACAGTGTTTGACACACAGTAGACACTTATCAGGCAATGCTTTCCTTCTTTTCTCATAATACCTATCTTAGATTATCACCATCAGACAGGGTGTTAGGTTTTTTGTATCATGAAATTAACCCCAAAAAGAAGATTTTTGTAGAAGAATTTTTATTGACATAATAGTTGTACACACTTTAAGGGTACATGTGATATTTTGATACCTGTATACAATGTGTAATAATCACATCAGAAGAATATTTTAACTATGAGAAGGAAAGTTAGCCAGGTGTGGTGGCTCACGCCTGTAATCCCAGCACTTTGGGGGGGCCAAGGAGGGCGGATCACCTGAGTTCAGGAGTTCAAGACCAGCCTGACCAACATGGCGAAACCCTGTCTGTACTAAAAAATAAAAAAATTACCTGGAGTGGTGGTGGGCGCCTGTAATCCCAGCTACTCAGGAGGCTGACGCAGGGGGAATCGCTTGAACCTGGGAGGTGGAGGTTGCAGTGAGCTGAGATCGTACCACTGCACTGCAGCCTGGGTGGCAGAGGGAGACTCCGTCTCAAAAAAAAAAAAAAAAAAGAAGGAAAGTCAACACAAAGAAGTTTAGTCCTGTAAGAAGCTGCTTTAGTGTGATAGAATTTCCTTTAAAAATGAGTGGAAATGAATAGAAAACCAACTGAGCAATTAACTGTGGAGAGCATGTAGGTGAAAATAGAATTAGTTAAAGAAGGCTTTGTGGAGTAAGTGAGATTGGGATAGAAAAATGAGGAATGTGTTGGTGTAGGTTTGGGGGAGAATCACATTGGAGGACGGAGAGATGAGTTCCTTCTGGTGCAAGAGTTCAGGTGTTTGGGCCAATGACCCATGGGCAGAATTGCAAAAAGTTCAATGTAGCCTTAGTTTCCTTTTTTTCTTTCAGAAGGGCTCTCCTTATTCACTCTTGTTTGGCCCTTCTCTCTCCCCTTAGCTCCCCGATTCCTCACACCACTTCCCAGCTGTTAAGGACCACACCTTGTGCCATAATATCTAGGCCTGCTCTCAAAAGCCACTGTGCACTCAAAGCTTCCCAGATCTATGGCCATTTATCACAAGCTTTCAGCCAGGTGCCTCATTCCCACAGGTCTTTTCTAGGCTTTAGAAGTGACTTTTCATTGCAAATGTCTGAAAGTGGTTTATGAGGCTTTTTTTTTTTTTTTGAGAAGTAGTTTCTAGTTTTGCTCTTGCCCCCCAGACTGGAGTGCAATGGCACGATCTGGGCTCACTGCCACCTGGATTCAAGCAATTCTCCTGCCTCAGCCTCCCGAGTAGATGGATTACAGGCATGTGCCACCATGCCTGGCTAATTTTTGTGTTGTTAGTAGAGACGGGGTTTCACTGTGTTAGCCAGGCTGGTCTCGAACTCCTGACCTCAAGTGATCTGCCCACCTCAGCCTCCCAACGTGCTAGGATTACAAGCATGAGCCACTACACCCGGCAGAAGCTTTCCTATTGCGAGAACTTTGATACGTTAAGCTCTTTTATCTCAATGCATGATTGAAGTAGAAATTTTAGTCACTGTGGTACAGTCAAAAGAAAAAAAAATTGGGGTCAGGGTCAAAATTTGTATGTATGTAGCTTGGAGCTTGGCTGAAGTCTGGGTCAGAGAGTGAAAAAGAAATAAATATGGTAGATGAGGCAGGAGAAGCCAGGAAGTGAAGAAGATGGGAAGGGTAGAATGTTGCTGGAAACAAACAAACAAAAAAACTAGTGAGTGTAGTTCACCTCAACTAGGCTGAGCTTTCTCAACCTCAGCGCTATTGACATTTTGGGCTGGATAATGCTTCGTTGCGGAAAGCTGTCCCGTGCATTGTAGGGAGTTTCTCGGTTATCTCTGTCCTCCACCCTCTAGATGCTAGTAGCACCCCCTGGTTGTGATGACTAAAAATGTGTCCAGATATTACCAAATGTCCCTAGGGGGCACAACTACCCTTGATTTAGAACCACTGGGTTAGAGTGTCAGGCTGTTGTCATTGCAGATGCTTGTCTGTTTGTTCTATAGGTAACCTGGATTTAATTTCTGACAGAATATCCTGCTCAGGGCAAGTGTGTCTCTAAGACCATACAGTCTTGGTTGGTTGATCAGATTTCTGTTTTTCCAGGTAGGTTTCATAGACAAAGAGCAGTGCAGTCTTTTATCTGGAGTCTGTAACTTTTCTGCAATAATGAGAAGTAGTCACAGTGCCTCCCCTTATTTTTTTTCAGTAGGAGGAATAACTTTGTGGGTCAAGGTGAGCTTTATGTGGAACAGGAGACACGTTCTGGCAAAGCAGATTTTCATGTACAGTGTGGGGAGTTTCCTGGGGGCTGTTCTATAGGTCTTCAAGGAGGGCTTTGAAGGAACACATTCCCTTTGCAAGTAATAAGCAGGTCTACTATTGCATGATTGATACATGTTGGGGAAAGCATCACCCTTTCTTAGTGGGGTCATGATGCTCTCATGAATGACAAACTCCCTTCTGCCAGGGGAACAGGACAGAATGTAGGAAGGGGAGGCATGGCCACAGAGTCCTCTGTGGGTTTTCCCTTGTAGGGCATCGTCTCTTGTCTTCCTCCACTCGCATCAATATTCAGGAAACTTGTATTTGAAGTGGAGTAGGAAAAAGTAGTATGACATTTTGAGATTGTCACTTTATTCTAACACTTAGCAGGTGACAGCTGTGGTGACACTTCTTCCCCACCCAAGCCCCTATTAACCCCTGTCCACCTTTTATTCTTTTCCTCTTCCTCCTCCATCCCTTTTCTTTAATATATCATTAGGTCATTTATTTAAGAATAGTTATTGAGTGTCCATTGTGTCCAGAGCCTGTCAGACAAAGGACCAGCTAGTATCTAGAGACTTTGTGCTGCCCTCAGGCCACCAGATGGGACAGGCTGCCTGGGCAGGTGGCAGCAATAGGAATAGGAAGTGTCTGGGAGAGGCGAGCAGGATGTGCAGAAGAGGCTGGCGACTGGACATGGCAGAAGTTCCAGTTTTCCAAGTCTGAACTGGGGGTCAGGAATCTAGTCTTCTGTTGGGAAAAGAACCAGAGATGAACACTGGACTAAATGGGGCCAGTCTTCAGTGGGTGAAACCCCAGCTCCTTGCTGAAGGTGGGGACACTCTGACAAGACAGAAACACCCCAGCTGTCCTCACCACAGCTCACCGTCCATCAAGGTGATTGGTACGGAGCTATTTTAGCTCCTGACATTCCAGTGGTCCAGGAAGAGGACTGGCCTCAAGCCTTCAGGAGTTCAACATTCAAGTATATCCTCATCCTAAAGGTGGAAAAGGATAGGGGTTTCGCACAAAATCGGAAACAGGAGAATGCTGATGGCCTGTGATTCTCAGAACTCTGTAATTCACTTGCTTTGCTACAAAAAAGGGCTTGGATTATCCAGAGTGTGTGTGTGTGTGCATGCGCGTGTGTGTGTGTTCATGCGTCTGTGTGTGTGTGTGTGTGTGGAGGACTGGGTTGATTTCTCTTCTGATATCACATAAAGTCTCACAACGTACCCTTTCTCTGTAACAAGTTTCATTAACCTGGGGTCCATGGCTGGAAGTCTGTGAATCTCTGAAATTATAAGCACTAGTGAATTTTTTTCTAAGCAAAGAGGTCCTCAGCATTCTTCAGATCCCCAAGCAACCTATGACTGATGCAGCTTGAGAACGTCCCCACCAGGAAAAACGGGCCCCTGGGAGCCAGATGTACGACAGAAAGAGCCTCTCTGTTCATGCTACCCCCTGCTTTTCATTAGTTGCCTCTCTTTATTAAAGCTCCCCTCCTCCCTTACAGTGGGTATTCCCTCAGAAATCTATTTTTGAACACAGAGGAGGATAAATCAGTAATATAGGGTCTGATCTGATGAAACAACTTTGAACACTAGCATACCATACCAATGATTTTCATTTACATTATCTTAATTCTCACAGCCAGGTGAAGAGGGAGGTGTCAGTCCTCTCTTCTTTCTTACAAAACAACAACAACAACAACAACAAAAACAGAAAAAACAACCCAAAACCCCTGAGGCTCAGAGAGGTAAAGTGACTTGCCCAAAGACACACAGCAAGTAAATATTGCAGCTGGTATACGAAACCTATTTCCCTGATACTGGAAACAGCAAGCACTCTTTCCACTATCCTGTAATTCTGTCAGGCTGCAGCATGAAGACAAAGATCACACTGATCAGAGATTTACCCAGGATGCTATAAATACCATTGCTAATTACTCATAACCACAAAAGTCACCACATCTTGCCTTGTTGCTCCTTTAACCAATACACAAAGAGCCATTCTCAGCAATGTCAAAAGGTAGAGGAGACTGGATTTCTTGATCTTTGTTTCTCTCGAGGCCTTTAAACAAATGACAACGATGGAGAACAGTTATTAAAAATAAAAATCCAGTGTACAAAAATCTATGTTGATTATCTTGGAGTCTTACTGTCTTGCGTCTCTCTGGTTGAGCAGGGATCTGAATCCTATATGAAGGGTGGGTCTACCCGGCTGAGAATTGAGAGCATGATCTGATGATTCAAGGTGAAAAAACACTGTTGTTTCTATCACCTGGAGACTTCAGCCATCATGTTTTGCTTAAGGGAAAATTTCTTTGGTCTGACTTATCCGAATAGTCTCTTGGCTCTTAGCTTTGTTTTGCTTGGTGTCACTCTGGTCATAAAGGAGCTGATATTTCTGCAGCAAAAGCATTTCTGAATTTTATGAAAATGGTGCTATAAAAACAGTTTCATCAGGGCAAAAGCTTCTGTTCAATAGGCTCCTCCAACACACATGCACACACACACACGATCAGGGATTTTTTTTTTTTTCTGTGTGCAGAGAGTGCCTTTATCTCTAGCCTTCTTCGCTTTCTTCACCTTACATTGGAATGCTGCATAATATAAACATAGATCATGTTTATGATCAGCTAATTTTGCTCCTGTTCGGTGATCTCCCCTTCTCTCTTTTTCTCTCTCCCACCCTTCATTTCTTTTTGCTGTGCAGCGCTTGTAAAAGCCCCAACAAATATCTGAAGAGCTGTGATACCTCCAGTAAGTCCTCGTTCTGTTACGAGCTCGCAAAACACACAATGCCGGCGCTGCTCAGTAATCTCCTTGTCAAGGCTGCCTCTCTACCTTCCCATCCTCATTCCAGGAGCCTATTAAATTAATGAGATAGAAGTCAGTGCTACAGCGGTCGACATGTTATTGGTGTACAGCGCCGGTGCTGTTACAGTGTGCATGTTTTCTCTCCTGGGACATTTAATTTCCGCTTCTCAAATGAGCTGCGAAGCTGTGAGGCCTGGCAGTGTTCGTTCTCGGCACTCTGTGATGCAGATAATGAGGGTACTGATAGGTGCCTAGGAGACTTCGGTGGCTCCAAGCTCAGCCATGGTCTGATAATGCTTTATGCCAGCAGTGTCACAGCGGAGCCACTATCATCCCTCAAGGAATGGTTCATCTTTATGTGTAATACAGCAGCTGTCACCTAAATGGCTAATGGGGAAGCAAAGTAGAACCTTAGTGCTAGTAATCTTTGTCACTTAATAATTTTAAAGGTATCAGACTTCAGTGGCTCCTGCAAGTTCTATTTTATTAGATCGGCACTTGCCGATTTTAGGTTGTTTGTGGCGGATTAAATTTAAATGGAGAAATCCATGGTGGTGTTCTGTGCAAATCTAATTTAGTATAATTTGAATAACCAAGTAATTAAAATGTATTATAGGTATAAGATGCTGGGATGGTGGAGTGCCTACATTTAAGAGGAAGATTTATTGGGCTCGCAGCATCCACAGTGAACCTTCTACAACCACATTAGCTAACATCTGTTAGAAAATGTTGAGATTTGGGGCAGAAGACATGCATGCAGAATATATGCTTTTGTGCATTGGAACGACAAATTGGAAATACGGGGCAGCACTTGGAAGTTAAATTAATTAGTAATGAGACCTGCATCCATGGGCACACACATGCATGCGTGAGGGGTATATGGGTATACAAAGGGGCATGTGTGTGTGCACATAGGTACATGCAAACACACATTCTTTCTAATTAACACCCAGCCCCTGCAGAATGGGAATTGAAGTTTGATTGGATTTAAGGAGCAGGGCAATAATAATAGGACAGTTAATACAAACGATGTCTGTGTTGACACTCCACCATTAGTGTTTCCTGGCAGATTATTTTGTTTGCTTTGCCTAAGTGCACAAGATTATAGGAGGTGATTTAGTAGGCTAGGGCACTGGATTCTGAAGGGAAGCCAAGCGAATTTCAATCACACCTACAATCAGACTCTTAATCTTTGGGGAGTTACTGCACCTGTGCTGGCAAAGGTTAAGAGACAACAGATTCTAGAAGGCACCGATAAAGTAATTGTCCAAGGGAAGAGGTATAGATGGAAGGGACTCATGATTCTCTTAGAGGATAAATCAGAGGACATTTGGAAATCTGAAAAAAATATGCTTGTGGATAAGTGCAAGATATACTGCCCAGACAAACATGAAACATGTTCCAAGAAAATATTGGTCAGGAGACGGTCAAAAGTGCTGGCTACCAGGTGGGTATATGGGAAATATGTTTAAATAGCAATGCGTATTACAGTTTTCTTTCTTCATCATCGAATAGCTTGTGACTATTTTCAAATGTAAGTCCTGTTAAGAGAAAAATACTATTATCATGGAGGAACCGAGGTTTTGGACGCTATTTGACATTTTCACCTCGTCTCTGCCTTCCGAATTGTTTTACTATCCTTTTCCTAAATCTTTGGTCAAATATGAGCATAGTTAATGAGAAATTTTAATGATGTAATCAACTTCCCTCAAAAGACTAATCCTACCCTGGTGAACTTACTTACTAGGGAATTCCCTTATTGGAGGCTATTATGTATTGTGGGCCCACAGGTATAAATGTTTAGTTCAGGACCCTTAAGCCTCTATCTTATTCACAGCACATCTCAGAAGATGCAACGATAGCTGAGTGTTTTCAATAAATATGTAGATTTTAAATAAGGTTTTAAAAAGCACCCTCTGGTTTGTGATGTCTGAGCCAAATACAGGTATTGACATAAGTGTTGGAAACATTTACTAACACCTGCAGTCTGTCTCCTCAGTCATGTGCCTCTCAAGTAAGAGAAGAAACGCAAATACGACAGAGTCATCAAAAAAAATTAGACTGGTAATGCAAAAATTTTAAAAGGTTGCTTTTGCCTAATATAATAATAACAAGATATTCAACACAGATTAAAATTGGGCACTTTTTTTGGTATTCACTAGAAAAGTATGAATCACCAAGATTCATACTTTTGGGATCCTTATGGATGTAATTGATAAGCTCTATGCAAAATCCACTTAAATTTAGCATTCATTAAAGTCCACGTCATATAAAATATCGTAGATTAGGTCAGGTCTTCAGTTCATTGCCGTTTCAATAGGAAGCACTGTTATTTGTGCTTTGAAAATCACCTAAAAGATGGCTTTTCTGAGGTGGGAGTTTGAAAGTCAATATTGTCAGCATGAAAAAAAAAAAAAAAAGGAAGCTAACATATCAAATGTCTGGCTCCTTCTTCTCTTATTTATTCAAACCAAAGGTTTTGCCACACATACAGCGCAGAGGTAATGACTGTGCATCTGTTGCCGTAATACAGTGAACTGGGAAGAACTAACTATGTGCAATTCAATAAAGTATATTTAGCATATTTTCATTGCACCAAATATCAGCTGATCCACCTCTTATTAGTATAAATGGCATAGATTAGTGTCAGGCATTTTCAACAGTGAAGAAATTACAGGAGTCTGCAAGGCTCATTAGGTTCCGGCTGCATGTTAACGAGGGGCCAGGCCTTATTAATAAGAAGAGGAAAAGATAAAACTAAGCTGTGAGGAAAAAAGGGAAGAAACACTCCTTTAGAAATTCTCTGACATTTAGAAGTGAGAAGACTGCACCAGGAGGTTCTTTTCTTACCTCATCTCCTAGGACTTCGTGAAGATATGCTTTTCTATATTCTTATTATTTTTTGCAACATTAAAAAAATTATTTTGTTTCAGTTCATGACAATTACATACAGAAACCATGCTTTTTAAATGGGTAATATGGTTGCCAACTTTTGCTTTTGAATAGCTGATCTGAAGTAGAGTCTAGATTTTGTATTTACGTCTTCTTTTCTCTCACCTCAATCAATTAAGGAAGGTTGTGAGACCTGCCTGCTTCAGCCTAGAGAAATAATAAGATTTGTGTCTTGTCCCTGCTTCCATACCTGTCTGTGCTGAATAATCCAGGTGGCAATAGTCCCAAAGCAATCCGTCCTTGGGAAGACAGGTCAAGAAGAGACTTTCTATAGTGTTATGCTCAAATGAGGCCAATGAGGACTTTCTCTGTTAACCCAAAGGTCAGTGTGATGAATTCTGATTGAAAAACAAACCAACCAACAAACTCTGTTTTTAGCATTTTGCTTAAATGCTGAGAAATTAATCAATAAGGCCTTACACCAGAGTACAGGAGAAAAGCAAGAGCTACACAGGGCACAGTATAAACAAAGGTCCTGGCTAGAAGCTACATTGATTTGGACCCATGTCAGAAGGCAAAGAACTGAAAGCAAAGGAAAACTCTCCAGGTTCAGTACATGCTATGAAGTGCTTTTGAAAAAAAAAGGAGAAAGAAAAATCAGGAATTCATCCAAAATTCTTAAAAATTGTGCATATGGGTGTCTGTGCGGACGTGTGTGTGTGTGTGTGCATATGTACACACACAATGGAGCAATTTTATTGCAAAACTTTTATATTTTATTTTATTATATTTTATATTGAGACAGAGTCTTGCTGTGTTGCCCATCCTGGAGTGCAGTGGTGCAATCTTGCTCACTGCAACCTCCGCCTCCTGGATTCAAGCGATTCTCCCACCTCAGCCTCCTGAGTAGCTGGGATTAGAGGCATGCACGACCATGCCTGGCTAATTTTTGTATTTTTAGTAGAGATGGGGTTTCACCATGTTGGCCAGGCTGGTCTCGAACTCCTGACTTCAAGTGATCCACCTGCCTCGGCCTCCCAAAGTGCGGGGATTACAGGCGTGAGCCACCATGCCTGGCCTGCAAAGCTTTTAAAAACAACAACAGAATGTGCATGTAAATGGTTGGTTTTTAATGGAAAAATTACAACTGCTCAGATTTTGCACTTCTACAGAATTTCTCAGCCAAGAATATTTCAATGTTTCTGTTAGGCTATGTTGTTAGAAAATGATAAGTTTTCCATTAAAAGAAAGATAAATATGCTAAAGTAATAGTCTATTGTTGAACAGTCAACAGTAATTAATTTAGAGTTTCAGGTTGTTTTGAGTCATCCTCTATTATGTTTATATTATAATCCCCAAAGCTTAGAAATTGCATTTCCTTTATACCCATTCTGTTTCGCCTATTGATTTCTCCCACTGTGTTTAAAATGAAAATGAAATGAACTTGACTCTGGAGATTTGTTTTGAACCAGCATTATCACCAGCATCCTTACGGTTCCCAAACATGGCCTTTTTTGGCAGATGACAATTGCGAGGTGAGGTGAGATGTCCAGTTTTCAGCATCAAATCCATTTAGTGATTACACCATGTCTGTGTGCTGAATGCCAACAGGGAGATGCTTGAATTCTGGGTCATAGTGTGAGGGGTATTTGGGGCTCTCTCAATACTGCTTTGTCTCAAACTATTTGGATGATTGAGTCAATGGTGGTTGTTATTTTAATCCGCATTGAAAATAATAAAGCCTTCTTGCCTTTCTCCACCTCACCTAGCCTGTCTTCACACAGCAACAGTTGGTTGCAAATTATTGCAGGCATACGATAATATGTATAGAAATGTTTTCTCTTGTAAAATATTGTGTATATACACACTTATGCCCACACAAATTTGAATATTTGCTTATATAAGCATTGTGGTTTTTAGGCATCGGATAAGGCATTTTCCAAGATAGCTAAATCAAATTTCTGGGAGGATAGTTTTTAAAATAAGATGTATCTATTTTAACCATATCAGTTTCATCAAATCAACTTCTGTGAAATAATGCCACAAAAGTTTCTCACAGAGTCAGTGTAAAGAAAGCAATTGTTTCTTTTTTCTTTTTAATCTTTAATATGGAGACATAGAAATATTTTCTGGTCATCATCTTTCAAAGCAGCTCTTCCTCGTGGAATTGGAATCTGGTTCATGGAAACTTTGCAAAGCTCAAACCTCCAAAATCCCCATCGTGAAAGATCGTGTGTATTACTTGATTTTCTAAAGTGACAAGACGTACATTAAAAAATATTTCTCTTATTGTTACATTTCAGGCACGTTTACTGTTAGCTGCTTGGCTTCATTATGTATCATAGTCTGAATCTACAAATCAAGTATAATTAGACTTAGCGAACTGATTGGATTTCTAATTAAGCTACATTGGAAACAATGCACAATCAGTAAATATTCTGACTAGGTACATTTTAAAGAGCAACTCTTGGGCTTTTTGCTGATGACTAGACACCAGTGTCATTAAATTTGTTGGTGGCAAGCAAATTTTAAAGCTAAAATAGAGGCAATTAGTAAAGATCTTGAAATATTTAATCACGTTTGTCCAATTAGTGTGCAATTAGGCAGTGGTGTGGCGTGGGACAGGCATTCTGCTTCACTGCTTGGTGCAGAAGGATCCCTTTGAAATTTTGCTGTTTAGTTTATTGATATATAAAAAGGAAGTTATGGTTGTAATTTCCAATTTAAAAAAAATACTGTGCAGATGGTCTGACTATATATTTAACAATGTTAAACAAATCCAAACAAGGGAAGCATGTTACCTGAAATTACACAGCTGTGATCTGTGAATAAGCTCTGGATCATGGTAGATTACAGCTGTGCTTATCTCGATCATTGAAACCGCCAGGCATTTTATACTGGAGGAATCGGGAACCTGATAAGCTTGCCCAACAGGTCTTAAAATGATTGGCAGCTCCTTACTTGTCCAAGTGTGTGCTTCCTGGTGGTTAGCTTGGCTCCTCTGAGTTCCAGGGGTTTTAATTTTATGCAGAGGGAGAGATGGGAAGAGATCTTGTAAAAAGTTGATTTGGGGAGATGGATAAACTGAACAGACTTGGTACCTGATGTTGTCATTGCAAACCGACTGCTCATGTCTGCTGAGTTACAGCCTTGAGATGTGACTGTGTGAGGGGGAGGTTTGGCATGCCCAGTGCAAAAAAGAGGAAGAATGTCTCTTATTTTCAACACTTAGATGGTTTTGCCCAGCTGCAGAAGAGTTCCACTCTCTTTACTTATGCTGGAATGCAAAGAGTACTTTCCTGAAATTCTTTTTTAGATGATCTCTGGAAAGGCAATACCATTTCCATTTTAAAAAGATAGGGCTTGCAGGGTGACAGGTGTCTCAGGCAGTGGTCAGACCCAGGGTCGAATGATATCAAAGGTGCCTGGGGAAGGGTTACTCCCGGAGTGACTGGATGAGGCAGTGAGATGATGATGAGAGAACTTTAGGGAAATGAACCAGGGAGAACCTGATGGGGAACTGGGTGCGTACCCAAGTAATCTGTGAGAGAAATACTCCCATACTCTTCTGGGGTATTGACTTCATGCTCAGCCAGACTGAACCATCTCAATATCATTTGAAGTGGAACAGAAACAATGTCCCTAAGTACACTTGTTTTTCTAGACCCTGGTAACCTAATAGGTTGACGTGTATTTTATCTCAGGAGTCCACGGAAGGATTTCTGGACAGAGACCCAGTTCTCCTAGGCATACTGGCATTACACATTACCAGGTGTAAGTGCATTTGGTTTGGAAAAGTTTTGGAAACTGGGTGAGAGGAAATTCCCTGGGCATCTACAGATGTAGAAGACAAAGGAAAAGTGAAAGGTAAAATGTCCTTGAAAAAATGACCGGTGAATTAATGTGGAGCTTGGGGGAAAAGGTATAAAAGAATACAAGGCCTTAAAATCGATTTACTGGGGATTTAGGGAAGCTTTATCATACTTATTTTCCTATCTCCTGTCTCTCCCCAGTTTTGAAGGTTTTTTTTTTCTGCCTCTCTAGAAGCAGCTTACTATCACCATTAAGTCAAAACCAGATATTTTCAGGCCTTTGAGTAAAACTGAATTCCCTTTTGAGATCAGATTAAATTCTATATTTAGAATGTTCACAAATTTACAATTCTAAATATAGCAAATGCTAGGTTTAAAAACTTAGAATGTTAGTAAATTAGCTGTGGATTACACCTCTTCCTAGTTGTTGCTGAGGCAGGTATAAGATTCTAAACTGAAGCTGTCTGCTGCTGGCGATGGTCTCAGTGGAGTTTTGTGGGATTCTAGCCAACAATGCCCTCTGCCATCTAAACTGTTGGGAGAGGAGATTCTGTTGATTGCTTCTAACATGTGGCAGAATGCATACTTAGAGGAGTTCAATAGCCAAAAATAATTTTCTGTTTGGCATAAACATTCTTCGTCTTGTGATCTTTCCATGGTGTTCCTCATGCCCTCCTTGCAGGGTCTCCATGTCTGTGTGCCTTTTCCAGGCTCCCCTCCCACAACCCGCTCTCTGGAAACCTTCTGGATAGGATTGGCCAAGATCAGCAAGTAAAAATACAGGCCACCTAGATAGCCCAATGTTGAAGTTTCAGGTTGTTCATTAAGGTACTGGTTCTCAAGCTTGGCTGCGTATTAGAACCCCCTGGGGAGCTTTGAAACTATCAATGGCCAGGCCAAAACCCAGACTAATTAAGTCAAAATCCCCAGGGATGAGACCCAGGCGTGTGTATTGTTTAAAACTCCCTGGTGATTCCAATGTGCAGCCAAGTTTATAAACCACTGAACTAAGGAAGAGTTCTCAACAACGGTACACATTAGAACCACTTAGGGAATTAAAACACATACTCATGTCTGGACCCCAATTCCAGACATTCTGACTTCATTAATCCCAGTGAGTGACTGGCATCCATCATTTTTAAACCTCCCCATGTGATAGGAAACCATTTAGTTAGGAGATAGGCAGAAGGGTCTTTGGAAAATCAATGAGTCATCCCAGCACTTTATAAATTTGCACCAGGGTCCCCATCTGCCCACACATAAAGCTATCTGTGATGCCTGGTTGCTGTAAGAAAAGATTCCATCTTCCCCTAAGGGATCACATGTATCTGCTTCCCAGTGAAAATCAGGGTCTTCTCTTTCAGGGGCACTTAGGATGCCCATGACAGTTGCCTCAAAAAAAACAAAAAACAAAAAAACAAAAAAACAACAGTCAGATGTGACTGTGCAGAATTGAAGGCAATCTTTTTCAGGAATAAAATAAACTGTACCCTGCTGGGCCAGATGGGTAGATCAGGGAGTTGCCATGGAATAAATGATTATCAGGAGATCCTGAAGACTGAAGGGAGAAATTAGGTCGGACATGAAAAAATGATCAAGGGGAAAAGAATTTCACAAAAAGATAGAGTGGGATGAATATGAAAATATTAAGAAGGATCGAGTGAATCCTAAATTAAGCTTATTTTGGTTGAAGACTATGTTTTGGCCATAAACCAAAGCAAACCCTAAGAATTTGAGGTGTTTGGGTGACAGGCAGCAACAGGAAGGCCCTCGTAACTCTGACAGAAGTTGGCCAAACATCATACTCCAAATGCTGTTGAGTAAACTGACACGAGACAGTTGATAGACATCAGCTCCGTATCGTTTGTGACCCAGCATGCCCTGACAGTAACACGTGTTTGTCCATCTGTCATAGACTCTGTGGTTTAGAAAATGGGAGTCCCTTCAAGGCACTTGATGTGACAAGAGAGTCACAGCAAAAAACAATTTTGGCTGAGGTCAGAGGCTGGGGAGGACATAGAACAGGTACCAGAGCCCTATAGAAAGAAAAGCTGAGCAGATTCAGAGCTAGACAGAGGTCAGGGACTGATTGAGAGTAGGAGATGCCAAGTCCCAATGTGTGTGTGTGTCTGGGTGCCTATGCGTGTGTGTGCCCATGGGTGCCTGTGTATGTATGGGCGTGTATGTTGAGGATAGTTCTCAAAGAGGGTTAGCAGGAGTCTAGGAGCTGGTAAAACTTGGAAAACATACACTGAAAAACTTGGAAACATACACTGAAAATCAGGGGAAATTGCAGGCAGTTTTCTGCCTCCTTCCAGGCCCTTGTGGGCCTGCCCCAAGAGCGTGGCCCTGCCGCCTGAAGGACAGACTTGGGTCTGAGGTGCACCTGGCCCCTTTGTGGCATGTGCCTAGACAGAGTGTCTCTGGGCAGAACCTGCCTTGCCCAGAGTTACTGATGGAGGAGCAGTCCCAGGCCCCTCTTTTTTATCCTGTGACCCCACACTGTCCGTCTCACAGCTGATGGGGATAGAAGTGGGTACCCTACAGAAGGGCAGAAAACCCTCAGGCTGAACAGCACCTATAACCCTGTTCAGAAAAAGACTAGCTGGGCCAATCAGATTTTCTCTTGGAAATATGAACAAAAGCATCCTAAGACATATATTCAGATGATGGGAAGGGGGCTGCTTAGGGCAGAGTTGGAGCAGGAGGCCTTGGTGGGCTGTATGTAGGGGAATTAGAAACTTTGATGAAGCAAAGACAGCCAGTAAGAGAAAGAGGAGAACACAAGAGATATGCTGATAAATGAGGAGGTGTGGAAAGAAAGAAATAATGCCACCTTTGAGAAAACTAGCTGATCCCTAGAGCTGCCAGACTCCTAAAGAGCATTGCAGTTCGTGGGTCAACTCCAGTCTGTGAGGGGATCACTTCCTTTCTGGAGGAGAGATGCTTAACGTAGCTCTGTGGTTTGGTCAGCAGGTTTCCTTAGTGTGATCTCCCCATGAGACTGAACAGGGTACCCTCAGGACCACGGTTTTTGCTGGTGTAAACTTTTCGGTGGGGAGATATTTGTATCTCAGACTGAGTCTCTCATTCAGCCATGGCAGTTATCTGCCAATTTGCCCAGCTGGTGCAGGACTCGGCTACTTCAATAAGAAAAAGGAGAGAAGACAGTTTTCTCCTTCGTCCTTCCCCACTCCTGCCCCCCTCCTCCTGGCACCACTGCCACCACTCCTCCTCCCTATATTGTACAAAACCATGTGGATTTGCTGAACAGGTCTGCAAAATTAATTATACTGTGAGTGCTTGGTAACCAATGAATTGTAAATTGTACATTATTAAAACAGCATCAGAGCTCTGACTGATCTATTATTCTTTGGGGAATAAACGAAGATAAGAGCTTTATGCATTTTAGAGGTCTTTCTCGCCACCGTACAGCAGGCATGGAGAGGAAATATGGAGTAGTTATTTTGTTTTGTTTTTCTGCAAGTTGGATTAAATAGAAGGAGTGTCATTTTTTTCTGTTATTAAATTGTTATTTGTGCTCTCACATGTCGGTTTTCAGCATCTAATAGTGTAGTGGTCACTCAATAAATGCTATTCTGTAGTGATTGTGATAATATGTATCCATATATGCTCATCCACAAACGCAGCACCATGTCAACCTAATGTGAACAGGAGATATATGATATGACATGGCATCGTAATAAAAGAAATTGTGTTGATGTAGTGCTTCTCTGCAAAACCTCAGGAAGAATTCAGAGTAAACAGTAGGAAACATAAAGAACATCAGCTGAGTGTGCACCAGGGGCCTTGTGGCTTCAATTGAAAAGGAAGAATCTGGAAGAAATGGCTTTTCTTGTCTCTTCCTTCTAGACACAACAAGATTACTCCTGGGAGTTGCTTATGAACCTCTCTTTTTACTGAACTATCTCCTCCGTGCAGAATTTCTCAGCACCTTTCTACCTGCCATGATGATTCCTTCCAGGCGCATCACACGGTTCTCCATGGAAACTTTCACTTTCTATAATTGACCAAGCCTGTCGTCCCTGGGACTGTAACTGCCAGTCAGCCACGCAGCATTGCCCCAACAAGCAGGCGTTCTAGCTAAGAGAACTGAAACAGGTACCAGGCAAACCACATGCCATCCCATCCCCAAAATAAATAAACAGTGAAAAACCCACCATTGCAGTTGGAAATCGGATGCCTCAGGACTGAGCTATCCCTCAATGCTGTGCAGGACCAGCTACATAATCTGAGGCTTATGCAAAACGAAAAGGCAGGCCCCTCGTTAAATAAAATTAGTAAGAATTTCAAGACAGTGATAGCAGAACATTAAACTAAGTGTGGGCCCTTCAATGCTCAGGGCATTGTTCAATTGCACAGGTTGTCACCCAGGAAGCTGGCCATTGTGTACAGAGGGACATTTGCCCACTGGTTTGGGAAGGCGTCTGTATTTTTTTGGTGCATTTTAATCTTCTAGTGGCCTGATTGGACCATCAGACAATTTCAGCATTTGTTTTGCTGGGAGAAGGACAGTGCCATTCATTTTTTTTTTCCCTATTTGGAGCTGCAGTGAGATCACTCCTCCCTCTCGATGACCAGGTAATGGCCATTTGCAATATGAGACTACTATGGCAAAGAGACAGGTCAAAGGGGAATGATGTTTTATGATCAAGCTGAAAAATCTATAGGGAGTCGGGGGAGCTCAAAGATGCCTGTGAGAGACGGATAGACAAAGAGATTGCCATAGAAAAATAGATAGAAATCAACTTTCTGATAAGACATTCTTAGACTCAGTCATACTGAGAGGTGACAGCGTGCTGGCAGTCCTCACAGCCCTCACTCACTCTTGGGACCTCCTCTGCCTGGGCTCCCACTTTGGTGGCACTTGAGGAGCCCTTAAGCCCACCACTGCACTGTGGGAGCCCCTTTCTGGGCTGGTCAAGGCCGGAGCCGGCTCCCTCACCTCGCAAGGAGGTGTGGAGGGAGAAGCGCGAGCGGGAACCGGGGCTGCGCGCGGGGCTTGCAGGCCAGCTGGAGTTCCGGGTGGGCGTGGGCTTGGCGGGCCCCGCACTCGGAGCAACCGGCCGGCCCTGCCGGCCCCGGGCAATGAGGGGCTTAGCACCCTGGCCAGCGGCTGAGGAGGGTGTACTGGGTCCCCCAGCAGTGCCAGCTCACCGGTGCCGCGCTAGACTTCTCGCCGGGTCTTAGCTGCCTTCCCGTGGGGCAGGGCTCGGGACTTGCAGCCCGCCATGCCTGAGCCTCCCACCCTCTCCGTGGGCTCCTGTGCGGCCCGAGCCTTCCCGATGAGCGCTGCTCCCTGCTCCATGGCACCCAGTCCCATCCACCACCCAAGGGCTGAGGAGTGTGGGCGCACGGCGAGGGACTGGCAGGCAGCTCCACCTGCAGCCCCAGTGCGGGATCCACTGGGTGAAACCAGCTGGGTTCCTGAGTCTGGTGGGGCCGTGGAGAACCTTTACGTCTAGCTCAGGGATTGTAAATACAACAATCAGCACTCTGTGTCTAGCTCAAGGTTTGTAAACACACCAATCAGCACCCTGTGTCTAGCTCAGGGTTTGTGAATGCACCAATGAACACTGTATCTAGCTTCTCTGGTGGGGCCTTGGAGAACCTTTATGTCTAGCTCAGGGATTGTAAATACACCAATCAGCACTCTGTATCTAGCTCAAGGTTTGTAAACACACCAATCAGCACCCTGTGTCTAGCTCAGGGTTTGTGAATGCACCAATCCACACTCTGTATCTAGCTACTCTGGTGGGGCCTTGGAGAACCTTTGTGTGGACACTGTATCTAGCTAATCTGGTGGGGACGTGGAGAACCTTTGTGTCTGGCTCAGGGATTGTACACTCACCAGTCAGCGCCCTCAAAACATACCACTCGGCTCTACCAATCAACAGGATGTGGGTGGGGCCAGATAAGAGAATAAAAGCAGGCTGCCCCAGTCAGCAGTGGAAACCCGCTGGGGTCGTCTTCCACGCTGTGTGAACTTTGTTCTTTTGCTCTTTGCAATAAATCTTGCTACTGCTCACTCTTCGGGTCAACACTGCTTTTATGAGCTATAACACTCAACCGTGAAGGTCTGCAGCTTCACTCCTGAGGCCAGCGAGACCACAAGCCTACTGGGAGAAACGAACAACTCCAGATGCGCCGCCTTAAGAGCTGTAACACCGCGAAGGTCTGCAGCTTCACTCCTGAGCCAACTAGACCACGAACCCACCGAAAGGAAGAAACTGAACACATCCGAATATCAGAAGGAACGAACTCCAGACGCGCCACTTTAACAGCTGTAACACCGTGAGGGTCCGCGGCTTCATTCTTTAAGTCAGTGAGACCAAGAACCCACCAATTCCAGACACAATACTATGATTTTTCTCAGCACTATATTGTTGCTATCTTTTTGTCCTCCAAAAAACCCCGCATGATTTTGAGGAAAAGATGGCGAAAGTTTCTTTCTTTTTATTTTTAGGGGGCATGTTCACCTGTTCTTTCTCGTGTTTGGTAGGCACTAGGAAACAGGAGCGTTGATTATCCAGGGACGTCAGGGTAGCACAGGGAGATGTTATGAGGGAGGGGTTGAGGGAGGGGCCATGGGACCAATGGTTACTGGAGAATGATCCCATTGCAGCAGAGAGCAGTTGTTGGGGAGGTCTGCACAAAACCTGGGTTAATGAGCCGTGCCTAGCCCAGCAGGTTTAACTTCCTAGAAGGGCTGCCTATGTCCCTGTGGCCTGTCACTGCTGTGAGAACCTCAACCTCTACTGTCTGGGAAGGATGGCTATCTTCAGCTGGACAGGCTTGCAAATCGTATTCTGGCATACTTCTTCATTTCAGTATCTTTATCAACAGAACTACATGCAGACACTTTAGGGGAATTAATAGATCAGCCCAGAGGGGGCAGGCGGATAAGAAATGAAATTACAATAGCGAAGATATGGAAACAACCTAAGCATCTGTCAATGGATGAATAGGTAAAGAAAATGTAGTGTATATATACATACTGGAATATTATTCAACCTTAAAAAAGAAGGAAGTCCTCCTATTTGTGACAACATGGATGAACCTGGAGGATGTTAAGTGAAATAAACCAGAAACAGAAAACTGTATAACCTCACTTATATATGGAATGTAAAAAGGTAAAACTCATCAAAGCAGGTTTAGAAGGGTAGTTATGGGGAGAGGCTGGGGGAGTAAGGAGATGTTGGTCAACGGGTACAAATTTTCAGTTATGCAAGATGAGTAAGTTCTGGAAATCCAGTGTACAACATGGTGACAATAGTTAATGATATTGTGCTGTATACTTGAAATTTGATAAGAGGGTAGAGCGTAAGTGTTCTCAGCACACACATACACCCACAAATGGTAATGATATCAGGTGTTGGATAAGTTAATTAGCTTGATTGCGATGATCATTTTACAATGTATACACATGTGAAAACATCAAGTTGTATACCTTAAATATATGGAATTTTTATTTGTCAATTATACCTCAATAAGCTGGGAAAAAAAGAAAAGAACAAGTAATAGCATGCTTTATACTTCTTTTGCTGCTTCATAAAATTGGTTTTGCTTTTGCTTTGGAAGAACACCAGCAGAGAAAGTAGCACTCAAAAGGGGAGTTAAAGTGCTGTTCCAGCAGGCTGTGGATTAGCCAGAAGGTTGAAGCAGCCCCTAGACAGGGAAAAGAGGCTGTCTTCAGGCAATAGGCCCTGTTTAGGAGTGCAGTGTGCCCTAAAATTCAAAAGAGGGCAGCAGATAACTTGCACTGCCTGTAGGACCAGGAAAGAGTGTAACTTGAGGAATGTCAGCAGGAAAATTTACTGGTTTTTCAAAACTCACGTCATGCAAGGGTTAGGTGAACCAGAAATTTGTGTTTCACAAATCGTGTGTTTAAGTGTAAAAGCAAATATTTGATGAATGGGATCTAAGGAGCTTTGGTGATGTGGAGGGGCAAGTGCAGGCAGATTGTCCACCATGGCAGCCTCGTGCTCTGTTATTTAGTGATATAAAACCCTGCGGTGGCAAGGTCAGCAAAGTTAAGGCCAGAGTGCATGAGAAATAGCTGTGGAGTGTGAGGTGAAGAGGCTGCGTGTGTGCTTGTACAGTCTCCTCGTTGCTTTCACCGAGTCTCTCCAATGAGCGCGACCCTCCTCACAAAGTGTGCACAGTGCTTCTCTCCTGGGTAAATTTACAGGATGTGGGAGACAGTGAGTCTCTCTGAGATTTTCCAGCACTTCCAGAAGAAAGAAAGTTTGTGTTAGGCAGGACAGGCCCCAGCTCCCTGGGACTTCAGGGAGGCTGGGGGGAGCTGCAGTGGAGAAGAGAAGGCGGTTGCTGAAGCAGAAGCAGCCTGAAGTTCTCAGGTTGAAAATACAAACCTTAGCCCCATCCTGCGGAATTTTGGGATTTCATTCCTAGGATCACCCTATAGACCTCTTTATGATTCAGTTTCCTGGAAAAGATGATATTATGGTATGGATCCTAAACACAGTTTCACAAGGAAGTTCTGTGTCTTTTGGCAGGGGAAGAATAGTGAACAAAATGCAATCTTATTTTTAAAATAAATCTTGAAATGATATTGCAAGCCTTATGAGATCTCTGATAATCTTTTTTTATTTGACCTGGTTTTAAGTAATTCTTTTTATTCTTGATGTTTTTCTTAAAAGCATTTTAGAATCATTCAACCTTCTAAGAAAGCATCAAACCATATAATCAATCTAATCTAAAAAGTGATACCTCTAAAAGTTGAAACTTTTGTTTATTTTGACTACTTTTTGATTACTGGAAAGAATAAAAAATTTTACTCTATCAACATTGGATTATATAAACTGTAAAGAGCTTCTACTAAGACTTGTGAAAATGCACATTTTCTTTTTTTATATAACTTCAAAATTAACAGATACTATACTGTTTAGATACATACCTGATGCTAGACAAAGAGTTCCTGAGAAACATGCCCTAAACTTTTGGACTGATTTAATATGAAACAATTACTACAGAGCTGAGTTAATCAGCCCCCTTTATAGATTTTGGCGAAGATGATTCTCTTCATATGTATAATAATAAAAACCAAACTTGGCAAAAGCTCACAGGTCTACAGTGACTGTGTATTTCTTTGCATTCTCTAAAATATTGAGGGAGGAGATTATTTTTTACTGGTGTTTTACTGTCAGGAAATTAGAATTGCAAGTTGATAAACAAGTTGATAGGGTCTTTAGGGCCTGTGTGATCAATCAGGACTTCTGGGGCTTCCGTAGGTATCCTTGAAGTCTGCTTGTGGGTTGTATAGTCCAGAGTGATCATGAGATCTTTCACCTCAGAATGACTGTAGATGAAAAGATACATTTCTTTTGCCAGAGCAGTTTTCTCTAGAGTTTCAAAAACAATAATTTTGTTCTCTCAGGAACATAGCCCTCTCAGGAATAACTCCAGTCGGTCCTCAAATTACAAATACAGAAAGAATGGCTGTGTTTACAGAATTTTTATAAGAGAAAAATGATCTGTAAAAAAAAAGAAATATATGCATCAGAACAAATAGGAATTTTTAAAAGAAACAACTCCTAAGATAAATACTGAAAAAAAGAAATGCTCTGATAATATAAATGATTCTACTATGTACTGAACTCAATAAAGTCTCCTTGACTGTGAGTTGGAAGCCCTGAAATTTTGCTGGCAGCTCTGCCCCTAAGTTAGGTCATCTTATGAAGGACACATTTTATTTTATTTTTATTTTTTTGTAGAGACAGTGTCTTGTTCCGTCACCCGGGCTGGAGTGCCGTGGCGCGATCATGGCTCACTGCAGCCTTGAGCTCCTGGGCTCAAGTGATCCTCCCACCTTAGCTTTTTGAGTAGCTGAAACTATAGACGCGTGCCACCATGCCCGGTTATTTTTTTTAATTTTTTTTTATAGAGACAAGGTTGTGCTATGTTGTTCAGGACAGTCTGGAACTCTTGGGCTCACATGCTCCTCCCACCTAGGCCTCTCAGAGTGCTGGGATTATAGGAGTGAGGCACCATGCCCAGCCTCAAAAGGCATATTTTAAAGCGTCACAGCCTCAGTTTCATTTTCGGTAAAATGAGGGAATTGGAGTTTATTTCAAAATTCTATTATTTTCTGATTCATTGAATTATTGCAAAGAACATAATGAACTCCCAAATACTGGTGTCTCCATCCTGTTGAATTAATCTCAGCTTTAGTTTATAGGGAAGCATAGCCACTAGAAATTATGTTAAACATAAATTATAAAAGGTACATTTTTCTAAGTCATGAAGAAATACATAAATTTTATGTTGTTTTGAACCTTAGTCTGTCTCTTAAATACCACATGGCATACTGTGTACCACTCTGTTATTATGTCTTTCTTTTTCAGAATTGTTTTCTACCAGGAGTCTATTATTAGGGTAGCCCGATGACTTGGCCCTGAATATGGGAGTTCATGTGTAGAGTTCCTCCCTCTGTCCCATCCTCAGCATTTATGTCAGTCCTACAGCACTTAGTTAACTATCAGAAAATGGATCAAAAAGCAAACAAGTATCCCATCTGACCGTGTTAACAGCAAAATCAACAGATATAAGGCCCCCTTTTAATTTCCTGGAGGCCATCACCTCGTTTCTTCTGCTGTTTCACTACTGCAGTCCTTTCTTGTTCCTCAGACTCTCGTCCTTCCTCAAATCCTTCTCCTTCCATCAACATTTATGTCATTTATGTCTTCGGTGCGCACAGAACTTCAGGTTTATTCTGAAGAGAAATAAATGAAACAGAAAATAGCTTCTGCACTGGGAAGGCTTAAAAATCTCTTCTCCCTGAAATGTTTGCGCATTTTTGAAATCTTTGTCCTCCATATGGAGTGAACACACACACACCCTGCTCCTCTATTCTTCTTAACCCCGTTTTCATACTGGAAGAGGGCAGGCACATGCTAATCATTCCTGTCCCTATTCAGCAAGCATGCGACTTGCTGAAAACCTACCTCCTTGAAGCAGCAGGATGAATACAGATAGAAATGATTAGAGGGGAGGAACTTACAAACTGAATAGCTCATGTGCCTGACACTGTGTTAGGGGAGACTCTCAGGGCTGAGTAGTACTGTGTCACCATTATAAGAGAAAGTTTTAGAAAGGCTCAGAGAGGTTAAGTAACTTGCCTGAGGCCGCACAGTAAGTGTTAGAGCTCAGAATCTAATTCTACAAACTTACTGATTTTTCCTTTATAAAAGATCTTATTCAATTTTGGAAGAATTGAAGTTATTCTTTTCTTCATTGTTTTTTAATTCATGAAAATTATATACAATTCTACGAAGAAGGAATCTAATATATGAAATTAAGGTATTATTGTATTACAGCATATCCCAATTTTACATGGATTTAGTATTTTTGTGTTAGATAGCCATGTATTAGGATAGTTCTAAGGCAAATGCAGCAGTTGAGATAAGACCATTTAGCCTCTTTTTCTACATCATGTTGTAGGCAGTCCCTTAGGATGATATACTACACTAGGGGAAATGAAATTTTCTTTTCTAAATTTGTTTTTCCAGAAGAATCTCTTTACCATTAAAGCAATCCTGCTCATGGCTACCTATATAGGCCTACTAGCTTCTCCAAACATCACATAGAGGTAAAGAGAGAAGGTAATGATTTGGAAGGACATATAAGAGGGTGAAAAAAATTCTTTCTTTTAGGTTTTTGCTTAGAAAACGATGATTGCGTGTGAGAACAAAGTGGGTTATTATACATGTTTTGACACATAGCTAGATTGGAATGAAAATCAAGGGTATGAAGGACTCAACATCTTGACCCTAGACCTGTCCCAGGATCCCACTCCAAGCTCTCATGTATGCAGCAGCTCCCTCTTGGGCATCTCCTGTTACCAACTTTCTCCTCCCATGAGCTATTATTGCCACTTCTGTTGATATTATATTAACCTTTCCTCTTTACTCGATAAGAGCTCCTGGAAAATTAGAAATCGGTGTCGCAGAGTAGGAGAAACACACCGTGTGTGGCATAACAATAATAGCTTACATCTACATACCATTTTGGAGCTTACAATACTGTTTCTCAATGGTTCCTGGGAGACTTGCCTCATTCACCAGGTGAAAGCTCAAATGCAGACTTCTGTGTCGTACCCCACACCTGATGAATCAGAATCGCAGTTGTGGGGGGTACCTGGATTAGTGGAATTCAGAAAGTCATCTCTTCAGATTTTTTTTTTTTTTTTTTTTTTGAGATGGAGTTTCGCTCTTGTTGCCCAGGCTGGAGGGCAATGGCGTGATCTTGGCTCACCGCAACCTCTGCCTCCCGGGTTCAAGCAATTCTCCTGCCTCAGCCTCCTGAGTAGCTGGGATTACAGTCATGCGCCACCACGCCCGGCTAATTTTGTATTTTTAGTAGAGATGGGGTTTCTCCATGTTGGTCAGGCTGGTCTCAAACTCCCGACCTCAGGTGATCCACCCACCTCGGCCCCCCAAAGTGCTGGAATTACAGGTATGAGCCACCACACCTGGCCCAGATGATTTTTATATATACCAAAATTATAACCATTGTCTTGTAAATATTTTCATGTATGTTACTTTCTTTTTCTCTTTTAAGAACCACCTGAGCTAGGTTAGAATTATTATATACTCATTTTACCTATGAGAAAATTGGAATCTGGAAAAGTGACTTGCCTGAGGGGACACAGCTAACGAGGTACAGGCCTCTGACTAGAACCCAAGTCTTTTGGCTTGGCCGGACAGTCTCTGCCCTTTCCCCACTCTACACTGTTCCCATAGACTGAAGGGTAGGTCTGTGCACACACGTGGATGTAATTGTGGAGGACAACACAGGTTGAAATTCTTTCGTAGAATGTGCTTTTGATGTTGTATTATATCTAAAGATTCATCACCAAATCCAAGATTGCATAGATTTTTCTGCCGCATTTTCTTCTAGAATTTTCAGTTTTGCACTTTATGTTTAAAATGTAATGGTCTATGATCCATTTTGAGATAACTTTTGTAAGAGGTTTAAGGTCTGTGCCTAAGTTAATTGTGGACGTCCAGTTTTTCCAGCATCATTTGTTGAAAAGACCATCCTTTCTCCATTGAATTGCCTTTGCTCATTTGTCCAAGAGCTTTGCAATTCTTGATCCTCGTAATTAAAGTACTTTACCTCTGCTCTCTTTTTTAAAAGGCAGCCAGATCAGTCCAGCATTTAATAATTATTTGCTTAAGATTTGAACCCCACTTCTTAGGAAAGAACATGAGGCAAGTTGTAGATTAGGATAGGGAACGAGATAAACCACTGAAGAGTAAACTAAAATAGAATCCATCCACACTGAACTTTGTGGCCTTGGCTTAGAGATGGGGAAACTAGGTTCTAGATCTAACTCTTATCACTTCACCTTTTCAGCTTCTGTCTCCTTCCCTGGAAAATGAGAGGAATGTTGTTAGACATATTCCATGTTTCTTTCTTTTTTTCTTTTTTTTTCTTTTTTCTTTTGAGATGGAGTCTTGCCCTGTCACCCAGGCTGGAGTGGAGTGGTGCAATCTCAGCTCACTGCAACCTCCACTTCCTGGGTTCAAGCAATTCTCCTGGCTCAGCCTCCCTAGGAGCTGGGATTACAGGCGCCTACCACCAAGCCCGGCTAATTTTTGTATGTTTAGTAGAGACGGTGTTTCGCCATGTTGGCCAGGCTGTTCTCGAACTCCTGACCTCAAGTGATCTACCTGCCTCGGCCTCCCAAGTGCTGGGATTACAGGCGTGAGCCACCACCGTGCCCGGCCTCCAGGTTTCTAATTATACGATTCCACTCTAGGGCCTCAGATCATGGTAGGGGTAATGAAAACTTCTATCTGTGAAAGGCTTTCCCATTCAGGCAGCAAGCTTGCCCTTTCAAGACTGACTCATGAGGATTCATTGCATGAATTGTAACTGATCCATCCCACGTCACTTCACCAATTCACGAGAGTAAAGAAACACACGCAGAGACTTAACTGTACAATTTTTCCCAAGTCCCCTGCTTGCTCAGACCCATCACAACCTATGTCAGTGGGAGTCATCTCCCCTTACCCCACATTTTCATCTCAGGCACTGACGTGTCTTTGTTTCCTTTCCAACATGGGTCAGTACTGTTTCTTTTATTTTTAATTTTTTTCTGGGGATACAGGATCTTCTCTGCCTCTCTTCCCCCCTTCTCAGTCTCTCCTTTAAACTCTCTTTGCCCTAGGCTGACCACACTCCTTCATTCTCAAGAACACGCAGCTTATCTATTTTCCATGTTTAAGGCAGCCAAAGGCTTTTAAAGATAATAAAAATCTCTCCACTGCAATTTTGAGCTGCAAAGAATTTGCTAGATTTGCTGGCACAAAGAGTTGCAGGAATGTTCTGCTAGTACTTGTGGTCTGGAATCTTTGGAGGGTCAGGGATCTACCAGAAACACAGACATGTGAAAATAATTATAATATAGCAGGGGGGCGTGGATGCTGTTTCGGGGGTGAGGAGGGGAGGCATCAAATAATTTTTGCTGAAGAGGTAACAGTTGAGTCTTGAATGATGGTCGGGTAGGAGTTTAGCAACAGCCAAGAGTGGGAGCGAGGGTCCGAGATCAAGGCAGGGGGTAACACACTGTGCAAAGAAAGAAAGAGTGAAAGAGGATGCCATTTTGAATGTAGATGGCTTAGCTCTTACTCACAGGTGGGCAAGGCTGACTTAGGTGGTTTGGCTGTCTGGACAGGTGCCCCCTCCTTCACTGCATTGTTCTACAGTCCACGTGTCCTTCCTGAAGTTGCTCCCTTCTTAACTCTCAGGAAATCAAGCATACACTGTTAAGACTAACAAAATAAGCATACTTTGCTGTCTAGCATATAGGGGGCAAGATCTTAGCATAACATGTGTGCTTGAAGACAGCCAGAAGTGGAAGAGACAGAGGACAGCTGGGAATGACTCTTGAAGGATCCGTAGGTCCAGGAGGGAATGGTTCTTGAAGGATCCATAGGTCCAGGTCACGAGGAGGCCTTGCATGCTGCTCCAAGAAACTGGACTTGCCTGCATAGGCAGAGGGTGACTGTTAAGGAGTCATGCAGTTAGAGCACATGGAAGGTAGAGAAGATAAAGAAAGGTGAGGCAGGGAGACTAGAATAGGAGCTGACTGCGAGTTCTGATGTGAAATGGAGATACAGATACTGATAGAGTAGCAGTGAGGCTGGGAGGCTGGGGAGGATCTGAGAGAATGTTAGCAGGAATTGTTGTGCTCAGTTGAATATGATGGGGCAGGAGAAAGTCAAGCACAATCCCAGATTTCTGACTTGAGTGATGACAGGTGGCATTAGCCGAGATAAGGAATTCAGAAAGGGGCAGTTTTGGGGAAGACCATCAATCCTATCTGGAATCTACTGCTTTTCAGAGGTGGAGAGGACCAGAGACAGTTAGATATATTGGTCTTAAGCTCAATTGCAACTCAATGCAGATGAAAGGGCAAAGAAGGAGCGACTAAATACTCTGGGAAGAGACTCTTAAGGGGGCATTCAGTTCAGTTAGTAACAAATATTTTACAAGGTTACTTTGTCAGGCACCGCAGGACAGGCAAAGAAAAGTCTCAAACAAAGAACCCTACTTTGTTTTAACTACAGCTGTGGACTCAGGTTAAACTTGTATGAAAAGTGTTTCCAATAATTATTGCTTAGGTAAGTTGGAAAATTTTGGTCTATAAGTTTATGTCTGTTTTCCTGACGTTCTCTGAGGTTTGACCTACAAATAAGAACTTCCCTATTTCTCTCTCGCTCTCTCTGAAATTAATCATGAGGTTAAACCAGATTCTAGGAGATGATATATACATGACAGTTGATTCACCTGTTCTTTAGTTTCGGTCCTGCCTTATGTTTAAACATAATATGGTTGGTTACAGCAGTCCAAAAAAATGGAAGGTACACCTTTATGGAAATTCCCAATCTTAGGAACTAAAAAAGGAGAGAAAATAGAGAAAAGTTTACTTACTTTTTAGAGTAGAAATCCCTTTTGAAAGATATTTTTCTGTATGTCGGTGAACTATTTTTAGACATACACACTCATACTTAACTACAATCACTCAATTAACTGCTAAACCTTATGAAGGAAGTAGTATTTGAAAAACATTTAAAATATTTAAGAGGATATTTAAATAAATACTTAAGAAACAGTCTATGAACTTGCATGAAGAACTCTACAAGTACAATACTTTCCTTCGGAAATTAAACTTTGAAATAAAAGATAACATTTTAAAACGTGACTTTTATATGCCTGCCCAAAGTCCTGATAGGTATTTTATATCATAAAGAATTGAGAAACAGTAACTAAAGGCAAATAATAGTGTCTTGTTTCACCAGGAATTTGCATATTGTGCTAATATTAATGTAATCTCATAGAAAATTCTCATCTAAAGTGTGAGGTTTCTTATTAAAAAAAATTTCATGGGTTCATGTAGAAAATTTTTCATGAGTCTCTTTATTTAAACATTGTAAGTTCAATTCCTCTTCAGTTATATCTTAGCCAGTGGAATACAGATAATGCATTTTGTTCTTCTTTCCCCAGAAACTGAAGTGTTTACTCTTATGGACTCAGAGGGGCTTTTTAAGTTACTTCAATTTTTACAGCTCTTTTCATATCCCATGTGTGGATTTACTGTGAAGACTTATGAATGATGGAACTCCAGCAGCCTCACCATGGCCTTACTTTGGCTTTGGTAAGTATAGAAAACCTTTGGCAATGTGGTTGAGACCTAAGTTTTAACACTTAGGCAAAACTTTTTAGCGGGAGCCAGAATATGAATAAATATGAAGGAGGCACTTCAATGCAAAACACACTTTACAAATTCATAGCAAATTTGAGAGCATTTTCAATTAAGTATATATGACTGCGGGTTGTCTCCCTTGAACAAATCAGTTCTCGTTTGTAAGGGTTATATCTTTTAAAGTATTGATCAAATCAGTGCCCAAGGTAGAACTGTAAGTAAAGTTACAATCCTAAAACCTTTTGGGCAATGGTTCTAATTAATATAACTAATATTTTAGCAAAATATCCTGGGTTGTAATTGAAAGAAATCATCTGGGTCTGAAGAATACCTACTGAGGGCAGCCCTATTAAGATTCATTCTGAGACGGGTTAAACTAATTTCCTGGACTTGCAAAGCAGAAACGGGAAGGTTTTCCTTCCTCATAAGCCTGCAGGGTTTGGTGTTTGGCCCTGTTGAGACCCAAGGGCTATCTAGGCTGATTAACATATATATAATTAAAGTGCACCAGCTAGAAAGGCAAAGCCAGTTTCATTTGGCTCTGTACTACTGTGAAATAAATTCTGTCTGCATTGTTTAACTTTTTTTTTTTAATTAGTTTTCCCTGGACATCATCCTGCTGCCTTCTTTAGGAATATTGCTTCCTATCCTAAGCAGGGACTAGAGTAGAGAAGCTTTCTCCAGCATTCAAACTAGATTTTCTTTACATTCATATCGCCACTTTTCATAACATGGTAAGAAACACTGTAAATAATTGAGGTGATCCATCAAGAGACCCATTCTGGATAATGAAAAATTGCATAACTCAGTAAAAGTCAATTAAAAACCACAAACTCCAGAGCCTTTTGCTCAGTGAAGATTTATTGTTATAGAAGGCAACTAATACAATAGATTTGTGGGCTCGAAATTTTAAAAAGTTCTAAAAAGGCAGTTAAAGCTTGACAATAAACTTGAGTAAGGTTTACACAATATCAAAGTATATTAGTTCTTTGAAATGAAAAGGTATTTTTTTTCTTCCTTTAACATTGAGAAGTCTGAGATGTCAGGATTTTGTAACATTCTTAGAAACAACATCCACTGTGTGGGATACTTTTTTTCCTTCTGGGGTTTTAAACCAGTCTGACTCTTTGGTTGTGCCTATACAATGAAAAGTCTACAAATGAAATGAGAGAAGTCAGGATATTTTCCTTTGTTAAACTAAGTATCTGAATAATTAGAAGTACCTAGATAAAAGACTCAAAATGTTTTTGTTATCTGGTTGCCTGGTTAGGACATAGCCAACATTTCAATGGAATGTAGTATCTTGTACAACTGCATATAATTTTTTAAAAAATAAACAATGACTTTGTTTCTTTAGATACATCAAATGCTGCTTGAGTGGCCAAAGGGAAAATGCCAACTCTTTGAAATGTAGTATCTGTAGCACTTTTCTTCTTTTAGTAGTTTTTCATGCCCCAAATATAAACTTTAAGGAGTAACATCTATTCTCAAAACCCAAAAATACCCATTGTTTTGAGGTTCATAGTCCACCAGTATAAGTTTTAAACTGCGCCAAAAGGCTTAGGTAGGGTTCAGCAGTCAGGCATGACAGATGCATAATTCTAACCAACAGTGCACATGTGACATGCTTCCTACTGAAATTAAACTGCCAAATAAAAAGGAAGGATTGTGCCCTTTTTAATAACAAAGAATGCAGTCGTTAGAATTCTTCAGATTTGGAATTCCAGCAGCGCTCTAGTGTTTTCTTCTTGATGTGTGACAAGAATGAATAATATCAAAAATAAAAATAAACCTCATCTAAACAAGCAGTTCTTTGACTTTATAACATTCAACATCAAATACATCAAATTCTAAAAATACTCAAGACCAGTAAATTATCAGAGCTGAGGAAATAACATGCTGAGGATAGAATCAATTTTTAAACCTTTTGATTGATTTTAACCTGCTAGCATTAGTTTTGTTCATTTCTGTTTAGACATTGCCACTTCAACTGACTACTAGGGACCATGGTATTTCATATTCATATAAATATTTGAATTTGACCTCATAAAAAGTCCCTTGGGTCTATAATACTTTTATTCTTGTATAATCTGAAACAAATCCTTTCCTTTTAAAAATCAAACAGACCACGTTATACACACAGTTGACTATTTACAAAGCACCCAATTAAATCCTACTTAATTCTCTTTCACTTTAAAAATTCCATCTAACTTGTGTGTAAAGTACCCATAACATTAAATGCATAATGTTCACAAACCCTGATAGTCCTATCTAACCTAGAAAATATTACCTTCCTTAAGGAGAAAAAAGAGCCTTAAAAAAAAATGAGTAAGGTTTTAAAGAAATGAGACCAGAAATCACAGTACAAGACAGAGAAATCTACTTTAATATTCACATGTAAAAGTTACACATCACAAGAGATTGGACAGTAGCTTAGCGTAACTAACATAGCTATAGTGAAAATCATTTTTATAAAAAAATAATCTAGATGCGGTCATCAGAATTTTTGGTCTGCTTAAGTTAATGTTTGAAGATCGACTTTTATCCCTGCTTGAAGGATTTGCCATTATGCCTTTTTTTCTCCCACTGTTGCCTATTAATTCTTTGGAGGAAGGAAAGCAGAAAGTGTTCATTTCCAAGAGTTTGTCCTTTGGTAGCAAGCAGAGAACATTTTTTCATTTCCATGATTTAAATAATCTGTACAGACATGAAACTTAGTGACATTAAGCTTTAGTGTAAAATGAAGAGTAATAAGCAATTTTTTTTCACTTTGATAGAACAGCAGATTTCGTAAACTCCTTAAGGATCCAAGCATTTCCTCATCCCATATGCAAAATCATTCAGAATCCATTTTGACCTCAGTTGAAAAACAAAAACAAACACTTACTCTGTATATATTACACTATAAAACCCTGTACTTAAAAACTGATAAGGTGTATTTTCAACATGTATGCTTCAAATACAAAGATTTCAATCTACATTTAAAAAAACACATTTGAATGGACTCAGAACAAGTTTAATTTGTGATTAAACATCTCATGCAATCATGCAAGACCACTAGCTATAACTGTTACTTCCGAGTCTATACTGGGCAAAACAAAAGCAAATTAAGAGCCAGGCCAAACAGAAAAGACATTCAAGATATCAAGAGCTCTGTAATTGAGCTGAAAAATAATTTTCCAAAAGAAATATTCCCATAGATTAAAAAAAAACACACACATAATATTTACAAAAAAATATTTAATTAAAAATATCTTATAATTACAGTAGTCTATTAAAGCATATACTTTCTCACACTTATAGAACATCTCTATATATACATGGTATGAAATGTCACTCATTTATCTATACAATATGTAACATTCTTGCAGAGAAAAGAAAGTTCTCTGCCCCGTTATAATCATCTATTTTAAACAATAGATGTAAAAAAAAAAATCTACAATGCTCTGGTAGATTAGTAAAGCTTCAAAACAAAAATTGAGCTCCTTGGTCACAAAGTAGGCTTCTAAAGTCGGATCTACTCTTGATCTTCTATTTATCAGTCCTGTCACACTTAAGCTTAAAAGTTTAACTGCACCTCCAAAAAACACAGAAATGTACAATTCACAGCAGTTATAAATGAAGAGACAAAAGAGAATACGTATGTAGAATGTTTATGAACGTGCAAAGAAAGGATGAAAGTTGTATTTTTCTTTCCTCTCCCTCTCTTGGAATGACGAATGAAAACGTTTCTAGGTTGGCCGATGTTTTTTCCTTTCCTCCGGTGGCTTTTTTTCTCTAATTTCTGCTCTTCCCCCTCCCTCTCTAGTGCTCCTGGCTCGGGCTCAGGCGGCCGCACACCTGTGGAAGAGGAATGAATAGAGGGGGTGTGTGAACCTTCTCGCTGCAGACTAACTGGCGCCACCGACCAAACTCAAGACATGCTTGATCAACAACCCAAAACAAACCACCAGGTCAGACAACACCCTCAGCCCGCGGCCGGGCCAGGCGCCGAGCAGGCAGCTGCGGCCCTCGGGAAGCCCGGAGAGGGGACCCACTCCGGGGCCCTGCCCGCGTCCCCCTTTGTGGGTGACAGGCTGCACGGGAGAACACCGGGGCAGCTCCCATGCCCACGAGGGTGCCCTCCCTCGGGAACTAGGGAAGGCAGAAGAGCCCGTTGACCACCAGAAAAAACATGGGGACGGCGGGGACAAGGGCTGACCCGTCTCCACTGAGACTGAACCTCGAGTTCTAAGGCTAAGTACGGGTTTACTTGCTACTTAGGTGGCAGGGAGAGAGGGGATTTACTTCCTTGGGAGTTTGCTCTCAGAAATGCTGGGGGCAAAGAACACCGCGGTGCCTGGCCCCGGAAGCCCTCGGGGACAGGCGTCTCTGGTGACCGGCCACCCGAGACGGGAAATGCGCGCTCACCTGGACAGCGCGGCTCAGCGGCACAGAATGCTGTCGCCCTGCTTGTTCACCGCGCCGGCCTGCAACAGCAACCGAACACCAAGGGAAAGGTTAGCAGGCGGAAACAACGCGCTCGACACGGTCCTGGATTGTCCTCGGAAATCGGGCTGGCGCGCCGACGCCCCCACCCCAGCCTGTAGCCCGGGGGGCCCCTCCGGGCTCAGGCGAGACTTGACAGCCCAGGGCGCGCACAGCCCCGAGTCCCGCCCTGCGCGTTCTCCCGGACCCGCGCTCGCCGAGCCCGGCCGGCTGCTGGCGGCCCGGGGGAGCCCGGAGGAGCAGGGGGAGGGGGCTGTCATTCCTGGCCCGCCCCTGCCCGGAGGACGGTGAGCGCCCGCGTCCAGCCACCCCGCCACCAACCTCCCAACCCCCGCGGCGTCCGCCCACGGCCAGCGCCCGGCCTCTCACCGGGTCGGTGTTGAGCGCAGTGAGCGGGGTCCTCGGCGGCGCGGCTGGACAGGTCCCGGCCGGGTGGTGTGGCGGCGCGGGCGGTGGTGGCTGCCTCAGCAGGGCCGGGTGCGTCTCCAGCGCCAGCTGCAGGTCCAGGATGTAGTCGATAACGTGCTGCAGGATCTCCACTTTGCTGACTTTCTTGTTGGGCGGGATGGTGGGCACCAGCCTCCGCAGGCGGCTATAGCAGTCGTTCATATCGCACTGCAGGCAGAGCGCCGGCTCGTCGGCCGCCGCCTCGGCCGCCTTACAGCGCGCTGCCGCCGCCGCCGCCGCCGCGGCTGCGGAGCCACCCAGGCTGTGGCCGTGCTCGGCCAGGCAGCGCAGCGCCAGCTCCCCGCCGCCGCAGCCCGACGGCGCCTTGCGGCCCGAGGGGCGCACCGGGCTCACCGCCTTCATCGCGCGCGCCCTGCGCCCTGCGCGAGCGGACCCGCTGGGACGAGCGAGGGAGGCAGGCAAGCTCCGGGCCCCGTCCGCGGCCGGCTCCGCTCCCTTTGCCTCCGCGCCCGGCGCGCTCGGGGCACCGCGACACTCCCGAGCCCAACAATTGACGGGAGGGTCGCTCTGGGTTTTACGAGAGAATCTTTGATCAGTGGGCGACACTCAGCCCGAGCCCAAGGCAAGAAAAAACAAAAGCACCGGAAGAAAAGTAGCCCACCCGGGTCCCCTAGTCACTCCCTTCAGAGCTCCGACTAAGCCCGATCACGGCCGCCGCGCTCCCCTAGCCCGGGATCACCCCACTCCCGGTACTACTCACAACCGCGCCTCCTCCACTACGCTCTCGCCCGGCCCGCCGCGCAGCTATATTTATAGAGCCGTGCGCCCCGGGGGCGGGGCCAGCGCGCGGGCCGGGTCGCAGCGCGAGCCGAGCGGAGCCCGCTGGGCGCGCGGGCGGGTGCGCGGAGGGAGAGGCGAGGGCGGGGGCTCCGGGCGGTGCTGGGGGCGGGGAGTCCGGCTACCCGAGTGGAGGAGTGGGCGGGGGGTCGGGAGTGGCCAGCCAATCAGGCGGGCAGTGCCACCTCGGGGAATGACGCTCGGGCCAATGGGAAGGGCACTCCATTCCGTCAACGCTGTGGGTCGGGGTTCTGAGAAAAGAGAGCTGAGTGGGAGTCGGGCCAGGCTGATGTGTGCCCAAGGGAGGGTAAAAGAGAGAGCGAAGTTCCTGCGAAGAACTGCGGGAATGTGCGGCCGGAATTCACTCTCCACCGCCCCCCTTATCCCGACTAAGCTGCTGAGGGAGCGCCTGGGCCCTGCTCGCGGATACCCTGCCATTCCTAATAGCACGGCGCCCAGGGACCCTCCGCCACCCATCACTCCATCCGTGGGATT
Source organism: Gorilla gorilla gorilla (assembly GCF_029281585.2). NCBI lineage: Eukaryota > Metazoa > Chordata > Mammalia > Primates > Hominidae > Gorilla > Gorilla gorilla. The sequence goes on along the minus strand of NC_073229.2, from coordinate 37,541,751 downwards.
CCAGTGCCTTAAGAAAGACGCGCTGTTCAAGAAGGCACGTTCATTCTGTTCTATATTTCCCTCCTCCGTTTCATTATTCGCCTTTTCACATTTGCCGAAACCATAATGATGGAATGGAATGTGTAGCCTTTCCGTTTTCTTTTTAAAAAATGCTAAAGCTTAGCAAAAGTAGAAAAAAAAGAAGAAAGAAAAGAATGCCGAATCGAATTGCAGGTTTTTGGTGAAGGGAATATAAATAAAACAAAAACGTGGGGCGGGGGGTTCTTTTACCCCATCTAAATGCCAAAGTGGGCTCAAGAAATGCAGTTGCCTTGCGCATTCAATTAGAGCACGTAAAGATTAAAAATGCATGGACACGGAATATTTAAAATTCCATTATGACATATAATATTAATCTGTTTTATGTAAAATTCATACCTGTAACTTAATTTAGGCCATTAATGCACAGCTTCACGTATTAGCGTACCCCGCTTTAAATAAGGTGATGAGAATGTCCAGAGTCTCCTCCTTTGACAGCAAAGCATTAAAATTCACACTTCCAGTCTCTGGGATCCTGCTTGGGCCCCACCCTGCAAAAAAAGCCTGTTAATTAAGGGCGTTTTTGTGTTAGATTTCTTAGAGAAAAGCTGTCCTTCAAGGGTTCAAAATAAAATTGCACAATGAGCTTTGGTGGAGCATTGTGTGTACCCTTCAAGAAAAAATTGAGCCCTTCAGATGAGAAAGGAGCATAAAAATTCTCAGTCAATGGGGAAATGAATTTTGAGTGCCTTCACTCTACAAACCCTCCCACCTTTAGACACGCTTGGAGATGAATTAACCCAAGAATTTTCTTCATTCGTGTACATGACATGGATTGGTGCCTTCATTTTCATAGATAATTGAAAGAAAGAGACATGGACCTCATTTCTTCCTGTCTACCCCTATATGGACTTTTTCTACATCCATTCCCAGAACTGAAATACCTGCACCAGGCAGGTATTTTGTTTAGCTATGTGAGTGCTTTATGACTATTGCACTATTCCCCAGAGCACATTCCTTTTTCCTGATGAAATGAGGAGCAACTATTTAATTCTGGTTTCACAGGTAGATGCAATAACCCTCCTCTCCCCTAATCCTTGTATGTTACTGCCTCTAATAATTGTTTGGAAACAAGTGACATTCTCATTTATTTATGTGCATACATAGGTGGCCTACATACACATTTATTGAGAAAATCAGAATTATGAAACTCAGAAGGGCTTTCTTCTAAAGACAGGCATAGTCATATACATCATTAAGTTAATGCAAATACAGAGAAAATGTTGTAATTTTAAATGGGAAGTCGGGGAAGCCAGCACTACTGGTTGTAAGCTGTTATCTTGGAGCCAGTCATATGAGCACAGACGATAATAATAAATGGATATATGTACAGATGTTTTGTTCCATTGATCTTTCTCTTTCCTAGAGTTTCAAATTTGCTTCCAAATTCAAAACCCAAGACTTTCCTCTGTTTGGCAAAATAAAACTATGCTAATATGCCCAGGACACACTTACATTTAAACATTTTACATATCCTAATGATTAAAATTAAAATTTAAGTTTTGAATACATAACACAAAGGAAGAATCATATCGACCTTTTTGGAATTTGCTAAATCTTAGAAAGCCATGCCTTGGGTGTGACAAGTGCCAAATGCCTAAGTTTCAGGTTTTGTTGGAGATGCTCTGTGTGACTGGCTTAAAGTTAGAAAGACTGAGTTACTCTATGTGGGGTGGGGTGGAAGAGGTGGTTTCAAAGGAATGTACCTCAGCCACAAGATCAAGAACACCCAGGAAAGATGTGATCCGTAAATCCTGCTGGCAGAGTAGGCAGAGGCAGTTACTGTGCTCCTTGTTTTGAAGGTTGGAAGGCATGAAGACATTAAAAAATTAAAGTGCTACCTAAAAGGTTATACTATGGGAATAAGGAATACAATCCTGCACGTTTTGGTCCATGAAACCAGAGAGTACTAGGGGCTATGCAATGTATGTTTTTGTATTCTTAGACATAGACACTTACATGACATCAAAGCTGGAATCATGGAAGACTCCTGGCACTGATAATTCAAAACAGTTTACCCAATTATCACTCAGATTTTGGATAAACCTTAACAAGCTATGTTATTTCTACTGTGCAGAGAAGGTAACTTAGTCTGTTGGTGACTCTTTTACATCAAAGTGTTTCACTTGCACTTGTAAAAGTAAGATGGGCTACCCCAAATCCTTTTGTCATGGAAATGCTAGAGACTCCCAAAATATACCTCAGTAGGAACCTAGAATGAAACATTCATAGGAGAATTGCTAGAAAGCCGTGATGACCAGAGTCATGGATACACCCTTTCTCCAGACAAAGAGGTCTGCTGTCCTCCCTGAGATGTATTCTAGCTGCTAAATCAGGCCCTCACTGAACTGCAACACCCAGGCCTTTAGAAGTCATAGTCACCGTGTGTTTACATGAAGCAAGGGTATGGAAGCATATTGTGCTATTCATTCCCAGTGCCTTTTTAGGACTTGATACTTGTTTCTCCATAGCCTCCAGGGAAACAGTGAGTGGACTTAGACACAGATAAATGTGAATGTTCCCATGCCTTGGTCACTCTGTAGGTTTGTCGTCACAGAAAGAGGCGCATGCATTCTTTGAGGGCATAAGAAACCACTATGTACTCTGCAGCAGGACTGTCCCTTGCTCCCAAAGAGTAAGTTGGGCAATGTGGCAATTCAAGCTCAAGGCTGCTTTATCAGGCACTAAGTGTTACAAAATTACTTGTGCTACCCTTGGATTGCTGATACTAGTCCCGGAAATGCTGATAACCCCTTAGTTTGCTAGGTCCTGGAAAAGGCTTGTAGGAAGAGGACGTTGTACGTTGAACGTGGCTGGGCAGATGTGGCTGTCAAAAATGCCTTGTTTGGGGAGTTTTAAAGGTAGTTGGTTTAAATAAGAAGTGACTTTTTGAAAGCCCCCCTTAGATTAAAAGACAGAAAAATGGGGAGAAATAAGTGGAATTTGTTTTTACCTTAGGAGATATAAACAGCATGGACTCTGAAGTGAGACAGCCTAAGCCCCAATTTTGGCCTCTTTGCTTATTAGTTTTATATCATTCAGCTGGGTTCTTAAATTCCTATACCTTTCATATTTGGAATGAAGATTAAAATTGCATTTACTTCATAAGGTGTTTATGAGATACACATATATATGGTCTCTGTATAAGAAATTCAGTAAAGTTCTTAGAACAGCGGTTGGCACATAAGTGGGCAAACCATGTTAAAATGTATTACCATTTTTGGCAAATATCTCTCAGTCTGTGGACTGACTTTTCGTTTACTTCACAATCTTCTTTTAGAGCAGAAGTTTTAATTTTTTTTTTTTTTTTGAGACAGAATTTCACTCTTGTTGCCCAGGCTGGAGTGCAATGGCATGATCTTGGCTCACTGCAACCTCCGCCTTCCAGGTTCAAGCAATTCTCCTGCCTCAGCCTCCCAAGTAGCTGGGATTACAGGCGCCCACCACCACACCTGGCTAGTTTTGTATTTTTGGTAGATATGGTGTTTCACCATGTTGTTCAGTCTGGTCTTGAACTCCTGACCTCAGGTGATCTGCCCACCTTGGCCTCCCAAAGTGCTGGGATTACAGGCGTGAGCCACCATGCCCACCCTAAATTTTGTTGGTGTCTAGTTTGTCAGTTTGTTCCTTTATGGCTCATATTTTTGATATTGGATCTATCTAAGAAATCTTTCATAGCTCAGGTAACAAAGGTTTTCTCATAGGTTTTCTTCTAGAATTTTTATATTTCTTAGGTAGGGTTGCTTGCATGGTGTGCAGCTTATGCAGTCACACAGGGTCCTGCACTCAGAAGATCTGTATGCTTGGGTTAGTGCTCTTGCCTTCTTGAAATTCTTAGTAATTTTTGAACAAGGGAACCTGCATTTTCATTTTGCATTAGGACCCACAAATTATGTCTCCAGTCTTTGTTTTCTGTTTTATGTGTAGGTCTATGATCCATTTTGAGGTTATTTTTGTATGTGGTGCAAGATATGGGTTGAAATTAATATTTTGCATTTGTAGATCCAATTGTTTCAGCACTCTGTCGAAAAGTCTACCTGTTTTCCAAAGAATTGCCTTTGCATCTTTGTTAAAAATTAATTGTGTACGGTGTGTATGTGTCACTCTGTTTCTGGCCTCTGAAATCTATTCCATTGGACAGATTGTTTTCATGCTGCTACCACATTTTCTTGATTACTATAGCTTTATAATAAGGCTTGAAATCAGATAGTGTTGAGGCATTGGTCCTCCAGCTTTGTTCTTTTTCAAAGCTGTTTTGGCTATTCTGGGGATATTGCATTTCCATATGAATTTTAGAATCAGTTTGTGAATTTCTTCAAAAAGGACTTGTATCCAAACATATAAAGAACCTGTACTCAGAATACTGTACATAAAGAGCTTTCAACACAATAATAAGAAAATAACTTAATTAAAAAGTAGGCAAAAGAACATACAATCCAATAAAGAAGAAATAGGCCAGGTGCCATGGCTCACCCCTATAATCCCAGCATTCTGGAAGGCTGAGGCAAGGCGAATTGCTTGAGCCTAGAAGTTCAAGACCAGACTGGGGAACATGGTGAAACCCTGTCTCTACAAAAAATACAAAAAATTAGCTGAGCATGGTGGTGCACGCCTGTAGTCCCAGCTACTGGGGGGGGGGGCGGGGGGGTGAGGTGGTGGTGGTGGTGCTGAGGTGGGAGAATCGCTTGATATTGGGTGGGTAGTTGAGGCTGCAGTGAACTGAGATCGCACCGCTGCACTCCAGCCTGAACAATAGAGTGAGACCCTGTCCCAAAAAAAAAAAAAAAAAAAAGAAGAAGAAATAAAAATGGCAAATGAGCACATGGAAGATACTAAACATCATTAGTCATTTGGGACATACAAATCCAAACTATAATGATACACCACTACACACCTGCCAGAACTGCCAAAATTAAAGACGGAACATACTGAGTGCTGGTATATGGAGCAACTGGAACTATCGTACATTGCTGGTGGGAATGTAAAATGAGGAAAATTACTTTGGAAAACAATTTGACAGTTTCTTAAAGTTAAACATATAGATACCATATGGCCCATCTGTTCTTCTCCTAGGTATTTACCCAAGAGAAATGAAACCTTCTATCCAAGGGCCACAATGGAGCCTGAGAATGATGAATGTGTTTATTATCTTACTAACTCTGTATCATATTGTTGTCAGCTAGGTATCACAGCATTAACTGAACGGTAGTGAAATACCCTCCAAAGCAGTCATGAGACTAATTTAATATTTCAGCTATCGTGGTTACTCATTAACATATTTCATCACTTGTTGGAAATGGACTACGCTAAAAAACACATTCACTCTTTCTTGGTTTGTATGGCATGACATGGATTTAAGGCTTCAAGGAGGACCCTATCTAATTATTTGAAATGTTTCTCCCTTTTGCAAAAACTAAAGCCATGTTCTGTACTCTTGCTTCTCTGCTTCACTCCTGTTGTAGCCTCTGCTGCCTTGATTACCCCAGTTGGCAACTGCCTTGGTACAAACACCCACTGGGTGGGGAAGATAAGAAGCCTCATTATTCCATATTGAAGACGATCTACTGTTTTCTCTTCCTCTCCACTTTTTTCTTAGCAAGAAAAGAAAAGAGGCTCTCAAGATTAGATATATCCCACTGCTATTTCCAGAGCAAGGAGCAAAGATTCCCAATGGTTAACGTATTTTTGCCTTTAAAATTCTGTGGTTCAATCCGTGCAAGCACAGCTTCTCCATCTAGCAAGAGGTTCACAGGGATGGAATGAAGATTAATAGCTTTTGAAAGCCCCAGGAGAAAGGCAGTAAATGAATGATAGGGGGTAATACACCAGTATCTAGTGAATACTAGATACTGAATGTCCACCGATGGCTATACCATCGGTTGAAAGGGGGCTTGTAATAGGTAAAATGGTTATGAAGATGCCAAATAGATCAAATTGGTGCTTTAACTCATAATTATAGTTTAATAGAGAAATGCGAGACAAGAATTATTATTATTCCTTAAAATTCATTCCAATAGTGATATGCATTTGTCTGCTACATTCTTTCTTTCAGCAGATAATACCACAAGTGAAGTCATAAATAAAAGCTATTCTATTCATAGCAGAAATTATTTCTAGATTCACATTAATGAAAAAGTTTTAATTTTATTTTTCTTTCTTTTAAGGTGAATGCAAAATAATTCCAAAATATAGAAAAAGCATTATTAAATGTATTTTAATTACTTAGAGAAAAGACACTAAATAAACTGTAAATTGCTTTGCATCTTCAAACTGAATACTGAATGTGCATCCATCACAGTAAATCAGCCTTCACTGAGAGAAAAGACTTTCCCATTTTATTGACATCTAGGTCATGGTTGCTAAGAACTGATACAATGTTGAAGAAACAGCTGCCTTTTTTCTCCCACAAAGAGGAATTTTTGAGTCATTTTTGTAGCTGCCTACACAGTTGTCATCAGTTGTTGGATAGGCTGTGATGTCAGTGACCTTCGTACCAGTAGTGGAAAGTGACTGTGTGTAAAGTTGATGAACAGTATAAAAAGTCGTATGTGAAATAATTGAACTAGTACATTTTTTCTACTATCATAACATGTGCAACAAAGCACTAAAGGAATGTTAAAAATCACAATTAAAGGAAAAAGAACTGGGTTAACTTTGAACTTTATCAACATTGGCAATTCTATATTAAAAGCCTCCAGTTTAAACAAAATCATCTCTTTGCAGGGGATTACAGGTATAACTATTTTCCCTTGAATAGAATTAAATCAAAAGTATAATCTTAAAAGACTAAAAGCCTTAATGAAATATATTTTCAAATATAACTGTTCAATGGAAAAATCTAAAAGTTTGGTCAAGCTGTAGATAATACTTGGTCTGATAAAACCATACTTACCATTTTAAAAATATTTTGTTCATTAGGTCAACATTAAAATACGAATCTGTTTATATTATGTTCTAAAAATAAGCAAAATATATGCTATCAGGCAAAATAAGACAATTACTGTGACAACATTGCAAAAAATGCAACATATATTGTCATCAAGGCTTGTGGCATAGGATTGAAATTGTATCATATGAAAGTAACTTGTTGAGTATATTTTTAACATTGATCTTCAACCCACTGTTCAGTCTTTATCAGGAATCTACAAACTGTAATAAATAAAATAAATGTACCCTTTGGCAGATTGTTAAATGGATCATTTTTGGCACCTTCCAACATTGTCCATTAGCAGCCTTTCCAGAACTGCCAACTCCCAACTCTGGAGAACACGGTTGAAAAATGGTAATGCATTTTTTATCCAGCTTCTAGAAGAACCATCCTCCTATACCAATGAGGTATATGCTTAAAACCTCTATATTATGAATTCTAGCAACCCTATCTCTTCAGCCCCACTTTTCAGCCTCACTGCTAACCAATCTTCTCCAAAATGGTTTCAGTTCAATTAAAGTCAATTGAAGCCAATTCCACACAGACATGTATGGTACATTTACTATATGACAAGACTGTGTTCAAGAAAAATAAGTCCTTTACCCTCATGGAACTTGTTACTTAGAAAATGGCTTAAACAAATTAAAAATCAGTTGATGCAATACAGTGTGTTCTGTTCAACAATACTGGCATGCAGAGGGCACAGTGGGGACAAAAACCAAAGTCTGACTCAAAGGAAATTTGATGGAGGAAGAGTTACTGGAACTTGATTTTGAAAGAGGACTTCATCAGCAGATGTTCCATGGTAGTGAAAACAGCATGTGCAGAAGCTTGGAGGAGTGAAACTGCAAGGTTCTCCCTTGTTCTTTGCTCTGCTTCAGTTTAAACACTCAACTTTGTTTTTTTTTTTTTTTTTTTGAGACGCAGTCCCACTCTGTCGCCCAGGATGGAGTGCAGTGGCGCGATCTCGGCTCACTGCCAGCTCCGCTTCCCAGGTTCACGCCATTCTCCTGCCTCAGCCTCCTGAGTAGCTGGGACTACAGGCGCCTGCCACCACGCCCGGCTAATTTTTTTGTACTTTTAGTGGAGACGGGGTTTCACCATGTTAGCCAGGATGGTCTCGATCGCCTGACCTCGTGATCCACCTGCCTCGGCCTCCCAAAGTGCTGGGATTACAGGCTTGAGCAACCGCGCCCAGCCTCAACTTTGGTTTCCTTATATTCAATTAGTATTTTACCTCATCTCAGGACACTCTATCTAAAACACTTTCCACTCTCTCTTCTTCCAAACCACAGTCATCAACTCTTGAAAAACAACATTGTAGGATTTAGTGACCCATGGTTCTTCATTCAGGAAGCCATCTATCATTAACTCTCTGGCAATGCTTATTTTAAAATAACTTTAATGATTTTCTGTCTTTTAATTATTTATTTTCTATTTATTTATGTATTTCTATTTTCTTTTTCATAGACAAATTGTAAAAATGTCAAAAAACATAAAGATAAAAATATCAGCAAAACCTAAAGATGAAAATAAAAGTAATCCACAAATCCACACCAAAAATAACCTCTGTAACTATTTTATTGTGCATATTTCCAGATTTTCTTCATGTATGTATTATGCATATAAATATTATTTATTGAACAAAAATTATAGTGTGTATTTCTTTTTTTGGACATCAAATTTTTCACTTTGCATAATGTAGAGATATTTCCAGAGCAATAGTTACTTTTCATTGTCATACTTTTTATGGTGACATAATATTCTATTACATAGACGTGCCATAACTTATTTAACAAATTTTTAAAATAAATATTTTAGTTGTTTTCATTTTTTTTGCTGTGTACTCTTACATGTCTGATGTGCTTATTTTATCTCAATGTTGCAGGACAATGTGCATTTGTTGACATAATACTAGATAATTCTTTTCAAGCTATGTCAGGATTGCGTGTTTCAGATCTTTGATTAAAGCAAAGCATCTTAGAGGCAAGGCCATTTCTTCCTTATGTTTTTACAGGTCAGTAAAGAGAATTATTCATATAACAAGGCTGTCCAGGTGGGTTGGCACAATCTACTAGGATGACATCCCAATATACAGTTGTTTAGAGATGACCTGCAGATTTTGCATATGTTCAGAGAGTGGCTGGCCTGTTGACATGGGAGGCAAAAGGGGTGGAGCAGAGTAGTGGTGTATCCATTAGATCAGTTGATGTCCCAGGAAGGTTCTAGTACACTTAGCAAAAGGCTTTAGGAGAGCAACTAAAACTTTAAATTATAAATTTGCTAGATATTTTCTCAGGTGAGGAAAGTAGTGGGAAGGAGAGGCTATCGGTAGAAAGAAGAGCATGTGGGGGTTCTGCAAGAGCAAGAACAGGAACTGTGACGTTCATGATGAGTCGGATCATGTTAGGACCTCCACTGCCCCTGTTGGTTCTCTCTCTACTCAGCGTTCTTAGCTAGGCTCAACTTCCTATTCTTTCCTTTTAACTCTTTATTTTCTTGCTCAATCATCTCCTACAACCAGAACATAAATGCGGCTACAAACAATTTGGCAATAGAGTTTATATCTTTCCTGCACACCAGCTAATCACTATATTTACCCTTATTGACCCAAATCTTTTTATTCCCCTAGGTTGGACCAGTTTTCTTTTGAAATCGTGGTAACTGCTAAACTGTAATCTCATGGCAAAAGATAAACCCTCTCTCCTATTGGTAAAAATGTAAATGAGGCCTAAGTAAATAGAAAAGCAATTTTTATCAAAAAATTTCTTTTTTGATAAAAAGAAGTTTCTTTTTAGATATTCAGATGCTCATTTATTTTTTGGAATGGCCAAACAGAGTTATCTAATTTAAGTAAGTATAAGTGTTCTATTCAACAATATGAGTTTTAAAATGGCTGTAATCTCACCAATACATGTTGTTTATTTTGGCAAAATTTGTCTTGGAATAAAAATATTCTTAGAATAAAAATGATTTCTCCTGTTTCCAGTTGGAATACGATTAATGTTTTAACTTGTTGATGAAACAGCAGTTTTATAATCCAGGCAATCAGAAATCTATTATTTAATTTCTGAAAGGACATGAAATGGTGATAGTATCCCGCAGTAGCGTGTTTGCCTAGGCATCAGGCTCCTGGAGCATCTTTGTATCTGTTCTGGTGAGCTGAAGAAGATTGGCTCTAATTTTCTTAAAATGCTGGTTCTACAATATTTATGGCAGGTGTTATAAAGGGGCCTCCTCCTTCCTTCTGACTTGAGTAGCCTAAAAAATAAGTGTTATCTGTCTTATGTCTTGATCAAACTTAGAATTGTTTCAAAAAGTAGAAAGATGTGATGACCATAGTTCTATTTCTACTATTCTTGTCACTAATTTTGGAGACAATCCTAGATATTAGGGGTGAGTAAACAGGTGAAGCTAGTGTGGTAGCCAGCTCCAAAGACCATTTTTCAACTTGCTAATGGGATGGTACATGGCAGAGAAGGGGAACTGGCTCAGAATCTTCCTACTATTCTCCTTCCTGTGTCATGAATAAAAATCACACATCTAGAACAATATGACTTCTCTTTGGGCCCATTTAATTTTTATGATTTTACCAATGATTGTAAAACATGCTGAATAAAGGGTATTTTATAGTTGGTGGTGGGTGGAGAAAAAGTAGAATGGATCAGCAATTCAGAAGTATCTAGGCACTAACTAAGCAAATGCCCAAATTTTTCAGATATAACATAGATAAGAAAATACAAGGGATGTGGTCAGGGATCCAGGTGTGACATTTAGGAAAGCAAATACAAGGAGGCAAAAATATTAGAGACTGTATTTTGAACCAATGAGCTATGTTAATTACAGTTACTAGAACATGGTCTATTTACTAAATACATGGAATTTCCCCTACATTCAGATATTTAAAGTAGAATATTATGATCTGGCTAGGTGATTGAACTGGAAATTATCTAGGTCTCTTACAAACGTATGATTCTGATTCCACAGCCTTCTTACATCACTGTGCTGGCTATTTCTTCTTAATGTGCGACATCCAATTAGCTTTACAATTATAGATTTAGTAAAATGCTTCACTGGACTTCACTTCTGAATACCTAATACCACTTTAGTAGAGGCAGCCAAGAGATAAAGAGGCATCTTGGTGATGAAGGTACTTGACCTATAGCAATAACACTAATATTTTATTTTGCAAAAGATTTAGCACTTATTTTAAGGCAACCAGTTTGCTATGTGCATGCCTTGTTTACCATCTAACACAATAGTGTCATCTGCAACTTGGGGGATATTTAGTAGCTGTGATCTTAAAACACAAAGTTTGGTTCTAAATGATCAATTTTTATTTCTATGAATCATCAAAGAAAAATAGACCCATTACTCTATAGTTTTATCATACAGATGAATTCTTGTTATCTTCCACAATTTTACCGACTTGCTTTTTTACAGACACTAGAAAGTAGAGTCTGTAAGGTTCTAAAAAGAATTTGCAACAACTTACCTCATATGCAACAGAGCATTGGCAAATTCAATCTTCTAATTAAAGCAGGAAAATAAATAGCTAATTTCCCTATAACTGTGTTACGTAAAGTTTACAATTTAGAGAAGTATATGCATTATTTATTATTTATTGACTATGTATTAAGCACTATGAAATGGCTCTACATATAGATGTAACCTTTAACCTCACAACAATTCTGAAAGATGTTATCTCAAAATGAAAGACTAAAATTAGTTAGCAGTTGCCATCAGTAAAGGTAGGAGAAGAACTTTAAAAGCTGGGTTTGGTGACTCACACCTGTAATCTCAGCACTTTGGGAGGCCAAGGTGGGCTGATTGCTTAAGCCCAGGAGTTTGAAACCAGCCTGGGCAACATGGCAAAACCCTGTCTCTACAAAATATACAAAATTTAGCTGGCCATGTTGGCATGTCTGTATAGTCTCAGCTACTTGGGAGGTTGAAGTGGGAGAATTACCTGAGCCTGGGAGGCCAACCAATATCTATATAGATAGGTATGCATCCACAGTATACTTAGTCTTAGAAGTCTAACCACTAATCATTTAAATACTAGTATTCATGTGCATGCTATACTTTCAAGCTTAATATCAAGCCAGGCATGGTTGGGGAAGAATTTGTCAAAAAATAAATATAAAAACCCCAAGATGAGCAGGGCAAACTGGTTCTCCAAATATAGCCTCTTAGGAGAGAAAGGAGGAGTAGAGTTTACCCAGCCAAGTTTCGCTTTGGAGTACTCCCAATGCAGTGTAACCACCACAGCCGCTTTGGCATTGATGTTGATCAGAGCCAGCAAAGGCGAGGGTGGAGCCCTTCTTCTGACAATGAAAACTCTTCACTGAGTTTGGTGAGAACAACATGAGCTCACTCCCTAAAAGATCTCAAAATTCAACAGAATTATAAATCATGAGAAACATATTATTATCTCTGGTACTTCTTTTTAAGCCGAAGTTACATACAACATATCTTTTTATGAAACTGAACTATATAACTTCTGTAATTAGTGTATTATCTGAAGAAAAAATCAGTTGATCTCGGGAAAATGTGACTAATCCTTTGCAAAATATTCTGGGGAAAAATAAATAAATAAATAAATAAAACCTCATAGATCCCCGCTCTGAGAAGTAATGAGACCTGAGACCTAATCTGACTGTGGTGCTAGCTCTACCATGGACTGAGTGAGGCTCATTTAATCTTCTCTGCTTCAACTTTGTCCTCAATGCAATGAGAGCACAAAACTGATTGATTTGAGGGCTGGGTGTAGTGGCTCATGCCTGTAATCTCAGCACTTTGGGAGGCCCAGGCAGGCGGATCACCTGAAGTCAGGAGTTCAAGACCAGCCTGGCCAACGTGTCGAAACCTCGTCTCTACTAAAAATACAAAAATTAGCCAGGCGTGGTGGCACGCGCCTATAATCCCAGCTACTCGGGAGGCTGAGGCAGAAGAATCGCTTGAACCTGGGAGGCGGAGGTTGCAGTGAGCCGTGATCGTACCACTGCACTCCAGCCTGGGCGACAGAACAAAACTCTGTCTCAAAAAAAAGAGAACTGATTAATTTGTAACTTTCTGCTCAACTCCAGTATTATATGCTTCCAATTAATTAATTAACATGTTCATATGAAATCTTCTTTTTAAACAAATTTGAGTTGAACGGTATTATGATTTGTCTTCGACGGGAATGACAGCCATTCCCTCAAGCAAGTTTTTAAGCGATGGTCAGTAAGATATTGAGAGACATAGGGGAAGAGCCTCTGGTGGCTGTGTTGAGACCATTCTGTGGAACAAAAGAACAGAAGGAAGGAGGAGGCTACTGTAATCATCCAGGCTTTGACCAGGGTGATTCTGCAGAGGTGTTGAGAAGTAACTGAATGTATTTGGAAGGCATGGCTGGTGGGATTTGCCTAGGGAGCGAATGTGGGTTATAGAGAAGAGTCAAAAATGATTCTGAAGCATTTGGTATCAACATATGGAAGGACAGGGTTGACTTTGATATTGACGGAGAATCCTGTGTGAGGAGCAGGTTTGGGGGAAGAAGAGTTTAATTCTGCAAATATTAATTTGAGATGCCTACTAAGCATTAGTATGGCAATGTTGAGTAGGTAATTGGATATCTAAATCTAGTGTTCAGGGGAGGCATTTGGGCTGGAGATACACATTTGGGCTGGAGATATGCATTTGGGAGTGATTATCTCTACGTGAATGGAATATGAAATGGTAAGACTGGAGAATGTCTTCTAGGGAGAGAGAGTAGCTAGAGAGGGGGTCCCAGAGCCAAGTTCTGCATCCCTTCAACGTTCCGAGGTTGCGGAGAAGAGGAAGCAGAAAGTCAGCATGAGAAGAGTGGCCAGTGAGAAAGAGGAGAGAAGGAAAGAAATGGTTTCAAGGAGCAGGGAGTTCCTCAGCCAGGTCAAATGCTGTTAACATGACACAGCCTGGAAGAAACCTCACAAGCAAGGGAGGAGCCCATTACAATGGGAGGTGCCTTATCTACATCATCTTGTGCGTTGGGACAGCAAGCACAGGAAAGAAAGACGACTTTTAAATTTGCTATATTCAGAATGTAGATAGGAGCATATCAATTTGTGTAAAAATATTATCACCTGTTTCTAAATTCAATCTGCTAAGATACCATCTAGTAATTTCTTTCAAGAAAAAATGCTTTTCTGTGTTTTCATACTGTTGATACAGCCACCCAAAGTGCCTACTTTCCAAGTGGAAGAATGCATTGTAGAAGAATCTTTTCCAAGTCTTTAAGTCAAAAAAATATATATTTTTCTCTTTTTCTTACTTGTCATTTGAAATTATTCCTGGGTTTCCTTGTAAATAGGATAGATGAAATGAATGAATGCACTGTAATAGAATGTCCGCTGATTAGGGGACACACTCCATGCCCCACTTCACAAGGCTCTTTGTAGCGTGTTCATCGCCCTCTGAGCCTCCTCCTTCAGCTAGCACACACTGATGCTAAGATCTGTAATTTAAAACTCCTCTTATCTTCTACCCTCCTTTCATCTCTGACTACACCAGAGAACATTCAGGGGTTTGTCAGGCGGCCTGTGAGGTCACCTGTGTCTTTTGCACTTCTCTAACTTTGGTCAGGAAACAGCGCTGCCAGCCACTTGGAAACTCTGATTATGGATCTGGTCTGATTTGCCCAGTCGCTTTGTGGGGGTCAAACAAAATTATTCCCACTTAGGTTAGTCCTTTCTTTATTTGATCCATTTGCCTGTGGATTTCAGAATCTCATACATTAAAATGATATTTTTGCATATTCTCAGAGAGAGAATACTCTTCTTGGTAGCATTAAGAAGAGGCCCCGTTAGTAGCCAGCAGTCTTGGAGAAGAATGGGTCACTTAATAACTTTATTATTAAGCAGAGATGTTCCACAGAGTGGATTAGGCAGTAGGTTGGCTAATTATCTGATATTTCCTTGTTTGTTTGTTTGTTTGTTTGTTTTGAGACAGAGTCTCACTCTGTCACCCAGGCTGGAGTACAGTGGTGCGATCTTGGCTCACTGCAACCTCCGCCTTGTGGGTTCAAGTGATTCTCTTGCCTCAGCCTCCCAAGTAGCTGGGATTACAGACGTGCGCCACCACACCTGGCTGATTTTCATATTTTTAGTAGAGATGGGGTTTCCCCATGTTGGTCAGGCTGGTCTTGAACTCCTGACCTCAGGTGATCTGCCCGCCTTGGCCTCCCAAATTGCTGGGATTACAGGCGTGAGCCACCGTGCCCAGCCAATTATCTGATATTTCAAGTCACTGGATTCTTACAAGTTTTTGTTCTCATTTATGCAGGTTGTATTTATATAGGCACAAGCCATGGGAGTAACCCAGCAGAAGATGCTTCTTGCTTTGTTAAGCTATGTACTGTTTATGTGATATTACTTAGAAACGTCTGCTTGTCATAACAAAATCTAGCATTTCATTCTGTTTCCACAGTCATCTTAACATGTAATTACGGTACATTGAATGTTCTTTTTCCTTAGAACAATTAAATATTAATTTATAACAATAAAAACAAAATACACATTTTGTCTTTACTTCCTAAAATTTCCACAACAAACATGAATTACTGTTATTGATATTAAAAATGAAAAAGAAATATACCACCAAAGAATTTCTATGGTAAGTGTTTTTTATTTTTTATATTTAGCTGTTCTTGTTTAGTATTATTATTCAAAGAATACAGATTACTTCCCAGTGACTTTTCTAGCTTAATGAGGGACCCTGGGAATATCAGTTCTAGGTGAAGACAATACGCATAACAAACAAGATACATGTGACTTTTCCCTAGAATATACATACAAATCTAAAATCCAGAAAGTCTGGAAGGCAAAGAACAGCACAGAAGAACGTTTGTAAAGGAAGTCATTGATTCCCTGCAGTATGAAGTGCCTAAGATATATCAGGTTGTAATAATACATCATGGGGTCAGTCTTCAAGTGAATTTGATTTCTCTGTAGGTGACATAATGCTCTGAACATAATTCTTAACGTTCTTCAATTTTTTTTAAATAAAATTTTTATTTGGAATAATTTTAGGTGTACAGAAAAGTTGCAAAGATAGATCCAGATTGTTCCTATACACTCTTTATCCAGTTTTCCCAGATGCTTCCATCTTCCATAACTATGCCACATTTGTGATTATCAAGAACTTAGTTATATTACTATCAACTAAGCTACAAACTTCATTTGAATTTCACCAGTTTTTCCACTAATGTACTTTATCCATTCCAGAGTACAATCTGGGTACCAAATTACATTTAGAACTCCAACTTTTGAGGAAAATTAGGACCCGAGTTAGACCTATGAAGATCTCAGACCCAACAGATAACAACTGAGATCTGCAATCAGGAAGAATAAACAGAAATAGCACAGACAAAAGCCTTAGAAAAATCCACTCAAAGATGTAGCTATACTTATGTTTTACTTTAAGTAATACACACACACACACACACACACACACACACACACACATACATACATATGTATGTGTGTGTGTGTGTGTTTCTGATGCCACTGTCAGGGTATCTCAAATTTTCCTTTATTATTATGGTCCAAGAAGGATATTTTTTTAAACCAAATGATACTGAAAAATCTGTTGACTATGATACACTCTTGGACATGAGTGAACAACAGTATTTCTGAGAGATTTAGCAGCAGCATCTTAATAAAAGTATGTATATAACCTGGGATATAGTTATCTTCATACATAGTGGTACCTTATGCATCTCATCTCATTCCAGGTTCTCCCTTTACCCTCGAATTTCGCCACATTAGTTATGGCAGTGTCTCTTTAATTCACTCATTGATCCCAAATATACATTGAGAAACAGTTGTGTGTTAAGTAATGGGCCAAGCTATATGGATCCAGTGGTCTTTTGGATGAACTCAGATAAGGTAAATAGGTTTTACTATATAGTGGATAGGTGCTAATACAGGCATTCACAAAGTGCTATGGAAAGAGGCTTAGACAACATGCATGACGCAGAGGAAACTCATGCAAAAGACATGGAGACATGTGGTACCATGGTCTTTTAAGTTCCATTCCACCTGCAGCACATTCCCTGCCTGGGAGGCATGGCAGGAACTGGAGCTGGATGTTGAATGGGGGCTTAGAATGACAGAGGCCTTTGATGCCAGCCAAGGGGTCTGAATTCATTGTGAAAACGATGG
The DNA here is from genome assembly GCF_029281585.2 of Gorilla gorilla gorilla. Taxonomy (NCBI): domain Eukaryota; kingdom Metazoa; phylum Chordata; class Mammalia; order Primates; family Hominidae; genus Gorilla; species Gorilla gorilla. Next base: position 37,524,558 of record NC_073229.2, on the reverse strand, counting down.
GAAATCAGTGATAATATTTGTGATCTGGAAAGATCAGTATAGGCTGGGTGCAGTGGCTCATGCCTGTAATCCCAGCACTTTGGAAGGCCGAGGCGAGCCAATCACCTGAGGTCAGGAGTTCAAGACTATCCTGGTCAACATGGTGAAACCCCGTCTCTACTAAAAATACAAAAAATTAGCTGGGCATGGTAGTGGGCACCTAAAATCCCAGCTACTTGGGAGGCTAAGGCAGTTGAATTGCTTGAACCAGGGAGGCGGAGGTTGCAGTGAGCCGAGATGGTGCCACTGCACTCCAGCCTGGGCAACGAGAGCGAAACTCTGTCTCAAAAAAAAAAAAAAAAAAAAAGATCCGTATAGGTAATGGATTGCTAGAGTTAAAAATGTGAGGCAGGGTTACTAGTGGGAGCTTCTGGGGTAGCACGGTTCAGATAAGAAGACACAAAAACCCCCTTCCTCTTCTGTACTGGACCAGCACTGAGATTATCCTTTTAAGAGCAGGTTGAAATGCCATTTGCTCTGAGAAGCATTTTTTTTTTTCACTCCTCAGACATACCTAGTCATTTACTCCCATAGCTCTTGGTTCATAACTCGATTGTAATATTTATCACAGAGTGTTGTAAGGACTGTTTTTCATGTCTGTCTCCCTACCACAGTGAGCTTCTCTAGGTCAGGGCTTGTGTCTTATTCATCTTGGCATCTTCAGCATTCAGGACACTGCCTGCCTGGTACAGGGCGTCTGCTCAAATATTTGATGAGTGAGAAATGGAATGAATATTTGCCAGTCATGGATAGAATCTATGAGAAAGTTAACCTTTCCCCTGAAACCTTAACAATCACTATTATTCAAATTAATTTTTGCAAAATTCCATGCACAATAATTTAGTTAGTTCAGTTGAGGAAACAAGGATGAGATTCAATTAAAGAAGGAATTGTAAATCTTTAAATAATTGATACAGATTAGAATTGCTTGGTCATGTTGTAGATAATCCAAGTTTGTGGGTTAAAAAAGAGAAATATCTATGATTGCAAACTTGGTGTAGAATATACTATAAAAACAATGTTGTGAGATTTACTTCAAGTAAATGCACAGAAGTATATGAACGAACATTTCTTTAGTTCTGAGGGTTTATCAATGGGACTAAGCAGAACCTGTGTTGCTGCTGGGTGCTAAATAATATTGTGGGAAAAGAACTTGGGATATTTTATTTGGATCCCAGTTGCCTAGTTTGTAATTACTCACTTGAACCAGAGGTCAGAAAAGCAAATGCCTAAAAGGGCCAGACAAGTGGCAGAAATGAATAAAAGTTTAAGAAACTAAGATGTAAGAAACATCTTACATCTTAGTTTTAGGTGTTTAGATGTTTCTTACGTCTTAGTTTTAGGCATTCTGCCACTTGTCAAGTTTCTGTTATAAGAAACTAAGATGTTGGAACAAATGATGCTTGTGAACTGGATGCTGCCTGACCCATCTCTAAGTGGCAGCCCTTACTCTGATTCAACAGATGGCTGATATGCAGAAACTTGGGATCAGTTTGCCATAGCTCCTAATTTTTTATGAGAAACCAAACATCTCAATTTAAGTCGAAACTATATGTCTTTATTGACAGTAAGTAAAAATAATTGATATTGTATAGGTAAATCCTCTTCCAGCAATGATGGCCTAGGTTATTTTGGATCAACCTTCCCAGTAACAGCTAGAGAAGCCGAACTAAATATTAAAAAATATTAAAATCTGAAATTTTTGCAGAGCCAACAAAACAGTGAAGAATTATGGAGTCAAGAGCAGGGAGAAGATGAAAGTCCATGGAGGTAAACCTGGTATTTGGGTTCACTTTTCTCTTAAAGATGATTGTTGATTTTGAAAGCTGTGGGTTAAAGGTTGAAAACAGAGAGCTGGACAGACTCATAGAGCTGGGGGACCAAAAATGGGAGGTCAGTGTTTGTTAAAGAGTAGGGATGGTGGTAAATGTCTCAGGCAGGCAATTTGGATCCAGAGGAGTTATACCTAAGGATAACACTGAACTGGAACTATATCAAATCTAACAGGAACTGAAACTCAACCTCAGATGATCTCCAATTGCTGATTGGATTAAAGTGTTTTGAGGTTACTAGTGCGTCTAACCTAGCTGCTTGCCAAAGCATGTGTACATTTTCTCTAGAGGAACAAAGCATCATAGAGTCTTGTGACAATTTCCACATGCGACATCTGGCAATAGAAAACAACCAGCCAGGCTGGGCATGGTGTTTCCCACCTGCAATCCCAGCACTTTGGGAGCCAAGGTGGGCGGATCGCCTGAGGTCAGGAGTTTGAGACCAGCCTGGCCAACATGGTGAAACCCCGTCTCTACTAAAAATACAAAAATTAGCCAGGCATGGTGGGGCATGCGTGTAATCCCAGCTACTCAGGAAGCTGAGGCAGGAGAATCACTTGAACCCAGGAGGCGGAGGTTACAGTGAGCCAGAGATCACGCCACTGCACTCCAGCTTGGGTGACAGAGCGAGACTCCATCTCAAAAAAGAAAAGAAAAGAAAACAACCAGGCAAACAAGGAGACAGGATGTGACCAAAAAACAAAAGAAAAACAGGCACCAGAAACAGACCTACAGTGGGATCCAGATAACGGTGTTTTCAGACACAGACTGTAAAATGGCCACCACTGATATTTTAAGAAATTAAGAGTCAAGATGCAAACTTTCCACAGAGAATTGGAAGCAATAATAATTAACCAAAAGAAATGTTTGGAATTAAAACACTATATGGGTCACAAATAACATATACAGAAAATCAGATTTTTGAGCATTGCTCTCAACATTCTGCATGCGGATGTAGCATAATGGGACCAGTGCAATAAATTGCGGATTGATTTGGTTTGTATCATAGTATAGCATAAAGAATTTGGCATAAATAAGAAAATCTTTTTTTATGGATCGCAAAAGATAGCAAAGATTAGAGATACAAAAAAAGTTAAAATAATTGATGAGGTTCAATTAGTTTCAACAATGAATTGGGTTTTTGGTAGCTTTTATTACTATGAATTAACCAATCAAAATTTTTAATCCAAAATCATTCCGGAAGAGTTTTGACAGGGAAATTCTGAGAGGTAGTATAGAAGGTTCCACAGTTCATGGAATCAAATAGATCTACATTTGACCCCTGGGTTTGCTTCCTACTAGATAGGTGACCTTGGATCAGTTACCAAACAATCTGACCCACCAGCATCCTCATTTCTAAAATATATGCATAATAATTGATTTGTTGAAGTTGTTAAGAAAGTTAGAAAAGGCACCTAAACAAACGGCCGGTGCGGTGGCTCACACCTGTAATCCCAGCACTTTGGGAGGCCGAGGCGGGTGGATCACCAGGTCAGGAGATCGAGACCATCCTGGCTAACACGGTGAAACCCTGTCTCTACTAAAAATACAAAAAATTAGGTGGGCGTGGTAGCGGGCATCTGTAATCCCAGCTACTCGGAAGGCTGAGCCAGTAGAATGGCGTGAACCTGGCAGGCAGAGCTTGCAGTGAGCCAAGATGGTGACACTGCACTCTAGCCTGGGTGACAGAGCAAGACTCCATCTCAAAAAAAAAAAAAAGGCACATAAACTTACAAGTGTAGTAGGCCTTAAAGCAGGTTAGATAGTCAACTCATAGAGTTATTGGCAGGAAGAGAGGGTATCTACTCAGTTTTCTTTCCTCTCTATACCACCCAGACCTCTTACTACCCTGTTGCTTTCAATCATATGCATTTCTTTGTTTTCTCTCCTTTTCTTCATTCCTTTCATTTATTTTATTTTGAGAGAGAAACACCACATCTGTCTCATGTAATTACCATCATCTGGACATGAGTACTTTTTAAAACATCATTGATTTATTCTGAGAGTACCAAAAAATGACCTTTTTATCTTTCTCAATATGTCAAGAATAAACTATCAGTTTGGGTTGCCTGTTCAAGCTAAAAATCTATTTGGTTTTTACTTCCTTGCCAAGGAGAGAGGGTTACAGCTTTATATTTGTGTGGCTGATAGTCGCCCTTGTGATAAGCAAGACAGTTTAGCAGAGTCCTGAGTCATCAGCAAGACCCCCAACTGATTCAGTCAATGTGGAGAATCTGGACAGAGGAAAGCTTTCAAATTCATGATCTGAACCTTTATTTTTTGGCCATCTTTCCTTTCTGCAACATCTTCTTTTTTTAAGTATAAAGTTTCTACTATACTTTACCATACTGAAAGATAAATATCATGAAATAGACAAACTTTAAATATACAATGTCTATGTAACAAATTATTTTGAAGTAACCATGGATAAAATACTATTTAATAAGTATCATTTGTCAAGGGACTTTTACTAGACTAAAAACATCAGAGAACAATTTCATATCAAAAATATATGAACACTTTCAATTTTCAGTCTACGTACTTCAAATATTAGTACTTACGAGAATTTTAATATGTTTGCTTCCTTTTATATGAAAAAGAAACTGAACCTTTATTCTTTCCTTAAAACTATTAGATATTGTGTACCCAATCTCTATTTGTGTATTTTCTTCCCTGATTTTAATATCTTATTTTTATAAGGATGGTTTTCCTCCAGGTTAACATCAGAACATCAGAAAAAATAGCAGTATTCTTTTTTATTTTTTATTTTTTTTGAGATGGAGTCTCACTCTGTTGCCCAGGCTGGAGTGTAGTGGCACGATCTCGGCTCACTGTGACCTCCGCCTCCTGGGTTTTCAAGCAATTCTCCTGCCTCAGCCTCCTGAGTAGCTGGGATTACAGGAACGTGTCACCGCTCCCAGCTAATTTTTGTATTTTTAGTAGAGACGGGTTTTCACGGTGTTAGCCCAGAATGGTCTCGATCTCCTGCCCTCGTGATCCGCCTACCTCAGCCTCCCAAAGTGCTGGGATTACAGGCGTGAGCCACCACGTCTGGCAAAATAGTAGTATTCTTAAAGAATAGAGTCTTGTGTTACTTTCTGCACTAAGAGCACGGTTTTTTCCAAATGTCAGGGTGAACTCTGTTGAACTGGATATCCCTACAAAATTTTCAATCAACTTAAGTACACAAAATATATTTTGCAGTTTTATTTATCATCAGAAGAAAAACATTCTCTTTATTGCCTCTTGCATCTTCCTTACTGGAAATAAATTTTAATTCAGTAACTATGCATTGACCACTAGTTAAAACCAGATACTGTGCACTGGCCATGAAGAATGTCAGCATGAATCAATCCCTATACCCAAGGAATTCATGAGTTCAGGTCCCCTGGGTGCTTCCAGTGTCCTGAGGGTTTTGGAGGACACATCCTCACAGGTTAGTCTGTGTTTTCCTCCTTCTCCTTCTTTTTAAATAAACTTTATTTTTTAGAACTATTTTAGATTTACAAAGACATTGGAAAGACAGATACATTGGATATACTCCACACCCAGTTTCTCATATTATTAACATCTTACCTTAGTATGGTATATATAATTATAATTAACAAACCAATACTGATACATTATTAACTAAAGTCTCTACTTTATTCAGATTTCTGTAGTTTTCCCCCAATGTTCTTTTTCTTTTCCAAGATCCCATTTAGAGTACCACATTGCCTTTAGCCATCATGTCACCTTAAGATTCCTCTTGGCTGTGACAGTTTCTCAGACTCTCCTTGTGTTTGATTATTTTGATAATTTTCAGGAATCACTTATTTTTGCTTGGATAAAAAAGAACTGGATCACAGGCTGCGAATCACCTTCCATGATTATTTGTCTACATGAGGCAGAATTGCCGCTTAACTGCATAGTCCTCTGGGGAGGGCTGTGAAGAGTTTCTTCAGTATGACTCCAACAGTGGCCCTCATCGTGGCTCTTCTCCAAGCCCACTCACCTGGCACCTCCAGGCAGCTGCTATATTTTCAGACCACTTTCCTGTCTCTGAGTTGTGATGTTTGGCATCTCCAAATCTTTTCCAATCCACCTCAGTCTCTTCAGCTTCCAAATATTTCTCTATACCAAAAGCCCTAATTGCTTCTTTTAACTAGCATTTCAGTCCACATTTTTATCAAGGAGAAATCTTGGACCTCCTTACTCAAGGGCAGAGAGCTCAGTCTTCAAAAACCACAATCGTGGGCTTCAGGTCTTTTCTTCCTGGAGAGGAAGGGAGTTGTTGTTTGCATTCCATCCCTCTTCTAGAACTCCTAACAATTCCTAATGCAGCAAAGAAAAGATGAAACAACTGAGTTGACATTTCAAAATAGATTGAATATTCATAGTCTGCTAGACATAATCACAAGAGGAGAGTTAGTATTATTACTGAGGTGTGTAAAAGATGCTAGAGGAGCATAGAGGAGGGAAAAGTAAATCTATTGCTCTGGAAAGAAAGAGGGGATCAGCAAAGAGTACAAGGCTTTCTTATAGGTAATACCTGAACTGAGTCTTCAACAGTGTGTGGTGGGCAGTGCCAGCATCCCAGGTAGAAGTAACAGCCTGAGTAAAGACAGGAGGGCATGAAATAACATCATATATTTGAGAAAGTGCCAGCAGCTCTGAAGTAGTGCAGAGTAAAGGGACTATGAGGGAATGGCAGGAGGAGAGATTGGAAAGTTAAGCAGAAACGAATCACACTGGGAAATGCCTTTGATGTCACTCTAAGGTCTAAGAATGCTGTTGAATGCTGTGAAGTTAGGTCACCTTGCTGGCTGAGCAGTGGGGTTTAATATCTAGATCGGAAATAGGTAGGATAAGAAGGTCAGAAGTTAGTGCACTCAGCGAAGAGATCTATCATCCCAGTTTGGGCCATGTAAATAGACTGATAAAAGAACCTATTTACATTTTGAGTCAAAACAAATTAAAATGTTCTGAGTTTGCTGAGTCGGTGAGTTGACTAACAATTGGCAATGCAAGATTTAAGACTAGTTTATATGAGACCTTAAAACTCTGGCTGCTTGGACCAAGATACTCTTTGGTCAAAGAGAAGTCCAGGAGGCTATTTGCCCTCTAGTGGCAACCACAAAGCATTTTCTATTTGCTAGAAACTGACTAGAATATTCAGCGCAGAAAAAACGTTCCCAGGAAGCCAGTGGCCACTATACTTCATGAAGCTGTTTTAATTAGTATCTAGACTTGAATATCTAGCTTAATACACAAGCCCAATATAAGTTAGTTAAGATAGAAAAAAATGCTGTTTAATAATAACCAATCAATCATACATACCAATCTCTCATTGGAATTACTTAACACAACTTTTTAATACCATCTTTAACAGGATATGATGGGAATGTAGCATTTTATTATAAATAACATCTCAGATTTTTAAGTGTAGTGATTTATTTTAAATGTATAACATAGAAAGATATTTGGAGGATCAGAGATCAGTTTTCCTACATCTCCAAGAATCTATTTTAGGTTCTCTGATCTGTTCACTTAGATTTTACACTTGCCATCTAGAAAATTTTGGTCCCCAATTTAGCATTATAGAATTTCCAGTTCACTTCTTTCATGTTATTTTCTTTTTTTCCACAGACGTGGTTTATATCTTATTGAAGAGCCTTTGGTATCAGCTTTCAATCTTTCAAATGTACAGTCTTTCGAGAAGTAATGCTTTCCCCTGCCTTTGCTAAAGGCATTTCACAGAAGCATCTCATTATTTATTTATAAGTGTAAGTCTCCAGAATAAGGTAACATTACCACTGGTCTACCATTGCCTCTATACACATGAATACATTCATAATTAATAGAATGGTCTATACTAGTGTTGCAGCTAGAACAAACCTAAGGTCAGAGCTCTGGGAGAGCAAGTCATGTCATTATTTTTGTTAAGAAATAAAGAGCGTAAGTTAAAAATTATCTGAAGGGAGGTGTGCGTGTAGGCTAGGGAGACAAAGACAACGGGGTATGGGAAAGAGGACTGAAAACAATTTGCGGAAAAAAACTAAGATTTTGAACCAGGTCTTGCCAAAAAAAAAAAAAAAGTGTTTTTGTTTTCTTTCTGAGTTGTCTCTCTCGTTGGAGCAGGTTAATGATTGACCACTGCATTCCCCTTTTCTTGCGGGCTGTTAGGCCCTCAAAGAAACGGAAAGTAGTTGAGAAACAATGGGATTAAACTGCCTTCGGAAATTCTGAACGGATGAACATCAAACAGGCAGGTGAGGTTTCTCATGGAATGCTTCTGCCCAGGTTTCCTGCTTCTGGAGGGGAAATTGATCTCATTAAAGAGTTCTCTTCCATACAATGGATAATGATGAGGGTGAGGGGTTATTGACATAAAAAGATGTTATTCACTCTACACGGCTAAGGGGGAAAAAGCAAGCAACAAAACATATGCATAATATAATGCCATTTCTGTAAAAAATACATAGTATATGGATATTTATTTGCATATAGAAAATCAACTAGATTTGCTCTAAATGTTAAATAGAGATTGTCTCAGGTTGATGGGATTATGGGCAGTTTTAGTCCTTCCCCTGCCCCTATGTTTTTAGCGATTCATATGTGTAAAAATAATTGCTTTGGCCAGGCACGGTGGCTCACACCTGTAATCCCAGCACTTTGGGAGGCCGAAGCGGGTGGATCCCAAGGTCAGGAGTTCAAGACCAGCCTGGCCAAGATGGCAAAACCCCCGTCTCTACTAAAAGTACAAAAAAATTAGCCAGGCATGGTGGCAGGTGCCTGTAATCCCAGATACTTGGGAGGCTGAGGCAGAGTATCACTTGAACTCAGGAGGCAGAGGTTGCAGTGAGCTGCGATCGCGCCACTGCACTCCAGCCTGGGCGATAGAGCAAGACTCCGTTGCAAAAAAAAAGATAAAATAATAATAATAATAATAAAAGAATTGCTTTAAAAAGTATAAAAATATTTTCTTGAAACAGAAAAAGTTAGTTACATTGTAGTTAGCTAACCATTTGTAAATAGTAATTAATTTGTTTTAAAAATTACTTAAAGTCCTACAGGAACTAGAAAAATCAAAGTGAATGCTAAGCTGATTTTAGAGTGGATAGATTTTCCTGTGTGTTAAGCGAGCAAACAAAAACACATAAAAGATTAGTTTATTTTATCACATAATTTGTACAGCTTTCTAAAGGTTTTTAAGAGGAAATAATGTTTAAATAAGTATTAAAGACACATACCAAACTCAGATAAAATATTTACAATACATCGGACCAATTAAAAATGCTTAGCACAGTGCCTGGAACAAGGCGAGGGTTTAATAAACAGATCATTATTATGATTAGTGTATTAATGTATTACAAACCAGTAATAAAAATAAAAATTCTTCAAGATTGGACAAAAGAGATGGACAAACCTCTAATCACGCAATGGCTAATAAACATATGATAAAGTTCAAATTATACATTATTCATAGAAATGCATGCTAAGGTAATAGATATGCAATTCTTTACCCATGAAGTAAACAAAGATATATTTTTTAAAAAGGTATTTTCCAATACCGGCAAGGTTTCAGAGAAATGGGTACTTTTATACCATGCAAGTGAGAAAATGAATTAGTAAGAACTCTCTAGATGGCAATTTCTCAGTGAATATCAAAAACCAGGAATTTCATGCCTAGGAATTTATCTTAAGGAAAGTTAACATACACCCTTTAAAAGACCCAATAGTTTTGCTTGCAGAAATTTATCCTACAGGTAATACTTCTAGTGCACATGGACAAAATGACACAGATGTTGCACAAGGTTGTTTATGTAATTTCGTAACAAAAGATTGGAAACAACCTAAATTACCATCAATAGCAATAAGAGACATACACTGTGGTACTTTGAGACAATAGAATATTATGGAAGAATAACAAAATGAAAACACAATGTGCACATAGAGAAAGATATCCTCCCGATATTTTTAAATTTTAAAAATATACAGAACAGTGTAAAAATGGGAGAAAATGAGAATATGTTTATATCTGCTAGTATATTCAAAAAAATAACTCTCAAAGGATAGGTAAGAAATTAATAGTGGCTTCTGTAAGGTGTGAGAGGGAATTAGGCAGACATAGGACAAGAATGAAAGGGAAAATACTTTCTTTGGTTTTTGAACCACATACATTCATTAGTTTTCTTTTTTAAAAAGTAAATAAATGAATTTTTAAAAATACTCACAAAATGCATGTCAAGATAGTATGGGAAAGCCAAGTATCTTTTAAACGTCCAAGCTGAATAAATACAACACCGAAATTCACTATGCTCATCTTTTCCTCTTTGAAGACAGAGAAAATGCTTTTCTTCTCTTGGCATCCTCCTATCTGAAAAAGTACCTGGCACATAGGAGGTACTCAATTAATTTTAGAGGAATAAATGAATCAATGAAGTTTTAAAAGTTAAGTTAGTCACCAAGGAAAAGACTACACACTCTTCTCACATTCAGATTTTTTTTCCAGCAAGTAACGATTATTTTTTAGAGAAGACGCAAAATAAAAGTTCCAATGGTCCAAGTTGCTATTTTAAGTGCTCATTCATCAGTTCTAATCCTAAAGAGGCTGTTAAAGTAGATTATTAAAGCAAAGATAAAATCAAGTAAAATAACTGCACTGCCACACTATGGTACCATATAGGTTCATAAACCAGGTTTATCATTTCCATCCAGTCACGTGCCAAATCACTGTTCCTTCTCTTGCCAATGAGAGATATCAGGATATGTTCACAACTAAACCATGACAGTTAATGAGGGATGGAAGACATTGAGCTTAGAGAATGTGCTATAAACCATCAAAATCCACCACAAAACACACCCAGTATTAAAAATGATCTAGTGCTAGTATAACAGTTAACAATGGGGGAAATGTTCAGGGGCAGAAATGAAGCCTACAAAATGAGCTGGTGACTGTATATTAGATTAGTGATTCTCAACACTGACTGCACATTATAATCCCCTAGGGAGGCTTTAAAAATACTGATTCTAGGGCTCCACTCCCAGAGATTCTGATTAAATTTCTGTGGGGTGGAGCTCAGGAATTCCCACTGAAAAAAAATAGTAATGCCGATGTGAGGTCAGGGTTGAAAAATGCTTCATTGGGTCATGGGAGGGATGGATGGAAGTTTTTTCCTTTTCTTACATAAATGGATGATTTAATCAGCTGGTGGCAGCCATTACAATTCATGCAAACACAAAATTTTTCTGATTCACCTCTTCACCTGATATTTCCTCATCTTCCCTAGACCAAACCTTCCCCAAAACTCCATGCTTGGACGATTAATATTATTTCCTATGGGTCTCTTCGCTTGTTTTTGTTCTTCCCTTATATTTTCACCTTGCACAACAATGACAAGTGGCTTTTCTTATATCAAAGACTCTATGTGTAAGGTATTTGTAATCTAAATTTCTCAGGTTCGGCTTCCATTCTGAGCTCTGCCATTATCTAATGAGATTGTACTGCCGCTCAGTTTCAACTACACCAAATTAAATTGGGACTCATAACCCCTAAGGTTGTCTTACCCCACCAGTAAATCGTCAATCCCATTTTTTATAGTTTCCCTAAATATTTTTAATTGAAGTCAGACAAAATCCTCTTCACCCCTCAACTTATTTTTTGCTCCTTTCCTTCCAATGCAATTGTTATTTATGCTGTTTCTTCTGCTTTTTCATTCCCTCAGCCAATCATATGCACAATCACCTGGCTCAAGCTCATCTTCTCCACAGGCTTTTAGGAACCCAGACCACTTTATATCCATTATATTCTTACTTTATGCTTTCCTTGGTACTCTGTGGTCAAGATTCTCTTTACTCAAAGTGCAGTTCAGGGTTAGCAATATCAACATCACTTGGGGGCTTGTTAAAGATGCAGAATCCCAAGCCTCTTCTGCGTTTCATCCAATTGCCAGGTGATTTCATGCACATCATGATAAACTGGCCTATACCTGTTTATTAGCACTTGCTTTGTTTTCTAGTTTCTCTTTTTCTTCCTTCCTTACTTTTCTTTTTCTCTCTCTCTCCCCCCCCTTTTTTTTTTTTGAGATGGAGTCTTGCTCTGTTGCCCAGGTGGGAGTGCAAGTGGCACCATCTCGGCTCACTGCAACCTCTGCCACCTTCAAGTGATTCTCCTGTCTCAGCCTTCTGAGTAGCTGGGACTACAGGCGTGCACCACCACACCCAGCTAATTTTTTTTTTTTTTTTTTTTTTTTAGTAGAGATGGGGTTTCACCATTGAGAGGTGACAGCGTGCTGGCAGTCCTCACAGCCCTTGCTCGCTCTCGTTGCCTCCTCTGCCTGGGCTCCCACTTTGACGGCACTTGAGCCCTTCAGCCCACCGCTGCACTGTGGGAGCCCCTTTCTGGGCTGGACAAGGCCGGAGACGGCTCCCTCAGCTGGCAGGGAGGTGTGGAGGGAGAGGCGCGGGCGGGAACTGGGGCTGCAGGCGGTGCTTGCGAGCCAGCGCAAGTTCCAGGTGGGCGTGGGCTTGGCAGGCCCTGCACTCAGAGCGGCCCACCGGCAGCGCTGGTCCCGGGCAGTGAGGGGCTTAGCACCTGGGCCAGCAGCTGCTGTGCTCAATTTCTCGGTGGGCCTTAGCTGCCTTCCCGCCGGGCAGGGCTTGGGACCTGCAGCCCGCCATGCCTGAGCCTCCCCCGACGTCCGTGGGCTCCTGCGCGGCCTGACCCTCCCTGACGAGCGCCGCCCCCTGCTCCATGGCGCCCAGTCCCATCCACCACCCAACGGCTGAGGAGTGTGGGCCCACTGCGCAGGACTGGTAGGCAGCTCCACCTGCGGCCCCTGTGCGGGATCCACTGGGTGAAGCCACCTGGGCTCCTGAATCTGGTGGGGACTTGGAGAATCTTTATGTCTAGCTAAGGGATTGTAAATACACCAATCAGCATTCTGTATCTAGCTCGAGGTTTGTAAACACACCAATCAGCACCCTGTGTCTAGCTCAGGGTTTGTGAATGCACCAATTGACACTCTGTATCTAGCTACTCTGGTGGGGACTTGCAGAACCTTTGTGTGGACACTCTGTATCTAGCTAATCTAGTGGGGATGTGGAGAACCTTTGTGTCTAGCTCAGGGTTTGTGAATGCACCAATTGACACTCTGTATCTAGCTACTCTGGTAGGGACTTGGAGAACCTTTGTGTGGACACTCTGTATCTAGCTAATCTAGTGGGGATGTGGAGAACCTTTGTGTCTAGCTCAGGGTTTGTGAATGCACCAATTGACACTCTGTATCTAGCTACTCTGGTAGGGACTTGGAGAACCTTTGTGTGGACACTCTGTATCTAGCTAATCTAGTGGGGATGTGGAGAACCTTTGTGTCTAGCTCAGGGGTTGTAAATGCACCAATCAGCACCCTGTCAAAACAGACCACTGGGCTCTCTGTTAAAATGGACTAATTAGCAGGATGTGGGTGGGGCCAGGTAAGAGAATAAAAGCAGGCTGCCCCAGCCAGCAGTAAAAACCCGTTCGTGTCAGCTTAGGTGCTGTGGAAGCTTTATTCTTTCGCCCTTTGCAATAAGTCTTGCTGCTGCTTACTCTGTGGGTCCCCACTGCCTTTATGAGCTGTGCTACTCACCGTGAAGGTCTACAGCTTCACTCTTGAAGCCAGCGACACCACAAACCCACCAGAAGGAATGAACAACTCCAGACATGCCGCCTTATGAGCTGTAACACTCATGGGGAAGGTCTGTAGCTTCACTCTTGAGCCAGCGAGACCATGAACCCACCAGAAGGAAGAAACTCTGAACACATCAGAACATCAGAAGGAACAAACTCCAGACACGCCGCCTTTAAGAACTGTAACACTCACTGCGAGGGTTTGCGGCTTCATTCTTGAGGTAAGTGAGACCAAGAACCCACCAATTCCGGACACCATGTTGGTCAGGCTGGTCTCGAACTCTCCCTCTGCCCCACAGAGTGCTGGGATTCAGGCATGAGCCGCCAGGCCCTTAACTTTTATTCCAAAAAAATTTCAGTTAAAACTTCCAGTACATAGTATTTGCATGGCAGGGACCCTGAAGTGTTTGTTAAATGAATGTCACATATATCACATACTGTGATAGGAATGAAGTCATTCGTTTGAAAGGTTGATAAATACAACGATAGACTGCTAGAACTTCATGAGTCTTAAGAATATCTCACCAGATCTCATCTTCCAGATTTAAAAAGGGGGGCACAGACTTCAGCGGGAAGGGCTGATTTAACGACATCTACTATAATGTGAGTCTGGGCCACACTCTGGTTTTCCAGTTTCAGTAATGATGCATCACTACTCTTGAAAAACCACCAAAAACCAACAAGTAAGCACCCAAAAAGATGTTTAGGAATTCAGAAGTACTCTTTTTACTCTAGCCTTAAAATTACTTGCTTTTGCATTGTGGATTACCCATCAACAATGTCCAGTCCTTACCAGGAGTCAGGGAGAGCGTCAAATGCTGGGGATACTGAAATGACCTTAACCCAGTACTTGGCCACCTACAGGACACTGTAATGGAGAGCAAAGCAGGACAGAGGAAAAGCAAAACACAAAAACACCAAAAAATTGGAAATCTTTGGAGCCATTTGCCTTCTAGAACCTTAAAGGCACTCTATAGTCCCACACTATAGAATATTGGAAGAGCAGTCGGCTGTAAGTCTGAATCATGAGTTCCTTAGCTTTTTTCTACCCAGTTCAATTTTGGGAACTTCCAAGCCCTGGTACTTTCATTGTTTGTGATACCCAACACCCAGCACAATGCGGAGCGCACAGTAAGGTGGCAGTGAATTCATCAATACTTTCAAAGTCTATTTTATCTACAAGGACAAGTTTTATTGTATGTTTCCTTTTAAATAAGTGCCACAGTCGCAGTAAGTGAAAACATCCTCTCTGACACCACCCCAGCGGCCCCCCCAGCTCGTGGGCCTCCCCGCAGAGCGCGCGCCCGTGGGGGTAACCGGCGGAAAACTAGGGACGCGGGCACAGCCGCAGACTGGGCGTGGGGGGCACCGGAATGGCCAAGCCTGGGACGCTGGGACCTCCGGCCGCCGCGGGGCGACCAGGCGGGCGGAGACGTCTCGCGCCCTCCCGGGCTGCGCGGCTCCGGGCGCATTCCTGCACCCTCCTCCCGCGCGCCGCGCTGCGCTGCCTCCCCCGGACAGCTGATTCATTGGCTCGGCCGCCCAGACTGCCTGGCGCCGGCTGCGTGACGTCACCCATTCACGGAGCCCGCCTCCCCCCTCCGCTGGCGCCGGCCGGGCGGTCGCCCTGACAACGCAGACGCCAGCCCGCACAATGACTTCCAGCTGGAGCAGCCCAGCCAGCCTGCGCGCTCACTCGCTTGCTTGCGCTGGGCTTCAGGGCGCCCGGGTGAGTTTCTTTCTCTCCCTCTCTTTTTTTTTTTCCCAGGCTTTCGCGGGTTTCCCCTGCCAGGGAATCCACTCGCTGTAGTTTTCTAGGGCTCTGGTCCCAGTCCCTTCTGAAGCGCGCTTGCAGGCTGTCTTCCTCAGTCGCCCTCTCCCTGGGTGCTGTTTTGCTGGGCAGCATCCCATGCTAGGCTCGGCAGACATTCTGGCGGTTGGGTTCGGCCCTTGCAGCGCTAACACCTGCAGAGTCGAGGCTGCTGCCAAAAGGCAGAAAGCAAAGGAGGAAAAAAATTCATTGTCATAATAGCGAAAATGATAAACCTCAGCTGTTTAAGAGAAGAATGTCTTGAGTAGCTGTTGATTACCTCCCATAATCACAAAACAACTTTTTTTAAAAAAGAATTTGCACTCTTCGTCTCTTAAAACGCGGTCATTCTTTTGCTTTCAAATCAAACTTCGCGACAGTTAGCAACTTCAAGAACGCTTCCAAATGGATAAATCTTTCCAGAAGGTAAAACAAATCTGGGAAGTTGTAGCAGTGTAAATTAGGTTAGAGAGTGTGTGAGGGTCGTATTTGGAGAGAGAGAGACACAGAGGAGATTGGTGGTCTTGGGGCAAGGCAAATAGCTCATTCGCCTCCCCCCACCTCCAGTTTCCACCCCAGATCTTTGAATCTTGAACGTGGAGGAAAGGGAGACGTAGCTGTTGATTAGAGTTGGGTGGGATGTAATCCTTATTCTAAATTTTCATTTTATTTTTTGGTGCCAGATTTCTTGCTTCAAAACAGCTGCATTTTTGGAAGAAAGTCCACAACTGACAACTAAGCAAAACCCTCCTGGTGGATAGCATAAATCTGCTTTGTTGAAGCTGCTCATTTGTCTGATCTATGAGTCCAGAAGATGCAAACTCCCTTCCCAGCTTATGCAAAAATACTTCCAGTAAAAACAAGCCCTTTGGCCCTTTTCTTTTGTCAGTCCAGATTTCAGCATGTTCTTCGCTTTGTTATTCATCATTTTATGTATTTGGACCCATCCTCAAACAGACTTTAAACCGTTTAAAGGCAAGGAGGGACTCTTTCCTAAACCTTTAATCCCCTGGCCCAGCTGAGTAGATGCACAGTGTCTTATGATGATGGTGATATAGAATGATTAATAACCACACAAGGCATTCGGTTGGTCAAGTCACTGTTTATTGGCTCAAAATAATCCTTGGCTTCTATATGTCTACAGCTCACTTCCTAAACAGTTAAATCCAGAGAGTCTAATAGATAATAGTTGATGATCATAAATATAAATAACCAATACATTAGAATGTGTAGTCAAAATAGGAATACTTGCTTTTCACTTATTTCCCACGGGTCGCTGCTGGTGGTAGTCAACACAAATAAAAATTTGAACTCATTTTGTTGTTCATCTAAAATGAGAAACTCGGTGAAACATTGATTTTCTAAAATTGCTGCATATTTAAATGTGATTGTAATTGCTTTTTAGCATTTTAAAATTGTAACATCGATACCAAATGCTGAAGAATCTAAAGAATAGTTTATTGGGGCTGGCCTTTTTTGTGTAAAATGGTCTGTATCATAATGGATGACTGATTATCCCATCCACATTATTTGGATTCACTTAATACTAGGTTTTAACATTAGGAGAATAAAACCCTCAAGAAACCTAACATAGATTTGTATATTTAGTTTTCTCCTTCCTTATCTTCCACCAGACTTACAGGTGTTCCACCTGCTTGTAGTTTCGGTAATAATACCAGCTGGCGGTGGTTCCTAACTCTAGCTACACTTTAAAATTACTTCGTGCATTTAAAAAAAAAATGCAGTTGTTTAGGTTCTTCCCCTAGATATTTTAATTTACAAGGTTTGGGATGTGGCCTGGGCATCGATTTTTTTAACTTTTTATTTGAATATAGACTTACACGAAGTTGCAAAGATAGTACAGAGAGGTCTCATAGAGCCTCCACTTTGCCTCCACTGTTGGTTACATTCCGCATAGCTGGAGCACAATAATAAAGCCACGACATTGACACTGAGATAAAATGTGCCTGTGATTCTGTGTCACCTTATCCCTGAAGACTCTTGTAAAAATTACCGCAATCAAAATACAAACTATTTCAACACCACAAAGATCTCTCTCATACAGTCCCTTTATGGTCGTCCCTTTCTTTCCCCCACACCATCCCTAACCCTTTGCAACCATCAGTCTGTTCTCCATTTCTATAATTTTGTCGTTTGGGGAATGTTTTATAAATTGGTCCTCACAGCTTGTGACCTTCTAAGATTAGCTCACCATCCCCCCCACCCTACCCAACTCAGCAGAATGCCCTAGAGATTTATCCAAGTTATTGCAGGTATTTCTAGTTTGTTCCTTTCTGTTACTGAGTTCTACACTATGGGTGTAACACAGTTTGTTTAATCATTCAGCATTCACCTATCATACATTTTGGTTCGTTCTTTTTTTTTGGCGGGGGGGAGTGCCTATTACAAATAAAACTGTCTTGAAAAATTGCTTGCAGGTTTTTCTGTGGACCTAAATTTTCATTTCTCTGGGATAAATGTCCAGGAGTGTGATTGCTGGGTCATATGGTAAGTATGTGTTTAATTTTTAAAGAAACTGCTGAACTATTTTCCAGAAATGTACTATTTTACATTCCCAGCAGCCATATATGAGAGATCCAGTTTTTCCACATCCTTACCAGCATTTTGTATTGTCACTGTTTTTTTACTTTTACTGTTCCGATTAGGTGTGCAGTGATACCTCACTCTGGTCTTAATTTGCATTTTCCTAATGACTAGTGATGTTGACCATTTTCTCATGTCTTTATTTGCCATACACATATTCTCTTCAGTGAAATCCCTCTTCGTGTCATTTTCTTATTTTCTTAATTTGTTTTGTTACTGTTGAGTTTTGAAGGTTCTTTAAATTATAGACATGAGTCCTTTATCAGTTACATCAGCAGTCCTCAACCTTTTTGGCATCAGGGACAAGTTTCGTGGAAGACAGTTTTTTCCACGGAAGTGGGGGTGGTGGGGGAAATGGTTTCCAGGTGGAACTGTTCCACTTAAGATCATCAGACATAGTTAGATTCTCATAAGGAGCATGCAAACTAGATCCCTCGCATTCGCAGTTCACAATAGGGTTCACTCTCCAGTGAGAATCTGATGCCGTGGCTGATCTGACAGGAGACAGAGCTCAGGTGGTGATGCTGGCTCAGGAGGTGCTTAACTCCTGCTGTGTTGCCAGCTTCCTAACAGGCCATTGACCTGTACCAGTCTGAGGCCCAGGACTTGGGGACCCCTGAGAGATGTGGTTTGCAAATAGTTTTTCCCAGTGTTTTGCTGTCTTTTGGATCTTTTGGGCCACATCCGGTGGCTCACGCCTGTAATCCCAGCACTTTGGGAGACTTAGGCGGGTGAATCACCTGAGTCGGGAGTTCGAGACCAGGCTGACCAGCATGGAGAAACTCCGTCTCTACTGAAAATACAAAAATTAGCCGGGCCTGATGGCGCATGCCTGTAATCCCAGCTACTCGGGAGGCTGAGGCAGGAGAGTTGCTTGAATCTGGGAGGTGGAGTTTGCAGTGAGCCAAGATCGCGCAGTTGTACTCCAGCCCGGATAACAAGAGCAAAACTCCATCTTCAAAAACAAAACAAAACAAAAAAAAGATCTTTTGGAGAGAAAAAGTTTTTAATTTTAATAAAATCCAAGTTTTTAATTTTTTTTTTCTTTAACTTTTAGGTTTGGGGTACATGTGCTAGTTTGTTATATAAGAAATAATGCATCATGGGGAGTTGGCATATAGATTATTTCATCACTAGGTAATAAGCACAGTACCTGATAGGTAGTTTTTCAGTCCACCCCCTCCTCCCACTCTATACTCAAGTAGGACCCAGTGTATAAAAGTATAGTTGATTTTTGTATGTTGATCTTTCTGTGACTTTGCTGAACTTATTGGCTCTAGGAGTTTCGTTGTTTTGGGGTTTTTTGTTTTTGAAGGTTTCTTGGAGTTTTTTTTTTTTTTACAACGTAGGGAAACCTGTCATCTGCAAATAGCAACAGTTTTAGTTCTTCCTTGCATTTCCTTTTCTTGCCTTATTGTGCTGGCTAGAACTTCCAATATTGTGTTGTGGTGAGGTGGGACATCCTTGTTTTGTTCCTGAGCTTAGGGAGAAAGCATTCAGTCTTTTTTTTTTTTGAGATCAAGTCTTTCTCTCTCACCCAGGCTGGAATGCAGTGTGTGATCTTAGCTCACTGCAACCTCCGTCTGCTGGATTCAAGTGATTCTCCCACCTCAGCCTCCCAAGTAGCTGAACTACAGGTGTGTGCCACCACGCCTAGCTAATTTTTGTATTGTTAGTAGAGATGGGGTTTCGCCATGTTGGCCAGGGCGGTCTGGAACTCCTGACCTCAGGTGATCTGCCCATCTTGGCCTCCCAAAGTGCTGGGATTACAGCCACCATGCCAGGCCAGCATTCAGTCTTTTGTATCAAGTATAATATTAGTTGTAGGGTTTTTTTTTCTTCAAGTTTTTAAAAAGTCAGTTTGAGGAAGTTCCCTGCATTCCCAGTTTTCTGAGAATTTGTATTATGAATGGATGTTGAATTTTGTTAAGTACTTTTTCTGCATCAACTGATGAATCATGATTTTTTTCCCTTTAGCTTGTGAATATGGTAGATTATTAATACATTGATTGATTTTTGAATGTTAAATCAGTCCTTCATCCCTAGGATGCTAGCTCATGGTATATAATTCTGTGTTGATATAGTGCTGAAAGCCATTTGCTAATATTTTGTTGATTGTTGCACTTATATTAACGAAGGATATCAGTCTGCAGTTTCTGTCTCTGTCTCTTTATCTCTCTCTGTCTCCCTGTCTCTCTCTGTCTCATGCAGTCTTTGGTTGGTTTGGATAGCAGGATAATATTGGCTTCCTAAAATAAATTGGGAAGTGTTCATGCCTCTTCTATTTTTGGGGAAAGTATATCTATAATTGGTGTTAATTCTTCTTTAAACATTTGTTAGAATAGTGTGGTAAAACAATCTGGCGGGCCCTGGAGTTTTCTTTTTCTGTAATTTAAAAATTATGAATTCAGTTTTCTCAATAAAGTGCTATTTAAATGATCTGTTTCATATTGTGTGAGTTGGGATAATGTGTGCTTTTTGAGGAATGGGGTCATTTTATCTGTTGTCTAATTTTGTCTAATTTATGTGGTATTTACTCATTATCCCTTTGATATCTGCAGGATCTGTAGTAATATCCCCGCTTTCTTTCCTAATATTATGTTTTTTTCTCCTTTTTGTCAGTCTTGATTGGGATTTGTGCATTTTATTGATTTTTTTTTTCAAAGAACCATCTTTTACTGATTTTCTTTTTCTGTTTCCAGTTTCACTGATTTTTGCTTTTCTCTTTATTATTCCCTCTCTCTGCTTTCTTTGGGTTTTTCTTTTCCTTTTCTATGCTCTTGAGGTATAATCTTAGATTTTAATTTGAGATTTTTTCTGCTTTTTAATGTAAGCTTTTAGTGCTATAAGTTTCCCTCTTAGTGTTTTTGCTGCATCCACAAATTTTGATATGTTGTGTTTTTATTTTCATTCAGTTCAGTGTATGTTTTGATTTCCACTTAGACTTCCTCTTTGAGATATGGATTATTTTATAGGGAATTTAGTTTCCAAGTGTTGGGTTATTTTCCTATTATCTTTCTGTTACTGATTTCTACTTTAATTTCATTATGGTCAGAGGATACACTCCATATGATTTAATTCTTTTAAATTTCATGAGTTTGTGTTATGGATATGATCTATCTTGGTGTATGCTCTGTGATTGCTTAAAGAAAATGCTGCTAATGTTGGGCGGGGTGCTCTGGAAGTGTCAGTTAGCTTCTGTTGCTTGACGATGTTGTTGGGTTCTCTTATATCTTTGCTGATTTTCTATCCAATTGTTTTATCAGTTGTTGAGAGAGGAGTGTTGAAGTCCCCAACTATAGTTGTGGATATATCTAATTCTCCCTTCAGTTCTATCAGTTTTTGCTTCACATATTTTATAAGTCTGTTATTTGGTGCATACTCACTTAGAATTGCTAATACAGTTCACTTAGAATTGCTTATGTAATTCTTTTTGGTGAATTATATTTCTGTCTGTCTCTCGTCCTTTGCTTTGAAGTCTACTTTCTTTTAATATAGCCATCCCTGCTTTCTTCAGATACTTTAATGACTTTTTTTTATACTTTTACTTTCAACCTATCTATTTCATTATATTTGAAGTGAGCTTCTTGTAGATAGCATATAGTTGGGTCATCTCTTTTAAAATTCTGTAATCTCATTTTATTAATAGTTATATTTAGACCATTTACATTAAATGTAATTATTGATATACGTTTATGCTTTTGTTTCCTATTTTATTTAATATTTGCTCTCTCTGTCTTCCTTTTTTTAAACTCTTTTTCTTGCTTTGGGCTACTTAAACATTTTATAAAAATCCGTTTTGATTTATGTATAGTGTTTTTGAGTGCAAATCTATAGCATTTTTAATGGTTGCTGTAGCTACTGTATTATAGTTACATAGCTTACTAACTCTATTGGTGTTAATGGAGTAGCAGTTCAAGTGAAGTGTTAAAGTCTTCCCTCCCTTCATATCCCTTCACTTTATAATATAAATATGCAATGTAATTGTCTTAAGTATCTCCTGTACATACATTTAGAACCCTACCGGATAGTGTTATAATCTTTGTCTCAATAGTCAAATACTTAGAAAGCTCAAGAGGAGAAAGAAAACCTATTATATTTTCCCATGTTTTTTTTTATGATTTCTGTCTTCTTTCTTTCTTCTTGATGTTACAAGTTTCCTGTTTTTAATTATCATTTTCTTTCTGTTTAGAGAACTCTTTCGCTTTTTTTTTTTTTTTTTTTTTTTTTTGACAAGATCTTTCTCTCTCAGCCAGGCTGGAGTTCAGTCCTGCAATCATAGCTCACTACAGCTTCACACTCTTGCACTCAAGCAATCCTCTCTTCACCCTCCAACGTAGCACCACCACCCTAGCCAGCTTTTTAAATTTTTTGTACAGATGGGGTCTTGCTTTGTTGCCCAGGCTGGTCTTGAACTTTTGGCTTCAAGCGATCTTTCCACCTCAGCCTCCAGAAGTACTGGGATTACAGGTGTGTTCCACCATGCCCAGTCGTCTTTAGTCATTCTTTTAAATAGGTCTGTTGGTGACAAACTATCTTAGTTGTCCTTCAACTGAAAATGTCTTGATTTTTCCTTCATTATTGAGGATATTTTTGCTGGATATAGAATTTTGAGATGACAATTCTTTTAGTACTTGAAAAATGTTATGCCGCTTCCTTATGGCCCCTATGTTTCTTGTTGAGAAATCTGTCATTTAAATTTTTTTCCCCTATAAATAAGGTATTATTTGTTGTTGCCACTTTCAAGACTTTTTCCGTCTTTATTTTCAGAAGTTTGAGTATAATGTGCTTCAGTAGTGATTTCTTTGCATTTATCCTTGTTGGCATTCATTGACAGTTTTATGAATCTGTTGGTTTATGCTTTGGCTAAATTTGGGGAGTTTTCAGTTATTATTTTTTCAAATACTTTTCAGCCACACCCTTTTTCTTCTCTCCTTCCTAGTCTTTAAAGATACATTAGATGTTTTGTTATAATCCTACTGGTCCCAAAGGCCCTGCTCATTTTTTAAAATATCAGTTTTCTCTCTGCTTTCAGATTGGGTAATTTTTATTGTTATCTTCAAGTTTACTGATTCCTTTTTTTGTTCCCTTCATTCTGCTGTTTAGGTCATCCATTGAGTTTTTAATTCTGCTGTCTTTCCACTAACACAATTTCCTTTTGGTTCTTATTTATATCTTTGTTTTCCTTGCTGAGACTTTTGATTTTTTTTCCATTTGTTTTGGGCATGTTCATAATTACTCATTAAAACATTTTTATGGTGGTGCTGCTTTATTGCTGCCAAGCAGAAATAGAAATCCATGCCAATATTAATAACTGGGGGTGAGGGACTCCTCATAACTCCTGGGCAAGGGTGGAAGTTCTAGTTCTCCATTAAACCTCTGTTGATATCATCCTGGCTGGGAGGGGCATGAAGACTCATTACTGCTTGGCCTCTACTGACATTATTGAGTTGAGTTGGGGTGGTCTGGTTTCTGCTGGGCAGGAGTGAAAGTTCTACCTCTCCACTGACTTTCTCTGATGCCACTCCAGTGAGGTGGGGAGGAGCATTTTATTACTGCAGGATGGGATGGAAGTCCATACTCTCCATGTGGTCTCCATGAGCACCATCAGTGTGGTGGTGGTGGTGAAGACTCCTTACTGCCTGGTGGAGATGAAGTTCCTAGCTCTCTGCTTTTCCTCTATGACACCACTTGGATAGGAGTTTTGGGGTATCTGGCAATGGTGGAAATGGAGCCTCCCACTCAGTTTTTGCTGGTGGGGGTGGAGGTGAGGCCACAGTTTTCTCTGTGGTGTTTGGCTGTTACTGTCCAAGCATCTTCTGTCTGGCTAGGTAGCCATTTTGCTTATCCTTTTTCTAGAGAGGGCAGGTTTCTGTTGAGGCTTTTTGGGTTGATACTTGTTGGTATTTCTGGGTTTCTGTCTTCTCCAGCACCTAATCTGGGATATTTGAGGCAAAAAATTAACTCAGAGCACTCACCACCTGTTGTTCATCGGGTCCCAAGTTCTCTAGCTGATTTGCCGCCTTCTGTTCACCTTGTCTTCAACCTTCTTATGTCTGAAATAGATGGAACACTGCTCCATCTTTCTGAAAATTGAAGACCCATTGCTTTTAAAAGTAGATGATTCTAAAAAGTACAGCCCGGGTTAAAAACAACCTAGCTATGCCTGTTTAACACAAAGATTATAGTCTCTCCCCTTCATTGTGAAGGGGTATCAGTTTCTACTTCTGTTGGATTTGAAACAGCTTTAAAATAATTTTAGCATATGTGGACTTTCTCTTGCCCAAACAGTGAAAATATTTTGAAGAAAGGAGCAATGCCTTATTATTTGGAAGGCAGCCGAGCCTGGTGGTGTGGACAAGGCTTTTGGAGGCAGAATATCTGTATTGCAATGAGATCTTGGTCAAAATTCTTAACTTTCTTAAGGTCAATAAAAATTCATGATATTGTTAAGAGTAAATATGTTATATGTAAAAGACCCACCACAGTGCATGACTAACACATAATATATGTTCAAATATTAGTTCTTTCTTCCTGTGGTCATGCTCTATATATTACCTGGATAGTGATTAAGGAAGCCAAACAATTGGGCTGAGTATTTGAGTCAGAGGACTTACTCTGGAAGCCTCTTAACTCTTTAGGCTCAGGAATAGCTAGAAAAATAGTTGTAAGGAAGACATCCTTGTAAGAATAGAAATGTGAATTTTTAAAAATGATCCAGGTATGATAGGGTAGTGGTGTAAGTCAAGAAGAAAGACTATTGAGAATACAAAGTGGTAGGTAAAAGTGATTGGTTATGGTAATAGAATAGACACGGAAGTAAAACCATGAGCAGGAAGTGAAAGACTGGGAGAAAAGTTTGAGGTTAAGGTTAGGGCCTGGAAATTTTAGTAGGTAAAGTTCTTCCTATTTCTCTGACTGTACTTTCTAATTTTCTTTTGAGGGTTTTTTTTTTCTTACGTATTCCTTAAATGTTGTTGTAATTTGAGGTTCTGCCCTCTTTTTCTCATATATACTGACCTTGGATAATCTTATCCAATTCCATAATTCTGGTCTTACGAAAAAGCTAACAGATTCGAACTCATTTATTGAATCTGCAGTTACCACTGGATGTCTCCATTTGGATGTCACACAGGCTTTTCAATCTCAGCATATCCTAATTCATCTCCCTTCTGTGTTCTCCATCTCATTGAACAGTACCACCATTGATTCAGATCCTAAAGTGAGAAACGCAACCATCTTCCTGTCTTTCATACAACACACTCAAGCGACAACCAACTTATGCTCATTTTTCCTTCAGGAATTTCTGAAAAATTCTATTGAGCATTAAGGGAAGTCATGTTGGAAGAATGCTAAAATAGGTCAAAGGAGACACAAAATATCCTCCTGAGTCTCAAAACTAATATTCCCCAGGACTGTTTTCTCTATGCTTTATGGGGTAACTGATAGAATTCTGTTAGCATTGTTCTTTGTTTCTTGACCAGTTGTTGCCAGTATTTGAATTTTCAGTTTCATATTCATTCTAGAACTTCATATTCTCTTATGCCATCTTTTTCTTTTCACCTTGTTTTCTCTTTTCAATTTTATGACAATTGCTGCTACAAATTGAATTCTTATTTCTCTCCCATCACCTGCTATATTAATTAGGGTTAGGTTATGTTGCAGTGAAATCTTAGTTGCTCATAGAAACAAAGATCTATGTCTTGCTCCTGCTACATATCCATGATGGGCTGGCTAAATGTTTTCTCCTTCCAGGTTTGAGTGAGGCCGATGGACCTCTACTGTCTTAGAGAGTTGGTGGCTGTGGCACAAGGAAGGGGGGAAGCAAGATACATCCAGAAAGGCTTCTGCCTGGCAGAATTGATAAATGTCAATTGAGATTTTCCAAGGACCACAACACATGCATTACCATGCCCAACTTCAAGTAGGTAGGGAAACGAAGTCTGCTATGAGGGAGGAACACTGAAATAGCTGGTGAACATTTATTTCCAGCATGACTACAAGACTCACTCATGGCTCCTCTGCTGGAAGCCCTGCCTCCTTCTGTCCTCCCTCCCTTCCCCTTCTCTTCCTTTCTTCTTTCCTTCCTTTGACATTTTAAAAATGACTGTTAAAAATATTCTTGGGAATGCCACAAAAATGGGAAACCAAGCATTTAGTACTGCAGGGTGGTTCCAAGTATTGAAAAATAAAAATGGATTTGTTAATACATTGCACTGTAACTGCATAGCTAGTGGTTCCAAGTGCAGCCTGGTTGACAGCAGTGATCCAAAGTAGCAGCGACAAAAAAAACAAAAACAAAAACAAAAACTGCAGGCAAGTTAGAATTTCATTAAATACCAAAAGCGCATCTCTTAGCACTTACTCCATAGCTCTAGGGTGCTGATGCTCACTGTTATCAGTTGCACGAATCACCATGGCAATTGATGAATGTAAAAATTCAGTATATGTTTTTTTCTTGCAGTTTTTTAAAATTTTTGGTTCTGAAGAATATCTTTTCATTTGTCTGTCTCTGTCTCTCTTATTCTGTTCAATCTATGCAACAAGAAAACATTCTCTTTTTTTTGTGACTTAAAAGCTTTTTCTAATTTATTTGAAAAACTCTGAGGCTGGATGCCGTGGGTCACACCTGTAATTCCAGCACTTTGGGAGGCCGAGGTGGGTGGACCACCTGAGGTCGGGAGTTCAAGACCAGCCAACATGATGAAACCCCGTCTCTACTAAAAATACAAAAAATTAGCCAGGCATGATGGCGGGTACCTGTAATCCCAGCTACTTGGGAGCTGAGGCAGGAGAATCATTTGAACCCAGGAGGTGGAGGTTGCAGTGAGCTGAGGTCACCCCATTGCACTCCAGCCTTGGCAACAAGAGCGAAACTCCATTTCCAAAACAAAACAAAAACGAAAAACTCTGAATACTGACTCCTGACAAAAGAGAATTCTGTTGTCCCCCCAATATATAGGCATTTATGTTAACCGAATTCTTTTCATGTCTCTTTATTAGTGTGCTCACATTCATACTCCTTGGACTGTATCTCCAAAAGCAAGATAGAGCATCACAGCTGATACTCTTACTTCTATGTGATGATAGACCATCATATCAGATAGTTTGTTTTTACACTGTAATAAGGAAAACCTGTCTGGAAGGTATGAACCAGGGCAATCAATCTCATAATAGACCACTTGTTAACATTAGACCAATGCTAAGAGTAGAGCAGACAGAAATGAAACCCAATCTATTGTATCTGTTAATGATAAATATATATGTGTACACGTGTGCGCGCACGCACACACACACAGCATCCATAATTCAAAAATCAAAAATCTGAAATGCTCCAAAATTTGAAATTTTTTGCGCTCTGACCTGACACAAGTGGAACATTCCACACCTGACCTCATGTAGCGAGTTGCTGTCAAAACACTGTTTCATGCACAAAATTATTTAAAATATTATATAAAATTACCTTTAGGCTATGTGTATAAGGTATATGTGAAGCATAAATGAATTTAGTGCTTAGGCTTGGGGAGCATCACAAGATAATCTCATTATGTATATGCAAATATTCCAAAATCCAAAAAAATTTGAAAAACTTCTAGTCCCAAGTATTTCAGATAAGGGATATTCAACCTGAACCTGTGTAACTGGTGTAACTGTACATACATATGCATGTGCATGTCTGTGTGTGTTCCAACCCAAACACCATGCTATTCTTCCCCTGCCTTGCCCCATGTCACACATCCACTCCTACCCCCATTTATTTGCTACCAGAACTAGGTCACTTTCTTGTCCCTTAGACTCAGTGGGAGACTCCCAACTCATTGTGTTTGGATTAAGTAGAAAGTTATTCTATAACCATGTATTCAAAAAAAGAAATAACTTTACAATCATTTGAAACAAAACGAATTATTACTTTTAAAAAGCTACCTGCTTTCAATTAAGCAGGAAATTATCTAAGAAGCCACTTAATTTGCTTTGGTCTGTAGTCCCACAACTGCTTTATGCTGAGTGGAGCATGAAATTAAGTATGTAACAACTATCCTAATGGTTATGTTTCAGAATGCCAGCATTTTAGATTCCTAGGTATACTGAGTGGTAACAAATACAAAAATGTACCAATCAAAGAATATGGCTGTATTGAGTTTGAGAAAAAAAATCCAAAATATTATTAATGTTCTTTATTTTTTTTAGTTAAAACTGTTTTTAAAAATCTTCCATTAATTGATGTATCTAGGAAGAGCTGCAGTGCATATATGGAAAATTTTTTCAGACTACAATAAACTGCATTTTTTTCCAAATAAATTTTTACAGCATTTTCTTGTGTCCAAATGTAAAATAAATTATGCAAGGTTACATTAATAGAGAAAGTCATAATGAATTTTTACTATGTGTTGAAGAAACACTGATACTAATCTCCGTTTGAAGGATTCATCTTTGTTTAAAGCAAAGAAGACATGTTGTTTGCAATGGAGAAACTGTTTATGTCCACATATAAAGGCACTAGTTTGTGCAGGAAATTTCAGAAGCATTACTTAAATGACACTTCAATCAGTTCTTAACAGTGTTGTAAATGCTAGATGGTTCTCAGAGCCTCTTATTTATTTAAAACATTTTTTTCACAACTTTAAAACTATTTTTAAACTAGACAAATCTTTCCAAACACTAATCATATTATGATTAAACATTTTTAAAATAGCTGTATAAATGTGGATAAAATCCTTGTTCTTTTGTAGTTACTTATTTTAACCCAATCCTTTTCTTTTTCTAAAAAGTCTAGGTTGACATTTTGGCAGTTGTATTAGGAAATGTTGACAAACAAATAGAAGAATGTAACTGGATTTCTCTTCCCCCCCATATGTGAAGCAAGGCAAGTGTGAGCTGAGAGAGCTTGCAAGGTTCCGGAGTTACTCAGCACTCATTTATTTGATGCTGAAGATGCTTAATATTCTAGTTTCTGTCATTGAATCTATCTATACTTAGCTATATTATTCAAAAATATTTTTCAGTTTTCTAAAACTACTGTCTTCAAGGATTCCCTGAGAAGCTACAAAAAAGGACATCATGGTAATTTATGGGACGTTGGATATTTTTCTAGGACAAAAAATCTCCTATTTCTGCATGTATACTTCAGCTTATTCTGATCAGGGAAAGAGCAAGACCATAATCACACAGAATCCTTGCATAAGAATCTGTGTGACCTTGAGAGAGCTGGTTGACCTCCCTGAGCCCGATTCCTATGAACTGTAACCGTCTTTCATGTGTACGTTGGGAATAATCATAACTCTGTCAGAATTGTGAGGATTAATTTGAGATAAGACAAGCATTCTGTAGGGTGACTGACACATAGTAGGACCGTGTTGTCATGAGTTATCATGATTTAAGTGGTGGATCATCTCATCCTCCTTTTGTAGCCTCTGTCTACCAGATCCTATGGGAAGCCTTTCGTGTCTGTCATTTCATTAAGTCTTCCCAACAGCCTAACGAGATAGGTCTTATTAGTAGCTCACTTTGCAGCTGAGAAGATCACAACAGAGGGACTGGTGATGGTTCACTGGGCATTTCAGGTAAAGAAACAGGTAAAGGTGGTATTTTGAGTTTAAGAAGCCTTTTTCCCTGAAACTCAGCCAAAAGTTTTTCCTACTTAGAGGACCTACTTGCATTTTTGTCAGTCTGCAGAATGCTTCTAAACTTGAACCGTGTGTCTTTTGGCTACACTTGGAATGTTAGTAACCAAAGGAAAGACAGACTTTTGGATGATGTGGAGTTTGTTCTCAGCACAGCCAAATCTTTGCTACAATAAAAGATATTGTAGACCAATTGATTGCGTTTCTTAAACAATCACTAAAATACAAATTTAAAGATAAAAATAAGTGCCTTTATATAGCTGAGGGTGTGATTTATTTATACACAAGGGAGTTTAATTTTCCAATTAATGAGTGGGTTTTATGCACATGATGTCCATTAGTGTTAATGAATAATGTGTGTGTGTGGTGTAAGATTGCTGTGCTAAACACATGGTGCTCCCTGCCAGAAAGCAGATCTGTATATTATAATTTGTACATGTGATATCACACCGATGGAATCAAGAAAATGAATTAATTACATTCACAAATGTTTGGTAGACCAATAATTTCCAAGAGTCAGGAAATTCCTTAAGAAACACCTAGGCAATAATGTTTTACTAGGAAATAATTGAGAAATATTTTAAAAATCTCAACCTGGAGGAAATGATATATCATTGAAAGGAGTGACTCTAAAGATAGGACCTAAAAACAACTTGGAACCCTGAAATTTAAAATTGGTTGAATTTAGATTAGAGCAGAGACGTCATTTGATCTTAGTGATGTACTTGCCTTATCTATCCAAATATTCATTCCTGAGAGCTTGACACAGCGCCAGGAAACACACTTTCTCCTAATTTTTTTTCATGGGAAGTTGCCTGGAAAATAGAAAATGAAAGTTTGGTTTCAAGGAGGGGTAACCAGCTCTCAAGCTGGTACAAAGTACCAGGTTTTTAAAATACCCAAATCTTAGGGTTTATTCTATCTACACGGCATGACCTAGGGTTGCAGGGAATCAAAGACTTTTACTCTCTGGTCATTCCTAGTGCCCTGTGGTTCTTATGCAAAGAAAAGAGAATAGCACCCTGGGCTCTGTTCTTGCGGGATTTCTGTGTAAGCTTTCTTCCTCCTTTTGCTTCATATTACACACACACACACACACACACACACACACACACTGTCTGTCTGTCTCAACTCTTCCTCTTTCTCTGTTGTGTGCTCTTTCACACACACACTCACACACCTTTTTAAAAAAAAAAATTAGATACCTTAGGTGATCAGCTGCAAAGGTTGCAGGTGTATAATACGTTATTATTTTTAAAAATTTCTATGGCTTTCCGACATCTGAATCAAAAAGCACACTCAAAAGGGAGGAAAGAAGAAAATACAACTATTTAAACTCTGCATTTCCTAAAGGCAGTTGCAATTATAGTGCCACTTTCTCACTTTTATTTAAATTTACTCCCTGCCAACATTTGAGTGCTGACCTTTCCATACTTAGCAAAGTCTAGGCATGCAGTGAATGAGTTCATGAAAGGGGCATTTCTTGGGAGGTCATAAAAACAGAACATGATTGTGGAGAAACTAGAATGATTACCAGGACATTTTTTTAATATAACATTTTATGATTAGAGAAACCCAAATCCAATGATCTGTTTTGCTACATCATGCTCTGTTATGCCTCAGTTTCTTATGTGTAAAAGGGGTATAGAAACATCTGTGCCCCTGCAATTAACAGGAATGCTTTTTAAGATAAATGGAATAGCATATTTAAAAGACAATAGTATTTAACACAGGCCTGGCCAATGAACTCTCACTAATCAATACCATTAAATTGATTATACAAACAATAAGAAAATTATCTTTATCAAAATGACCTATGAGTAAGTGTTATTCTAGAGTTCTTAGCTAGTTCTGTAATCATATTGGCCATTATGGGCCTAGCATAGTGCTCAGTATGTGTATCTTGAATGGATGGAGGAAACAATGAATAAATGAATGGATATTTGAATTTTCACTTTGGCATTAAATAATTAAGGGCCACGGAAAAGGGATGGCAGGAATATAGCATGCATACCAATCGTTCATCTTCCCTTACTAATTAATTGTAGCATTCTGTCTTGCTGAGACTGAAGGTAACTTCAGAATATCAATAGAGGAACCCAAGATATCTCAATCAATGGGAGTTACATTTGAAAGAAAATATATTTGCAACCCCAAAATATTTAGAGAGACCAAGGATTTAAAGGGCAGGGTGAAATGATGGACATGACACTTATCTGGGACCTATTAACCCTAGCTGATCTTAAGTATTTATGTTCAAATATACCAGGACACAGGAGAGTCCTAAGACTCAACTTTTCCCAAAACAGATGTCACTGTTGCTTTGAAATAGTATAATGTGTGATAAGAAGAAAAAGTACATTGGTAAGAAGACTCAATGTAGAAATTATAATTTTCATGGCAGTATTATTATTATTATTGCTATTGTAGATAGAAAAGGAGAGAATGAGGAAGGAAGGAAAGAAATAGCTTCTTAGGCATACAGGAAGACTTCAAAGCTAGGCAGGGCTTAAAATGAAGATCTCCTTATTTGAAGTCACTCATTCTATTATTTATCTTATCAAAAATATTTTGGCTGGGCGCGGTGACTCGTGCCTGTAATCCCAGCACTTTGGGAGGCTGAGGCGGGCGGATCACCTGAGGTTGGGAGTTCGAGACCAGCCTGACCAACATGGAGAAACCCCGTTTCTACTTAAAATACAAAATTAGCTGGGCGTGGTGGCACATGCCTGTAATCCCAGCTACTTGGGAGGCTGAGGCAGGAGAATCGCTTGAACCTGGGAGGCGGAGGTTGTGGTGAGCCGAGATCACGCCATTGTACTCCAGTCTGGGCAACAAGAGCAAAACTCCGTCTCAAAAAAAAGAAGAAAAAAAAAAAAATATATATATATAATGTATGATTTGTGAGTACTATGTGTACACACAGAACAAAGATCTGTAATTGACCTTGGACGTGCAAAAAGAGTAAGATGTAGTTCCTGTCTTTGAGGGGCTCCAAGTCTAGGGAGGAAAGTGGACTGAGTAACAGTTTAACATGACGTGCTACGGCAGTTCAGATACCTACTAAAGGTATTGACCACCAGACTGTAATGCTTTTCTCTCTCTATCCAATAGTGACTACTGTTTTATGTTGAAATTCATATTTTAATTTAGAAATTAAAATCTATAGATATCAGTTGCTTAAAAATTACCAGTCATATTGCTTTATTAAAATACATAAGGTGGACTATGTATAAAAAATTATAGAATTTATGCCTGAAATTAATTCACACTGGGCTTTATCCGTAATTCATTTAATCAGAGGAAATAGTTTGATGTTATAGTGGCTGCTTAAAAAGAAAAACTGAGGAGTCAGGCTTGTTTTAAAACTAAACTAAGGTTTTATTCTTTCCTTCATGAAATTACTGATCACTTGCTCTGGCCAAAACACTTTGATGGATATATTTACAGTCTAGTAGAGGAAATACAATCTATCCTGGCAACATTACTATAGGAAAGAAAGAAAGATGCAGCATAAGGGAGTTACAAATAAATACAATTGAAGTTCAAGGTAGGGGAGAGTACTTCTAGCCTTGTGGAATTAGCGTGTAAGAGACAGTTGGTAATATTGGAACACTGGGTGGGGCTTGAAGCAAATACACATGCACACATACACACCCTTATATGTGTATATATATTTGTGTGTGTATATATAAAATATATGTTTTTAAGTATGTATACACGCATATATACACATCCAGATCAAGAGCCAGGCCATTACCTGCACATAGTTTTAGCTTTTACATATATGTGTGTATGCATATACAAATGTTCAAGATGTATCACATACCTCAATGTAAAATACATATATGCATGTATACATATTCATGTGTATATATATGTATACGTGTGTACACACATATACACACATGCACACATATACATATGATTGTATACATATACATATATACATAGAGTCATGCATTGCTTAATGATGGCCATACATTCTGAGAAATGCGTCATTAGGCAGTTTCTTTGTGCAAACATCATGGAGTGTATATACACAAACACAAACTTAGTATAGCCAACTACACATCCAGGGTATATGGTATAGGCTACAAACCTGTACAGCATATTTCTGTAGTGAACAGGCAGTTGTAACAATGGTGAGTATCTGTGTATCTAAACATACCTAAACAGAGGAACAGTACAGTTAAAATATGGTATTATAATCTTATAAGATTACATACAATCTTACTATAATCTTCCATCATCCACCCAAATACCGTTATGTGGTGCATGATTGTACATAGTGTTTTCTTTTAATAGAATTACAGTAAACATACAACAAAGTGTAGTGTATAGCTTGAAAACATAACCCTGCAACTAGCATCCAGATCAAGAGCCAGACCATTACCTGCACATAGTTTTAGCTTTTACATTGAGGTATGTGATATATGTGATATATCTTGAACATTTGTATTTTAAAGGTGTGAGGTAGGATTCAAAGATCATTTTTTGTTATATGGTGATTCAATTATTTCAGTACCATTTTCTTTTTCCCATTGAATTATCTTGGCGTATTTGCCAAAATCAATTGATTATTTACATATGGACCTATTTCTGCACTCTATTGGTTCTTAATGGTGCCCTTTTTTTTAGTCTGCTAAAACAATTATTTATTATATATATTTAAGGTGTATGGTGTGATGTTTTGATATACATATACATCATGAAATGATTAAATGGTACCCTTTGATGAACAGAAAATCTTAATATATATGTTTAAAAAATATATAATTATACTTATATACCTAGCACTTCTTGTGTCCTATTTGTAAAATTTTTGCCTGCTCCAAAGTCATGAAGATACTCTCATATGTTTTCTTCTAAGTTTTATTGTTTTACCTTTCACATTCAGATCTACAGTCCCTCTTGGACAGATTTTCCTGTGTGTATATGATATGAGGTAAGAATAAAGATTTTTTTTCCCATAGCTATCCAGTTGAGCCAGAACCATTTGTAGAAAATTCTGTGATTTCCCCGCTGCATTGTAGTGAGTGGCCTCTTCATCATAAATCAGTTAACCTCATGTGTGTGTTTCAGTTCCCGGACTCCATTCTGTTCCATGCATCTATCAGTCTCTTCTTTTATGGCAATATATACTGTTTTAATAATTATCACTCCATAAGTCTTAATATCTAGAGTATAAGCTTTCTTCAACAAGAAACGAAATGATTATTTTGGTTAATTTTGGCCTTTTGCATTTTTATATAAATTTTAGAATTTTTTTTGTTGATTCCAATATCGATTCAAAATTTGCTAGGAATAAAGTTGGGATTACGTTAATTTACAGTTAAATTTGGGAAGCACTGTTAGCTTTACAATATTGAACCTTCCAGTTTGTGAACATGGTATATAACCCTTCATGTATTTATGTCTTTTAACATTTCTTTCCTAATATTTTGTAGTTTTCAATGCGGAGGTCATGCAGATGTTTGTTAGGTTTACACCTAAGTATCAGAATTTTTAAAAAACGACTTTTGTTGATGTTTTAATGTGTCAATTTGACTAGACTACAGTCTCCAGTTAGTCACTTACCTATGTCATGCTATGAAGGTATTTTGCATATGTGATTAAAGCCATTAACCACTTAACCTTAATAAGAGAGGTTACCCTAGAAAATCTGGGTGGGCCTTACTGAATAGTGGGATGGCCTTCAAAACAGGGCTGAAGTTTTTCTTTTTTTTTTTTTGAGAGGAAGTCACTCACTGTTGCCCAGGCTGGAGTGCAGTGGCAAGATCCCGGCTCACTGCAACCTCCACCTCCCGGATTCAAGCAATTCTCCTGCCTCAGCCTCCTGAGTAGCTGGGATTACAGGCGTGTACCACCACGCCTGGCTAATTTTTGTATTTTTAGTAGAGATGGGGTTTCACCATGTTGGTCAGGCTGGTCTCGAACTCCTCATCTCGTGATCCGCCCGCGTAGGCCTCCCAAAGCGCTGGGATTACAGGCGTGAGCCACCGCGCCCGACCCCAGGTTTTTCTTACAAAGAGATGAAATTCTATCTGTGGATGACAGTGCTGGCCTGTGCCCATGAGTTTCATTCTGCTCATGATTTTTCCTTCCTGGTTCCCTGGGCTAGGGATGTCTGACTTGCTTAGTCAGCCTCCACGATAGTAAGCTAATTTTCTGTAATGAATTATCTACCTACCTACATAATCTATTTATCATTTTATCATCTGCCTCCCACTGGTGCTGTTTCTCTAAGTGAGCACTGTCTGATACAGATTTTGGTACTGGATGTGTTTCGAAAAGAACAGAATCTTAAGGATGAATTCTCTGAATTGTTGCTGAGCAGTACCTGGAATGATGTAGTGAAAGCATTGCTCAAATTATTGCCAGTGGATGCCTCTAATCAAATCCCAGTACCTCAGAAATATTACAACACTTTAATTAAGGTCATTAGATACCAAGGAGCAGGACCGGGATTTAAACCTCGATTTGTTGGACGAAGGTGTTAGCAGCTATGCTCTGCTGCTAGTGCCCATAGGCACTAGATTTACTTTGAGAGAAATTAATGTTTTAAGATTCACACTCTATATGATTCTATAGGTTAAATATCTTTTTTCTCCTTTTGGTATTATTGGGAAGAATATATGGTTTGGGAGATGTTAAGATACGGGGAGAAACACAGAGGGATTGACAAGCATTTTCTGATCAGATTTGAAATATTTAGTTCTATTCAAATCTTCACTACTCATTTTTCAGTGGTTTGTTTTTTACTCTTGTGATGTCAAAGACCGTATTAATTCACTCATATTCAAAAGCCAAAGAGACTTAAAAGCCAAAAAGAATGTATTTAAAAACAATCTTCTTGCTGTTTACAGCAGCCTAATATGTATGAGACCTCTCTTCTTGGAAGGAAGGATGAGCACAAGGAGCTATAATGGGCTTGATTTCCTTGGCCAGCGCGGGCAGAATGTTTTTGCATAGAGATTTGCAGGAACAATACCTGCTGCATTTTAATTTTTACAGAGACCGAAAGTACGTGTGAAAGTATGTGTGAGCTGAATGCACCCTGTGTGAACCTTGCAATTCTAATTTCCAAGGGAAACAAGAACTTCATGGGTCCTAAGCCACCCCTGGAGCAAACATATCCAGGCACAGCCGTCTGTGAATGAGCTGGGCCAAAGCATGCTGGGTGCAGAGCTTTACCCAAAGGACTGTTTGGGGCAACTCTTAATTCCTAAGGCATGCGGGGTATGATAGGGTATAGAAAATCTGTTAGGAAAAGAACAACCTAAAGAAAAAAAGGGAGCAAGGAATGGCAAAACATTGGATTCGATCTTCCAACTTCATTGAAGGAAAACTGTGTGAGATTAAAGAAAGCATGTGCCACAGATGCAGCCGGGAATGGCCGGGGGCGAGGCAGCAGTGCAAATGCTGCTTTAATATATTGCAATAGAAAGATTTCTGGCTCTTGTATTATGTCTCAGATAGAAACTTCAAGTTTTCTCCTTGGGAGATACATTTAATTAATTAATATACATTTTGCTGACTTTGGGATTTGCAGAAGGCAAACAGTATTTGTATTTTCATGTCTCACAATAACCTAGTGAGATGGAGTTGTTATTCCCATTTTCCAGACAAGCTAACTGAGTCCAGTGACTTGTCTAAGATTCTCAAGGAAGCTGGGAGATACATCTCTTGAATATTTTTCAAATAGTGTCTTGAAAAAATAATGAGCACTTTTATTTCCAAAATATACGAGATACATCTCTTGAATATTTTTCAAATAGTGTCTTGAAAAAATAATGAGCACTTTTATTTCCAAAATATACTTTTGTGAGTCTCTTAGCTTCTCTGATTATCAAATAACATGTTGAGGTTGGCAAGGCAGGTGTTATGATGGTAAATGTGCCTACTTGAGGAAACTGAGGCTCAGCATTGAGTGACACCACCATTCAGCCATAGAAACTAGAAACCGTGGACTACATCCATTCTATTCCCTGGCCAGCGTAGAACTACTTATACACTGTAACTGTAACCTCCCAGCCTTTACACAGTTTCTCTCCCTGCAGTACCCACACTGTGATGGTTAATTTCATGTGTCAACTTGACTGGGCTACAGGATGCCCAGATATCTGGTAAAGCATCATTTCTGGCTGTGTCTGTGAGGGTATCTGCAGAAGAGATTAGCATTTGAATTCATGGACTGAGTGAAGAAGATCCACTCTCATCAATGTGGGTGAGCACCATACAATCCTTGAGGGCCCAGATAGAACAAAAAGGCAGAAAAGGGGTGAATCTTCTTGAGCTGGGATGGCCAACTTCTGCCCTAGGACCTCAGAATTCCTGCTCCTTGGGTCTTGAAACCCCAGAACTTACACCGTTGACTTGCTTAGTCTTCAGGCCTTGGGCCTTGTACTGAATTACACTACTGGCTTTCCTGGTTCTTCTGCTTGCAGATGGCAGATTGTGGGACCTCTCATCTTCCATAATCACGGGAGTCAATTCCCATAATGTATTTTCTTATCTCTCGCTCTCTCTATATATATATCCTATTGGTTCATTTCTTTGGTAAACTCTAACTCCAACTCCTGAGCCTGACCGTCAGGCTTTTGAGAGAGGGCTCAAGGTCACCACAGCTGGAGCGGGGGCTGAACTGTGGCTGGGACCTGTGGGGCTCATCTCTGGAGCTACTGGAAGAGGAGTCTGCCTAGTGCCCCACAGCTAGAAAAAGGCGACATTCTCGCTGGGGTGGGGATTGGGGGTGGGCAGGAAAAAGCTGTTTTGCGAATATTAAGTCTTTGAGGGTGTTCCATACAGAATTCACCAGATGAACAGTACTGGGCCATCACAGCCTTTGGCTCAGTCATTTCTTAGGCTAAGAGAAGCCCTCTCTTTCACTAACAGAGCTATCTTCCAAAGTCTGCTATGAAACCAAACATTCATATTTTGCTCCACCAACAGGCTACTGAGAGGTAATGATTAGCTGGCTACCATTGATTGAGTGCTCACTAAGTGAGGAAGTGCATTACTTACATGGCCTCATTAAGACCTCTGAGGTTATTCCAACTGACAGAAAGGGAAAATGAGGCCGGGCAAGGCACACAGATGTGCCCAAAGTTTCCTACTTGGTAATGAGCCCAAGCAGGGCCTGAACATGTCACATGGGAGGGTGCATGTTTGACGCCTCTTAATTTAATTTACTTCGAGCCAGAGCAGGAAGGAAGGTCATTTAATACTGTACTTGAAAACTGATTTTTGCTCTACTAAAGATGCCACTACTGAATTTTCCCAGGGAATGAGCTGAGTCCTGCTTTCTTTCTATTAATTACCTGTGCAGGCAGCCTTGCACTTTTAATATTGCCTCACACCTGAGACTCTTTCAAGGTTATTTGACTGCATGCTAAGGTGAAGAAAATTCTTTTCAAACGTTAGTGCTTAATGGACTGCAGCTCAAAGCAACTGAACCACCTACAGTGTACCTAGCACTGTTCTGCCCCCCAATCCCCACCCAAATAAAGATAAAACTGGTCCCTAGTCTCCAGGAGCTTTTAGTCTTTGGAAAAAGCATTATATTCAAATGAGGTAGGTAGACATTGTTCTAGACAGACACTAATCTGTGACAATAAGTACATAGAATAGTGCTAATAATGAACAATGATAAATACTTTGACAAAATGTACTTAATAATACAGAGCAATGATCAGTCAGAAAAATGTCAGGTAGGATTTGAATAATTCCAAGGAATATTTGATGAGAGCATTTCCCCTGGTTTTAAGGGTAATTTTGAAAGTATTAATTCGTTGCATGAGATTTAAAAAAAAAACCCATATTACCACTTAATTAAAATTTTTTTGATATAGACTTAGGGAGAAGTGGTCAAGAGTAGCCAACCATCCGCTTTGTCAATTCTGGTTAGAGTCAGAAGAAAAATACTATTTCCTATGTGTAGATATTCCATGAATTAATACAAAGCATCAGTTCTTAGAATAGTCATTGGTGTATACTATAAATTCAGCAAATATTAGATACTATTTCAGCAAATATTTGATATTATTATTACCTCTTTGATGAAGCAATTGTTCGTATTTCAGGGAATGGTTCAAATGAATATGTTACATAATGCATGTTCTGTGATTGAGTTGGATCCCCTGTGGTTTATTTTTCCTTGCAAAAAGTCAGGCTTTTCCATTTTGTATTTTTGTCAGTAGAGTGTCTTAGGTAAAATGCATAGCTTTGTAGCCCAGCTTAATAACTACACCCCTTCAGGTATTTTCTGGTATTTATTTCACAAATCCATACATTTTTAAAAGAACAGATATCGTTTTTAGTCATTCAAAAATGTTTTCTAGGTACTTGTTTATATTCAGAGTCTGTTATCTTGCATGAACATTCCCCAAAACATGCACCAGACATTTTTCTCATATTTTGGATTGTCAATATGAAATGTACTTAAATTTTCCCACAGCATCAGTTTTCTTTGTAAATTTTCAACACATTTCATATGCTTCTATAACAGACAATGCCTTGTTCTGCATTTACTTTCAAGAAAATGACTTCTATGGTTTTATGCCTTTACCTCATATTAAAAATACACTAATAAGCTTGTTGTCACGGGGAACTATCTTTGTGTCAAACTGAATGTAGCATTTGAAGAAGCCATTTACAATGAGGAAGTTTCCATTTCTGAGCACTGTTGATATTAAGGTGCTGAATTACCTGCCCTGGTAGTTAAGTGTTCCCAGCCATTGCTGTCTTGCTCAACTGACTTGAATTTTGTAGAAGCTGAACTATATGCAGGTCACACCGTTATGTGCAAGGTGAAAGTTCTTCCCTAGTAAGGAACACTTGAAGTGTAAATAGTAAGCTTAGTAGAGTGAAACAAATTGCCTATCGTGATGAACTCACTGATGTGTTATTTGTGTTCCTTTCTGTCTACTTAAAGTCAATATAATGAAAATAATATGTTCTCATAAAAATTTGGAAATTATAGAAAGGAATAAAAAATACTCATCGACAATCACTGTTAACATTTTTATGTATGTCTTTTGATCTCCTGTGTGTATTAAAAAATCATTGAGATATGTACACATCATTTTGTACCTTTTTAAAATACAGGCTGAGCGCCGTGGCTCACGCCTGTAATCTCAGCACTTTGGGAGGCCAAGGCAGGTGGATCATTTCAGGTTAGGCATTCAAGACCAGCCTGGCCAACATGGTGAAACCCCATCTCTACTAAAAATACAAAAAATTAGCTG
The DNA here is from genome assembly GCF_029281585.2 of Gorilla gorilla gorilla. Classification (NCBI taxonomy): domain Eukaryota; kingdom Metazoa; phylum Chordata; class Mammalia; order Primates; family Hominidae; genus Gorilla; species Gorilla gorilla. The sequence continues at coordinate 37,483,750 of NC_073229.2, read as the reverse complement.
GCTGTGGTGGCAGGCGCCTCTAATTCCAGCTACTCGGGAGGCTGAGGCAGGAGAATCGCTTGAACTCGGGAGGCAGAGGTTGCAGTGAGCCAAGATCGCACCACTTCACTCCAGCCTGGGCGACAGAGCAAGACTCTGTCTCAACAAAAAGACAAAAAAAAAAATACATCCCATTATAGCATTTTCCATCTGCCAGTCATTTTTTGTATAATCATAACTGGCTAATGTCCATGTTTGTAAATATAGAATCCTGTATTTTAGACTTGCCAGCCAACAGACTATACTCACATATTGTTTTCTCATGTCTGTAGTCATTTGGTCCATCATAGATTAAATGTCCATGAGTAGAAAATGTGAGTCTGCTTGGCCAGGTGTGGTAGCTCACGCCTGTAATCCCAGCACTTTGGGAGGCCTAGGCGGGTGGATCATGAGGTCAGGAGATCGAGACCATCCTGGCTAACACAGTGAAACCCCGTCTCTACTAAAAATAAAAAAATTAGCTGGGCGTGGTGGCGGGCGCCTGTAGTCCCAGCTACTCGGGAGGCTGAGGCAGGAGAATGGCGTAAGTAAACCTGGGAGGCAGAGCTTGCAGTGAGCCGAGATCACGCCACTGTACTCCAGCCTGGGCAACAAAGTGAGACTCTGTCTCAAAAAAAAAAAAAAAAAGAAAATGTGTGTGCGCTTTAAGACATTGCCACATGCCTCAAACATTCACTTGTCTCTTCATTTTATTTGTCTATGTCCATAACCTTTTGGAAAAATTTCATTGATTAATTTACTCGCTATTCTGAGATAGAAGTAAGGCATCAGAGCAGTTTATTTCTTGATATCACTCCTGCTCACTGTTTTGAAGAGGCTTAGCAAGTAGAAAACTTAAAGTAGTTTTCCTAGAATAGAATATCAACCGGGACCAGTAACTCTACAATCGTTGTTACGGAAGAGTCCATACTTGTGTCCACAAATTACATATATTATGTGACCCTAACATCTAAACTCAAGGAAGAATTTTACATTATTCTGATTACAATAAAGGGTGATGGGTGCACCAAAATCTCGGAAATCACCACTAAAGAACTTACTCATGTAACCAAACACCACCTGTTCCCCCAAAAACCTATGGAAATAAAAAAATAGGAGCATTTGTAAAATAATATTTTTAACTTAATATATTGCTAGGTGACTTTTTTTGAGTTGAGGCTGATATTTTGCACTGTTAATTCCACCAGTCTAAAAATAAAGCTTCTGGAAAGCTTTTCCTGGATATGAACTGTGGTAATGAGGAGGCACCTGCATGTCCACATAGGATATACATGGGATTGATTGCAACCTCCTATTTTTTGTTAGCTTTATTGAGGCATAATTTACATATAATAAAATTCTTTTTTTGGCCAGGTATGGTGGCTCACACCTGTAATCCCAGCACTTTGGGAGGCCGAGGAGGGTGAATCACCTGAGGTCAGGAGTTCGAGACCAACCTGGTCAACATGGTGAAACCACATCTCTACTAAAAATACAAAAATTAGCCAGGTGTGGTGGTGCATGCCTGTAATCCCAGCTACTCGAGAGGCTGAGGCAGGAGAATTGCTTGAACACGGGAGGCGGAGGTTGCAGTGAGCCAAGATCATGCCATTGCACTCCAGCCTGGGCAACAGAGTGAAACTCTGTCTCAAAATAAATAAATAAAAATTAAAAACATTTTTTCTTATTTTAGATACAGGATCTTGCACACTGCACAGGATGGAGTGCAGTGGTGTGATCATAGCTCACTGCAGCCTCAAACTCCTGGGCTCAAGGCATCCTCTTGCCTCCCAAGTAGCTGGGACTACAGATACACACCACCACACTGGCCAAATAAAAAAATTCTTTTTTTGTAGAGACGGGAATCTCACTGTGTTGCTGAGGCTGGTCTTGAACTCCTGGCCTTAAGTGATCCTCCTGCCTCGGCCTCCCAAGTCGCTGGGATTGCAAGTGTAAGCCACTACCCCTGGCCTGAAATTCAATTTTAAGCATATAATTTGATAAATTTTGACAAACATATGCAGCTCTGTGACAACTACCACAATCGTGATATAGAACATTTCCATTACGCCTAAAAGTTGCAGTGGGCCTCTTGGCAGTGACTTCCTTCACCTGCCTCTTGACTCCATGGTAATAATCTGCTTTTTATCACTATAGTCTGGCTTTTCTAGAATTTCATATACATGGAACTTTATAGTCTTTTTTGTCTGGTTCTCTCATTTAATATAATGCTTTTTGTAACATCTTATTGTTTGTTATCAGTTCATTCTTATTTGTTGCTGAATAATATTTCACTTATTATTTAATCCCTTTACCAGTTGATAGGTATTTGAGTTCTTTCTAGTTTTTCACAATTATTGATATTAAAAATAAAGCAGCTCTGAACTTGAGCACAAATTTTACTTTCATTTTTCTTGGGTAAGTACTTAACAGTGGAATTGCTGGGCCACATAGTATGTGTATATTTAACTTTATAAAGAACTGCTTTATAATTTTTTTCCAAAGTGGCAGATCCATTTGCATTCCCATAAGCAATGATTAAGGCGAGAGGATTGCTTGAGCCCAGGAGTTTGAGGTTACAGTAAGCTATAACCATGCCACTGCATTTCAACCTGAATGACAGAGTGAGACCCTGTCTCTAAAAAAAAAAAAAAAAAAAAAAAAAAAAAACAAAACACTTTGTATACAAACCTTTATAGTTACATGTTATGCAAATGTTTTCTCCTAATTTGTAGGCTAGCTTTTCATTTCCTTAACAGTGTTTTTTAAATAGCAAAATTTTAGCAAAGTTTTAACATTTTGATGACATCCAGTCAATTTTTTCTTTTTGGGTCCTAGTTAAAACATATTTGCCCAATCCAAAGTCAATAAGATTTTCTTCTATGCCTTCTTCTAGAAGTTGTACAATTTTATTTTTATATTTGTCTCTGTGATCCTTTTTTTTTTTTTTTTTTTTTTTTTTTTTGAGACGGAGTCTTGATCTGTTGCCCAGGCTGTAGTGCAGAGGTGTGATCCCTGCTCACAGCAACTTCTGTCTCCCTGGCTCAAACGATTCTTGTGCCTCAGCCTCCTGAGTAGCTGGGATTGCAGGCAGGTGCCACCACACCTGGCTAATTTTTGTATTTTTAGTAGAGACAGGGTTTCACCATGTTGGCCAGGCTGGTCTCAAACTCCTGACCTCATGTTATCCACCTGGTTCGGCCTCCCAAAATGCTGGGATTACAGGTGTGAGCCACCGCACCTGGCCTGTGATTCACTTTTGAGTTAATTTTTTGGTGTATGTGAATCAAATGTTATGTTTCACTTTTTTGCATAGGATTTTTTTTTTCTAGCACCAGTTATTGAAAAGTTTTTCATTTTTCCATTGAATTTTCCTAGAATAGTTGTCCAAAAAACCTCCAGTTTGTTATTGTGTATGTGATATGGTTTGGCTCTGTGTCCCCACCTAAATCTCATCTCAAATTGTAATCCTCACGTGTTGGGGGAGGTAGCTGGTGAGAGATGACTGGATCATGGGAGTTGTTTCCCCCATGCTGTTCTTGTGATAATGAGGGATTTCTCATGAGATCTGATGGTTTAAAAGTGTCTGTCAGTTTCCCCTTGTCTCTCCCCTGTCACCATGTGAAGGTCTTTGCTTCCTCTTCACCTTCTACCATGATTGTAAGTTTCCTGAGACCTCTCCAGGTATAGGGAACTGTAAGTCAATTAAGCCATTTTTCTTCATAAATTACCGAGTCTCAGGTATTCTTTAGAGTGGTGTGAAAACAGACTAATACAGTATGGGTCTATTTCTGGACTCTCTAGTCTATTTCTTTGTCTATCTTAACACCATAGCACACCATCTTAATGATTGTAGTTTTAAAATCTTGAAATTAGGCTGTGTTCATCTTCCAACTTTGTTTTTTTCAAAGTTGTTTCAGCTAGTCTAGGTCCTTTATATTTCTATATGAAATTTAAAGTTACTTTGTGAATTTCTTCAAAAAATGTCTTTTACCCACAAAGTATAAGGAACTTTTATTCAGAACATACAACTTTTACCCACAAAGTATAAAGAACTTTTATCCAGAATATATAAATATTTAATACACATTTATAGCAAGGAGTAGAGTTTGGATGGAGATGGGACATTTCTGTAAAGTTTATCCTATGTTCCTTTAGCACTTCTGTCCAAAGCAGCCCTAGATGACTTGTACTAGTAAAGGTGCACATTAAGTTAAGGGTCCAAGAACATTTCAGATAATTCTTAAAGTATTTAGAAATGTGAATATACTTTTGATGCTCAGGCCCAGTTTCTGAAAGCAATGGGCAAGTCAGACCATAAGGCAATTCAGATCTTGGCGGTATCGCATTAAAAATAGGCTGCATCTTTTTTAGTAGAGGTAGGTTCTGCTAATGATTGCTGCAACCAGAAGTCAAAACTTCTTTCTTACACACAGTGTAGAAAGAACTGCAGCTCTTTATTTATTTATTTATTTATTTATTTATTATACTTTAAGTTTTAGGGTACATGTGCACAATGTGCAGGTTAGTTACATATGTATACATGTGCCGTGCTGGTGCGCTGCACCCACTAACTCGTCATCTAGCATTAGGTATATCTCCCAATGCTATCCCTCCCCCCTCCCCCCACCCCACCCCACAACATGCTGCTGTAAAGACACATGCACACGTATGTTTATTGCGGCACTATTCACAATAGCAAAGACTTGGAACCAACCCAAATGTCCAACAATGATAGACTGGATGAAGAAAATGTGGCACATATACACCATGGAATACTATGCAGCCATAAAAAATGATGAGTTCATGTCCTTTGTAGGGACATGGATGAAATTGGAAATCATCATTCTCAGTAAACTATCGCAAGAACAAAAAACCAGACACCGCATATTCTCACTCATAGGTGGGAATTGAACAATGAGAACACATGGACACAGGAAGGGGAACATCACACTCTGAGAACTGCATTTCTTGCAGCCACAACTCCAACATGCCCATAGCACTCATGATCAGCCTTGAATATGTAAGACAGTGTTGCAGTGTCCTGGCCTTGCTGGTGGCAGCTGTGGGCATGGTCCTCTCTAAACTGAATCTTTTGTTCCACATTATGGTCATGTTATTCCAGAACCTAGATCCTTTTTTTTTTTTTTTTTGAGAGGGAGTCTCGTTCTGTCTCCCAGGCTGGCGTGCAGTGGCGTGATCTTGGCTCACTGCAACCTCCACCTCCCGGTTTCAAGCAATTCTCGTGTCTCAGCCTCTCAAGTAACTGGGACTACAGCTGCACGCCACCACGCCTAGATAATTTTTTATTTTTAGTAGAGATAGGGTTTCACCATATTGGTCAGGCTGGTCCCGAACTCCTAACCTCAGGTGATCCACCCACCTCAGCTTCCCAAAGTGCTGGGATTACAGGCATGAGCGACTGCACCCAGCCAGATCTGTTTTTAAAACTATCTTCCTTAGTGCTTCTTTTTTATTGGATTCAAATGCCAGTAGCTAGAAGCTACTAATTTATTGAGGCTTTACCCTGATGCTGTTTACAATGCATCTTTTCAGGCATATATCATATTTGTGGATCAGACATTGACAATTACAAGGCACTGAAATGATTATATTCAATTGCCACAATTGAAGCACTTGAAATAGGATACCTGAGATAATGCATTCCACATTCCAGTGTCTCATTTGATGATCAATGTATTAATCAGAATCAGAGATGATAGCATATTATATACTTGTCAAAATAAACTTATTAGAAATATATTCTAACTAAAATCTTGCATTGATTTATCATTTGTTTTATTAATAGTAAGTGTTACACCTGCTCTCAAATCTTCTAATTAAAAAAAATCTGTTTCCTAGACAGATTGAAGTTAAATGGTTAGCATAATTCCTGTGTGTGTGTGGAGAGAAAAGATAGTAGCTCACTGGCATACTCCATTGGCATGCCTTACTTTCAGAAAAACAAAGAGAAGAACAGCTACAGGAAGCAATTGATATCCCTACACAGGTTGGAGTTGATATGCAAATTTATAAACACAATGTTTCCATTCTGGGTAAGCTATACAGAATCACACCAGCAGGGGTTTTATACTGTGTTTCCTTCTGTTTTAGCTGTGTTGTCATTTCAGAAGCTGTGAAACTAAGAATCTCTAAAAGATGTGTTAAGAGATTCAAAACCCCAGCAGAGAACTATGTAACAATAAGCAATCATACAAAAAGTAAACAATAAAACATTCAACAATACAAGGAGGGTTTTACAAAATGGATTTACAAATTTGGGGTAGTATCAGTTTAATATGACTTTTGTTACTCCTTATTGTTGACATAGTGCTTAAGGAACTTTTAAAGGTAGTGTACAAATTGGATTAGTCCAGAGCTAGTTAGGGAATAGTTTATTATTATTATTATTATTTTTTATTTTTGAGACAGTTTTGCTCTTGTCACCCAGGCTGGAGTGCAGTGGTGCAATCTCAGCTCACTGCAACCTCTGCCTCCCGGGTTCAAGAGATTATCCTGCCTCAGCCTCCCAAGTCATTGGGATTACAGGTGCCTGCCACCATTGCCAGCTAATTTTTTGTATTTTTAGTAGAGATGGGGTTTCACCGTGTTGGCCACGTTGCTCTCAAACTCCTGACCTCTGGTGATCTGCCCGCCTTGGCCTCCCAAAGTGTTAGGATTACAGGCGTGAGCCACCGCTCCTGGCCAGGAATAGTTTTTGTCTTTAATTAAGCTCTGTTTTACTTCTGTATAGGCATAACTCAGAGATATCACAGGTTTGGTTCCAGACCACCACAATAAAGCAAATATCATAGTAAAACAAGTCACACATTTGTTTTTTGGTTTCTAAATGCACATAAAGGTTACACTATACCATATATACTCTATTAAGTTTACACTATACCGTATATACTCTATTAAGTTTACACTATACCATATATACTGTATTAAGTGTGCAATAGCATTATGGCTTAAAAAACTTAAATAATTTAAAAATACTTTGTGGCTAAAAATTGCCAGCAATCATCTGAGACTTCAGTGAGTCATCATCTTTCTGCTGGTGGAGAGTCTTGTCTGGATGTGGATGGCTGCTGACTGGTTAGGTTGGTGGTTGCTGAAGGTTGAGGTGGCTGTGGCAATTTCTTAAGGCAACAGTGAAGGTTGCCACATTGGTTGACACTTCCTTTCACGAACGATTTCTCTGTAGCATTCAATGCTGTCTGATAGCATTTTACTCACATAGAACTTCTTTCAAAATTGGTGTCAATCCTCTCAAACCCCGGCACTGCTTAATCAACTAGGTTTATGTAATATTTTAAATCCCTCTTTGTCATTCAACATCGTTCATAGCATCTTCATCAGGAAAAGATTCCATCTCCAGAGACTGCTTTCTTTGTTCATCCATAAGAAGCAACTTCTTATGCATTCAAGTTTTATTGTGAGATTACAGCAATTGTCACATCTTCAGACTCCACTTCTTCTTTTTTTTTTTTTTTGAAACGGAGTCTCGCTCTGTTGCCCAGGCTGGAGTACAGTGGCACCATTTCGGCTCACTGCAAGCTCCGCCTCCTGAGTTCATGCCCTTCTCCTGCCTCAGCCTCCACGTCCCCGCCACCATGCCTGGCTAATTTTTTTTTGTATTTTTTGTAGAGACGGGGTATCACCGTGTTAGCCAGGATGGTCTCGATCTCCCGACCTTGTGATCCGCCCACCTTGGTCTCCCAAAGTGCTGGGATTACAGGCGTGAGCTACCGCGCCCGGCCCAGACTCCACTTCTAACTCTAGTTCTCTTGTTATTTCTACCACATCTGTGATTCTTTCCTCCCCTGAAGCCTGGAACCCCTCAAAGTCATCCATTAGGTTTGGAATCAACTTCTTCCAAACTCCTGTTAATGTTGATATTTTGACTTCCTTCCATTAATCATGATTCTTTTTTTTTTTTTTTTTTTTTTTTTTTAGAGACAGGGTCTCACTCTGTTGCCCAGGTTGGAATGCAGTTGCATGATTATGGCTCACTGCAGCCAGCCTTGAAATCCCGGGCTCAGTCGATCCTCCCACCTCAGCCTTCCAAGTAGCTGGGACTACAGGCACATGCCACCATACCCAGTTAGTTTTTTTTTCTCCTGGAGACAGGGTTTTGCCATGTTGCTCAGGCTGGTCTTAGTCTCAACTCCTGGGCTCAAGTTATCCTCCACCTCATCCTCCCAAAGTGCTGGGATTACAGGGGTGAGCCACTGTGCCCGGCCATGGTTGTTCTTAATGGCATCTAGAATGGTGATCCCTTTCCAGAAGGTTTTCAATGTACTTTGCCTAGATCCATCAGGGGAATCACTGTCTATGGCCTTACAAGATGTATTTCTTACATAATAAGATTTGAAAGTCGAAATGACGCCTTGATACATGGGCTACAGGAGGAATGCTGTATTAGCAGGCATGGAAACAATGTTCATCTCCTGTGCATCTCCATCAGAGCTCTTGGGTAACCGGGTGCATTGTCAGTGGGTAGTAATATTTGAAAGGCTTTTTTTTCCCAAATGAAAGATCTCAACAGTGGGCTTAAAATATTCAGTAAACCTCCCAGCACTTTGGGAGGCTGAAGTGGGCAGATCACGAGGTCAGGAGATCAAGACCATCCTGGCTAACACAGTGAAACCCCATCTGTACTAAAAATACAAAAAATTAGCCAGGTGTGGTGGTGGGCGCCTGTAGTCCCAGCTACTTGGGAGGCTGAGGCAGGAGAATGGCGTGAACCCAGGAGGCGGAGCTTGCAGTGAGTCAAGATTGCGTCACTGCACTCCAGCCTGGGCGACAGAGTGAGACTCTGTCTCAAAAAAATAAAAATTAAAAATTAAAAATTAAAAAATTAAAAATTAAAAATAAAATAAAATAACTTAAAAAATAAATAAATTAAAAATTAAAAATTCAATAAACCATGTTGTAAACAGATGTGCTGTCATCCAGGCTTTGTTGTTTTATTTATGAAGCAGAAATAGAGTAGATTTAGCATAATTCTTAAGGGCCCTAGGATTTTTGGAATGGTAAATGAGCACTAGCTTCAATTTAATGTCACCAGCTGCATTAGTCCCTAACAGAGAGTCAACCTGTCCTTTGAAGCTTTGAAACCAGGTATTGACTTCTCCTATCTAGCTATAAATGTCCTACATGACATCCTCTTCCAATATAGGGCTGTTTCATGTACAATGAAAGTCAGCTGTTCAGTGTAGCCACCTTCATCAATGATCTTAGCTAGATCTTCTGGATAACTTGCTGCAGATTCTATATCAGCACTTGCTGCTTCACCTTATCCTTTGATGTTCTAGAGATGGCTTCTTTCCTTAAACGTCATGACCCAACCTCAGATGGCTTCTTTCCTTAAACGTCATGAACCAACCTCTGCTAGCTTCAGGCTTTTCTTGTGCAACTTCCTCATCTCTCTCAGCCTTCATAGAATTAAAGAGAGTTGGAGTCTTGCTCTGAATTAAGCTTTGACTTATGGGAATGTTGTGAATGTTGTGCTTGGTTTGATCTTCTATCCAGACCACTTAAACTTTCTACATAGTAGCCATAAAACTGTTCTGTGTTCTTATCATTTGTGTGTTCACTGGAGTAGCACGTTTTAATATTATTTTTGAATTACTTTTCCTTTGCATTCACAACTTGGTTAATTGTTTGGTACTAAAGGCCTAGCTTTTAGCCCATCTTGGCTTTAGATATGCCTTCCTCACTATGCCTAATCATTTCTAGTTTTTGATTTAAAGTGAAAGATGTGCAACTCTTACTTAATGACTTAGAAGCCATTGCAGGGTTTTTAATTGCCTAATTTTAATATTGTTGTGTCTCAGGAAATAGGGAGGCCCAAGGGAAGGGGAGACATGGCCAAATGGCTGGGTGGTGGAGCATTCAGAACACACAAAACCACACAAGATTTGTGTATTAAATTTGCCATTTTATATGGATGCAATTCGTGCCACTCCCCAAAATTACAGTAGTAACATCAAAGATCACTGATCACAGATCACCATAACAGATATTACAATAATGTGAAAGTTTGAAATATTGTAAGAATTACCAAAATGTGACACAAATACACAAACTGAGCACATGCTATTGGAAAAATGCCAATAGGCTTGCTCAAAGTGGGGTTGCCACAAACCTTCAATTTGTAAAAAGAAAATACAATACCTGCTGGGTGCGGTGGCTTCTACCTGTAGTTCCACCTGCTCCGGAGGCTGAGGTGTGAGGATTGCTTGAGCCCCGGAGTTTGAGGCTGCAGTGAGCTATGATCACACCACTACACTCCAGCCTGGACGACTGAGTGAGACCCTGTCTCTAAAAAAAACACCAAAACAATAACAACAAAACTCCCAATATCTGTGAAGCACAATAAAGGAAGGTATACCCGTATGTCCCAGAGGTTCCTGTATACACATTGCAATGAATTTTGGGGGGATTAAGCCTACTTCTCAGCATCCCTCATTAAAATTAAAGTACAGAAAATCTATACTTTATATAGCTCTACTTTTTAGCAAAGCTCTGAATTGGATCTTAGAATAGTCACAGGAAAATCAGAAGTGAGTAAACTTGGAGATTCTAGGCCTTCATTTCAGCCAGATAGAAAGAAGCCTATCAGATCTTTTCTCTTTTCCTGGTGGGAATCCATCCTTCCCATATAGCTTCACTACGTGTCCCCAGGAGTGGCCAAACAGCCTCCCTGTCTTCAAGATCAGTCCCACTTTAGAAAGGAAGGGCTGCATTGATTTATATATAACAACTCTAAAGGCTATTGATCTCACTCTGATCTGGAACTCAGTTATGGCAATACATTCCTAGATAGCTTCCAGGACCCAAGTTTCTATTCTACTAATAATCCCTCCTACCGTAAGTTGTAAAGAGGTAGGTTCCGGTTTCTCTGTGATCTTGAAGTAGAACACCAACATAAAGAAAGGCAGGAATAAAACACAGCAGCAGAAAGAACACAGTAGTTCACCTGGGCTTTTCCTGGGCCATTATTCATGGCCGTCTTTGTATCCAGCATGACTTCAAGCCCAGGGGATGAATCCTGTTTCAGGTCCTGATTTCCAGTTGGCTTCCTCGTTTTGTAGTTCATCTAACCTGATAATCTAATGAAAAACAAAGCAAGTAGCAGAATCTGGCTTTCTGTCTAGTGCTCATTCTATTAAATTACGTTGCATGGCTATCTGAACAAAAACCCATATGGGACTTCACTTTATTCTTCACTTATCTGCTGTTTATTTTTATTTTTCTGACTCTGTTGAACCTGATGATGCTGCAAAATGAAGTTTTGTTTACTTACTTTAGAAAAGAAGTTGTGATAATTGGGTGGTTACTGACGGTCTGTTCACTAGAGGAGACACTTCAGGCAGGAATGATTTATTTGAAGAGATTGATATCAGTTTAGGAAACAGTACCCTGAACCTCCCGATCATGATCCTAAATTGGCCGTTACAGTATTGGGATTCACCAAATTACAGTTTTTACAAAGGCATTAAACAGGGAGTGGCAGGGGATGAGAGGAATCTTGCTTGGTGAACCTTTACTCTTATTAAGAAAGGAAAATCTTTGTTAACTAGTACAATTCCTTTGGGTTTGTGTATGCAGAAAGCCCCAGCGAATATTCTCTTAAGCTCATTGTCCTAACCAGGATCCTATGGCAACATGATTGGTCACATGACCTGCTTTAATTCTAAAGGAGGCTAGAAAGCCAGTATCCTGATTTTTGACTTTGTAGTCAGAGTCAAGCAAGAGAAAGGAGGGTAAGAAATGGTTGTCATGTCTGCCACAAATAATCTTCTCATTTCTTTGTTCATTCACCTTCCTAGCTCTTAATCATTAGTTCTTCATATTTATTCCCTTATGCTGTTGGTTATATTTTTCTCTGTGTACATTTAGTTCCTTAGTATTTCTCCATTACCGATGGGATAAAGTTCAAAATCCAGATGAAAGTATCTGAGATCCTTTATGCTTGGCTTCTGCCCTTGTTTCCAGCCACCTCTGTTTCTATTCCCTTAAAGACACTGGGCTGCTACCATGAGGATACTGGTTTTTTGTTTGTTTGTTTTGTTTTCTTTTGTTTTTTGGCAGAGTCTTGCTCTGTCACCCAGGCTGGAGTGCAGTTTCATGATCTCAGCTCACTGCAACCTCCGCCTCCTGGTTTCAGTCAATTCTCATGCCTCAGCCTCCCGAGTGAGTAGTTGTGACTACAGCACTGGCTACCATGCCTGGCTAATTTTCTCTGTTGTTTTTCAAAAGTGGCAGAGTGTCTCAGGCCCATGTTGCCATGCAATATAGTTAGCATTTAGTCATTAATCAAGATAATCTCAATCAATATATTAATAATATATTGATAATATATCCCAAGGCCATCCCACCGTTAGCACTGATTATGCCTCATCGTAATGGTTTTCTTACATGGTTGTCTTTTCCTACATTTGAAGATTTCTTGTCTAGTGGGGCCAACAGACATGGGAACAGTGCCTGGCCCAGGGCAAGCATTCAATATATGTGCAGTGGAGACTATGAGAGCCCCAAGGGAAAAAACCATCTTTTATTATTTTCTTGTTTTCCCAATAACAGCCCAACAGAGTTAATAACCCTAGTCAATTTGTTAAAAAAAATTAATTTGATTCATTGATGAACCAAATGAGTGAAAGACATTTTTTAAACCTTATAACATCAATGGAGATTTATACTGTTGTTAGCCTATCGCTTTGGTCATTATATAAGATCCTGGCTGCCCAATGTACCATAGTGGCCATAGCATCTCTTTTCCTATTCTCTCCTCCCAAGAATGTGTCTTTAAGTGTGTTTGTGTGACTTCCTTATCTTTATTTTTCTTTCTTTACTTCTAACTTCCCCACCATCAATAATGGTAATTTCATATTCCTCATGGCTTGTCTGCTCATGTCCGATTCACACTATCATCAGGTAGAAGACACTTCTCTGCCTCAGCGGAGTAGGAATAGTCTTTGTATCCAAAAGCTAGGATAATCTAAATATTCTAGCACAAAAACCATTTAATATTCACAGCACTGACCTCTGGCAAACGGATTTTGTGCGCAGTGCCATGAAGCTTGATTAATCGAGGAATGAATCATTTTTTTCCCCACAGAAAATAATCTGAAGACTATTTAGTTTTCTTATAGATTTTTCATTCTATTAAAAATGAAAATACTGAATTCACATTGCTTAATACATACTAATATAGATCTCAGGAAATTCTCTGGTTTGTTTTATACCTTCCCACAGGGTGTGAGTATCCCCAGGGTATCTATAGGAGTTGTCAGGGAGACAGACTATCATTAGAACAGTAGTGAGTCAGCCGGCTTGCTTCATAATAGGTGAAAGAATATCTCCAGTATAAGAGGACCACCTAAATAATGGAAGAGATAAAAGTAAAATGGTGTATCTTTAGATACATATTTATTTTTTATATGCATACATGTTTATGTCAGAGCTACTGATGACTCTTAGAAGTACAAGCCCATGAAATTTGGATTTCTTCGGCAGGACCCTATTGGACAGTAACAACAACAACAACAGAAAATCTCTTCTGCCTGTTTAATTTACTTGGAGGCATTTGCAGAGGAAAATTGGGAAACAGGTGAAGTTTTACTATTATTCTTTCAGTAAACACTTATTTGGAAGTGACTGGGAAAAACCACATCCTTTGGGAGTTAGTCAGATGTGGGATGGAAGCCATATACTGGTTGTGTGACTTTGGGGAAGCTGCTTAGTCATTTTAAACTTTGGTGTCTACATCTGTAAAAGACAGGTAATGTTCCTTATTGCAAGGGTTGCATGGATAGGAGTACTCAGTGGTAAGTACTCAATAAATGGTGGCCATTACCATTATTATTATTACTACTGTTGCTACCTCGCACATGCCTGGTGAACTGCGTAAGACTGGGCACAATCCTTGCTCACAAGGAGCTTTCACTTTACTTGGGGTGGAGCACCATAAACAACTAATTATATCATAGGACAGCATAATTTTGGGGGAATAAAAAGGGTATAAACAAAACATTATGGGATTAGAGAATGGGTAAATTGGGACTACATGGAGACAACAGAAAGCTTCACGAGGATGAGGAATCTGTGCTGAGCCTCAGAAATGAGCAGGATCTTCACGGAGAAAGGGGAAAGGGACTGATTTTGTTAACACCCAAACTGCTCTTTAGCCCATTTGCTCACAGTTGTTTCTACCTTATTCTTCCTCCTTTCTACAGTTAGTAGCCTCCTCAGGTAAGAATAGGCTACTATTGTCTGTAGGGGAAGTATTCTCCGTTGTTACATTGTGTGTAACTGCTGTGCAGAAGGCATATGGAAGCCTGTGTGGTCATAAGGAACTGTTGTGTAGTGGTCTGTGTGTAAAGGTCAGGGACCTACTGGATTTGAGTGGGTATCAGTCACCTTGGAAAGATGTCTCAGGCTGGACAGCCAAAACCTAGAGAGACAAATCCTGGTGGGCGGCAGGGTGTTTCTTTTGATCTGACCCATGAGCTTAGTCAGTTGTCAGAGAGGTGGTTCCCTTTGGAAGGTGTCAGCAGCTTCCCTACAGAGATAGATTGGTTATGGGGAGTTACTGGGGAACCTAAGCTACTTAACGGAGAGGCTGTGGGGGTCCTTTGGTGCCCTCAACTGAGCAAGCCCTTGATGTGAGCCAGGTGTGACCTTACTCTGTGAGGTCATGCACACCTGGGTTTGGATTCCAGCTCTGTCATTTACCAATGATTGATTCTGGGCAAGTTCCTAAATCTCTGAGTCTTGTACCACTTACAAAGCATGAATAATGAAACCTTCCCTATCTGATTGATGTGGGGACAAAATGAAATAGCTCCCAGACATATAAAGCCCCTAGATACAGAGTCATAGTGTGTGACTTCCCTTTCTTTCTTTCCTTTTCTTGTTTTCTCTATTCCCCCTGCTCCTGTCAGCGTTGTATTTTAATACAGAATAAAGACCTGGGTGTTCCAGTCAGTATCTGCTATGCTAAGAGGCACTAAGAAAAGAAGTTTTAGCCATACATGACTCAGAATATTAATGGAAGAGCATGGTATTCCTGAGGGTTAGCATGGGGGCTGCCACAGTAACCACAGGGAGAGAACCCAAAGGGGTAAAACTGGTGAGGAGGCTGGGTGTGATGGCTCATGCCTGTAGTCCTAGCACTTTGGGAGGCCAGAGCAGGTGGATCACTTGAGATCAGGAGTTCGAAACCAGCCTGGCCAACATGGTGAAACCCTGTCTCTACTAAAAATGCATAAAAATTAGCTGGGCGTGGTGACAGGAGACTGTAATCCCAGCTTCCTGGGAGGCTAAGGCAGGAGAATTGCTCAAACTCAGGAGGAAGAGGTTGCAGTGAGCCGAGATTGCACCACTGCACTCCAGCCTGGGAGACAGAGTGAGACTCTGTCTCAAGAGACAAAACAAAACAATACAAAAACAAAGCAAAACCAAACAAAACAAAAAACTGGCAAGCAGTGGAACAGGAAAGAGTCGACGTCCCACGAAGCCAACCTTCCTCAGTAGTAGATTCTCCTTCCAGTGCTAAATTTTAATGGCTTTGAATTTTACTAAGAGAGGAGGTACCCCTTCTGAGGATATCGATACCTTAATGTAAAATTAAGTAAATGTATAGCTTCTTCTAGAGCCATTTTTGAAATGAAAAAATTTGCCTCACATGAAAGGAATTTTAAGAATTCTTAGGCAGTCAGGGAAGATTTTGTGGGGGAGGACAAGCCTGGAGGACAGGGAAATTTACTCAAGGTCACTGTACTCAGAAATTAAACCTTTACATAAGTGGTTTTATCGTAGTGGGGCAGAAGCCCAGAAATTCTAGTTTTTAACCTGTTCAGCCTCATTTGATGAGCACTGGTGAATTAATACACTACTGCATTTCTCTGGCTTGGCTAATTTGGGTGGCTTTTTTTGTTAGTTTTTTTTTTTTTTTTTTTTTTTTTGTGGCAAAATCTCGCTCTGTCGCCTAGGCTGGAGTGCAATGGTGTGATCTTGGCTCACTGCAACCTCTGCCTCCCAGGTTCAAGTGATTCTCCTGCCTCAGCCTCCCGAGTAACTGGGATTACAGGCACCCACCACCACGCCTGGCTAATTTTTGTATTTTTAGTAGAGACGGGGTTTCACCATGTTGGCCAGGCTGGTCTCGATACCTGACCTCAGGTGATCCGGCCCTCCTCGGCCTCCCAAAGTGCCGGGATTACAGGCATGAGCCACCGTGCCCAGCCAATTTGACTGTATTCTTACAGCGAGGCTAACTTTTATCTGTCAGTATTTAATTCTTCTTTAATGGTGCCTGGAAAGAAAAAGAAAAATAGAACTGAGGCAAAAAGGCTATATGGTTCAAATATATGAGGATAGAGTGGATTTGGTCTAAATGATCCAGAGCATCATCTCAGTCCTCAGTCTTCTTTTCTTCTGAACATGTTTGAGTCTAGTGGAGAAAAGCTATTTTCCTAATAAGAAACTAGAATTGAGATTAAGCTAATCCTACTTTTGAACTTGCAGTGTGAAAATCATGGTTCCTTGGGAAGAAAGTCTTTGTTAAAATTCAACTTCTATTTGAGACATGCATATTTCACAGTTCCAGGTGGAATACTATCCATGTTTATGTGGCCATCTCACATGCAATATGCAAGTAAACTTTCTTAAGTAACTGGATAAAGGTGGCCTGCAAATGTTTGTGAGTGAAGCACTTCTAATTCTGTAAATTGTACTAATGGATATGTGAAAACCTAATGGGTTAGAGTTAGGAGGCCAACTGATTTGCAATTATACATGCATTACTCTCAATGTGAAAGTAATCAAGAGTGCTGAGTATACTTGGGTCTTAATGCTGTGATTCTCACTGATGACGCTGTGAACCAGATAAAAGCATGGTATTGAGAGAGACATGACAAGAGACTAAAACATAGAAACATTGTTGCTTTTTAATATAAATAGTTCTGTTCACAGGTCATTGTCTTCACAAAGCATTACTCAAATCAACTTAATAATAGTTTTAGTAGAATTCTAGTCATTCAGCTTTAACATCAAGGATATTTGTCTCAAATGGAGTGTCTTGAGTTGAAATTAAGGTAAGTTTTAAAAACCAGAGACTTTTCTGAGTTAGCTATCATGGTTTTTAAAGTCGATGTCTAAAAGGTGGTCATTGCACATTATATTCCAGGTTGGCTGAACTAAATGTGGTACCCAAGGGCAGCATCACTTCTCTGTTCTGTATCATGCTAATCATGCTGCAACATGATGTGCTGAACGTTTTTAACGTTCTCTTTTGAGTGTTTTTGCCGCCTTTTCCATTTACACACAGGTAGAAATTGTCTAAATCTTTCCCATTTTGTTATTCATTATATTTTATTAAGTCTACTGGTAATAAATATATGCCATTATTATCCCAACAACAAGAAAATCCTGTTCCACATCTTGACAGTTGCTTCAATATCTAATGCAGAAGGAGTTGGAAGCTGAGCAAACGCTTAACCTCATGTTCTGAGCAATGTGTATATGTGTATAATCTGATCCTTGTTTCACAACCAAACAGATAAAAATAAATCACCTTTAAGAAAGAAAAAAAATGACATATTGTGGTCAGTGCTAGGAATATGGAACTTCATCTATTTCCACTGATTGCATTGTTTAAGCTGTCTGTAAGAAATCTCTGCCCCCAGGAAATTCTCAAAGCATAGAGGAAATTGTGCTAGAAAAATCCATTACATTGACCCCTGCTGGGGGGTTGACTCAAGTGGCAAAAAATGATGGTAAAATATTAAGTGTCTTAATATTATGCTCCATACAGTCACTGCCTCTTATTAGATAACAAGGCAAATTTTCAAATACATTGCTTTGAATTTCTAGAAGCCTGTTTAGGATGGACACAAGGTTGAAGACAAACCCAGTTTGTGCAATCAAGGAGGATGGAAACATAAGAAGGAACTGAATGAATGACCTGGACTGAGAGCTCTTTGTAGTCAGGAAAGAGAAGCATTACGAGAGTTGACTACATGCTAGCTACTGTGTCAAACTCTTCGCATTCATTTCATAGACTCTTCACTTTAACCAGGGCGCCAAGGCAAGGAGAGGCTAAACAACTTGCCTGAGGTCACATAGCTGGTAAGAAATAGAGTTGCCCAGTCTGCTGAGTCTGTTACTGTGACCAAACAGGCTACCCATAGTTTGGTGATGGCATTTATTTAACTGATTTTATGCAATACCTAAGAGTAACCACAACAGGCAGACAAATGTTTAGGTAATATTCTCTGATAGCAACAAAAAAGTCAATGAAGTTTTCTACTTATTATATCTGCTGAAATGTGGGCATTGAGTATCAAGGTTTACCTGCCAAAGATGTCAGTAAGCATGTAATAGGAAAACTTCTGCAGTTCAGCAAAGCAGCAAGTGAAAATGGTCAAATTAGTAAAAGTGGTTCGTTTCAGATGTATTATGCTGGAAAGTCAAAAGTGCCAGAATATCCTTAATGGACTCCACCAGTTTGAATGATATTTCAATAACATCTGCAGGTCACTATTGTATTTCAAATTTTATTTATTTTCAAGTAGTTCATGCTATAGCAATCAAAATATCCATATTAATTCCAGGTTAGTTTACCACTAATTTGCACTATTTTTCCTTATTCTATTTGATTTTTCCTAATTAAGAATACTAATAGTTTATAGGTAGCTTTTCATATTTACTCCATTGCATCGTTTAATATGATGTTATAGTTTCAGCTAGATCCTCCTCTGTGTCTACCAGGTAAAACAAACAAATAAAATCAAAAGAGGAAAAATATGCCTGGCTATGTGATTATTTTCATTAGCAGTGAATCTGTCTGTTTCTGTGTGATTGAGATGCAATCCGTCCCTACCGCACCTCTCATTTACTCCCAGGAAACAGTCCCAGTTGTCTAAAAAGTCAACACCTTCTGACAGGCACCATCTGGCCAGCCGTTCATTAACTCCCCAATGCTGCTCATGAATTTGCCTCTCTACGCGTGACCAGTGACACCGTTGAGAGCTAATGTGGCTTAAAGGAATATTGTTTCCCTGTTTGGATCACCCACGCATCACCCAGCATGAGTCCTATAGGCAACATCCTACCTGGGATGTAAGTTTGTTATAAGATTAAATGTAATACTTGATAACATTTTGGAAATTTGAAGCTGAGGGCTGTAAAGAGCAAAAAAATAAATAGGTCATAAATTTTGAAAGTTTTTTTGTTTGGTTTGAAGATAGAAGACACTTCAGAAAATTCTTTTGTGGGAGTAAATTTTTTGAGGCGTGACTAACAACGAGGGAGTGATGAAATAGATTCATTTATTGTGTTGCATCTGAAAATCCCTTCTGCTTTCTTGCTATATGATTTACCTTTATTTTTCAGTTTCTTTTGCTTTTAATCCTATACTCAGAGGTCACATAGTCTAGCAGGAGAGAGAATGTGAAGATAATGCAAGAGTTTGAGGAAAAACTTCTGCTATTTTTCTTTATGTAACCCTAGCCTACCACTTCTGAATATTTCTTAATTTTGGTTTTATCATTTGACAATGTAAAAATGCCTCAAACCTGCTCTACCAGTTACACCTGGTTTCTAAAAGGCACCATTTCTAGGCACATCAAATAAGATAATGAATGTGAAAAAAGCTTTGCAAAACATAGCTGCTGGCTCACTGGGTATCTATCTGTTTTGGCTTATACAATATCACAGATGTAGAGATTCCAAAATAAAAGATACTAAACTCGCTCTCAAGGAGCTTACAATCCAGCGGAGAGATGGACACAAAAGCAAACAAACAAATCATGTGATGCAACATTAGGATTCCTAAAATCAAGGTCTAAAGAGCAGAGATAATGCTGGAGGAGCCCTACAAAGGAGGCTGGGACATTTTGGGCAGAGGGAATGTGGAAAAAAGAGAGAGGTGAGAGACAGTATGGTACTTTTGAAACCCTTAAGTAGTCAAAACGGGATAAAAATGTTGGTAGAAGAAATGGCGAGACCTGACACATAAGAAGCATCTGGTTTGCGAACAGCTTTGTTTGCTGTGTAAAGCCGTTGAATTGTACCCTGTGGGCAATGGGAGGGTGTTGCAGAGTTTTGAACAGAATGAGATGATTGGAAATGCCTTGAAAGAAGGGAAGGTTGAAGGAATGATGAGAGGGGCCTAAGCCCAGATGTCAGAGGCACAGTAAGGAGTCATTAGCAGTAGTACCTGTGAGAGATGAGGAACTAGAATAGTGACAGGGAGGGTCAAGAGGAGAGGAAGCGTCAGAGAAATTGAGTGTGGAATAGCAAGGCTTGTGGGCAGCAGAATTAAATTAATCCAAAGATCCTTTATCAGATAAATGTTCCATCTTCTCTGAGGCCTGAGTTTTTCAGGTCCATTTTTTTTTCTTCCTTCTAGTATTCTTAGAGGGGAGATTTTCTTACTTGTTCTGTAAAAGTTATTTGACCCATGTGTGCATCTTGGAAAGATTCTTTTGACATTCTCTGATGCCAAGAACTTTGCCAGTAACATTTCTAGAGTAATTTCTTTTCCAAACTCTGAGCTCTATGACAGCAGGAATCAGACCTGTCCTGCCCCCTGGTATATTCCCAGCACAGTATCTGCAGTATAATAGATCCTTAATAACTATTTGTTGAATGCCTTGATGATAAACTCTGCAGTACTTTGCAAACAAGATGCCCTGAGAAGTCAGAAGAATAGATATGTCTTTATAATAAAGTTTAAAAGTTGCCTCATTGTAAGCAGGCTTAATATTGGTAATATTAATAATAACAAAACATTTGTTGAATCCTTTGATAATTTTCACACACTATGATAAATGTACTTTGTGTTCGTCATCTAATTTAACCCTTACAGCAACCCTTTGTGGGCACTGCTTTATTTCAATTTTGCAGATGGGGAAAATGAACCTTAGGGGTTACTCATGAAGTGGGTGGCAAAGCCATAGTTTTAATCCTGAGTTTCTTAGGGGCAAAACTCCAAACTTTAAACCACTATGCCTAATTTAATGACCTCTTAATGTGAATTCTGTCAAAAAATGACAAGTAAAATAGGTTTCATCCATTCTGTTTTCCCTACTCTTCGATGTCTTTCATCCCGGGATTGTTCTGTGTTGTTTCTTAATACATATGCTTACATTTTATAGGCACAGATGCTATCTTCCCTCCCCTTTTCTGATTTCTCCTCTCCTCCCACTCTAAATAATGACATACAGTCATGGTGTGGACGTTAATGTGAACCGTGGTTAGATTATGGCTCTACATCCAGTGGAGTGCTGGTCTTACGCATTTCCTCAGTCTCTTGGTCTGTCTCTTGGGTGGAGTCTGAGGCTCCATATCCACTTCCTACTCCATCTCTCTAGCTCCACACCTGGAATGGCCCCTCCATCATTCCTACAGCTTGGTGGCCAAATGTGTGAGTGTGAGTAGCATTTATGGGTAAGTCAATTTGCAATAGGTACTAGTAGTGAGAGCAACAGGCATGAAAGAGAGGCTTATGGATGGTAGAGTTTGGATATTATTTATCTTCCCTACTGGGTCACCTAGTCCACTGCCTGGCACCCTGAGGCACTTGATAAACATTTGCTGATTGAATTAAGTATGTATGTATGTGAGCCATCTGACAAGAAAACCCACTGTTTCCTTTATTTTCTGTGCAATGGACTGAGCTCTATTTTTTAAATACATATTTTTAACACAGTATTGAGTATCAATACATTCAACACAGACTCAAAAGAATCTTTTCCTTTATCCTTTTGTGATTTTTCTCCTTTCTTGTGAATGTATTCATAGCTGGGTACGATTACAAGAAAAACGATTACCTATAGTAGCGTGGATATGAATGTTTGCTTGCCCTTTTGGTCTCAGATGAAGAGCTGTACATATCATCACAAACTATCTTTTTCCTTAAGTATGTCTCTCTTTTAAAGGCTAATATTGCAATATATATTACTTTAATTGCAGATTTTGTAATATGCTCCATGTTTTACAAATACTGTGGCTAGTCTTAAAGAAAAACTTTGTACAATAACTTGCACTCTGAATTCAAGAGTGTCTGTTATTTGTGATATCAATTCCCTTTGTGCCTTGGACTTTGTTTTTTTTTTTTTCCCCATTTCACCTCCAAAATTGCATTGAAAACATCTGCTAAGGACTTATTTAAACAGCTAGTTAGTGCTTTATAAAGCTCAGAGGCGCGCCCATCTGTTCCAGGAGCATTCTCTTTTCTCAAGAGCTATATCATATTTTCTACCTGTCTGACAGCTGGTTTTGCCTCAAAACTCTTAATTTCTCTTTATATCAGTAGCATGACACCTTACTTTAAAGTTTATAACTGATTTTTCTTCATCTTGCTTCACTCTGAGCAAACCTAAAAGCAAGGGAGTTGTTTCCTTCCTTTTTTCTTAGTCTTACTTATATCTTCCAATTTTGTTTTTGTTTTTAGAGCCAGAATGCCTTTCCTTTGAATCTGCATAATCAAACAGAAGTCAGGATGTAGTTCTGATGGATTTCATCTCCAGCATTGTGGTCCTTGGGCCCCTCCGCATTCCACCCTGGTGTACAGGACCCAATGGCAAGCTGCTTTAGCTCCTATCTGGTCCATGGGGATAGGTTACATACTCTTTGCTAGAGAGTGAAGATGAATCCCAATGTCATTTGGATCCTGCTTTCATGGGCTGATTCAGCTTTCTCAGGCTAAGTCAGGAACCAGTACTCTGTACCCTCCAACTGCCCATTTCTAGATCTTCA
Organism: Gorilla gorilla gorilla; assembly: GCF_029281585.2. Classification (NCBI taxonomy): domain Eukaryota; kingdom Metazoa; phylum Chordata; class Mammalia; order Primates; family Hominidae; genus Gorilla; species Gorilla gorilla. The sequence continues at coordinate 37,460,956 of NC_073229.2, read as the reverse complement.
AATGGTCCAGTCTAGGCTCGAGGTGACAGAGGATGCTCTCTCTTCCACCCCACCCCTTTCTGAATGGGCAGACTCAAGGCATAGCAACTGTCGTCTGCAGAAGAATCTTTTTACTATTGCTTCTTGTCTCCTCTATGTCCATTCTTTTGTATTTTCAAAGTAAGTGAGAGGCTTCAGGAGTTACGGAACAAACCCTTTTGTAACTCTGCATTTAAGGATCTGTTTCATATTTTTTATGATGTCTGTTAATATATTGGCACCTTAATCGAGAGCAAGATACGATGAGGCCTAATTTAACATCCGGTTACACTTTCCTCATTGTGTAATATTGCTATATCGACAGCAATTCAGATGTAGTAATTTGTGTTTTGCCCTTATTATAGTAAATCAGATGGCATCTTGCAGCTATTTACTCTTTACATACATGAAGATTAACTCACCCCAGGGGTTATTTTTTTCCGATGTAAGAATCTTAATTTCCTTAACTTTTCCCACAGGTGTCACATGCCATTCTTCTGATTTTCATGAATATCCTCTAAAAGGCAGCTAAGCACTCACTGTCTTCTTCCTTTTGCCTCGTCAAGCACGGGGGACGCTGGAAGGAAGAGGTACCTCATACATTTTACACTGACTTAAATCTTAGAGAAGTTTATCTTGCGTTGAAACTGGGGATTTGAAAAGAGGCTTGCTTACCTGACTTAGGTTTGTCTGAAAACGCTGGTTATGTCCCTTGTGTCTCAAAAACCAACCAACATTTTCCAGTTGGTCCTACCAAAGAAAATACTGTCTGTTCCAGTGAGTCAAATACAAGACCATCTGTGCCAGTCCATTAAAAAAACATCATCCAATTGCTGTTAATAGATGACCGTTTCCAAGGGCAAATCCAAAGGATAAAAAAAAAGTTGTGTAGTTATTTTGTATTGATGTAGGCATGGCTATTTTTGTTTATCACAAAGAGGAAAAGACTACTCCCTGTACCATTCTGTATGTATGTATGTACAGAGTGGAAGCCATATTTCTCATACATCAGTGTGCCAAGAAAGCTAGTCAACAAGCAAGGGCTAAGAACAGAACTGGGAGGTTATCCCGACACTCTCCCTATACTTGGGAGATTCTTGTTGAGTGGATTGGGAATTTTAAAGTTGTTCCTGCTTCTGCTGATCCATGCAATTTTAGGCAGGTGTTTCTCTGTGGTCCAGGTATTTCAGCTGTGAAGTGAGTGGTAACAACAGGATTATTGGATAGTTTGTTAATGAAATGGAGTCATTGCTAAGCAAGATATATGCAGGAAATACCTGCAAGTAAGCTTAAAAGCTGGAAGTGAAGCAAGTCTGTTTTTTTTCTTTAAGGGGAGGTCATAAATGGCCGTCTTCAGGGAGTGTTGTCAAGAAGGGGCTGCAAGCCATCTGAAGCTCTAGGGCATCTGCAAAGTTTTTCTCTCACTTTCACAAATTCCTTTGAAGAAGCTTTGTGGCAGTGCCAAGGGCATTTACTTTCCTGCAGAGCAGATGGGGGGAGACAAGAGCAGAATGAACTTTCTCATGTTTTCCAGTGAGAGTCAAGTATTTCCATCCTCTTCCTTGCACTTGAAGTCATCATTTCTCGTAAAAGATTTTTATAATACCAAAGGCGAGGCACAAAACCAATAATCATGGTGCACCAAGAATATGTATTACATGACTACTCCCCTAACTATGAGAATCATTAAGGCTTTTCCGATGAGATAATGTGGATAGTCTCCTGTCAGTGTAACGACTTTGCCGCATCTTCTTTATCTAGCCCCATCCCCACTTTCAGAGTTTAGGGAAACCCACCTTCTATTCTCAGCTCCACTATCCAGAGTGATCACCTGGGTAGGTGATCACTTCTAACACCTTCTTACATTCTAACATGGACCATACTCTTATCATCAATTACTTGGCACTCAATCCTGTGCCGGTTTGTGTTAGGTTTGCTAGTTTTCTTAGCATTTTACATTGTATTGAATATGCACTGTACCTTTATGACACTTCTACAGAGATTTATTCTTCTGGTTAAACTGAAGGTCTGATATCTATGGTGATTTAGTCCTGTACTTGACTCTAAACCTTGGACCAGTCACACATACCATTGAGGTTCTTGAGTTGTTTCTTTAGCATCCCCTGACAATCATTATCATTTATATTAAAAAGCAAAACATGATTGCTGAAAAGGAGGACCTGGGATGCACCAAGCATACCAGTGCTGAAGACGCACTTACTGGAACCCCATTTGAACATGGGTCATGAATGGACTGCAATATGGCACCTTGATAGCCATGGTTTGATGACTTGACATAACTGCAAACAGCAACATTAAAAAGGACACCTGGAGTACACCTTAAAATAACAAAATATAAAACTGTTGAATGTTCAAAATGAACAAAGACATTGTTGTTGTGAAATATCCAATTAGAAACCGTGAAGATATGTCTAAAAACTAGGTCAGTGGGGCATGGTGGCTCATGCCTGTAATCTCAGCACTTTAAGAGGGTGAGGTGGGAGGATTGCATGAAGTCAAGAGTTGGAGACCAGCCTGGGCAACAGTGAGACCCAATCTCTACAAAAATAAAAATAAAAATATATTAACTGAGCATGGTGGCATGCACTTGTAGTCTCAGCTACTTGGGAGGCTAAAGGAGGAGGATCAGTTGAGCCCAGGAATTCAAGGTTTCAATAAGCTCTGATCACCCCACTGCACTCCAGCCTGGGTGACAGAGTGAGACCCTGTCTTTAAAAAAATAAAAGAGATCCAAAAAAATTCCAGAATAAACCACTTCCACTTGTTCAAATTGAAACAAATTTATTTGTGCACAATGTGTAAATAAAAGCCAGTTATACATTATCACTTAATACCACATATATATGCAAAGTCATTAGTATAATAAAAAAAAATTGTGTGCTTATATAACACCTATTATCCATTGTCCTCTGAGGATAAGTCATTAGTGTAATAAAAAAAATTGTGTGCTTATATAGCACCTATTATCCATTGTCCTCTGAGGATTAAAAAAGTCTGTTTTGGCCTCTATCATTCTCAATTTGACATTTGGTTCACTTAAATATCTTCATAAGAGATTTTTATAATATCGAAAACAAGGCAGAAAATGAATATTCATTATGCATCAATATGGTGTTAGGCACTATGCTATATAATTTCAATTTTCACGTTATCGTCACAACAGTGGTCTGAGATTAGATATAGTTACCTCCATTTACTTTCAGAAGAGAAAAGCAAAGCTCTGTGGGGTTAAATAAATTGTCTATGGCTACCCTTGGGGAATACTGGAACCAGGGTGCAATACCAGGTGTGTAAACCCCAAGATCCGTTAAATCCCATTACACCAACAAAAACACGTTGAGGAAATCACAAGTTCTCACGATGCCATACTTAATAAAGACATTTTTTTGGCCTGGCGCGGTGGCTCACATCTGTAATCCCAGCTCTTTGGGAGGCCAAGGCAGGCAGTGGATCACCGGAGGTCAGGAGTTTGAAGCCAGCCTGGCCAACATGGTAAAACCCCGTCTCTACCAAACGTACAAAAGTTAACTGGACGTGGTGGCACATGCCTGTAATTCCAGCTACGAGGGAGGCCGAGGCTGGAGAATCCCTCAAACCTGGGAGGCAGAGGTTGCAGTGAGCCAAGATTGAGCCACTGCACTCCACCCTGGGCGATAAGAGCAAGACCCTATCTCAAAAAAAAAAAAAGGCTTTTTTTTTTTTTTTTTAAATACTTTAAGTTCTAGGGTACATGTGCACAACGTGAAGGTTTGTTACATAGGTATACATGTGCCATGTTGATTTGCTGCACCCATTAACTCATCATTTACATTAGGTATTTCTCTTAATGCTATCCCCCCCACCTCCCCCCACCCCATGACAGGCCCTGGTGTGTGATGTTCCCCACCCTGTGTCCAAGTGTTCTCATTTTTCAATTCCCACCTATGTGTGAGAACATGCGGTGTTTGGTTTTCTGTCCTTGTGATAGTTTATTCAGAATGATGATTTCCAGCTTCATCCATGTCCCTACAAAGGACATGAACTCATCCTTTTTTATGGCTGCATAGTATTCCATGGTGTGTATGTGCCACATTTTCTTAATCCAGTCTATCATTGATGGACATTTGGGTTGGTTCCAAGTCTTTGCTATTGTGAATAGTGCTGCAATAAACATACATGTTCATGTGTTTGTATAGTAGCATGACTTACAATCCTTTGGGTATGTACCCAGTAATGGGATGGCTGGGTCAAATGGTATTGGTAGTTCTAGATCCTTGAGGAATCGCCACACTGTCTTCCACAATGGTTGAACTAGTTTACACTGCCATCAACAGTGTAAAAGCATTCCTATTTGTCCACATCCTCTCCAGCATCTATTGTTTCCTGACTTTTTAATGTTCACCATTCTAACTGGTGTGAGATGGTATCTCATTGTGGTTTTGATTTGCATTTCTCTGATGACCAGTGATGATGAGCATTTTTTCATGTGTCTGTTGGCTGCATAAATGTCTTCTTTTGAGAAGTGTCTGTTCATATCCTTTGCCCACTTTTTGATGGGGTTGTTTTTTTCTTGTAAATTTGTTTAAGTTCTTTGTGGATTCTGGATATTAGCCCTTTTGTCAGATGGGTAGATTGCAAAAATTTTCTCCCATTGTGTAGGTTGCCTGTTCACTCTGATGGTAGTTTCTTTTGCTGTGCAGAAGCTCTTTAGCTTAATTAGATCCCATTTGTCTATTTTGGCTTTTGTTGCCATTGCTTTTGGTGTTTTCGTTATGAAGTCTTTGCCCATGCCTATGTCCTGAATGGTATTGCCTAGGTTTTCTTCTAGGGTTTTTATGGTTTTAGGTCTAACATTTAAGTCTTTAATCCATCTCGAATTAATTTTTGTATAAGGTATAAGGAAGGGATCCAGTTTCAGCTTTCTACATATGGCTAGCCAGTTTCCCCAGCACCATTTATTAAATAGGGAATCCTTTCCCCATTGCTTGTTTTTGTCAGGTTTGTCAAAGATCAGATGGTTGTAGATGTGTGGTGTTATTTCTGAGGCCTCTGTTCTGTTCCATTGATCTATCTCTCTGTTTTGGTACCAGTACCATGCTGTTTTGGTTACTGTAGCCTTGTAGTATAGTTTGAAGTCAGGTAGCGTGATGCCTCCAGCTTTGTTCTTTTGGCTTAGGATTGTCTTGGCAATGCAGGCTCTTTTTTGGTTCCATATGAACTTTAAAGTAGTTTTTTCCATTTCTGTGAAGAAAATCATTGGTAGCTTGATGGGGATGGCATAGAATCTATAAATTACCTTGGGCAGTATGGCCATTTTCATGATATTGATTCTTTTTATCCATGAGCATGGAATGTTCTTCTGTTTGTTTGTGTCTTTTATTTCATTGAGTAGTGGTTTGTAGTTCTCCTTGAAGAGGTCCTTCACATCCCTTATAAGTTGGATTCCTAGGTATTTTATTCTCTTTGAAGCAATTGTGAATGGGAGTTCACTCATGATTTGGCTGTCTGTTATTGGTGTGTAGGAATGCTTGTGATTTTTGCACATTGATTTTGTATCCTGAGACTTTGCTAAAGTTGCTTATCAGCTTAAGGAGATTTTGGGCTAAGACAATGGGGTTTTCTAAATATACAATCATGTCATCTGCAAACAGGGATAATTTGACTTCCTCTTTTCCTAATTGAATACTCTTTATTTCTTTCTCTTGCCTGATTGCCCTGGCCAGAACTTCCAATACTATGTTGAATAGGAGTGGTGAGAGAAGGCATCCCTGTCTTGTGCCAGTTTTTAAAGAGAATGCTTCCAGTTTTTGCCCATTCAGTATGATACTGGCTGTGGGTTTGTCATAAATAGCTCTTATTATTTTGAGATATGTTCCATCAATACCTAATTTATTGAGAGTTTTTAGCATGAAGGGTTGCTGAATTTTGTCAAAGGCCTAAAAAAGGCATTTTTAATGTGCAACATGTTCTGTAATAGAAACAGTAACCTTCAGTTAAATAAAGAAATTGATGTGTCAATAACAGATTAATTTTTCATGCCCATATTGACACTGTTCTGATATTTCATACACTGCCTACCCACTTTTCTTTGCCCTGCCCAGGCTCCAGGGACCTACCTGACTTCCTATTCATGCTGATCCCACTGAGACCCTTATCAACCCTGACCTGTTCCCCATGTGCCTCTTGGATCTGCCTTATGTTCCAGGTATAGTTCTTTTTTTTTTTTTTTTTTTTTTTGAGATGGAGCCTCGCACTGTCACCTGGGCTGGAGTGCAATGGTGCGATCTCGGCTCACAGCAACCTCCGCCTCCCGGGTTCAAGCGGTTATCCTGCCTCAGCCTCCCAAGTAGCTGGGATTACAAGTGCACACCACCATACCTGGCTAATTTTTTTGTATTTTTAATAGAGACAGGGTTTCACTATGTTGGCCAGACTGGTCTCGAACTTCTGACCTCGTGTGCCCGCCTCGGCCTCCCAAAGTGCTGGGATTACAGATGTGAGCCACCGCGCCTGGCCTTAAGGTATGGTTCTTTAACACAGAATAGATGCATTCTCTGTAGCTAGGCGTGGTGGCCAGCGCCTGTAGTCCCAGCTATTCAAGAGGCTGAAACATGAGAATCCCTTGAACCCAGGAGGTGGAGGTTGTAGTGAGCGGAGATCGCGCCACTGCACTCCAACCTGGGGGACAGCGAGACTCCGTGTCAAAAATAAAAGTTTTATTCTCTGAAGAAACTGAACAGGAGAGGAGGTTACAGACTCAGAGAAACCAGGCGCCACTGTAGGTGAGGGTGAGGCAGTTGTGTTGAAAACGGACTTGAATGAAAGTCTGCATAATGATGAGTAGGAAACAAGGCACAGGGCGCAGTACTTAGATCGACTCTGTGCTTGACTTAATGCTCTCCTCTGCCATCTTGAAATTCTGAATAATTTTATCTTTGAACTTGTGTTTTATAAGTGAATTTTGATGGGATGACGAAGCATGAATGTGAGCAGAGGAGATATGCATAATACATGTGTCTACTGTTCCTTGCTGCCCTATTTAAATATAGTGTTTCTGATGTCCCATGAGCACAGAACTTCAGTGGACCCAGGATGTATGGTAGGTTAGCAAGCCTCAAAGTGAGTGCAAAGCAAGATGTTGAGTCTATGAGTGAGTATGCTGCTGCTGACAGGCCTGAGAAGCCACACTGCCTGTTCCAATAAGGACTTTCAAAGGCAGGAACAAGGCAATGCATTCTAAGAACGATGACCTCCGAGGAACCCCATCATGTCCTTTCTACTCCTGTTACTTTCTTGTATTAGTCAGACTACCTACAGTAAAAATGATGACATGGAATGGGACAGATAGTAAGACTCAGAGTTTCTTTTCTGTCCCAATTTATTCTTCAGTAAGGAATGTGGAGTGTTAGTAGAATATGTATCTATTAAGAAGTGAGATAAAAATAGGCTGGCCACAGTGGCTCACTCCTGTAATCCCAGCATTTTGGGAGGCCAAGGTGGGTGGATCACATGAGACCGGGAGTTTGAGACCAGCGTGGTCAACATGGTGAAACCCTGTCTACTAAAAATTACAAAAATTAGCCAGGCATGGTGGCACACACCTGTGATCCCAGCTACTTGGGAGGCTGAGGCATGAGAATCGCTCGAACCCAGGAGGTAAAGGTTGCAGTGAGCCGAGATCATGCCACTGCACTCCAGCCTGAGCCACAGAGTGAGATTCTGTCTTTAAAAAAAGGAAATGAAAGTAAGATAAAAATGATTGAGTTTTTACTTATTTATTTTTTTGTGCAGCATTTCCATTTTTCTGGTAAGAATGAAACTTATATTCAAGTACACACTATGAAACAGAAATTGTGTAATTTCAGTCGTCCTGTTTAAGTGTTAAATGTGCTTATATTTGCATTTAAAACTGGCATTGCACAACATAAAGATGAACACTGAAAAATTCATGCTAATTGTTTAAATTTTTAATCTTTTTAAACTTAGAATAACTTTAAATAGTAAAAACAAAACACTATGACAATTCAAGAAAGAGACTGCAGAAGAAAAGAAAAAGTTTTATATTTTAGTAACATTAGTGCCATTTCCCCTGCTTTTGGAACAAGGGGTCCACATTTCCATTTTGTACTAGGCCTTGCAATGTATGTAGCTGGCCCTGGTAGGATGCCTTGCTTCTCTCTCCTGAGAAGGTCAGGGGCCAGGCTTATACCCCAGTGAGAAAGAGTGGTGGATTCTATTCTGGAGGCATTAAACAGCCCCAGAAAAAACAAAAACAAAAAACTTCCATGGACTTAGGAGTTCGCCAAGAAGCAGTAGACTTTCCCCATTCACTCTAGAGAGAATCCAGGGCATGTGCCCGCCCATGTACATGGGATTTCCCATTCGTTTTAGGCCATCACTCTATGAATGTCTTATAGTTCTCAGATGGCTAATAACTTGCAAATATCAGAGAAAATCTTTCAAATGGAAAGAGAGCCACCAGATAAACATCAAATCCCCAAGGAAAAAAGGGGGCATGAAGAGATTATCTGATATGATACAGCATCTGGAAAAAGACACAGAAATTATCAGAAATTATTGTACAATCAAACATTTGGGAACATATCAACGACTGGTATACAGAAAACTACCAGCAACTCTAAAAAGGCGAGACAAAAATTGATGGCACAAAAAGAAGATAATCAGAATGCACTACATGCCTTTATATAAACCTTATAATGTGGACATAATATGTTGGTTTAAATAAAGTGGTTATGTGACTGTATTTGGAGGACTGGGTGAAGGAACGTACAGAAGGGATAGAGAGGCTAAATCCTCATCTAACCTTTAGAGGAAGTCAGTTATTAATGTCTAATATTGGTGAATCAAAGACTAGTAGTGTAAGCATGTCATTTTGGAACATGGAGATAAATTCCAGGAGAAACAGATAAAGAAGTTAAAAGTGCCTAGGGAGCATGGTTGGAGGATGAGAGGGACTAACAGCAGAAGCAGGGGATAGTTGCTTTTCCTCCTAACTCTTCTACTTCTGCTTGATTTGTCAGCTCCATACATGTGTTGTACTGATAAACATTTATAGTAAAAGAAAATAAAAAGAAAAACTACTGATTATCTCACAGAATTTCCAGGAAGCCTGGATAACCATGCTTGCTAGTTGGGCAGGAGCAAATGAAGCGTCCTGTTGAGGATAATACTGCTACCCTAGCTGGCACTGCCTTTGCCACTGCAGTGGTCACTGGACGTTAATGGCGGTGCATATTCTCCACCATCTCTGTGTCTTTTCATCATGGCCACCAGGTTAAATGTCTTGGGTGGTAGCATCTGATTGGCTGAGGTTAGGTCATATGTCCATGAACCTTGGCCAGTTTGGCAGAGGTCACAGAAAAATGGCCTTTTAGGCTTCTAAAGGGGAGATGAGCTCTGCCTTCTGTAAAGATTCATATAGTAGAAGCTGCCTTGATTTTAGGAACGGGATTCAGACACTGGGCAGCTGAAAATAACATCAAATGCACATTAGGGTCACTTTCTCGTGAAAGTGCAGATCACTTGCAAAAATTTGATTTTTTTCTCTTCTGTCAGGCACTTTTTGGGGGAATTTAAATCTTTTGAGGACTGGAATATAGCAGAGGGTACATGACTATCTCTCTCTCTCTCTCTTTCTTTCTCTCTCCATCTATCACCTTTCTATCCAGTCTGTTTAACATTAAGTCCAAGGAGTACAATTAATAAAACAATGATATGACACAGCAGATACTCTGGAAAAGTGTGTGTGTGTGTCCAATGTAGTGATCAGAAACACAACTTCCCAAGGAAACCAGAAACTCTCTACAAAGCAAATATTCACCAGCAAGCAAGCCAGCAAGCAAGCAGACCACAATACCCACAGGAGAAAAAGATATAATTCTCCCCTCCCAGAAAAATGCCCTGTTCTGTTTTCCCCTTCATTAAGACTCTGACGAGTGAACAGCACCCTTCTGAATAATTTCAGGAACTTAGTGTAATGTTCACTACAGAGAACTTCAGGTTGCATCAAGGAACATATATACACAGAAGTCAACTCAAGAACATCTGTCATTTCTTCAGCCAGCACACAGTTGGGGGCTTCATGAAAAAGGACAATTTTAACTTCTATATGCTTTTCATTGATTTGGTGTATTAAACATAATTTCCTATTTACTTTTATTCTGGTGATTTGGGGCTTTCAATTAGAAGCTAGGCAAGCTGACAAACACATTTGTTGCATATTTTATGTATTCCCAAAAGGTTTGCCATTGTGAAGAGTCAGGTTTTGGGGAGCAAAGAAATAAATATGCTAGTGAAGTCAGCTTTCCACAAAAACAACCTGAGGGATGTGCTTCGGTGGCTAGCCCTGATTGTTTGAGACAATGAATGTGTATTACATATTCTTATGTATTTACAGCATATATGTATATATGCAAATGCACACAAGCAATATTTTGAATTTGAGCAGGTAAAAAATTTTCATCTCTCTAGCTCTTACTGATTCTCTAAGCTGCTACGTTTGTTTTGCTGTAGAATTTTCAATAAACACGTCTGAGAATACTCTTCCACCTGGATTCAAAGTAATTTGCATTTCCTCTAGTGTGAAACCAATTCACCGCAGGTATAGGCCTAAGAAATTATAAATATCAGATATAATTTTTGTAATTGCATTTCTTGTCTGAAAGTGGTATTCACAGAAAATGTAACTTTAGGTGAGCATAGCAAGAGTGTGTATTTGCCAGCAAAAGAAACTATCGTCAGAGTGAACAGGCAACCTACAGAATGGGAGAAAATTTTTGCAATCTATCCATCTGACAAAGGGCTAATATCCCGAATCCACAAAGAACTTAAACAAATTTACAAGAAAAAAACAACCCCATCAAAAAGTGGGTGAAGTATATGAACAGACACTTTTCAAAAGAGGACATTTATGCGGCCAACAAACATATGAAAAAAAGCTCATCATCACTGGTCATTAGAGAAATGCAAATCAAAACCACAATGAGATACCATCTCATGCCAGTTAGAATGGCAATCATTAAAAAGTCAGGAAATAACAGATACTGGAGAGGATGTGTAGAAATAGGAATGCTTTTACACTGTTGGTGGGAGTGTAAATTAGTTCAACCATTGTGGAAGACAGTGTGGCAATTCCTCAAGGATCTAGAACCAGAAATATCATTTGACCCAATAATCCCATTACTGAGTGTATACCCAAAGGACTATAAATCATTCTACTATAAAGACACATGCACATGTATGTTTACTGCAGCACTATTCACAATAGCTAAGACTTGGAACCAACCCAAATGCCCATCAATGTTAGACTGGATAAAGAAAATGTGGCACATATACACATGGAATACTATGCAGCCATAAAAAAGAATGAGTTCATGTCCTTTGCAGAGACATGGATGAAGCTGGAAACCATCATTCTCAGCAAACTAACCAGGAACAGAAAACCAAACACCACATGTTCTCACTCATAAGTGGGAGTTGAACAATGAGAACATACGGGCACAGGGAGGGGAACAGCACACACCGGGGCCTGTCAGGGGTTGGGGGCAAAGGGAGGGAGAGCATTAGGAGAAATACCTAATGTAGATGATGAGTTGATGGGTGCAGCAAACCACCATGGCACATGTATACCTATGTAAGAAACCTGCACGTTCTGCACATGTATCCCAGAACTTAAAGTATAATAATAATAATAAAAAAGAGTGTCTTTGCATGAGGAACAACACCCTTGCAGTATTTGTAGATGGTGAACTCTGATCAGGTTAAAAAATCAGCCTAATCTCTACATTTAATGAAGTTGATGAAGAGAAAAAGTCATTAATTCAATTTTTTAAAGAAATATTTTCATGCTGGTCAGAGAGGAAAAGAAGACATAAACAGGTGGCCATGATATTTGGGAAAAAGAAGGACTGATTTTAAACTGCAATTTGGAATGAAGAGCAGAATGTTGATACTAGCAGCGTCTGGCAGGCAGCTTAGTGGCATATTTAGCCTTTCTAGAATCAGGCTTCATACCAACCTGCTGAGGTTTATTTCCATAATTGAAAATCTGATGGAGATGTGGGAAGTAGTATGTACATGGTTATAACCCTAAGCTGGCCCCAGACAGTTCTTGACCATCCACTGTATTAGAGTCCTGTACTGTCTTCAGGTGGTTTGGGGCTGAAGTAGGGGTTCATGTATGGGAAGAAAGACAGGAAGATGCATTATTAATTTGAAAGAAGTAAGAGGTACTTCTTACCTATAAACAATTTAAATAGAAGCTTACTGGGAAGGAAAGCTTCTAATAAATCAAGTAATCCTATTGGCTCTACTGCTACTCAAATCTTAATCTGCTTACGTTATGTACTTTGGTCTAAATTCTATTCCATGGGTCTATACAGAAAAATCTAATCTTTCCTCCCCATGACAGACCTATACACTTTTTTTTTTTTTTTTTTTTTTTTTTTTTTTTTTTTTAGAGACAGGGTCTTGCTCTGTCCCTCAAACTGGCGTGCAGCCCATACACTTTTGAAGGCAGACAACTATGTTGTGTTCTGCAATCATTTGTTTTGAAGAGTAGGCTGGGCACGGTGGTTCACACCTGTAATCCCAGCACTTTGGGAGGCCAAGGCCAGTGGATCACCTGAGGTCAGGAGTTCGAGACCAGCCTGGCCAACATGGTGAAAACCCCATCTCTACTAAAAATACAAAAATTAGCTGGGCATGGTAGGGGGTGCCTGTAATCCCAGCTACTCAGGAGGCTGAGGCAGGAGAATCACTTGAACCCAGGAGGCGGAGGTTGCAGTGAGCCAAGATCGCACCATTGCACTCCAGCCTGGGCAACAAGAGCGAAACTCTGTCTTAAAAATTAAAAAAAAAAAAAAAGAGTAGATATCCTCATTTCCTTCCTCATGATGGAATTTTCATGTTTCATCAGCCTGTTAGTCTTCTCTGAATGTATTCATGTATCAAATATTTATTATATATTAACTGTATCCCAGGCATGCCTAGAGCTACAGTACAGAAATAAGTAAGATATATTCCCTTCTATAAAAGAATTTTGGGGCTAGTAAGTGAGACAAATAAAAAAAGTAGATGCCATGATGAAGTGCTATAATAGAGCTATGCCTAGAGTATTATGAGAGGGTCACTTGTCTTTGTTGGGCAGAAATAAGCAAAAGTTTCAGGTAGGGTTTGACTGGCACAGAGCACAGAGGATCTCCTATACTGTAGAATTTAAAAAATCTCATCTGTAACTATACCTATGTGCCCCTTTTTATACCTGATGTTATTTATGACTTTGATGTCTTTTTTATATCATACTTCTCAAAACTGCCTATTTTATTGCTTCTTTTTAATTAATATCCATTTTTATTCTTATAGTTTCCTTCTACTTTTAAAAAATTTTACTTTTTTTTCTAGATTTTTGAGTTTATTAATCTTCATTCTTCTTGATCTCTAGTAGATTCTTTTGAGTCTATATATTTCCTCTGGGTACTGCTGTGGCCACACTCCAGAGGATTGGGTGTATGACGTTACATGGCTGCTTAATTATAAAGAATTTGTGAAGTTAGGTTTGAGTAGCTCCAAGATTCTCCGAATGACTCTCCTTGGATCCTGTGATGCAATATACCCTTCACCAGATCCCAGTGTTCCTGCTAAGAGGACACATGGGGTAATCACCCCGGCAGACGGTTCTCCTCCTTTCAGCATCCCCTTGACCTCAACAGCCATTTTCAAAGGAGCAGCACCGTCCTCTTTAATTAGGGCCAGCAATGAGGGGAGCTGGCAAATGGGTATGTTTTTCTTAGCTATGTTGCCAACATGAGAAATTTCAGTTCTGGAGAAAGACCCCCTTGCCAGCACAACTAGTTAAGACAAGAATATGACTGCATCTAGATTTCATCAGAATACGATGAGGTGCATCATTAAGCCAGGCAGAGGGAGGCGGACTTGCGTAAATCTACTCTCCTACTCATTCAAAGCAGTAAATTGCAGAGTGTGCACAGGTGATTCCCATAAAGCTATGTTTCAGGCGGATGCCTGCTGGGCTGGCACTTAAGCAAATGCCGTAACCCATTTGTTACTCTGTCTCTGTTCCCTTTCCTTCTTAAAAGCACTTTCTTTTATCAACCTTCCTTCAGGGGATAGTGGTTTCAGGCTCTCCTTATCCTCTCCTCTGTGAAAATTTACCCTTAAGAAAAGATCTAGAGACTTCAACATATATAAATGACTGATACTTAATATAGTGCCTCACCCAGGCCAACACTCATTTTAAAGGGAACACAAAGCCTGCATTGAAGGAAATGAGTGTGTGTGTCTAGAATTTTCATCAGTAGTAGTATGAAGGGCTATTTGGGGGCAGTAGGAGATGCGGACTCCAGTACTGATCGATGGGGGCTTGGCTAGTACCTGAAATGATTGACGAGGGCTGCATGTATGCAGAGCTGGAGTTCTCAACCCGGGGAAATTTGTCTCCAACTCCCAAAAAGAGAACATTTGGCAATGCCTGGAGATATTTTGGAACAACTAGGGGTGGGAGGTGCTACTGGTATCTAGTGGGCAGGGACCAGGAATGCTGCTAAACATCCTGCAATGTACAGGACAGTCCCCCACAGCAAAGAATAGGCCGGTCCCAAATACCAACGGTGCTGAGGCTGAGAGACCCTGGTGTAGAATGATAGATATTTGACAAACAACACTGGCCCCCATGTTGGAAAGACAGCAGGGAGAGCTTTTGTGGGCCAGCTGGAGACCACCTTCCCTGATTCGAGGCACTCCCACTGCCCAGGACATAGAGGGTTTATCCCACGGTGTAGTACAGCCAGATCTTCTGACATCTTTGGAGAATTCAAAAATCCAGATTTTTATGTGACATCTCTAGATGTTAAAACACCAGCAATGAATCCAAATGAACAAAGTTGAGAGAGCCACACACACTTGGCCAAGGGCTGGACTTAGCTTGCTGGCGGCTGACATGACAAGTTGTGACCAGATCGTCCTGGCCCATCAAGGTGACTGTGGATTATAAATCCAGGGCTACAAGCTACCAGGGCAAGGTTCTGGTGGTCAGTCTTTCTGTCTGCAAAGACCAGGACTGTCCCACTGAGGCACAAGCCGAGGAGAGGTCTGTTTTAGCTGCGTGGAAAATAAAAAGTATAGATTGCTCTGAAAACTGTTCTAGCACTATTTAACAGAGTTTACCAATGCAATTTTAGCTTTTCCTCTTGTAAAAATTTCTTTCTTGGGCTCAATAGGCACATTTCAGATTCTGGAGTTTTCTCTTACTAATTCCAGTATCTACCAGACAGGGTTGGTTGTTGAAGAGATCAAATAAGATAATATATGGGAAAGTTCATAGTGTAGAGTTGTCTGCTGTGAAAAGAAGTGTTAGTTGACTGAATACAAAGATAAAACTCCACTCTCTGAATGGGACCGTAGGCATTTTTTTGAACTGGATAGACTCAGTGGCCGGCTCCTGGGATAATGAGCTGAGTTCACTTGCTTGAATTTGGAGGGTAAACACATGTTCTTTGTGTCTGGGAGGTATGCTTGGGATTTCCTTTGTCTCTCCCTGCTTTGGGGAAAAGCAAATTTGGCATGGCCTTTGAATGCTTGCCTCCCCCACACTTTTTTTTTTTTTCAGTATGGAAGCTTTGTAAATTTTCCTTGTTAAAAACAAGCACCATCTTCATACCTGCTGAAACCTAATTCTCATCCAGAGGGATGTGAGGAATAAAGGGGGCAGTGATACCAACAGCGGGTGTAGACAGCCCATCCATCCCACGCAGGTACGCTGGCGTGGCTACATCGACCCGGGAGGGAGGCCGTTTGTAAAGAACCCTTTTTATTGTGACTCTCGCCTCCCTCAGCTCATCCCGAGCCATGAGAAGAGCGTTGTCAATGAGACAGGCCAATTTTACCCATCTTACACAATAGTGCATTACAGACTTTCCAAGAAGACACCATTCAGGGTGAATCACCAAATTCAGGATGAAAAGGTTTTGATTTGCAAAAGCGCTCAAGCATTTCTCTTTAGAGCTGGAGATGGCAGGGAAGGAACCGACGTGCATGCAGCTGCATCACCTTTGGGCCAGGTGTGCTGGCAAGCTCTCCACGCTAGAGCAGGGCAAAGGCACCTAGCATTCACAGGCGCCTTTGTCCCACCGTGGGTGCTGGGACTTGTGAATGCCCTATTTAAGGCAGAAAAGAATAAGAAGGTGCCAGTGATGGTGGGGTATTGAAGTGCGAGGAATCGAGTCAAAGCATGAACTGCATGCAGGTTAACAGCAACTGAAATTAATGTTAAAATTTTTAGGTCCTTAAATAGATTCATCAACACAGGTAGGAGATGATGAGAGAAAATACTAGATTAAGAGTTGTGTCATTTAGGATGATTTCAGCTACTAGTCACTGAATATCTATCTAAAGTGAATTAAACCCTTCTTACTCAGAGTTCAGGCTCAGAACTGGCAGTGTCACCTTCACCTGGGAGCTTGTCGGAACTGCAGAATCCCTAGACCCAGCCCAGGGCCTCCTATAATACATCAGAATCTGCATTTTAATCAGACACACAGGTTATTTGAAGTCACATTACAGTTTGAGAAACAACCATGAAAAAGGACTATTTTAAATCTCAGATAACAAGTAAGACAAGTTAACTAATCAGAGTCAGTTAACTCAGCAACTCAACAATGTCAAGAAGGGCCTGGGTGTTTTCCATTTTTCTGCTTTGCTGTGTTTGATGTCTTTACTTCCATATTCAGGTTTATGGTCCCGTGATCACAAGATGGCTGCAGAAGCTCTGAGCATCACCTCATATAGCTCAACAAAGGGGTAGGAAAAAGGAGCTTCCTCTCAAATATGCATTTTTAACAGCAAACCAATCCTAAACCAGCCATTGGCGAGGGGATTAAAATAATGCTGATTTGCTAAGGCCAACAAACCTTTAACCCCTGGGACCAGGTGGGGCTTGGCCTCCTTTGAAGCTTGTGGCAATTAAATATATGAACAAAATGGACTTCTGTAACTTGAAAGAAATAGGAATGAGGAGGGAAGTTAGCTGGTAGGAAAAGCAGCACTGTGTGGTGCAGGAATTTTTTTGAGGCTGGTTTCATATATTTTGGGACATCAGGAATTTCCTCTAGAATATTTGTTAGAGAGTTAACAAAGAAATCAGCTTTTGATTTGATTCTATGATGACTGACCCAAGGGCTATTATCCCAGGACATACATAGATGGGTAGTTTGTGTTACAGGAAATTCTTTTTTTTTTTTTGTAGACGGAGTTTCACTCTTGTCGCCTAGGCTGGAGTGCAGTGGCGTGATCTCGGCTGACTGCAACCTCCGCCTCCTGGGTTCAAGTGATTCTCTTGCCTCAGCCTCCCGAGTAGCTGGGATTACAGGCGCCTGCCCCCACGCCCAGCTAATTTTTGTCTTTTTAGTAGAGATGGGGTTTCACCATGTTGGCCAGGCTGGTCTCCAACTCCTGACCTCAGGTGATCCACCTGCCTGGGCCTCCCAAAGTGCTGGGATTACAGGTGAGAGCCACTGCGCCCAGCCTGGAAATTCTTAACGATAGAATAATGCAGTTACATAATGTTCGAATGAGAAGGCTAGAAGGGACTTTTTACACTATTTAGAATGGTGCCCTTATTCTGTAGATGAGGGAGAAGTCCAGGTGATTTATGCACTGGTTAGCTGTGTTGGGATTGGAATGTATTGCCCTTTCACATGCTACCATCTTGATGGGAGGTAGTTCAACCTTTTCAATTTGAAATCTGTATTTCGAAGACCTACATAATGTTACCTCTCTGGGAAACATGAATAATTATGTAGAGCAAATCACACAGAGGTCATTTTAAGGCCATCTAAGAGAAATAGGGTTCTGTTAAACAGGTCATAGGATCCCAGATGCCCCTGAATCATGAGACCTGGAGAGCTAGAGAGTAAGGCTATGCTTGACGCAGTCTGTAGGCACTTGGCAAGTGTTTGCAGAGTAATTACTGGACGGGATAAATAAATTAAGTATAAATACGTCTTTTTCAAAAGAGAATTCTCATGCGACTCACCTTCACTGTTGACGTTCCTATATGGTGTATGTTGTTTTTAATTGAATTATTCTGAATAAGTGGGGTAGGACCAATGGATTCCAGAGTATGTATTTTCTCTTTCATACTCTTATTTCTAAGGGTCTAAAAGAAGAAAAACAAATACAATGTTAGACTGCATTAAAGAATGTACAATAGTCCCCCCACCCCTTATCCACAGGGGATATACTTCAAGACCCTCAGTGGATGCCTGAAACTGCAGATAGCACCGAACCCGATTGCCATCAATCGGAACGTGTTTCTGTTCATGTCTTCCACCCACACATTTAATGCCTTTTCATCTTAATTAAGCACTTATGCACTGTGGCCATAACTTTCGCAGTTTGAGGTGCAACCACAGAACTAGTATAAAGTTCTTTTTCCTTCTTCACAATTTCATGGATAAACGATTTTTATCGTAGACTTTAGCAACCTCAGTATATGTATTTTTTCTTATTAAGTTGAGAACTTTCATCTTTTCACTTAAAGGATGCACTTTACCTTTCTTTGGCATAGCCAGATTGCCAGCATCACTACTCTCATGCTTTGGGGCCATTACTAAGTAAAATGTGGGTTAGTTGAACACAAGCACTGTGAAATGGCGACAGCCGATCTGCTCATCGAGATGGTTTCTATGTGATTCATGGGCAGGGAGTGCATACAGTGTGGATATGCTGGACAAAGAGATGATTCACGTCCCAAGCAGGATGGAGCAGGATGGTGTAAGATTTCATCACACTACTCAGAACGGTGTGCAATTTAACACTTATGAATTGTTTATTTCTGGAATTTTCCATTTAATATTTCCCGATGACAGTTGGGCCAGGGTAAGTGAAACTGCAGAAGGCAAAACCATGGATGGTGCAGGGGGCTGTGGGGGTGGTGGGGGACTGGGGGGAGAGTGGCAGGACTACTGTATCATGTTTAGGGTCAAGGGAGACAGTCTTCACGGTACCCTTTGGGCTGATTCTGACTACTTTAGAATTGTTTTTTATCCGTTTCTAGCAATATAATTTAAGGAGGACATTGATTAAGTGTTCACTGATGACAATGACGATAAAAATATTAGAGCCAAATAGCCACTTTAAATTTTTTTCATTAAATCTTACAAAACCCTTGTGAGATAGACATCTCAAAGATTAAAAAAACAGAAGCTCAGATAAATGTATTAATCTAAGGACAGCTACTAAACAGTGGAGCTGGGATTTGAACTCAGGGCTGTCTGACACCTAAACACCATCAAAGCAGCTAATGTAGTTAAGCATTAGTTAAATTCTAGGCATTGTTCTAAGTGCATTATTTCATTAACCCTAACAAAAATCCTTTTTCTGAGGATTGGAAATACCAATTATTTCCTTTTACAGGTAATGAAGCTGATGACTAGAGAGGTTGAGTGATCTACCCATGTCTCTCTGACCCAGGTCTGACCACCATACTATTGCCTGCAGATGAAGAGGAGCAACATATTGTATCCTGTGTTGCTCAAGAGAGCAGAATTAGGACTTAGAATAGCCTTCTAAGAATTGCTCTGTGCCACCAAATGGGTGGCAGACTTCTAGACAAGTTTTCTAAACTTGTCAGCCTCAACTACAAGTCAGCTGGTGACAGAAAACAAACATTGCTATCCAGGGGCTTTTGCTTGTCAGCCTTAACTACAAGTGAGCTGGTGAGAGAAAACAAACATCACTATCCAGGGGCTTTTGCTGGACTTACTGAATGTAACAGAGATCGGATTGGATTGTCTCTAATGTCTGTTTCATGAATAGAGTTCTGTAAATAGTCTGTCTTTTCTGAGGCCATTGTATTTTCAGTATTCGGTCGTTTAGTTGACTGAAAGTGTGTATTCTGTAAAGAGAGAAAGGGATAGGGAGAGAAAGGAGACTGTCACTTTTATCTTCATGTCCTTTGCTCTCCGACATGCATACTCCACTTCTAGCTCTTACACTCAAACATCTACACTTGCAGCTTACTGTAGATGCCACTGTCCTTTTCCACATTTGCACAAGTAGATTTCTCACTCCCAACCCTTATTTTGAAAATAAGGTGTTTGTACATCTTTCATTTTATTTTTAAAAATAAAAGTTGGACCACTGTTTAGATATATTAATCACTTTTCCCAAAACTCATGTTTGGTCATCTAAAAGCCTGTGTCTAAAAGTTGTGAGGAATAGTTGAAGCTTTCATCAATGTAAAGCTTGGGTAATACTCCACTGCCAAAAGTAGTTAATTAATTTCTGCAGAGTTAAGGTAGTAGAAATGGGAGCTCTCATCTGTTTTGAGAAATGTGTACAAAATTAATGTTTTCCCAGAGAAGCATTTTCCAATGTCTCCATCTAATTTGGCTCCATTCTGAAGAGAAGCACAATGATGCTTCAGCAACTTGAAATTTTACTAAGTGAACTAACTAATCCTGCCTTTGAAACAGTGGACTGGGGCTCAAAAGACAAGCTTCTTAGACTAATACTGGGCACTTTCTCTTCTCTCACTCTCTCTTTATTCCCTTTTCTTTCTCCTTCTCTTGTTCCATCTTTTCACTTTGGAAACTGTTAGGTTTCAAAAATGCATCTGTAGCTGTTTATTTTACATGTGTCTGATTTTATGAGTTTATGGGCTCCTGAAAATTAATTTTAAATGAGCTTTAATTACTAATGCTTTGGGCCATTGCCTTTAACAAAGTCAACATAACAATCAGGGTTACCTTAGTTTGTCTCTTTGAAGAATGTAGTCATTCATTTGGGCTCTTATTGAACAGAGCAGCTTTCTAACTGGAAAAACAAATAAATAAAATAAAACCATTGCTATATTTGAATGCTTGAATTTATTTCTTTTCCAGAAATAGCCACCTTTGATTTAAAAAACAGGATTTTAAGTGTGCATTAAGGGATTCTTTTTGTTAATAATATCTTGTTATTTTTCAGAAGAGGAGAGGATCCTATTCATAATATTATGCTATGCAAATACAGAGGCAGAGGTTGAATCATGACCTGAAGGTCTGAATTCTGTTCTTAGCTTGGTGCAGAGTGCTTTGTATGTAACATTAGTGAAATCGGCTTACTTCTCAATACAGTGCCCCCTTGCAAATTAAGGGTAATCAACTCCTAGTTCAAAAGTGAAGGGATAATGAGATAATGTTCAAAATGGCTTTTAAGTTTCTACCTATAGAGGTTGAAGGTGAAAAAAAGAACATTGCAATGTCTGTGGATATCCCCCCTCCCAGGAGGGAAGGCTACTCATGTTGTTCCCCATGGAATGTTCTCTTCAATCAGGGGCCATCACTTGAGTGGTTTGATAATAATAAGCTTAGATTGACTGCAGATAAAAATGGGAAAGGTTGATTAAGTCATTTAGTCCCTTGGCAATTTTGCAAACCAAGCGATTCTTATAAGCATCAGTTTTAAACTGTGCAATACAGGGACCCGACAAATAACCAACGTTCTTGATTCCACATATTGCAGGATTTCAGCTATTTCTCCCCAAAATTAATATCAAATTTCCATTATCTAAATATACCCTGTTATTATCTGTGATTTCCAAGTGGTTTCTATCTCTTTTACCTCTCTCAGTTGAAAATGTGCTAAAATACCCAAGTAATGAAAACACCCATGGTTGCCAGTTGGTTAATTCTTTTAATCAGTTAAACTGATGGTATATAGTATCACAGAAATACAAATCTTTCTAAGCAGAATATTACATCTACACTCCTGTCTTCACTTCATGTCCAGGCATATTAGACTAGAAGATAATTAGTATAGAAGACATATTAGTATAGAAAAGAAAAACAGTGATTTAAAATAAAAAAAAACCTTCAACTATAAACATTCTAAGACAAGTTCAGAAAGAAAAAAGTAATTCTTTTCTTCTAGATTCTCTCTCAAATTTACTTCACACTTATATTTAAAGCGGCTCCCAATGATAATGTTTCAGTCACACCGTATATCTAAATGTGCAAAGCCAAGTAATGTACAAGTCATTATTTATTAATAAGAATAACATGTTGCATTTGTCTAATACCTTACAGTTTCCAAAATGCTTAAACTTACTCTTTTTTTTTTTTTTTTACAATATCTGCTTGTTTTTTCTCAGAAGATTTTTAAAATAAGTTATCTATGTAATTGCCTCACCTATAGTGGAAGTCATCTCTTATTTATTCATTACTTATTGGGTTCATGACTATTTGAAAATTTTAAAAGTAGATGATGTCTAAGAATACCTCAGAAGCTGGTTCCATGTTATGTATAAATACTGCCATAAGCAGACACATGTATACATGCACACACACTTACATACACTCAGCTTCTTCTTTGTTTTGGCTGGTATTCCTAGAAAGAAATTACTTTTCTTTCAAATTCCCCTTGATAACTCACATTATATGTGATTTCTTTCAGCAGTTGCTTACCATTGAGGACTTTTCTATAAAGGCAAAGAACCTGGATAGAAGAAAATTGAGTCATAGGAAGGAAAAAAATACTTTGAAGAAGAAAACTTAGTTGGGTACAATAGGGAAAAGCTAATGGCATCTTTTTTTTTTTTTTTTCTTGAGACGGAGTCTCACTTTGTCGCCAGGCTGGAGTGCTATGTGGTGTGATCTCAGCTCACTGCAACCTCCACTTCCTGGGTTCAAGCGATTCTCCTGGCTCAGCCACCTGAGTATCTGGGATTACAGGTGGCTGCCACCACAACTGGCTAATTTTTGTATTTTTATAGTAGAGGTGGGGTTTCACCATGTTGGCCAGGCTGGTCTCAAACTCCTGACCTCAGGTGATCCACCCGCCTCGGCCTCCCTAAGTGCTGGGGGATTACAGGCTTGAGCCACTGTGCCCGGCCCATCTTTTTAAAGTTATATGGCCACTTCCAAAAACTGTGCTTTCCTCTGTTACATGTAATTTAAGTTCCATGTGGATTCTTAACACTTTAAAATAAAACTATATTTT
The DNA here is from genome assembly GCF_029281585.2 of Gorilla gorilla gorilla. Classification (NCBI taxonomy): domain Eukaryota; kingdom Metazoa; phylum Chordata; class Mammalia; order Primates; family Hominidae; genus Gorilla; species Gorilla gorilla. The sequence goes on along the minus strand of NC_073229.2, from coordinate 37,437,919 downwards.
CTTGTTCTGAATAATGTTATATAGAGATCACCATTTTAAAAAATAAACAATGCCTGATAATTGGTTTTGTGAAGTAAGCAGGAGCAGTGAAATCGACCACAGGGGAACGTCAGAAAGGATGCAAGCAGGGGCGGGGCTTTACACAGTGAAATAAAGGTGTTTGATTGGGACACAGACATGAGCACCATTTAGACAGTATGCTTGTGATACTAAATCACCGAACTTTATTGATGAAGGGGCATCAAGTTCATCTTTAATTTTTTGCCCACACATCTTAGATAATTGTATACACATAAGGGGTGTCCAGTAAAGATTTCTTCACCAGCATATTTTATCACTGTTGCACCCCTCACTCCTCATTCCAGCCACATTGGACTTTCACCACTTCCCTAAACGTTCAAGGCTTCTTCCTGCATCAAGGCCTTTGCAAATGTTGAAACAGTCACCAGCAACAGCACTGACCTAGACGTGGTAGGTCTGCCACAAGGATGAATAATACAGCTGGTTCTGCAGATGTGAGGTGTGACATACTGAATTTTGTGCTATTGGGGCCACTGAAGCGGGACACTAAAACATGCTGTCAAAGAGAGCACAGAGCAATGGGATGGCATAGCATCAAGGAGGGAATCTTGGAAGTAGCCAGGCAGTAAGAGGAAGAAGAGGAGGCATCAAAGGAGACAGAGAAGTGGTCATCGAAATAGGAGTATCAGCTTGGAGCAGCATCTTAGGAGACAAAGAGCTGTAAGAAAGCATATACTACCAGTACTGGCAGGATACTGTGCTAACTAAGCACAGTGCCTGCTACTAGAAAGCACTTCATAGGCCCCGTTTCCCTTCATTTACTCACTTATCCTTTTATTCATTCAACAAATATGCCTGTGTAGCTACTGAGTACTAGGTACTAATAAGATGGAAATGAACAAGATAGATATTGTTCCTATTCTATCATAAAGCTTACAATCTGGAGGAAAGGGAGTGGGGCGAGAAGAGACAATGAAAAAATTAAAATTAACATATAAAATAATATTGGGTGGCAAAAAATGCTATGAAGAGAAACAATTTAAGAGGATAGAAAGATCAGATGGTGTTACATTGGGTAGGGTAGCCAGGAGAAACCTCTCTGATAGGGGGGATTTATTTATTTATTTATTTACTTATTTATGTATTTATGGTTTTGTTATTTTTTAAAATATATTTCCATAAGTTATTGGGGTACAGGTGGAATTTGGTTAGAGTTCTTCAGTGGTGATTTGTGAGATTTTGGTGCACCCATCAACTGAGCAGTATACATTGCCCCCACCATATGCGTAGTCTTTTATCTCTCCCCCCTCCCACTTTTCCCCCCAAGTCCCCGAAGTCCATTGTGTTAATTCGTATGCCTCTGTGTCCTCATAGCTTAGCTCCCACATATCAGTGAGAACATACGATGTTTGGTTTTCCATTCCTGGGTTACCTCACTTATAATAATAGTCTCCAGTCTCATCCAGGTCACTGCAAATGCTGTTAATTCAATCCTTTTTATGGCTGTGTAGTATTCCATTGTGTATATACACCACAGTTTCTTTATCCACTCATTGATTGATGGGCATTTGGGTTGGTTCCAGGATTTTGCAATTGTGACTTGTGCTGCTATAAACATGCATGTGCAAGTGTCTTCCTCAAATAATGACTTATTTCCCTCTGGGTAGATACCCAGTAATGGGATTGCTGGATCAAATGGTAGTTCTATTTTTAGTTCTTTAAGGAACCTCCACACTGTTTTCCATAGTGGCTGTACTAGTTTACATTCCCACCAGCAGTGTAGAAGTGCTCCTGATAGGGGGATTTAAATGGAGAACAGAATGAAGTGACGCATGTGATGTTAGGAGTTGTGATGATGGATTGATGATGATGATGATTATGATGACAAGGATGAAGACTTGAGGATTGGAGGATTGTGTCAAGGGGCAAAGAGAAAGAGACAAGAGTATTATAAGAAGGAGAAAAAGACCAACAGTTTGAATGCAATAGAGGTGTCAAAATGAGATAAGGATGGAAAAAATGTTTATTGGATTGTTTGATTTGACAATTAAGGAGGTTGGTGACCCTAAAGAGAGCAGTTGCAGTGACTTGCTTGGAAGGAAAATCAGCTGCAGAAGATTAAGAGCATAATAGAATATGGATGCAGGGGAGATGTCTTAGAAAAGTTTAGCAATGGGCTGGGTACACTGGCTCACGCCCGTAATCCCAGCACTTTGGGAGGCCGAGGTGGATGGATCATTTGAGCTCAGGAGATTGAGACCAGCCTGAGCAAAAATGCAAAACTCCATCTCTCCAACAAAAAAAAAAAAAAAAAAAAAAAGCAAAAAAAGGCCGGGCGTGGTGGCTCACACCTGTAATCCCAGCACTTTGGGAGGCCGAGGAGGGTGGATCACGAGGTCAGGAGATCGAGACCATCCTGGCTAACATGGTGAAACCCCGTCTCTACTAAAGATACAAAAAATTAGCTGGGCGTGGTGGTGGGCACCTGTAGTCCCAGCTACTTGGGAGGCTGAGGCAGGAGAATGGCATGAACCTGGGAGGCGGAGCCTGCAGTGAGCCGAGATCGCGCCACTGCACTCCAGCCTGGGCGACAGAGCGAGACTCCGTCTCAAAAAAAAAAAGCAAAAAAAGGAGAAAAGTTTAGCAATGAAATAAAGGATGTGTAGGGAGTAGCTAGATGCAAAAATTATATAAAACTATTTTTTAAAAACGTTTGTTTTCCCCTCTAGACGAGGGCTTCTCCACTTTGAAACAATTGATATTTTGAGCTGGATGATTCTTTGTTGTGGGGGTAGGCAGTGGGGCTACCCTGTGCATTGTAGGAAATTCTGCAACAGCTCTGACATCTACTCACCAGATGCCAGTATCACCCCTCCACCCAACTTGACAACAAAAATGATTCCAGACATTGTTAAATGTCCCCAGAGGTAAAATTGTCCCCAGTTTAGAACAACTGCTCTAGACTGAGGATACCTATGTATGTTTGAAACGATGAAGAAGGGCCCATGGAGAAGAAGAGAAAAAAGATATTGAAAAGGGAGAATCTTAAATGTGAAGATCTACAGTCAGTAAGTTCAACATGTTTCCCTGCAAGTGACAAAAAGCAGAATTATAGGGACTGTTAATAAATGCTTTGTTTTATGAGTTGAGGAACAAATATTGTCATTCTAAATTAAGAAGGGGCATTCAAGCTGAAAATTAAAAGAAAAAAATATATTTGTTGTAACAATTTGGAAACCAGCATGCAAACTGTCAAGGAAATGCAGTATTATTAAGAAAGGAAAACCATTAGCTATTTTTTATATATTCATAGAATTAAGACAAATAAGCAAATAGTTCAAGTTGGAGAGCAGATCATGTGGTCCACAAGTTGTCCCTTATTCTGGGAAGTCCTTAATTTGGGATTGAAGACAGATGTTTCTAATGTGACTCATGTATTTTTACCACTTTCTCATGGGCATGGACTGAGATTCTTCCTCTGTCTCCTGGTGATGTCAGCATCATGTTTACATAGAATGGGCCTGCCTAAGTCAAAGCTAGCCCTAAGTCACATGTCACATGGTAAAAATACATAAGCAGGCTTCTCTTTAGATAGATTATAGTTGTGACCTCTAGGAGAATAGACTTATTTTCTGGGTTGAGTATATAAAGTTTAGAAATTGGGGAATATTCCAGAATAACAGCATTTCAAAGTTGGGAGGAATCATTATGATTACTTCACAATCATAAGTTCTCAGGTTGTCAAGTATGGCACATTAAAAATAAAAAATTATGTCTCCTGTAAGAGAACGAATGCGAACATGGTACTTGACAATTAAGTTCTTTTCTTCCTAAATTAAAATCAAATGTTAATCTGCATCTGAAAAGGCAACTGGCACTTATTGTGAACCTACTATATATGGGAAATTATTGGAGTTATTTTATACATATAATATTTTTGAAGCTTAATGACAACTCGGTGAGCCAAGTATTATTCCCATGCAAGGGAGGAAAACTAGCAATCACAAAGTCATACTGCAAAACCCGGCAATATAGAAACAGCTGTTTTATGTCCACAGTTTATCTTTGGACATTCTCTCCCCAGTGATTTTTACTAGTCTCTGATGAGATCTCAGCTTCTTTTTAACAGTGAACACACAAACTGAACTACTTTGGGACTGATAATCAGGTGGTTTTTGTTCAGCCAGTCCCTATCCAGTACGGTTAATTCTACAGATCTGGCTTTTGCTGCTCACTTTATGCCTGTCAGAGCACCCTTCCACATCTCCTGGCACACCTTTCCAGCAACACACTATGGCAATGATCCATTGAGAGTGAAACGAGGTGTCACAAAGAAGCAATTTTCTTTAACATTTGAAATAAGGACTTGAGTTTGCCCATTGGCCTTCATGTAGATAGTCATGATATTTTAATTTGGTAAAGTTTTTGTAAGCAAGTTCATTGGGTGAAAGATTTGTTGGAATTTGTTAAATCCAAAAGAATAATGATGGCCTTTAGGCCATCATTAATTTCTTATAAGTGACCGATTTCCATTACAAGGACCCTTTCATTGGATGAGTTAGTTCTGGTCTAATGTATACATTTTCTTAACTTTCATAGTAAGCATTACTATGTGCTATAGCTATATATTTACATTTTTATCTATATCTGCTGCTCCAAATATTTTCTTGGTTTTCTTCCTTGCTTGCTTTTCACTTGGCTCTTAGGAGCCCAAACAACCCACAATAATTTGCTGAGTATATTTAGCCCAGAAAAAAAGAATGTCTGGGATAAGCTTCACTTCTCATAAAAAAGTAAAAATTGACACACCAAATTGATTTTAAAAATATATATCTGTGGATGTAAGCGTCAGGACATTCAGTGTAAAAGCATACCATGAGTCTCTAATCCAACATCTCACTCAATGGAGCAAGGGATCTATCCCCAATGGGCTTGCAGATGAAGTAATTTCCAAGGCATAGTTGGGTGGGCAAGTGGAGAAAGAAGAATGGCCGCCGTGGCTGTGAGGTGGTCAGTGAGAGAGACAAATCCCTTCCCCCACTCCCATGGCCGTGTGTGCCACTCTTCCTCTATACAAAGACAATTTGCTTTTCATGTAGTAATGAAGAACAATGTTTAACAGACAAAGGAGCTTCTAGTTTATTATTGTGCTGTCTTTGACTAGAGCTAGATGCTGGGAAAAATGGTAATTCACAGTGTGAATGCTTCTTTTCCAGCCGTATGGGTTATGGCTGAGCATGTACATTGTATATTGCAGATGGTACAATAGTGAACACTGTGAGAACGAGGAAAGAATGAATTACGACCTTTTTTTTCTTGCTAGCCAAGAAACCAGGAATTTCTTCACAGCGATTTTTATATCTGTGTGTGTGTGCGTGTGTGTGTGTGTCTGTGTGTGCGTGCGCAATCATGCATGGGTTATTCCTTAGCAATATGCGCTGCTGGATTCTGATAAGTGATTTTAGGTTTTAGAATTTTTTAATTAATGTATAAAATCTACTATGATGCTCTTAGAACACCTGTGTTCTCCTGCCTTTTTTTCCCCTAGTTGACTGATACAAGGCACAGGTGGTGCCTAATTAACTTATTTCATGCAAATAAAAACATATTGCATGATTTCTTCTCCTTAACTATATAATCACTGAAACACGATGGTGCTGATTAAAGCAACAAACTTTGGGAGGGGAGAATTTAGCATCTTTTGTCAGTTCTCCTATGCTGAAGGGATTTATGATCCACGTAAATCTGATTTAAATGGAAAAGTGATGGGAATGTGTATTTCCTATGCAAGAAAACGATTTTCCTCTATTTAGTCTTTTCTCTATGTCATAGGACACTCAGTGATACAGAATTGAAAAAGAGAAAGACCAGATTTCTCATGGAGATGGAGAAATTGGAAGCCCAGATGAGGAACCATCTCATATAAGCAAGCTTATGTGTTTTGATTTCGTGTTCAGATATTCTTATCAATGATTTCCAGAAAGTGGCATTGATTTGCTTTGGAAACAATGATGGAAGAACAGCGAGTGTGTACCGGAATGCTTTTAGAGTTCTAAAATCATACTGGAAAATGTCCGAGCATTCCAACACAGCTATAAACAGTACCATGCTGTATTTATGGGGGGTGGCAAGTCTGTTTTTAAAAGTCTTTGCGATATTATTTCTATGTTTTTAATTTATTGAATTAAAGCCAGATTTATTCAATTAAGATAATACACTTCAAGGTTAACTGCCATTTGCTGTTCATTTAGGCAAGCTATTGTACAGTTATGTAAATTTCGTGAACAGAGACACTACTTGAGTGTCTTAATTACAAGCAAAAAGTGTCATTTAAATATGAATTAAGTGAATAGCTGCCTGTATTTCCTGTTTCTGTATTTTCTGTCTTCTGCCCAATGATCCATACTGTGTTAGAAGATTTTTCTTTTTCCTGTGAAAGAAAAACACCTCCACTATGAAATATTAAAAAAAAAAAAAAGAAGTCGGGAAACGTGTAAAAACGCCATTGTTATTGCATTGATTAGTACTCAGAGCCATTTCTGAATAACAGGGTACCAGGTTTTTTCAGTTGGCCACTGATAGTCATTCTCATATTGTTACTGAGATCTAAAAATTATTCCAGCTTATGCTGGGGGAAATAATTTGCTACATGTGTCATTTGCTCCAATTCATTATATATGTGAGTTCATTTTTTTTTTAAATCCTCTTTTAAAAGTACTAATTTATAACACATCCAAACATTTAGTCTTCCTTACTCCAATGCTGGGCTGTGCATATTTTTATCATTCTTTTATCTTTGTCAAAAGCAACATTTATTTTCAATTTAGAACTGTCACAACCATATTTGTGTTTAGCAAATGTGACCCATGACCTGATACTTTGCTGATTTCTGTGAAACAATTCCCCATGCATCTTGGACTTACTGACCAACATTGTTTTTGTTTGTTTCTGTATTTTGGATGATTCTTGTGTATATATAAAAATGACCTAGAGACAAATCTGGCATTAATCATGAAGAAAGGCAAGGATTCACAATTAGTTAATGAAAACCACACCTCTGTTCTGTGGAGTCAGTTCCCAGCTCCTGTCTCCAGCCTGGGACATAGATGCAGCCTGGGAAGATATTCCCAGCACCCCCCAAGGTAGATCCTGCGTGCTCCCCCAGGAGTGAGAAGTTCACTATTCACTCAGTGCTTGCATCATCTTTTCCAACATGTTCCCACTGATACATTAAAGGAATTAATTGCTCATAATGATCTCACCATCTGTTAACAGAGGTTCATACCTACAGGCTGGTGGCATGCGGTGGTTCTATTCAGGGATCAATAGGCAATGCCGGGCGAACGCTTTCCCACATTGCCTGCCTTTGCACGCTGAAAGGGGGAGGAGGGCTCGGTGCCGGCCATCTGCTCCTTGTCTTTCTGTGCGAGACCTTGATGCGGTCCAGCACAGCTCTGATCTGACTCCAGTCCGATTGGAATGTGGCTGATCTGAGAGCCTCTCAAAGCTGTGAAAGTGAGTCAAAAGGAGATGCCCATTGTCCAGCATGGCTGAAAGAAAATGATCACTTTAAAATTCATAACTCCCAGGTGCCTGCCATCTATTCATGGGAAAAACCCTCTGAACTTCTCTTCATTAAAGAGAGGGGAGTCTTGCTAAAAAGAGAGAAAAGGAAGTAGTTTGTGGGAATGTGCAGGGGATTTTCAAGCTAAACAAATGAGGAATTTGGAATTTTTCACTTGTATTAAAAGAACTGTGTAGGAAGGAGAAGCCCTTATTTAAAAAAAAAAAAAGTGTGAGAGGAGGCTTTCCTTGGACACTAGCAACTAATAAAGAACATTTTAATTTTTCTCCAGAGGAATTCAAAGATCACCCTGTCTTTTTACTTTTATTACCTGGAGCTGTGGAAACTTTCCCATTTGATTCTGAATAACATTCTTAGTCAATTTTCACTTCTGTTCCACAGGGGTGCAGTTTGGATGGGAATTTGGGGAAGAATGAGAGTCTGGGAAATTCCTAAATATGGTGTTAGACATCTATGGACACAGTGAAACTCAAATCCATCAGCTGTTGCATAGGAGACGTTTATGCAGCAGGGCTACTTGTACCCAGTGGAAGCATCTGTCAGGAGAATTCTTTCTGTGCCTTGAAAACCAAAAGAGCCATTAGGAAATAGTAAAGAAATACTAAGAGAATCTCTGTGCCTTGGCAACTCAAGATTCAGAGCTGAGTCTCAGAGCTGTGGGAATCACAGGCCTGGTGGATCTTGGCTATTGGTCATTGTAGACGATCAGTGTTGCATCAGAGTCACACAGGAGCTCAAAGAGGATTTATGGATTAATGGATTGAGAGCCAAACAAAAGTAGAAATAGAGAGACCTATGTTCTGTCTCTTGAAAATCTTTTAACATACAGATGATGATACTTAAGGCCCAAAGAGGTTAAGTGACACATGCTCAAAGTCACCCAGAGTTTGTTACAGAACCTGGGTTATAACCTTCACTTACTGATTTCTAACACTTCATGCTGCCTCTGTTAATGGTGTGGGGTTTAATTTAAAATTATTTTTCCCCAGCTTTCCATCATTAAAACATAGATCAGTATCACCAACCTAAAGATTTAAAAGTTCCCTTTAAAATAAATTCTGAGCTTTAAAGAAGATTATAAACACTAATATTCATTACTAACACATACAAAATAGAAAATCCATCAAGTCAGGTAGTAATATCTGACAGGAAATATTGAAATAAATGATAGAATCTATTGGCAAAACAGGATGGCAAAGTTTAGCTCTTTTGGACAACAATGGCCAAATAAAACAAGAAAGAAGAAAAGTAAAAATTGGCGATGATCAATGCAAAGCCAGAAAAGCACTCATTTGATAAGCAGGGAACTAAAGGAGTAGGTGATGAGAAAGAGATAGAAAAATCTAGAAATAATCCAAACTTCTGGAAACGAGAGAAGATATGTCTGACAGAATCAGTGTTACTGGTCCTTCTTAACGGATAAGAAGTTACCACCTGAACCATATTTTTTCTAGAAATTTCCATTCAGGCTGTTGAGAGTCTTTGTTTTGCATGGCTTTTCCTCTGTGAGAGCCTATCTCTAATTTTCAGTGCAGTGGACAGGAACGTAAAATTCTTTGGACAGAATTGTGACATATTATATTTATAGTGGGTTTAGGTAGAAAAAAAGAAATCCAGGTCAATTGTAGATTTGTTTCCTAATCCAATGTGATTTCTTTTTCTTTTTTTTCTTTATTTTTTGAGACGGAGTCTTGCTCTGTCACCCAGGCTGGAGTTCAGTGGTGCGATCTCGGCTCACTGCAAGCTCCGCCTCCCGGGTTCACGCCATTCTCCTGCCTCAGCCTCCCAAGTAGCTGGGACTACAGTCGCCCACCACCACACCTGGCTAATTTTTTGTATTTTTAGTAGAGACGGGGTTTCACCGTGTTAGCCAGGATGGTCTCGATCTCCTGACCTCGTGATCCACCCGCCTCGGCCTCCCAAAGTGCTGGGATTACAGGCGTGAGCCACCGCGCCCGGCCCCAATGTGATTTTTAAGTTATCAGATTGTTTGACTCGTTGTAGTGTCAAACCCTGTGGGTTATGTATTAATAGTCAGAATTGCTGAAATACGGATAGGGAAAAAACTCAACAACCCTGAAGAGTACAAGTAGGCTGAGAATGGGGATGAAGATTGACAGCAGCCACAAGGAAATGACTAATATTTTCTCAAATATTTTGGCTAGCTTCAGACTGGAGCTTGAGGGTAAACCCAGGGATTTATTCCTGAAGAAGTAAAAAATATAGGGAAGCCAAAAGAGGAAACGAATTAAAAGTGACCAATAATCCCATCCCAAGGATAACTGCTGCTAAATTTTCAGAGTATATCTTAAAAAACAACAAAATCAGATCATAATATTCATATTGTCTTGCGTAATATTTAAGTTAAAATAGGAAATTTCAAATATTTGAACATTTTTGACCCGCCAAACAATGACAACTTTCAGGTGGGTCCATTTAAAAGCTTTTTCCTCTGTGATGGGTTGTGAACCTCTTTCCTTTTCAATAAATATGCATCCAAATTTATTTTTTAGGGACTTGTATATGGTTTAGGAACTATTTCAGTAAGTATTGAAGGTTCTGGTCACCTCAGCTCTTTTCACGATTGGATTTAGACCTATATATAGATGTCACAGTAGAATTAAAACTATTTGAACCAGCACCGTGGCTCACACCTGTTAACCCAGAACTTTAGGAGGCTTGAGGTCAGGTGGTCGAGACCAGCCTGGCCAACATGGTGAAACCCCGTCTCTCGCTACTAACAATACAAAAATTAGCCAGGTGTGGTGGGAGGTGCTTGTAATCCAAGCTACGTGGGAGGCTAAGGCAGGAGAACTGCTGGAACCTTGGAGGCGGAGGTTGCAGTGAGTAGAGATTGTGCCACTGCACTCCAGCCTGGGCTACAGAGCGAAATTCTGTCTCAAAAATAAATAAATAAATAAATAAATAAATAAACAAACAAAACAAAATAAAATGAAAACAATTTTTTGCTCTGGGAATAGAGCTTATTAAACAATTACTTAAACATTTACTTTTTTTTCTTGCAATGAAATGATAGCCTCTTCCTACTGATCAATACTCCCTCCTCATAGTAAAAAGCTGAGACTATCTTCTCAATTATTAGACAAGCAGGAAAATAGTTAATGAGAATGTATCTTAAGAATGAGATATACAAAAGTACCTAGCTCAAACAATGACAATAATACAAGCAATATACTTAAAAACAACAACAACAAATCCCCAAAGCGACAAACAAAGAAACAAAAAAATAACCAATGAAGCACAGTACAGAATTCAGAGGCAGTTTGTTTCTTTAGGGGATTTCGGTGAAAAATGCAGTTGGTGGGACTACAGGGAACAGTTGATAACTGGCTGTGTTATGACTTGTGGGTCTCAAAGTTTTGACTTCAAGACTCACACCCTTAGGGTGTTCTGACTCCCAGAGCAATATGTAATCGTGAATGTGTTTATATCAAATGTCATCTGACACATAATCCTGTCCTTGTTTTTCAGGGTTCCCCCCCCCCCACTGTTATTAGGGCTGGAGTTGCCCATCTTTTCTATTGATGGATGCGTGTTTTTTTTTCCTTTCAAGGATGCTATAGGGAAATTGCCTCTTCTTTTAATTACTCAGGTTATGAAAATACAATTTTCTTTTAAACTTTCCATTGCCATTGTAATCACTTTACATTTGCACAATCATCTGACTCAATTTTGTTCCCAATTCTTGTGTTCAAAATTAATAAATAGGAAAGATTTTAAAAGCCCACAGCAAAAGCAAACACACTTTAATGCTACCCCCATCCTTCAATTCCCACAAACACAGGGCTTGTAGGGTTAGCTGATCTCTGGGTTTTATTATTTTCCCCTCTCCTTTCTTTCTTTTTTAAAAAACTGTGCATGGAAAGCAAAAGTTTATTGGGGGCAAGGGTTCAATGACTATTTTTCCCTCGAACAAATTAATCTTGTATAACCTGCATTATAAAGGCTATTTTTAAAAAGAGGAGGAAATAATCATTGGGGCCTTATTTGGAACTCTTGTGGGTTTGAGCTCACATTTGCACCAGCCAGAGATTTTCAATTAGCAGTGCCTTAGAAAACAGGGACCCCTGCCTTTGTCAGTGTCCTGTGGAAGAAGAAGAGCAAATAGATTGGAAATGGTCTTATGGCTCAAGCTCCTGGGAAAATGTAACAGGTGTTACAGCTCAGCTGGGTGTGAGATTTATGAAAAAAGCCCACTCAGACTTTGCCCATAGAATTCTGCTTTCTAGCCAGGGCTTCAAGTAGGAAGAAACTAATGACTTCATTACCATCTCAATTCTGGGAAATGCCTGGTCCAGACCTGACTCATTAAAGGAAAGGTATAGCACTCTGGGTGACCTTACAAGATCAAAATGTTATTTAGAGCAATTCCATTAGTCAGGGCCATAAACCTGAAAGAACACACCCTTTAGGAATAACACTTTAGCCATAAAATAAGAAAACAAAAAGAAAAACAAAAACAAAGCTCATACAAAAAAGGAGGGAGAAAGAAGGAAAAAAAAAACATATTCTGTAATCATCATGCTTCACTATTTCCTCCACTCTTTGAAAAGCCTCCACTTCCAGCACTTCTTCCCCTCGCTCTGTGTTGTGACACATTAAATAGCTCTTGTCGCTGTCCCATTTCCAATGGATTATAATGGGGGGGCGGGGTGAGGTGAAAGCCAGGGATGATGTCAAATTTCCAAACAGCACGAGATGAAATAAATCTCTTCTGTACTAATAGTACTTAATAGTACTAACAGTAGTAGTACTTAACTTGTATCAATTAACAGTAAATTTTTTATTAGATAAGTGGTTTTTAAATTAATCTGCAATGGGAAAAACATAGCACATGAGAGTCTGTCTTCTGTCCTATTTATCCTTACAAACAATCCTTCGGAGCCATTGTATTGCGTTTTATTTCACATTGCTACTCCACTGAAAGAGAACTTGGCCAGTCAAATGCAATTTCAGTAACCTTCTCACAGTCTATTTATCTCCAAATGCCAGGCCCCTAGTGGGGGGTCCTCCACCCCCATATGACTCATGTTTATTATGTTCCCACATTCTCTGTTTTCCAGAACACCTTTGAGAAAAAAAAAATGTCAAAAGATAGATTGTTCATAAGACTGAAGCTATAAGGCTTGTGAACTTGCTTTGGAAAACCTAGCTATCCTGTACTACACCCCCATTCCTGAGAAAATAAACTTGACATTGAAGCCTCTAGTCATCATTTCTCTTATTCCTAGTAAAGTATGTGATGATGTCTTTCCAGTAGATCTGAGACTTCCTATGTCCTAGGGGACATGCTGCCCCTTGAACTAGAGCTAGTCACCAAGAAAGCATTAGGCTGGGTTGGTCTCACGCCATAGGAGTTAAAGCCAAATGGGGTGACCGTTGTTTGAGCAAAGTAATTTGGATAACAAAGCTGCTGAGTGTGGCAAAATTACCTATTAAGGATTTGTAACTCTTGGTCATTACATATCAGATTAGTGCCTGCCCATCATCATGAGTATTAATTAGAGTTATAATATGATTTTTGGCTTATTGTAGGAACAACGAAGTGGCCTATTTAGTGGTCAAAACAAATTGGTTATGATATTTGGGACATTATTTCAGGATGAGAGCTTTAGGGTAGAGATTAGAATCCCTTAAAGAAACGTTTGTTTGACAGTAGACCATATTGCTACAGAAGGATGTCAAAGGAAATCTTGCAGAGATTTATTGGTACACCTATGACATTTCTCTCCTTCCCTTTTATTTTACTTCTACTCATTTCTCTCTTTTCCCAAGGTAAATATGTATGAATGAAAAAGTATAAAAAGCTTACGTAAGTAAATTTTACCACTTATCAATTAATTTCACCTGCAGCTCTTCACAACAGTTCCTGGAGGTAGACAGATGAGGAAACTAGGCTTAGATAATTTGTTATTTAGGCTTAAAACTCACATTTCCTGGTGATTCATCCAATGCTTTTGCATTGTCCTGAACTTCTGAGGACAGTGGGGTATTAGGTCATGTTAACCATGTACGGTTTTGATGCAATTTTAAAAATACTTCTAAGCACTGTTCCATACGGCAATCCTTTTTTGTTTGTTTGTTTTTTGACAGTCTTGCTCTGTTGCCCAGGCTGTAGTGCAGTGGCATGATCATGGCTCACTGTAGCCTCAACCTCTCAGGCTCAAGCGATCTTCCTACCTCAGCCACCCAAGTAGCTGGGACCACAGGTGTGTGCCACCATGCCCAGCTAATTAAAAAAAAAAAAATGTATATATAGTAGAAGGATCTCACTATGTTGTCCAGGCTGGTCTCCAACATCTGGACTAAAGTGATCCTCCTGCCTCAGCTTCCCAAAGTGCTGGAATTACACACATGAGCCATCATGCCTGGTCAGCATTTAATAAATTCTTGATGATGACAGTAGATAAACTCTTTAAAAAATGGTTTTACTTACTGTTTCTTCCTTAGGCTGTGTAGCAGGGTTTTGAGCTGAAAAATAGAGTGATTTTTAAGGGCGTCTGAGGGTTAGTGATTCATAAAATCCTTAAATGTCCAGTGGAACACATGAAGAGTAGGATCTCTGGCTTCAAAGGATAAGCAAGTAAGGGATGGAGTGCTTAGGTGGAGGAAAATGCTTTGATTGTAATGGGAACATCCTGAAGATGTCTTACTGAGAAATGCACCCTGTAAATCAGTGGCCCCCAACCATTTTGGCACCAGGGATTGGTTTTGTGGAAGACAATTTTTCCATGGATCAGTGGAGGGGATATTGTTTCAGGATGATTCAAGAGCATTACATTTATTGTGCACTTTATTTCTATTATTAATACATTGTAATATATAATGAAATAATTATACAACTCATTATAATGTAGAATGAGTAGGAGCCCTGAGCTTGTTTTCCTGAAACTAGATGGTCCCATCTGGAGGTGATGGGAGACAGTGACAGCTTATCAGGCATTAGATTCTTCTAAGAAGCATACAACCTAGATCCCTTGCATGTGTAGTTCACAATAGGGTTCACGCTCCTCTGAGAATTTAATGCCACCACTGATCTGACAGGGGGCAGTGCTCAGGCGGTAATGCAAGCAATGGGGAGCGGCTGTAAATACAGATGAAGCTTCATATGTGAGTTGCTTGCCTGCCACTCACCTCCTGCTCTGTGGCCTGGTTCCCAGTTCCTAACAGGTCACAGACTGGTACAATCTGTGGCCTGGGGGTTGAGGACCCCTACTGTAAATAACCATTAACACTCAGCTTTCCCTACTTCTGACTGTGAAAATTAAAAAAAAAAAAACGAAAAACAAAAACAAAAAACCCATCCTGGGAGGTGAGTGAGTGATCAGGAGCACTGGCAATACGACTAAGGTCTTTGCTGAGCAAGCAGAAAGCAGACACAGGGCTCAGCATCCTGGCTTAGGTTGTCACTTTCCCAGTGAAGAAAAAAGCCACAGGGCTTTGGACAACTTTTGAAGCTGATCAGACAGTGATAGAAGTATGGATAAGCTAGAGATGGAATAAAAGCCCAAGGGAGGCGGGAGGGAGAGAGAGAGAGAGAGAGAGAGAGACAAAACAAAAAGAAAATAAATGACAAATTGAGCTAGAAAAGTTGTTTGTTATTCAAACCTGAGGCAAACCTGGTTTATTAATAAATTAGGGACCTGATTAGGGACCTATTGTTATTAACTAAATAATTACACTCACTGTGTTTTGAAAGTTTGCACCAGCCCAAAGAAAATAGAGATAAGTAAGATACTCCCTTGGCTTGAAGGAGGCAAATGAGAGTTTATAAAGCATTAACGATTGCACAGCACTATACCTGAAGGATTCACTTATTGTTGTGTATTGGGATGAGCTTTAGATTGGATTTTGCAGATCGGCTCACAAAATCTCAGATACATGGGCTAAGAGACTTAAGGCTTGTTCAAAATAAATGTGCAAAAAATGAAACATTAAGTGGAGGGTAGTAATATGTGGGCCCCATTCTCCTTCTGCTCAATGTTTCGTACCAGTCATAGAACCTTTCTGGTTCTCTGTAAAAACTGTGCCTCTGAGTCACAGAGTAAGCTATGCCTGCATAAGAATCACTTGACCATTTCCCAAAAATGGAAACCATGTCAATATGAGCTTCTTGGCATTTTTACTCTTGCTAATGATGTGTAATTAAGTAGCTCAAAATGATGCTATTGGTCAATTATCAGAATTGTGTTATGATTTTTAGAAGCAGGTTGAGAATTTTTTAAAATGTATTATTTTAATTTCCACTGATATGCTGAATCTGAGTTGGTTTTTATTTTAGAAGTTGGCAGAAACAGAAACTGCTGTTATTTTAAATATTATTTCTACATTGGAATTTTGGTGACATAATCTAATCAAAGTGTTTGCTATATTTCCTTCATGCTTTTTTTTTTATCCTCACTTGTCAGTGTAAATGGTAAAACAACACATTGAAACTGAAGTTTTATTCTAGTGTCCATTTAGTGTTATTTGACCTAACTTTTCTACAGTTATTATTAGCTCAGATAATGAGGCACAAAGATAACAATATTTACATAGTGCCTTTTTCTCTGTGGTTTACAAAGCAGAGATTTAAAAGGCTTATTACATTTATATTCCTCTGTAAGTTTAGGACAACATTGTCAATCCTATTTTATAGATAAATAAACAGATACAGAAGTTAGACAGTTACATCCAATATTTTGATTCTTCTTGATTACTTACTTTTAGTTCGTTTCTTAAAATAATAAAAAAGACTTAAAAACTATTTTCCATGAATTAAAGCATAAAGTAACCTATTTATATACATTTGGTTTTAGATTTTCCATTTATTTCATAATAACAAGATGGCAATGAGAATGTCAAATCACAAACTCTTAGAGTAAATGGTTCAGATTATGAATGATTAAAAACTGTGAAATGTTGGGGGGCTGTTGAACAACCCAATAAATTCATATTATATTTTGTATTTCTTAGGTACTAGATGTCTCATCAAAGCTCACTTTTGTGGAAAGCACTGATGAACTGTATTCAGGGGGCATTATGTCTGTACCCCATTTTCCATGAAACATCGTTGCATTCCAGACATGCTCCCTCTCAAACTGGGTTTTATGTTATTTGCTACATGCAAGGTTGTATGTAGGTGAAAAGATTGCCCAGTCCCTGAATCTTAGGAAGTGCTGAATGTGGTGTTCAAATCTTATTATTATAACCTAAGGTTCTCGCGCCACTGTGGATCTGCAAAGGCCCGGGATTAGATAGCTGGGAGCAGGGTTCTAGTAGCACTTACAAAAAGAATCCTGAAGCAAAAGGAAGAGGGACCAAAATGATTAGGTTTTCGGTGGGTTGGTTTTTTTTTTTTAGTTTTTTTGTTTGTTTGTTTGTTTTTTGAGATGGAGTCTTGCTCTGTTGCCCAGGCTGGAGGGCAATGGCATGATCTCGGCTCACTACAAACTCTACCTCCAAGGTTCAAGCAATTCTCTGCCTCAGCCTCCCGAGTAGCTAAGATTACAGGTGACTGCCACCATGCCTGGCTAATTTTTTTTTTGTATTTTTTGTAGAGATGAGGTTTCACCATGTTGGCCAGGCTGGTCTTGAACTCCTGACCTCATGATCCGCCCACCTCAGCCTCCCAAAATGCTGGGATTACAGGTGTGAGCCACCGCACCCAGCCAGTTATTTTCTTTTTATTCAATTTGGTCTTTCGTTTCTGCAACTTTGCATAAACTTGGCCATTTTGACTGCCTCTCTAGACTATCTCCAATTGATAAGGTTATGACTTGGTAACACATTATTAAACCCAACACATATCATCAGGTTAAGTGAAGTGTGCATACCCAATATCCTGAAAATATATTATAAATGTTTTCCCAAAATGTAATTGGGCAAGAGTGAGGTGGAGTGGAAATGACTCTTTGTAAACTGTCCATGCTCACAGCATGAATGTGTTCACATGGAAAAATGTCTATGTTTTTAATAGTATTAAATCTTCATAATTATTTTTCATTGTATAATTTTCATGTTCCTGAAATATGGTCAGTGGTTTTGTTGTATTTGAGTTCTGTAAATAAGAAAATAAAACATTTAAAAACTGATTATATGAAGAACATTTTTTAAAACTGAGATTTGCTATATCCGTTGTCCTTATTTGCAGA
Organism: Gorilla gorilla gorilla; assembly: GCF_029281585.2. Taxonomy (NCBI): domain Eukaryota; kingdom Metazoa; phylum Chordata; class Mammalia; order Primates; family Hominidae; genus Gorilla; species Gorilla gorilla. The sequence continues at coordinate 37,420,159 of NC_073229.2, read as the reverse complement.
TGCAAATGTATACACAGGTTCTTTACCTGCCTGTTTGCTTCTCCTGGGAACTGTGGAGATGCCGATTATTTCAGATCTTGTTTGGAAAACTTATTGTTTAATTTGTGTTTTACTCAAATGAACTAAGCTTTGCTTAAATGATTGTTTTGGATCAGCTTTGTAACTAAGCTTATTACTGAAATCATAACCCATTCCTGTGTCTAGATGTGCGTGGAATTCTTCCATTCATTTGTGTCATTTCCTACATATGGTTATTTAGGGTAGACAGAGCGAAAAAGATTTAAAGTCTTCTGCAATGCTAGAAAGTAGCACAAAGCTATATTAGAATTTCAGCAATATAGATGTAGTTTTGTGTAAAGTATGGGGCTTTCATACTGAAGGTAAAAATGCTGAGATATATGTGAATTAGTGTGACTTTTGCTTAGGGGAAAGTTGGCAAAAGCAATCTCTTTCTTTCTTTCTTTCTTTCTTTTTTTTTGAGACGGAGTTTCGCTCTTGTTGCCCATGCTGGAGTGCAATGGCACGATCTCGGTTTACTGCAACCTCCGCCTCCCAGGTTCAAGGGATTCTCCTGCCTCAGCTTCCCGAGTAGCTGGGATTACAGGCATGCACCACCACGTCTAGATGATTTTGTATTTTTAATAGAGACAGGGTTTCTCCATGTTTGTCAGGCTGGTCTTGAACTCCCGACCTCAGGTGATCTGCCAGCCTCAGTCTCCCAAAGTGCTGGGATTACAGGTGTGAGCCACCGCACCTGGCCAAGCAATCACTTTCTTGAAGTGTCACCGTTGATGATGAAGAGTAGAGAGTAAATTCCATATGTATTGTGAGACCACATCATGTCTAGAAAGGAGCATCCTGGATGGTCTGGCCCACAGGTCTAGCTTTGCACTTACTGGCTCTGTAATCCTAGAAAGACACTTTTCCTGAACCTTGGAATCATAAGCTCTTTGAACTATTTTGCTCATCTCTAATATGGGGAGATGAATTCCTATTTATCTCAGAGGAATTGTGGAGAACAAATGTACTCTATTGTACTGTGATGTACTATATAAAATGTGTTTTTATTACTGTATTATTTTGAGCTCAGACACGAGAAATGGAGTACAAGAAATGTAAAGTAATTCAAGTTTGCTACCAAATGTGGAAAAAGTGATTTTATTTCATTATATTCTTATAGTTTGCCTATTTTTTTTCACAGATCCAGCAGATAAGCCAGTACTTAATGCCAATAATTGCTCCAACTGGGGTGGAAAATGGATATTTATACTTCAAATTTGTGGATATCAGTTTTCCAGGAGGCGAAAACAGGATTGGCTCCTACTTCAGAAAATGATCTAGGGGTGAAGAGGTCCTTACTGGCCTTTTCCCCACTGAGTCCCAGCTGGTCTCCTGACAGGGGATTTTGGGGACGGATTCACCAATGTGTGACAGTATCCATGCATAAAGATGTGAACTGTCTTCTCCCCAAACTTTTAATCTATGTAAATGCAACACTACATTCCAATGTATTTCTAAGACAGTTTTGCTCTATGCCAATCAGCAGATGAGCCGGGGCTCATTTTTTGTGGGGTCTGGTTCTTACCTGTTTCCTCTGAAATCCTATAACATTTTATTTTTTCTTCTCTTGGACATATCACATATTTCCTTGATTTCTACTTATCGCAGTAACTGTCTTTTCATTCACATTAAGGTAACTTTATATTGTGGAGTCAGACAGTTCTCTCTCTGCTACTTACCAACTGTCGGATCTTGTTTGAGCAAACGAATTATATTCTTTGAGCCTCAGTTTCTTTATCTATCAAACGGGGATAATTATTTCCAAGCTCAAAATGCTGTTGTAAGTATGAATTGGAATAATGAATATAAAATATGGTACATGCTAGTCATTCATAAGTTTTTCCTTAAAAGTAGACTGTTTCATATTTATATTTATATCTCCCACAGTGCCTCAATCATAGTAGATGCTCAATAAATGTGACTCAGTAAGCATGGTGGCTCTTTTTTTTTCTGTACTTTAAGTTCTAGGGTGCATGTGCACAATGTGCAGGTTTGTTACATACGTATACATGTGCCATGTTGGTGTGCTGCACCCATTAACTCGTCATTTACATTAGGTATATCTCCTAATGCTATCCCTCCCCCCTACCCCCACCCCACAACATGCCCTGGTGTGTGATGTTCCCCACCCTGTGTCCAAGGCGTAGTGGTTCTTGCCTGTAATCCCAGCTCTTTGGGAGGCCAAGGCAGGTGGATTACCTGAGGTCAGGAGTTCAAGAGTAGCCTGGCCAACATGGCAAAACCCCATCTCTACTAAAAATATAAAAATTAGCCGGGCTTGGTGGCAGGTGCCTGTAATCCCAGACACAGGAGAATTGCTTGATCCCAGGAGGTGGATGTTGCAGTGAGCTGAGATCATACCACCAGGCTGTGGCCTGGGTGACAAAGTGAGACTCCATCTCAAACAAACAAATAAATAAATGTCTGTTGAATGAAAGAATGATGATGACTTCTGGTAACCCCCATCTATGCAGTGATAGTCTTCCTTTCTTAGTTATGAATAGATCATTTCTATGGGGATCTGTTTGACTGTACCATGGCTTCCACCCTTTCAGATTCCATGGACATCAAAATATTGTGCCCTAGTTTTTACTTAAGACTTTGACACACCCGGGGCCAGTGAAGTAAGATATGGAAGAAAAATGCTGTGTCCCTTGGGACTGGAAAACTCAGCCACAGCCATCAGAAATTTCTGAAAATGCCAAGTAAATGTTGGTAATGAGGAAAACCTAACACACTCACTCAATGGCACTAGGTACAGCATTGTCTAAAAAAGAAAGACGTGAGATGTGCTAGGATCAAATTTATTTACACGGGTCTACCTCTGGACTCATAATTCACCAACCGATACACTCCAAACCCTTTCTGGAGGGACAGTTCTTTAACAGCATTTAAGGAAATTGATGAGCATTTGGAGACTTCGTACATTTGCTAAGACTGAGATAGTCTCACGGCTGGTATCATGAAACAGGAAAGCCCCCTTTAGGGGTTAGAGAGGTTCACTCTCCAAACTCATGGGATCAAATGGAAGTAAATCTGCTAAAGGCTTTTACAGAGTAACCAACATGTTTCCCCAAATTTTCACATGTAGCACAAAGAGACAAGAATGGAGTCACAACACTAGAACTTACTTTGTGATTGAAAAGTATGGGATAGGGAATGAGGTGGTGAAAGTTACATGCTAGCATGCATGCTAAGCTGTCCACTATTAGTTCATCAGTTTCATGAAGGCTTCTCTGATCTTTGACTTCTGTTTTTCTCTCTCCAAACAAAAGAACCGTAAAATCTTGGGAATCCCTTGAATAGAGAGCCATAGTTGTTCTTAATAAAAATTACAGTAGAAGGATCATGGCAATGTATAGAGTCTGCCGATACTCATACTGTGGACATGAGTTTGATTTTTAAATGTGTAATTAAGGTAATTCAGAATGATGACAAACAGGAGAACTCCCGATAGATGACACAAAGGCCTACTGGCATTCTCCTTCAGGTAAGGAAGGAAAAGTCTGTTTGGCATCGGTAGAGCGTTTGATGCCAAACAGGATGTCTCAGCATTATGATTCAGTAATTACTCTCTCTATCTTTAAATAGAACCAAAACTTATTCTCAGTTACTGGTTAAGAATCTTCTAAGAATGAAGTTATATGACTAAAATGGTTGTCTATGCAATTGCTTCCAGACTCATCTAGGAAAGAACAGAGCATCTAATATGCGAGTCAGAGAATCTGCGTGACAAGGTGCCCCAAATTTGGGGCCAAGACCTAACTGTTTCTACTTAGTCACTTTTTATTTTATTTTATTTTATTTTATTATTATTATTTTTTTTTTGAGATAGAGTCTCGCTCTGTTGCCCAGGCTGGAGGGCCGTGGGCCGATCTCAGCTCACTGCTGCCTCTGCCTCCCAGGTTCCAGCTATTCTCCTGCCTCAGCCGAATAGCTGGGATTATAGGCGCCCACCACCAAGCCCAGCTAATGTTTTGTATTTTTAGTAGAGACGTGTTTTGGCATGTCGGCCAGGCTGGTCTTGATCTCCTGGCCTCAGGTGATCCACCCACCTTGGCCTCCCCAAAGTGCTAGGATTACAGGCATGAGCCACCGCACTTGGCCTCAGTCACATTTTAAAACTAACTTAGCTGTGCAATGAATACTCCTATATGTCCTTTTTTTTTTAATCAGAGCCTGTGTCTACTGTAGAATCTATTCAACTGAAGGGTCTAACCTCTAATAACATCATCCTTTTTTGCCTACTCTAAGTTCTATATAAAATTTCCTCCAGTTTCTCTCCCCAACTATGGCCCCATCTCTCAAGGAGAGACCTGCTGAAAGCCTCAGACTCTAGGACACTTTCCCATATGTTCAGCATCCTCACTCTACCACCAGCTTGTCCCCTCCAGGTCCATCCACAGTCCTGGTGCAGTCCGTGTTCTTCCTGCTACATTTGGGACCATTTCTCCGTGGAAGTAGAGAAATGCACTTCTGGGTTTCAAAAAGCAAAAGCTAGTATTTCTTCTGTCTCAGAAGCCTGTGCTTACTTTGAACCACAGTGATTAAAGATGCTAGGTGACCAGGGATACCTTGGGTTTAGACATGATACAGGTTAATTGACAAGATTTTCACAGTGGAGCAGAGACAGGAGAAACGATGGGAAATCATTGCAGCCATATGTGACTCTATGAAGCTGTTTGGCATCCATAGGCTTATGTCTGGAAGTTATTCATGTTTTTGTTTCCTTTTTTTTCTGAGATGGAGTTTCGCTCTTGTTGCCCAGGCTGGAATGTAGTCGTGCGATCTCGGCTCACTGCAACCTCCGCCTCCCGGGTTCAAGTGATTCTTCTGCCTCAGGCTCTCAAGTAACTGGGATTACAGGTGTCCGCCACCACGCCTGGCTAATTTTTTGTCTTTTTAGTAGAGATTGGGTTTCACCATGTTGGCCAGGCTGGTCTCGAACTCCTGACCTCAGGTGATCCACCTGCCTCGGCCTCCCAAAGTGCTAGGTTTACAGGCGTGAGCCACCTTGCCCGGCCCATTGTTTCCTTAGAATGATTATACAAAATATATTCTTTGTGATAGCTGAAATAACACAAAGACTGCTACATATTTTAGCAATAATACTAAACTTTAAGCAAAATATATTTGACAATATAAAGAATAAATAACATATTTATTCTTAATATTAATTGTGAATGAACAATAGTGATCATTATTACCAGCAATACATTATTTAAGTCATAAAAACCAACATTTACTACTTCATGCCCTGCACTGTACCAAGCGCATCACACATATTGTCTCATTTAATATTCATAATAAGTCCATATGGCTATTATTATTATTACTACTACCCCTCATTTCCAGATGAGGAGGTTAAAGTATACAGAGTTTAAATTAAATGCCAAGGTCTGGCCCCTTTAAAATGCATGAGCCAGGGTTCAGACAGAAGCATTATGGTAGCAGAGCCTTTACTCTGAATCTCTGGGCTATTGATAGCCAGGCAGAGCATTTTCAGAGTGATTTCTGTGCTTAAGGATTTTTTGATGCACAAAATACAAAAAGACAGGACAAATGAAGTCTGTGTCTTTGTGACTTGTCCTCCTGTAACCTTAACTGAATGGTTCTAATACAAGACTTTTTAAATTCTGGGCTTGAGATATAAAAAGCCAGTATTATTATTATCATTATTTATTTATTTATTTTTCTTTGAGACGGAGTCTGTCTCTGTCATCCAGGCTGGAGTGCAGTGGCGCGATCTTGGCTCACTGCTAGCTCTGCCTCCTGGGTTCATGCCATTCTCCTGCCTCAGCCTCCCGAGTAGCTGGGACTACAGGCGCCTGCCACCACACCCAGCTAATTTTTTGTATCTTTAGTAGAGACGGGGTTTCACCGTGTTAGCCAGGGTTGTCTTTATCTCCTGACCTCATGATCCACCCACCTCGGCCTCCCAAAGTGCAGGGATTACAGGCGTGAGCCACTGCGCCTGGCCAAAGCCAGTATTATTAAGGGGGTGATGATTCATTACAAATCTGTACCTCATCAAATCAGGATATTTAAGCATAATGTAACTTGAGTGAGTGTCCATGTGACTTCTCTGCTCCACATTTATTATGTGGCCTCCCCGACATGGGGGTGCTCTACCAAGATCTGGCTTGTAGGGGCTCAGTGCTCTGGCTCTCAGTGCTCTGAGAAACAGTATCATCAATTGCATAAAGGAAGGCAGGAGTCCAAATCTGGACAGAAATGCATTGAAATGACCAAGGCAATGGTAACTACTGACAAAAGAGAAGAAGCTGGGCAGTCAGGAACTGTTGGAGACATTGGAGATGTTTACGGAATCTTGATTACTTCCCATCTACAAGGATAAAGGGTTTGTTCTGAAGGATAGAAAACTGGTTTTCTATCTTGATTCTGCGTATACAAAGACACTTCCCACGGTGTTTGTTTATTCCTTTTGCTTTGTTCTCAAACTACAGACCAAGATGATTTTTTCCTTGATATATAATTTTCAATTAATACCACCTGTCGCCATCCTATAACACCACCTGTCCCCATCCTACGTTGGCTCTTATTTCTCCCTATAGTCTCCAAACACCCCCACCAATCTCCAAGTTGCCATGTGGAATGACACAGTAAAGTTGTTTGGAATAGCATGATTTTTAAAACTATAAACCAATGTATCTGGTTTTATTGTTACCAAATCTCATTCTCCTTTTGTGCTACATTTAGATGTTGGAGGGGAGAACAGCTGTGCCATCAGTGGAAGGGTGGCTGCTGGGCTGGTTCACATGGCTGCAGCCCCCCAAGGTCAAATCAGATACTGAGACCGAAAAGCAGAGATGTTCTGGTAGGAAACAAGACAGGATAGGAAACAAAATAGCCAAAAGGCCCAAGTGGTGGAAATGAGTATTTCCAGTCTATCCTAAGTGCCTTCACATGGCTTCAGTTGTTGAAACCTATGTTCTCATAGGTTGGAAATTCAGGTCAGAAGAGGTCTACACCTCAGTAGAGTAGGCCACTGAAGAGATCATTTAAACAAACTTCTCTCCTTCAAAGTTCCCAGTGTGGGAGATCGCCACTTACTCATTATGCACATAATATTATCCAATATATACATATTGTATATTATGTAGTATATATACCATATTTATAATATACACTAATATGTCACCTTTAATATATCAACTATAATAACACATTTATAATCAATAATTATAATAATTATTAATATAAAATAATTACATATTACTAGTATATAAAATATATTCTATTTATGTATATATTAATATTTATTTATATGTGATATTGATATAGACATATTTATTTATGTATATATTGTATTAATAGGTATCCATCTATACAGCTATTACATATATATACCATCTATCAACATGTATATACATATGCACATACATAGAGATGGCATAGGAAATATGTCTTTGGACTGAATTTCTGCCTTGTCCCTTGATTTAGTCTCTCTTTCCCTAATCCCGGACTAGTGGAGAATTTTTTCGAGAATGTAAAATAAACTCTTTATACTTCCTTTAAATTCCAGCAAGAGTTTGATTTATTATGAAGCAGAAAAGTCATTTAATTTTTTATTTGAATTTGATACTATGGCTATCATGAAACAACTGTTTAGCAAAGGCAAAAATCGCAACTACGTAGATTTTGTATATTTGTTTATGGTTTTGGATGTAAATCAAAGTTAATTTTTGGGTAGAATTTGAGCACTGGCTAAATGACGTGCTGTGTATTGTCTTGCTTATCTGTTTGTGCACACGAGTAGAAAGCTTGTCACTTTTCACAATACATAGGGTACTGATATTTTGTTATGTGGATTATACTTACAGAAGCTGTTTGGAAACCTTCTTAGCAGTTTGAAAGTATGAGTCCATATTTTTAAAAATTGAATGACTTTTTACCTTAACCACTGACAACTTTTGTATTCTTCCGATATTCAAAAAAAATTCACAAATAGCATTCAAGTAAAAACAAAACAAAACAAGAAATCATTGCATAAGGAGAAAACATATGCTGAGCACTTTTTACAAAAGTAATAAGCAGGTCTCTTTTAAGAGTTTCATTACAGTAAAATAGATTTTTTTTCCCCATACCTACTGAGACACTAGCAGTTTGCGACTCCTGAATTATATTACGTTTGATAATTTCCTGTTGCATTAGTGAGTTTCCATTTGGTTATACACATTTCCTGATAAAGCAGCATTATTCCTATGGCTATGAGGAAAGTATAATCTGATTATATAGCCACTTTTATTATAACTGTAGCTAATGTGATAATATACACCATGTTATTACAGAAATGTTTTGTGGTGTTTTCACTTTTGAAAAAGGGCTGACAGGTTCAGAGAACGAACAGGAGAGACAAGGAAGATTGGAACAGATCAACAAAGTATGCCCTTGATAAAGCATGTCGACCCCACAGTTGTGTAATGCAATTTATTCTCCTGGGAAGAATGAAGAAAATGGGGGGCTGTTCCTCTTGTCACAAATCAGGAAGACACACTGTGTCTGAAGGCAGAAATCACCTGTCTCTTGTGTCTGGGAAGAAACCTGTCAACAGGGTAGGCAACGAAGATTAGGTCATTAGACCAGATGGGTTCTCTCACTGAGACAGAGTACACCACTAAGTCATTCAAGTCCAACACATCTTACACCAACCAAGTATGATGCTATACAGTGTAAATACAACAGTGAGGAAAACAGGCTCCCTGTTTTTTAAGCAGCTTATGTCATTTAATAATGACAAGACAATGTCGCGGGAGACGTGCAAACTAATAATTATAATGCATTGTAATGAATGCTATAAAAGAGGTTTTGACCAGATGTCTGGAAGGTGGAGTAGGAGCTCCAGGTGGGGGAGATAGCCAGGGGTGTGTCGGGCAGGGAGAGTGACCATTGTGGTAGGAGCATGTACAGAGGCATTGGGGTTGGCAGGCTAAAGCGAGATGTGAGGACATGACGTGCTCTGACAAATATTCTGAACGTTATTCCATGGTGGGGGTGGGGAAGGTGGCCCACAAAGGTTTTCAGGAAGAGCAATAATAGTTCAAATTTGTGTTCTGGAGTTTTGGAAAGATGAGCCTGGAAACAATGTGCAGGATGGGAAAGGAGGAGCACCTCCCCATTGAACAGCTGGAAAGAGGAAAACCAGAGGAAAAGGGTGACCATCTAAACGAACGCCACATACCAGATTTGAGGAAAAGTGTATTTTTACAAATATATAAATGTATAAAAACATAAATATAAATCTGCAGATTGTTATAAGTACTTAAGGTAAAATCAGTTGACTGCAGGAGTTGAAGGGAAAGCAGGATTGAAAGGAACTATGAGATTTCTGGCTTGGGTGACTAGGTAACTGGTTGGTTCCAGTAATTCATAAGGAAACAGCTTGGCCAATGGGTTTGATTTGAGATGTAGTAATTTTGAGGTAACTCCCAGGACGTCCAGGTAGAGATGCTCAGAGGTTACTAAATATATGCACTTGGAGCTCAAGAAACTTCTGAGTTCAGGGTATTGGTGGTAATTAGGGCTTGGGAAATGGATGAAATAACTCACAGAGAGTAGAAGAAGGGGAGGAGAGGCCTGAGGTTGAAACTCTGGGAAGACAGATCTTCAGGCAGCACACAGGGAAGAACTAGTGAGGGAGACCAAGAAGTGGGCAGAGGGGAAGGAGGAGAAAAGAGAGGAAAAGGTTGGCCATGCACAGTGGCTTATGCCTGTAATCCCAGCACTTTGGGAGGCTGCGGCGGGCAGATCACGAGGTCAAGAGGTCGAAACCCATCTTAGCCAACATGGCGAAACCCCATCTCTACTAAAAATACAAAAAATTGGACAGGTGCAGTGGCTCATGCCTGTAATCCCAGCACTTTGGGAGGCCGAGGAAGGCAGATCACCTGAGGTCGGGAGTTTGAGACTAGCCTGACCAACATGGAGAAACCCTGTCTCTACTAAAAATACAAAATTAGCCAGGCGTGGTGGCACATGCCTGTAATCCCAGCTACTAGGGAGGCTGAGGCAAGAGAGTCGCTTGAACCCGGGAGGTGGAGGTTGCAATGAGCTGAGATCATGCCACTGCACTCCAGCCTGGTGACAGAGCAAGACTCTGTCTCCAAAAAAAAAAAAAAAAAAAAAGAGGGAAAAAGGAAAAGGTAAAATGGTAGTTTAGAGAAGAGAGTTAGAGAGTTAGTTTCCAGATGAAAGATTCAACTGTGTCAGAGACCCCTGGGAAATTAAGAAAAATAAAGACTGAGAAGGGTCTCTACATGGAAAATTAGGAGGAATCAGAGACAGTGGATGCAAAGTACTTTTTTCCAGAGGTGTGGTAGCAAAAGGAAGATATGTGGTAAGGAAGGGGTGAGGAAAGTTTATAGCTGGTGAGACCTGAGCTAGTGTGTACTGTGAGAAAACAAATAAGGTGTGATATAAGGATCAGCCTTGGACTGGGGAAGGATAGGTACTGACGTGGAACTAGAGTGGAAAAAAGGTATGTGGTCAAGTTCACATATATCTTTCTTCTGTGATACCAAGTAATTCATCTGAGTCCACTCGTATGTGAAAGCATGCCTCTTTGTGGCCACAGAATGACTCAACTTAGCATAGTCATCTTGTGAAGATGTATTACTGTTCATAACAATTTCTAAGTGAGGGATGTGGAAAAATCACCACAAACACATCAGCAATATAACAACAACAAAAACAAAACCGCAAACCCAAACCCCTTAACAGATGTTGTATTTTTGATGAGTTAGCAGTATTGTATCATTTTAGTGTTCAAGAGATAGAAAAAAGGTGATAAGACTTGAATTAACAGGTAACCTCCTTACCTGACACTGTATTCTACCTCACCTTTTTGAGAAAAAAAAAAGCAAATAAAATAAGTATGGTATTATACTACGAAGTTTATAGAAATAAACAACGTAAAATATCCCTCTCTATATTCACTATATATCTACACCTAAAGTGCTAGATATATAGTGAAATTTTATTGAACGTGATGCTCTGAGGCACTGAAAAATATTGAATCATTAAAAATATCAAATTATGTTCAATTTCCTACATGGTAAGGAAAGGAAAACAAGACATTTAAAGATTTTCAATAGGGTTTGGATAAAAAAACATGTTTTTTTGACCTCAGGATAAGCAGAAAACCAAATTTACTGCACCTAACATGGGACTTATCCAGACTATAAGAAAATGGGCAAATAACTTGAGGAGACATGTCTCAAAAGAAGACATACAAATGGCCAAAAGGGCCGGGCATGGTGGCTCTTGCCTGTAATCCCAGCACTTTGGGAGGCCAAGGCAGGTGGATCACCTGAGGTCAGGAGTTCGAGACCAGCCTGACTAATATGGTGAAACCCTGTCTCTACTAAAAATACAAACATTAGCTGGGTGTGGTGGCATGTGCCTGTAGTCCGAGCTGCTCAGGAGGCTGAACTGCTTGAACTCGGGAGGTGGAGGTTGCAGTGAGCCAAGATTGCGCCACTATACTGCAGCCTGGGTGACAGAGGGAGGCTCTGCCTCAAAAAAACAAAAAAACAAAGAAACAAAAAAAAACCCAAATGGCCAACAGGTATATGAAAAAGTCCTTGACATTGCTAATCATCAGGAAAATGCAAATCAGAACCACAACGAAATATCATCTCATCCTACTTAGAATGGCCATTACCAAAAAGGAAAAAATTAACCAAGAATGCAGAGAAGGGAAAACTGTCATACACTGTTGGTGGGATGTAAATTAATACAATTATTATGGAAAACAGTATGAAGTTTCCTCAAAAACTTCAGATAGAACTATCACATGATCCAGCAATCCAACTACTGGGTATATATCCAAAGTAAAGGAAATCAATATATCAAAGAGATATATACACTTCCATGTTTATTGTAGCACTACTCACAATAGCCAAGACATGAAATCAACCTGTGTGCATGAATGGATGAATGGAAAAAGAAAATGTGGTATGTAAATGTACACAATGGAATACTATTCAGTCATAAATAAGAACAAAATCCTGTCATTCAATGCAACATGGATGAGCTTGGTGAAATAAGCCAGGCACAGAACAACAAATATTGCATGTTCTTAATCTTATACAGAAGCTAAAAAAGTTTATTTTATAGAAGTAGAGAGTAGAATAGTGCTTACTAGAGGCTGGGAAATGAGGGATAGCCAGAAGTTGGTTGATAAATACAAAATCACAGCTAGATAAAAGGAATAAGTTCTAGTGTTCTATAGTACTATAGGGTGACAGTAATTAACAATTTATTGTATATTTTCAAATAGCTAGAAGAGCAGATTTTGAATGTTTTCAACACAAAGAAATGATAAATGTTTGAAATGATGTATATGCTAATTACTCTGATTTTATTATTACACATTGTATACCCATATTGAAATAACACTCTATCCCATAAATGTGTACAATTATTATGTATCAATTAAAAATAATTGACACATAAGGCCAGTGACTCATGCCTGTAATCCCAGCACTTTGGGAGGCCAAGGCGGGTGGATTGCTTGAGGCCAGGAGTTCGAGACCAGCCTGGCCAACATAGTGAAACCCTGTCTCTACTAAAAATACAAAAATTAGCTGAGCATAGGGACGTGTGCCTGTAATCCCAGCTACTTGGGAGGCTGAGGCAGGAGAATCACATCAACCCAGGAGGCAGAGGTTGCAGTGAGCCGAGACTGCACCACTGCACTTAATGTTAGCTCTTAATGAACCACTAGAAATTATGGAAATATCCTGCTTTATAAGGCAAAAAGTGGGTCAAATATATTAGAATTTGAAAATGTTTGTCTCTGCAGAAATGAACTCAATTCAAGCAAGTGTTCATTTGTAGATGTTGTTTCTGATTCTGGTTTCAGCTGTGATGTATGACATTGATCATTCACCTGTATGAACCTCAAAATTCTTAGTTGTAATGCAAAATATTTGTCGAAGATGATCTTCAAGGGCCTGTTCAGTTTTAAAGTGCCGTGTTTCTATATTATATGTAGTTAGCCAAGATTTTCCAATTCAGGGTTATCTCTCCTGGATCATTTCCTTCAGTTGTCAAATATTCTTAAAAAATATCTCCCATTAAATTTTTTTTTTCCTCTGTTTACCTCCAGCAACCACAACTTCTCAGAGCAAAACATTTTTGATTGGGTTGTCTATGTTGGTTGTCTCTACGTCTTCACTTTTCATACTGACTTCAAACCCTCTCCAGTAGGGCTCCCATCCACACAACTTCGCTGAAACCACTCTTGTCAAGACTAAGAGTAATCTTCATTTTGGCAAATCCCTTGGTCAGTTCTCCACTGTATTTCATTCATTCAATCTGGTTAGCTGTTCTCTCCTATATGAAACAATTATTTCTGTAATCTTTTATGCACACGCTTGCCTCCTGTTTTCTCCTATCTCACTGGACAGAATCCCCTGCTGGCTATTCTTCCCATTCTCTAAACCAGTGTGTCCAATAGAAATATGACACGAGTCATGTATGTGATTTTCAGTATCCTAGTATGTAATTTACATGTTAAAAATGTAAAAAGAAATCAATAAAATTGATTTTAATATATATGTAATTCAATATATACAAATACTGTAATTTCAATAAGTAATCGATATAATTGAGATACTTTGCATTCTTCTTTTAAAAATAAATACTTAAGTTTTCAAAATCCTGTGACTTAACCGTACATCTCAGTTGGGATGAGCGTATTTCAAAAGTTCTAAAATAGCCACATATGGCTGCCATATTGGACAGTGAGGTTCTGAATGTTGGATGGCCCAGGGCTCAATCCTGGAGCCTCTCCTATTTTCTGTCTACAGCCTTTCTCTCTGGTTAACCTGGCTGAGTATCTATTATCTATATGCTGCTTCAGTCATTCAATAAGTGTGTACTGAGTGCCTAATATGTATCAGGGTACCGTGTTTTTGGTACCGGAAGATAAAATAGTAAACAAAATAGTCATAAATCCCCACCCTAAGGGAGACTATTTTCTACTAAGACAGTGACGGACAATAAATAAAATAACTGAGTTAATTATACGGTACAACAGAAGGTGAAAAGTGCTACAGTAGGAACAGAAAAGTGTGAAGCAGTGTCAGAGAGACAGAGGGGGCTTTTTTGTGGACTATTGGAAGGACTTTGGGTTTTACTGTGTCAAGATGGAGAGTCATTATATGGCTTTAAGTAGAGGAAATACCTGGTATGATTTTCATGATAAATGAACATCAGGTTGTGAAGATCATTTTGGCTGTTGTTTTGAGAATATATAATAGAAGTGACAAGAGTGGACGGAGGACATTGTAAACAGTAGGAGGCTGTTGCAATACTCTAGACTGGAGATGATAGTGGCTTTGACCTGTTACTAGGGCAAGTGGTGAGAAGTCAGATTCTGAAAGAAGTAGTTCAGGCCAAATATATAAATATGGGAATCATCAATACATACCTAATTTGTCAAATAGGATAGCCACCTGCCACATATGGCTATTTAAATTTAAGCCAATTAAAATAAAATAAAATTAAAATTCAGTTCCTCAGCCACACCAGCCTAACCTGATTTGAGATGCTCAATACGCACACGTGGCTGGCGGCTGCTGTATTGGACAGTGCAGATTTAGAGTATTTTCATCTTCACAGAAAGTTTTTTTTTGGGCAGTGCTCAGACACATGACATTTAGTGTTCTGGCTTCTTTGCAAATCAACTGCCTGCTGGATTTGTCCACTTACAAATTAGGTTAATGTTATATTAACATATGTCCAATAAGCATCTCATACATAACATGGTCAGTATTTTTGTTCCAGTCTTCAGCTCTATGGTTTCCATTCCCCAGCCTGTATTCCCTTCATTTTCTCCATCCTGGGAAATGGAATCATCATCTGTACTGTCGTCCCAAACTAGGGGGTTCCTGATTCCTCTTTGTCTCCCCACCCATCCTCATCACTTTCAATCCATTAGCAGGTTGATTTGCTTCTACCTCTAATACGTGTCCTGACTATGACCATCTCTGAGCATCTCCACTTCTATCACTCTGATAAAAGCTACCAGCATCTCTCACTTGGATAATGGTGACAGCTTCTAAGTTAGTGTTTTTTAACCCTGATTGTACATTTGAATCACCTGGGAATTGAAAACAACACCACGAAAAACAATGCCTAGGTGCTATTCCATGCAAACAGGTGGGACTTGGTTTTGCAAAATCTTTCCAGGTGATTCAAATGTGCAACCAGGGCTGAGGACCCCTTTCATCCTGTCCTCCCCTCCACCTTCATTGTCTGCCCTCTACAAAGGAGCTGTTTATCTCCAGCAGCTAGAAAAGAATTTGGCAACAAATAAATATGTTTGGATGCTTTCTTCATTTGCTTCATTTAAGTTATAAAAGATCCTTTTAAAGTCTTCAGAGACAAGACAGTGACCACAATGATGATGAAGATGATTTATGGGGTGCTTACTATGTGCTAGGCACTGAGCTTTTTAATCCTGAAAATAGTCCCCTGAGATGGGCACAAAACACCCATTTTACAGATGAAAACACTGAGATTCAGCAAGGCTAAGTAACTGTTTTGGTGCCTCTAAGGTAATTAAGTGTGAGAACCCAGGTCTGCCTGAGGCCAAGTTCTGACTCCTAAGAACCAAACAAACAAAACACGTAGCCATTAATAAATACTTATGAAGTAAATAGAATGAATAGCAACTGGTGCATTTTAGAGACTTGTCAAACACTGATATTTAGTTTATGGCTAAGAGAAACAAAAAACTGTCCTTTTTTTATCCCAATATTTTCTGCAGGGTCACTCCTGCATCTTTTCTGCTCCTGTGGAGGACTCAAGTGCTGCCCTGCATTCCTCTTTTTGCCAGTTATTTGTGCAACATGCAGTTTTAGCCTGAAGAATTCCATCTCCTAGCAGCTACCAGGGTTACTTGCAGCCTCAATGATCTTCCTTTGAGGAGAGGGAAAAAAATCCCCTAACTTTGTAATACAGTCCAGCGATGCATGAGAAGCCTTTGTGAAATCATGGGGGGAGAAAAGGAAAATAAAAATGCCGTTCTCCTCTGGAATGTCTCCTAGGACTAGTGAAAAATGCTAATTCTGACAGCAGAAAAATCATTTTAAAATCAAAGCACCTTTGAGTTATATTAGAAATGAGATTAAAATGAGAAGTGGTGAAAGAAAATAATTACATTCTTTCAATCTAGCAGCATCTTATCCCCCTCCAGCTCTGTTCTGGTTTATGATGCCCTAGATATTCTCCCAGGAATGATTTCCCCGTGACTCCCGATAGACATGCTTTGTGTGCGGGTTGCATGAAAAGGTAGAGGGATGCATGGGCTCTCTGGATTCCCCCAGAATAGGCTGATGGGAGGTTGGAACCTTTTTTCTCCCTTCTTTAACAAAACCCCATAGCTCACTGTTTTTATTTTTAATTACTCCAAGATTAATGCGCGAAAGTGTGCTGATGCTATTAGCCTTCACTATACTGGCTGTATCTGAGTACTCCACGAGATCCAGTTAAAAGTGGGCCACAGCACTTATAAAAGATGGATTTTTCCTTAAGGGCGTGCGCGCGCGTACACACACACACACACACACACACCGGAGCCCCTCACCCTGCAGTCTGGAACGCCCCTTTCCACCGCGAATGGGGCTCGTGGAGCCTGCAAAGGAGTCGGCCTTTGGTATGCGCTGTGGGAAAAAGGGAGAGCCCTCGGGACGCGCTGTCACCAGGGACGCCTCGCTCCTGGCGCGCCGCTCCCACGTCCCCCGGCCTCCCCCGCCCTGAGTGTGGAAGTGGTGCTCATTCAGCCTTAGGGGGGCATTTCTGCATTCTTTTCCAACAAGATGACTGCCCTTCGCGGCGCCCCTTCCTCCGGCGCCTCTGCCAAGGAGCTGGGGGCGGGAGCCGCGCGCCCAGCCCGCGGCCCAGATGGCGGAGCAGCCCCGAGCGGGAACATTTTCTCAGGCTTTCAAAAAGAGCACTTTCTTTCCTGCCTAATATTTAGCTCCTTCAAATGCAAATGGAGAGGTTGCGCTCCAAGGTTAGCATAACAATTATGGGAAAGCTTTAAATCTGATGCGTTTGTTTACATGATGAAAGGCGGGCAGGATCCGAAAGCTCCAAGGCCCCGGCTTTTCAGCAACTATTTTCTAACTAGTCAACTGAGAGTCAATTTTAGATCACAAAGAAAACCAATTTATATCACGGTGTAGGCTAATTTTGGAGGGAGTTCCACATTATTATCAATTTTTTTTTTTCTTAAATGACCGCTGCTGGAAGAGTGATTTTTTCTTTTCCTTGGCGTCCTGAAGTTTGGTGTAAGCTAATTGGTATTAGTGATAGGCAAGGAGGTCTTCATTACTGAGAACAATGCGAACCAGGGGATGGGGCGAACGCAGGTAAAGAGTTTTACGGAGAGTTGGTAGGGTTTTAGCATAAAATGCATGAAAGCATCTTAGTTTGCCTGTCAAAGTTTATATTTTTTATTCGGCTTAGCTATTTTGGTATTTCAAAAAGGGTTGTGTGGTTTTAAATACTGCCGATGGGTTTCAGACCTAGACTTCAGAGGAATGGCATTATCCCACTATGAAACCATTAATTTCTAGGCATCAACAGTGAGAACTGGGCAAAGCACATGAGATGTCTAAGATCTTCCAGGAAAAGGACCATGAAGGACCTGCCTGTGGTCAAGAAAGACATCTCAGGTCTTTTTTCCCCACTTCCTCTTTCCCCCTCTCCCTCCCTCCCTCCCTTCCTCCCTTCCTCCCTTCCACTTCCGGTCCAGGAGACTTTTTCCAAACTTTTTTCCCGGGGGCCATCCTCTCACCTGTCATACACAGAAAAGTGAATTCTTGTTATCGGAAAGGGGCCCAATCCAGATCCCAAGAGAAGGCTCTTGGATCTCACACAAGAAAGTATTCCAGGCAAGTTTATTAAGAAAGCAAGTTTATTGAAAGCAAATCTGTTCAGAAAGCAAAGGAATAAAGAATGGCAACTCCACAGACAGAGCAGCAGCTTGGGCTGCTCCACGGATAATACTTAACAGTTATTTCTTGGTTATATGTTAAACAAGGGGGGTATTCTTCATGAGTCTTCTGGGAAAGGGGTGGACAATTCCCGGAACTGAGGTTTCCTCCCCCTTTTAGACCATGTAGGGTAGCTTCCTGATGTTGCCATGGCATCTGCAAACTGTCATGATGCTGTTGGGTGTGTCTTTTAGCATGCTAATGCATTATAATTAGCATATAATGAGCAGTGAGGACAACCAGAGGTCACTTTCTTTGCCATCTTGGCTTTGGTGGGATTTGGTAGCTTCTTTTACCGCATGCTGTTTTATCAGCAAGGTCTTTATGACCTGTATCTTGTGCCGACCTCCCATCTCATCTTGTGAGTAATACCACCTGGGAATACAGCCTAGTGGGATCTCAGTCTTTTTTTACCCAACCCCTATTCAAGATGGAGTTGCTTTGGTTCAAATACCTCTGACACTCTTATTGAAATTCTGTGAGATCTCAGCCTATTAGCGTCCTCATCACTGGGAGACCCAGGAGGGGAATGAAGACCCTTGGGAGCTTATTGTCTATTGTCTTCATTGGCAATGTATTGGAAAATAGTTTATAAAACACCACTATTTACAATGCTGACTACTCTGAAAGTTTAAAAGTGCATAGTATTTAACAATGTTTTCCCATTTGAGAGAGTATTTATGACCAACAGAAATATGCCATTTTCAATGTTAATATTCAGCTATAAAACCGTTTTTTTTTCTTGCAGCATTTGTACAGTTGAGCCGAAATGCCTGTTCTTTCTAACAAAGAGAGCCTGGGTAAGTGTGCATGCTCCATTGCCTGACAGGTATAAAGCAGTCGTTTTCAACTTCAATGTGCAGCAGAATCACTTGAAGAACTTCTAGCCTAAAAGAATCAAAGAACTATATAATTTCGAGAGAACACAAGATGCCAAAATTTTCCTAGTGTAGATGGCTCAATCGGTGTTGATTGAACTATCCACACTAGAAATTAAGTGAAATTGAGGGACTATTCTTAAATGTAAATATTTTTCTAATATAGGTTTTTAGAGATTGCTGACTTGACGTATTTAGGAACTCAAAGCAAATAGAGTCTTCTGGAGTAATAGATAAGCATTAGAAAACGCTAGGTCTACCTGGCCGAATGAGTGGATTCACAAAGGGGGGTGGTATATAAATGAAATATATTTAACTGATCTTGAACTACATCGAGATCCACTGCACTGAAGATTCCCCTTGGCTCTCTTAGTAATCATGCCCCTGTTATCAGTTACTCTATGCTTTGGTCTCTTCTGGAGTGTTCCTTTTCTCTGAAACCCTTGACAAGCTCCTCTGATTAATGATTAAGGCAACTCTTCAAACCCAACTCCTCAAATAAGCCTTCAGGACAGAGAGGTTGATATTTTCTTTTTCTTTCTTTTTTTTCTTTTTTGAGACAGAGTCTTGCTCTGTCACCCAGGCTGGAGTGCAGTGGCGCGATCTCAGCTCACTGCAAGCTCCGCCTTCCGGGTTCACGCCATTCTCCTGCCTCAGCCTCCCGAGTAGCTGGGACTACAGGTGCCCGCCACCATGCCCAGCTAATTTTTTGTATTTTTTTAGTAGAGACAGGGTTTCACTGTGTTAGCCAGGATGGTCTTGATCTCCCGACCTCAGGATCCGCCCGCCTCGGCCTCCCAAAGTACTGGGATTACAGGCGTGAGCCACTGCACCCAGCCTGAGAGGTTGATATTTTCATGTGAGACCCTAACCATCCTGAAGTGAAATCTTACAACTCCTTTTCATTCATCTAACCATTTAATATAATAAAACATACTAATCTTCTGCTTCTGCTTAGTGTCTATATGAGTATGCTGATTTTTCCCATTTTGTTTTAAATTGTATATCCTGAAAGGGCTAGATATTTTCATTCTGACTTTTCATAATGCCTAGTATAGAGCCACACAGAAATAGATACATTAAAACAATAATTTTGATGATGATGCCTCATGAAGTAGCTTGGCGTTAAGTTACTGTCTGTTTACATGCTACTAAGCTAAATGGATGAAATGTATCTTCTGTATAAAGCCTACTTTACTGCCGGCCGGGTAGCTCATGCCTGTAATCCCAGCACTTTGGGAGGCCCAGGCAGGCGGATCACCTGAGGTCAGGAGTTCAAGACCAGCCTGACCAACATGGAGAAACCCCGTCTATACTAAAAATACAAAAAATTAGCCAGGCATGGTGGCGCATGCCTGTAATCCCAGCTACTCAGGAGGCTGAGGCAGGAGAGTCGCTTGAACCTGGGAAGCGGAGGTTGTGGTGAGCCTAGATCGCGCCATTGCACTCCAGCCTGGGCAACAAGAGCAAAACTCTGTCTCAAAAACAAAACCAAAAAAAACCCAAAACAACAACAAAAACAAAACAAAACAAACAAAAAACCTAGCGACTTGGCCGTGGACACATGTCAGGCTAGTTGAGAGGCAAGTAGTAAAATTGTAGATGTTTCACTCAAGTCATATTTTTATGTGCACTAAGGAAATATACAGCATGAGAAGTCATATGTAAATCGTTGTAAAATAAACAAACACCTATAATTTATCTTTCGTTTAATGGGTATCATAACATGCTGGAGAATAGTGATCTAGCAGACAAGGGATCCTCGCCAATGACTGCCTTTGTGATTTTTGTGTTGAACATGAGAGGCAATGCTGTTGAAATATACAGTGTTCAGTAAGTCATTTGTTTCACCCTTTTCTCATTGACAGCAAGAGGAGTAGACAATCCTTCCAGTTCTTTCTGAATTATATGTATTGCATCTGCTTCGGTTTACTTAAACCACATTGTACATACACATGCAGTAGGGTCAGCACTGGTTTAAACAGGCAACTCTATTATGATAATATTGTCAACACCCATTAAAATTATTGTGATCTCCTCTCTATGTGTTACTGTCTCCTTGGATTTGTGGGAAACGCTCTGTTGATTGTTTTTCAGTGTAAAGGAGTCATTTTCTTTGAGCAACTGCTATTTCTGCCTGAACATTCGAGTCATTGAGGAGACATTTAATTTAGGGACGAAGCAGATCTTCTTTACCCTTGCCTTTATCCTGTGTCACAGCTGACTGCTTTAGTGCCAATAAAATGCTAAGGGCTCTGGTTTTACTGGGCAAAGCACAGAGTGTCAAAGTCATTCCTATTAAATATTAACATCATTTACTAAGAATATAATTAGAAATAAAATAAACTAGCATATAAAATTTGTATCTTAGTCATCGTCTGCTCTTGTTCAGGTATTGAAAAATTGTTTTCTTGTTCCTAAAGGTAGAGCTAGGAGTGAGGGTTTTAAGGGCATTAAACTACCACTGCAGAGAGACGGTGATAGTATTTTTTCCACAGGTATTTTGAAAGACCTGAGGTTTTTAGAGGTCAAATTACGAGGATGTCAAGAAATGTGTGTGTGAGTATGTGTGTGTATTTTGAGGTGAGGGAGGAAGTGGAAGTGGGAAATTAGATGGAAGAAACGGGAAAGTGATAGAATAAATAAGGATCTTGGGTATTTTCCAGTTCTGAAATAAAACCATGGATTGAATTCAATAGGTCAATTTTATGTAAATACAGTGTAGAGGGCAGATATCCAGAAATAACAGATTTTTATTCTCCAGAGGAAAAGGGAGAATTAACAAGAGCAGAAACTTCTGGAACAGAGTATTCCATATCCTTACTGATAAGAACAGTAGGGCTTGAATTTATTTATTTTGTATAACTGTTTTGTTTACCAATTCTACTGCTGGTGGACATTTGGGTTGTTTCCATTTATTTTGCTATTACAAAAAATGCTGCTACAATCATTATTATACTTGTTTCTTGGCACACAGGTGCCACATCATCCCTAGGGCATCTTGCCTTTGTGATGCATTATTAATTTCTATTCTGTCTAGTCTATAATTTTTATTAACAAAATAGTAACCCCTAAACTGATTTCATGTGTTTGCACAGTAGAATTAAATTGGCACATACTTCCTCAGCTTTGCACGATAATGGCAAAATTATTTTCTAAAAAGAAAACACTCCTACCACAGTGTATACGAGTTCCAGTTACTCTATATTCTTCCTAACACATTGTGTTGTCAGAATTTTAAATTTTGTCAACCTGAGGGTGGTAAAATTTTACCTCATTTTGGTTTTTATTTTCTTCGCCTTGATTATTAATGAGGTTGATCATTTTTCATGTTTATTGGTCATTCATGTTTTGGCGTTTCCGTATAGTTTGCTGCCCTTCTACTGAGCTATTTTTTTTTACTGATTATTAGGGATAATCTCACACTGATCCTCAGATGATGATATACATTACAAATAATCTTTATTACTCTATGGCTGGGATTTTCATTCTTCTTAAGATATCTTTTGATAAACTGAGGTTCTTAGCTTTCAATGACATCAACCACTTTTTTATGATTTTACTTTTTTTTGGTCTTATTTAAGATATCCTTCTATCAAAAAGACATCACATTCTTTTTTAAAAAGTGTTAAGCCCTCAATCAGTCTGAAACTGTTTTTTTTGCCTACGATGGGAGGAAGAGGTCCAATTGCACTTTTTCTAAAGGGGTAACTGGTCATCCATGTTTTGTGAAGCATTATTTATTAAGTGGCCCCTGCTTTCCTGTTGGTGTATGATGTTACTTCTATCATATGTTAGATTTGCATATATACCTGGGTCTATCTCATGGCCCTCAGTTGTGTTCTGTTAGTGTATTTCACTATATATGTCTTAATTCTACACCATCTTAATTAAGAATGGCTTGTTTGTGTTCACAGCGGGGAGAGGATGAACTCTTACTTGACTCTTCTTCATGAGCGTCTTGACTATTCTTGATCCTTTGCTCTTTCATGTATATTTTAGAATCAGCTTCATAGATTCCATATAAAGTCCTTTCTGAGTTTTGGTTGAAATTGCCATGAATCTGCAGTTCAATTGGAGGAGTTGACATATTCTTTGATATCACAATGTTGGATTTTCTAATCCATGAATATGATAAATCTCTCCATTTATTTGTACCTTCTTTAAACAAAAGTTGATAATTTTCTCTTTAAGGGTCTCACATGGGTTTTGTTCTGGATACATAATATTTTGATGGCATTAGAAATGTGATATTTTAAATCCATTAAATGCTCTATGTATTGCTCTTCTATGGTAATGCGATTGACTTTTATGTATCAACCATATCTAGCAACTTTATTGAATTGTCTTACTAAATTTGATAGTTTATCTATAGATTGATGGATTATTTTTTGAAGAGCATCTTGTAAGAAAAATATCATGTAAGAAAAATAATTTTATTATTTCCTTTCCTTATGACTTTAACTTTTCTTTTCTTTTTCTTTTTTTCTGCTTCCCTCCTTCCCTGCCTCTCTTTTCTTCCTTATTTCCTTCTTTTCTTCTTCCCTTCTGCTGCTTCCTGTTTGTCTCCTACATCCACCCTAGCTTTTTGTTTTTGTTTTTTTTTTTGGTATTAGGACCTTCAGAATAGAGTTAATATAAAAGTGGTAATAGCATATGTCTTTCCAAGATTTTAAAAGGAGTTCTTTGGGCCGGGCGTGGTGGCTCACGCCTGTAATCCCAGCACTTCGGGAGGCCGAGGCGGGCGGATCACCGGAGGTCAGGAGTTCGAGACCAACCTGGCCAACATGGCGAAACCCCGTCTCTACTAAATATACAAAAATTAGCCGGGCGTGGTGGCGGCTGCCTGTAATCCCACCTACTTGGGAGGCTGAGGCAGGAGCATCGCTTGAACCCGGAAGGTAGAGGTTGCAGTGAACCGAGATTGCGCCACTGCACTCCAGTCTGGGCAGCAAGCAAGACTCCTTCTCAAAAAACAACAACAAAAAAAGGAGTTCTTTTAATGTTTTACCATTAAGTATGATGTTTGTTGTAAAGTATGTATGTATGTGTAACTATATGAAGATAAGTTTTGATGAAAAGCTTGGGCTGTTTTTTTTTTTTTTTTTTTTTTTTTGAGACAGAATCTTGCTCTGTTGCCCAGGCTGGAGTGCAGTGGCATGATCTTGGCTCACTGAAACTTCCGCCTCCCGGGTTCAAGCGATTCTTGCCTCAGCCTCTCAAGTAGCTGGGATTACAGGCACCTGCCACCACGCTGGCTCATATTTGTATTATTAGTAGAGACAGGGTTTCACAATGTTGGCCAGGCTGGTCTCAAACTCAAGCTTAGGCTGTTTAAAACTCAAGAATGAACATTGATTTTTATCAACGCTTTTTTCCCTATCTCTAATCATATTTTTCCTATAATTTTTAATATGGTAAATTATATTAATAAATTTTCTGAAGTTGAAGGAAATTTACATTTTTCAAGAAATTAAAATTGGAATTTTAAATTTTGTATTGTAGCAGCAAAAAAGCACACAATAAAATTTACCATCTTAACCATTTCTAAGTGTACTATCAGTAGTGTTAAATATGTCCACTTTGTTGTGCAACCCATCTCCAGAACCTTTTCATCTTGCAAAACTGAAATTCTATACCTATTAAACAACTCCCCATTTTTCCTGTTCCACCAGTCCCTGGCAACCACCATTCTACTTTCTTCTGTTTCTTCCTAAAATTAAAATGGGACTATCATATGATCTGGCAATCCCACTGCAGTATATATTCCAAAGGAAATAAAATCAGTACGTTGTAGAGATATTTGCACTCCCATGTTCACTGCAGCACTATTCACAATAGCCAAGAGATGGAATCGATCTAAGGGTCCTTCAATGGGAGAATAAAGAAAATATGGTATATACACACAATAGGACACTATTCAGCCTTACAAAAAAACCCCAAATTCTATCATTTGTGACAACATGGGTGAAACTGGAGGATGTTTTGTTATGTGAAATAAGCTAGGCAAAGAAAGGCAAAATATCATGTGATCTCGCTTATATGTGGAATCTAAAAAAGCTAAACTCACAGAATTCGAGAGCAGAATGCGGGTTGTCAGGGGCTGGGTGGGCTGGGTAAATGTTAGTCAAAGGGTGTCAAGTTTCAGTTAAACAGGAGGAATAAGTTCAAATGATCTATCGTGAAACATGGTGACTATAGTTAATAACAATGCATTCTCGAAAACTGTATTCTTGAAAATTGCTGAGAGTATAGTTTAAGTGTTCTTACCACACAAAAAAATAAGTATATGAGGTAATGCGTTTGTTAATTAGCTTGATTTAATCATTCCATAATGTATACAGATTTCAAAGCATAATGTTGTACACGATAAATATATGCAATTTTTAGTTGTCAAAAAACAAAAAAAAAGAGTTGTCCAAAAAAAAGAGAAAAGAAGAAATAAAAAGAATGAGATACAATCGTAATACTCTACCCCATCTAATTCTACTAAAGGCTGAAGAGACCAACATCTACCCAAAAGACCAGTAGTCCCCTAGGTTCCTCCTATGCCCAATCCATCCCAAAGGCCTTAGATGTATTAAAAGTTGCCTCTAATGTTACTTGTGTCTGAATTTGTGGATGGGAAGTGAGGGGAGAATCATGCTTGTTACTTAATCTACCCCAATGCAGAGGTCATGTTGCTTTTAATGCCCATATAACTATAACTAGTACTACCAGTAACATTTCACAAAGTACTTTCTCCATAAATTACCTACATTGGAGCTGAAATGTACTTGTGAGTTACTTAATACCATCCCTGTTTATGTATAAAAGTTTATAACTAAACCAACATCACACAGCTGCCTAATAAAAATCAGGCTTCAAACCTTAAAAAGATTTTTTCTTTAATAGTTTTAAAACTATTCATGTGGTCTATTTCTTCTTGAGTCCATCTTGCAAGGTAAGTAAAATATATTTTTTAAAGAATTTATCTATAAATTTATTGGTAGAATAAACTTGATAATATTCTTTTACTATTTTTTTAATTGTTGGAGCACCTGTAGTTATATACCCATTTCATTACAATATTGTTTATTTGTATGATGTCTCTATTAATCAAACTTGGCAGAGGTTTGTGAATTTAATAGTCTTTTTTAAAGGGCCAACTTTGATTGCATTTTTGATCCCCTATTGTATGTTTTAATTCTTTTTTATTTTCCACTTACTTTATCTGGAGCCATTCTATTTTTTTAATTTCTAAGTTTTTGCCTTAGTTCAGTATTTTTCAGTCTTTTCTTACTCATGATGTAGGCATTGAATGCATTAATTTTTTCTCTAAATATTTTATTACCAACATCACTGAGTTACTTACAAGTATATTTTTATTTTTCAAGTGTATGAGCATTTAATAAGTTTTCTGTGGCTATCAATTTTTGTAATTATTATATTTTCATAAAAGAACATTTTATAATTTGCAAATGATCTACATGTGGTTTAAGAAAATCTGTATTTTCCAATTATTAGAAATAATTTAATATAGTTTATAATATTGAGGATACAAATCGTGTTCTATGTTCCTATTTCTTTTTCTTTTCTTTTTTCTTTTTTCCTTTTTCTTTCTTTTTTTTTTTTTTTTTTTTGAGACGGAGTCTGGCTCTGTCACCCAGACTGGAGTACAGTGGCATGATCTCAGTTCTCTGCAACCTCTTCCTCCTGGGTTAAAGCAATTCTCATGCCTCAGCCTCCCAAGTAGCTGGGACCACAGGTGCATGCCACCATGCCTGGCTAATTTTTGTATTTTCAGTAAAGACAGGGTTTCACCATGTTGGCCAGGCTGGTCTCAAACTCCTGGCCTCAAGTGATCCTCCCACCTTGGCCTCCCAAAGTGCTGGGACTAGAGGCATGAGCCACCGTGCCTGGCTATCTTTGCTTATTTCTTAATGAGAAAGGTGTTTTAAAATCTTACTATGAAAACAGATTTGTAAGTTTACCTTTGTAGTTCTCTCAAATTTCATGAACTTCATGAAATTCAATTTTCATATTGAAATTATATTTTGAGCATATACAAACAAATTATCATATCTTTCTGGTGAATTTAACCTTTTACACTATTGTGTTCTCTTTATCTGTAGAATTATTTTTTGTCATAAATTATATCATTTCGACATTAGTTTTATATTTTATGTTGTCTAATGTAAACTGAATCAGTATATCTGAATTTTAATATATCTGAATATGTTATATGTGATATATATTTTAATATATCTGAATATACATATATTCAGATATACTAGAATTAAAATACATGTATTAAAATACATATATTCAGATATATTAAATATATTTGATATCTGAATTTTTTAAAATCTAGCCTGAAACACCTTGACTTTTAACATGTGTGGTCCATTTAAGTTTACTGTGATGAGTCATACATTTGGATTTAATTCAAATGTGTTACTGTAAATCCTCTATTCTATTTTTACTCTAGTATTTGTTTTGACTTTAATCCTTACTCTGAATTTTTAGTTTTATAGTCTTAAACTAATTCTTCACTTGCCCAACAATGTAGTGATTTTAGAATAGTTGAATTCCCATTACTTTTCTGCTTTCTTATTTGACAAACATGGCTCACTGCAGCCTCGACCTCCTGGCCTGAAGCGATCCTCCCACCTCAGCAGGCCGCCTGGGTAGCTGGGACTACAGGTGTGCACCACCACACTTGGCTAAAGATATTGTTTTATATATTCAGGGTTGTTTATTAAAGATTAACCCATGTTTACTAGTTTCTTTTCTTGAGTTTCTCACCATTCTTTCTTGTCTCTTAGGCTTTACTTTTTTTGTTATTTTTATTTTTACTAAATTAAATCACATATGCATGTCTTTATTTAGCCTCTGTTAATAGTACAGACTCAAAGTCTTGTTTGTTGCCTTTATTGTGCCCATATTCCTACACCGTAATTTTACTGTCTATAAAATTGACATTTTTCAGTAGCACTTTTTGATATAATTTTGCTCTTTTCTGGCTTCTGTTATTACTGTTGAAAAGTCAGCTGCCCAATTATTTTTTAAAAAATTTGTTTTTAACCTCTGACTTCTTTTAAGGTCTTTTTTTTGTCTTTGTTGCTCTGCAGGTTTTTCAGTGTATCCAGAGATAGATTTCTATTTATTTATTCTACTTAGGGTATATTGGGAATCTGAAAACTTGCATTTTTTCTTAATTCTAAAACAAACCTTAGCAAATTTCTTTGAATATTCTCTCCCCCATTCTTCTGTTATTTCTTTTATGCATGTCAGTTGATGAATATTAGATAACCTCTATTTATGGCCCACCTTTTTTTTTTTTAACCCTTCATTTCATATATTTTTTCCCTTTATCCTTCTGGACTTCATATTGTATAATTTCCCCAGATCTACTTTCCAGTGCCTTGATTTTGTCTTCAGCTTTGTCTTTCCAGATGTTTAACTGGTTTACTAAAGTTTTGATTTCAATTATTATATATTTCATTTCTATATAATCTATGTGGTTATATTTCAAATATACCTCATTTAGTCTCCCCTTCTTCTGAAAGAATTTAAATGCCCTCTTATTTAAACATATTCAATATAATTAATTTACTTTTTATTATTTATCTGATTATTCCAGTATCTGTAGGTTTGTGGACCTGATTTGTTATTTGTTATCCCTCCCAGCTCGAGCTAATAACAAATACACTGTTTTCTTTTTAGCTGTGAGAATTTAACTCTTGATTGTAGGATTCTTCTGGGCCTGAGTTGAAAGTGTTTCCTTTAAATTGAGATTCACCTTTGGTTTTACTCAGTTCTAGGAACCACTACCAATGAAGGACCATTTAAAAATAATTATCAGCTTAGAGTTTTAGGGTTAAATAGTATGAATTGTAGTCCCAATGCTACATGATTGAAATCTTAATGGAGACTTTCCCCCTCTATCCCAAGTCAAGGAAGAGATAGGCAAAGTTCTATATCTATATCACATATGCCGTGTGTGTGTATGTGAGTGTGTTTCCTTAATTCGCTGTACTTGTTCACAGGGGATGACTGTAGGCTTGGTCTTCTGACCTCTGTGAAAAAACAGACCATTAAAACTGAAGTTACCTGTCATCATGGTTTGGCAGAAGGTCCTAAGGCCACTACTAATTCCAATGCTCGGTTAATTCTAGACTCAAGATTTCTGGATGTTTTCAGCCTTTGAGAATATCCACCACACGCACACACACACACACACACACACACACACACACACACACACACACACACACAGAGTTCAGTTATATATTTAAATATTTAAAATATGTTAGTTCTATACCTGAAATATTTTCTTACTATATTTTATTCTACCATACTCTCACACAAAGTTTTTTTTTTAAGAAAATAATTACACAGTAAAAAGCTAATACTAAGGCTTATATTTGGTTATGTTATATGGGTTAGAAAAAATAATGACCTTTCAGGCACTGGTTTATATAATCACAGTTATAAAAACAAAAACATTTTCTAATAATATGAAGATCATTTTTTAAGCACATTATTATTGTTTTCTTTTGGAGTATAAGAAAGTGCGACAAGTTTGTTTTCAAGTACTATATTAAAGAGACAACCCTTAAGAATGTCAAGTGAACCTTTACAAAAATTAAAGTTTTTCCAATTTGCTGACCACAGGGAGGACAATGCATTTAGCACTCTTACTTGACTAGAGAAAGCCAAGTCTATGTTCTAATTCCAAGAATCAAATTTTTATCTTGAGTGTTTTTTGACCTCACTTCACTTACAATGGCTTGGGTTATATTTAATGTGTGGAACAGAGAGAAGGGATGAGAATGACTTTACCTGATAAACTTGAATGTCTTGTTTCTTTAAAATTGACATTATTTATTATGAAGACGGGGTATCATTGCACTTGTTTGTAAGGATTTCTGAATATTTGTGTTTATTTATTCATTGTGGGAAAGAAACATTTCTTTAAAAAAGAAAGCACTTTGACAATAAAAGAAAAGAAATCAGCTTTCATCCTGGGGAAATGGTGTGTATATCTGATTTCCTTTTAAGCAATTTCAGATTACTGGATATATTTATAATGGGTGGCGATTTTTAATCATTGAGGATAATAACCTCATGTTTTTTATTAGTTATTTGGCTTTAATAGGCCATTCAAGTAATGCTTTAGCTAATAGTTTTTTGTTTTTAGAGGGAAGGAAACAACATTTTGTTATTATTCAAGAAAACCATATTGCTTCTTAATGATCTGTTATCACTGAGTTTCTTGTGTTATCTTATTCTGCATAGTGTCTGCCATTTGGTATTCAGAAGATTAATTATTATTTTTATAGAATTAATCATAAAGTTCTAGTTCAGATATACAGCAATCATTTGATGCTTTGGTCCTTATAGTCTTCTGTTTAGAATGACCACAGTTTTAGCCTGTGCTGCTTTAATAGAAAGCATGCCATTTTGGCTACAAGACAAAATATCTATATTAATTATTTGAAAAGGAAAAATGCAAAATTGTAGTGAATTACTTTATAGCTTGAATTTAGTGGCTTGTTTTTTCCTCATGGTTATAGCTTTAGCATTGGAAATCTCCTTGTCCATCTTTGAGGGGGTAGGCCAGGGTTTGGGATGGGCAGGATTGAGGATCATTATTTTTGGTCGGGGTTGGAACCTTGCCAATGTGTGTCTGGGGAGTCACTGAGTCTCAGTTGCTTTGAATAAAGTGTTAACTTAGATTCCACTTTCACTTCATTTGGTAAAAATACATATTATCCCAGTGAAATTTTGATAATTTGCGGGGCTGCTAAAATACACAGGTTTTTATCTGGAGTTTTGATTGCTTCTTTTGTGAATTGTTCCATAGAGCAATGTTAATAGAGCACATGGTAATACTTTTCTTCAAATAAAAAAGTAGACCAAAAATATTGTGGCTTTAAAAAAACTAATCTTTGACCAATTTGGTTCTTTGATTCTTTCATATTTGAAAAAGTACAAATGTTTGGACACAATGGCAATATGTGGAACAAAGTTATCATCAACCAGAACATAGTGGAATGTTGTTAGTGACCTCTCAGAAATAAAGTCTTACATATTGTGAAAAAACGCACAATGAGCTTAGCTAAAAGTAGCCCTTGTGAAAAGAAATAGGGTGCAAAGACAAAGTCATTGTCATATTGCTTTATTACCATGGGTGGGAGGGCGGCAAGGAGGAGGTAAAAGGAGCAGCCTGGGCATGCCACACCATAAACTTGATACACTCACTAATGTTAATAATCTTTAAAAATGTCGCAAATATAAGGATTCAGTCTTTTGTTACTTGATTTTTTTCAAGTTTCTTCTTCTTTATTTCTTTCTTTTGTTTTTTTTTTTTTTGAGACATAGTCTCACTCCGTTGTCCAGGCTGGAATGCAGTGGCACGATCTCGGCTCACTGCAAGCTCCGCCTCCCGGGTTCACGCCATTCTCCTGCCTCAGCCTCCCGAGTAGCTGGGACTACAGGCGCCCACCACCACGCCCGGCTAATTTTTTGTATTTTTAGTAGAGACGGGGTTTCACCGTGTTAGCCAGGATGGTTTCCATCGCCTGACCTCGTGATCCGCCCCGCCTTGGACTCCCAAGGTGCTGGGATTACAGGTGTCAGCCACCGTGCCCGGCCTATTTCATTTGTTTTTAACATTAACTAGTCTTCAGAGCCACCAGGGGGTGGTGTGATGGGTCCCCCACCAGGGTACTTAAGGGTGTACGTCCGCTGCTTGGGTCTTGAAGGCTGGGTCATGAGCCAAGGTCATGGTGTCCAGCTCAGGAGCAGGTGTCCCTGAGAACCCAAACATCCCGGGGCATAGCTGGGAACATACCAAGGAAAACAGGGAAAACGGTCTCGTCACACATGCACACACAGAGTAGACAAAGAATCAGAAAATGAACTTAAAGTTGCTTAGAGATGGGAGGCTGTGCAACTTTTTTTTTTCTTTTTTTTTTTAGGCAGAGTCTCATCCTGTCTGCCAGGCTGGAGTGCAGTGGTGTGATCTTGGCTCACGGCAGTGTTCACCTCCCAGGTTGAAGCAATTCTGCCGCCTCAGCCTCTCGAGTAACTAGGATTACAGGAGTGTGCCACCACGCCCAGCGAATTTTGTGTTTTTAGTAGAGGCGAGGTTTCACCATGTTGGCCAGGCTGGTCTCAAACTCCTGACCTCAGGTGATTCACCCACCTTGGCCTCCCAATGTGCTGGGATTATAGGCATGAGCCACTGTGCCTGGCCACAGTGCAGCTCTCTAGAGGTATCCTGTTGCCACTGGGCAGTGCCCTATACATAAGACCTAATGAACTTATCTACTCACCAAGGAGTATATGAGTTACTCATATACTCAGTCTCAAGTTTTCTCATTCTTATTTTTTATTTTATTTTATTTTTTCTTTTTTCTGAGATGGAGTCTCGCTCTGTTGCCCAGGCTGGAGTGCAGTGGTACGATCGTCACTGAAAGCTTTGCCTCCTGGGTTCACGCCATTCTCCTGCCTCAGCCTCCCGAGTAGCAGGGACTACAGGCGCCCGCCACCACGCCTGGCTAATTTTTTCTATTTTTTAGTAGAGACGGGTTTTCACCGTGTTAGCCAGGATGGTCTCCATCTCCTGACCTCGTGATCCGCCTGCCTTGGCCTCCCAAAGTGCTGGGATTACAGGCGTGAGCCACCGTGCCTGGCCCCAAGTTTTCTCATTCTTAAAAATACATATGATATTCCAATACCATTGAATCAGAATTTTTAGGACATCTGCATTTTTAAAAGTTTCTTCAGATAAATACGATAATTGTGACCCACTGGTCCATCGTCTATTAAATACCTCCTAAAATCTCTTCCTTTTGTTTGTAAATGAGTTCATGTCAGAAAAGCGATCAATTCAAGATATTTTCTCTCCCAGTTAACTATTGATCTAACCTATGCATTGTAGGATTTTGCCACAGATGAGATATGCAACAGCAAATTATCTCCAAAACAAATTAAATTTTGATTCATTCTGCTGTCTAAAAAGACATAGGTAAGGAAAGTCATAGTCCTGATTTTAAAAGCCAGTGAATCAAACACTTTGCTAAGGGTTATGGAGGCATCTATTGACTGTGTCCTTTCTATGCTTTCCCATACAAATCTATATTTCCTGTCAATTTTCTAAATAGAAAACAAAAGAGTTGTTTAGTAAACATCCTTGGGGTGTTCATGTAGATCCCTGTTTAGCAGAAAACTTGTGAAGAAAATGCCCATTTCATATAAGGCTCTGTATGTAGGAACTCAGTCATGACAGAAATACATTCTTGGAAAAATATAAACCCATATTCAAATGATTTTCAATTTTCTTTTTTTAGTGTATTCAGCTGGAACTTGTCAGCATTTCAAGGGAAAGAAGTCACTCACTAATTAATGCTGGTGGTGGTGAGTGAATGTGTGTGTGTGAGTGTATGTGCATGTGTAGGAGGATATAGAAATTAAGGGAGAGTAGGTTTTTACTTTCTTTAATTCCCATACTACTTTTCTCAGATTTATATTTCTTTGTGATTAATTTTTCTCAGACACAGTAATAAGATCTGAGTTTTCTCTCCAATCCCATGTTTATTTGATTTAGAGACAACACAGCAAGTCCTGCTTTGTTCTTCTGTCATCTTAGTTGTAGGTCTATTGGATCTTTGATCAATTTAGTCTTTTTTATATTGGATTTTCTCCAGATACTATAAATTGTAGCAGGTCATTTGGAATTAATATAGTTTATCACCTCAGTAGGTTCTAAGTTAAGTTTCTTTAATAGTGCACAGGAAGTGTTTAGGACCTTTACAATGGGTCAATGATTACAGGTTTTAAGAGGTTCAGAAAGTCCAAGGAGACCTTCCCCTCAAACTATTCTGCTTAGAAAGGGAAGGGTCACCAGCCAGACCAGCAACAAAATTCCAAACAAAACGAAACAAACGTACAAGGAAAAAACCCTCCGTGTTATTGGGAAGGTAAAGCAACAAGAACCCTCATGCATTGCTTGTGAGATGGAAACGCAGGAAAATTTTTGCTTGTGTCTAGTAAAGCTAAACATACATATACCCTATGAGTCAGTAATTTCACTCTTCTGTATATGTTCACCATAAATTCCTGCTGATGTATATCAGAAGATATCTAACATTTTTCTTTTCTTTTCTTTTCTTTTTTCCTTTTCTTTTGAGGTGGAGTCTTGCTCTGTCACCCAGGCTGGAGTGCAGTGGTGCGATCTCAGCTCACTGCAACCTCTGCCTCCAGAGTTCAAGCAAATCTCCTGCCTCAGCCTCCCGAGTAGCTGGGACTACAGGCATGTACCACCACACCAGGCTAATTTTTGTATTTTTTGTAGAGACTGGGTTTCACCGTGTTGTCCAGGCTGGCTTTGACCTCCTGACTGCAAGTAATCTGCCCACCTCGGCCTCCCAAAGTGTTGGGATTACAGGTGTCAGCCACCATGCCCAGCCTTAAGATTTTCGTTGCAATGGACCAAAATATATGTGTGTATGCATATGTGTATATATTAAAATGAGCCAAAATGCCAATCAACAATCAAATACGTGAGTTAATTATGACATACTCATGCTTTGGAGTAGTATGCAACTATAAAACTGAATAAATTACAAATACACAAGAAATGTGGATCCACCTTAAGGGCATAATATTGAACAAAAAAAGGCCAGACATGATATATCCTATGCAAATGGAATCACATCAATAAAACAGACATAATGTAATCATATTTTAGGCATGTATAATTATATATAAAATCTTTTTTTTTTTCTTTTGAGACTGAATCTCTCTCTGTCGCCCAGGTTGGAGTGCAGTGGCGCGATCTCGGCTCACTGCTAGCTCCGCCTTCCCGGGTTCACGCCATTCTCCTGCCTCAGCCTCCTGAGTAGCTGGCGCTACAGGCGCCCACCACCACGCCCGGCTAATTTTTTTGTATATTTAGTAGAGACGAGGTTTCACCGTGTTAGCCAGAATGGTCTCCATCTCCTGACCTCGTGATCTGCCCGCCTCAGCCTCCCAAAGTGCTGGGATTACAGGCGTGAGCCACCGCGCCCGGCAAATTACATATAAAATCTTAAAGAAAGCCAGGAAGCAAATAGATATTTCAGGGATACTGGTTACAGCTGCAGGAAGGGAGGCATTTATATCGAAGAAGTGGCAAGTCTGGGACTCTCTTATAGTATGTCTTGCCATGAGTGCCAGTTACGTTGCTGTGCATGTCAGTAGTTCATTAAGGTGTACATTTGTTTTAGGCACTTCTCGTTATGTATTATATTTGATAATTACAAATAAAGTACCTGAACTATGTTTAAAAAGAAAATGAAGACACAGTCACATGTGTTGATAAAGGAAGTTTCAGGGTTTCACCTAAACTTACAAAAGCAAGGACAGACTCTGCTAATTGAACTTTGCTCTTCACTCCTCCTGGTGCGCCTTGTTATTAGGGCATATGCGGCGAGCTG
Organism: Gorilla gorilla gorilla; assembly: GCF_029281585.2. Lineage (NCBI taxonomy): Eukaryota > Metazoa > Chordata > Mammalia > Primates > Hominidae > Gorilla > Gorilla gorilla. Next base: position 37,384,720 of record NC_073229.2, on the reverse strand, counting down.
TGACATGCTGAGGAGCCCCCCTGCAATGGTTTCAGGGGGATGAAATAAGGTTGGAGAGGAAGCTTTACATCGGAATCTCATTACTTGGGTGAGGTTAAGTCAGACACTTCATGTTACTATAGCATAGTTGTGTGTGTGTTCATATGTTAATTCTATTCTAGTATAATGAGGGAAGTGCTGGAATTCAGCACCAGCCAAGTACCTAATGTGCCCTTCAACCCCTGACCATAATGAATATAAAATGCTGGTAGTAATAGATAGATTGAAATGAAAAACCCCTTCATCTTGGCATGTGAGAGATTTGCAATCACATTTGGATTCTCGAAGTGCTGTTTGATTGGAGATTAACATGTGGGTGGATTGACCTTTCTTGCAAGAGCCGTTGTTTTTACACTAGATGTGTGAAAAACAAATTTCAAATAGCTGCCCTATTGTACTTCTTTTGTGATTCATATTATCACCCTTTTAGATTTCTCAGCAATAATGGTGCTTATTAAACTCACCGGGGCTTTTTTTTCCCCTTAACTCTACTTAAACACTTTTTTTTTTTTTTTTGTCTTCCATAGGGGTGGAATTTTCTACCAACAGAAAAGTTTCTTCACATTCTTATACTGTCAACATATGGTTTCTTGATTGGCTTGTGTTTTAGTCCCAAGAATGTCTGCTTTAGAAATTAAGGGAAGCCCTGGGATATTTTGTATAGACATTTTTCACCAATTCCTAGGGAGGAAAACATCATATATTATTTTTATCAGCTTTAAAATTTATTGTTTACACATTTTCTTTCTTTCTTTTCTTTGAGGCAGAGGCTGACTCTGTTGCCCAGGCTGGAATGCAGTGGTGCGATCCTGGCTCACTGCAGCCTCCACCTGCCGGTTAAGCGATTCTCTTGCCTCAGCCTCCCGAGTAGCTTGGATCACAGGCCACACCCAGCTAATTTTTGTCTTTTTAGTAGACTTGGTTTCACCATGTTGGCCAGGCTGGTCTCGAACCCCAGGCCTTAAGTGATACACCCATCTTGGCCTCCAAAAGTGCTGGGATTACCGGAGTGATCCACTGTGCCAGGCCCATATTTTCTACATACAGATCTTTCTTTCGTCTTAGTTTTTTTCCCTTCATAAGTGTTTCCTACATGTTGCCTTGTAAACCAAGATGTCAATTTTTCTTGTTACAGCTATCAAATTGCAACAAAGTAGATTTAGGTTCTTGTCAAATTCTAAAATTTTTTTAATTAAAAAAATTTTAAAGATGATCAAAATTGACCTACACTTTTAAACCTCTGAGCAGAAAAATTATCTGAAACTATATATTTTGTACTCCCAGTGTGGATCAATTTATTTTAAGCTTTTTTGAGTTGAGATTGGGGTGTGGTTTGGGGAAGCAAATAATAGTTCTCAAAACTGAGGGCAAGTAATCATACCACTATTGATATATCTGATATTCCTCCATATTTTATGTAGGCTGAGATGTAAATTATTTTCCATTATGTATGCTTTGTTTGGTTATAGATACAATCTTTATTTTTTAATTATTATTTTTTTTTTGAGATGGAGTCTTGCTTTGTCACCCAGGCTGGAGTGCAGTGGTACAATCTTGGCTCGCTGCAGCCTTTGCCTCCTGAGTTCAAGCAGTTCTCCTGCCTCAGCCTCCCAAGTAACTGGGACCACAGTGAGTGCCACCACACCTGGCTAATTTTTGTATTTTTAGTAGAGATAGTGTTTTACCATGTTGGCCAGGCTGGTCTCAAACTTCTGACCTCAAGTGATCCATCCACCTCAGCCTCCCAAAGTGCTGGGATTACAGGGGTGAGCCACAGTGCCTGGCCTTGGTTATAGATACAATCTTTATACTTGTAGCTGGTTTGAACTTACTTTAAATATTTGGAAGCTATTAAATAGTTCCTACTCAATGGAGTAATGAATGCCAGCACAAAAATCAAATACACATGAGGAATATTTACCCAATCAAATCAACTAATAAAGAGTAATATATCCTCTCTAGAAAGTTTAGACATTTTGATGTTAAGTGGTATCTTGTTCTGTTTCATAGTAACATCTTCTTTTGAAGAATGGGATGGGGCAAAAGGGAATGTAAAAAGGCATTAAAATATTTAAATTTTAATTCCGGGGTCTAAGTTTCTTAAGTAGCATCTGTAAAGGAAGCCTTTCTGTTTTAATGTTTCCCCTGTATTATTCACGTCATTTTAAGGGCACACTACAAAATATGTTATTTCAATAGCTACATATTGAGTTTGTTCAAGAAGAATAGCTTTGAAAATCAACTTGTTTTTTCTTATTTTCTTTAAGGCTGACTTATAAAAGCAATATTCCCCTAGTTGGTTTCCCTCCTTTTCATAAGCTACCCAGGAAGAGATTTTGTGAGTCATGTTGCATTAAAAAATGGCCCTTGTTCCTTAAGTGTCATATGGACTAGAGCAGATACTGACTTTAAGTGGCCTCAGGAGCAGACTGATGGGACATTTGTACATTGAAAAGCTGTCTCTGGGGATTTGTAGAAACTCTTATTCAGAAAATAGAAGTATGCACGTTCTTCAGGGTCACTGGGGAGTCTAAGCAAAATGCCATCCAACCGGTAGTGGCTGCCAAGAGTTATCCACACTTTTGCCATCCAGTAGAATATGAAACAAAGCTAGAGTAAGCAACTTCCTGTGGCCCTTCTGCTGCTCTCACAAAGTGGCTTTCTTAGATGATAGCCTTTGTCTTGGGTTAACCTTACTTACTGTGGAGAGGAGACAAGTGATCTGCAAGTAGCATCAGGCTGAAATTCATCCTGGTTCCATCAAGATTTTTCAAAGTCAGAAGTTAAAATGCGGATGGACCTACTTGAAACTTTCTTAGCTGAAATATGGAGGATAAAATGTGGATGACACAAGCAGGCAAGATCTGGGAGGGTTCTCATGCATCTCAACATCAATGGAACCACATTTGAAAACTGTATGAAAACCCAAGTCCTAGACTGAGTTACTCACAAACAATGGGACAAGTAAAGTTTTAGAGGGGTTAGGGAGAGTGGTGAGTTATAGGAATGTAGGTAGTGTAGGGAGAAGAGAAATAGACTCAGAAGAGCATCTATTAACCCTGCTAACATAAACTTTACTGAGCTTAAAGATACTCGAGATGATGTCTTCCCTGCCATGATTCAGTCTGGCTTCTCTAGGCAGTGCACATACATTGGTGTAGGTGACAAGGAGTGTTACACGAGAATACACAGCCACTTTGTAGTGCTGGCCAGCCAGATGAAAATGGGCTCTTGGTAATGCAGTATTGCTGTTGGGAATATCCCTGTTTCTGTCCTTGTGTGTGTATCTACATATAGTTAGATATCAACATAGACACATACACACAAATACACACACACTCACAAATGACTTGGTGGCAATACACGGAGATTTTCATGATGCTTAAGAAAAGTGGGCAGAACACACATACAATTTCCTTTTCCTGGGGTGCATATATGTCAGTGGCAGGGTGCCTGAGGTGCTAGGCCCGCTCTGCCCCTGTGGGTGAACTTGGGTGGTCTGTCTGAGGTGAAGGGCTTAGGTTGTGGGCTGGTGACCTATCTCAGCCTGTGCAGCTGACTAACAAGCAATTGTCTTCTAATCAAGTATTGAACTGCATCCAGGTATGTGGAAGGCTAGTCTACTTCCCCTCCAGGATTCAAGGCTCAAACAAGTTTCTCTTTGCTTTCTATGATGCATAAAAAGATTAAAAAAGAAATTCTGAAAGCTTGCTGGCACCTTCATCTGGAAGGAAGTACAGTAGGTCCTTAGAAAGATACTCACCTCTCTGTGCCCTCTGTGAGGAGTGTGAGCCCTGAGTCTGCAGGGGAGCAATGTGGTAAACGAAGGAGGAATTTTGGCAGTGAGAGTGCCAGTGACTGGAGGGAGTATATATGTCTTGGTCCCTCTGCCAGCAATTCCAGAACTTCCTTCCTCTAGTTCTGTGGCTGCAAAAATGAAAGCCAGAATAATGGGGCAGGAGGTGGATGTGGGGCTAAGGGATGGGACACTACTCATCTCCTTGCTTTGAGTATTAGCAGAAGAAAGTTGGGCACAACCACTGGGACTCCCTGGATGCTGGTTTTCATTAGAGCTACAGAAGATGTTTTACTTTGCGTCCTCTTTTAACTTGCAATCTGGCATATTCTAGCTCTGGATGTGTAAAATAACCTGGGGTAAATCAGTCTTAAGCAAAAATCTCCAAATGAATGACTTGTGTTGGGGGCTTGCTGTTCTCTTTTATTTATTTTAATTTTTCAAATGCTTGTTACTCTGTCTGGTGCCACCCCAGTTTTTAGGATGACTAATGATTTCATGCAGCCAGGGATCCCTCCTCAGAGAGGTTGAAAACATCAGATTAAAAACAACCACAGCTATTTATAGGATGTGAAGATAGCTGAGTTTCTTGATAAAATCCAGAAGCATTTGCATTTTAAAAATGGAGACCTCATTGCTGAGAAATCCAGAGGAACAGACCTTTAAAGACAGATTGTTGGGTATTTTTATGTCTGGGCAAGGGAGATATTTTGGGGCAAGGAAAGCTTCTTAAATTATACCATTCTGGAATGCTGCCTTTATCTACTTGTAAGGTTAGTCCTAGTCATGGATGGGATGTATCCAGATGAATGGCATTGTTCGCTAGCAAAATGAGGCCATCAAAAGTGCCTGTGATTTTCCCACGGTCAGATGAAAGTTACTCTTAATCATTTAATTTTGCTTCTCATTTTATCAGCAGCCTCTAGAATGCTTTCCAGGGTTATTAAAATGATGATTAATTAAAACACAGGTAAGAGTTACTGAAATTTGAAAGGTGCTTGGGCATCATTGAGGCAGATAGTTCTAGGTACGGAGATTCTGAATGTAAGTCATCATCATTCCATCATCATCCTGATCACCACCATCACCATTGATAATAAACGTTAGCATTTAAATGGTACCTCTTTCCAGAGATTTCAGCATCTGACAGAAAATTTCCTTGTTCTCACAACATCCTGTTAATGACAGAAGGTGGTTGTGGTTTAAAAAATCGTGATGATTATCACCCACTAGGTCCTGGCTGTCTAGTCATGCTGGTGCGTGTTCTCTCTCCTTGACTTTTCTGTCCTTCTAGAGCTGTGTAGCAACAGTTCAGTGAATGGGCAGAACCTTGTCACCCTGAGTCTGTGAAGAGCAGAGCTCTCTGTCCTCGTCAGTTGCCATTCACACTCATCTTGGGGGAACATTACACCTAATTCGTCTCAACTCATGCTGTTCATCTGTTGCCTCATTCCTTTTTCTCAGCAATTTGTCTTTTTCCCTTTCTTTCTCCCATCTTTCCTAGCATTCTACTGCCTCCCCTATCTCCATTCTCTATTCTCTTTCTATTTTCATTGGCCAGTTCATGTCTGTATTGTTCCTTAGTTTTCCCTGTCTTGGAAGCTTATACAAGATAAACTAGAGATGTAGAGATACGTGTGGGGAAACAGGTCTCTTTGACTTTCTTGTCTTTTCTTTTTTTTTTTTTTTTTTTTGAGACGGAGTCTCACTCTGTTACCCAGGCTGCAGTGCAGTGGCACGATCTTGGGCTCACTGCAACCTCTGCCTCCTGGGTTCAAGGAATTCTCCTGCCTCAGCCTCCTGAGTAGCTGGGATCACCGCCACGTTCCACCATACTGGCTAATTTTTGTATTTTTAGTAGAGACGGGGTTTCGCCATATTGGTCAGGCTGGTCTTGAACTCCTGACCTCGTGATCCGCCTGCCTTGGCCTCCCAGAGTGCTGGGATTACAGGCGTGAGCCACCGTGCCCGGCCTGTTTGACTTTCAAGACTGGGGAATTAAGTATTTTGCTCTGTTTCTAGTGTACATGCTTTTATGTGTTGATACTTCTCAGCCTTTGGTGACTCTTAGCATGTTTTTAGTAACTTGGTTAGGTCACAGTGACTGATTTCTTTTTTAGTTCAGCTCTCTTGTTCTCTGTCTATTAAGGTTCCATAGAAATTGGAGTGGGAGAGGAAATTTTGAGGGCTTCAAAGCAGAGTTTTGGCAGCATGTACATTCAAGGGAGGAGTAAGAAGGATTGTGGACTCTGCATGGTCAAGTGTGCATCCAAGCCATTGGAATAACAGACAACAGCTCACATGCATTGAGCACATGCTATCTGCTAAGCATGGTTGTAAGCACTTAATAAATAATAACTAATGTAGTTAGTAGGCATGGTCAACTCTGTATTATTAAATTACCTGTACTCTATGACTCCTTAGCTCCTGCCTTTTTGTATTTGTTTTTTTTCTCCAGTTTTCTCGGTAAAATTTCTTTTCCCTAATTTAAAATTCAGCATGCCTGAAATATAAAGACAAGGACCCATCCATACCTTGGATGGGATTGAGAAGGTCACTCCCTATAATCTGTTACAGTGGGATGGTGTTTCTGTGAAGGGCAAATTGAATTGCAACATTAAAGAATTACATTAGGCAGGAAAAGTGAGCCTTTCTCTATTTGAAATAGTCTTTCTAGTCTATAATTTTAGTGTTTCTGAAGATGTTATAAAAAGAATTGTTCTTGCCTGGCACACTAGCTGAGTCCCAGCTTCTCAGGAGTCTGAGAGGGGAGGATCACTTGAATTCAGGAGTTGGAGTCTAGCCTGGGCAACACAGTAAGACTGAGCCCCTCATCTCTAAAATAAATAAACATATATATATATATTCTTTTGTAAAAATTGAATTTGTCCAGATGATGATAGCCCCAGAAAAATTAGGAAGAATTGGTAAATCACTCAGGTAAAGTGATTCCTGTGGCTATGGATAGGTGGTACTGGTGGTGGGTTATAAATAAACAAATGACCCTGCTTTGCCTAGGGTTTATTCTGGCCACTTTCAAAGCAAATAACTTTTCTGCAGGCATATTTTTTTATAGACATATTCATTTATGAGGAAAAGAAACATTTTCTGTAGATGGTCAGAAGTTGCAACATCCTCCTGTTTTGAGAAACGGTAAATCTAAAAAACATAAAACAAAACAAACAGAAATCCACAGCACCTTTACAATCTAAGATTTTTTTTTTTTTCACATGATAGAAACTTGGTTCTCTTGGCCTCCATTAGGGAGGTGTTTTGATGTTCTCCTCTTTATTTCTTTTTAAAATAACCTTTTATATCCTAGTGCTTGTGAAAAATACCTTTGATTCTCACTTGACCTCTTCCACTGAATTGGAAAATTTGGTTCCATTCTCTTAGCAGGTAAATAGCCTTAAAACCATTCATGGTTTTGTCAGGGTAGAGAAGAGCTGAAAAGCATTACATATGTTCCAAGTTAAGAGAGGCCAATCTTGCTGTTTTCAAGTGGTTCCTTCCCCTCCCTTCTTCTATTAAGGGCTCAACCACAATGGAGCTTTAATCAGCTTCATTGATTTAAAGCTAATTTGCACTTGGCTTCAAGGTTAAGGTCCACAGCATAAGCTGAAGACCTTTAAATCAGAAGTCAGACTGAAAAGCCTTAGGTATATCATATTGTCTGCTGTGCATAAGAATGACAGCTCTTGATGACTGCAAATTAACTATTGGGGAAAAAGGCACAAAGCCAGTTTTCCTCCTGTGTTAATATAACCGCTGCTAGCCGAGTTTCACAGCATTGCTATCAACATTTCTGCTTCATCATGTAAATGGATGGAATTGGCTGAAAATACTTTGGTACTGTGATGTTTGTAGCCATCCATTTCTGCTTGGTTTCAGTTGGATTTCAACCTAATTGCCAAACTGATTCCATCTGTAATAACTTTTAACATTTATTTTTCCCAAAGGGGAAAAAATGTCTTGTCTGTATTCTGCAATTAAGAAGGTGATGAAATATTCAGTGTATGTCTCCACTCTGACTAAATTCTTTTGTTAACTTTATCAGATAAACTATAAAATATTAACCAGGCTTACTGTTTGAGCATGTGCAGATGGCATAATATTTACCAGACATATTTTTAATACACATTTAATTTTATAAATTGAATTAACTATTACATGGCTAATTTTTTTCCTCTCTTTTCCAAATTGATGCAACAAGCATTCCTGTTGTTGGCTGTATGTACTACACTAGAACATTTGTGGATAATTACATAAGCTTAGCTGTGGTATAATAAATAACATTTCCTCCAAACTTAACCACATGAAATCAAATCAAGCAGAAATAATGCTATTTTCTAAGCAAAATTATGCTGAGTAGTAATATGTGGGTTCTTTGCTTTTTTTCTCTGACAGCTCAGTTTTTAAAATTTTCTGGAACATTTAAATGGGTAAGTTAATTTTACCCACCTCTCTTATCCTCCGTACAACTTGCTGTATATATCCATATCTGCTCTGCCGTTCCCAAATGTACTAATATAATAGCCACATAATGCTTCACCTAAATCAGATTTTCTTAGAATGTGGTTTGGACTGAATCAAGGTCAAATTCTAAATCATGGCACACAGAGCCATGAAAACCTTTTTTTTTTTTTAAATAATTAATAAAAGTCTTCGTTATTGGTGAGCTGCTAAAATATCTAAATGGTTCTGAGCAGGGGAGCACTGATTCTTACAAGATTGTCCCTCATTCAGCATCATCAAAGAGCTAAAGATGGAGCTGGTAGGGAGAAAGACACATAAGGAAACATTACAATCCAATGTGATACATGTTATACTAGAATTTCACTGTAGGGATTGGAGAAACGATGGCGGATAGCTAATTCTGAGAGTCAGGGATAGTGGTAAGGAGGACATAACAATTTGGCTAAGATTTAAATGTTTGCCCATTTGGATGAGGGGTGCGCAGTGTAGAAAGGACATTCTAAGCAGAGGGAATGGCCTGTGGGAAGTGGTGAATGTGTGACTACCATGAAAGGCCTGTGAAAATGCATGGAGTATGAAGGAGAGAGTGGTAGGAGAGGAAATTAGGAGGGTAGTTGCAGCCTAGAACCTAAAGGTAGAATTAGCAGGACGTGCTGACGTCATGGTTCAATGGTCCTTGCAGCCACAGGAGTATGATGTGCGGGGAACAATGTGATGGTCCACAAAAGGCAAGCAATAGAGGGAACGGAGTCAGGAATGGTGACTGAATTCCTGGAGGTCCCCAGGACTCATTTAGAGAGCTGCATTTTGGAAAAGAATTCAGCTACGAGCAAGATGAAGAAAGCATGAGTATTCAAAATAATTCATTTTGAATATGAAACCTTATTTTGTACCCCAAGTTGATGAACAGGGGACTCAACAGCTCCATGCACGAATCACATTCAAATTTACACAAATGTCGAAGTTGTGGAATCTGATTTAATCATGTTTCACTATGCACTCAAAAGTGGTTTTGAGAGTCCCTCATCCCCTGCCCTCACTAATTGATTATAAACATAATTACTTAAAGTATCATACAGTGCAAAATTGTCAACCCTAAAAAGAGCAAGCACTCCCATCCATAACGAGTAATATGTAGTTAAGCCTGAAAAACTCAAGTATTTTCCTAAGTAAAGAGACTAGTGTTGGGTGCTGAGGGATAGAGGTGAATAAAACCTCTAAGAGCTTTCACTGGCGTTGCGGACACAAAGCATGAATACATCACATTTTAAATAACAAAAGCGTTAAATTATTCAAAAGAACACAATTTAGCATGAGAGGGGATAGCTGCAGATGCAAAGAGGGTGCTTACAACACTGAGGCAATATCATTGCATCTACTTATTTTAGAATATATCAGTCCATAGTAATGTTGACAACCCGCTTCAATTTGTACATGCAAGTTAAACATAAAACACATGTTTCATAGATAAGTAGAGACAATAATGATGGGTTATCTCAAGTGAAGGAAGGCAGTTGAAGCCAAAGAGACATTTGTGTAATAGAAGTGCAATGCAGAACTGAATTGAAGCTAAAATTTGTTCACACAAAGGAGCAGGGGCACGCACAATAACTGAATTCCCCCAAAAGCAAAAGGGTGAATTTGGGGAAACACTGTTTTAACATCGCTGTTTATTTTAACATTAGTTTTTAATTCTCCCTTGACCACATTTAGTTATTATTCAGAGTTTTATTGTCGTGGTCAGCACTATCATCCTCAAGGGCAGCCTCAGGCAAAATTGCAGAAGAGAACTAACATTCAACACCCCCAGCCACCCCTTTTAATGTCCTTCTCTGCGTCAGTGATGGTTGCCACCCACTTAGGGCTCAGAGCTCTTACCACCTTCCTGACAATCCCTTGTGGACATCTGCTCTAGGAAAAACAAACAAGCAAATGTATTCACACAGAGGTGCTAAAATGTGAGAAGTTTAATTTTAACTCTCTCTGTGGGGCATTTACACTATCACTATGGACAGAGACTTTTGCTACAGGGAAGGCATCTGCTTGTATTTTGAGGATTCAGCTAGTTTAGGGAAGAAACAGTCTGAACAGTTGTTGATCTTCCTTCACCCTTGAGCATACATCACAGAATCAGTCACCTACTGCACCTACCGCCTTTGCCACTTCTTATCTGTGTGATGACAGCAGCCTTCGGGTGGGTTTCTTCCATTTGTTCAAGACTTTTTCTGTAATAGAACCTAGTAAGCTAAAAAAAATGATATAAACATGTATTGGGGTTCAGGATATAGTATCCCTGAATATTTTAGGCTAAAGGAATTTGGGAAAACCACAAAAGCAGGAAGGGCTCCCTGACCTTCCCCCCAAAGCAGGTCATAAAACCTAGGGAGGATTTTCTGACCTTCCTCTGACGCAGTTCATAAGAACTTCATGTGGGAGGTACCCTCCCTATACCCAGAGGAAAGGGCTATCCTTATTTCTGAAGACAAAGGGTCACAGAGAGGAATCTGAACAAACAGGCCCTGCTAAGTTTTCCCCAGTTTATTACCATTAGATCATACCCCCTTGGTCATATTATATTTCTTCACGACTATCCACCCTTCAAATTTAGCATTAAAACACACAGGTTTAACTATTTCTTCGGGTCTCACTTTCTTTTGAAGCTCCTGTGTCATGAAAAACTTACATTAAATAAAATGGTATGCTTTCCCCTTGTTAATCTTTCTTTTGTTACAGGGACCTTAGCCATGAACTTGAGACAGGTGAGGAAAATACATTTTTCTTGCCGTACAGATGTGCCAAAATGATAGTCAAATTACTGCCTTTCTCTGCCTTTCTCTGTTGCTCCAGAATCCCTGAAAGTTTCTAATTGTTCATTAGGACGAATAGGAATGTTTCAACCTCGTGATAGTTTTTTTTTACTATTTTTTTTTTTTTTTTTTTTACTATTTTGAATAGAGAGAGCACCTCTTCCCACCTCATTTCTTTACACTAAACCAACAATTTCCCACTAAATCCCAGTGTTCCCTATGATCTCACATTTGCCATCATCTTTTTTTTTGAGATGAAGTCTTGCTCTGTCATCCAGTCTGGAGTGCAGTGATGCAATCTCAGCTCACTGCAACCTCCGCCTCCTGGGTTCAAGCAATTCTCTTGCCTTAGCCTCCCAAGTAGCTGGGACTACAGATGCATGCCACCACACCCGGCTAATTTTTGTATTTTTGTAGAGACGGGGTTTTGCCATGTTGGCCAGGCTGATCTTGAACTCTTGATGTCGGGTGATCCGCCCCTCTTGGCCTCCCAAAGTGCTGGGATTACAGGCATAAGCCACTGTGCCCAGCCTCCGTCCTCTTTCCTCTAACCCATGTGTGTTGTTTCAGAATACAGACTCACTTTATCCAATCATCTTTTCTTTCTAACCTTACTTATCCTGACCACTTACTTTATTGGTACCGTTTTGTCACTTTCTTCAAGTTTAATGGTCTGTTTCTTGGTATTTCCTGATGTATTGCCTCGAAGGTATCATTTTAAATATTGCTGTTGGCTTATAGCTCTTGGTGAACAAAGAATAACCAACATTATCACAATAGCTTCTGTTAATCTACAAAATATATATTTTTTCATGTGTTATTAATAATCCTACCAGGCAGTTGTTGTTTTTTCCACTTTGTAAATGAGAAAACTGAGGCGAGGAGAAACTGAATGAGGAAACTGAATCAAGGTCAAATTCTAAATCATGGCACAAAGAGCCATGAAAACCTTTTTTTTTTAAAAAAAATTAATAAAAGTCTTGGTTATTGGTGAGCTGCTAAAATATCTAAATGGTTCTGAGCAGGGGAGCACTGATTCTTACAAGATTGTCCCTCATTCAGCATCATCAAAGAGCTAAAGATGGAGCTGGTAGGGAGAAAGACACATAAGGAAACATTACAATCCAGTGTGATACAGTTTATACTAGAATTTCACTGCAGGGGTTGAAGAAAGGAGGGTGAAATCATTGGTTATCCTAATGACCAAATTTAGCTATGACAGAACTGGGATTTTAGCCCCACTCTCCTTGTTGAAGTAGTGCCTTTCTATCATGTTCGTAGTATTCAGACTTGGACTGGTCTGTGAGGTAAAAGGCTTGGTTCTGCTGTTAAGGCTTTCCTTTATGAGTCCTGAGAGCCTGGTAAACATGACTTTCTTTGGACCTGCCCTTTAAAATTAAAAACAGAAGATTTAGATACTATTCTTGTGATAGGCATTTGCAAGCACTGCTTAATTCACCTCCCTCCAGTCTCTGGTCACATGACAGTAATATAATTTCACCCGATTACAGCCACACAAGAAACTGACAAGCTGATGTCCTGGGAATGGAGTCCTACAGTTACATTTTCTAACCCCCATTTTGTAGATTTATGCTATAATATCATGAAAATTTATCCCATAGCACCAAAAATAAAGAAATTGTTTGTGGTGAATACTATACACTTCTACCTACTGATCATATGTTGACATACGTTTAAACTTGTCTGGGTTTAGCCAAGGATAGACTAGGAGATAAAATTAAAAGGAATAAAATATAACACTTTAATTGCATTTGTGGCCAAGGGACCTACATTATACAGCAACCAGCATGTAACAGTGTACTTCATGTTCCATGATTTACCTTGCTGATAATTGCTTTGCACTCCTAATAAATTAACCCACAGAAAATCCATTCATCTGCATCTTCTTTTTATGCAGAGCTAGAGGAAAAAGGACCAGTATAGCAATTTGAGTGGCAATCATGCACTGATTGTAGCAAAGAAAGTAGCATGGTAAGAATCTTAAGCATTCTGAAAGCGTTTCTTTGTAAGAAAAGAGGAAGGAGAAAAGAAGAGAGGGCTTTTGCTAATTAAGTTCTGTTTTTTGTCTTATTTGCTATGGAGAATATATTATGTTCTAGGCCAAAAATTCTTGTTTAATAAACTATATTTCTGGCCAGATATTTTATTTTAATATCATTAATTTTCTTTAAATATTTGTAGAAAATTCTCATTGTTATGTTTAAGATTCCTAGAAGGAAAGAATGTATAAATATATTATTATATTCCTATGAGGTTCCTTCCATAAATATTATTCCATAGTAAATCTCACATTTAAGCTGCCCAATTTTTGTGTTAGACTCTGTAATCAAAATCATTTTGAATACCTTACTTTTATTCTAAGGCTTTATGTACTTTCAATGTTCTGCCTAGTGCCTTGATATTACTTAGCTCGTTTGATCCTCACGGTCAACATGGTGGAATGGAAAGAATGCTGAATGAGTGAGGAGGCAGGATTTCTGGTTTCCACCCTGACGCTAAATTGGGTATAATATTGGCCTTATTGTTTTACTTGTCTGAGTCTCGGTTTTCTGTGTTTTAACATAAGGAGATTATAAGAGATGATCTCTAAGGTCCTTTCCAAATTTCGGGATATGCAGTCAGAATACTGTGAGTGGTTAAGGTTCATAGAGGCAAGTAACTTCCCCAGTTTCATAAGGTGGGTAGGTGGTAAGAGAAAGGCAGAAATGAGTTCTGCTTCTAGCAGTATGCAAACTTGACTGACCTTCTTGCAGAAAACAACAAAAATGCTGTTCAGTTTTTAAAAGGCTCCCTAGATACATCAATGAACTGGCAAGAAAATAAGAATTTCTTCAGTGCAGTGTTGCCAGAAAACAAACACAGGAAATCCAGTCAAATTTGAATTTCAGATAAGCAATAAATAATTTTATTATATGAGTATGTCTCAAATATTGCATGAAACATATGTATACAAAATTATTTATCTGACATTCCAATGTAATTGAGCATCCTGCATTTTTATTTGCTAAATCTGACAACTTACTCAGAGGTTAATAACTAAGTGAACGCAGGGATCTGGAGATGTAAATTAGCATGGAAGCTGCTTTCACCAAGAAGGTATTTGCTGAATCCAGATAACCTTGAGCTTTGGCTTTTGCATTCCCACAGAGGAGGGGAGAGGACAGGAATCTAGTAAGAGATCAGCAGAATAAAACTGGGACCCCAATAGGCTACATCCTCACTGTAAAAGTCTCTAGAATTAAACTGGTCCCTGTCCTGGATTGTATGTGTGGGAACAGGTAGCACTGATAGAAGGAGCAATCTCTTGTCTTGAACCTTGGAGTTGGCTGTGGTTAAGGGAGAATGTTTACCCTGAGAATTCACATCTGAATTTTATACCTGCATAGTCTCAGGAACCTTAAGCCAGTAATTTAATTTAAAGTGAACTTTGGTTACCAGTATGACCAGGCATCTGACAGAAGCAAAGACTAATGCTGAGAAAGATAAACTCATGTATGGGAGAAAAGATTCCTCACCCATTCATTACAAGGTTCATGGCTGAGACCCCTATAACAAAAGACAGGTTAGAACAGGAAAGCATACAAATTTATTTATAACTTTTACATGACATGGGAGCCTTCAGAAATGAAGACACAAAGAAACAGGGAAATCTGTTTTTATGAATGACTATTGCAGAAATATGATTGGAGGACAAAAGGGTATGATCTAATAATGGTAACAAACCAGGGGGAACTTAGCATGATCTGTTTGTTCGGATGCTTCTTAGCAACTCTGTGTCTTTATTCCTTTCCTCAATGTCGTATGACTTACTCTAGGGGAAGTTCAGAAAATTCTTTTCTGGATGGCCTGCTTCAGTGGAGAATGGCAGGAGAAGGTCAGTGAGACCTTCTTGCTTCTGCTGTTTTTTTCAAATGCCAAGGTGCCATGTTTTGAGGTAACATGCCCTGAACCTCATCACTCAGATACAAGTATAACAAAATATACAAGGAAATAAGGCACTGTGAATGAGCCTTGGTGTAAACAAAGGTTAGTACAATCTCAAAGACATCAAATATTAGAGTTATCTGGCAGGTAGAATAAAATATACATTATCAATATGCTTAAAGATTAAAAAGGGAATTGAAAATGAGCAAGAGACTTCATGATCAAGTAGATTTAAAAAACCAAATATAGTTAGTTTTTAGGAATATGGAAACAGGTGATATTTGAAAATAAACATTCAACAAATGGTACAAACAGATTATACACATTAGGACAGAGATATAATAATCTAAGATTACTTGTAATACAGAATAAGGAAAAACAGGTGAAAAATAAGAAAGAGAGATGAAAATAAATTAGGGTCCTTAAAGGAGAAAATGGAGAAGAGGCAATCATTAAATAAATAATCGATGAAACTTTTTCCAGCTATTAAGGTTACCAATCCTCAAAGTCAGAGACCATAATAAATGACATACGATAGTCACAAAGAAATCTACACATAGGGATATTAGAGAGTAGATTCAAGACACCAAAGCCAAACAGAAGATCTTAAAAGTAGACAGAGAGAAAAAGATACATATGTATCTTTTTCATACATATGTACATACACAAACATATACATATATTAATAATATATGTTTTTCATATAGACATACATATACACACATATAGATTTACACTTGTATATATTTCTTATATATTATCATATATATGTATTTAGAAGTAACCAGGTAAATACTAGTCAAACGAATTTGAGATAGTTCTATTGATGTCAGAGGAAATAGACATTAAATCAAATGGCTAACTAGAGATAAGGAGTGATTATATGATAAACATTTCTAGCTAACAAGAAGTTGTCTATGTGTTTGTATGTGTGTGTGTATTGAGCTTATATGTGCTTAGTAACCAAGCCTCAAAACTTATAAAGCAAAAATTGACTGGCCTGCAAAGACAAGTTGATACCCAAGTCTATCATTATAGTAATTGTGTCTTAGTGCTTGTTAGATTAAGCTGACAAAAAAAAAATCAGTAAAGATAGAGAAGATCTAAAGAGCTTAATTAACAAGAGCTAATTGTGAACACTATATTTATCTCAAGTTATTTATGGAAAAAAATATCATATACTGGGCCACCATGTAAGACTCAACAAATGCAAAGATTGATCTCATTCATTCTTTTGAGCACAAAACAATTGAGTTAGAAACCAACAGCAAACTATAACCAACAAAACCACAGGCATTTGAAGATCAAGAAACATAATTCTAGGCCAGGCAAAGTGGTTCACGCCTATAATCCCAGCACTTTGGAAGGCTGAGGCAAGTGAATCACTTGAGATTGGGAATTCCAGGCAAGCCTGACCAATATAGTGAAACCCTGTCTCTACTAAAAATACAAAAATTAGCTGGACATGGTGGCACATGCCTGTATTCCCAGCTACCTGGGAGGCTGAGGCAGGAGAATCCCTTGAACCTGGGAAGCAGGGGCTCTGAGACCTCGCCACTGCACTCCAGCCTGGGTGACAGAGCAAAGCTCTGTCTCAAAAACAAACAAACAAACAAACAAACAAACAATAACACCCCCCCAAAACAAACAAACATAATTTTAAGTAAAGCATGGGCCAAATGGGAAATTATAATAAAAATTAGAAAATTTTTAGAATAGAACAAAACCAAAAATACTATATATTAAAAGACAAAAAAAGACAGAACATTAATGAGCTAAGATTTTTATTTATAACACTAGAAAAACCTAAATGGAATGTAACCTAAAAATAGATCAAGTGGAATTTACAATAAAATAAAAAACGAAAGTACAATAGAACCGACAAAACCAAACTTTGTTCTTTACAAAGTCAATCCACCAACCAAATTGATCAAGAAAAGAGAGTGCAAAAGTAATAATTTTGAAATAAAAGTGGATATTACTGCAGTCTTCATAATCAGAGAATAATAAACAACATTATGCTAACGCTGAAGTCTTATTAGACCTGGAAACAGTCTTCAGAATATAATTTACCATAATTAATGCAATAAGAATAGATCATCACATAATCCTATAATCATTAAAGAAATTGATTCAGCAGTTAAAAACTTCCCCTTTTCACAAAGAAACAAACAAAACCGAAACAAAACATTATTCCCAGATGACTTAGTCAATGTGGATTATGTAACATTCAAGGAATAAATTATTCAAATTTCATACAAACGAATGTAGGAACTAGAAAGTCTGATCTTGTGCATAGAGAGAGAAGAGCGTTTCTTAAACAAAACATTAATAAAATGAATCACACACTATATAAAAAAGAATACTGGACTAAATTGGCATTATTCCAGGAATTAAAGGCTTGCTTCACATGGAAAAAAATTAAATTTTAATTTATTATTTTAATAAAGGGAGAAAAGTACACCACTTCATAGATGAAGGAAAAAGCTTTTGATAAAATTCATGATCTATAATCTATTCATTATAAAAACTTATAGCGGACTAAAAGTAGATAATATTTATCTTCAAGTAATGTGCAGCATTTTAGTGGAATAATTCGCAGTTAATTTAAAATTAACTCAAGATCAAGAACATGAAATTTTCATACCATTACTATTTCTTTTTTTTTTTTTGAGACGGAGCCTTGCTCTGTCGCCCAGGCTGGAGTGCAGTGGTGCAATCTTGGCTCACTGCAAGCTCCGCCTCCCGGGTTCACGCCGTTCTCCTGCCTCAGCCTCCCGAGTAGCTGGGACTACAGGCGCCCACCATCACGCCCGGCTAATTTTTTGTATTTTTAGCAGAGATGGGGTTTCACCGTGTTAGCCAGGATGGTCTCGATCTCCTGACCTCGTGATCCGCCCGTCAGGGCTCCCAAAGTGCTGGGATTACAGGCGTGAGCCACCGCGCCCCACACCATTACTATCTCTTATGTACATTACACTAGAGATTCTAACCAGCTCATTAAGACAAAAATAAATAAATAAGTAAATTGTGAAGGTATATGGTTTGTAAAAAATGAGATGGTTATTATTTGCATATAACTGTGTAGAAAACAAACAATAATATGCAGATTATTTATTAAATTAGCAAGAGAATTTAGCAAGGTGGCTAGATATAAAATCAATGTACAAAAAATCAATATATTTCTATTCATAACTTAGAACAATATTAGGCAATATTTAAAAAGAGAATGTGATTTATAATAGCAAAAAATGTAAAGCACTTACAGAAAAAAATCTATAAAAGATATGCATGACTTTTACAGGGAAAATAATAAAGCTTTGTGAGAACACATTGGAAAAGCCCTGTATAAGTGGAGTACTCTATGGTATTCATGGACAAGAAAATTCAATATCCTAAAGATGCAAATTTTAATAAAAAATAATATATTTAATAGATTAAAATTCCATTAAAACTCATAATATTTTTGGTGATGCTTTAAAACTGATCCTAAAATTTATTTGAAAGAGTCAGGAGCCATGTAGAACTCAGACATGGGTCAAGAATCAAAAACTTAGGTGAAGAAATTTTCCTGCCAGATACCAAGAATTAATGTAAATGTAGAATAATTAAGACAATATGATATTGCCAAATGGGCTAACAAAGACAATAATTAAATTGAACAGAGGGCCCCAAATACATCCTCACATGTCTGGAAATTTGATTTATGGTCCAGATGGCATTGCAGGGCACTAAGGAAAATATAAAATTTTCAACCAATGACATTGGAATCATCCATATAACAGTTAAATTAGACCTCATATTTTATACAACACAGATATCTGTTCTGGGATGATTGAATACTGAAGCGTGAAAGGCAAAACTGAAACTTTTAGAAAATGATGGATGAGATGATCCACATAGCCTTAGTGTAAGGATAGATGTCTTTAAAAAGAACCACAAACTGGCCGGGCGAGGTGGCTCACGCCTGTAATCCCAGCACTTTGGGAGACCGAGGTGGGCGGATCACGAGGTCAGGAGATCGAGACCTTCCTGGCTAACACCGTGTGTATCTCTATTAAAGATACAAAAGAAATTAGCCGGGCCTGGTGGCCAGCGCCTGTAGTCCCAGCTACTTGGGAGGCTGAGGCAGGAGAATGGCGTGAATCCAGGAGGCGGAGCTTGCAGTGAGCCGAGATGGCGCCACTGCACTCCAGCCTCTGTGATAGAGCAAGACTCTGTCTCAAAACAAAACAAAACAAAAAAGAACCACAAACTATTAAAAAATTGTTTTCAACAATATTTAGAACTTTTGTTCATAAAAAGACCTCATAGAGAATGTGAAAATATCTGCCTCTGACCGAGAGAAGGTATTTGTAGCACACATAGCTAAAAATTGATTAGTATTCAGGATACATAAGGAATGCATGCAAATCAGACTGAAAAAGAAAACCCAGTGCAGAAATGGACAATAAGACTAGAACAGGTACTTCACAGAAGAAGAAACTTGAACAGTTTCTAAACAAATGAAAGGGAGCTTAATTTCAATAGTCTTCAAAGAAATGCAAGTTAAAACCATAATGAAATAGCATTTCATACTCAGCAGCAGATAGGTGAAAATTAGGAGGCTGACTGAAACAATTGTTGGTAAGTCTATGGAGCAACCATAACTTTTGCACACTGAAGGTGTATACCTTGTACAAACACTGTGGAATATCACTAGACGTTATCTAGGAAAGTTGACTGTATGCACATCCTGTGAGCCAGCAAGTCTCCTTCAGGGATATACTCTAGAGAAATTTTTGTATAAGAAAGATAGGAAAATCTTCAGGCTGGTAACTTTTATACTAGCAAAAAACTGGAAGCAATGAAAATGCCCATTAAAATGAGCATGGATAAAATATATGGTATAGTCATACGAAAAATGGTGTATCCACATACATGCAGAAAATCAAGGAAATGAACTTCAGCCACAAGTAACAACAAGCAAGTACATGCATGAATCTCAGAAATCTAATGTTACGGAAAAAGCAAGTCACAGAATACTACTGATGAATATAGGAAAGTTTATGTTCTAAATTATAAGCGACTAAGCAATACATTGTTTCTGGATGCAAATTGTGTGACAAAATTACAAAGAAACAAAGGGAATGAGAAACATGAGATTTAGGAAAGTAGTTCCCCATGGAAGGAGGGAAGCAGGGACTCCACAGATCACGTTAATGCTCTATTTAACATTATGGTCCAGAGATAAGCATTGATTTTGCTGTGGTTCTTCAACTACAGATATTTACAAATTTTTTTTAAATGTTTCTTTGCATCTATTCAATATTTAATAAATGCATGTTAAAAATGGACCAAAAATCGGGTTTTGGGTCCCTGTTGCAGTGCTCATTCTAGTGAACCACATACTGGGCCACTGGCTTTTCTCTGTTTCGTGTGTTCTAGAGCAATTAATTACATGCACATATACCTGCATTATTGTCATTGTATGCTAATTGTCTTTCAGTTCTCTATCATCCAACTATTTACCATGCCTTCTGAAGGCAAATGTTTTATTGCTTTTTAAACACATTTGTACTGTGTTCTTTGAGAATGAGAAACATTAATTAAAACTGTAGGTATGAAAGAACAACTTGTACTCAAATGCAAAGAAACTTCTGATAGTTCTGAAAGACCTGGCAGCTGGGACAGTACAGTGTAGTGGTTATAGGTGTAGGTTTAGAAGTCAGCACATGTCACTTTTAATCCTGGCTCCACTATGTGTTAAATGACCTTGATTTTAGATTTCTGAGTCTTGGATTCTTCATAATCTTCCACTGTTGTGAGGATATTGTGGGCTGGTATAGGGAAAACATTTATTTGGCTGCCTAGTAGAACTCAGTATCAGGTAATTGATATCTGTCAACATTATTATTAAGTATCATTAAAGAGTAAGAAAGATGTAAAGTTAGCACCTAGAGCTATAGGAAGTAAAAATATATCTTGAAATTAGCTGTTAGTGCAAGTGTAAAACTTCCAGCTTTCCTTTGCTTTGGAGAGAATTTTGATATTTTCTGTGTTAAAAAGTCCAATGAATAGAACTCATTTCCCCTCGTGGCCATGTATTTTTCATTTGATCTGACTTTTCATAGTCTCCTTTTTCTCACCTGAAATATGATGATGATGTTCATACTGGGTCTTTGTGAACCTCTAAAGGGGTAATATATAGTAAAAAACTTATTTAATAAATATATTATCATGACTGTTATACCCTAAGAAATTATTTTGAGTATGTTATTTGTAGTTTTCCAGAAACAAAAAGGCAAGTGCTCCAGTTTTTAGTGTGTGTGATTATGTTTTCATGACCCCTGGTCATTACTGTTGAAGCTGCATAAAAGTGGTCATGTAAAATGTCACATAGCAACATGTCCCATCTGCTTAGCAACAGAGGACAGGTAATAAAATATTATATATCAAAACAGAAACTCTGTAAGAAACTAGAGTCAAAGAAGCATCAAACCCTAAACCTACTCATATTTTTTTCCCTTAAAAAAAAACAAAAAAACACTAGGCTGGGCGCGGTGACTCACGCCTGTAATCCCAGCACTTTGGGAGGTTGAGGTGGGTGGATCACAAGGTCAGGAGTTCGAGAGCAGCCTGGCCAATATGGTGAAACCCCATCTCTACTAAAAATACAAAAAAAATTAGCCAGGCTTGGTGGCACATGCCTGTAATACCAGCTACTCGGGAGGCTGAGGCCGGAGAATTGCTTGAATCTGGGAGGCAGAGGTTGCAGTGAGCTCAGATCATGCCACTGCACTCCAGCCTGGGTGACAGAGTGAGACTCCATCTCAAAAAAAAACAAAAAAACAAAACAACACTAAAAACCACTCCCCAGATTGTTGTCTGAAAGAAATTCTACCAAGTTCCCTAACAATATTCAATTCAATTTATTTTTGTTATGAACCTCATAGTGTATTTCATTTAAATGGCACAAATTTAAATAGTCGCAGTAATCTAGATGACTTTCTTAGACTCTACATGATCCATGTGAGGTAAGAGGAATAAAATACCCCACAGGACAAAAATTCTCCTGTGTGGCAAATTAACTGCCTAGAACATCAGTGTACAATTTAGTACTCTGTAAGAAGTGATTTTTTAAATGGTGTCCGGAAGAGTTAATTTACCTCATAGCAGCAAGTAGTTTACTACAAAAGAATTGCTTACTCACCTTAGATACTTTGGAGTAAATTCATTGTAGGATTACTCATTTTGGGGCTAAAGGAACATGTTTGCCGTAATGATGGATAATTATACTGTACAATTTCTGCATTATTTATTCTGTTTACCAGCTGATGGACCACTGTTCTTGACAGGGTTTCCATCTGTTTTGATAGGAATTAAGGAGTTTTGAAAGCATTTAAAGGTATTCTTCAGTTAGTCCTTTATTTCCTCAACTCTAAAACACCATTTATTGTACCAAGACAGAAAAAAATGCTAATTAAACCCTGACACAATGTATTCTTATTACTGAAGAATTTTTATTTCATATTTGTTGACAGAGCTCTTTAGACGGATTTGGATATAGAAGTTTTAATCACATATTACTCATATATTCAAAAAAGGGAAAACAGAGGTAAAGTATATTAAAGGTATTCCCAAACTGTCTTCAAATTCAGAGTTTGACTCTTCTGAATTATTTTTCAACTCAGAGTCATGTATATCCATGTTTTTCCACAGTGTTTTCTTCTGTGCATGAAGTGGACTAGTGAGTCAGGATATTTCCAGGACTATTGCACGAATGTCATTGGCATTAAATTCTAAGTAATTGACAACTTTTGGCTAGTTTTATGTCTTCTCAGTCTTCCCAGAAAATGTCAATGGAAGGATTTCAAGCAACAATTAGAGCTCCTATTTTTTTCTAATGGCTCTTAAATGTTTTGTTGGCTGAAAACTAAGAAGCTGCAGTGGCCGGGCGCGGTGGCTCACGCCTGTAATCCCAGCACTTTGGGAGGCTGAGGTGGGTGGATCAGGAGATCAGGAGATTGAAACCATCTTGGCTAACATGGTGAAACCCCATCTCTACTAAAAATACAAAAAACTAGCCACGCGTGGTGGCAGGCGCCTGTAGTCCCAGCTACTTGGGAGGCTGAGACAGGAGAATGGCGTGAACCTGGGAGGCAGAGCTTGCAGTGAGCCGAGATTGTGCCACTGCACTCCAGCCTGGGCGACAGAGCGAGACTCCGTCTCAAAAAAAAAAAAAAAAAAAAAGAAAAGAAGTTGCAGTTTTACAGGTAAGCCACCAAGAAAAGCAACCAACTTTGCTCATGAGTAAGAAGATAACTAAATCAAGAGTGCTGCCTGGTTACAGTGACTTTAAGGTACCTTTGACTCTAAGATGCACTTCTATTTTGAAGACATTAAGAATGAAAAAGGTGCATATTCGTAGTGAGAAACATGGCATGGAGTTTTAAAACATTTTTACTTGAATTAATTACAGATATATCTGCTTATATGAATCTATCAACGTATTGCTCAAATTAGCATTATTTGCAATCTTGTTATTCTCTTTAGAGTTGGCAAGAGGATTAACACTTGTATATTTTTCTATTTTTCCTTCTGTATATTGATATCACAGTTAGGATTCTAATTCTGAACCTTCCAAGAAATATGATCTACAATCACAAACACCATTTACTGAATATTTTCCAGTTCTTGATGGAGCTAGTTCACTACAAATTCATTTGGACTTTCTTCATCTGGGCCACTGATGCTGCTTGAGAACATCTTTTTTTCCTGTCATACATGGGATTCATATCTTACTCTTTGCTTCTCTAAATCTTTTCTACACGAGGACCCAACTGATTCCTCCACCTCTATCAAGTTTCCCACAAATAACACAGCTCAAGGTGATCCTCATTCACCACTATCCTCTCTCATCCCAGATACTACTGTCTTTTAAACATTTTATGCATGAGAAAATTGCAGCCTAGTTACAAAGTTGTGAAGAGCCTTATGTGCCATGCTAAAGAACATATGACTTCTAAAATAACCATGAACACTTTTTTTTTTTTGAGACATATTCTCGCTCTTGTCACCCAGGCCGAGTGCAGTGGTGTGATCTTGGCTCACTGCAACCTCCACCTCCTGGGTTCAAGTAGTTCTCCTGCCTCAGCCTCCCAAGTAGCTGGGATTACAGACGCCCACCACCATGCCGGGCTAATTTTTTGTATTTTTAGTATAGATGCGGTTTCACCATGTTGGCCAGGCTGGTCTTGAACTCCTGACCTCAGGTGATCCACCCACCTCAGCCTCCCAAAGTGCTGGGATTACAGGCATGAGCCACCGTGCCTGGCCTAAGATTTTTAATTCCTTAGACGCCATTTTCCTACTAAATGAGAATAGTACATACTTAGCAAGAGTTTTGTAGATAAAGTTATATATGTAGAGCATCTGAGGGCTTGACACATAATAGTTGCTTAATAAATCATACTAGTTATTATCATATAGGCAATGATAGGACATTAGATGATTTTTCTTCTGAAAACAATGCAAAGACACACAGGTCTAGATAGCGTCCACAGAACATGCAGTATCCCTAGATTGCAAGTGTATGATGATAAATAAATCCAGGTCAAACTGGTAGGACCACTAACAAATTTTGAGGTTTTCTTCTTGAAGTTTGTCTTCTTGGGTGAAATAAACATCCGTTTGCTTATTTGCCTTGTGAATCCCATTTTAAGTCTGGCTGGATAGGGTTGTGACTCCATTAGTAATTCAGTAGGACTACTCCTGTTTTTAAAAGTGATGAAACCGCTTTTAATTGCTAGTGCTTCAGAAATACCGACCCTCTGTTAGATATGGGGAGGGTGAAACCTTTACATACATCATCCCTAATCTTCGTATGAGTCCTCTCTGGAGGGTAGTATCCTTATCTTACTGGTGAGGCAACTGAAGTTGAGAGATGAAAAGGGCTCCATCCTTGGAGGGTGACAGAGCAGGGCTCTGCCTAGAATCTGCTGACTGTGAGGCTGGCTCTCTCTCTGCACTTTGCCAGGTCATACTGGGTCCTCTTTTCTTTTTCTTTTCTTTTCTTTTTTTTTTTTTTTTTTTAAGATGGAGTCTGGCTCTGTTGCCCAGGCTGGAGTGCAGTGGCGCGATCTTGGCTCACTGCAAGCTCCGCCTCCCGGGTTCATGCCATTCTCCTGCCTCAGCCTCCCGAGAAGCTGGGACTACAGGCGCCCGCCGCCATGCCCGGCAAATTTTTTTTTTTTTTTTTGTATTTTTACTAGAAACGGGGTTTCACCGTGTTAGCCAGGATGGTCTCGATCTCCTGACCTCGTGATCTACCTGCCTAGGCCTCCCAAAGTGCTGGGATTACAGGCGTGAGCCACTGCGCACAGCCCATACTGGGTCCTCTTTTCTAAGAGTTTACTTTAGGTCATCCTCCATAGTCCGTTTCATACTATCAGCTTGGCTATTTGGGGTTGATAAATCATGACTGGAGTATTTGAATAATATCCCTGCCCATATGTTCTTTAAATTCACATGAAATAAGCACTGGTGCATTGTCAAAAACTCTATTGTCTGGCATATTTTTCAAGTAATAGGCATGGAGCTATTGATTTTACAGCAGAACTTTGAATCAAAACCAGAAGTCTGCTGCCATCAAATTATTATCTTGGAACTGTCCTGCAAAATCAATAGAAATGCAGATACAAAATAAAAAAATGGAACCTACCATTTCATTTAGAAACTGATATGGTTTGGATTTGTGTCTCTACCCAAATCTCATGTAAAATTGTAATCCCCAGTGTTGGAGGAGGGGCCTGGTGGGAGGTGATTGGATTATGGGGGTGGATTTCCTCCTTGCTGTTCTCAGGATAGTCAGTGACTCTCATGAGACCTCATTGTGTAAAAGTGTGTGGCACCTTCCCCTTCACACTTTCTCCTTCTTTGATCATGTAAAACGTGGCTCCTTCTTCTTCACTTTCTGCCATGATTGTAAGGTTCCTGAGGCCTCCTCAGCCATGCTTCCTGTACAGCTTGTGGAACTGTGAGTCAATTAATCCTCTTTTGTTTATAACTTACCCAGTCTCGGTAGTTCTTTATAGCAGTGCAAGAACGAACTAATACAGAAACTTATCAGAAACATGTTATCTGTCATATGTTAATAGTTATTTTTTCTAAACATGATTTTTAATGGCTATGTAATATTTCATTTTATTAATATCCTTAAGCAAGCCTCTATTTTATAGTTATGAATCCATTTATTAAATATTGTTATATGCTTTTTACATATCTGTACTATTTCTTTAGGCTATATTTCTGAAAGTGGAATCTGGGTCAAAAACAGACCTTGTTTAAGGCCTTTAGTGTATAATATTGCCTTCAACAGAAATTTCAAACTATTTCCAGGAGAGAACTGCTTCCCAATATCCTTACCAATGGTAAATTTTATTATTTTTATGAATTGTCAATTATGTAAATGAAAATGGAAGTTTATTATTTAACTTGCATTTCATTCATTATAAGTGAAGTTGATTTGTTTCATATATGATCTGTGTGTATTTCTTCTCCACATTTTGTATTCACTACTTTTGCCAATTTTTAAATTTGTATATTTATCATTTTATCATTGATTTGTGAAAGTGTTTCGTAAATTAAGGATTTACAATGTATACTGTAAATACTTTTCTAGTTTGTTATTTGTTTTTAAATTATATTTTTTTGTTCTTGAAGTTGCTTTCTCGCTCTTCTTTAAGTTTCAATACAGAGAATTAAGCCAAGATTTTAGACAATTTTCTCATGGAAATAACTGTCTTTGATTAGGTTCCATTAAGTAACATAGATTAAGCATGCTACTATAAACTTCAAAATCAGAATTGGGTCAATGTCACTAAACCAAGGCCTTCTAGCCATAATACTTTTTTTTTTAATGTATCACTTATATGTATCATTATCAAAGTACTATGAGAGCAGTTTTCTGAAATGACATTGTAATTCACCAAAGTAATCATGTTGAGGCATGTACATTGTGTTTCCAGGTTGTGACTGCTGAGGTTTTCTTATGGAATTTTATCTATTGGTCATGCTCTTTCCTGCCTGCCTCTCTCATTCAATTTAAAAAACTGAATCTGGGATTATACAGTTAATAGCTTGTGTTTCATCATATTCCACCCTGCACCTAATATAGTATCTTACCATAATGAACTCTTGAGCTCTATTTGTGAATGCCTAATTCAAGGACAACTAGGTGGAGAAAGACAGAAATCTTTTTTTTTTTCAGTTTTGAATAAAAGCCAGAAAAAATTATGAAGACAAAGCCTGGCAGTATGTCTAGAATGTATTAAAGGATGAGAGATCTAAACAAGTTTCAAATTCAGATTATTATATAGATCAAGACAAGGAAACATGAGGAAAGTGAGTGACTAGTTCCAGCTGCATGTAATTCAGTCTGATTTCCTGAACAAGTGTATGGGCAGGTTGGAGACCAGAGTTGACCAATAACATGACTTAGACTGTGTGTGTTGGTTGGAGGAGGGGGGTGTCAAAAGAAATGTGCTTTGCAGACTTTCAACTGCAGAAAACAAGACTGACGAAGGGCCCTAGCTGCTAGGCTCTAAAATCCATTGCCATGTCTGGGCTGAGGCCATGCTTCCCACCAGTTTCCCCCAAACTGAGTATGGCAGAGATAACCAAGGCATACCTGTTCTTGTGAGACATGGAACTCCACTGATGACCAACTTTGGTTCAGGAACTCTCCTATAACCTTCCATAGACCACATGATGGCCTGGGGGTGATTTCTTTCCTCTCTTCTCTCAGGGTCAGACTTGCATCTTGGCCTAATGGGTCTTTTTGTCTTTCTGACTCTTCCCCCATTTTTTTCTCACAGACATTTCCTCTAATAAAGTCCTTGCATGTTTAATCTTGTCTTTGACATCTTCTTCTTAGGAGACCTAGATTAATCTACAGAGAAATTGCTGGCCAATTTTCTTATTCTTTAGAGACTCTGGCTTTTTTTTTTTCTGTTTCAAAAAATTTCTAAATCTTCTTAAAGACTTCTTTCTTCAGTAAATGGGAACAGTAAATGGCAAAATGTACATAAAAATTTGCATGCAATTTTAGTTGGTGCATGAGAATTTTGGAAATCATTCAAGGATCCTCTGAAAATCCATTGGACACCAGGTCGAGTATCCCCACAATTCTTTCTGAAGACATTGATAGTTGGTATTGATGAAGACTAATTATATGCTTTAAGGACTTTTATCTTCCTCTGGTAATGCAGGCTACATACCCATTCATACTTTGTGGTGATATTCAAATTACTTAACAACCAATCAGAACAATCGCTAGCCTCTACAACACAAAGTAGTTCCCACCCTGTTCTTTTCCATTATCTGTCTTCCATGAAATCGACGATAATTCTTAATGTATATATTCTTCTAGATATTTATTATGAACTGCTCAATAACTTTTATTAAATGTCAACAGAGTATGTGGCCTCGGGCAGGGGGAGACATCAGGAAAACCCACACAAAAACTAAGAGACAGGAAAACTAACAGTAAGGAATCCCCCTTTTAGTTCAGAGTTAAATGCAAGCATGGCTTGCATGGTTTACATTTGAGCAATTGTTTGTACCCCACTATTCTTTAAATAACCAACAAAAGGTTTTCGAGGCAGCCATTTTTAATTGGTCCAATCCTCATTCATATCTTTTGAAAAACCCTAACAATTTGTGTTGAACTGCATGTCTACCTTCTTGTGTTCCAACTCTTTGGTTCACTTTGTCTGTTGTCTTTCCCATATGGTTCAAAAAAGCACTATGCATAATGCCTTTCTCTAGCATGCCCTTTTGATTCCTAACATTCTTCTGAGGGCCTTAACTCTATAACCATTACCTGAACATGGTGCTTTCATCTAGGATTAAGTTTTGCACTTCTATTGATCTTCCTCTATGGGGTTGAATGTAGTAAATGAACCTCCTAGCTCCCAACAAATTTGCATGTAATTGCCTGTCCAGTCCTGAACACTGAATACTGGGCTGGAAGAATACACTAGCATTAACAGAGCCAAAAATGTTTTTCTTTCAAAGGCTCTGCTCCTTTGTAAAAGTGGCATATATGGGAAGAATCAGAAGGCTTTCTCAAGGTTTGGGAAAATGGTGAGGTGGGGGGATGTCCGGAAATTATTACCGTGCTATCAAAATTATCATAACCTCAAATGGACCTTTTGAATAAGTCTAGAGCTGGCATTAACCTCTTTTTGACCACTGAAACATACTGACCTACATTTACATACCCCTAAAGGGAACTGAAATACTTTAATCATGCCTTCTTTTCACTTGAATTTCTTTAGACAGATTTTACTAGGTAGTGATAAAAATTTTGTCCTGTACTGTGTCTTTGATGGATTTAATGATCAATCATATATGAAGGGTTATTGTTGAATTATTTTGAATAAAAAAGTAGTTTCACTTGAAGCTAGGTAACTTTTATATTTAACGTGTTATATAAACCCTCGTACTTTTCCTCTGGTCTGTCACAATGGACATGAAAGGTATGAAATTTTTAAGGGAGATGTAAAATTTACTGCAGAGAAATGTCTGATTGTTAGACTTTTATCACAGTTAATTACAAAAATTCAGTACTGCACTGTTTCAAGTCTTGATTTTTAATTTTTAAAAAATTGATGACTCCATCAATATTTGTGTGGGACACTCTTCATTTGCTGTCTCCCCAATGCAACCATATTATATAGCACCCACTCTATTTACTTTAAACATTAAGTGATTGATTAAACAAAAATTAAATGAAATAAAGCTTAATTTACTCTGTAATAATTGGAGACCCAATGCCATGTCTCATATCAAGGGACTTGGGAATTATTTCTTTTTCTTTTCTTTTTTTTTTTTTTGAGATGGAGTTATGCTCTTGTTGCCCAGTTTGGAGTACAATTACATGATCTCTGCTCACTGCAACCTCCGCCTCCTAGATTCAAGCGAGTCTCCTGCCTCAACCTCCCAAGTAGCTGGGATGACAGGCATGCGCCACCCCACCTAGCTAATTTTGTATTTTTAGTAGAGATGGGGTTTCTCCATGTTGATCAGGCTGGTCTCGAACTCCTGACCTCAGGTGATCCACCCGCCTCAGCCTCCCAAAGTGCTGGGATTACAGGCTTGAGCCACTGCGCCTGGCCGGGAATTATTTCTTATAAGTAAATCCGTTGTTCCTCTTTGGAGAATGTAGAAGCTCTGCATTCTGATGATATCTGACTGGGAGAGGGGTCAAGGTTCCTCTCCTTGTTTGTCCTATTCAGTTTGACGAGCTGATGAAGTCAGCAAGTTAAAGACATGCTTTGGAATGATCAAGAGAAATTATTTAGGAGGAGGTGTGGTTTGTGAGGAAATGTTGAAAGCATTTTTAAATTGCACTAATAGCTGATGAAGTTCAAGCATTATTAGCACTGACGGGAATCCAGCTGAGTCTTTAGTAACATCATAACTTTTTATACCATCCCTGTGAAAGTGGCAATGTTAATGTTAATTTGAGTTAAATTCTTAAGCATCTTGCTTTTGATTAGTTCAAAATGCCAAATACTAACGCTGTTTCATACAATTCTGTGAGATATAAAAAACAGATATATTTAAATATGTCAATTAGTGCTGGTATTGGCAGCACATATACTAAAATTGGATACAGAGAAGATTAGCATGGTCCCTGCACAAGAATGACATGCAAATTCATAAAAAAACATTCCATATTTTAAAAGAAATAAATGAAAATAAATATAGCAATTACATTTGAGAAAGATGAGAAGGAAGATTTCAGAAAGTAGAACAAGTTCTATTGTTTTAGACCAGATAATTATGCCAAGAATTATTTCTGTCATTGCCATTCTAGTATTCATGTTAAGGGATATCATCTGACTAATAATAATATCCCCAGACACTGTGTAAAGCCCTATATGTGTTAACTCATTTGATTCAACGCAAATAGTGAGAATATGAGATGTGGACAACTTTAAGATGAGGAACTGGATTTTAGGGAGGATAGGGGACCTGTCCAGAGTCACTTTATTTGTAATGGATATTTTCTGCCTTTGAACCTTGATTGTCAGACACAATCATTCTAACTCAAGAAATGCTCAAACTTGTGTTGTATGTGCATTATACTGCATTGAAAACCACTTAGGTGATAAGGGGAGAAGGGTCTCAGTTTAAGAATCAGAAGATCTGTGTTCTAATTCTGACACTAATCTCACTTTCTCCATGAAATAGTTTTTTTTTTTAACTAACAAAATTCAATTAAACTTGTATCATACAGGTTAAAGGAAGTCAAGCATTTAAGCTATAGCCTATATCTCTCCACATCTTATGTGATAGATACACTCTTCCCCTCCTCATAGTGCTTTTGTCTGAATTGCTCGTTCTTCAGTAAATTTACATGAAGAAATTTATTTAAAATAAAATATGAATAAAACAGTTAACACTAAAAAACATTTTAAATTAATACGAAGTCATATCAACATAAAATAATATTTTAAAGAACAACATTATTAAATTCTCTATCATTTTGAAAGAATAGGACAAACATGGCTAAGAGGAAGAAAGTGCCCAGTTCTTTGAAATGAGTTCCTCACACTGGGTTTAGATCCATCACACCCTAAGATACAGAAGTAACTTGTAGAATTACTGCCAGAAATATTTTGAGAATTTTAGGGAGAAAGGAAATACTGTTGAATGGAAAATGTTGCCTCAATCATCATAAAGGAGACAAAATATATGTTTTAAAGTTGCAAAACTGCACACTGATAATCCTGCAACCCTCTGTAGTAGGTTATGGAAGGGACAGTTTGTGGAGGAATGGTCGTGAGGAGCCAGCATGGGTTCACTGAGAATGAGCAATGCCAAGGTAGCTAATTTCACATTTTAATAAATTAGACTTGCACGTTTGGGGAATTTTGGAGACATAGTATGTAAATATATTTCTGGACTTGAGTCTAAATAGCAACGCATTGCTTAAAATTCCCAGAAATTTTGTATTTACTTTAAACAAATTTTCCTTTAACTTTCGGGATGCCGATTTACTAGATCTTGGTTGGGACCGGGAATGCGTATTTTACAAAGTTCCCTAGGGAGTTCTGATCATCTTCTATGTTTGGAAATCTCTATCTTGGGCAATCCATTTTTTAAAATTGGGCGATCTGTTTATTTTTCTAGCAAATATGAATACATTTCTTTTGACCTCCACTCTCTCCTCATAGATTTAGCATCTATTTTTGAACCTCATAAGGTCTTGGACAATTTGAGAAAGATTAGAAGAAAGCAAAGATGCTTATTTGGGAGCATCCTAATGTAGCCATTCCAAGGTTAAATGCACAGATATGAAGCTGGCTTCCTAGATCCGAAGCCTAACTCTCTAGCTGTGTATGTTACTTTATGTGTTTGTGCCTTTGTTTTTACATGTAAAATAGTAATAGTGCTTCCTCATTGGTAATTAATTGAGATACAAATAAAGTACTTACAAAGGTGTCAGTGTATAGGATATTCTCAATTAGAGTTGGCTATTATTATTATTACCATTGGAATAAATACCTATTATTTTTCAGGTGGGACTGCCAAGATGAATAGACATAATCCTCGATTTAACCACTTCACAGTTTATCATCGGAGTCAAGTTTGCAGATAAACAATTGCCATGCAACTTTCAAGGTACAAGTTTAAAAGTATATATGAATTTTATTGGGCAGACATCAGTGACAGCTTCACAGCAATGTTGTCACCTGAGCTGTATATTTAGGTGAATTATTTGGACGTGTAAGTAGGGGAAAAGTCATTCCAGATGAAGAGAATGCTATGACAAAAGGGCTGGGGACTGGAAAAGCCTAGCTTTCCAGAGACTGAGTATTGCTTTAGTGGGCAATAGGAGAAGATAGTAAAGAGAGCTATATTAGGATTTGCTTTAGGGGACTCAGTGCTGGCTAGATCCTGAAGGGCCCTGAATACCATGCCAAGGAACTTGGCTTTTTTCCATCCTTAATGAGAGCCATGAAAAGATTTTAAGCCAGGAAATGATGCTATTAGATTTTCATATAGGATTGTAGAAGGCTGTTAGTAGAGTTGAAACTAGAGGCAGGCACACCAGTTAAGAGGCTGTTACTATGATTCAGGCAAGGCTTTGTAAGGGTCAAAACCAGAATGGTGACAATGGGATGGAGAGAGCAATACGTGATAGCTGCTGGTAAGAAGATCCCAGACATCTTGCAGGAGGAATGCTGGTTACTGGCAGATGGGAAGGAATGGGAAGCAAAAAGATACCCCTGATATGTCACTCAGCAAATAAATGGTTGAATCTTCCTTCAAATTGAGCTAGGAAATACAGCATAAAGAGCATATTTTGGAGGAAATATGAGTTGTGTTTTATTCTTGCTAAGTTTTTCTGTGTGTGTGTGTGTGTTGGGGGAGTGTTGATATATTCGGATAAAGCTATCCAGAAGGTGGCTGGATATTTAGGTCATAATCTTTGGGAAGAAAGCAGGGTTTGGAGCATTGATTTCGGAGTTGTGTCCTAAAGCCACACTTATGAGTTAAGATTCGATTTTACTACATGTACTGCATGTAACAGTGACTTAATAAAGACAAAAATGCATTTCTATCTCACCTAAAAGAATTTTAGAGATATATAATTCAGAGAGAGAATCATAACTCTACAACAATTTTATCTCTTTCCAGCTCACTTCTCAGCTACCTAGGGCAAAAGCTGCTGCCAGAGTTCTAACATTCATATCTTTGCATATTGTTATGGGTTGCAATTTGGAGAAGAAAAGAGGGCTGTGATCTTCCTTTCAAAAGAAACTCCTTGGAAGCACCACACTTCTGTTTATTTTTCATTGACTAGAACATAGTCAAGTCATGGGATTCTGGGTAATGTAGTAATTTAACTGGATGGATATATACCCAGCTAGTTGGAGTTCTGTTATAAATGTAGATTAGCGCCCATCCTGTTGGCCACGTGCCATGAAGTGGCAGGTGCACTGTGGCCCCTGGTGTGGGCCGCAGTGCCTGCTGCCCCGGAGCTGCCTGTGCTGGACATGAAGCGGCCCTTCCTGTGCCGGGAGCCGCTGGGTGGCCAGGACGTGGGCCTCAATGTCCCTGCTTCTGTTAATTGTTCCCTTATGGACATCAAAGTGCTTGCCTTTTCTGGGTAGCATTGCACTGAAGTTTTAGATAGTACAAAGTCTTCAAAAAAGAGCAGCAAGGCTAGAAAAGGCTACTCTTATTTGTCAACTGCAACAGCTACTATCGCATATGGTGCCAACAATGTCTTCCCCTAGTTTGTTCCCAGCGTGAGGGCTTCTGCTGATGTGTTGGCCATGTCAAAATCAAATTCAAGTTATCCGATATTCCAGAAGGCAAGAATATGGCTTTCAAAGATAGAGGCAAACTCCTGTTTGTGGGCCACAGAACCAAAAAGGAAACTGACTAGGAAGCTGCAGTTGAAAGGTCCCATTTGAGGGATCCACAGCATGATTTAGAACAAGTAAAGAAACCCCATTTTCTTTATGCAGTCTATCACCATCAATGATGACTGGATAAAGAAAATGTGGCATATGTACACCATGGAATACTATGCAGCCATAAAAAAGGATGAGTTCATGTCCTTTGCAGGGACATGAATGAAGCTGGAAACCATCATTAACACAAGAACAGAAAACCAAACACCACATGTTCTCACTCATAAGTGGGAGTTGAACAATGAGAACGCATGGACACAGGGAGGGGAACATCACACACTGGGGCTGTCAGGGAGTGGGGGTCTAAGGGAGGGATAGCATTAGGTGAAATACCTAATGTAGATGACGGGTTGATGGGTGCAGCAAACCACCATGGCACATGTATACCTATGTAGCAAACCTGCACGTTCTGCACATGTACCCCGTAACTTTAAGTAGGTTATCCTGATAAGTGTTTGCATTCGCCTTGGTTATGTACTCACTGCATTTGCAGGAGATTCTGGTAGTTATTATTGCCCTTGCCATGGGTCACACTATGATGCTTTTGGCAGGATTAGGAAGGGGCCTGCACCTCCCAACCTTGAAGTTCCTTCATATGAGTTCACCAGTGTTGATATAGTCATTGTTGGTTAGAGACTTGGACTCAAGTCTTGGGCTTCTTTGTCACCTCAGAAGAGTTATTTGAGTGCAAGCCTTCTGCACTTCAAGTTGGTTGATGTGAAATATGTAAGAATTGATGATAATGTATTTGCAAACATTAATGTGAAGTAAGTTGAATTTAATGTTGAAGACCCAAGCATTCACTTAATAAAGCCATGGTTAAACATTATTAAGCTCACCCATACACTTGAAAAGTGCAATATCTTTTAGCTAATTTTAATTAAAATTAGCTAAGATAATTTTTTAGCTAATTTTAATTAAAAATTACAGACTGGTGTACAACAAAATATGGGAGAACAGTGAATATTTGGAGGCCACTCTCAGTCTCTGCTACTCCAGGGAGTGGATGCATTGAACCAGGAAAGGATATGAAGTGAGGAAGGTGAGCAGCAAGGATGGAAGCTTGAAGACCATTCGAGCATTCCATCCTTTTGTAGCAACCTCTGATAGGCTCTGCCCGGTTGCTCTTCCTCATCATGTTACATCTAGATGCTCCTTCCTTGTTTCTTTTCAGCCCCTGCTCTGTGCATCTGCCAATGCCTGGTTTCAGAACCCAAATTATGTCTACACTCTATCAAAGACATGACTGGAATAATAAAAATAAGTTTATTAAAACATCTACATATTTTTCTATATGTTACTTAAATTAAATTTGTATGTTTGAATGAAATTTTTACCTTAAGTCTAGGTATTCTGGAGTACTTTAGATTGCAATGTTCACAACTTACTTTGCTAACTTGATGTTCACAAATTTTGAAGATTCTCTCTGAAGCATGCTGTAAACCTCCACCCAACTTTTATGTTAATGAATCTTGTGAGGGTGTTGCTGTAAAAACACCAACAGTGGAAAAAACAATACCCTCACATTTGTTTTCTTAAAATCAAACCAACAATGCCCCTACATTTTCCTTCCCTCCCTCCCTTCCTTCCTTCCTTCCTTCCTTCCTTCCTTCCTTCCTTCCTTCCTTCCTTCCTTCCTTCCTCCCTCCCTCCTTCTCTTCCTTCCTTCCTTCTTCCTTCCTTCTTCCTTCCTTCCTTCCTTCCTTCCTTCCTTCCTTCCTTCCTTCCTTTCATTCTTTCTTTCTTTCTTTCTTTGACAGAGTCTCGCTCTGTCACCCAGGCTGGAGTGCAGTGACGCGATCTCGGCTCACTGCAACCTCTGCCCCCCAGGTTCAAGCGATTCTTCTGCCTCAGCCTCCTGAGTAGCTGGGACTACAGGCATGTGCCACCATGCCCAGCTAATTTTTTGTATTTTTAGTAGAGGCAGGGTTTCACCGTGTTAGCCAGGATGGTCTCGATCTCCTGACCTCGTGATCTGCCCGCCTCGGCCTCCCAAAATACTGGAATTACAGGCGTGAGGCACCATACCCAGCCCAAAGCCCCTACATTTTAAAAGTTAAACAAGTTCTCACTCATGACACAATTGTCAAATTATTTCATATTAAAAATTTATTTTATTTCATTTTTTAAATTTTTGAGTGGTTTTGTTTTGCAGAGAGTTAGTTTTCCTTTATTTGCTCTAGAATTACTAATCCAGAAAAGGTACCCTGGAAAGGCTAATATGGAGAATCTTTTTATTAGTTTCACATTGCAATTTTTATTGCCACATCTGTTATAAATTGGCCATAGATGGTAACTGAGGTTTTTATAAAACTCCTATTTCACTGATCATATGCATTGGGCTTAGAAAAGACCTGTTATAACCTACTTCATATGTATAGTACATTTGTATCAAAGCTCACCAACAGGAATTTCAAAATAAGCTGACTCCAAGGCAATCAATTAATATCCTTTAAACAGTGTACCACAGAATTTCCAGTAACCAGATTTATTATAACATCATGTGCATTACAATGAAATCTCATAAGATAACTGTCAATTATATTTTCCTTCATTTCATTAGCAGAGAGGCCAGATATTTTTGTACAGCTGAGAATTCATGGCACTTAGTATACAATTGTATTGTAAATTGCTTTATTTTAAAAAGTGCCTGTTTGTGTCACGGCGTGATTGACATTTTGGCAGAACTGTGTAGAACTCTGAAAATAATGTTTGTTACTTAACTGATGGATTTACAGGAAAGGCTCAAAATGTAAAAAACAATTTTTTTGGTAGAAAAAAATGATAATTGCTTTTGGGACCATATGGCTTCATGGTTAGAGCTGGGTTGTGTGTCTTTCTGAGCTATCTCTCTATATTTGTATGAGTAAGTAAAAAATACATGTTTATGCATTCATTCACTGCATAAATATTGTACGAATGCCTATTATGTAGGTATTCACCTAGTATGGTGAATACAATAGACCTAGTTCACGCCATCAGTGAACAAATAGTTCTATAGGGGAAACAGAAATAAACATGAAGATATCTTTATGTTATATATAAACTTATACATAAAATAGATGTTTCAGACACCATTTTATGTCTCCAAAATGAAGTGGTGCTAAACTAAGAGTTTAAAAGTGGGTGGCAAAAACCATATAGAAAACGTTTAACTTCCTCCCTAAAAATAAAGGATATAAAAGGGTCCAGAAAGGGGAACATGTAGAGAGAGAGAATTTTTAGGGAGACCTGCATGGGTTCTGTGAGTTCTTCTTTCCCACCTCATCACAATAAGAGATATTAATTGAGTTCAGTTCCTCAACTTACTAACAAAGGACTCGTTGAGATAACCCTGAGGATTGATGCATGTTCCTCAAAGTGAGAAGACCCAGGGGACAATCCAACTCCTACCTAAGACGTGTAACAGGCATGGGATCCACTGGCTGACTTCCACTGGAAAAGATGAGGAAGAAGTGACTGCAGTGTTATATAGCCTGAATTAGCAGGTGCTGCTGAGACAAATGAATGTTTCCTGTGCATTAAATTTGGGACAAGTAAGAGAAAGAACGTCAGCTTGAGATGATCTCAGATTCTAAGGTCAGATCATCTTTGAAGAAGGAAACAGACTTCACCAAACAGACACAATCTGTCTAATTCCTTGAGTGCAGGAGCAGAGGCAGTGGTAACCGAGGATCATTGCATTGCCAGCCTCAAGGGAACTGCAGGTGAAAGTTCTCCCAGTGATGGGAATCTCCAAGAACCCACAAAATGACCCCTGAGAGAGATACTTCTCACCACCCTCCTGACTTTCAGTGTAGGATGCCAACTCACAACAATTATCAGTTGAATGAAAACTTCTATTTCCCCTGGCCCATGTTCCATGAAGGAGTCAGAAGCCACTTCAAGATGGGGCAGAAAGAGTATAAACGAAAGGTTACTTAAACTTCTGCCCTTGAATTTCCTGATGTTTAAAGATAGAGTTAATAGTACCATATCACAGAGTTGTTGAGAGGATTACATGGGGTAAATAAGACCCATAGAACAGTGATTGACACATAATAAATACTATGCAAGAGTTAGGTATCATTTGAAAAGAGGCAGCAGTAGCTGACACAGTGTCAAAGGAACAAAGGGAGGATGGTTTCAAGAAGACTCTCAACATCAGAAGAAAAAATCAAACAGGGAAGGAAACCTAATACACAGGGCTTCATAAAGTTAGCATTTATGTATTTTACACAATGATTTCATCTCTCCACATCATGTTTCCTTCGGAAACTTTTACTGCAGATCAGGCTTGACATAAATATTGCCAGCTTGATTTGGCTTAAAAAAATGCCCCCTATCCCCCCGCTGCCTTATTGTGAGCATTAACCTGTATGGAATAAGGTCAAACATTGCTAAAGAGAAACAGGTTGCCAATTATCTTTGTTAAATGATAGCATGGTAGCTACATTTCCTTAAATAAATCTCTAATGTTGATCACTGCTTTTGTTTATTGTTGTTAGCAATATTGATACCATCAGTAGAACAGACATTTTCAACCGCTCTTTTAGATAGATGACCCACCACCATCAATAGCTTCCTCATGCAGCAGTAGTTCCTGACATAGGGGTGGGGAACTGTGCTCTATCTGTAGGGAGAAGAGGTGCATGTAGTTTGATAAACTGCACAGTGCTTCTGCTCTAGGTCATCCCTTCCTTGTCAACTCATACATCAATACTCTTCCCATCCCACCTCCCTTTCCACACACACCTTGAGAACCTGATGGCAAGGGTCCAAGATGGTGTAACTAATGAATTAATTCATGCCTTTTTTGTTCAGAAAATGAAATTGATTACTAAATTCATTTTCTAAAAAAAATTTATTGAGATATAATTTATGTGTGATATAATTTACTCATGTAAACTGGACAATTCTATGGTTTTTAGTATAGTTAACAGATATGTGCAGCCATCCCCACAGTCAATTTTAGAATGTTTTCATCATCGCAAAGAGAAACGCTCTCCCCTTTAGCTATCACCCCATTGTGTCTTATCCCCCACTCTGAGACCCATAGTCCTAAATAACCACTAATAGATTTTCCTATTCTGGACATTTCCTATGAATTCATTATATAATTCATGTTGTGTATGTGTGTGTGTGTGTGTGTGTGTCTGTGTCTGTGTCTGTGTATGTGACTGGCTTCTTTTCCTTAGCATAATGTTTTCAAGTTTCATCCATGTTGTAGCATCTATCAGTACTTCGTTTATTTTTATTGCCAAAAAATATTCCAGGGTATGGCTATGCCATATTTGTTTATTCATTTTTGTTCGTCTATTGATGGACATTGGTGTTACTTCTGCAGTCTCTTTCTCCTTTTTGTGTCTTTGCATCTCAACTATGCAGTGCATCAAATCATATAATTATTCCGGATGAAGTTAATGGATATTAGTGGCTATCCATGTACCAAATTAACTCAAGAGAGTAGTATAGCTTAGAGAATTATAAACAATAATGTTGGTTATGTTACCATAACCAACAATACATAGAGCTGATGAGTTTCAAATGCTAAAAAGTGAAGTAGAGCCAGCAAAACTGAAATGAGTTTTCAGTGCTAAGGACTGTCCACGTGTCTTGGAATACTAGAGTCAGTTTGCCTGTTCCTATCCCTGCTGCTAGCTAGCACTGACACTTCATTTGCAGACTGAAGAACAGGTAAGGATTAAATCATCAAGAATTTCTAAAAATAAATTATATACTTATTTTTAACAATCATTTGCAACTTCAGCAAACATTTTTATTAAGGTACATAGCAGCTTTTAATCCACTGCCGAAATATTAGGGTGAATAGGCTTTTTTTTGTCTTGGCAGAGTGTACATAAACATACGATGCCTTGCTTAAATATTCATAGACTCCCAGCTCGCAGTACAGTAACTTAATAATAAAATATTTTGAAGAGGGAATGATGCTGTGGAGCTTGTGATACCACTAATGGATTTGAAGAGGATGCTAATGCATTGTAGGAGGAAGTGAATTGAGCTCTCGTGTGTAAAGGAGGATTATAAAATATAATTATGAAAAAGCAATAGTGGCAGGCTTTAGGAAGTTCTGTTGATGTGTGGGTACTACAAACGACATGTTTTGTTGATGAGAAAGAGGCTTAGATGGATATTTACTGTGCTAGCAATCTTCTCTATCCGGAAACATGAAATGCATTATAGAAATGGCCATTTTGTGAACTCCACAGTGAAAATTAAATAGTGTAAGATGGAGGCTGACAAGACCCATGCAGCTTTTCATTTCAAATAGCAGTTGTCTAGGAAGGCGAGGTTTTCACATCAAGAGTTTCATGAAGACACTGGAAGAAAAAAAAGTGATATGACTGTCAAAGTAGAGGGAAAACATTTTTTGCAAAAAGAAGCTTAAGGAACTCTAGAAGATTAAATAATTCATGGCATCCTGCAAGAAGTGGAGGAAACATGAAGACTTTTCTGAATATCATTTCCTGGGTACAGCTTTGAAAACGTCTTATAAATTATGGGCATCAGTGGGGGCAACTAGACTGGGGCATACAATTAAAATCTTGACTTTCCTTAGTTTCCAGTCCTAATCTCATTGCTTTACCTAAGGCTCTGCCCCCTCAGGCAAAAGGAAGAAATGTTCTTAGAATGTTACTCTAATATTTGCTGAAAGAATATACAATGCCCAATAATTAAATACAGATAAGAACATTGAAGAGACAGGTCATAAGTGATATAGCTTTAGTCTTAAACTATGGCCCCTTTTGTTCCTGGGAAATTATTATTATTATTATTTTTGAAACAGGTTCTTCCTCTTTCCCAGGCTGACCTTGAACTCCTGGCCTCAAGTAATCCTCCCACCTTGGCCTCTCAAAATGCTGAGACTACAGGTGTAAGCACCCATGCCTGGCTGGAAATTCTTAATGATATGAATTTAATTCTTAATGATATTAAAGCTCAGTGTTTCACTCCAACCTATATTTTTTTCTCTTTTTGAGACAAAATCTTCCTCAGTTGCTCAGGCTGGTCTTGAACTCCTGCCTCAGACTTCCGGGTAGGTGGGATTATAGGCACCCACCACTGTGCCGGGCTTACTTCAATCTTTAAACAAGAGTGATACACGAAATAGGAATAAAGTTTATTTTGCAGAAGCACATAAGAATGTTGCCCTTTTATGGAGCTATTTGGGAGGATAACTGAGTGCTGTAATAATTTTGACATTGTTTAAAACATGTATGAAATGCTGTGATTCTCTAAATAAATTGTTTAAAAATTATAAAAAATTCAAACACACAGAAAATATATGCAACACCAAGTTTAAATAGTTGTTAACATTTGCCGTGTTTAGTTCAACTCTTTCTCTTCTCTTTTTCTCTCTCCATCTTTCTCGCTTTCACAACACACACACACACACACACACACACACACACACACACACAGATTTTATGCAAACAGCACTCGGGCTATATCTATATTTTCACCCTCAGAGGAAGACACTTTTGAGAAATTGATGTGAACTTTTCCCAGGCATTTTTAAATGTTTTTGAAACTCTAAATGCATGAAAACTTACAATATGATTTAAAAATGTATATTTTTGATGTTCCCCTGAAAGTGTCCTTTTGCAACTTATTTTTTCACTCAACAATATGTTTTAAGGTTTGTGTAGATATATGTTCATCTATTTAAACTGCTATATAGTATTCCATTGTATTAATAAACTGCAGATTTTTTTCATGAATTTTTTTCCCTGAAGGACTAAATATAAATATGTGTATTTTATAAATTAACAGCTATTCGGAGTTTTATAACATTTAAATTTATATCCTTTGCTCACTGTTTGACTGAAATTTTTGTTTTTTGTTTTTTTTTTTAAAGATTTCTTCCTATGTCCTGGATGGTATTAGTTGTTTGTATTTGTATAATACAGAACATAGAATTCTACAAAATAGTACTACAAAATCTCCCAAACTGTGATCTTTTTTATTTGTTTCTCCTTTGTTAAAGAATCTTTTTCACATTGAAATTTTTTAGTTGCAATGGTCAGATTTAGCATCTTTTTTTTTTTTTTATCTTATTGCGGTGTAGTGTTTATATAAAAATCCTCGTGTCTGGTGCGATGGCTCACACCTATAATCCTAGTACTTCGGGAGGCCGAGGCGGGTGGATTGCTTTGAGCTCAGGAGTTTGAGACCAGCCTGGGGAACATGGCAAAACCCTGTTTCTACAAAAAATACAAAAATTAGTCAGGCATGGTGGCACATGCCTGTAGTCCCAGCTACTTGGGAGACTAAGGCTGGAGAATCTCTTGCAGTGAGCCGAGATCATACCTCTGCACTCCAGCCTGGGTGACAGTGAGATCCTGGCAAAAACAAAAAACAAAACCTAAAAAAAAATTCTCTTCGACCCAAATATTGTACATTATTCTTTATATTTCATTCCAAAATTGCAGAGTTAACTCTTCACATTTAGGTCTTAATCCATTTCTGTGTGTGTGTGTGCGTGCGTGTGTGTGCATGCATGTCTGCAATGCAAGGTAAGGATCTAGTTGCATCTCTTACCATACATCAGTAATTATTTTATCACCATTTAATTGAATAGCCCATCTTTCCCCAGTGATTTGTTAGGGCAGCTCTGTCATATCCTAAGCTCATATACATACAATAGTCTGTTTCTAACTGGGCAAACGGAGTGGAATTGTTCAGCTGTATAGCAAGTGTGTTTTATTTTATAAGAAATATCAAACAGCTTTTTATGGTGACTGTACAACTTTGCATTCCCACAGGTACCCTGTGAGAGTTTCAGTTGCTTTATATTCTCGCCAGCACTTGGCATGGTCAGTTACTTATTTATGAATTTTTAATATTAGCCATTGTAAAAAGTGTGTAGCAGTTTCTCATTGTGCTTCAGGTGTTTGTCATCTGTAACTTTTTTGACAATGTGTCCATTCAGATTTTTGTCCATTCTTTTATTGGTTTCTTTATTGCTGAGTTTTGATAGTTTTTTATATATTCTGGATACAAGTCTTTTGTCAGACATGTGATTTGCAAATATTTTTTCTCAGCTGGTAGTTTGCCTTTCATTCTACTATGTTTTTCACAGAGCAAATAATTTTAATTATGAGGAAGTCCAAATGATCGGTTTTTTTTTTTGTCTTTTATTGGTTGTGCTTATGGTATTGTGGCTAAGAATTCTTTGCCTAGCCCAAGGTCAAAAGTTTTTTTTCTGATTTATTTAAAAAGTTTTAACAGTTTTACATTTTTTACTTTTATACCTATGATCTATTCTAATTTAATTACACTAATAGGTGTGAGTATAGGTTGATTAGCTTTTTGAATACAAGTGTCTAATTGTTCTTGTAACATTTGTTGAAAAGCCTATTCTTTCAACGAGTTGCCTCTGTATCTTTGTAAAAATCAGTTGGGCATATTTGTGTGGGTTTATTCTGATACTATAAGTTTAGTCTTGATAACCATACCTTTATAGTAGATTATAAAGTCACATAGCGTGCATCCTGCAACTGTGGTCTTTTTCAAACATTTTCCTTTGGGATTTTGATTGGGTTCATATTAAATCTATACTTAAATTTGAGAAAAAGTTTCATGTTAATAATATCAAGTTATTAAATATGTGAACATGATATATCTCTTCATTTTATATAGATTTGTTTAATTTCTTTCATCAGTGTTTTGCAGTTTTTAGCATACAGATCCTGCACAGAGATATTAGAGTCTAAGGAACTGGACACTTGGGGAGCTGTCAGTACAGGTAGCAGCTGCGGGGGAACTCAGGTGGAATGAGGGGCATCAACAGTGCCTAATTTAATTTGTCTATGGCTAGGTTTAATTTTTTAAAT
The DNA here is from genome assembly GCF_029281585.2 of Gorilla gorilla gorilla. Taxonomy (NCBI): domain Eukaryota; kingdom Metazoa; phylum Chordata; class Mammalia; order Primates; family Hominidae; genus Gorilla; species Gorilla gorilla. The sequence continues at coordinate 37,340,343 of NC_073229.2, read as the reverse complement.
CCAATCTGAGAATCCCTGTTTTTCAGCTGTTGGTTTGTGTCTATCTGCATTTATTTGAGTTTGTGTTTCTACTTCCTACTTTTATGCTGTTATTTATTGCATTTTTCTTGGCTTTTTTCCTTCTCTACGGCTACCTATTAAATGTATTAAATTTTGTTTGTCTTCATTTTTTTCCCTTTTCTAATGGTTTTGAAGATAAAGATTTTGTTTGTATTTTTTTAATAGCTACCTTTAAAATTTGAGTAAGAAATCTTTAACTTAACCTAAAGTTAAGTATTGGTTATCTTTAACTTTTTCAAGACAAAAGAAGCTAAATTTTTAAATCTGCAAATCTCTCATGCCATATATGAGTAATTATGTGTAATATTTTAATTTACATTTTATCTTATATTTAGGTGGTGTTATTTTATTAAGTCCATACTTGCTCATTGATTGATTTGTTTAGTATTGTTTATTGCATCTACTCCTTCAATTTAGGCTCAATTATCTTTTTCATTAAATATTACTTAGCATTTCTTTTAGTGAACATTTGTTAAGTGGTACATTTCCTTAGATTTTCTTTCTTTTTGCCAATTTTTTTCTCACTTCTAAGAAAGTATAGTTTAGTTAGACACAACTTCTTGTTTGACAATTATTTTCTGTAAATATTTTCAGCATATAGTTCCATTGTCATGTAGCCTCTATTGTCTGTTATCTATTTAATTTTGTCCCTTTGCAGATAATTTACTCTGCCTTCTGGTGGCTTTTAAATTCATTTCTCTTTTCTAGTACTCTTTGGTTTCAGGATAATGTGTCTAGGTGTGGATTTATTTTTATTTATGCTCATTTAGAGTCACTGGACATGCATCTTCAATCTGAGAATTTACGTATTTCATCTTTTCTAAGAAATTTTGGCTATTGTGTCCTTGCAAATTATCTCCCTCTATCCTCTTCTTTTGGAAGTGATCTTAGCCATGTATTGAAAGTCCTCATTTTTATCTGTTATGTCTCTTTATCACTGCTTTATATTTTCTAACTTTGTGATTTTCAGTGCCTTATTCTGTGCAATTTCCTTAGATCCATATTATAGTTCACAAATTCTCTCAGCTGTGTCTGATCTTTTCTTTAAGTTGTCCATTGCATTTTTAGCATAATGTTTTTAGCCTAATGTTTTCAAGTTTCATCCATGTTGTAGCATGTATCAGTACTTCACTTATTTTTATTGCCAAAAAAAAATTCCAGGGTATGGCTATGCCATATTTGTTTATTCATTTTTGTTCATCTGTTGATGGATGTTTTTGTTACTTCTGCAGTCTCTTTCTCTTTTTAATTTCAATGATTATATTTTTTATTTGTATAAGTTCTATAGGGCTATTTTTTTCCAGTTTTTTCCCCCCCAATCTCTTATTTTAGCTTAAGCAACTTGACAACTGGCTTTTATGTTTTTAATTATTTTACTTATTCTTTATTCACTTTCTGATTTTTGTTTTATCATCTGAAGTTCTTACAATTCAAATCTTGCTTAGGCTTGTGCATGTTGGATTGATTTGTTTTGTGTTTGGCAATTTTTCATTGTGATCACATCTTTTAGGTAGGGCTTATTCTTTCTATGATAATCCTTTGGGTCTGAGCTTTGGACATTTCTAGGTGCTCCAGGACTATCAATGGTTCATGACCAAGTTCTGTATTACTTGTCAGCTTGGAGTTTCCTAGACCACATCGTAGTATCTGACCATGGAGAAAATATATGTGGGTTGATACTTTATTTTCCTTTGTTTTTCAAGTCGGAGTCTCACTCTGTCACCCAGGCTAGAGTACAGTGGTGTCATATTGATTCTGCAACCTCTGCCTCCCGGGTTCAAACGATTCTCCTGCTTCAGCCTCCCAAGTAGCTGAGACTACAGGCATGCACCACCATGTCTGGCTAATTTTTTTGTATTTCTAGTAGAGACAGGATTTCACCATGTTTGCCAGGCTGGTCTCGAACTCCTGACCTCAGGTGATCTGCCCGCCTCAGTCTCCCAAAGTGCTGGGATTATAGGGGTGAGCCACCATGCCCGGCCGCAATTTTCAAGAGAGGTTTTTTGTTTGCTTGTTTTTCTTTTCTAGCAGAGCCCAGAAAAAGACCGGTAAGATTCTTTGGCCTTTCTTGTTCTCTTTCTGTACCTACTGTCAGATTTACCCCCTTGTCCTCTTTGCCTTATATGCTTTTCAAGGATCCCAGTTTTATGAGCTGGTTACAGGCGTGAGCCACTGCGCCCGGCCTTCTTTCTCAACTCCTTTTTTTACATAGAGGGTGGCCTTATGTTTGTTCATCACGTGGATACTAAAAACCAGGCCATAAGTGACCAAGATAGAATCTTCCCCTTTCCCCAAACAAGACAGCCACAGAGTATGCTCAAGTCCTACTATCTGATTTTTAAATTCCCTTTTCTTTCTGGCTTCTAGAGATTACCTTCTAATTCCTGAAAGCTCAGCTAAGCATTTAAAAGGAGTCTGGCTATCTTTTATTAACTGTTTCTAAAAGTTTGTATCAAGAGAGTCTTCAGACTTTGCCATGTTCCTAACTGGAAACTCTACAGTAATTCTTCTGAAATAGATTTCAGAACACCCTTCTGAACTGTAGTCTAAATAACTTTATTAGTCAATAGTCATATACTACATGCCCAAGGTTGCAGAGATTCAAATAATGGCCTTTAGGACAATGCCACTAAATTTACCTCCAGTCTAAGATTTGAAATCGAGCTTTATGAGAATGAAATGAATAGAACAATGCATTTTTTCCAATATACATTATGCAATGCTGTCACATTATGCAGAACCTGTGACATTAAGTAGACCAAACATAAAAACTCAAGATTTGTATATTTTTCTCTAAGTCCAAGAGTGCTGCTGAATAATCTAGAGTCATAGCAAATAGAAAGAACCCATCACATTTATCACACTTTATACTTTTAGCTAACCCAGGGTTTGGAAAATTCTTGTCTTTTTTTTTCTTTTTCTTTTTCTATATGTTCTCTTTCTGAGATAATCTGACGGGTGGCTGACAATGATTTAAATAGGACTTAATCTGATCAGTAGAAAAAAGAAGTGTAGGAACTCATCTTACTCAAACCCTGAAATGCTGCATTTTCTATTCGTAATGGTAACCCTCATGCCTGTGATACAGGACTGGAGTCTCAAGTGTGCCTTTAGTTATCAGAAATTGCAAAAAAGTTGCTTATTGCTCCATCCAGGATAACCACTGTATACTTTTGTTTTAAAACCATTGTTAAAGTAACTAAAAAACCCCAACCTTTTGAAGAGTCAGCAGCAATTTAGTAATTAATACGGTAAACATGTTAGCCCTATTCAATGCAGTGTAATTTTACTGACCTTCAAAGAGAATCTTCTACAGAGAATTCACTCCTGAGTAGCTGAGTAGTAGTCACTCTAGCCAACGACGTAACTGAAGACCATGGGCAGGGAGGTTTTCTTGGAGGCTTTTCTTTCAGCTGGCAATGAAGAGAAAAAAAGTATAGAAATGGAGAAGGAAGCACAAAACTTTTTACCTTAAATAGGAATAGAATCTCATAAAATCCTAAAATAGTAGGATGGATAAATCAAAGTTAAACTGCGATAAGGTGGCAACATATAACTAAGGATGGACAGAGCCAGACACAGATTCTGAGGCTTCTAACCCCCAAATTAGAGTATATTTGAACGCTAAATAAGTCACAAAACTTTTGAAGGCAGAGACTGCTTAATTTATTTTTATGTTCCTCTCACGTCCAGAGTAGTAGTTTATATACAGCAGTATCTTACTATTTTTTTAATATAATAAATGAAAAAAATAGTTGGGTGGAGGCAGTGCTCCATTGTACTTCAATGTATTATAGCTTTATAGCGAGTCATTTTGATAACTTTTCAATCTTCATGAATATATCTCTTTATTCATCAGTATTTTATGGCATTGCCTAATTATGTTGCTATATTAATATTACCCAAGATGTAATATTTTTTATTTCAAATACGTATAATTGTCTTAACAATCTGCTTTAATTTTTAAAGTTAATTTAAATTTTAAGTTCTAGGGTACATATGCAGGATGTGCAGGTTTGTTACATAGGTTAACGTGTGCCATGGTGGTTTGCTGCAGCTATCAACCCATCACCTAGGTATTAAGCCCAGCATGTATTAGCTATTTTTCCTGATGTCTAGCTTCCCCTACCCCATCTCCCGAAAGCCCCAGTGTGTGTTGTACCCCTCCCTGTGTCCATGTGTTCTCATAGTTCAGCTCCCACTTATAAGAGAAAACACGCAGTGTTTGGTTTTCTGTTCCTGCATTAGTTTGCCGAAGATAATGGCTTTCAGCTCCGTCCGTGTCCCTGCAGTGGACGTGATCTTGTTTCTTTTTATGGCTTCATAGTATTCCATGGTGTCTGTGTACCAGATTTTCTTTATCCAGTGTATCATTGATGGGCATTTGGGTTGATTCAATGTCTTTGCTGTTGTGGATAGTGCTGTAATAAACATATATGTTCATGTATGTTTGTAGTAGAATGATTTATATTCCTTTGGGTGTACACCCAGTAATGCGATTGCTGGGTCAAATGGTATTTCTGCTTCTAGATCTTTGAGGAATAACCACACCATCTTCCTCGATGGTTGAACTAATTTTCATTCCCATCAACTGTGTAAAAGCATTCTTATTTCTCCACAACCTCACCAGCATCTGTTGTTTCTTGACTTTTTAAAAATTGCCATTCTGACTGGCATGAGATGGCATCTTATTGTGGTTTTGACTTGCATTTCTCTAAATCAGTGATGATGACCTTTTTTTCATATTTTCCCCACATGAATGTCTTCTTTTGTGAAGTGTCTGTTCATGTTCTTTGCACATTTAATTTTTTATTCTTTTCACAATTATCTACAACTGGAGGAAATCTGCTTGGTGAAATTTTACTATTCTAAATAGGCACCACCATCAACCTTGAAGAGGTGACCTGAAGTGTAAGTTGGCCATATTTTAAAACTCTCTTCTATATTAGTGACAAATGTTACACACTGATTTATAATTTTTAAAAAATTTTAAATATATGGCCTTTATTTAAAGATAATATAAGGGAATAAGGACTGGCAGGTATGACCTGAGCATTGACTGAATAATCTATGAAAGGTTATGTATTATATATGTAGAAAATATTTGTTCTTATATCCACACAGCTACAGATAGGTGTTGATAACATCATCATTATCCTCTATTTATTGGCCACCTCTAGGGTTCTCAGTTGGATAGGAAAGTTTTTGGTTCTCCATCTACTGTCTTATAATGTGTTTTCCTTGGGGACTAATTGGTGTGACATGCATTTTAAGTTGATTTTCCAATGAAGTATTGGCTTGGACTCATCCAAACATTTTTGTCTTGTTTGTGGCAAATGGCTGGCCAGTGTTTAAGCAAGCAGGATATTATAATGAAGAGCTTTTCTTTCCTTGTAAGGATAATTGCTTACTAATGAATCAAGTCCCCATCTTCGTTTTTTATTTGTACCAATTTATGGAGTAAATGTGATTTTATAATATGTATATAATGCATAGTAATCAAGTCAGGTATTTAAGGTGTTCATCACCCATGTACAATACATTTTTTTTTTTGAGACGGAGTCTTGCTCAGTCGCCCAGGCTGGAGTGTAGTGGCGCGATCTCGGCTCACTGCAAGCTCCGCCTCCCAGGTTCACGCCATTCTCCTGCCTCAGCCTCCCGAGTAGCTGGGACTACAGGTGCCCACCACCAAGCCTGGCTAATTTTTTTTTGTATTTTTAGTAGAGACGGGGTTTCACCATGTTAGCCAGGATGGTCTCCATCTCCTGACCTTGTGGTCCGCCCTCCTTGGCCTCCCAAAGTGCTGGGATTACAGGCATGAGACACCGCGCCCGGTCGTACAATACATTTTTTTTAAGTATAGTCGTCCTACTCTACTATTAAACATTGAATATATTCCTTCTATCTTACTGTATGGTTGTACCCTTTAACACATTTTTCTTCATCCTCCCTCCTATCTGCTCTCCCATTCATGATTCTCAGTCTCTGTTTTCTAACTTTTCACTCTCTACCTCCATGCGATCAACTTTTTAGCTCCCACATACAAATGAAAGTGTATGATATTTTTCTTTTGTGCCTGCCTTACTTCATTTAAGACAACCTCCAGTTTCTTCTATGTTGCTACAAATGACATTATTTCATTCTTTTTTAATAGCTAAATAGTATTCCCTTATAATATATACCACAATTTCTTTATCCATTCTTCCATTGACAGACACTTAGTTTGATTTTATATCTTTGCTATATTCTGAATAGTACTTCAATAAATGTAAAAGTGCAGATATCCATTTGATATATTAGTTCTTTTCCCTTGGGTAGATACCCAGTACTGGGATTGCTGGATTGAATGGTAATTCTATTTTTATATTTTTGAGAAAACTCCATGCTATTTTTCATACTAGCTGTACAGTTTACATTCCCACCAACACTGTATAAGAATTCCCTTTTCTGTGCATCTTCACCAACATCTGTTATTTTTTGTCTTTTTAACAATAGCCATTCTGAGTGGGTTAAGATGATACCTCATTGTGGTTTTGATCTGCAATTCTCTGATGATTAGTGACAGTGAACATTTTTTCATATACCTGTTGGCCATTTGTATGTCCTCTTTTAAGAAATGTCTTTTTCCTCTGTCTACCTTTTTTATTTAATTTTTTAAAAATTTTATTTTATATATGTATATATTTTTATTATACTTTAAGTTCTGGGGTACATGTGCACAATGTGCAGGTTTGTTACATATGTATACATGTAGCATGTTGGTGTGCTGCACCTATTTACTCATCATTTACATTAGGTATATCTCCTAATGCTATCCCTCCCTCCTACCCCCACTCAACAGGCCCCAGTGCGTGATGTTCCCCTTCCTGTGTCCAAGTATTCTCGTTGTTCAATTCCCACCTATGAGTGAGAACATGCGGTGTTTGGTTTTCTGTCCTTGCGATAGTTTGCTGAGAATGATGGTTTCCAGCTTCATCCATGTCCCTACAAAGAACATGAACTCATCATTTTTTATGGCTGCATAGTATTTCATGGCGTATATGTGCCACATTTTCTTAACGCAGTCTGTCATTGTTGGACATTTGGGTTGGTTTCAAGTCTTTGATATTGTGAGCATAGCAGCATGATTTATATTCCTTTGGGTATATACCCAGTAATGGAATGGCTGGGTCAAATGGTATTTCTAGCTCTAGATGCCTGAAGAATCGCCACACTGTCTTCCATGATGGTTGAACTAGTTTACAGTCCCACCAACAGTGTAAAAGTGTTACTATTTCTCCACGTCCTCTCCAGCACCTGTTGTTTCCTGACTTTTTAATGATCGCCCTTCAAACTGGTGTGAGATGATATCTCATTGTGGTTTTGATTTGCATTTCTCTGATGGCCAGTGATGATGAGCATTTTTTCGTGTGTCTGTTGGCTGCATAAATGTCTTCTTTTGAGAAGTGTCTGTTCATATCCTTCACCCACTTTTTGATGGGCTTGTTTGTTTTTTTCTTGTAAATTTGTTTGAGTTCATTGTAGATTCTGGATATTAACCCTTTGTCAGATGAGTAGATTGCAAAAATTTTCTCCCATTCTGTAGGTTGCCTGTTCACTCTGTTGGTAGTTTCTTTTGCTGTGCAGAAGCTCTTTAGTTTAATTAGATCCCATTTGTCAATTTTGGCTTTTGTTGCCATTGCTTTTGGTGTTTTAGACATGAAGTCCTTGCCCATGCCTATGTCCTGAATGGTATTGCCTAGGTTTTCTTCTAGGGTTTTTATGGTTTTAGGTCTGACATTTAAATCTTTAATCCATCTTGAATTAATTTTTGTATAAGGTGTAAGGAAGGGATCCAGTTTCAGCTTTCTACATATGGCTAGCCAGTTTTCCCAGCACAATTTGTTAAATAGGGAATCCTTTCCCCATTTCTTGTTTTTGTCAGGTTAGTCAAAGATCAGATAGTTGTAGATATGTGACATTATTTCTGAGGGCTCTGTTCTGTTCCATTGGTCTATATTTCTGTTTTGGTAGCAGTACCATGCTGTTTTGGTTACTGTAGCCTTGTAGTATAGTTTGAAGTCAGGTAGTGTGATGCCTCCAGCTTTGTTCTTTTGGCTTAGGATTGACTTGGCAATGTGGGCTCTTTTTTGGTTCTATATGAACTTTAAAGTAGTTTTTTCAAATTCTTTGAAGAAAGTCATTGGTAGCTTGATGAGGATGGCATTGAGTCTATAAATTACCTTGGGCAATATGGCCATTTTCATGATATTGATTCTTCCTGTCCATGAGCATGGAATGTTCTTCCATTTGTGTCCTCTTTTATTTCATTGAGCAGTGGTTTGTAGCTCTCCTTGAAGAGGTCCTTCACATCCCTTGTAAGTTGGTCTAGGTATTTTATTCTCTTTGAAGCAATTGTGAATGGGAGTTCACTCATGATTTGGCTCTCTGTTTGTCTGTTATTGGCGTATAAGAATGCTTGTGATTTTTGCACATTGATTTTGTATCCTGAGACTTTGCTGAAGTTGCTTATCAGTTTAAGATGATTTTGGGCTGAGACCATGGGGTTTTCTAAATATACAATCATGTCATCTGCAAACAGGGACAATTTCACTTCCTCTTTTCCTGATTGAATACCCTGTATTTCTTTCTCCTGCCTGATTGCTCTGGCCAGAACTTCCAACACTATGTTGAATAGGAGTGGTGAGAGAGGGCATCCCTGTCTTGTGCCAGTTTTCAAAGGGAATGCTTCCAGTTTTTTGCCCATTCAGTATGATATTGGCTGTGGTTTTATCATAAATAGCTCTTATTATTTTTAGATACATCCCATCAATACCTAATTTATTGAGAGTTTTTAGCATGAAGGCTGTTCAATTTTGTGAAAGGCCTTTTCTGCATCTATTGAGATGATCATGTGGTTTTTGTCTTTGGTTCTGTTTATATGCTGGATTATGTTTATTGATTTGCATATGTTGAACCAGCCTTGCATCCCAGGGATGAAGCCCACTTGATCATGGTGGATAAGCTTTTTGATGTGCTGCTGGATTTGGTTTGCCAGTATTTTATTGAGGATTTTTGCATCGATGTTCATCAGGGATATTGGTCTAAAATTCTCTTTTTTTGTTGTGTCTTTGCCAGGTTTTGGTATCAGGATAATGCTGACCTCATAAAATGAGTTAGGGAGGATTCCCTCTTTTTCTATTGATTGGAATAGTTTCAGAAGGAATGGTACCAGCTCCTCCTTGTACCTCTGGTAGAATTCGGCTGTGAATCCATCTGGTCCTGAACTCTTTTTGGTTGGTAAGCTATTAATTATTGCCTCAATTTCAGAGCCTGTTTTTGGTCTATTAAGAGATTCAACTTCTTCCTGGTTTAGTCTTGGGAGGGTGTATGCGTTGAGGAATTTATCCATTTCTTCTAGATTTTGTAGTTTATTTGCATAGAGGTGTTTATAGTATTCTCTGATGGTAGTTTGTATTGCTGTGGGATCGGTGGTGATATCCCTTTATCACTTTTTTATTGCATCTATTTGATTCTTCTCTCTTTTCTTCTTTATTAGTCTTGCTAGCAGTCTATCAATTTTTTTGATCATTTCAAAGAACCAGCTCCTGGATTCAATGATTTTTTGAAGGGTTTTTTGTGTCTCTATCTCCTTTAATTCTGCTCTGATCTTAGTTATTTCTTGCCTTCTGCGAGCTTTTGAATGTGTTTGTTTTCGCTTCTCTCATTCTTTTAATTGTGATGTTAGGATGTCAATATTTGATCTTTCCTGCTTTCTCTTGTGGGCATTTAGTGCTATAAATTTCCCTCTACACACTGCTTTAAATGTGTCCCAGAGATTCTGGTATGTTGTATCTTTGTTCTCGTTGGTTTCAAAGAACATCTTTATTTCTGCCTTCATTTCGTTATGTACCCAGTAGTCATTGAGGAGCAGATTGTTCAGTCTTCATGTAGTTGAGCAGTTCTGAGTGAGTTTCTTAATCCTGAGTTCTAGTGTGATTGCCCTGTGGTCTGAGAAACTGTTTGTTGTAATTTCTGTTCTTTTGCATTTGCTGAGGAGTGCTTTACTTCCAAGTATGTGGTCAGTTTTGGAATAGATGTGGTGTGGTGCTGAGAAGAATGTATATTCTGTTGATTTGGGGTGGAGAGTTCTGTAGATGTCTGTTAGGTCCGTTTGGTGCAGAGCTGAATTCAATTCCTGGATATCCTTGTTAACTTTCTGTCTCGTGGATCTGTCTAATGTTGACAGTGGGGTGTTAAAGTCTCCCATTATTATTGTGTGGGAGTCTAAGTTTCTTTGTAGGTCTCTAAGGACTTGCTTTATGAATCTGGGTGCTCCTGCATTGGGTGCATATATATTTAGGATAGTTAGCTCTTCTTGTTGAATTGATCCCTTTACCATTATGTAATGGCCTTCTTTGTCTCTTTTGATCTTTGTTGGTTTAAAGTCTGTTTTATCAGAGACTAGGATTGCAACCCCTGCCTTTTTTTGTTTTCCATTTGCTTGGTAGATCTTCCTCCATCTCTTTATTTTGAATCTATGTGTGTCTCTGCACGTGAGATGGGTTTCCTGAATACAGCACACTGATGGGTCCTCTGTCTACTTTTTAATTACATTATTTGTTTGTTTCCTGTTGAGTTGAATTCCTTGAATATTCTTAATATTAGTATTCTGTTGGAAGAATCGTTTGCAAATATTTTGCCCATTCAATAAGTAAGTTGTCTTTTCACTCTGTTGATTATTTCTTTTGTTGTGCAGAAGCTTTTTAATTTAATTATGTACCATTTGCCAATTTTTGTTTTTGTTGCCTGTGCTTTTGAGGGCTCAGTCATAAATTCTTTGTTTAGCTCAATGTTCAGGATAGCTTTTTTTCTAGATTTTATTCTAGTATTTTTATATTTTGGGTTTTTCATTTAAGTCTTTCATTCATTTTGATTAGAATTTCATATATCGTGAAAGGTAGGGGCCCAGTTCCATTCTCTGCATGTGGCTATCCAATTTTCCCAGCAGCATTTGTTGAAGAGGGTGTCCTTTCCTCAAAGATCTTGACTTTGTTAAATATCAGTTGGCTATAAATATATGGCTTTATTTCTGGGTTTTCTATTTTTTTTCCATTGGTCTACATATATATATATATATATATATATATATATATATATATATATATATATATATATATATATTTATATGCCAGTGCCATGCTATTTTGGTTACTGTAGCTTTGTAAAATATTTTGAAGTCAGGTCATGTCATATCTCCAGCTTTGTTCTTTTTGCTCTGGATTGCTTTGGCTATTCAGGCTTTTTGTTCCATATAAATTTTAGGACTGTTTTCTCTAATTCTGTACAGAATAATGCTGGCAATTTAATAGGGACTGAACTGAATCTGTAGATTGCTTTGGGCAATATGATCATTTTAAATTCTTTCAATCTGTGAACATGGGGTGTTTTTCCATTTGTTTGTGTCATCTTCAATTTCTGTCATTAGTGTTTGGCAATTTTCCTAGTAAAGATCTTTCACCTACTTGGTTAAATTTATTTCTAAGTATTTTTTGTAGCTATTGTAAATGGGATTACCTTCTTGATTCCTTTCTTGGCTAGATTATTATTGGTTTATATAAACACTATTGAGATTTGTATGTTGATTTTGTATTTTGCATCTTAATTTGTTGATCAAATCTAAGAGATTTTGGTGAAGTCTTTAGTTTTTTTTTCTTTACATATAGGATTATATCATCAGCAAAAGGAACAGTTTGACTTCCTCTCTTGCAGTTTGGATTCTTTTTATTTCTTTCACCTGCCTGATTGCTCTGGCTAGGACTTTCAATTCTATGCTGAGTGGGAGTAGTGAAAGTGGGCATTCTTGTCTTGTTCTAGTCCTTAGAGGAAAGGCTTTCAAGTTTTTCCCATTCAGTATGATGTTAGCTGTGGGTTTGTTGAATATGGTCTTTATTATTTTGAAGTGTGTTCCTTCTATGTCTAATTTATTGAGAGTTTTTATCATGAAAAAATATTGGATTATTATCAGATGCTTTTTCTACACCTATTGAGATGATCATATGGTTTTTGTCCTAAATTGTGTTTATGTGATATATCACATTTGTTGACTTGTGTATGCAAACCCTTCTTGCATCTTTGTTATAAATCCCACTTAATTGAGGTATATTATTATTATTTTTTGATGTACTGTTGTATTTGGTTTGCTAGTATTTTATTGAGGGCTTTTGTGTCTATGTTAATCAGAAACATTGGCCTGCTGGGCAGGGTGTCTCACACCTGTAATCCCAGCACTTTGGGAGGCCAAGACGGGTGGATCACAACATCAGGAGTTCAAGACCAGCCTGACCAATATGGTGAAACCCCATCTCTACTAAAAGTACAAAAATTAGCTGGGTGTGGTGGAGCACGCCTGTAGTCCCAGCTACTCAGGAAGCTGAGGCAGGAGAATCACTTGAACCCGGGAGGCATAGGTTGCAGTGAGCCAAGATCACGTCACTGCACTCCAGCCTAGGCGACAGAGCAAGACTCCATCTAAAAAAAAAAAAAAAAAAAAGAAGGAAAGAAAACAAAAAGAAACATTGGCCTGTAATTTTTTTTTCTTGTTGTGTCCTTCTCTGGTTTTGGCATCAGGGTGATGCAGGCCTCATAGAATTAGTTAGAGAAAATTCCTTCCTCTTTGATTTTTTGGAAGAGTTTCAGGAGGATTAGTGTTAGTTCTTCTTTGCATGATTGGTAGAATTTGGCTATTAATACATTCAGTTCCGGGCTTTTCTTTGTCAGGAGACTTTTTATTACTGATTCAATCTTGCCACTCATTACTGGTCTGTTCAGGTTTTCTATTTCTTCCTGATTCAGTCTTGGGAGGTGGGATGTTTCTAGGACTCTATCCGTTTTCTCTAGGTTTTCCATGTTGTCGGCATATAGTTGCTCTTAATAGTCTCTGTATTGTTTTATATTTCTGTGGTATTGGTTTCCATGTCTCCTTTTTCTGACTTTGTTTATTTTGGTCTTCTCTCTTCTTGGTTACTGTAGCTAGTGGCTTAAAGCAATCAACTTTTTTTTTTAATTGATCCTTTGTATTTTTAAGTCTCTATTTCATTTAATTCTACTCTGATTTTCATTATTTCTTTTCTTCTGCTAATTTTGGGTTTATTTTGTTTTTGCTTTTCTGTTTTCTTGAGATGTGTCATTAGATTGTTAATTTGTAGCACTTCTACATTTTGATCTAGGGGTTTATTGTTGCAAATTCCCCTCAGCACTGCTTTTGCTGTATTCTACAGGTTTTGGTATGCTGTTTTTCCATTTTCATTTATTTTAAGAAACTCTTCGATTTTCATTTTAGTTTCTTCATTGACTTCGTGGTCATTCATGAGCAAGTTGTTTAATTTCTATGTATTTGTATCGTTTCCAAAGTTCCTCTAGGTATTTATTTCCAGTTTTATTCCATTGTAGTCTGAAATGATACTTGATATGGTTTTGATTTTTAAAAATTTGTTGAGACTGTTTTGTGGCTGAACATGGTCTGTCCTAGAAAATGCTTCATATGTTCACTTGTTGAACAGAATGTTTTGTAAATGTCTGTCAGGTTCATTTAGTCTAAAATACAGTTTAAATCCAATTTTTCTTTGTTGCTTTTTTAATTTAGATGATTTGTCTAGTGCTGAGAGTGGGGTATTGAAGTACCCTACTAGTTTTGTGAAGTACCTCACTAGCAATATTAGCTTTATGAATCTGGGTGCTCTAGTGTTGGGTGCATATATATTCAGAATTTTTATATATCCTTTTGCTGGATTAATCCCTTTATCATTATATAGTAACCTTCTTTGTCCTTTTAAAAAAAACTATTCTTGACTTAAAGTCTGTTTTATCTGATGTAAGTATAGTGACTCCTCCTCATTTTTAGTTTCCATTTGTGTGAGTTTTTTTTTAATTCCTTTACGTTTAGGCTATATGTGTCTTTAATGGTAAAGTGAGTTTCTTGTAAACAGCATATAGTTAGATTGTATTTTTAAAATTCATTCAGACATTCTATATATTTTAAGTGGAGAATTTAATTAATTTATGTTCAAGGTTATTATTGATATTGCAGCTTCATTCCTGTCATATTGTTAATTGTTTTCCAGCTGTTTTATATATTGTTTTCCAGTTGTTTTATATATTCTTTGTTTCTTTTTCTCTTATTGTTTGTCATTGTGATCTGTTTGATTTCTGTAGTGATACCATGTGAGTCCTTTCTCTTCCTTTTTTGTGTGATCATTTTACCAGTGGGTTTTATATTTTGTGTGTTTTCATGATAGTAAATGTTGTTATTTTGCTTTCGGGTATAGGACTACCATGAATGTTTCTTGTAGGTCTGGTCTAGTGGTAATGAATTTCTTCAGTATTTGCTTTACTGGGAAAGACAATTATGAATAATAATTTTGCTAAATATTGTGTTCTTGGCTGACAGGTTTTTTTTTTTTTTCGCTTTGACTATATTATCACGTTCTCTTCTGGCCTGTAAGAATTCTTCTGAGAAATCTGCTGTTAGTCTGATGGGACTTCCTTTACAAGTGACTACAGGCTTTCTCTTGATGTTTTTAAAATTCACTCTGTATCTTTGATGTTAGAGCGTCTGACTATAATGTGCTGTGGAGAAAACCTTTTTTTCATTGTATCTGCCTGGGATCATTGAGCCTCTTTTATCTGAATGACTAAATCTTTTGCTCAACTTAGGAAGTTTTCATCTGTTATTTCTTTAAATTGGTTTTCTTATCTTTCCTCTGCTTTTTTTTTGTCCTTGGGGATACTGATAATTTGTATATTTGGTTATTTTATGTTGTCTCAAATGTCATGAAGCCTCTGCTCATTCTGTTTTATTATTTTTTCTTTATTTTTGTCTGAATGGGTTATTTCTTTTATTTTTTCAACATTTATTTTAAATTCCAGGCTACACGTGCAGGATGTGTGGGTTTGTTACATAGGTAAACATGTGCCATGCTGGTTTGCTGCACAGACCAACCTGAATGGATTATTTCAAAAGACCTGTCTTTAAGTTCTGAGATTCTTTCTTCTGCCTGATCTAGTCTATTGTTGAAGCTTTCAAATATATTATGTATTTCCTTCAATGAATTTTTCATTTCTAAAATTTCTATTTGGTTCTTTTAAAAATATCTATCTCTTTGGTAACTTTCTCATTTGTATCCTTAATTAAAATTTTTTTTAAATATCGTTTTTCAGAAGTCTCTTGTGTCTCATTGAGCTTCTTTAAAATCAATATTTTGAATATTCATCTGGCATTTTGAAGATTTCTGTTGATTGAGATCTATTGCTGGAGAATTATTGTGTTTTTTTAAAGGTGTCATATTTCCTTGCCTTTTCATGTTTTCTGTGTCCTTATGTGGATATCTACCCATCTTGTGTAATAGTCACTTCTTCCTATTTTTTAATTTATTTTTGTAGGATAGAACTTTTCGTAAAGATATATCCATGGTGTTGGTTGAGTACAGCACTTCAGCTTTGATTCTGGGTGCAACCAGTAGTGTAATCTCTGTGTGATTTCTTTGGCTATAAACAGTGTTAGTGCTTTCTGTGATTTTCTCATGGGGGTTAGGGTGCAGTCATTTATGGAGGTTGTGGTGAAGTTGTGGGGGACTGGGAAGCCAGATGGGCCAATATTCAGGCCCTAGTGGTGGCAGTGGTGGGCTATGAATACCTGACTTTGAGCCCCAGGGCAGTTTACACTGGCACCTGCATTGGCAGTTAATGGTGGGCCAATTCTTGGGACTCCAGGTGGTTTGCTCAGGTACTGGTAGTGGCAGTGGTGGGCTGGGGGTGGTTGAGCAGGTTCTCAGGCCTCTGGATAGCTAGTGTGGTGTGTGTAATGGCAGTAGCAGTGGTGAGATGATACTTCAGGTAATGAGTGGTGGTGGTGGTGGCTGTGGTTCACTTACCCCCATAGCCCCAGACGCTCTGCTCTCAGGCTCACCTGATTGCTGTAGCAGTAGTGCTGTAGTGCCATGTTGCAGGAGGTGAGGGACCTGCCTCACTCAGGAGCCAAGGCAAGAAGGCTACTCTGCCAGTGGTGTCCCAGTTGCCACTTACCACCCCAGACAGGTAGTTCTCTGACTCATCTGCCCCAGCCTTTGACAGCAGCAGAAGTGGGTGTGTGGAGGAAGGGTAGGGGTCCTGTTTCCTACCTGAGTGCCCAAGCACAGAGGCCACCCCACCTGTGGAGTGGATTTTACCCTTCGCTTACAAAGGCAAGCACAGAGTTTGTGCTGCTCCTGGGGGGTGGGGTCACTCCTCACAGTTTTAGACAGGCAGCTCTTGGACTCTGGAAAGCACATGCTTTGTTTTGCTTTGTCTCGAGGGCTGCCTTTTGGTGCACTTGTACCATCTCTTCTCCAGTGAGTAGCACTCCCTGTGGGCTAGAGAACTGAGGACCCTGTAGCACCTTTGGGACCAGCCAGCTCTGTGCTGCTGTAGCCCTCCTAGTAGACACTGGGAAATGTCGGTGAGAGCTCCCAGGGTATGGAGATATGGGGGCTGTTGTTCTCAGGGTAAGATGGAGTACCATGATGGCTGCGTTCCCCAAATGGCACCCTCTCCACAGCTGTCCAAGTATTGGGGTGGGGAGTAATTGGCCCAGTGCGAGTTTCCTGTCTGGTGCAATGACCTCGCAGGGTCTCCAAACTGCCAGTCATACTCGTATCACTGTACATATGGGTAGAGGAGCTCTCCTGCAGTTCAGATGGCAGGAGTCCATGGCAGGGATGTGGGGCAACAAAGCTCTCTTGCTAACTCTTACCCAGCAATACTGAGCCACCTGAGGTGAGGCTCCTGGCCAACCTTGGTTGAGTGGTCACTTGCTTCCTTCCCCTTCAGTGCCTCAGATGTTTCCTGTGAGTTCTTTGTTGAGTTCTGGTGTTCTTTACTAGATATTCTATTTGGGGTACAACTGTCTATTCATAATTTTGGCTCTTCTTTCTGGAGAGGGTGGATGTCTGATGTCTCTAGTTAGCCATCTTGAATTAGAATCTAAGTCCCCATCTTCAATTTCATTTACCACCTCTGTGTGTGTATATATGTGTCCATATATATATATATTTATTTATCTACCTCTGAACTTTTTATTGGCCTCCTGGTCCCCAAAGGGTACTCTGCTTCTGCTGGCTTAATGTCTCCAAACTTTGGTGTCGTTGGTCTCAGACACCACTTTGCCATCCACTATCCGGCTGGTGGTGGTCTTTTGAATGGTTTGCATGGGGTTGCTGCTGTCCAGGGTATCACCAAGATTGAAGTCCTTGCCATCTTCCAGCAGGAGGCAGTAGGTGGCGATCTCAGCCTCTAGCTTGCTCTTGATGTTCAGCAGGGCCTTGTACTTCTGGGCTTGGCGAGCTGTCCCTCTGCCCGGGTCTGTGTTAGCTCTGACTCCAGGTGCAGCAGGATCCCGTTGAGCTGCTCCATCTGCAGGGCATAGCAGGCCTCCACCTCCCTCAGGCTGTTCTCCAAGCTGGCCTTCGGATTTCTCATCAAGTCCAGGTCGATCTCCAAGGACTGGACTGTACGTCTCAGCTCCATGAATGTCATCTGAGCAGCTCTAACCTTGGCGGACTGCATGGTGACCTCTGTGGTGCTCTCCTCAATCTGCTGAGACCAGTACTTGTCCAGCTCTTCTCGGTTCTTCTGAGCCAGCTCGTCATATCGGGTCGGGATGTCTGCTATGATCTTGGCAAGGTCCTGAGATTTGGGGGCATCTACCTCCATGGTCAACCCAGAGCTGGCAATCTGGGCTTGTAGGCATTTTACTTCCTCTCCGTGGTTCTTCTTCATGAAGAACAGCTCCTCCTTGAGAGCTTTGATCTCTGTCTCCAGCTGCAGCCATTGATGACATTGGTGTCATCAATGACCTTGTGGAGCCCATAGATGTCGCTCTCCACAGACTGGCGCAGGGCCAGCTCTGTCTCATACTTGACTCTAAAGTCATCAGCAGCAAGACGGGCATTGTCGATCTGCAGAAAGATGCAGACATTGTCCACAGTATTTGCGAAGATCTGAGCCCTCAGGTCCTCGATGGTCTTGAAGTAATGGCTCCAGTCTCTGACCTGGGGTCCCTTCTTCTCTAAGTGCTCCCGGATTTTGCTTTCGAGCTTCCGGTTCTCAGTCTCCAGACTCCTCACTCTGACCGCCAGGCGGTCGTTCAGGCTTTGCATGGTTTCCTTCTTGTTCTGGATGCCTCCCATTCCTCCCAGACCCCTGGCCATCCCCGCGCCAGGCCCCCGGACCTTATGCCGTCCCGGAGGCTGGTGGAGCAGGACACGGACATCCGGGAACCAGAGCCCCCCGGCGCCTGCATAGAGGCTAGCCGCGCTGCTAATTGGCAGAGCCTGTAGCTGGGCCCAGGGACCAGTAGTTGGTGGAGAAGGTGGAGCGAGTGGTGAAGTTCATGCTCTCCGGGGTTGGAGGAGTGGTGGGTGGAGAGCGAGAGGACAGGACTCAGGCTTTGCCGACGACCGAGTGTATATATTTATTTATGTATGTTATGTAAATGTGTATAGCTTTCCATTCATCTAATTTGTAGTTATCTATTGACTTTACCCATGTAATATAAGCAACAATTTATGAAACTAAACTATAAATACAGTTGGACAGTAAAGATAAACATCAAAAAGAAAAAAATAGATATATCAAAGATCATTTAGAGAAACAGCAGAAATTTGACAGGAATTCATGATTGGTTGGTTGCTATTGCTAAGATTATATTGGGCTCCATGTTTCACAAAGGACAAAGCACAATATAGTCTTGGCACAAAAACAATATAGGAAATCCAGGGGTTGGGTGGTATGTATTGAATAGTAATTGTGGAGGCCACAAGTTATTCTGGAAAGACAATTGCAATAAATTCTGGAAGGCATCTGTCATTTGGATCTTTATGGAATGGACACCGGGTAACGTGATAAATGATGTGCTCAGTTATTTTGTAAAAGATACACAGTTCTTCCATAAATGGAGGGCAGTGTGTATTGACTATAAAAGTTGAAGTTGTAACGTGAAATTGTAACTCACAGAAAGCATTTTTCTAAAATCTGGGATACTACAGTTCATGATCAACTCTAGTTCATCACGTTTCTGATAATCAAACTTAATTCAGTGAGTTTCCTCCTGCTGCTTTGGTTCAAAGAAGAGAGTTCCTATCACCTTTAGTATCAAAGTTAGTTCATGATTAAATTATGTGATCAGACTAAAGGGAGAATATTTTTCATTTTTTATTAAAAAGAAATTTGTAAGTTTTAGATACCAGACATTCAAATGTTGTAAATTACTTTGATGTCAATTTTAACCTTACCTATGGAGGTAGCCTGTGAGAATAGTTATAAACAAAGCCATTACTGTTTTTAAAATGGAGTTTAATCTCTTTACGTGCTTGAGCAAATACTCAGAGAAGATTCTAGCATTCTAGACACATAATATGGAAGGAAACTTATTTTTACCTAAAAAAAAAATGCAAGCACTGGTATTACCAATTAGACCCTTAGACCATCAAAGAGCCCTATAGGGCAACTGACTTTAGAAGAACACTGTACCTTTCTTTTGGTTTCAGGGACATGAATTGGCTCATGAGAAACAATGTTGTTTAGCCATCAGCCCCACATGTGATTAAGTCAGATAAACCTAAATTCAAATCCCAGCTCCATCATTTATTATCTGTGGGATCTTAGGCAAATTACTCTTTTAATTATAAATTTTCTTATTTATAAAGCATACACAAGGGTGCTACGTAGTTCAGGATGCTATTGTGAGACTGACATGAGGCAATACACTTAGCACAATGCTAAGTATGTGGTAGGTACTTAATACTCTTATTTATAATTATTAAGTGAAAAGTATTCTTCCAGGTATCTGAATGAATTGACCTATTTTAAAAAATATTCTCCAATTTGGAAATTTTCATACAATAATTTTATTTTATCATGGATAATGCCAAACTGTTATTTCTGGTAACAGCCTCCAGGAACAGTTATTTCTTAATATTACCCTTAGCTGATATTTACAAGTCCATTTCATCAGCATAATAGGGGATCTGATAATTTTATTGTTCTAAGGATCGGCCTGCTTTCAACCAATTCATGTAAGATTTTTATCAAATTACTTAAAATACAAAAAACAGGAATAACACTATAGCCTTTATTCTACCGAATTTAGAAACTCTTTGGATGCCCCAAGGCAGATGATAGAGAGGTGGGAGCTCCGAGGGATCCTGGTAGACGCTGGATGGGGCTTGTGGAGTGGTGTGAGGGTCCTGGGTGCATGCATGCAGAAGGGAGACCAGGGACCCTTAAGGGAAAGCTTTGATTGGTGAGAATTTTGCCACGCACAACATGTCCTGTGGTCACAATGTTGAAGGACAGACAGAGATAGGTTGTAGGCCTGTGCTACATCCACACAGATGACAGGTAAGCTGTGTTCTTGTCTCCAGCCTGTCACCTCAGTAGTACAGAATTCCTTGTCCAGATGTATGTATTTGGTCCTAAGAGAGTGACCAAAACAAGGTAAAGGAGGGAAGGGAGGTGAAAGGCATATCAATGAGAGAGGTCTGCGATGTTGGCAGTGTGGACATTTTTACCTGGGTGCCTGCTAATGACTCTCATTTTAAGTCCTGATATTTCTCCCAGAGCTGCAAACAGCTGTCTGCACTGAAGTGCTTTGACACATTATTGTACTGTACACTGGGTTGCTCATTTAATCAGCCATGGTGCTGCTCTTCACATAGAACATGTCACATTTGACAGATGTATCAAAAGACTGTGGGCTCTATTTTCCACAGCCCTGTGGAACCCTTTCCCATTAGTGATAGCAGGAGTGATGTTTATGCATGAAGAGAGACTGTTCGATTGGGCAATTGTAGGCAGGCGAAAGCACAGCTCCCACTTATCAAGTGGGGCTAATAGGGGATATTCATATGCACTGGAGAATCAATTCTCTGTACATGGACCTCTACTACAAAAATAATTGCTACTCACTGGTGGTAAAGACCTCAGCAATGTCAGAGCCTTAATGGTGAGATTAATGCTCTACCACTCCCCGGCTGGGCCATTTCTCTATAACCAGAAAAAAAAAAAAAAACATATTCCTGGCCGGAGAGCTTGGTGAGATGTTTTTCAGGTGAAATCCAGAGCTGTGCTGATTTGCTATGCTACTGAGTAAACATTTTCTCTGTAGATAATTTTCTCTTTGTAGACTTTAATTAGGTTGAAGCAACCAATAAACAGCTTAGAGTCCAGTCCCAGATTCCGCTACCTAAATATACACGTTCTTTATGAGCTCAATATTTTCAGCTTTGAAATAACGCAGCTGCATTAGGTGGTTTCTAAGTACTTTGCTCATGTATGTGCTACACAGGTATCATGATATATTGAAAATAAGTTTGATCTTTGGTTTGTTTCTTCTTCCCTACCAGATTGTGATTGTATTTCTTAATTTATCTCAAGAGCCTAGCCCAGTATATATTTATCTCAAGAGCCTAGCCTTGGTATACATTATACACACACACACACACACACACACACACCCCTCAATATACATAATGTTTTATATATTATGTATCGCATATAACTATATATAATTATTTCTATTTATTGAGAGGCTCAATAAACATTTTTACTGAAAATAAAATTTTGTGCTCCTTTAACTATAAATCATTTGGACAATGATTTAATTCCTTAGAACAATATATTTATTGTTTCTCTTCCTTATATCAGCAAAATTTTCAAAAAATTAATGGAATTGAATTTATTACACTAGTATCATTGATATTATGTTACTTTATTATATTATAAAGTATTCAATGAAGAAAGGCTTGTTGGCAAAAACAGATGGAATTTGATACTTTTCTCCTTAACCAGGAGGGTTGGCTATATACTATAGGCAAGAGCAGTCAGAGAAGAATTCATAGATGAATGTGATTTGATAGATTAGGTAGAACTTAATTTGATCTGTGAAGGATAGTTATGCTTGGTGAATAGGCAGAGAAAAATGGGGAAGTCATTGTGGACTAAAAGAAAATAAAAGCTACGCAGCATGAATAGTATAGAGTCTGTAGAAGTTGCAGCTAGGGAATTGAAGGAAATAAGGTTAAGTGTGGTGGCCAGATGATGAGGGTCTCACTTGAGACCCAGGAATAATTTAGACTTATTGCAGCAACCACAAGATAGCCATAGGAATCAATAGTGCTTTCTGAAAAGCAATGTCTTAGTGAAAGCTGGCTTAGAGACAAGGTACTTTAAAACATTCACCTGATTCAGAAAAACAGATGAAATCTGATACCTTTTTCTTTAACCAGGGAGGTTGACTTCCAACCACTGTAGAATAACTACATTCAAATTGATGCTCTAACTTCTGTTAATGAGTAGTATGTTTAGAAAAATTACATACATTATGACACCACTTAATCATCTGATTGCGTCATCTTTTACTTTTTTCCTGAGTTTTCTCTGGTTTTTCAGGTGTTTGGGTTTCAAGATGGTTAATTTTATGTGTCAGATTGGCCAGGCTATGGTGCTCAGATGTTTGACCAAACACCAATCTAGATGTTGCAATGAAGGTATTTTAAAAATGTGATTAACTTTTAAATTGGTAGAGTTCAAGTGAAGCAGAGCACTATCCACAATGTGAGTGGGCTTCATCTAACCAGTTGAAGGTCTTAAAGGAAATGAGGTTCCCCGAGGAGGAAGAAATTCTGCCTGGAGACTGCCTTTGGACTCAAGCTACAACATCAGCTCTTCCCTGGTTCTCCAGCCTGCTGGACTACTCTGCAGATTTTAGATATATCAGTCTCACAATCATATGAGCTAAGTCCTAAAAATCAATCTGTCACTCTCCACCCCGCTTGTACACACACACACACACACACACACACACACACCCCTTATTCAGTTTCTTGATGCAATATATATATATTTTTGAGACAGAGTCTCTCTCTGTCACCCAGGCTGGAGTGCAATGGCACCACCTCGGCTCACTGCAACCTCCACCTCCTGGGTTCAAGCGATTCTCCTGCCTCAGCCTCCCGAGTAGCTGGGTTTCGATGCAATATTTTAAAAAGACAGTTGATGAACTTGGAAGTCGCTGTGTCATGTCATGTTTTTTCTGCCTTGGTCCCATTCACTATGTCTCAACCTTAAACTGCTTGATGAAAGACAGTGTGTATTTCTTCTACATCATTTCTGTTTTTCACTCCTGGAGTCTTAGAGAAAGAAATGTATATTTTGGGGGTCTCTAGTATGACATAGGTTAGAAATACCACTCTCATCCTTTCTCTTTCTTCTTCTTTTAGTTATTATTTTTTGAAAACAGTGTCTTGACTATTCCTGCTCTCTCTTGTTGCCTTCTCCCTCTCACCTCCCTCTAGAACTCACTTCATCCAGACACATGAAAGTAAAATGGATACTGTTTTGAAAAATCGTTTTACTTATTCTTTTATTCTGGAGAAACATAGAAAGCTTAATTTCACTGAAATGAGAGTAAAGACACATTCCTAGAATCCGCCACAGAGTAATCTCCTACCTTTTGGAAATAGTGAAAATAGATAGTAAGTGTGCTAAAATAAGAGCTGTTAGGCGGTTTATGCCAGCATTTGTAAACACTAGGCAGCTAGTTCTTCTCTACTTAGGAGAACTATTTTTGCTTCAATCTTCCTGCTCTGCTTTTGACCATATAAACTCATGCCTTGGATTTTGCTTGGAGACGTGTCTTATTACAGATCAAGAGGAACTGCTGGAAAGTAGGATATACTTTGGGTTTTGGCTTGTCATCTAATTACGCTCTTTTTTTCCAGTGTATATTTTGCAATTTTGAAGTTAATGCATATTCACTGCAAAAAAAGACTCGAAAAATTAAACAGTGCCAGCCATAATTTAACGGCATATAAATAACAATTGTTAAGTTATAGTGTGTTTTCTTTGTGTGTATGTATGAGAGAGAAATTGTGAGAGAGGGAGAAAATAGATCTAAATTGCTCTTTAGATAAATGTAATCTCGGCCAAGCACGGTGGCTCGTGCCTGTAATCCCAGGATTTTGGGAGGCCGAGGCGGGTGGATCACTTGAGGTCAGGAGTTCGAGAACAGCCTGGCCAACATCGTCTCTACTAAAAATACAAAAATTAGCCGGTCATGGTAGCTCACGCCTGTAATCCCAGCTACTTGGGAGACTGAGGCATGAGAATTGCTTGAGCCTGGGAGGCAGTTTGCAGTGAGCTGAGATTGCGCCACTGCACCCCAGTCTGGGCAACAGAGCAAGACTCTGTCTCAAAAAAAAAAAAAAAAGAAAAAAAAATGTAATCTAATCTAATCCCTCCCTTCCTCCCCCTTTCCTTTCCTTTCCTTTCCTTTCTCTTTCTTTCTTTGTTTCTTTCTTCTTTCTTTCTCTCTTCCTTCCTTCTCTCTCTTTCTTTCTCTTTCCTTCTCCTTCCTTCCTTCCTCCCTCCCTCCCTCCCTCTCTCTTTCTCCCCTCCCTCCCTTCCTTCCTTCCTTCCTTCCTTCCTTCCTTCCTTCCTTCCTTCCTTCTTTCCTTCCTTCCTTCTTTTTCCCTCTCTGTTTTCTCTCTCTCTCTCTCTTTTTTTTTTTTTTTGACAGTCTTGCTCTATCACCCAGGCTGGAATGCAGGGGCATACCATGGCTCACTGCAGCTTCAGTCTCCCGAGCTAAAGGGATCCTCCCACCTCAGCCTCCAGAGTAGCTGGGACCTCAGGTGAAAGTCACCATAACATGCCTGGCTAATTTTTTTAATTTTTTGTAGAGACAGGGTCTCATTATGTTGTCTAGGCTGGTCTCAAACTTCTGGGCTCAAGTGATCCTCCTGTTTTGGCCTCTCAAAGTGCTAGGATTATAGGTGTGAGCCACTGCTTCTGGCCTTTCACATTTCTTAACATTGGGTACAATCAAATTTCATCTGACTGCATTCTTGTTTATTATGTTGCAGTTTACTCTTAGTTATTTTTAGTGCCTTCCTCCTCCTTTTTTAGGCTAGAACAGATTGACAGCATTTCTACAATCCAAGAAGTTAGGGTGGGCCTCTGTTCTTCAGTTTATCTAGTGAACTGGAGACTGCACCTCCCAGTTCCCTTGCCCCATTCCACATGGGGACCTGTTGTGGTTCCCAAATCAACTGAGCTTAGTATTCTGCCTTCAGAGACCTCCATGTGGAGGTCCCGACACCTCCAGCTTGCCTTTCAAGCACTTCTGTGGTTTGGTTTGCCCCACCGAGACTCATGTTGAAATTCAATCCCCAGTGTGGTGGTGTTGGGAGGTGGGGACTAGTGGCAGGTGTTTGGATCACAGGGGATGGGATGGATTCCTCATGAATGGCTTAGCATTATTCTCTTGACAATGCGTTCTTACTCTGTGAAACTAGATTAGTTCTCCTGGGAATAGATTAGCTCCTGAGACAGTGCATTGTTATAAAGCCAGGATGCCCTTTGGGTTTACCTCTTTGAACGTGTTTGCTTCTCTTTGACTGTCTCTGCCATGTTGTGACTCAGCAGGAGAACCCTCACCAGAAGCCAAGACCATGCCCTTGAACTTCCCAATCTATAGAACCATAAGCTGAATAACCCCTTTTCTTTATAAATTTCCCAGATTTAGGTATTCTTTTCTGGCAACACAAAACAGACTAAGACAAGAACACTTAAACTTGTCATCTAGGCTGTCTCATTGAAGGTATTGGCAACCTTCTTATTCTTTCCTCACATTCCTCAGGAATTCCTCTACTCTTCTAATTGCTGATTTGTTCATTCCAAATCAGGCCACATTCTCCTTCAGCCCTGAGAAATACTCAGCCTTTATTTCCGATTCATTTGAATCATAGTATTTAAAAACTCACCTAAACACCTTTCTCTTTCAAATGGCCAGATTCTAGGCCCTTAGACCCAGCACAGACCATTTAACTTACCCAGGAGCTAAGGCGGTTCCAGTCTTGACGATACCTGGAAACTCATCCTCCAAGTATGCACAAGAAGCTTCGTCTAAAAGCAGCAGAAGATAACAAATTTGAGTTTTCATATACTATTGCAACAAATGCCCAACACCTGCCAAAAGACAAAATTACAAGTTAAACTTAAAGATCGAATTGGCTTTTATTTGACATCCTAGATCTGGACAGCATTTCATATAAAATAGAATATGTGTTCTGCAGGGTATGACAGAAGAGTTGGGTTTTGTAAGATGGGAACAAGGAAACAACACACTAGAAAAAAGTGGATTGGTTAACATCTCATTACTTCAGTTTACCTATCCTATAAGGGTTAAAGCAGAAGGGACTTCCCTATTACATTGACTGGGCCCATTCCAGTTGGTGGTTGTGAGCATCCTGTTTTCAGGAAAAAAACTGGCCTGTTTGGTGATCTACCCGCTTTCTTAAAGTTTCAATTTGATTATGTGGCACGTAGCACAAGTGACTCCGTTTTGATTTGGTCTAATCTGTAGGGGTCTAATGCAGGAGCTCAGCCCAAAACAATGGCTTCCCATAAAATTTGTTTAACATGCTTCAACTTATTACACAGAAGTAAAACATAATTGGGATGATATTATAAATACAAGTTTGTAACTCTATTTTTTCTTTTTTAGCTAAAATTATGACTATTTTCCCAGGAAACTTTTTCCCCTAATTAGCATTGGTTAAAATAAGTGGGCAGGGTGTTAGCTGGTATATGTCCAACTGGCTTGTGTTCTTCACTTAGGCTATCTCAAATGATTTATAAAGAGAGAACATAAATCCCTTCCGTGAAGCACCCAAGTCTTACTGGACAACCAGGAAAAGGCCAGGTTTTCTGTCTCTGAGCTGTGCAGGAATCAATTTAGAATCTTCACCTTGAGCTTTGCTTAACCATTGGTGTAGTGTTGGATTATTCTACTTATTCGCAAACAAAAGAAGTTGCACCAAAGTAGTCTGCATTTGTTTTTCCTTTTTCCCATTCTGCGGTGGATTAAAGATGATTGCATATTCTTGATCACACCCCTTTGAGAATGAAACTTATTTTCTCAACCCTTGAATCTCACTGGTGCTGTGACAGCTTAACCAATAAAATATGGCTAAGTGATACTGTGGCAGTTCTGAGTCTAGCTTTTATGAAGATTAGCAACTTCCATTTCTTCTCCCTTAGAATGCTTGCTCTTGGTCCACCCTTTTGGAACACAGCCCCATGGCTGTGAGATGCTCATGTCTCCCAGGGAGAAGCGTCCTGCAAGATTTCTAGCAGGCTGCCAGTCTAAGCTCTCAGCCAACAGCCAGCATCAATTGCCAGCAATGGGAGGGAGTCATCTTGGTGGTTCCAGATCAACTGAGTGCTTGAATAACTGCAAATCAGCCAATATCAGAACTGCCTAGTCAATGTGCAGAATCTCAAATGATAATAAAACATTTGTTGTGTTAACCCAATAGCTTTTGGAGTAGTTTGTTAGAAATTAATTTGTTTATTTGATAAGGGAAATATGTGCTTTTGGTTTCTATTACTATAAGGCGATGGATGTAGTGAATTATCTTTAACCTCACAGCAGTTCCATTATTGATTTCAATATAGTGGGGCTATCTTCTTAACAAAGACTAGTTCAGCTCTAAATATATGTATTTTGGGAACTTACTGTGTACCAGGCATAGTGTTAAGTTTTGGGGATAAGCAAGACAAAGTCCAAGCCAGCAAGAGGCAGGGAGTTGAACAGGGAAAATGTATATAAGTGAATAATTATGACCAGATCTATTACAGAGAAGATTTTTATTTCACAAATATTTGAGCATCTATTACATGCCTGGTATCATGCAAGGCACTGGGAACAGATAAAAATAAAATTCTTGTTCTGGAGTAATTTATCAACTAGTTGAGGAGACAGATTAAAAATAGATATTGCTAATATAATGTGGCTCGTGTTAGAACTGAAGCATAAAGTTGTTGGTAATTCAGTGATATTATGTGTAAATTACCTAGCATAGATTGCCGTATAAAAGATAGTAAAAGCATTTCACATTCAATCCTCTTCCCTTGATGGTTGGCCAGGCTGCATATTCCAAAGATGGCTTTGACAATAACTTCCAACCCACATACTCTTTGACAATGTGACTTTGCAACTCTATTATCAAGAGGAAGAGTCTCATTTCACCCCCTTTGAAACTGGGCTGCATTTCAGAATTCGCTTGTAACTAGTGGAATTTGGTGAAAGTGATACTGTGTACCTTCTGAGTCTGGGCAGGAAAAAAAACCAGGTAGTGTCAGCCTTGGTCTTCTAGAAGATTCATTTTCCAGATGCTCCATCTCAGAAGGCTTTTTCTGGAGCTCATCTACCATGCTGTGAGAAACTCAAGCCACGTGGAGAGACTGTGTGCAGGCATGCTGACTGACAGTCCAGGCTGGGCTCAGCCTTTGAGTTATCCCAGCTCAGGCACTTCCTAGAATAAACCTCCTAGAATAAAAGACTGTGAGTGAAGAAGCTTCCAGGTGATACCAGCCCCTGACTGTTGAGTCACCCTCAACCCACTGGAGCCTTCCAAGCTGAGGCCCCAGATGTCCTGGAGCACAAATAAGCCCTCCCCACTGTACTCTGTTCAAAATCCCAACCCACAGACCCTGTGAGCATAATGGTTGCTATTTTATGTCACTGAGTTTGGAGTGGTTTGTTGCACAGCAATAGATAATTAGAACAGATGGATTTCAAGAGAGAACTGCTTTACAATGAATCATATTATTTTTGAATACTTTCTACGCTGAGGCTCCAATATTCCTGCATGCAGGTCTTTCAGTTAACTTGGAAACTGAGAAAAAATTTACTCTTTAATTAATTTCTGAATTCATACCACAGGGTTTTGGGAGCTTATCCCTGACTAAAATACTTTTCCATCATGTGTAAAATTATGGGTCTACTTGCTTGAGGAATATTTCATTTCTTCAGATAGGAACTAGTTCTCTTTATCTTCAGATTTAGTGGAAATGTAAATGTTGGAAAACTCATTTATTTGATATTCATATAAATTTGTGAGACAAAATATTTTTGTAAATGATAAGTGGGAGAGTATACCTTGGTATATGTGAAGACACTGGCTACCTCAAATATAATGTGTTTTATGGCTTTTATCACTAATTATCATTTATAGGAAGAATTTGTTTATATGAAGAGGCATTGAGGAAAGATGAGATATTAAACTGTAAAGTTCTCTTCCATTGTAGTCATTAGTCCTACCACTTATGAACAATTAAACCATGTACAGTTTCAAGAATGGCAACTTGAAAATTATCTAAGGAAGATATTCATTTTAATTATGTAGATTGAAAGAGACACTTTTTTTTTTTTGCTATTTTTCTATCTTACAGTAATTGAGAAATCATTAAAAATTGGAATACACTTCCATTAGATTTACAGGGGGAGAAAAGAGACTGTGTTAATATCCAAAACATTTTCTTTCTTAGACTATTGTCTTGACAGATGAGATAATTAAATCTGAGTCTCTGTAGTGGTAAAATAGGTGACATAGAAGGAAAACAAGGAAGTGCAATATATGGTTAATTAACAGATGCCAATTATATCTTAGAATTGAATGTGTCCTCAGAAAGTGAGAGGACTAGTTAGAAGAAGCAGAGTTGGAGACCGATGAGAAACCATGCCTGTAAGCTTGCAGGTGCACCCTCTTAATAGCCAGATACTGCTGGGCCTGGACAGGGACAAAACCCAGAAAACCTGCTGGGTACATTGCACACTGGAAATCCAAGATTCTGACAGTGAAAGCCTATTGTCTGTAGAGAAAGCATGCTTCTTAATTTCCCACTTTCCAATTCTTTGCAAACTTCCTAGAATAAAAGGACTTGGTGGACAAGAGGGAAGCACAAAGTCTAGGAAATCTTTCAGGTCTCAGACTTCATAGCATCATTCTTATTGTTTCCTGTCCCAATACGCAGATTTCCCTGTCATTTTCTTTTAGACTCTTCTGCTTGACAAGTATGCATTTTTGTAAGAACCTCTCAGATTCTAACTGAATTGCCTACTAACATTTTTTTCCCCATAGAGACAGGGTCACACTCTGTCACCCAGGCTGGAGTGCAGTGGTGCGATCATAGCTCACTGCAATCTCGAACTCCTGGGCTGCAGCGATCCACCTGCCTCAGCCTTCTGAGTAGTTAGGACTACAGACACTCACCACCATATCCTGCCAATTTTTATAATTTTTTGTAGAGACGGGGTGTCATCCTGTTGCTCAGGCTGGTCTCAAACTCCTGGCCCTAAGTGATCCTCCTGCCTCAGCCTCTCAAAGTG
The DNA here is from genome assembly GCF_029281585.2 of Gorilla gorilla gorilla. NCBI lineage: Eukaryota > Metazoa > Chordata > Mammalia > Primates > Hominidae > Gorilla > Gorilla gorilla. The sequence goes on along the minus strand of NC_073229.2, from coordinate 37,310,033 downwards.
CTGGGATTACAGGTGTGAACCTAATCGCAGAGGTAAGAGCACACTGCAATGTAAAGTTAGTTTCATGATTGTTTCCTCTCACCTGTTCAGGTGGTTCATTGCTGAACTGCCTCAGCTCCTTCTAAATGAAGAGATAAACGGAGGGTGTTGCCTGAGGCAAGGAAAGTAAATCAATTTAGAATTAATTCATGCCAAAAGTGAGTAGGAATAGGTTTATACTTTTCTATGTATCTGTTCTTTTGGGATATACACATATATTAAAAGTAATTCAAAAATTAAATATCCTCAGGATTTTTTCTAACAAATCAAAGGAGGTTTTCATTTAATGTGGAATTTAGATTATTTTTGAGTAATTAATACACCCCTAAGTATTGGTATGTGAGAATGCACATTTGCAATATTTTTGTTCCATTAAAATTTTTTTTTGACCTAGCTTGCTTGTCAGTTCAGTCACCAAGCTTCATGAAGCTTTGCTAATTTTGTGAAATTTGGAATAGTGTTTTGCCACTTTAGAGATAATCCCTGAAAGCTTCCTTCTTGCAGATGGCAATAAATCATTCTTTCCACTAAAAGCCTCGATGTCATTTGAAATTTATTACACAGAGCGGGTAGTGGACTTAAAAGCCATTTCACGTGTCTTATTGCTTCAATCATCTAATTTATGTGTTTCAGCTGCAATTGTAGTTGGAAAAAGTATTTTCCTTTCCCTGATCAATATAAGTCTGGTTTTGCATGCATTCCTCACTAACCTTCCAGGCCTGATTTCATCCACTGCCTCTCCTGGATTTCGTAGGTTCTACAGTCATTCTCCAGTTTCCATCATTCAAGAAAATGCAGGTAGGAAATGGAAAGAAAGTGCCAACAAGGCTGATGTAGATTGACTAAGCTTTCCCAGCTCTTAGCTGCACTTGTCAAAAGATATCTTAGTTATTATTAGTTGAGCAATCTTGCCCTAGGGAAAGGGAAACTGTCAAAAACTCCTGTGTTTAATATGTACATCTCTGGCTTCATGGAGAGAGCATGAAGGAAGCCGATTAAACACAGATGAGCTAAGCCTAAGTAAAACACACACTTAACACAAAGAAGGATAAGGAATTGGTACTCTCTAATGCCATGTTGGAGGTGGGATTTTTTTCCTTCACAATGAAAAAAATGAATCTCTGTTCTCATGTGTCAGTCATTCTCATCACCGTGGTGAAAGATAGTATTAATGGGTTGATAAAGTGAAGAAGAATGTAGGAAAGTAATAGTCTCTCTCACCTGGGTCTCATGTGAAAAGCACACCTGTGTGGGTATAACGATTGAGCCCCTGCAGTGTCCAGGTCATAGACCCTGTCTCTGACTGCCACCAGGATGGTTGTAAAAGGCACTGCTGCGTTCTCTGATTTCAATGTAAAAAATAAGATTTGCACCCAAACACTCCTATCCTGAGTACCATAATTACGTCTTAGCCCCATCAACCTTATGTTTCAATCCGTTCAACCTCATGGGGGAATTCAAAATTTATTCAAAGCCTATCACATGCAAGATACTAAAAGACAATTCCCTCTTATACTCTCTCCTATACAGTTCTTAGTCAATGCTGGGAAGAAAACAATGGTTTGCCTTTTGTACCCACACGCTCTCTTCTTTGCTGCTGTTTTAACCCTCCTGAGTGGGTCTCACGTGGGTACCCCTCCTCCTCTATTCTCCTGTGGCAAAACTCTTGGTTGTCTCCAAAACAGCTATTTCTTTATCTTTTTTCTTGATTGCTGGGAGACCTTTCTCTCACAATAGAAATACTTGCATTCTCATCTCCCTTGCCCTTATGGTATAGGTATGAGACCCAATCCTGGTAAAAGGGACTGGAGGAGATGTCTGCTAGGGGCTCCTGGGGAATATTTTACCTAATAAGACAGACATGTGGAGGGAATCCCTCCCTTTCTCCCTGGATAGGAACATGTCAGCCTGTGACACCTGGGACTGTGTCTTGATAACACACAGAGAATGGCAGAGTGGACCAATGAGAGCCCTGGGTCCTTGGTAGTGAGCTGCCCTATTCCTGGGACATTTTGTAGATTGAAAACAATGTATTTTTACAGAGACAGTTGGTGTTTAGTAGTTTGGCCAAGTAGTCTGGAATCTCAGGCTCTAAGATGATTATACTCATTTTTAAAATATGACAGATAATATTCCTTCTTGGTGGTCCTCGTTCCCTTTGAGTTAAATCAACTCCTCAGCTTAGGCTGAGAGGTTAAGAGAAAAGCTCCATGATCCAGATCCCAATACAAGTTTGCTTGCTAAAGACAGTTGTGGAAACTAAAGATAAGATTCATACCCAGCCTGGGCGGGGCGCGGTGGCTCATGCTTGTAATCCCAGCACTTTGGGAGGCCCAGGCGGGCGGATCACGAGGTCAGGAGATCGAGACCATCCTGGCTAATGTGGTGAAACCCCGTCTCTACTAAAAATACAAAAAATTAGCCGGGTGTGGTGGCAGGTGCCTGTAGTCCCAGCCACTTGGGAGGCTGAGGCAGGAGGATGGCGTGAACCCGGGAGGCGGAGCTTGCAGTGAGCCGAGATGGCACCACTGCACTCCAGCCTGGAAGACAGAGCAAGACTCTGTCTCAAAAAAAAAGATGCATACCCGGCCTGGTGGTGCACTTGTAGTCCTAGCTACTCAAAAGGCTGAAGTAAGAAGATGGCTTGAACCTGGAAGTTTGAGACCGGCCGTCTGTCTCTAAAAAGAATGAGACAATTTTCATATTCTTCAGATGTGAGAAACTTTACTTTTTATTTTTTTCTTAGGTGAATTGTCTCCCCAAATTTAAGCAATAAATGATACCACAACTATTTGATGTGTTGTGAAGCATGAACAAAGATTTTGTTTTTTAAACAAAAAGAGCAGTGAAAACAAAACTTGACATAAATAACGTATCGTAATAAAACCACAGGGCAATTTTACTTATGAATAACTGCCAACATAGGAGATAAAATGAGAAGATTGAATCCAGCAACACATTAAGGAAAAAAAAAAAGCATGATGCCAGCAATTTAAAAATGGTTCAATATTAGGAAAAATCCTGAAATAATTCTCACATTTTAAACTGGAAGAAAAAAATCATATAAGCTTTCTCACTAATGAAAACCAGCAATATTTTTGATCCATTCTTTAAAAGAGCTCTTCATAAAATAGGAATAATAGATATATCATTAACATGAGTCACATTAGATAGATGGAGATCTGATGCTATATGTGCAAAGTAAATTTACAGCCAGAAGCTGGGTGCGGTGGCTCACGCCTGTAGTCCCAGCACTTTGGGAGGCCGAGGCGGGTGGATCACCAGAAGTCAGAAGTTCGAGACCAGCCTGGCCAATATGGAGAAACCCCTTCTCTACTAAAAATACAAAAATTAGCCAGGCGTGGTGGCACACACCTGTAATCCCAGCTACTCGGAAGGCTGAGGCAGGAGAATCGCTTGAACCTGGGAGGTGGAGGTTGCAGTGAGCTGAGATTGTGCCATTGCACTCCAGCCTGGGCAACAAGAGCGAGACTACATCTCAATAAATAAATAAATAAAAAACAAATAAATAAACAAATAAAAGAACTTTCCAGCCAGAAAACATAGCTTTGCATTTCAATCCCTCCATTTGCAGTCTGGGAGACCTTAGGTATGTCATTTTACTCTCTTGGTTTCAGTCATTTAACGTCAAAAATGAAGCTAGTAACGACTATCTTAGGAAGATTAAAACGATGCAAAATACATGTAAATGCATTTAACATATTGATTCAACCATTCATAAATGGTTGCTGTTTAGTAAAATATCACCTATTCTAAAGATTTACTCACCCAAACATGGAAAAAAACCAGGAAATATCTGAACATATACTTAGTTGAAGTCAATAAATGTTCAATGTTTCCTCCAATTAATCAAGTAGCATAGATACTTTCTTCTGATGATTTTCCCAGACAAGATCTTCAGTCATAATGAGGTAAAAGCTTCAAAAGCCTTCTATGGCACATATTGCAACAGAAGGTTGACTCTTTTTTTTTTTTTTTTTTGTCAGTCGTATCTATCCAAAAGAAGACACATGTTCTCATGGAATGTTCCCAACGACTGTTGGTTTAGAATCCATGACCTTCTCCAGATCACGGGGCATCATTCACCTTCCTGGAGAAGCTCATCTGTGGAGTCCTCTTCTCCACTCCTCTGTTTCTCTGGCCTCTTGCTTCTCTAATCAAGCACTCATAATTTATGGAAGGCTGAAGAAGCAGTTAACTTTTTTTTCTTCTGTAACTCTCTTTGGAAATTGCAAATTAGTTTCCATAACATAGCTCTGCAATTTTCCTAATTCTGTGATTCTATTTATCTCAAGTGCAGCAATGAGAGGAGGGAGAAGAGGACACCAGCTCAATCCCAGCGTCCGTGTTGAGTGCGAACACCTTCACATCTTTATGAAACCCAATCATATGTTTCTGTTCCTTTATAGTTTCTATTTCATTGTGTCACATCAATGTGTATAGACACCCTGTCTCATCAATAAGTGTAATCTTTTTTTAAAGGCGAATAGGGTTCCAAGGAACTGGGCTTCTGTGAATCTGGAGTCTAAAATATGACATTAAAATAAATGCCTTAGATTTCTACTTTAATTCCTTCTAAATATCCCACAAATAGTCAATGGATGATTTATACTTTTTTTCTCTTTGTTCATCACATCATGCAATGAATAGGTCTTACAAAATTGACATAAGCTAATCTCTTGATATAAACTATGAAGTGTAAACTTTCGACCAACCATCACTTTGTACCAGAGTACACTTTTTTTTGTTGTTGTAAGTGCCCCTTTGTGGCATGTGAAGTTAGCTTTTTCTGTATTTAAATCAAACTTCTTACATTTCTTGCTCATAGGCACTTAAGCCATAGATGCTCTTGTATGCTAAAATTATTTAAAATTATTTCTTGCTAAAAATGTCAAGCATCCCACATCTGGGGGCTATTAGTAGAAACAAATTAGTGGTATCTAAATATATTTTTAAAATTATAAATAGCGGGAAATTTAGGGAGTGCAGAAAAAGTACAGAGAACCAGATAACAATCATTTGTAGTTCACCATCCAGGGGTAACTACTCTTGACAACTTGTTTCATTTGCTTCCCATCTTTTTTGCAATGTACATATTTGAGATATATGAATATATTTATGCACCTATACCTGTCTATTTATAGAGAGGAAGACGGGAGGAGAGACTGTGTTGGTTTTTCTCAAACAATAAATCTTAGGTTGCTGTTTGCTTCACCTACTCACAAACAGCCTAGCTTATTTAGTATGTCTTTATTATTTTGTTTTATTCAGTTTGCTAATATTTTATTAGGGGCACAGAAAGTCATAGGAATCTGCCCAATAATCTTCTAAATCTTCTACTGTGTTAATGGACTATTTACCTGACTCTTTTATGAAAATAGAAGTTAAAATGCTTAGAATTATATACTTTCTGCATAAAGAAGAGAAACATTCCTGATACATAAGAGCAGACAAATGTTTTACCTAATTCCTGAGCATCAAGACCTCACAAATTTAAGAGCCAGTCCTTAAATATGATCAAGTTTAGCTTTCCCACTTTACAGATAAAATTAGTCCATGAAAAGACTATGCCTAATTCTTATGGTCTGGTGATTACTCTCTGATGATTTTTAACTGAAATGTAAAACATAAATTACAGTAAAAGAATGGTTGTGAAGTCCTCTATTTTATGGATTTAAGAGAAATCTACAATGATGTATTAATCAAGAGGTTGATCTGATCTCCAACATACTTTCTTAAGTAACACATTTGTTTCCAATGCCAGTTACCCCTCCCTCCTCTTACGTTGCCCAACTTCAGTTTATGGGATCACTGAATTAGGAATAGAATAGACAGGAACAGAGATATAGGAGAGAATTAGTCCTGTAGTTGCCCATCAAAGAAAGGCCAACTGGAGTGGTACAAAGGAAGAATCATTTGTCCTGCCTTTTGTCTCTTGGTAGTATGGTAGTATGTTTATACAGTGCTCTATAAAGGATACCTTAAGCAGATAACAAAAAATGGAGCTATCACCATTTTGTTTGGAATAAAAATAAGTTTTAATTAAAAATTTCTTAAGAAAATAGCAGAATTTTGAGTGCTATAATTTTATTGGCAGTAAGATTTTGTTTTTAATTTTGAAAAATATATGTATTGTCTATGAGAAGAACTAATTAGAACCTTAAATATTCCTCATATTATTACTAAAATATTTTAATATGGTGTAACTTACATCTAAGCATTCAAAATATTATCATGTTTTAAAAAGGTCAGTGCAACTCTCAACTTTCTGTGATTTATTGAGCAAAACATGCAAAATAAAGAATCTTTTTGATGATTCTTAATTTAATTCATATTGTGGAGTCTGATAGATGTTCACATGAAATTGTAGGTGGAGAAGAGACTCCAGATAGGAGTTAATCAGTCATATTCTATTCTTAATTTTTCCTGTAAAACCAAACTAACAGGGCAATAAATTATTATATAACCATTCAAGAATTTCATGAACATATGACTAAAAGAGGAATGTCCCCTCCATTCTCCTCTAATTTTTTTTTCTAAAAAAATTATCTATGTTATATGATTGGTCTTATTTCCTTTTAGAATAGCTAGAATGTGTGTTAGGCTGTTTGTGAAATACACTTAAATGTTAGTCTTAATGACGATACCATTTAAAAATTTTAAATCCACTATTTGGGAATGATTAAAATTTATATTAAGATTCTGTTCCAAATGGTATGTAGAAAAAGCTTGCTAAGTAAATAGATCTTATAAACAGGTTTTCAACTGGCATGTATTCCCCCCAATAATAGGCCACCTTCTTTCCTCCAAAGCACTTTGTACCTTGACTACATGGTATTTAGGATGGCGTTTTTGTAAATATTTGTTTATTTCCTTTTCTCTTCTGCTGGACTGAGCTGCTTGAGGACCTACACAACCTGTTAGTCATCTTTTTGTTCTTATGACCTAGCGTAGTGCCTAATACAAAGTAAGCATTCAATATGCATTGATATACTTGAATTAAATGATCATTTTCAAGTACTTTGGAAATAACCATATATAGATATATAAAACACCATAATTCAGTAAGCAGACACCAACTCTCATAAGCTGGTGCTTTGATATGTTAATATAAAACAGTTCTTACCTATTCATCACAAAAGAGAGAGAATTTGGTGTCGGACTGATCAGGCATCCATGTTGGCATTTATCAGCTGTGTAACTGTGGACAAATTAGCCAACCACTATGAATCTTAGATATCTCATATATGAAATATAATTATTAATTGTGCCCTGCAGATCTATAAGGATTAAATGAACAAATTTACATTTTGTATAAATACAATTATTTACATGAAATATAATCATTCACCCTTTACATGTTCATTTAATATCTGCCACATTACAAGCTCTCAGTAAATGTTAAAAGTTGGACATTCCACTTGCATCTCCAGGTTAAATCTTTAACTCTGTCCTTGTTTTATTTTTTTTTAATACATGTTTTTGGAGAAAGGTTAGTAATTAAAACATTCAAATGTCATATTAAAAATACTCTTCATATAGGCATTCTTCATTTTATATACAAGCTTTACAGACAGATATTATATATGTGTGTATATATGTTGACACACTACATACATATTTCATGTAGGACCATATTATATTTATTATTATATTTGACGTTTTCTCACACAAGACTTTACCTCCTGTAGTCTTTTTAAAAGCTGCATAACATTGCATAGACTAGATGTATAACTTTTTTAAAACCACCGCTCTTTAGTGACTATTTTGGTTATTTCTCCACTCCAAGATTATTAAAAATTCCTATATTTTCTTCTATTTTTTATATTTTGAATTTTTAAAGTACACCTATAAATCCTCAGACATTCACTTTTGTGCATGCTGAAATATCTGGCTAGTAGAAGGGCTGTGCATTATTCTATGTCACTCTTGTTCTTGTTTTATAACTAGTGTGTATGTTTAAGAAACATGGAGAGGCTCATTATCTAGCAGCCACATTGTTGTGGATTAATACCTGCTAGTTTGATTTAGGCCATCAAAGATATTTTCGTTATTAAATGGTGAATTGCCTTTAATTAATTGAAATAAGATTGTCAGAATGATGCCATCATGAACTGTGGAACCAAATTATAACTTAGAGCAAAAAAATCTTAATAATGTAAACATTTCAACAAGAACCAAATTAAATTCTTTTCCTTAGATATATTTTTTCAGCTGGGCGCAGTGGCTCATGCCTGTAATCCCAGCACTTTGGAAGGCTGAGGTGGGCGGATCACCTGAGGTCGGGAGATCGAGACCAGCCTGGCCAACATGGTAAAAACTTATCTCTACGAAAAATACAAAAAAATTAGCTAGGCAGGCTGGTGCATGCCTGTAATCCCAGCTACCCAGGAGGCTGAAGCAGGAGAATCACTTGAACTCAGGGGGTGGAGGTTGCAGTGAGCTGATATCTTGCCACTGCACTCCAGCCTGGGCGACAGAATGAAACTAGTCTTTAAAAATAATTATATATCTCTATATATCTATATATATATGTTAATGTTTCTTCTATATGAATGTGTATATATATATATACATATGCTCCTGATCACACAAATGAAGCAAATATTCCATTATGTATTGAGCCTTCTAGAGAATTTTTTCTTTAAATACTTACTTTAGAAATTACTTCTATTTTCATACTGCAAACTCTTTGTTATCCCAGAAAATAGAGAACAATTTTGTAGAGATTATTGAAAAACCACAGTTTATCAAAGAAACTTGTTTAACCAATATATTCTATAAGCATTGCTAACGAAGAGGAAAAAGGAGATTTACATTTTTTTTTCTTTCTGTGAATGTATGGTCCATAGCATAATGGACAAAATTCTATAGAAAAGTGAAAGTGAAGCTAAGCTCCCATTCAACTCTTAAACTGGATTCAACCTCTGAGTAACTTCACAGTGGCTGAACCAGAGCTTTCAACAAGGAGCTTTATATGGAAAAGGCTGGAAATTTGCTTTGAAATGTATAAAAGCAAACCTTCCAAATAGAAAATTAAAGGTAAAGCAGATCTCAGACTGCCTTTCTGTGTGTGTGAGCAAAATAATACATTATTATTATTATTATTATTACTATTATTTTGAGACAGAGTTTTGCTCTTGTTGCCTAGGCTGGAGTGCAATGGCGTGATCTCGCCTCACTGCAACCTCCATCTCCTGGGTTCAAGCAATTCTCCAGCCTCAGTCTCCCGAGTAGCTGGGATTATAGGAGCCCACCACCACTCCCGGCTAATTTTTTTGTATTTTAGCTGATCTTGAACTACTGACCTCAGGTGATCTGCCCACCTTGGCCTCCCAATGTGCTGGGATTACAGGCATGAGCCACCGCACCCGGCCAATGATACATTATTTTTCTAGGGACAGAGTGCACTAGGAACTTACACAATGGATAGGCAACATTCTAAGAATGAGAAATTGTATTTCATAAATCTCTCTAGAGACTACTGCAGAATCATGTGCCCTGAAACAGTCCTTTCATATGTCTTCTGTTTTTTAAGAAAACATATTTCTGGACTCCTGCAAAAAGAGGTGACATTTTATGTTCTCCATAAAAGATTATCTTGGAAAGTTATTTTATAGTTTGTCTCTTAGACCCATTCCAAAGAGTTTTTTTTTTTTTTTTTTTTTTTTTTTTGCTTCACTCAGGACTCATATCTCTTATAAAAGATGGAGAGAAGGTGGACTGGGTTATTCAGGGTTTAGGGAATGAGTAAGAGAGTAATTTAAAGTTTTTCTTTTTATCACCAGAGTTCTCTCTCTATCCCTCTAAAGTACCAGAGCCCAAACTGAAGAATGATTTTTCCATTAGAGGATATGAAATATATCAGTGCCTGCCTCCACACTGTCTTACTTCTGCATGTGCTTCTTTTTTTTTTTTAATTATACTTTAAGTTTTAGGGTACATGTGCACATTGTGCAGGTTAGTTACCTATGTATACATGTGCCATGCTGGTGCGCTGCACCCACTAACTCGTCATCTAGCATTAGGTATATCTCCCAATGCTATCCGCTGCATGTGCTTCTAACTACTCTGTGTATACATATTAGTTGCCAGCTATATTAGTTTCTAGCTCATACTTGCAGTGATAGAAAATGCCTGGCAAGCGTGACATCAACTCTTGACCTGCAAGTCATCATTAATATATCAAACCACTTTTTCTCTTTGAGCTCAAGAGCGTGAATCAAGCAGCTATTACAAATCAATAAGCACTGTCATAGTAGATAAAATCTGATCGTCCGAGCCCTTGATTTCAATCAGCCACCATTCTTCTGTCAGGGAACAAAAGGCTAAAAATTTTAATGCAAGAGGGACTTCTGAATCTAGAGGAAAACCTCAGGAGTGATCTTTCTGTCAACTAAAACTTTCTAAGCATCAGTTCCCTCAGGTAACAATAAGTGTTGGTGTATATCTTCTCACACCTCCTTTGCAGCCTACAATTGTACTTAAAGGCTAAGACATTAGGCCAAGAAAATATTATCCTTTGTGGGTAAGGATAATTATAAGTGACAACCGTAAATGTGCTGTTCAGTAGAACTTTCTGTGATGAAGATAATAATCTCTGCAGTCCATCATAGCAGCTGCTAGCTATTGAGCACTTGAAATGTGATTACTGCAAAGGCAACTGAGGAAATGCATTTTTAACTTTATTTAATTTTAAAGAATTTAAATTTAAATAGCCATGTATCATTACAGATTGAGTATCCCTTATCCAAAATGCTTGAGACTAGAAGTATTTCCAGTTTCAACTTTTTTCTAATTTTAGAATATTTATACTGAGATACACTGGGGTTGAGACCCAAGTTGAAACACAAAATTCATTTATGTTTCATATACACTTTATACATGTAAGCTGAAGGCAACTTTATATAATATTTTAAATAATTTTGTGCGTGAAACCAAGTTTGTGTACATGAGGTCAGGTGTGTAATTTCCCACTGAGATTGTAATGTCAGTGCTCAAAAGGTTTTGAATTTTGGAGCATTTCAGAGTTTGGATTGTCACATTAAGAATGTTCAACTTGTGGTAGCTGCAATATTGGACAGGGAAATTCTACAAAACACCTCCATAGAAAGAATCTATTTTATAGTATGATCGAGAGTTAGTGTTCTAACTAAACTATGTGTTTCCCTCTCTGGTATAAGCTTATTTAAAATGTGTGCTATGAAAGAAATAAATATAAAACTTCCAATGTGGAATGCTTTAGAAAACTTCCAATGTGGAATGCTTTAGAAGTGTGTGGAAATGCTGGAGGATGTAATTTTTTAAAAAATTATGAAATATAGAAACACGGACTGGCCCATAACAAATTCCTCACGTGAACTTATTCACAAAATAGACATGATATTTGTTGTAGATATTCTAGTCATTATAAATGTATATGCAAGAATCTTTTTATAAGCTGTGAGATCCTACTTTTTAAGTGGAAACTCTATCTTTTGCAGTTTTCTTCTTACATCATCTGGCACACAGTAAATATTAAAAAATTTTTGTTTTGTAAAAGAATGAACAGAGCAGCAAACCACCATGGCACGTGTATACCTATGTAACAAACCTGTACGTTCTGCAAATGTACCTCAGAACTTAAGGTATAATAAAAAAAATTCAATTACATGTAAAAAGAAAAAAGAATGAACAGAGTTTGTCAGGTTCTAGTACCCATATGAAGCATCTCTCACCTCTGCTGAGAACAGTGATAAACAGAAAAGGAAAGAAGAGTTCTTTAACAAGTCATCACTTTCTTGCTGTAAAATTGCTCTGGGGTAATCAACACAGAGAAAGAAACACAAAAGAAATTATAACACACAGCATTTCTTAGCACCCTTTTTCCCAAAAGTCATATCAAATTGTAACCACTTAATTGGTACTTGGTTGTTAGGCTATTTCTGTCCTGTATGTGTGAGTACAGAAATTCCAAGTGACTCTACTTCTTAACTTAAAATGAACTAAGTATGTGTTGCCTTCACATTGGGTACTTAGTTAGTCTTCAACAGGTATTGCTGAAAAAAAAGTTAATGCCAGATGATTAAACAGAAAATATTTCTTGTGATTGTACATCAGGAAGGATGTCTCTTGCAGTTAATTTTCTTGAGAGGTTATATATTAGTCTAGACGTCCTGTGTTCTGGACCTATAATGACAGTCTTGGAATGCTTAAGTACAGATGCAGAAATCCTTTTTTTTCTACCTTAATTAACAGTAGCAAAATTATGAAAAATTCTCAGAGTAGGATTTTCTCATAAATCCCCAGCTGTCTATCAATGGAGACTGTCAAGACTTATAAGTCAATTTAGAAGGACTGACTCCTGTTCTTGATCATAGAGTAACATATGGATCTTTGGCATTCTCTTGACAGGCCACCTTGTAAATTCTTTTGTCTATATCATCCTTTTTCTTTTCTTTCTTTTTATTTTTTAGAGCCAAAGTCTCACTATGTTACCCAGGCTGGACTTGAACTCCTGGGATCAAGGGATCCTTCTACCTTAGCCTCCTGAGTAGCTGGGACTATGGGCATGAGCCACTGTGCTTGGCTTATAGTATCCTTGTATCCTGACCTTAAACTCCAGGACAAGACCCTTCCCATCTAGCTGAAAAATATTCCTGCTTGGTTTCAATGTGATGTCACCAGCACATGTGATATAGAAATCTATAACAATATATTATATTTTAAAAAGTCATATTTATGGCAAATAGTTCATGTTGACAATAAATGAATAGCTAATGCTAAGTAGCTAAATAGCTTATGATAGCTAAATAGCATGTGAATAGCTTATGATAGGAAGTTTCTCGATCCTCCAAATCTTTCACCTGGTATCAGATGCAAACCAATATGAAATGTCACATGGTAAAATATGTGCCTTTTTATCGACTTGTAGCTGTGTGTCAGAAAGATCTTATACCATCAAAACTTTCCAAGGAAGTTACATAATAAAATTGGGCATTAATAATGACAGATGGCTGAGAACCTGAGTATTTTAAATTGCTTTCTCTGATTGGTAAAGGTATCACAGATAACAAAGAAGGTTTCAGCACTGTGTTGTGGTGGTATAATTTAGGGGTCAGACTCACACTTGGACAGAAGTCTTAAAACGGGCTCATGGTCAGTTCAAATTAAATATCATGAATACTAACATACTCATGAAACTTCTTGTATCCAATTTTTACAGCAGGGATTCCTCAATTTTTGTTTGTCTCTATGTTTTAGATGACACTGTAAGCGGTTGGTGTCCCAGTGCCATCTGGCACATAATAGCAAACACAGATCCACTACCATATGGTGAAACGCCAGTAGAACGAAGCAGTGGTTTCATTTCATCATAATGTGTTAACACATGGGAGTAAAGATGAGGCTGACATGATGGAAAATGTCTTCGTGTTGGTGAGTTCAGTATTGGAAAATGCCTACTCCAAATCATGGGGATAGCCTTGGGAACACTTGAAGGCTTTCTTTGGTGTGTGTAGAGTAAGGTCATCTTGGCTTTATATTTGCTATTTTGGTTGGTGGTTGTAGTAGGTTTCTATTGCTGCAATACAAATGACCACAAATTTAGCGGCTTAGAACAGCACCTGTTGTTTCTGTTGGTAAGAAGTCTGGATGCAGTGTGGCTCCGCTGGTTTCTCTGCTAAGGGTTGCACCAGAGTAAAATCAAGATAGCAGAGCTGCATTATGTTCTGGAGGCACTGGGGAAGGATCCACACTCAAGTTCATTGAGGTGGTTGGCAGAATTTGGGTCCTTGTGGTTGTGAGATCCTGGCCCCTGTTTCCTTGCTGGCTGTAGTCCAGGGGCAGCCCTCAGCTCCCAGAGATCTCCCTGCTGCCCTTGCATGTTGTCCCCTATATCTCAGAATCAGCAATGGATGTGGTGTCAAATCCTGCTCACACTTGGTGTCTCTGACCTTCCTTTCTGTTGCATCTCTGTCTCTAGCCAGGGCAAGCTGTCTTTTAAAAGCTCATGTGATTAGATTGGGCCAACCCAGGCAATTCAGGACAATCTCCCTATTTTAAGATTCTTAACCTCAATTATACCTGCAAAGGCCCTTTTCTGTGTAGGGTAACGTATCAACAGGTTCCAGGATTAGGGCTGAACATCTTTGGAGGGGGTGGGCATTATTTTGCCTACCACAGTGACAATCAGGATTAATAGTTTCTTATTCACTATATATTATTATTAATAGCTTTTATTGGCTGTATATTATTATTATTAACTGTAATTTAAGAGAGTTTTAGTTCCTTCTATATCTCTCTTGCTTTCTCTCTCTCTCTTTCTCTCTCTCTCTCTCGTTCTCTCTTTCACTTAGATACCTGGAATACTGAAAGAAGAGCTTTCCTTTTACTTCCTATAGGATTTTCCCCCTATATTTTCTAATCAAGTACAACTTGGACATTTATTATTATATCTGGAAACTTGAAAAGCATGGTCTCTATGAAGTGAGCATTCCAAGGCAAAGGAAACTATAAATTTAATGTAATTAAGAATGCCACTGGATGTGAAGGTGATGCCTTTATTATATCAATTGTTATAGTATTTAATTTTTTAAAAAACAGAACAAATTTAGTAAAGGTTTTCATATTCGTAAAAATAACCAGATGCTAACTGCCTGTAGGCACAGGTTATGAGAGCTGCTTAAATTCCTTTTCGTAGTTCATGTTAGTGTCAACAAAGTCTTATCTTAAAAATTAGCACAGTGCACTTTGGGAGGCCGAGGCAGGTGGATCATGAGGTCAAGAGATCGAGACCATCCTGGCCAACACGGTAAAACCCTATCTCTACTAAAAATACAAAAATTAGCTGGGCATGGTGGCGTGCACCTGTAGTCCCAGCTACTCGGGAGTCTGAGACAGGAGAATTGCTTGAACCCAGGAGGCGGAGGTTGCAGTGAGCTGAGATCATGGCACTGCACTCCAGCCTGGGTCACAAAAGCAATACTCTGTCCCCCCCACCCCACCCCCTCAAAAACAGAAATTAGCACAGTAAGAAGTGTAAGTAGATAAACCCTGGTTTTATATGATACCAGTAACATTGGAACAGTAGAACACTGGCATTTTTTTTAAATTCATTCTGTGTAAGTTAGTCTATTCAGGCTTTCTACTGCTCCTTGGCCATTTATATTTCTCTGGAAAATTGTCCGTTTCATGGAGGTTTTCGAGTTTATTGGTATTTGAAAAATATAATGGATAGTATAAATCCATTATATAAATGGATTTTATATAATTATAAAAAATATAGTTAAAATATTTTCACTTGTAGCTACATTTATTACTTGTGTTTTCTTTGTTTTTAACTTCTTATTACTATTATTTTGTGTTTTTCCTTTTTCTTTTCTTTTTTTCTTTTTTTGAGACAGAGTCTCACTCTGTTGCCGATGCTGGAGTGCAGTGTTGGGATCCCGGCTCACTACAACTTCTGCCTCCCTAGTTCAAGCAATTCTTGTGCTTCAGCCTCCTAAGTAGCTGGGACTACAGGTGCCTGCTACTATGCCCAGCTAATTTTTGTATATTCCATAGAGATCGGGTTTCACCACGTTGGCCAGGCTGGTCTTGAACTCCTGACCTCAAGTGATTCACCAACCTCAGCCTCCCAAAGTGCTGGGGTGTTTTTCTTCTCGAACATACAGAAACACTTTATTCCTGTTTGTTTAATCAACTGTTTGTTTAATCAATTCTGATTTTTTTGTATGCTTATGATTTTGAGGTTTCTTTTTTTTTATTATATTTTAAGTTCTGGGGTACATGTGCAGAACGTGCAGTTTTGTTACATAGGTATACACGTGCCATGGTGGTTTGCTGCACCTGTCAACCTGTCACCTACATTCGATATTTCTCCTAATGCTATCCCTCCCCTTCTCCCCATCCCTGGACAAGCCCTGGTGTATGATACTCCTCTCCCTGTGTCCATGTGTTCTCATTGTTCAACTCCCACTTATGACTGAGAACATGCAGAGTTTGGTTTTCTGTTCTTTTGTTAGTCTGCTGAGAATGATGGTTTCCAGCTTCATCCATGTCCCTGCAAAGGATATGAACTCATCCTTTTTTACAGCTGCATAGTATTCCATGGTGTATATGTGCCACATTTTCTTTATCCTGTCTATCACTGATGGACATTTGGGTTGATTCCAAGTCTTTGCTATTGTGAATAGTACTGCAATGAACATATGTGTGGATGTGTCTTTATAGTAGGATGAGTTATAATCCTTTGATTATATACTCAGTAATAGGATTGCTGGGTCAAATGGTATTTCTAGTTCTAGATCCTTGATGAATTGCCACACTGTCTTCCACAATGATTGAAGAGGTTTCTTTATTTTTTCCCTTTGCTTTATTTGGGTTTATTTTGTTATTCTTTTTCTAGCACATTCTGTAGAAAAAATAATTTATTTAATTCCTCTTGTTTTTAATAAATAATTGTATTTACTTTAATAAATAATTTAAAATTTATAAATGCTCCTCTGAGAACCACATTACCTTCATCTCTTTGAAATATAGTATTTTTATTTTCCTCCATTTTTTCCTCCTCTGGTTTAAAAGCTATACATTCAATTTCTATCCTTCTATGATTACCTATACATTTTGAACACTTTATTAAACTTAGAATTTTCTAAAAAGTCTTGTGTTATTCAGTTACCTTCTTATTCCACTGGAGAAGATAAGAATGTTAGAATATTTTTTCTTCTAGGGTTCCACTCACAAGCTGCTCCTCCCCTGTCTCCCAAAATCCCAAGTAACCCAATATTATCATCTGGAATTTTAATTTGAACTAATTGTTCATATATTTTTATTTATTTAGATATCACTAATAGGTTTTTACTACTTATGTTTAACTTTCCATTGAATTATTTATCAAAATTCTTCCTTTTGGATTTGTTTTTCTTCTTGTTAAAACATTGCCTTTTGAAGTTGACTTCTGGGAGAATCTATAGGTAGTATAATATGCTAACATGTTAACATACCCATATTTTACTTTTACTTTTGAAGAGTTTGTTTATTTTTATTCATGAAGTTTTATTATGCATTGAATTCAAGGATCAAATTATTTTCTCTCAGGATTTAGAAATATTTTTCCATTGCTTTCTTGCATTCTGTGGTACTGATAAAAGTTCTGATGTCATTCTGATTCTTATTTTTGAAGATGAAACTTTCTTGTTTCTCTGGTAGATTTTATAATTTTCTCTGTTGTTATGTTTGTGTTCATGGTATTTTGAGTAAAGTTCTGTTTTTTTCCTTCTTGCACTTAGTGAGCACTGTCATTCTAAAGACTCATTTTTTTTTCTTCCAGTTCTAGAAAATTCTCAGCCATTATTTGTTCTAGTATTGCTTCTCTTTCATTTCTTCTATTATTTGCTTCTAGAAATATCATCAGGGGAGTATCACACTTTTGGGTGTCTATTCCAAATGTTTCAATTTTTATCTTGGCTTTTCATCTTTTTATGCTACATTTAAAATAATTATTTTGTCCAATCTTCAAAGTGGCTGATTCACTCTTCAGGTATTAAGACCATTTACTGAGATTTTCTATCCTTTCTGCCAGTGGTGTGAGATGGCACCTTGGTCATATACTAAATTTTCATAGATATTTGTGTTTATTTCTGCACTTTTATTCAATTCTACTGATTTATTTGCTTATTTATGTGCCACTGTTATAATATTTTAATTATAGAGTCTTTATAATATGTTTTAATGTTTGGTAGGGCTAGTTCTTTCTTGTAGTTCTTTCTCTTGTATTATTATCTTGAACATTTGTGCATGTTTGCCTTTTTTCATACAAACTTTAGTATGAACTTCCCTATCTCCTTAAAATTGCTTTTTGGTATTTTTATTGTGATTGCATTTAATTTACAAATTTATTTAGGAAAAACTGACATCTTTATAATGTTGAATCATCATATCCAAGAGCAGGGGCTGTCTATTTTTTCAAACTTTTGTGTCTTTTAGGGATGATTTAAAATTGTCATCATATAGGTTTTGCACATTTCTTGTTAAATGTCATACTAAGTCTTTTATCTCTTTTGTTGCAAGGGTGAAAGAGCTTCTCTCTACCATGTATATGTCTCCTAACTATTTATTGTTTGTGTATATAAAGGCTATTGATTTTATATTTTGATAGGTTCCTGAATTCTTTTACAATTTAAGTTAGTTTTATCATTGATTCTTTGAGGGTTTCTAGGTATAATATCTTACCATCTGCAAATAGAGATAATTCTATTTCTTCTTTGCCCATTCTTATGTCACTAATGACTTTCTCTTGTTTAATCATATTGGTTTATAGTCTAGTGCAATGTTGAATAGTAGAGATAGTAAAAATCTTTGCCTTGTTCCTCAGCTAATGTTTTTCCATTAAATAAGATTCTGGCTTTAACATTTACATGTCTTTATTTATCTCCATCTCCATCACTATCTCTAAATTTCTATTTCTATCTCTGTCTCTAGATAGATAGAGATTATTATGTTATGAAAGTACCTCTTCATTCCTATTTCTTGAGTGTTTTCTATTAATGAATGAGTGTTAAGTTTGGTCAAAGGTTTTTGTCAGCATTTATGAAGATAATCATGTATTCCCCTTTATATTTATTACTATGGTGAAATATATTAACGTTGTTTCTAATACTGAGCCAACTTATATTCTGGCAATAAAACCCAGTTGGTCATCCCATATTACTTTCTTACAGTGGTATTGGATTCTGTTTACTAATATTTTGTGTGGGTATATTTGCATTGATATTTATTAGTGGGATTAGTCTCTGGTTTTCTTCCCTTTATCTGCTGTATCAATTGATAACATATTTACTTCAAAAAAGGAATTTGAGAGTTTTCTTTCTTTTTCAATACTCTTGAATAATTCATGCAGCATTGGGATTATTTGATGTTTGAAGGTGTCATAGCGTACCACAGTGAAATCATTTGGGTCTGGTGTCTTTTGGTATAGTTTTCTTCAATTCTTCCATGAACATAATCTGTTTAAGTCTTTTAGTATGCTTTGTTTTCTTTCTTGCTTTGCATTTGTTCACTGTAAAGACTTGCAGCTAGCTGGGGGCAGTAGAGGCAAGTATGAGAGACTGCAGATTGGGATTTGGTGATTTTGGCAATTTTGGCATTCTCAGCCTTTAAGTAATGATGTAATGGCTGATTTTATGTGTCCACTTGACTGAGCCACAGAATGCCCAGATATTTGGTAAACATTATTGTGGGTATTTATGTGAGGTGTATTATGTATTTTGTGATGAATTTAACATTTATATTAATAGACTGAGTAAAGCATAGTGCCCCTCCTAATGAGAGTGGGCCTGATCCAATCAGTTGAAGATCTGAATAGAAAAAAATCAATCCCTCTCACAAAGAAGAGGGAATTTTTCCTTGCTTGACTGTCTTAAGCTGGGGCATCCATTTTTCCTGACTTTGAACTAGAATTGAAACATCAGTTCTTCCTAGGTCCTGGACTAGAATTATACCCTTGGCTCTCCTAGGCCTCCAGCTTCTCAACTGCAGATCTGGGGACTTGTCAGCATCCATAATCACGTGAGATAATTTCTTATATATAGTTGATCCTTCACAATGTGGGGGTTGGGTGTCAACTCTCTTGTACAGTCAAAAATCCATGTATAACTTTTGATTTCCCAACAACTTAACTGCTAATGGCCTACTATCAACTGGAAGCCTTACTGTTAACTTATACAGTTGATTAACAATATTTTCTGTTTTTTATATTGTATATTTTATCGTTACAATAAAGTAAACCAAAGGAAAAAAAGTGTTGCTAAGAAAACATAAAGAAGAGGAAATATATTTACCATTCACTAAGTGTAAGTGGATTATTATAAAGGTCTTAATCCTCATCATCTTCACATTGAGTAGGCTGCGGGGGAGAAGGAGGACAGTGGGTTAATCTTGCTGTCCCAGGAGTGGCAGAGGTGGAGGAGTTGGAAGGAGAAGCAGGAGAGTCAGACATACTTAGTGTAACTTTACAGGAATATATCATAATTCATCTCTAACGTTTTGCTTTTTCATTTCCCTAAAAATGTTTCTACATCATAGATGGGTCCATGTTGTAAAAGAAATAAAAAACAGTGTTGAATAATCAGAATCCTTCTGCCGGATTGTCTAATGTAAATGTGTTTTCTGGCACTGCTTCTTCTACATTTTCTTCATCATCTAGCACAGATTTGGAAGCACTCATCTGCATCAAGTCATCTTCTGTTAATTCCTCTGGTGTGGCATGTATTAGCTTCTGAATTCTCCAAGATCCATATCTTGAAACCCTTCACATTCCACTTTTTTTTTTTTTGCCATCACAATCTCTCATGATTTCCTTGATTGGCTCTTTGTAAGTCCTAAGAAGTCATGTACAATATCTGGATACAGTTTTCTCAAACAGGAATTCATTGTTTCAGGTTTGATGGCTTTCATGGCTTTTTCTATAACGACTATGGCATCTTCAGTGTTGTAATCCTTCCAGACTTTCATAATGTTCTCTCTACAGGGGTTCTCTTCCATAGTGTTGGCAATCCTTTCCATATAGTACCATGTGTAATGAGCCCTAAAGGTCCTGTGACTCCCTAATCTAGAGGCTGAGTTAGACACATTGTGACTGGGAGCAAGTGGACCACTTTGCTTGTTGAACTCATAAAGTTCTGAGTGGCTAGGGGCATTGTCCAATATCAAAAGAACTTTAAAAGGCAGTCTTTTACTGGCAAGGTATTTCCTGACTTCAAGGACAAAGCATGGGTGGAACCAATCCAGAAAAATGATTTTTGTTGTCCAGTCCTTCTTGTGCAATCAGAAGACTGGAAGTAGGTATGTATCTTTTCCCTTCAAGGCTTGGGGGTTAGCAGCTTTATAGATGGGGGCATTCCTAATAATAAGTTTGACTGCGTTTGCACAAAAAGGTAGAGTTAGCCTATCTCTTTCTACCTTAAATCCTGGTGCTCTTTTCTCGTCCCTACTAATAAATGTCCTTTGTGGATTTTTTTTTTCCAGAATAGAGCACTTTTGTGTGTATTAAAACCTGTTCAGGCAGATACCCTTTCTCCTCAATGATTTTCTTAATGGCATCTGGGAATTTGTCTGCTGCCTCTGGGCCAGCAGAAGGTGTTTTTCTTGTTATCTTGCGTTTTTTAAAGCCAAACCTCTTTGTAAAATTATCAAACCATCCTTTGCTGACATTAAATTCTCCAGCTTTAGATCCTTTACCTTCCTTTTACTTTGATTTGTCATATAATGACTTTGCCTGTTTTCAAATCATTTTAGAGTCTATAGGTGTGCCTTTCTTATAGCAATTCTGCACTCAAATAAAAGCTGCATTTTCAGTATGAGATAAAAAGCTATTTTCCAATAGAAATGCAAGGTTTGCCCACCTGCTGTGGTAGCTGCAGTGATGGCTTTAAGAATTTCCTTTTCTTTTTTTATAACACTCCTTATGCTGGATTAATTTATCTGTGAAATGGTGGGCAACCACAGCTGCACACCTCAATCAAGCAAAGCTGCACACATATCAAGCAATTCAACTTTTTCTTGTAATGTCATGGCTTTGCTTCCTGGGAGCCCTTCCAGCATCACTCATGGCACTTTGTATGGGTCCCATGGTGCTATTCGAGGCTTATGGCATTGCACTAAACATGATGAAAAATGCTTGAGAACTGCAAGAGAACACTTTTTACTGTAATATGCAATTTTCTGAAGAGACAGACTGGTCATGTGGAGATGATTAGTGATTAGTGTCACGTGGCATTTTAAGAGGATACTCCTAACACTTGAGCTCACCACAATAGCAACAGGAAATGGCTACAAAATTATTGCAATACTACAGTGAGTATTATAGTCAATTTTATGCAGTTATGATTTAATACTGCATCTTTCCATTTGTTTACATTCCTCTTGACTGAAAATAGTGCCATGTGTGGTCTGTGTGTGCATGTTTGACCGAGTATAACTTTTTGTAACAGATTTATGTATATTTTATTGTAGTAAATGATCAAATAGACTAGTATCTACATATATTTTATGCAATCGTGACATCTAAAGTTTCCTCAATTTTCTCAATATTTCTGGGCTACACACTTCATCTGAGTTTTTCAAATTATTGCACATGTTCAAAAGTTTTTCCAGTGTATTTATTGAAAAAAATCTGCATATAAGTGAACACACATAGTTCAAATACTGTTCGAGTCAACAGTATATATGTATATACTATTGTTTCTGTATATATGTATATATATGTGTGTGTGTATGTATATATATATAATATATGTATATATATATAATATATGTATATATAATATATGTATATATATAATATATGTATATATATATAATATATGTGTATATATATAATATATGTATATATATAATATATGTATATATATAATATATGTATATATATATAATATATGTATATATATAATATATGTATATATATATATAATATATGTATATATGCTTCTGTTTCTCTGAAGAATCCTGACTAATACAGATTTTGGTACCAATAAGTGGGATGTTGCTGTAACAATGTGGAAGCAGCTTTAGAGCTGGGTAATGGGCAGAGGCTGGAGGAGTTTGAGATATATGCTAAACCAAGCCTAAATTGCTCTAAAAGACTGTTAGGAGAAAGATGAATGTTAAAGATGATTCTGATGAGGACTCAAAAAGAAAACAGGAGAGCCTCCATCTTCTTAGAGAATACATAAATAATTATGAATGGAATGTTGTTATAACTATGGTGTTGTAACTATGGGCATTAAAGGTCATTCTGTTGAGGTCAAAGATTGGGGCCTTTTTGTTTTTTTGGGTCAAGGATGCCATGGCCTAATGTCTCAGTGGTGGGGCTACCCTCACAGAGCTGTTGGGGTGATGCTACTGAGGTAGGAGGTGAGACTTGACTCCAGAGGTGGGACTCAATCCAAGAGTCGGGGCTCAGGCATTGGACCAAATTGACTCCCTCAAACAGGCATGGGGCAGAACAGCTTTCCATAAGAGGCATCCACCAGAGTGCCATGTCAGTTTGCCATTACCATGGCAACATCTGGGAGTTACCACCCCTTTTCATGGCAATGACCCCACCTCCTAGAAGTTACTACCCTTTCCCTAGAAATTTCTGCATAAACTGCTCTTTAATTTGCATGTAATTAAAAGTAGGTATAAAGATGACTGCAGAACAGCCCTGAGCTACTGCTCTTCACTGCCTATGGGGTAGCCCTGCTCTGCAGGAGCTGTTCCGGAGCTGTAACACTGCCTGAGTTGCAACAATGCTGCAGCTGCAGCACTGCCGCTTCAGTAAAGCTGTTTTCTTCTACCACTGGCTTGCCCTTGAATTCCGTCCTGGGCAAAGCAAATAACCCTCCTGGGCTAAGCCTCAATTTGGGGCTTAACTGCCCTGCATCACTACCACCCCTGTAAGCCTGGAGGAGAGAGCATTGGACTCAAGAGCGTTATTCTGGATACTTCAGATTTCATAGAATTTGTCTTGCTAGGTTTTAGAATTGTTTAGGACTCATCAGTGTCATTTTTTTTCTCATTTCTAATTTTTTGAATGAGAATATCCATCCTATGCATGTCACACCACTGTATTTTGCAAACACATAACTTGTACTTAGTTTTACTGGTTCATAGCCGGAAGTGAATTTTGCCTCAGGATAAATCTTTTTTAAAAATTTTTTTATTTTTATTTTTCATTTTCATTATTATACTTTAAGTTCTAGGGTACATGTGCACAACGTGCAGGTTTGTTACATATGTATACATGTGCCATGTTGGTGTGCTGCACCCATTAACTCGTCATTTACATTAGGTATATCTCCTAATGCTATCCCGCCCCCCTCCCCCCACCGCACAACAGGCCCCAGTGTGTGATGTTCCCCATCCTGTGTCCAAGTGTTCTCATTGTTCAATTCCCACCTATGAGTGAGAACATGTGGTGTTTGGTTTTCTGTCCTTGCGATAGTTTGCTGAGAATGATGGTTTCCAGCTTCATCCATGTCCCTACAACGACATGAACTCATCCTTTTTTATGACTGCATAGTATTCCATGGTGTATATGTGCCACATTTTCTTAATCCAGTCTATCATTGATGGACATTTGGGTTGGTTCCAAGTCTTTGCTATTGCGAATAGTGCCGCAATAAACATACGTGTGCATGTGTCTTTGTAACAGCATGATTTATAATGTTTTGGGTATATACCAGGTAATGGAATGGCTGGGTCAAATGGTATTTCTAGTTCTAGATCCTTGAGGAATTGCCACACTGTCTTCCACAATGGTTGAACTAGTTTACAGTCCCACCAACAGTGTAAAAGTGTTCCTATTTCTCCACATCCTCTCCAGCACCTGTTGTTTCCTGACTTTTTAATGATTGCCATTCTAACTCGTGTGAGATGGTATCTCACTGTGGTTTTGATTTGCATTTCTCTGATGGCCAGTGATGATGAGCATTTTTTCATGTGTCTGTTGGCTGCATAAATGTCTTCTTTTGAGAAGTGTCTGTTCATATCCTTTGCCCACTTTTTGATGGGGTTGTTTGATTTTTTCTTGTAAATTTGTTTAAGTTCTTTGTGGATTCTAGATATTAGCCCTTTGTCAGATGGGTAGATTGCAAAAATTTTCTCCCATTCTGTGGGTTGCCTGTTCACTCTGATGGTAGTTTCTTTTGCTGTGCAGAAGCTCTTTAGTTTAATTAGATCCCATTTGTCAATTTTGGCTTTTGTTGCCATTGCTTTTGTTGTTTTAGTCATGAAGTCTTTGCCCATGCCTATGTCCTGAATGGTATTGCCTAGGTTTTCTTCTAGGGTTTTTATGGTTTTAGGTCTAACATTTAAGTCCTTAATCCATCTTGAATTAATTTTTGTATAAGGTGTAAGGAAGGGATCCAGTTTCAGCTTTCTACATATGGCTAGCCAGTTTTCCCAGCACCATTTACTAAATAGGGAATCCTTTCCTCATTTGTTGTTTTTGTCAGGTTTCTCAAAGATCAGATGGTTGTAGATGTGTGGTATTATTTCACCTCAGGATAAATCTTACCTGCAGACTCATTCATCTGATCTGAGATCATATTTAGATATGATCTCAGAGTTGATGCTGAAATGAGTTAAGACTTTGGGGGGTGCTAGGATGCGATGAGTATATTTTGTATGTGAGAAAGAATGAATTTTGGGCAACCAGGGGCAAAATGTTACGGACTAAATATATATGTTTCTCCCATCACAACCCCAGAATTCATATGTTGAAGCTCTAGCACCCAGTGTGGCTATATTTGGAGTAAGGAAGTAAGGTTAAAAGAGATTATAGGGATGGGGCCTAGATCCAGTAGGCTTAGTGTCCATCTAAGAAAAGACACCAGAGAGCCCACTTTCTCCCTCTCCCTCTACGTGTACTCAGAGTAAAGAGATGTAGGACATAGTAGCTATCTACAAATGGGGAAGAGAGCCTTCACCAGAAATGGAACCCCGCCAGACCTTGATTTGGGACTTCCAGGCTCCAAGGAGAAATAACTTTATTTTGTTTAAGCCACCCAGCCTGTGGTATGTTGTTATGTCAGCCTGAGCAAACTGATATAAATGGTGAGGCCATGTTTTTTGTGTAGGATTTTCCTGGTTATGTAGTTGTTTCATTATATTTTGTGAAGGAAATTTGTGAGAGATTATTACACAACTGCCATTGTCTTTAACCATGAGAAAACTAAATCACATTTACTAAATTCAATGTGATTCACTTTTTAGAAAACAATTTCTGAGTGCAATCCATTTGGTTAACCTGATTCTTGAAATATTTTGCACTTTTTCACTTAATTTCTACTTCTGCCATATTTCTTTCTTACCATTTTTGGATTGAATAATTTGATTTTTTTGTTATTCAATCTTTTCTCCCACTCAAATGTTCACACTCTATTTTTAATTTCTTTTTGATTACCATTGAACTTTTACTTTGTTATATGTTTTAATATAACAAAATCTAAAGTTAAACAATATCTTTGCTTTCATCCTAAACAAGACATGATCTTATCCTGCCTATCTAAATGCGTAATATTTTTTGTCCTTGGTATCTTCTAGTTTCACTGAGACACATCTTAGGGGATTTATTTTGATTCATCCTGTTTAGAACAAGTTGTACTTATTAGATCTGCAGATTCATATTTTTTATCCTTTCTGAAAGATTTAAGTATTGCCTTTCCCCCATCCCCCCATGCTCCCTACATGAGTCTGCAAGTAGACTTATGTTGGTCCTTATCACGCTATCCTCCAAGATCTCTTAAAATCTTTTTCCTATTTTCTCATTTCCTTATTCCTTCTTTTCCTGTATTGTGGATAGCTTTTGGATATATCTTCCAGTTTACCATTTCTCTCTTTCTTGCATCACGCTGATGTTTAACCCGTCCACAGCATTTCCGATTTCTACAAATATATTTTTCATTCCTAAAAGCCCTTTTTCCCTAAAATTTTATTTTTATTCCCAATAACTTCTTGCTGAGTGCTTTACACTGAATATTTTACTTTTTAAAACATTTCATATAGCTATGACATATATCCAACAAGTTAAACATCTGCAGTTTTTGTGAGTCTAAATCTGTTATTTCTTATTTATGCATACTGATGCTAATAGCAGTAATTTTGCTAATTTTGTTTGTGAGTTGATTACTTGTTCTTAATCATGGTGAGTCCTTCAGGACTAACATATTTATTAAATCCAATGTGACTCTCTTTTTTCTCAAACCTATGAGTTTAGTCCATTTGGTTATCCTGATTATTGCTTTAGGAGTCTTTTAAAAATTAAGTTATATTTATCCCATGTTTTTTTTTCCCTTTTTACTATTTTTATATTGAATATTTTTGTTCTGCTTGATCTACTTAACTTTTTTTCTCACTCAAATTTATGTACTCTCCTTTTAATCTCATATTAGTTACCATTGAACTTTCATCAGGCATAGTTAATATCACAAAATCTAATATTAATACCTTTACATCTTAAACAATACTCAAATTTCAGAACATTTTATCTCTGTCTTTCTGCAGATTTATGTAGTATAGATTTCCATTATATTAGTTTCTCTCCAGCTCCCAATGCTATAAGTCTCTTCTGCCCTAGCTCAGCTTCTCAACTCTGTGGCCTTGAGTCATGCCTACCCTAGCCTACTTTTCCTGTGTATTCCTAAACTGATTCCTGAGCTCTCCCATCTCAGATGTTAGCTTCAGAAACCCTAGCTCTGTATTCCTGACTGTGCTCAAGTTTATTTCTTTGAGAGCTTTTTTGGAGAACTCTCCTTTCTTTTGTAATATCAACAATACCTCCAAGAGTAAGTTTTTTTTTTTCCCAGGGTCTAGTTATTATAAGAAGGTGAGTCTCTCAGAGCAATAATGTTTAATGATACATTCTGAATCTCATATTTTTTATTTCAATAATTATTCTGCTCATAATTATGTTATCTAATCATTTTTATATAAACCTATTCTTGTTTCACAACCACTACTCTTATTTAATAATTTAATGTATTTTTTAATATATAAACACCAAATTTATTATTTTCCCTAAAAATTAATTGTTCAATTTTCACTTTGTATAAGAAATTCTTCTAGATGCTGTAGAATATAGCATTTAATAAAACAGACAAAATTCTCTGCCTTTATAGATTCAATATTGTAGTGAAAGGAAATAATGGCTAACATTCATAGATTGCTTAATATATGTTAGGCATTGCTCAATAGCAATATTTTCTACATTCTGTAAAAAACAAAAAGCTATTTCCATCTTTAGTTATTATCTCCCTGGATAGTGAACATACATATTTTTAAAAACCCTTTTCAGATTATTCCATTATTTCTATTCCTTCAAGTTTAAATGGTTCCATACATGGATCTTGTTTTGCCCCCTTCAAGTGTTAGATTTCTAGTTGCTTGGTGTCTTGCAGCTCAGTTTTCATTTCCTAAGAAAGAGCTTTTCCTTGTTCATTATGGATTATGATGATCTCCTTAGGAGACCATCTTGTAGCAGCACCAACTCAAATCTTGACAACTTAAAGTTCAAGTTTTAAATGGTCCTTAGGGTGTAAACAACTAGATGGTATGTTTCATAAGGTTGCAGATATGCACACTACACACGCACACACACACACACACACACACACACACACAGCAGTATAATATTTTTAAACCATTCGCCTCTTTTATCACTTTAGTTTTCTGTTTTTTCCTATTTTGAAATGTGTCTTTCTAATCTATGGAGATATTCTTCTTTGGTTTTCAAACACAAATATGTATTAATTAGGTTACTCTATCTATTTTCTATAATTTCTTTGAGTTTAGTGAAAAAGGATGAGATTTCATTTCATGCTTATTCTGCCATCCTAAATGGAAAGTTCAGTTTAAATTTCACATGTCATTTTCAAACTTCTGATATAAAATATATTTGTGTATTATCAATAGTTTTTTTAAATTAGAAATTTTCTTTTACCTTTTAGGCATATAGTGACATTGTTTCATCTGCTAATACCTTTCCTTTGGTAGCTGCGAATATGATGTGCAGTTTAACTAGTAAAGCTGTTGAAAAACTTCATAATTAACTTTATATCCAAAGAGGAATTATAGCTAAGAATATTTCTAGATTGCTACACTGAGAGAGATGTCACAACTTTGTGGTATAAACATAATTGTCTTTGCTTGGTTGTTGATTCTGCTTATGTTGTTTAAACCCTTGAACACTGACAGTGACATCGTTGTAAAATGGACTTTATAAAATAATTCTATGAATGCCTCACATTTTTTTAGTCTTAGATGAATGAGAGATGGCAAAATATTTTATTACAGCTAACATTTGAGTTCTATTAAATGCCAGAAGTATAGAGCATGATTGATCAGGGCCTTCTGTACCAATTATTTTTATGATGGAAAGAAATCCTCTTGGCGTGGGATTCCTCTGAAATAGGATGAATACCATCAACTTCTTCAATGGATTCCTAAACACATGTTTTCATTTCCCTTGCACAGATAATGAAAAGTGTACAGATCCCTGTGGAGCATCACTTGTTATTTTCTGTTTCTTCTTTACCTGAAGATGCCTTTCTAAGAATTCACACTCTAAATAGGAACCTCCAGTTCACTAAGTAGCCGCCTCATAGTTGCACATTATTCCAACTGTGCAAGCAACAGCTGTGAATGAGAGAAATGCATATCATCATAGAGCTTATGGAGCTCAATATGTTAGTTCTGTTTATTCAAAAGACCACCTGTGTTTCTGGGGAAATTGGAGAAGTTCCAAAGGAGAATGAAGACACAGCAGACAGTCATGAAACCTTCAGAGCCGTAAGCAGAAACATCATTGCTTTGGGTTAAACACAATGTGACAGTCCTGTGGGAAACTTGATTTCCAATATCTATAGCACAGCATTTTTGGTTGGAATATTAATTAGCAAATAGATGGCTAAAATGCCCAGCTCTCTCTTCTCACATATAGAAAGGGTATGAAATTATGACTATCACTGTGAGGAGAAAATTGCGTTGCTATGTGAAAAGAAATTCTCCTAGTTGTCCATTTTTTAAAGCTATATTTTTCCTTGTTTACTTTAACATTTGTGGAGGTTGTTTTATTGACCCTAAATCCACAAATATTCTGTTTTCTCTTGAATCAATAATCACCCTGTTTCCTCCTGGTTGTTGAGGGAAATTGAGTTACCTTGGGGCTCCTCAGCAAACCCTTCCCATCAAGAATTTCACTGTCGCCCTGATGGGTCCTGACTTAAAGAGAGAATGTGCGAGAGAAAGGTCGAATAATGAATGAATGAATGAATGATGCATTGTGATGTCTGGTGCTCTCATATTACAGGCTGCTGAAAAAGGGAAAAGGCAAAATTTTCCTGACAGGATACCTAAATTGAGCGTAGCCTCAGGGTAGGAAAAATGCAGTTCTCTTTTCTCTTTCCTGGTTGTGTCCATGATGAGATTGAATTTGAGAACTGCGCTGCCATAACAACATCAAGTTGCTCTATATGAACAGTGTTGTTGGCGGGGATCTTTCTCCATCTTCCTCCTGCCCCATTAAAGGCTCTCTGGCAATATCGAAGGCATCCTGTCAGAACTGTGGCATGCGCCCTGACACAGGCATTGGGCTAACTTTTACCAGGCTGCTTCTTTACATATCCACAGAGTGTACCTTAGGATCCCACAAGCAACTCAAGATTACTTTACCTTAGAGAAAACAGCTAATCGAGACAGAGCTGATTTAGAGATGGCTTTTTAAAAGTGCCTCCAGAACACACTCTTCATTCTGGTTTGCCCAGCTTTGTTATGAAAGCACAGATATATCATGGGGAAGCAAAACTTTCCACGCTGTATTATACACTCTCTGCCTGAGTTCTTTGATTCTTTGCACAGTGGTGCACATGTATAGCATTTCTTGCAGAATCCAGGGGCCATTCTTTAGAATGAGGTTGGGTAAATGTGTAGACTATGAAAGGAGATATTAGGTATAAATGTTCTCCTCTAAGAGTCCAGGCTACTCCTCTGCCAAAGCCAGCAAAACACCAAGGTGAAAGAAGATAGCCTTAGTGGGATATTATAATAGAAGGCAGAGGCTGACTGTTCACAAGATTATCATGTAGTGTAGAAATCAAAAGTGTGGAAAAATAAGGGTAGCAAGAGATAAAGTTCTTGGTTTTTGAAATGTATCACACGTGTATATTTTTTAATTTTTTCCCCTCTCACCTCCCCCTGAACTTTTAGTATGAAATTCTTGATGCTGCCAGAGACACTATCTACCACACAATGAGTATTTGTGTGGATTGCATTCTGGGCTGGGGCGGCTGAGCAGTCTAGTGTGGCTAGCTAATTGGTAGTGAAAAGGAAATGCCTAGACTTGCCTAGGAGAAATTACCCAACTGTTCCCCTTGCAGCTGGTCTACCTGAGAGTGTGTTTATGAGCCAAGCTCTGGTGAGGGGTGGCAGCAGTGGTTAAGAGGTCCTGCCAGCGAAGTCCCCCTCAGAAAAGCATTCCACACCTGTGTTTCAGAGAATAAAATATCCTTTGTTAATTTCTCCCTCTCCTGTCTTTGCTAGTGTAACGGTGTGAGTTATTGAAAAATTAATTAGGGTCCTGTCTTTTTGCTGCCCTATACTTCGCAAAAAGAATAAAAAAGGTAATTTTTTCTCCACTTTAAGCAAGAATAACATAAGAAGAGCTGCTCAAAGCCTGGTCCAGGAACCAGCAGCAGCAGCATCTCCTAAAGGCTTGCTAGAAATGTCAGTTCTTAGGCCCTATCTCAGGTCTACTGATTCAGAATCTCTGAGGTGGGGACCAGCAACCTGTGTTTTGATAAATTTTCCAAGTGAGTTTTATGAAGTCTAAGTTTGAGAAGGAATGGGGAGGGAGGAGATAATCTTTCTAGTTATACATCATCCAGATTGTCTCAGAGAGAAGGTAAGGGACAGACAGGAGCCAATGTAAGAAAGAGGGCTGGAGTCCCCAGCACTTGGAAGGTAGAAGGCAATGTGCTGTGTAGGTGGCAAATGGCGTCTATTCCCATGGATTTCCTCTGTAGGTAGCAGGTTTCCATTCCATGGGAATGCCTGGAGATCGATCATCACATGTGTGGCCTTGGGAGTGGCAGTGAGGATCCCGGCTGCTGACTTTGACTTGGAAAGCATGGACACTGCCGCTAGAGCCATTCCACCTATCTGAGTGCCATGTGTGCTTGGACAATGAGCATTGCTTGGGGAGACTACCAAGGATAGAAAGCCAGAGGCCCCTCTCCCAGGACTCTTGGACTGTGCCAGCCCAGGGTTTTCAGATAATCCCAGCACAGTAGGGGCCAATCCCTGTAATTGTCCTCATATTGGATTTTCTTCCAATTTTGGCTAGTGGGGAACAAACAAGACTTAGTACAAATTCAAAAATAAATAAAATAGACACGAGTGTATTATAGAAACCACTCCTAGTCATATCAGTAGGAAGAAATATTCAAGAAGACACACCAACTATGAGAATGTTTGTTCCCCTCTGCCTTTAGTAAAAATGAAGAATTCTTATGCCTGATATCCTCTGAGAACTGCTTCTTAGAAGGTGTTTAGTGAATTTATTGGTTAACTACCAGGCAAAGGGAAGACATATCTTTCCCTTGTTTGTCTCTGTGTGAAAAAATTTTTTGAAATACTTAGGGAGAATATAAGAAAAATAAAATGACACAACTGATTGGTTTAAGGTTGAGCTGCAGAAAACCGTGTATGGAGTAGTGGAAAGAAGGCAGGAGTGGGAGCCTCGTCTTTGATTCCCACTCTGCCACTTAGTGGCTATGTGACTTCAGGGAGGGTGATTTTATTTTTCTGTAATTTGGCTTAATTTTCTAAGTCTTCATTTCATTAGAGATTTCTGTAGCTCACTCTTTCTTATCATAGAGGTTCTGCCTAGATATCATTTGCTGAGAGGGTCCTTCCCTTCCCTCTCTATTTAAAGTATATTCCCAAATACCACTCCATCCCCCTTTTTTCCCTTAGCTTTTCTTCTTGGCATTTATCAGAAATTGTGTCATTTATTTATAAATTTGCTTGCTTATAGCTGTTTTTCCCCCTAGAAAGTAAGCTCCATGAGGACAGGAACTCAGTCCATCTTGTTCATACCTTTAAACTGATGTCTAGAGAGTGCTTACCAATGGTAGGACTTCATGCATATTTGTTGAATGAATGAATGAATGAATGAGTGAATAAATCATCTGTAAGAACTTGGGCTTTGGAGTCAGAGAGACCAGTGTTTGATACATGATTCTGACGCTGACCAGTAACAATAACCTGAGACAGGTTACTTTCTCTCTCTCAGCCTGTAAAACAAACTAATAATTAAATAAAATAATGTAGATAAAAGACAACTGATTGTACAGTACTTAAGAAACAGTAATTGAGTGAATGAATGAAGCTTATAAAACTACTGTGAAAGGGAAAAATCTATAGCAATATAAAAAGTTAACATTGATATAATTAATAATAATAAGGCTAAAAGATCCTTCTAAGGTGAGGTTCTAATGCTTATCTCCTATGAATGGGCAAACATACCTGGAAGTTTGTGAGAATTGCCCATACCATGTTCATACCGTGAAACAATGAAGAGACACAAACTTTCCCAGCTCTATTTTCTTGTGAAAAGTTTTATTATAATCCATCACACATGGGAGTGAAAAAAACCACCTCAAACTCTAGGATGCATGCCAGATGACTTGTGTTTTAATTCTAGTTCTGTTACTAACAAGCCTGGTGATCAGTGACACGCAATAACCTCTGGGTGCCAGTTTTTTCGTCTTCAAAATGTGGACATAGGAAGAGATGATCTTGATAGCGTTCCTCGGTTGTAAATATTCTATGAACGTATTTACTTTGTTAGAGCCTTTCTATAAGGACCTTTGATTTTTGATCACCCGAGCCTTGTTTTAACCATGAGTTTGGACTATCAATGTGACATCGGGCGTTTATTTAGCACATCCTATACAAACTCTAGCCCATCAAAGGTCTTCATTCCTTATGCCATGACTTTTATGAAGAGGCCTTATTGAAATTGTAGATTTTAAATATTTAAAGTGCCACGGTTCAGTTTTCAATGTTCCTCATATTGGGAGAACATGAATATATTGAGAATTGTTATGAGGAGAATGAGGAGTTGTCATTTTTTTCTTTTGCTAAATGAAATTTATCTTTATTCCATGTGAGAAAAATTTAAAAAAAATTGTACTGTCAAGAAGTTGTGGGGACTAGGAAGTCAAAGTGAGAGATGCCACCCACATGGGCTTAGAACCAATACTTAAGTTTGTTTCATATGCTTCTGTCCCAAAATCTGAGTATGAATGAAATGAAAAAAACAAAAACAAAAAACAACAAAGAGTGTCTATAACAAGTCTTATGCAAATCAGTTGTTAAAAAGAAGAAACTTTAAGAGGAAACACAGATCTCCTTGAGTTGCCATCTGCTTGACTATTCTAAATTCAGAACACAAATCACTCTGCATAAAAAGTGATTTGTGTTTCTGGATGACCAGCAGCTCTTCTGGCAATGGCTGGAGAAAGCCTATGGAGACAAAGTGCAGCTGAGGGCATCCCTGGCCTCTGGCCCTCATAAGCTGCAAGTCTTAGCTCTTGGTTTGGCTGATGTACTCTTCTGAGGGCACAAGGTATACTTTTGAGTCCGTAACGGTCTGAAGAGCCTCCATGACTTTAAGGCTAGAGATGAGTTATTCTGCTAAATTGATTTTTCCCCTCATGTCCTCCTGCTGCATGGTTGCCTGAACTATGTAAACTGGTACTTGATTGTACCAGAACAAAATCCCAATATACATACAAAATGTCTGACTTACTATTTAATTGTATAATCTTTCTCTTCCTACTTACTTCAAAATTTCTTATATTTCATTTTGTCTTCCCACTTACATCCAAAATTATGATGTATTTTTATCCCCCACCAGTATCTTGAGTTTATGATTATAAGAGGTTGTAGAGAAGGGAAACACTTCAAAAACAGGTTGATGAAGTGATTGAATCTATAAAGAACCAGCATAATATTCCATACCGCATGGTTACCCAATATTAATGTGTACCAAGGAGCACCAAGGTGACAGAGGTCTTTTTAAAAAATGAGATAAGAGACTCAGTAGAGCATTTTAATGCGGCCTCATCTCACTCATCCTCAATTATTAGGACTACATTCACTACTGTTTTTAAAAATGTGCATGCAAATGGAATCATTAGTCTATAATTAATGCTGCTTGTCCCTGGGAGCTCTGCTTTGGCCTCTGGATGATGTGAAGGACGCTGCCTGTGCTGGCTGGCCTGCATTCTCACTACTGTTATTTACTGTGTGTGGTGGGTATGGGCATTACATGGGCTTCTGTTCCCTGCCATGCTTCGGTGCTCCCTTCCAATGAGCAGTCAATAAAGTCAAATTTAAAGGAATTCCACTCTTCCAAAGAGGTCAAAACAAGCACTCAGAAAGCATTTTATATTTTTCTTGTGCATAGCAGATGCCTTGCTAAGTGCCTTTCTGTGTAGGGTTGAATCAGGGCTGTAGTCCATTTGGGGGAAAAAGTGTCCAACCACAAACAAAGGCGCAAAGTTGTTAGCATATGATTTTGCATATGATTTGCATGTTAATGGTCCAATGTCAAAACATACAGTCATCTACCTGTCCCTGTTCCTTCCCTTCTATTGTCAAGATTGGCTGATTAGTCTTATTAAAATTAACTCTTAGGCTTCTACCAGCCTCAACTGCAACAAAATGAAAAGCTGTTACAATGACACGCGATGTAAATTGTTCAGATTCTACTGGAAGATCCCTTATGTTGATGGTAAAAAGCTAAAGTGAAGAAGTCAGTTGCATGAATTAAAATTTCAATTTGTGAGATGAGATACTGATGGCTGTTACTCTTATTCCTCAAGCCCAGAGAACTTTTCCTTCTTCTCATTGCCATAAAGCTCCAAAAAATTATTCGAATGTTCTGTCAATTATCCCTTTCAAATAGATTTATTTTTAAACAAGCAAACAAAAAGTCTAAGGTCATGTGCATAAGAGGTACTCATGTTTCTATAAAATTAAATATTTTGGATATTTAGGAATGAAAAGAAATGAAATGAAACACATGTCAAGTAGAAAATTTTGATGAAAAACACATCTGTCCAAGGATGACATCTTAGATAACATTTTGGTTGGTGGAATGAAGGTGTGTAATGGAAGGTATTTTCCCCAAATTAGTAGCAGAGAGAGACACTAAATTTGGAAACACCTGCTAATAAGGGTGAGATGTTTGATTTCAGAGTCCGGTTAATTCAGAAGTGATTCTAGCTCTCTGGCCTAGTTAGATCTGTTATGTACACACACACACACACACACACACACACACACACACACACGTTCTTGATAATTTAAATAATCGTATTAGGAATAATGTCAACATTTTATATTATTGCTAAAAGATGTAAAGTTTTTTCCAAGATGATAGATACTATGCAAGAATACAAAGAGATATAATAAAATCTCTCTCCTCAATTCAACTAAGGTCTGGCTGAGAAGACAAGTCAGACCCACATAAAAATGTAGCTAAAATTTTACAGCTCATAAAGGCATAAGAGTCAGAGGAAGTAAGTTATGGTGTCAGAAAAAGTTCTTCACAAATCTCAGGAAACAGCAAAGCCAATTATAATATCATTCATTTGTGCATTTACTCAGTTAATATTTATTGATGGCCTAACACATTAGGCATTATGTCTGGGGCCAGAAGTAAAGTAGTAAGTGGGACACAGTTTCTGTTTCCTGATTCAATAGTAACTAATAAATACTTTAGCTTGTATAGTATGGTGGGATTTGTTAAACTTTTTCTTTTTATTTAATTTTTTAATCAATACAACCTTAAGATGATGGTATTTATTATTCCTATGAAATATTCTCAGGGAGATAAGTGGGTTTTCTAAGTCCCATAAAAATCAGGTGGCTGAGGTTGGACTTGAACTCTGGTCTTTCAATTTCAGGTCTACTAGCAACTCCAATACATCAGAACAGATAGAGCAGTATAACTGGAGTGAGGGTTACATGTATAGGGGAAAAGAAAAAGCATCTGAAACATTTAGCAAGGCTAAGACTGTGCAAGCTCTTAAAGGCTAGGCTAAGAAGGAACTTAAAACAAATTTACAAGAAAAAACAACCCCATTAAAAAGCATGCAAAGGATATGAACAGACATTTTTCAAAAGAAGACATGTATGCAGCCCACGAACATATGGAAAAAAAAAGCTTATCATCACTTATCATTAGAGAAATGCAAATCAAAACCGCAATGAGATACCATCTCACACCAGTCAGAATGGCAATTTTTAAAAGGTCAAGAAACAACATATGCTGGTGAGGTTGCAAAGAAATAGGAATGCTTTTACACTGGGAGTGTAAATTAGTTCAACCATTGTGGAACACAGTGTGGTGATTCCTCAAAGATTTAGAACCAGAAATACCATTTGACCCAGCAATCCTTCAGATGGTCCTCCAGACCATCTTATTCCCTACTTTAAAATAAGGAAGCAACCAGCCTACCTATCTCATGAACACCCCATTGTGGCTGACATGTTACGTGGGGCAGTCTTGTAGGACTGAGCCTTGACCCATTTTGAATTGAATTGAATTGAATTGAATTGAATTGAATTGAATTGCTGGCCACCATGTGGTATGGAATAACCAACAAATTGATTGATGTTGGAAAAGATGCTACTTATTTAGTGTTAGGAGGAAAAATCCTCTCAGTGTTTCTGGAGGATGCTGAGTTGATCTGTAGTATTTATCGGTCCCGGAAACTCACCATTCTCCACTTTATCCTGACCATCCCCCAAATCAACTTCCTACATATGGAAGTGATTATGGCTCTGGGCCATGAATGCCACTTTCCTGTATCCATAAGTCAGCAATATAAAATTCTGTAGAGAATTATCATAGAATGGTGATTAGGAGGTCACCAATAATCTTTGAAAATAACGTTTCAGTAAAATGTGTGATGGCAGAAACCAATTCTGAGTATAAGGAATGATACTATAGTTTGAGAGCATAGAGGCCAAGTAGACAGACTACTTTGAAAACTGTTGATGGAAAAGAAAGGAGCTAGATGACCAAAACAATCTGTAGGCATCCTTGATGCACCTGACTGTTATTTGGATATCCTCTGCAGGGAGCCTGTGATGGTTAAGATTGTGAACTTGACTGGGTTAAGATTACCTCAATGGCTGGTGAAGCATTGTTCCTGGGTATGTCTGTGAGGTTGTTGCCAGAGGAGAACAAAGCAGGTGGAAGAAGGGGGATAAGTAGCTCGCTTGCTGAGCCAGCTCTCTCTGTCTTTCTCATGCTGTGCTGGATACTTGGCTTCCTCTCCTGCCCTTGGACATCAGATTCCAGGTTCTTCAGCCTTTGGACTCTGGAACTTCCACCAGCAGCCTCCCAGGGGCTCTTAGGCCTTTGGACTCAGACTTTGGACTGTTGGCTTTGCTGGTTTTGAGGCTTTTGGACTTGGACTGAGCCACACTACTGGCTTCTGTCTTTCCCCAGATTGCAGACAGCCTATTGTGGGACTTTGCCTTGTAATCGTGTGAGCCAATTCTCTCTGATGAACTCATATATATATATATTAGTTTAACCCAACCCAGGATGGTCTGGAGGAAAAGGATATATATATATATATATATATATATATATATATATATATATACATACACACACATATACATATATATATACATATATATATGCATATATATATATATGTGTGTGTGTGTATATGTGTATATGTGTATATATGTGTTTATGTGTATATATGTATATATGTGTATATGTGTGTGTGTGTATATATATATATATATATATGAGTTTATCAGAGATAATACACACACATATATATAGTCCTCTTGGTTCTGTCCCTTTGGAGAATTCTGTATTCATCCATTCTCACATTGCTCTAAAGCACTGCCCGAGACTTGGTAATTTATAAAGAAAAGAGGTTTAATTGACTCACAGTTCCACATGGCTAGGGATACTTCAGGAAACTTACAATCATGGTGGAAGACAAAGGGGAAGCAAGGCACGTCTTACATGGCAGCAGGAGAGAGAAAGCAAGCAAGGGGGCAGCTGTCAAAACACTTTTAAACCATCAGATCTCGTGAGAACTCACTCATTATCAAAGAACAGCATGGGGAAACTGCCCCCATGCCAATCACTTCCCATGAGGTTCCTCCCTTGACACATGGGATTACAATTTGAGATGAGATTTGGGTGGGGATACAGAGCCAAACCATATCACCTGCCTAATACAAAGCCCTATAATTCCACCTCCAATATGTGGCCAGGAGCTGTATTGTGTATCTGATTGTTTTAAGATAAATGGGCTCAGCATGGGAGACACAATTAGAGAGTGTAGTAGGCATGGAGAAGACCATCAACACGTGTCAAAGAAGAAAAGAGAAAAGAAAGATTTGTAAGTTTGTAAAACGGCAAACTTAACATTCAACTCCCAAGATTTATGGAGACTTGGGCAGGTCCATAGGGATCACCCAGTTAAACCTGTTCAATTTACATCTGCAAAGGTGAAGTGACTTTTCTGGGTTTTATGACTAGATAGTAGTAGGACTGAAACTAGAGCTCTGGGACCTCACTCCCCTAAATATTTCCTTCCTTTCATCCCTACTTCTTTCCTGATTTTGTATGTGCCCTTGTGCTTCATAAATACTGTGAATACTGACCATCCCTCATAAGCTTTTTATCTCTGTGTGTTTGATCAAGATATGTCCTTTGCTGGTTCTCCTCTTTTCTCTTACCTCTCTGTGTTAAGTTCTATCTTTCCTTTGAGGTTTATTTAAAATATCATGTCTTCCATGAAGACTTTCCAGAGCACCCTTTCTAGAAGTTTTCTCTCCCACTGAGCTGTGAAAACACATGACTTATTTTTGCATTGTTCTAATGTATGTACTAGTCTGAAGATCTGGCCAGATTATGAATGCCTCTAGAAAGAAATATGCCTTATATGTATTTGCTTTCTCCAAGGACCCATTGCTTCTTTCCATATGGTCCATATCTTCTCCTTAATGATGGGGAGGGGCATTTATGGTCAAATTGAATTATGTTAGCACCAGCTGACTAGAGTGGCCTCTTTTTCCTTTATACTGGTCTTGAACCATTGTGCACAGAGATCCATGGTACAGAAAATAAAGTACAGTGGGTAAGGATAATAGGAAGTGAGGAGAAAATACCAATATTTTGGGTGAACTGAGGACTGAAGTTAATTTAAGCCCAATTAGTAGAGTTTTTCTCTAGAGGAAAAAAGTATAGAGGACTATACTTAAGCTAATACACTTCTCAAAACAGTCACTCCTGATGTAGAAAGGCTGTTTCTCATGCAGAACACATTTTATTGACTCCTTTTTTTTTTTTGAGACAGAGTTTCACTCTGTCATCCAGGCTGAAGTGCAGCGGCACGATCTTCGCTCACTGCAACCTCCACCTCCTGGGTTCAAGCAATTCTCCTGCCTCAGCTTTCTGAGTAGCTGGGACTACAGGGATGTGCCACCATGCCTGGCCAATTTTTTTGTATTTTTAGTAAAGACAGGGTTTCACCATGTGGGCCAGGCTAGTCTCGAACTCCTGACCTCAAATGATGCATCCACCTTGGCCTCCCAAAGTGCTGGGATTACAGGCGTGAGCCACTGCACTGGGCCTGTTGGCTCTTTTGTGGGCTGTGTTAATACATTTAATAGAGAACTGGATCAGGACTGAAGAAGATCAGTAAGTTTGATTCGCAGGGGTGTGTCCCAAGACTAGAAAAAACCTTTTTCAGAAGAAGAGAATTACTAATCTGATAAAGTGTCAGGTGGGCAGTGAAGTTTGTCTCGCCACCTATCCCGTGTCACCCCCCAAATTACCTTTTCTCACTTGATTATTAATACTAGAAATAGTATTAAAAAGTCATAATTGTTTCTAAAGGCCTAAATTTTACATATAAAATTTTGGAGGAAGATTACATTAAATACCCCTAGGAGAGATAATACATTGACTTAAATTTAAGCCAATTTACAGTAGAAGGTAAGAGAAGATGAAAAAGAGCTCTATGACATTCAGAGGTGGTGAGGGAGGAAGAAGTGGTATGAAAAAAATATAGCATAGGTGGTGGGGATGAAGGGAACTTCATGCAGTTGAAAACTTTACCCTTCTTAATGACACATGCCAAGGATGAAGTAATAATTCTAGGTCACCAACTTTCAGTTTCAACAAGTTTATTATATAAGGTAAATAAACATGATTCACAGAAATTATCTTTTTGGGAAACCCAGCCTGATTCCTTTGCAACCACTTATTCCCAAGCTTTGAAAGTTTCTCTCAATATATGGGTCAGGTCTTTAAAATATAACTGCGTTTCCAACCATGAGTGAAAACATATTTTTCTTTTCTTTTCTGAGACAGAGTCTGGCTCTGTTGCCCAGACCGAAGTGCAGTGGCATGATCGCAGTCCACTGCAGCCTCAACCTTCTGGGCTCAAATGATCCTCCCTCCTCAGCCTCCTGCGTAGCTGGGACCACAGGTGCATGCCACCAGGCCTGGCAATATTTTAAATTTTTTGTAGAGATGGGATCTCCCTATGTCACCCAGTTCCTTGAACTGCTGGGCTCAAGGAAGCCTTTTGCTTCAGCCTCCCAAAATGCTGGGATTACAGGCATGAGTCACTACACTGGCCCAATTTTCTTTTCTTTGACTGAATCTCTGAATTTCCTGACTAAGTCATTTAAAATTAATACAATAGGTAAACCCTTAAAGATGGAAGTAAGAAATACTTTCTTTTTTCCAGAGTTAATAATGGACTTAAAAAATCTTGATTTAAATCTGAAGACAATGTAGATATTCAAGGGCTCAAAAGGTAAGAAAGACATGTTAGTCTCACATCCTTTACTCCATATTCAATTGTCTCATTAAAGTGCCTTGCTAATGTGAACATTATTTCACAGTTCAGCCACCTCCACACACTATGAAGCAGCTGTACAAAGGTCAGGTACAGGAGGGCAATGTGAAAA
This sequence comes from Gorilla gorilla gorilla, assembly GCF_029281585.2. Taxonomy (NCBI): domain Eukaryota; kingdom Metazoa; phylum Chordata; class Mammalia; order Primates; family Hominidae; genus Gorilla; species Gorilla gorilla. Next base: position 37,268,417 of record NC_073229.2, on the reverse strand, counting down.
GAAACAGAAAACCATGCCATAGCTCTTAGAACTTCCAGCCATTCACGATCACAACTTTCATAGCATGATGAAATTTCTCGATTGATACTGCCCCCAACTTTTTAAAAAACCACCATGAAATGACATCTCTCTGACTTGATAAGCTCAAGCAGTTTTCCAGGAAGATCCCCTATATTAAATGTTTGAGCAACAGTTATTAAAGAAAAAAGATATAAAATAGAAAAACCTTACTCTCAAGAGCAAGCTTCTGTTTTTTCCTAAAGTGTTGCTTCAAACTTCTGTTTCTTTTATTTCCTTTTCTTCATGAAAGTATTCTTAGGGACATTTTGAATTGCTGTTGTATAGTTTTTTTTTTTTTTTTTTATTAAATTAGGGCCTTCTATTACATTTTCTGACTGAGCTTTGCATATTTTGTCTGCACCCTTGCAAAGAACTGCTTTGAAGAGCATAGTCTTGGGACTTCCTCCCCTTCTCTGCCTCCTGCCAGATACATTTGAGTCATTCCATCTTTAAACCTGCCCTCCAACTGAGTCTTCCAGGATAGGACTTATTTCCACCTCCGACTTCACATTCCTCTTCAGTAGTTGACTGTGACTGGGAAAATAGGCGTACAAAGCGTTTTGCATTCTCTGGATGTACCACACAGTAATTCTGCTGTCTGAAAACTCTGTAATGTCAATAATTGATGCACTTGAGAAGTGGTAATTAAATTAGTTAATTATGCTGGTAAAATTACATGCAATTATGTGACTGCAGGGTATGTTTAGTAAATTAGGCTTTCCCATACTCACTACATATTGTGGTGCCAATTTTGTTCCTTGATGATTAGGTAGCTTTTGATACTTCTTAATTGATTTAATACCTGGATCTTCATTAGCCCTTGATTGCTATGCTATGTATGTCTGACATTTTTTCTCTGTGATATTTTACTGAGATCGTGCATCAGGGAAAATATATGTACATGTTTGCGAATGATATATACGTCTATGTGAATCAACTCACTTATTTTTTGTTTCAAATATTTAGATGTTAAAATATCACAACCCCCTCCCACCTTCTGGGAAATAGCAAATCCTAAATGTTGACTCAAATAGAATCCAAGAACTTAACTCTTCTTGGACACTCCAAAAAAGAAAAGTGCCATGTTTATTTTGTTTCTGAAAAATTAATACCAATAGTACTGGGCAGTAATTGAAGGAAGCAAAAAAATCAAACATTTTAGGAAAGTTAATCATTTCACCGCTTTAAATAAGAGGCGATAATCTTTAAATAAGATCCTTATCGATGAGAGTTAATTACAAGTTTATAAATAACAGAAATCGAAAATCTGTCATATTATTCATAGAGATTTATAGTCCTTTATGGGCTTCTTGTAAGCATTAGAAAGCCCTCATGGGTCAATGAGACTAGTAGGAGAAACCATTACTCCTATGGGTGGAGCTTGTGGATGGAATTTCTTCGTTCAAGATTTAGAATCCAGAGCTGGAAGGAAGCCTGGGAATTCCTTGGTCTATTCCCTTTATGTAATAGATGAAGAAATGAAGTTCCCATCGAATGTTTTATAGATAGATGTTTTCACAGCAAAGCAGTGACTAGGTTGGGTCTGGAATTTAAATCTTCTGCCCCTGTGGCCAGTAACAATATACTATACAATATTACGGCTGTTTTCTATTTTGTCCATTTCCTCTCAGTTACCCACTGTAAACCTCTGAGTGACTTTTACTCATAGAGGGACTAGACATATTTTCAAAAGGCTCATTCTTTGACTCTAAACTGAGTGTCAGGAGGCAACTTGAGTTACTTAGAAGAAAGCGTGTCAACCATAATCATCTGCATTCAAGAACTTGAAACTTAGGCTTGTTTGTTGTTTGTTTCCTGAGAAGCCAGAGCAATAGTCAGCATCTGCAACTTTTCCTATATTGTATATCCCACTCTTTTTTTTTTTTTTTTTTTTTTTTTTTTTTTTTTTTTTTTTTTTGAGACGGAGCCTTGCTCTGTCACCCAGGCTGGAGTGCAGTGGCGCGATCTCGGCTCACTGCAAGCTCCGCCTCCTGGGTTCACGCCATTCTCCTGACTCAGCCTCCTGAGTAGGTGGGACTACAGGCGCCCGCCACCAGTCTAATTTTTTGTATTTTGTTTAGTAGAGACGGGGTTTCACCGTGTTAGCCAGGATGGTCTCGATCTCCTAACCTCATGATCCGCCCGCCTCGGTCTCCCAAAGTGCTGGGATTACAGGCGTGAGCCACCGCGCCCGGCCTGTATATCCCACTCTTAATGTGAACAATGATGCATTCTGGCAAGGAGGAGGTTTCTGGAGAGGAAAATAGCCTTGCCAGTGTTGGGATAAATGGGAGAGGTTGGCCACTATGTGGGGCTCTGTCCTTCCTCTGAAGCCAGGGATATGGACAACCAGACCCCCTTCCTCCTGCAAAGCCTCTGCTGGGGCTATGATTTCGTAATCTTTAGAAAACTACACCTCTGAAATGGATAAGCAAAGAACACTCTGCACATTTATTGTAGGTTTTTCTGTTGGTTTTTGTGTTTGTGTTTTGATTCTCAAGTAGATAAAAAAGAATACCAGAGGTAAAATGATAATCATAACGTTCAGTTATACAATGCTGTACACTTTCCTAAGTATTTTCACATCCTTTATCTTTGTTGGTTTTTACATCCACTCTGGTGACAGAGAACAAGAATTATTCCCTTTTCATAGATTCTTTTTTAATCTGACCCAGAAATTTTGCAACATTTGAATAGTGAACAGTGCAGAATTATTCAACCTGTTAAGTAAAGACAAGTGATATCTAGTTCTTCTTGTGCCTTATGTATTCAAATTTTTAACAAAAACTGTCTTTCATCTTCTCCAGGAAGTTTTTTCTAAGTCCGTCTGGGATGGAGTAAGCACTCTCTTAATACCTGTCTATATCCCAATTACTGCATTTGTTCTTTGCTTTATGTTTGTCTGGTCACATAATCACATGTGACATTAGATAATGAAATCCTTGATGGGAGATGTTCTGAATGATTTCTTTCCTATTATTAAACTTAGTTCAGCGACTGACATCTGGTAGATGCCCAGTCCCTAGTTGCTGAATGAATGAATGAGTATATATTGGCCTAGAAAATCAACATTCTTTTATCATCAGGTAAGATTTAAACTCCAGTTATTTCTAGGCTTTCTTCCTAATATAGGTGCACATGTCTATTATTAGGACTATCCAAAGTGTTTTTGTTGTACTTATTATTACCACATGCTTTAGACATTTGAGTGAATTTTCTGTTATTTATGTATTTATTTGTTGTTGTTGTTGTTGTTGTTGTTTTTTGAGATGGAGTCTCGCTCTGTCACCAGGCTGGAGTGCAGTGGTATGATCTCAGCTCACTGCAACCTCCACCTCCTGAGTTCAAGCGATTCTCCTGCCTCAGCCTCCCAAGTAGCTGGGATTACAAGCACGTGCCACCATGCCCAGCTAATTTTTGTATTTTTATTAGAGACGGGGTTTCACCATGTAGGCCAAGCTGGTCTTGAACTCCTGACCTCAGGTGATCTGCCCACCTCGGCCTCCCAAACTTCTGGGATTACAGGTGTGAGCTACCGCGCCTAGCTTATTTTTTTTAAAAAAGCTAATACATAATTGAATATGAACTAAAAATGTTCTTGGTCATTAGGTTGAATATTTTTATTGTATTAATTTCCAATTGATTTTTCCTCCTTTGGTTCTATTCGCTGCAGTGGTATATGACTTTAAATGTAATTATAAAATATCCTTCAGTCTCACATAAAGCATCAGTTTAAAACACTGGTTGTATTTAAATGTCTTTTCTCATGTCTTGTAAGAATAACTTATGTGGATAGGTTTTAATATTTTTCATATAAATTTGTAAGCAAAGAACTGGAAAACAAGTCAAACGAAGACATCTTTGCTAAATCTTATAGACAGTGTAATGACTGACTGACGAACAGAGGGAGGAATCATGGGGAACAAAGGAGAACACTGGGGAATTAGAGGAGGCTCTAGCGGAGTATTGATGGAAACCCTGCTGCTTCCCGTTAGCCCTGCCAAGAAGCAGGCAATAACACCACCTGTCTGCTTGGCAGCCACAGGTACCTCCACATGCTTCATGTTTTTCTCCTCTCCAGATTTCAAGATTTAGATTGGAGACCCAACTAGTTAAATCAACAGGTGAGATAAAATGTTGTGAAGCAGAAAACCACTCTCAGCCTTGGTGTATGGGGAAAGGAAGAGGCAACCTGGAGCTCTCGTCAGGCACATCTGAGAGTTTTGTAAGGGCTTCTTGTCTAAACCCTTTCCTTGGCCTCTGGGCTTCGGCAAAGCCAGCAAGCTATCCTGTAAGCTGGCGTGATGCCACTGTAACAGATGGCCAGGAGCGTAGGCAGCAAAGAAACCATGTGGGAGCATTACAAGGGAGTGCTGAGGGCGAGAGCTCTAGGCACAAGCCTGGAGTCTGTCTGTCCATTAGCCAATGCTGAGCTCCTGAGCAAAGTGGGCATAGGGAATGTTTCAGCCTGCATCTTTGGCTGTTATGTACTTTAGGCAGAAGTGCCAGCCTTGCCTTACATGTGTTTTACTATTAGGATTTCCACTCCACCTCTGATGTGTGTGGGTGTGTGGGTGTGTGGGATATCTCAAGAGGGTGATGACAAAGATAGGAATATTCTAAATAAAACTATTAGTGTTTCTAGTTTGCTCATTTGGTCCCATTCATTCTGCATAGTCCTACTAAATTCATCTTCTAAGGCACAGCTTTGATTCTATCTCCTCTTCCCCTAAACTTCTGATTATCGTGATGATGATGTTGAAGATGATGGCATTGATTATGATAGTGGAGTGGCTTCTCTTTGTTAACTACTTATTATGCGTAATTTCTTACTTCATAGACAACCAGAACTCAGAAACCAACTTCCTACAAAGGCCCCATGACTAATCCATGTCAGAACTGAGATCTGAATTTATTATATCTGACTCTAGAAAAAGCCTTAACAAATATGCTCTATATTTGCAAATATAAGCAAATTTATTTGCCAGAGATTCTTGGTTGTCATCAATAAACAATTTGAAAAAGTAAAATCTTTCAATTTAACTAAAAGTTTAGTTTAACGAAAAGTTTATTATTTTAGTTTTGGGATGTTTCTCTGTAATTTCTTTTTTTCTTTTTTGAGACGGAGTTTCACTCCCTGTCGTCCAAGCTGGAGTGCAGTGGCGCGATCCCCAGTAGCTGGGATTACAGACGTGCGCCTCCAAGCCCAGCTAATTTTTGTATCTTTAGTAGAGACGGGCTTTTGCTATGTTGGCCAGGCTGGTCTCAAACTGACCTCAAGTGATCTGCCCACCTCGGCCTCCCAAAGTGCTGGGATAACAGGCGTGAGCCACCGTGCCCAGCCTCTCTGTCATTTCTTAAGAGAATATTTGTTCTGAGAAACTAGATTCAGTTAATGAGGACCAGGATAAACCATATGTCTTAACAAAAGTACTAGATTGACCCTCTATATTGTGGTAGAGTAGCTCATTGTAAAGGACACATTTCTTATCTATTTTTAGAAACTGGCAGAGTTTCAAATGACATTTCTATTTTTATAAACTTATCTGTGACTTCATGTCTGAAATCAGTACATATGAAGGAAGAAAGTTCATTTCATTTGTTCTTTCTAGACGCTAAGGCTTCAGCATTTATCTTTCCCACTATTGAAACTCTCATGTAAAGGTACTAACAATACTAATCTTTCTTATTTTTAACGTGAATCTTTTCTAGCATTTTCTCATCTCCAGAAAAGAAAGAAAATGTCTTCATATACTTGAAGATAGTTATTCTCTCTGTATCAGTTAGCTACTGCTGCATAACAAATAATCATAAAAATCTCAGTAAGTAAAAAAACATAAGCATTTATTCTTACAGGTATGAGGTAGGCTGAGGTTCAGCTGACTGCAGCTGTCTAGGCTGGTATAGGTTCACATGAGCTCTCACTCTCCAGCTGGGGTCAGTTTATTACCATTTCCACAAAATTGCAAGTCTCAGCTTTTGCATCTACTCAAAGTCTGTTGTTAAGAATATTTTGAAGATGGTATTTTCCTCTTCCAGGGCCATGTGATAAAATCCTTTTCCAGGAAGAAATTATCATCACAGAAATTTGCTCATCTCAGTATATAAGGCCCTTCTGCTCTAGCTCTCTAGCATCTAAATGCTCTGTGTTCTACCCAGCCATGTATAAAATATGTTCCTTTGATGTGAAGAATAACTTCCTGATTGGGATTGAGCTGAAATGGGGCCCTCCTTTGGGCAGAAACATAAGTGACATCATAATTCCTGTGAAACATTTACATCTTCCCAGCCTGCATCACCTGAAAATTTTGCTTTGTAATCAATTTTATACCCACTGTCATTTGGGCTTGAATTCCTCTTTATTAAGGATTAGATAAGACATTGGTGAGGGGCTGGAAGAAGAGAGAGAGAGACAGCATGTGCATGAGTCTTTTGTATGTGTATGTACCTATGCATGTGTATGATTAAGCAGAACATATTTATTTTATAATTAAGCATAATCTTTATTCCTTTAATAGCAGTGCTATTAAGTGCATCTGAAGTCCATCAGCAAGTATGAAATATTAATTTGTAAATGTTTCATTTGTAAATGACCCTCTCCCACACATGCCAATGATCAGTACTTAAATTTCATCGACTGTATTTTTAAAATTTCCAATCTGAGGACCTGTGAGAAAAGTTACAATTTAAGATCTTTGTTCACATCTTATTTTCATGTTAACCAGGCAGAACAGGCTGATTCAGATGTTTGGAAGCATCAGAGTACTTAATCTGTTACCACTGCTTTGCATCCTATCATGTTCTAGACTTCTTAGGAGCAATCTTTATTTATTTTTGGAGCTCACAGATTGCATTTGAACGAGTCAGGAATATTTTCCAGCTTATTTTAGTTAACTTACTCATATTTTGCCCAAGTGGAGAAAAAATACACTGTTTTCCAAAGAGTTAGTATTAGTGCCATTCTAGTGATAGAATATTATTTTACTTGATTACTCCAAAGACAAAAGAAATTCTCATACTTGTCTGGTTTCATACATGTACATGAAGGTGTAGACCTGCCCAAATAGCACATTTCTCTTCATTAGATAAATCAAGTCGAAGTTCTCACTGAAATCTTGTGTTTTAATTTTACTTCCCACACCTAAATACTTAGTGTTTTTAAGTAATCCTTATTCCTTGAGCTCATGAGTAAACCCACAGGCATTACTTCACCTTTAAGAGCTACTTGAGTGATAAATATCCATGTTTCACTCAAAGCATGCACTGCCAGTGATGATGGGACTAGTTGCCTGGTTATTTGTGGTTATTTTTTTTTAGCACCTGTGGATTCCAAGATTGGTCATTTGTTTCATCAGAAGTATGTGTCATACATTTTTATTAATTCACTGAACACAGGTGTTTCCTGATTATCTACTTGATTAAGTATACATAGCTAGTGACCAAATTAAAACAGAACAAATAGGACCTTCCATGCTTACTTCCCTTCCCATATCCATTTTCATTATCATATAATGTGAAGCTAAATGGCCACTGTCTTGTTTTAATTTAGTAGAACCTAAAATCACTCCAGACTCTTCTCAGTGCCAAGCACAATGCCTGTTGTTTGTTGAAGGAATACATGAATGTATGACTGAATGTATGCATATATTTATGAATTCTTTTAATATAAACAGTCACCACTAATGCCACGACCATGGATAAACAATCCATGGATAAACTTTTATTTTTACTCTTATTTTAATCTTCATTTGCAGATATTATTCTTGAGCATTCAGAGACTGTCGGAAGCAGCATGCAGCAGGGAGGAATAGAGATAAGGACTCTAACAAGGGCCAAATCTTTCTGCCCATTAATCAAACTCATAATTCCCATTGAGACAGGTAAAACAATGAATAGCACTAAGGAAAAAATTACTTTATATCATAAGCATATTTAAAAGCTAAAATCAGTGACTGGTGTCCCAGGGCACAGCAGAGATACTTCTAAAAGGCAAGGAAGTTTGAAGACTCTCATTAAGGAGATGTCGCCTGCATGCACAGATAAAACAGGAAAGAAAAATGTATCTAAAGTTCCAAGGAAATGTAGCCCATATTCTTCCTCCCACTCTATTTCACTGAATGATTCTCTAAGTTACAATATGAATAAAATGGAGCTTGAAATAGACAAAATGGGACTAAAGCTTTTTTTTTCCATGTAATATCTTAATGGAATTCCTACTCCCTACCTTCTGCACAAGATTATTTGGCTTTTTTATATACTTAGGAAGGAAAATTTTAAGTTTGTAGTTAATGTCACTTTCAATAAGTACCACCACTGTGTTTCTAGATACCCCATGTTTAGGGTATTCAGGGGATATATTTATTTGGTCATGCCTTAGCCATTTAGATTGGGTACCATTTGTACTTACAAGCTTTAATGGAAATGATAGCTAAAACGTGAATGAATGCCTCCTCTGTGGGTAAAACTAAGCCTAGATGCCAACAGCTATAGCAGTTAAATATGCGCCAATTTTCATAAAAAGAGCAGCCATAGGCAATGAAGGCTGGGCGGAATGCACAGAAACAGAAAAAGCCTCCATGAGTTGCCTTCTCTACAGTCTGCGTGCCTGCCTAACCCTTTACTAATGCTCTCCTTCACCCCATTAAGAGATGCACACACCCGTGTGCACATCCTGTGGCCAAAATGAGAGCAGAATTTCTCTTTTTCTCTCCTTTCCTCCTGTAGCAAAGAAATGTCAGCTCTGTTTTCTTAAAAGCGTATTTTTGAAAAATCATGCATCACTATTTGGAATTCTCCGAATGACTGTATTTCAGATTCCAGAGAAGAGTGATTCCTACAATGATTTGCATTTAAGCATGAAGGGTGACAGCCAAATGGCTCATGTGCCCAGTTAGCCATGTTAACTTCTAGTTTTTAAGTCTCTTAAAAGTGCAACACATTAAAAACTAAAACTAAGATCAAACAAAAACAAACAAAAAACAGGATTCTCTATCATCTAATGCACAGATTTAAAAGCTTCCTGAACTGTCCTGACTTGGCCATTCTCATGAGGAGATTATATAAGGGGGTGGAAGCCCTTTGTATTTTAGAATTTGCAACTTGATAAGCTTTATCTCTAAGACAATGCAGGGTGACTTCTAAGCAAAATGTCGTCACTCATTTCTTTCATTGATTCAGTGAGCAAGTGCCAGGTCCTGTGTTGGCTTGTAAAGAGTGCAGAACAAATTAAGACAGAGCTTGTTCTTCAAGGAGTTCATGGTGTAGTGAGGGAAATGGATACAAACATATAAAATTAAAATTATATATTTATATATAAATACGTTATTGAAAATGAGTTGTGGAAAGACAAAAGTAGGGTCAAGTAATTCAACCTGGAGTTGTTAAAAAGGCTTCACAGATGAGCTGAGTCCTGAAGGATAAATGGTGACTTACCCAAGCAAAGAGAAGAGTATGTGGAAAGACATATAGTGTGGCTGGCAGCAAATTCACTAGGACTGACATATAGGGTAGAGGAGACTAGATTTGCACTATCCAATAAGGTAGTCAGTACAACATATGGCTATTTAAATTTAAGGACTGATCACATTTCAAGTGTTCAATAGCTACATGTGGCTAGTGGCTACTGTGTTGGACGGTGAAGACATAGAATCTTTCCATCATAACAGCAAGTTCCATTGGGTGGTGCTAGTGTAAAAATCAGGCAAGAAGTCAGGGTTGGATATAGATTGGGCATAATGAACACAGAGATGTAGTTGAAACTGTGAGTGTAGCTTTATTCAGAGAGCAAAAAATGAGGAGAGAAGAGGGAACCCTCTGGTGTACATCACCATTTAAGAGGATGGGGGAGTAGATGGTATTAACAAATGAACCCAACAGGAATGGCATGAAGAATGGACAGCAGAGAAAGTAGCAAGGTGATGTTTGCAGACATCTGCAATTGTTAATGATGTCCAATACCGTAGAAAACCTCATGAAAACCAAAGCTTTATAACGAAAAATTAGGAAGACATCAGTGCTATTAGTGAAAATTGGTTAAGTGGCATTGTGTGTGTGTGTGTGTGTGTGTGTGCGTGTGTGTGTGTTTTGGAGTGAATGTGGCTAGAGGATAGGTTGAAGTATGAAGTGGATTGAATGGTGGCCCCAAAGATACAGCCTTGTGACAACCGATGGAAGTTGACAAGAGGCAAGGAACAATTTTCCCCTTAAACCTCCAAAAGGAGCATGGCCCTATCAACACCCTGATTTCTGACTTCTGACTTCCAGAACTGTGAGAGAAGAAACTTCTATTGTTTTATGTTGCCCAGTTTGTGCTAATTTTTTACAGCTACTATTGGAAGCTAATACAAAGGGTATTTAGGAGATAATGAGGAGTAAAGAATGGAGAAAGTTTTGACAAATAGTTACAAACTCACGTGTTCTCAAGGGACAGGCAGATAAAGTAAATAGCTGAAAATGAAAGTGGGAGGGGTAAAAACTGTGGAGAATTTGAGATTACATGTCCAGCCTACCAAATCAACACACAGATGATATTTCCATACTCTACCTCCCATACCTACTGAACCTGATTTATTGATATCTTTTTTAAAATTTCCATTCTCTCTTGCCTATATAACTTAGACTTTATGTTTAGCCATCTTAGCTAACTTGTCAAGTCAGGTTAAAATTCCTCTCGTTCTTTTTACCTTATAGTGTAGGTTTCCTGTTTATTTCCTAAAGCTGGTTAAATTCTTCTATTTCTCTACCCTTGGGATAATTTCCCGGTACTATGATCATTTCTCCACTACATACTCAAATTCGCTCAAAACACTTAGGTCCTCCCTACTGAGCAGATTTGGTTTTATTTATCTCTAGTTCCTTCTAATTTCCTCTGCAGTAGCCATCCCAAAATGTTACTCTTGAGAACATAAAAGCCATCTCTTTCATTTGTCGTTAATGAGAAAGTTGGGATTATCCAACATGCACTTCCTCAATTCTTCTTCCTTCAGGGTCACAATTTCTTTATGCGGTTACTACATTCCATTGTCTTTCCTTTTTGTCTTTGGGGATGTAGTGTCCTTTCCCATCTTAAGACTAATTTTTCCACTCTCTGAAATGAGACTTTGCTTTCTCTGTCTTTCTGAATATATGTGTTCCTCCCCACCCTCTATGTTCCCCTGATATTTTATTCACAGCCTTCCTCCCCTTCCTTTCTTTTCCGTGATTGATCTCATCCAGCTTCCTGTGGTAATCTCATCCCAATTCTCAGCTTCCTTCCTGAGCTCTCTAACTATTGGCCACCTCCAAGATACACTATAAAATTTCAAACACTGAGCTTAAACTTATACTTATGGCCTTTCCCTCTAAACCCTATTTTACCTCAAGAATGCCCAATTTTTGCTGATACAGCGGAAATCCTCCCTGATGCATAGATTTGGAACCTGGGAATCAGCTTTAAATCTGCACTTTCCCTGATCCACCTCCCTCCATGTACAATCATTACAGATTATGGTGCCTTTCATATTGTAGATGTTTAAAAGGCATTCACAGTGGCTGATATCGGCACTGGAATAAAGTGGAAAGAACACTGCATTTTGAAACAAAGATTTGTACTTGAATCCTGGCTTGAACATTAAGTACCTTTGTGATCTCTGGCAAGTCACTGAACTTCTCTTTGCCTCAGTTTCCTGTCTCCAAAAAGGCGATAGCAATAATGATCTCAAAGGATTGTTGTGAGGTTACAGAGCCTAATGTCTTAAAAGTTCTTTGTAAATTCTAAAGTGACATGGTTTGATTTAATCTTTGGTGTAACCAGGTGTATATTCCCCAAATTGCTCTCATTCTCAGAGAGAAAAGATTTGTAAAAAACAAGTAGGGTTGGACCAGTTAAGAACCCCCCTTTTGCAATAGGCAAACTGTTCTCAATGGATCAAGTTCTGTATTAAGTTTGTCAGTTATTAGTTTGCACCCACATGAAATTGCTATCCATGTGGGTCTTTTTTTTTTTTGAGACGGAGTTTCACAGTTGTTGCCCAGGCTGAAGTGCAATGGTGCAATCTCGGCTCACCACAACCTCCACCTCCTGGGTTCAGTGATTCTCCAGCCTCAGCCTCCCGAGTAGCTGGGATTACAGGCATGCGCCACCATACCTGGCAAATTTTGTATTTTTAGTAGAGATGGGATTTCTCCTTGTTGGTCAGGCTGGTCTCGAACTCCCGACCTCAGGTGATCCACCCTCCTCGGCCTCCCAAAGTGCTGGGATTACAGGCATGAGCCACCTTGCCCATGTGGGTCATTTTTAAGGCAGTTGTTGGAAACTGCATATGGTCCAAACTAGCAGTGATAATACCTCCCTTTCACATTTCCTCAGGAGAGTCTAGCCGTTGGAAGGGCACATGGTTCCACTCAACATTGCACAAGCAAGTCCTTTGTGAATGATATTGGGGTGGAGGTTATGCCAGCTTCTGTCACTGTGCCTTCAGTGCCAGCAGTTCTGTCCATTTGGGGGCCATAATTACCTCTGTACACCGTAGAGTGAATGTGAGGGGTGAAACTGCTGACCCATCCACTGTAGTCACTTGGACTCATCAAGGGACAAAACACGTATAAGGTAACACTACTGTTATGATTAGCATTATTAGGTTCATTATTGACATCAAGGTCCCTGATGTTTTATTAAGATGTGGAAGTCTTTAACTTACTAAATGATGATGATATTGTGTATAATTTATCACATCTATTCTTTAATTTGCTGCTACTTATTCTAAGTGCTTAGGGCTTGGTGCTGAGGTCTATTGTGGCTTCCTTTCAGCTGACAACTTCATCTTTAAGAAAAATCTCCCTTTCTTATGTGGCCTAATGAATATCAATAAAATGAAATAAGATAATATCTTCCTTAACTAAAATATATCTGATAGGAAGATGGGCCTGATAGGATTGCCTTTTGGAGTGGAGCTATCAACCTCAGAATGCAACTCTTTATTTAAATATAAAGCTATAAAAGAGAACCTTGTTTTCATATTGTGTGGCAGTGTGTATATATGTACATTCAAAAAATGATTTTTTTTTCAGTATGGGACACTTTCTACTTAACAAAACATTACAAGTAACCTTGACTATACAATGTAAGGCATGTCGCCTCTTCAGATTCTGCATCTTCCTGATTCTATACTCAATGAGGTACAAACGCAAACTCCAGTTCTGGTGTTCTTATGTAGTGTTTAATTGTACAGATTCCATAAAAAAATCACTTAATATAAAGAAAACAAATACTCTTTTTTATTGCTGCACTAAATACTTTTGCTAGCAAATGCTTTGGGGGTGCTTTTTATTTATGGATTTTTCACAATGCCAGAGAGCTTTTGTCTTTTTTACTGCTTTATATTTATGGTTGTGGGATGATCATTTTCTGGTTGGTTTCACATTGAGCTCTTTCAGAACTAGTTGGAGTAGTAATAGTTTCATACTGTTTATACTTTCTCCCCCTTAGTCCTATGTTAAATCTTTTTCACTCTATCAGTGACACTGCAGTATATTATGCTATACATTCTTAGGCTATTAACTTTGGGCACTGCTAATGATTTCTTATATATATATATATATAGCAAATAAAACATGTAAATGTGTTTTTTATTAAAACAAGAAAACTCAAAACACAATCAACCTTATCAACAAAAGCTGGAGATTTTCTTTCTCCAAGTGAGATTGTAAGCCAGAAACAGGTTTGTAAAATCCCAGTGTTGGGAAACAAAGTAAATTATAAAAGACCCCTAAAGGGAGAGATTTAGTTTTCCTAAAAAACAACTTGCTTGGTATTCCATTCCTACACTGAAAATTTTAAAAAAGTAACACATTTGAAAAATCAACAGTAGCAACACAGCAGTTTTCTCGACTACAAGAAAATATCTGAGTCTCTGTGAGAAGACTGGAAGCAAGAAAAGGTGGAAGAACCTCAGAGTCACCTGCAATCTCACATCATTGTGCTCAGATCTTTTAAAGGAGCTCTGAGGAATATCTTACTTTACCTCTGGCAGCTCAGAGCCCGTGAGGATTTAATCTGGAATTAGAATGTGTAAAGTAACGGGAGAACAAGCACTCTTAGGGGCGAAGTTTAACAATGAAAGATTTAAGGGAATAAGGTGATTCAGAAATGACTCCTGAACACAAGAAATGGAACTGATTAGAACAAAAGCAACCAATATTTGTATCTTTAAATTGAGGATTGCCTGCTCATAAAAAGTCTTTGGAAGCCAGTGGGCTCCTGACTGACTTTACTGTTCGGCTTCCTTTATACTGTGCCTTTTTGAACCAGCAGGGTTTTCACTCGCGTCCGTGTGAAGAGACCACCAAACAGGCTTTGTGTGAGCAATAAAGATGTTTATTTTGCCTGGGTGCAGGCAGGCTGAGTCCGAAAAGAGAGTCAGCGAAGGGAGATGGGGTGGGGCCGTTTTATAGGATTTGGGTAGGTAAAGGAAAAAGGGGGGTTGTTCTGTGGTGGGCAGGAGTGGGGGTCACAAGGTGCTCAGTCGGGGAGCTTTTGAGCCAGGATGAGCCAGGAGAAGGAATTTCACAAGATAATGCCATCCGTTAAGGCAGGAACAGGCCATTTTCACTTATTTTGTGGTGGAATGTCATCAGTTAAGGCAGGAACTGGCCATCTGGATGTGTACGTGCAGGTCACAGGGGGTATGATGGCTTAGCTTGGGCTCAGAGTCCTGACATTCCTGTCTTCTTATATTAATAAGAAAAACAAAATGAAATAGTGGTAAAGTGTAGGGACAGTGAAAATTTTTGGCGTGGTATGGAGAGATAATGAGCGATGTTTCTCAGGGCTGCTTCGAGCGGGATTAGGGGCAGCGTGGGAACCTAGAGTGGGAGAGATTAAGCTGAAGGAAGATTTTGTGGTAAGGGGTGATATTGTGGGGTTGTTAGAAGAAATATTTGTCATTTAGAATTATTGGTGATGGCCTGGATATAGTTTTGTATGAATTGAAAAACTAAACGGAATAAGAGAAGGAAAAAAACAGGTATTAAAGGACTAAGAATTGGGAGGACCTAGGACATCTAATTAGAGAGTGCCTAAGGAGGTTCAGCATAGCCTTGCCAGCAAAGATTATTTATTTACTTCAAGAGTTAAGAGTGGCGGTTTGGGGATAGCACCAGGAGATATCAGCTGTAATGGCTTGGAGAAACAGTGTAAACCGGCAGTGTAAACAAGAGCAGGGCATGTATGAGTAGTTTAGAAAGGTGAATAGGAGTATGACTAGACAGAAGATAGTAGGGATGACAAATTTTTTGGGGCACAGTCTAAGTTGGTCTGGTGTCTGGAATGAGACTGGGGCCTAATAAAAAGGAGCATCTATACAGGAGCTCAAATGGGCTATACCTTGTAGCATTCCGAGGACAGGCCTGAATTCTGAGAAGGGAAAGTGGTAAAAGTATTGTCCAGTCCTTTTTAAGTTGGTGGCTGAGCTAGGTGAGGTGTGTTTTTAAAAGGCCATTAGTCTGTTCTACCTTTCCTGAAGACTGAGGACTGTAAAGGATATAAAGGTTTCACTGAATACCAAGCCTGAAAAAATGCTTGGCTGATTTGACTAATAAAGGCCAGTCTGCTATCGGACTGTATAGAAGTGGGAAGGCCAAACTGAGGAATTATGTGTGACAGAAGGGAAGAAATGACCGCGGTGGCCTTCTCAGACCCTGTGGGAAAGACCTCTACCTATCCAGTGAAAGTGTCTACCTGGACCAAGAGGTATTTTAGTTTCTGACTCGGGGCATGTTGAGTAAAGCTAATTTGCCAGTCCTAGGCGGTGGCAAATCCCTGAGCTTGACGTGTAGGGAAGGGAGGGGGCCTGAATAATCCCTGAGGAGTAGTAGAATAGCAGATGGAACACTGAGAAGTTATTTCCTTGAGGATAGATTTCCACGATGGAAAGGATATGAGAGGTTCTAAGAGGCGGGCTAGTGGCTTGTGCTACAGCATAGCCTGCCTTTGCTGGTGTGTGGCGATTAGGCCTGATGGAACCGCCATCAGTAAACCAAGTGTGATCAGGGTGAGAAACAGGGAAGAAGGAAATGTGGGGAAATGGGGTGAACGTCAGGTGGATCAGAGAGATGCAGTCATGAGGGTCAGGTGTGGTATCAGGAATAATGTGGGAGGCCGGATTGAAGTCTGGGCCAGGAACAATGGTAACTGTGGGAGACTCAACAAATTAAGTGAGTACAGCTGAAGGAGCCGGGGAGCAGAAAGTATATGTGTCAGGTGTGAGGAAGAAAATAGATTTTGGAAATTATGAGAGCTGTAGAGAGTGAGTTGAGCATAGTTTGTGATTTTAAGGGCCTCTCAAAGTATTAGGGCGGCAGCAGCTGCTGCACGGAGACATGATGGCCAGCCTAAAACAGTAACGTCAAGTTGTTTGGACAAAAAGGCTACAGGACGCGATCTCGGTCCTTGTGTAAGAATTCCGACTGCACAGCCCTGCACTTTGGCTGTGTGTAATGAAAAGGGTTGGGATGAGTCAGGGAGAGCTAGGATGGGGGCAGTCTCTAAAGCTGTCTTCAAGGAACAGAAAAAGGAGTGGGGAAAGGATTTAGGATCTATGGAGTCAGCTAGGTTTCCTTTTGTGAATTTATATAATGGTTTTGTTAGGATGGCAAAACCAGGTATCTAAAGGTGAAAGTATCCAACTATGCCCAGGAAGAAAAGGACTTGTTGTTTTGTAGAAGGGGTTGGGGTTTGATAGTAGTCGGACATGATTGGCAGGGAGAGCACGTGTGTTTTTATGAGAATTATGCTGAGATAGGTAACAGATAAGGAAGAAATTTGGGCTTGACTGGAGTAATGGGGGCTGTCTGTGAAGCTTTGCGGCAGTACAGCCCAGGTAATTTGCTGAGCCTGATGGGTGTCAGGGTCAGTCCAAGTGAAAGTGAAGAGAGGCTGGGATGAAGGGTGCAAAGGAATAGTAAAGCATGTTTGAAATCCAGAACAGAATAATGGATTGTGGAGGGAAGTATTGAGGATAGGAGAGTATATGGGTTTGGCACCACGGGGTGGATAGGCAAAACAATTTGGTTGATAAGGCATAGATCCTGAACTAACTTGTAAGGCTTGTCTGGTTTTAGGACGGGTAAAGTGGGGGAATGATAAGGAGAGTTTATAGGCTTTAAAAGGCCATGCTGTAGCAGACGAGTGATAACAGGCTTTAATCCTTTCAAAGCATGCTGTGGGATGGATATTGGCATTGAGCGGGGTAAGGGTGATTAGGTTTTAATGAGATGGTAAGGGGTGCATGATCGGTCGCCAAGGAGGGAGTAGAGGTATCTTATACTTGTGGGTTAAGGTGGGGGGATACAAGAGGAGGACACAAAGGAGGCTTTGGATTGGGAAGAAGGGCGGCAATGAGATGCAGCTGTAATCCAGGAATAGTCAGGGAAGCAGATAATTTAGTTAAAGTGTCTCAGCCTAATAAGGGAACTGGGCAGGTGGGGATAAATAAAACTAGTGCTTAAAAGGTATTCTCTAAGTTGGCACCAGAGTTGGGGAGTTTTGAGAGGTTTAGAAGCCTGGCCGTCAATACCCACAACAGTTACGGAGGCAAGGGAAACAGGCCCTTGAAAAGAAGGTAATGTGGAGTGGGTAGCCTCCGTATTGATTAAGAAGGGGACGGACTTACCTTCCACTGTGAGAGTTACTTAAAGCTCGGCATCTGTGATGGTCTATGGGGCTTCCGAGGCAATCAGGCAGCATCAGTCTTCAGCCACTAAGCTGAGAAGATCTGGGAAGGAGTCAGTCAGAGAGCCTTGGGCCAGAGTTCCAGGGGCTCTGGGAGTGGCTGCCAGGTGAGTTAGACAGTCCGATTTCCAGTGGGGTCCCGCACAGATGGGACTCAGCTTAGGAGGAATCCTGGGCTGCAGGCATTCCTTGGGGTGGTGGCCAGATTTCTGGCACTTGTAGCAAGCTCCTGGGGGAGGAGGTTCTGGAGGAACACCTGGCCACTGTGGTTTAGGCGTTTGGAAGTTCTTGTGTGCTGGACATGTGGCTAGGGTTTGTCTCACAGTGGAGGCAAGGAATTGCAACTCAGAAATATGTTGCTACTTGGCTGCCTCTACTCTATTATTGTACACCTTGAAGGTGAGGTTAATTAGGTCCTGTTGTGGGGTTTGAGGGCCGGAATTTAATTTTTGGAGTTTTATTTAATGTTGGGAGCAGATTGGGTAATAAAATGTATATTGAGAATAAGACGGCCTTTTGACCTTTTAGGGTCTAGGCCTGTAAAGTGTCTCAGGGTTGCTGCCAAATGAGCCGTGAACTGGGCTGGATTCTTATATTTGATGAAAAAGAGCATAAATGCTATCTGATTTGGGATAAAGAAAAAGGAGCATTAACCTTGATTAAGCTTTAGCTCCAGCTACCTTTTTAAGAGTAAATTGCTGGGCAGGTGGGGGAGGGCTAGTCACAGAATGAAACTGTAAGCCGGACCGGGTGTGAGGAAGGGAGGTGATAAAAGGATTATAGGGTGGAGGAGTGGCGGCTGAGGAAGAATTGGGACTTAGCTCGGCCTGGTGAGGAGGAGAGAGGTCAGATGGGTCTGTAGAAAAGGAAGATTAGAAAGACTCAGTGACGCTTGGGGTTGGGACTGGGGGTACAGGTGGGAGGGAAAGAGGGAAGATTTGGGACAAGTTGCATTGGGAAGAGACTAGCGAGGGACTGATGTGTAAAAGAATGCCTGGACGTCAGGCACCTTAGACCATTCACCTATTTTATGACAAGAATTATTTAGATCTTGTAGGATGGAAAAATTGAAAGTGCTGTTTTCCGGCTATTTGGAACTACTGTGGAGTTTGTATTGAGGTCAGGTGGCATTGCAGAAGAAAATAAGATGCTTAGATTTTAGGTCAGGTGAGAGTTGAAGAGGTTTTAAGTTCTTAAGAACACAGGCTAAGGGATAAGAAGGAGGAATGGAAGGTGGAAGCTTGCCCATAGTGAAGGAGGCAAGCCCAGAGAAAAGAGAGTAAAGACACAGAGAAGGGGTGGGGGGTTCTTGCCTTTCAGAAAAGCAGAGAAGGGGTCAGGGTGCAGAAATAAGGGGTTGGGGTGCAGAGATAAGAGGTTGGGGCACGGAAATAAGGGATCGGGGCACAGAGATAAGAGGTCGGGGTTCCTGCCCTTCCCCCAGAAAAGTGGGACTTGCCGCTAAGGGTAAAGGACCAAGGCAGGCATTCCTGCATGGTCTGACACCTCTGAAACCTGGGTGAATAATCAGAGAGGCGTCTCTGCAATGATTAAACACCAAGGGAAGGCTGCCTTCCTTAGTCCGTGACTGGTGCAGGAGTTTTGGGTCCATGGATAAAACGTGTCTCCTTTGTCTCTACCGGAAAATGAAAGGAATTGAAATTAAGAGAAGGGAGAGATTGAAGTGTGGTGCCAAGATTGAAAGGAGAAAGAGGTTGAGGGATAGTGAGGGAGGTTGGAGAAGAGAATAAAAAGAGGCCGCTTACCGGATTTGAAATTGGTGAGATATTTCTTGGGCTGGTCGGTCTGAGGACCTGAGGTCGTAGGTGGATCTTTCTTACGGAGCAAAGAGCAGGAGGACAGGGGATTGATCTCCTAAGGGTGATTCAGAAAATGCTTTTTATAGAGGCATAAACACCTAATTTGGACATTTTCAGGACACACAGTCCATGGGATAAAGTTGGATGGCATGGAAGAGACGGTACAGCAAAAAGTAATGGGTTAAGACAAAAGTCACATGCGGGGAGAATGAGAGAGGACAGAAACGACTGGGGAACAAATAAAGGCAGAGAAAAGAAGGGAGAACTAGAGTAATGTAATAAAGGAAGTCGGATTTCTAATACAACTTAACCTATGCCTACAACTACAAAGCTAGTGATATGGTACATGCAAAAATGAGCACAGAATTTTTTTTCTTAATGCACTAAGGGGGACTAAAGAAACATTTACAAAATATTTATTGGGGTTGCCCCAGCAGCGTACAGACAACCATGTTTGGCTGGGTCCTTCCCTGCCCAGACCTACTCCCCTTGGGGCGATGGAAGGAGGAGGCACTGTAGCAGCCTAGTTCTCTGTCCTTACAGTTGTTCATCTGCTTCCAGAAAATGGTACCTGAGATGAGCAAGGTCAGCAGACAAGAAGTGAGGTCAATGTCAGGTTTCCATGCCAGCAGCGGGAACTCTGGATACAGTGGAGAGTCACAGCTGGTCAAACCCTGAACCGCTTGCTCCTTGAAATGGCCAGAGAGGCCCATCCCAGAGCCATCTCATCATCTCTCCTCAGACAGGTGAACCTCTTCTGGTGGCGATGGAGTGGGGAAGAACAGAGATCAAAGCAAAACCAAACAAAATGAAAGCATAATTGTTACATATTTTTTTTCTCTTTTTACACACATGCATTATAATTTCTTATTAACTACTCTGAGTTCTTTCCTTACATTTCCCAAATTAAGGATCATCTTTGCTGGCAGAGATCTTTTCCCCAAATAAAACTGGGCACTTTCTTAAGAGTTCCAAGTTCAAGGTTAATGTTACGGTGTGTAGCTTGGCCTTTTTGAATGCTTGATGGAGAAAGCTAATCAGTGGATCTGTTGTCTCTAGGAAACCGAGAAGGAAAACAATCAGCTCTGTTCTCTCTGGGCCGAGGGAGTGAGCTGTAATGAGGGAGCACACGAACGCATTGGGCGCCCTCAGACCTGAACACACAGGTTAGCACCACCTACCTGGCTGACCTGGCTCACAGGTGCGCAGTTGCCAGGTAACGCTTGGTATCTCAGGGTGCCTTCAGAAGCCCAGCAGTTGGCTTGGGGAGGTGTGGCAAGGCCTGGGGCGATGGTGGGGGCAGGGCAGACGGAGTCACTATCAGGGCAGCTGGCAGCACCACTGCTCCTCACCTCTGTAGCAAGTGGAAACAAGCCGGCTCGCCCTGAAGGGCCAATCTTCTTCCTCAGCTGCCTGTGTTGTGAAATGGCTCTCTGATTAGAAACGAGCTTACAGATGCAGAAGGGAGAAAATAAAACCCTTGCTGTGCGTTATATAAAGCCCCCCCCCCCACACACACACATATACGTGTGTTTTACATAAATATAAATATAAAACACACATCTGTCCTTTGTAAAGTTATATTCTAAAAATTCCTCTCAAACTTGGGCAACTTTATAGAGCATGTTATCACATATGTGAAGGGCAAAATGATGTTTGGGAAGAGCGGCTGACTGGTTGAAAACACCTGGGTTCTAGCCCTAAATTTGCAAGTTTCTTGATTCCCCAGTGTTACTGGGGAGTCACTCCATCATTTTAGATTCACATGAAATCAGCCCAAATCCCTATGTGTCCTGAAAAACCCAGAATTCCCCTGAGTCTCTTTATGAGCTCTTGAGGGCTTGATTCCCTTGCCCTCTCTCTGGCCCCCACTTCCTTCTTGCACAGATATAATTAATTTCCATCCTTAGTTATCGCATGTCCATTGCATATGTTCTTCACACAGAATCTGCCTTTTCCTAAACTCTGGCAAATTCATAAATCTGGAACACCTTGTTCCCAAATAATGCCAGATGTATAAGAACTCCTCCCTTAAGCTAATGCTGGTTTCTCTTTTGGTGGTAGTAGCTGTTCCTGGTCAAGTTGTGTACTCTTTTGGATCTTTCTTTCATTCTACTTGATCAAGAAAGCTTTATGTGAGTGGATAGGCACAGTGTCACTGTGTAGAGCAGAATAGGTCATACATTGTGGTGGTCCTGGACTGCAATTAATTTGCAAAGATAGGCTCAATGTGTAAGAGTCAGTGTTTTTAGAGCTGGCCTCAGTAGGTTCGTTAGGTCCACAGAAGGGTGAATATTGGAAACCAGCTGCCCTCTCCGATCCATGGCCTGTCATTACAGCTGAGTCATTCCTGTGTAGAGTACTACTTTTTCACCCTAGGATAGGCATAGGTTCCTCAATCTGTCTTGGGTGAGGAAAAGATGAGTTATCTAATAAAGTTATGGGAAAGCTAACAGCTTGAGGTTAAGCAGAGGCAGCCAAGCTGTTTTCTTCCCACCTGGAATCAGGCAGGCTAACGGAGAAATCACGCAGGCCAACCTTCCTAGCCCAAGGGCTATCATTCTGCTTTATGTGTTTGAGTCATTGTGAGGAGAGAAAGATTTATAGGTGTTCTTTCAACACTTATTCAACAAATATTTATTGAACACCTACTCTTTTCTGAGCTCTGCAGTGTGTTCAGAAACCAGGGCTGCAAACAAGTCGTTCTTCCTTACTATCCTTGAACACTGCTCTTTTTAACTGCCTCTAGATCTAAGTATCAATCCATGTATTGATTGAATGCGTACATGTGTAAAGGCTCTTACAGGCTGACATTGTCAATATTTGCAAAGTCTAAGACTTGCAGACTTGGAGGCAGCTTATTTTCTGTGGGTATGTGCTTTCACTTATCTTAGAGTGCAGCCCAATTTGAGTTTATATTATACATTTTTTTTTTGAGATAGAGTTTCGCTCTTGTTACCCAAGCTGGAGTGCAATGGTGCAGTCTCGGCTCACTGCAACCTCCGCCTCTCAGGTTCAAACGATTTTCCTGCCTCAGCCTCCCGAGTAGCTGGGATTACAGGCACGCACCACCACGCCCAGCTAATTTTTTGTAGTTTTAGTAGAAACAGGGTTTCACTGTGTTAGCCAGGCTGATCTCGAACTCCTGACCTCAGGTGATCCGCCCGCCTCCGCCTCCGCCTCCCAAAGTGTTGGGATTACAGGCGTGAGCCACCGCGCCTGGTCACATTTTTTTTTTTTTTAAAGTTAAAACCAAACAAGCAGAAAACCTAACTCTCACACAGACTGAGCCCAAGACTGGGGAAAGGATGCTTTAAGGTATTTTTCAGAAGCCAAGACTGGGGAAAGGATGCTTTAAGGTACTTTTCAGAAGCCAAGTCAATGTGCTGCTGCATTGTGGTACTATAGAGTCTCAGTGTTGAATATGTATTTGATTTTTTTTTTTTTTTAAGTTGGAGTTTCGCTCTTGTTGCCCAGGCTGGAGTGCAATGGTGTGATCTTGGCTCACTGCAACCTCTGCCTCCCGGGTTCAGACAATTCTGCCTCAGCCTCTCAAGTAGCTGGGATTACAGGCACCTGCCACCATGTCCAGCTAATTTTTTGTACTTTTAGTAGAGATAGGGTTTCTCCATGTTGGCCAGGCTGGTCTTGAACTCCTGACCTCAGGTGATCTGCCTGCCTTGGCCTCCCAAAGTGCTGGGATTACAGTGAAAATAGGTTTTTTAAAGAAAAATGTAAATACTTGTAGAGTGATGTTAATGGTTCAGTAGAGGAAATTTTCCTATTTGATCATAACTAACTCCAGGGTCTATAATGTAGAGAGAGATGCCTAGTTCATTAATGAAATGCCATATTTGGCATGGAATGAGAAAATATGGCTCTTGGTACTAGTCATCACCAGTGATGTTATATCTCTAACGTGTGAATGAGGAAAATACAACCTTTGTAAAGCCTTTGGCACCCATCCAGAGGTTCATTCAGTGCCAGAGACAAGGGCTTGGGAGGAGAGCTCCTCTTTCTGATCATGCCAGCTCTGTTCAGGAGCACTGGAGTGGTACCACATGTCTTCAAGTGCAGCTCAGAGAGCTTGGTGGGTTTTCAGAAAGAATTTTGCCATGCTGATTCTAGAACAGTGTTATCCAACCTTTCAAAACTCAAAACTCCTATAATGCTTTCTCATTCTGTCTTCTAGAGAAGCCAAGCCAGCCAGAAATGTGTTGTTCAGCTATGGATGCTGTTACAAAGGCACCAGGAATATTAAATATGTTTTATCAAACTACTTATGACCCCCTACACAAACCTTTCAGAAACTCTGATGAGATGTTTCCCTTCACTGGGGGGAGTCATAGTCCTGTGTGCTATGGACATTCCCAGTTTACTCTTGTTCTGATGTAAATATTACTGTTGTATGTTCCTTGCACTCTCATATGTGGCTCAGTTTGAATGGCAAGGTGTATGGTCGCCTTATCTTTACCCTGGATCCTTCTCTCCCAACAGCTGAGAATAACTCATCCAGGGTTGTTGAATGGTGGAGGATCTTCCAAAATCAGCAGCTAGAAGGTCAAGAACCCTTCATGCCATACTAAGAAGTTTCATGCTAGGCAAAGAAGAGTGACAAGGTATTTCAACAGGTGAATGATGTGAGTAAATATTTGCTTCAAAAAAGTGTATTGTAAAAAACCATGTGAGAAGAAATGGGAACACTAGCAATGACCTTTGAAGAATTATACCTTTGTATCTGGGAAGTCTTGAGCTCAAATGAGAGAGAACTCTTACTGTGAGTGAATCGCAATTAGAGTCCTATCACCTCTACTTAAATCTCTCAAACGTAAACTATTGGAGTAACATTTCCTTGCTTCTCATCTTTCAATAAGGCTTGTGTGTGCTATTAACAAAATACCACAGCATCCCAGAGCAGGATGCCTTTCAGTGATGAATCAATTGATTCCCACATGGTAGTGTATAAATTGTTAACTGCTTCAGGATTCATAGGGATGAAAGATGCTTTATTTATTGTCCTTTGAGATGAAAGATTCATAATTTATGGCACTAGGATTACTATTTTATTTACTCTTGTGATGCTGAAATCACATTCTTTTCTAGTGATGGAACTGGAGAATCTCTTTTAATTTGTGGGCAAGTAGCTTATTAAAAGCTTCAGAGTTGGAGGGTTTGGCTACACAAAAGTGGGTGTTGTCTGAAGGAAGCAGTATGATGCTTTTGTTGCTAACACAAAGACTTTATTCTCCTGCTCACAAGCGTTAGTGAGATGTTAAACATGTGTGCATGATGTAAAGATGTTGGCTCTGATACGTGTTCATGTAGGTTTAAGGTTTAGAATGACATAATTAGGTACATTCTGTAAAAGTATCTTAAAATATCGCAGTTGTAGACTTCGCAGAGTTTTCTCTTCCAGTGGGTCCTGGACGTTTGTATGGCATACTTCTGTGTTCCTAGACAATCACATGTTTTCCAGCATCCAAAAATATCCACAACTTTGTGTTCAGGAAAATGTCCAGCGTCTTTTGTTGATAGAATCTTTAGAATTTCGTTGCCTGAAAATCTCTTTGTAGCTTTGCTGAAAAGGCTAGTTTAGTTCATTTGATTTCTTACTTTTAACTAAAAGTTGTGGCTCACTTCTTGGCAGCAAGGTTTGGGACAATTTCTTTAATTAAAGAAAATATTTGCCTTGTGTCGTCTTGCCTCAGAAGGCCTATGGGAGGCCATGTGTGGATTGGGGTGAGGTAGGAATGTTGGATAATCGTTTCTACCTGGTATTTGCACCAATACACTCTACCTTTGGTGGAACCAATATCATCTCGACATTTGAGGGATCACGGTAGTAAAATGTGTGGAAATAAAAGAGCAGGGTCAGGCTAGACAATAGCTTCTTTTTCCTTCTTTTCCCTGATGGAAAAGTGCTTTCCTTTAGACTGATGGCCAAATAGCAATACAGGTTGAGTATTCCTTATCCAAAATGCTTGGGATCAAAAGTGTTTTGGATTTCTGATTTTTTGTTTTGGATTTTGAAATATTTGAAAATGCATAATGAAATATCTTGGGGATGGGACCCAAATCCAAACATGAAATTCATTTATGTTTCTTATATAACTTATGCACATAAGCTGGGGTAATTTTACACAATATTTTAAATAATCTTGTGTATGCAACAAAGTTTGTAGATGAGGTCAGGTGTGCAATTTTCCACCTGTGGAGTTGTATCGGTGCTGAAAGAGATTGGGAGTTCAGAGCATTTCATATGTTGGACTTTCAGATGAAGGATTCTTAATTTGTAGTAGGAAAGGAAAGGGAGCTATAGACAGAGGGTCCCAGACACTGTTGGGTAATGTTGTATGAAGAACCGAGCAACAACTGTACAGAATACTCGGGAAAACAAATAGATCTAAAAATGATTACCAATTTGGTTGCATGATTCTACTTTATTGGGATGTAAATTTGCTTTCTTTTTTTTTTTTTTTTTTTTTTGAGACAGAGTCTCACTCTATCGCCAGGCTGGAGTACAGTGTCATGATCTCAGCTCACTGCAACCTCCTCCTTCTAGGTTCAAGCACTTCTCCTGCCTCAGCCTCCTGAGTAGCTGGGATTACAGGAGTGTGCCACCATGCCTGGCTAATTTTTGTATTTTTAGTAGAGACGAGGTTTCACCATGTTGGCCAGACTGGTCTCAAACTCCTGACCTCATGATCTACCCACCTCAGCCTCCCAAAGTGCTGGGATTACAGGCGTGAGCCACCACGCCTGGCCGTAAATTTATTTTCTTAACCAGAGTCAGTTTGGCATTTCTAAGAATGCTCTTTTGGAAATAGAGAAGGCATTACTAGAAACTGCAATTCCTTTGCCTTCCATCCCCAAAAGAGGGAAGTGTGACTTTAAAGAAAAATTCTATTTGACACTAGAAACAAATGAAGGAAAGCAAAAGCATAGCTAATAACTATCTTTATGTGTATGGAAAACTCTGGCTTCAGTTAAGGAGGACTAGCAATTATGTCTTCACTGAGGACAGAAATGGACTTCAACTAAATTGAGGGATTAGAATTAAGTTTAAGAAAGCCCTTTTACTCTGACTCCGTCCACTACTGATGTTAGGTTTTATACAGCTTGTTTGTCTGGATGTCTGTTGCTTTTGTTGTCATCATCATTGTACTTATAGTTGTTTCAGCAAAGGACAGATCTCTACCTATCTGGAATGACTTTAATAATGTATAATAGGCCGGGCGCGGTGGCTCACGCCTGTAATCCCAGCACTTTGGGAGGCCGAGGTGGGCGGATCACGAGGTCAGGAGATCGAGACCACGGTGAAACCCCATCTCTACTAAAAATACAAAAAATTAGCCGGGCGCAGTGGCAGGCGCCTGTAGTCCCAGCTACTCGGGAGGCTGAGGCAGGAGAATGGCGTGAACCCAGGAGGCGGAGCTTGCAGTGAGCCGAGATTGCACCACTGCACTCCAGCCTGGGCGACAGAGCGAGACTCCGTCTCAAAAAAAAAAAAAAAAAAAAAATGTATAATATTTGGCATTCAAACATATTCCTTTGCAAATAAGGGATTAAGCCTATATTTCCTTCACGTCACTTGGCTGCTACCAGGACAAGAACTTCAGTTCCTAAGCACCAACACCGAGGTGTTTTTTGTGCAGCAGACTCTGGGATCATTCACAGTAGCAAGAGATCAAGCTAAATAATTCTGGAGTCTTCTTCCTACTTTGGATATTTGAATCTAAAAAAAGATTTTACCTTTGCAAAACTTGAAATCATATTTATTAAATTTATTAAACGTATAAGTTATCTATGTCTTCAAAATGTGTAAGGCATAAATTTTTTACTTTAGTTTCTCATTGAGGGTTTAAAGAAAATTACCTAGTGTATTAATAAGGGTTCTCCAGGGAGAGAGAACCAATAGGATATATACAGATAGACAGATAGAGAGATAAGAGCGGATTTATTTGGAGAATTGGCTCAGGTGATTATGGAAAGTGAGAAGTCCCATGGACAGGCCATCTACAAGCTGGAAACCCTGGGATGCCATTAGAGTGGCTCCGTCTAAGTCTGAAAGCCTCAGAACCAGCGAAGTCAGTGGTGTAAGTCAATGGTGCAAGAATCAAGGACGGGGGTTGGGAGGGAGGGCAAGGAGGCACTGGTGCAAGTCCTGGAGTCCAAAGGCCAGGGAAACTGGAGTTCCGTTGTCCAAGGGCAGAAGGGCATCTCAGCTTCAGTAGAGAGAGTGAGCAAATTCTCCTTTCCTCTGCTTTTGTTCTATCTGGACCCTCAGCCAATGGAATGGTGCCTGTCCACATTGGGGTGGATATTCCTTACTCAGTCTACTGATTCAAAGGCCAATCTCATCCAGAAACACCCTCACAGACACACCCAGAAATAATGCTTTACCAGCTAACTGAATATACCTTAATCCAGTCAACTTGACACCTAAAATCAACCATCATACATAATATCTTTTTCTTTCCTTCTTTTGTGTGTGTGTGTGTGTGTGTGCCTTATAAGTGTGCAAAATGTGCCTCTGGAGTATAAAGTGAAAGTGTTTGCTTGTTGCTTTGGAAACTTTATATGGCTGTTCAGAATGGCACCTTGTCATTGCCAGGTCAATAGAGTTGCTTTAAATATAGCCATATATTATTAACGCTGTGACAAATACCTTTGTGTTTTATCACTTGTGATGAATGTTTCATTTCATTGGGATTGATTCTAATTCTGGAAATTAAGTGCTCACCCAAGAGAGGCACATAGCATCTTTTCTTGAAAAAAAAAAAAAAAATTACTCCATAAGAGAGAAGATCTGCCTAGTCCTGCTTTCCCAAAGACCTAAAGTTATCTCAAGAATAAATAACAACATTCTTTTTCTTTTCTTTTTAAAAATCTCTGCAGGGTGTAAGAAATACTTACCTTCTTCCTTATACCCTGGTCGTCTGAAGGGCTTGGCTTTAGAATGACAGAATGGTAGAACATTAGAACTAGAAGGGATTTTAAGGGACATTAGAACTAGAAGGGACTTAGCCTAGTCCCTTCATTATACAGATGAGAAATACAAGGCCCAGAGAAATAAGGTGACTTGTCTGAGGTCATGTAATTTAATGGAAGTAACAAAACTTGAAACTTATTTCTGGTTTACTTCATTACCATTTTTTACTTATAAAGGGGTTTTTTTTTAAGCACATGTTTTACCTGTCCTAGAAAGTAGGAAAAATATTGTTGCCATTAAGGTTAAGCAAAGCAGAGACACTGAGAGATCAAGCAATTCAAAGTCAAGGTCAACAGATACTCAGTAACAAAACCTGTAACAGTAATGTATACACAAGGAGAGAAGTCTGCGTGTAAATTATAAGATACATTTGGGCTACAAGTGTGGGTTTTTAGGACCAGTACAGATTGAGAAAATTACTAATTGTTGTATTCTCCCCTACATTGTGCCTTTAGCCCTAAAGCCATATTGAAAACTGAAACTGAGCTATTAATACATAAACCCTAAAAGAAATTGAAATAGAGGTGGGTACATGTTTTCTGGCTTGTCTATAGTAAGATCTCCCAAGGACCTGATTATCACCTACAATACCAAAGATAATATTATCCCTTATTTTTGGTGAACTGTCCACCTACTTTTTGCTATAATTTTGCAGCATTCACTTGGACCCTCTGACAAAACAAGGGAGAAACAAACATAGGATCTGCTCATTTGCAACAGTTGCTGTCCTAGGTCTACTCCCCACAGCCATTATAAACAAGGAGCAGGGATGAAGGAAACCATTAGTTGGAAAAAGGGATCACTTGTGATGTTCAGACCTAAGAACATACAGATTACTTGGTGTTTCTTTCGAACATAAAGCTATTCCCTGATGTGTCTGCCCTGTCTGGCCCTGTGTCTGTGATAACTCCCTTAGGAAGACCTCTGTTTGCAATGCAGAGGTCTGCAGTGTTACATCAGTTGCAGCAGAAGCCCCCTGGTAGGCAGAAATGGATCAAGAATGTTCTTGTGCAAGTAAATTTCCCCACCCATTCAGCTTCTAAACGTCGTGATTACCCTGTCATTTCTACTTTCCATTAATGAGTGTATATTAATGGCATAAGGCCAAAGTTGGAATTGGGATAGATCCTAGATTATTTTAATTAATTACTTACCAATAATATTTTTTCAGTTGTCTACAATAAACTGGCATTTTACACACACACACACACACACACACACACACACATTTTTAAATTAAAAGCTCACAGTTCTGGAGTAGATATAGTTCCCATTTAAATGGAAGCTCACAAAGGGAACTTGGCCAAATTCCCATAGCCAGAGTCGAATATATAAGATCACCATTTATTGCAGTTGCCCTGGATAATTATTAGTGGACATCCACTTTACTCTCAATACTAGGTTTGGTCAATACATTGTATAGTCACCCTAATTAATTAGCACCAGAATTGATTTGAAGCAACATTGTGAAGCAGGAGGAGTCCGTGCGCCTTTCTTGCATCATCTGTCAGGTCACCTCTGTTCCTTTCTCCTGGGGATGTACTTTTGCATCTCCTGGGTCGTTTAACCTCTGTACTATTTTCGCTTATTCTGTCTTGGCTGGTTATCAGTAGGTTGCTGCTGAATGTTGGTGAAACTATATTCCTATTGGCCTTCTTCATCCATAAATCAGTCAAGAGTTCTCAAGCTTGTTGCTCTTCAAAACTCAATTCAGCCTTCCCAGAATGATATGAAAGCTTTTGCTTATGAAGCAGTTATTATCTCTTGTCATTGGGGCTGTATGTGATTTCTTCTTGGTGCTTCTACACAATTTTATAGATGACATTCCTGCTAGGATTTGTAATACCGTATAACCGTATAGTAATTATGTACATACATCTCTTTATCTCTTTCTAAAACATATATTTAAATTTATTTTTAATTGTGTTAAAATATATACAACATAAAATTTGCTATATTAACCGTTTTTAAGCATACATTCCAGTGGTATTAAGAAGATAACTTGGGGCTGCACGCGGTGGCTCATGCCTGTAATCCTACCACTTTGGGAGGCCAAGGTGGGCAGATCACCTGAGGTCAGGAGTTCCAGACCAGCCTGGCCCATATGGTGAAACCCCATCTCTACTAAAAATACAAAAATTAGCCGGTGTGGTGGTGCATGCCTGTAATCCCAGCTACTCAGGAGGCTGAGACAGGAGAATCGCTTGAACCTGAGAGGCGGAGGTTGCAGTGAGCCGAGATCGCGCCACTGCCTCCAGCCTGGGCAACAGAGCAAGACTGAATCTCAAAAAATAAATAAATAAATAAATAAAAGAATATGATAACTTGGTTGTATTTTTATCTTTCCTACAATATTATAAAACTGTGGAGAGCCAGGATAGTGCTGGATGCATTCTTAGCGTAGCAATGTGCCTGAACTCAAATAATTAGTCGATGAAGTCTTGATGAATAAATGGAGGAAATCATGTTTCTCTACTGCTTTCTCTTGTTTCCTCAATTCCTGTAACTTATTTTC
The DNA here is from genome assembly GCF_029281585.2 of Gorilla gorilla gorilla. NCBI lineage: Eukaryota > Metazoa > Chordata > Mammalia > Primates > Hominidae > Gorilla > Gorilla gorilla. The sequence continues at coordinate 37,237,323 of NC_073229.2, read as the reverse complement.
TTTCTTTCTTTCTTTCTTTCTTTCTTTCTTTCTTTCTTTCTTTCTTTCTTTCTCTTTCTTTCTTTCTTTCTTTCTTTCTTTCTTTCTCTCTCTCTCTCTCTCTCTCTCTCTCTCTCTCTCTTTCTTTCTTTCTTTCTTTCTTTCTTTCTTTTTTTATACGGAGTCATGCTCTGTTGCCCAGGCTGGAGTGCAATGGCATGATCTCGGCTCACTGCAACCTCTGCCTCCCAGGTTTAAGTGATTCTCCTGCCTCAGCCTCCCTAGTAGCTGGGATTATGGGCATGTGCCACCACGCCTGGCTAACTTTTGTATTTTCAGTAGAGATGGGGTTTCACTATGTTGGTCAGGCTGGTCTCAAACTCCTGACTGAGGTGATCCTCCCACCTCAGCCTCCCAAAGAGCTAGGACTACAGGTGTGAGCCACCGTGTCTGGCCCAATTCCTGTAACTTTCTGATTGCTGACTCTTTGCTAGGACTTTTGGTATCAACTTTGCTTTCCTCTTCAGCTTCTGAGGGTTCCCTGGTTCCCATTATATTTTGGGTCTTCTGTTTTACCACATTTCCTAGTATGTATATTGTTATGATCCTTGTCTTCCTAGCTTTGAATCTACTGTGTACCCTGACTTTGTGGAAGTTCCAACTGCTTTAATACCCAGACTATCCTGGAGATTAGTACTGCTCACCTGTTTGGCCTGCTTTGACCTCTCATATCTGTCCAGACTCTAATTACCTTTGTTCTTTTTGCAAGATCTGATCTTGGAGTTAAAAGACCCGGGTTTGAATCCAAATTCTGTATCCATCTAGCTTCACAACCAGTAAAATTTAGCTTCTTTGAGCTCACATTCCACATCTGTGAAAAGCAGGTAATAACAATATCCTCTTCCCAGGAATGAATGAAATAATACATGTAGGAGAATTTTGCAAATCAACATTAAGCTGCTTCTGCTACATTTAAAATTAATGGCAACAAAAATCAACTTAAGATGGATTAAGGACTTAAATCTAAGACCTGAAACTATAAAAATTCTGGCACAGTGGTTCACGCCTGTAATCCCAGCACTTTGGGAGGCCAAGGTGGGCGGATCATGAGGTCAGGAGATCGAGACCAGCCTGGCCAATATGGTGAAACCCCGTCTCTACTAAAAGTACAAAATTAGCCGGGCGTGGTGGCAGGCACCTGTAATCCCAGCTACTAAGGAGGCTCAGGCAGGAGAATCGCTTGAACCCGGGAGGCAGAGGTCACAGTGAGCCAAGAGTGCACCACTGTACTCCAGCCTAGGCAACAGAGTGAGACTCCATTTCAGAAAAAAAAAAAAAAAAAATCTAGAAGATAACATTGGAAAAACCCTTCTAGACATTGGCTTAGGCAAGGATTTCATGACCAAGATCCCAAAAGCAAATGCAATAAGAACAGAGATAAATAGCTGGAACTTAATTAAACTAAAGAGCTTTTGCATGGCAAAAGGAACAGTCAGCAGAGTAAACAGACAACCCACAGAGTGGGAGAATATCTTCACAATCTCTACATCTGACAAAGGACTAATATCCAGAATCTACAATGAACTCAAACAAATCAGCAATTTAAAAACAAACAGTTCCATCAAAAGTGGGCTAAGGACATGAATAGACAATTCTCAAAAGAAGATATACAAATGGCCAACAACATATGAAAAAATGCTCAACATCACTAATGATAAGGGAAATGCAAATCAAAACCACAATGCGATACCACCTTGCTCCTGCAAGAATGGCCATAATCAAAAAAATTTAAAAAAACAGTAGATGATGGCATGGATGCAGTGATCAGGGAACACTTCTACATTGCTGGTGGGAATGTAAACTAGTACAATTACTATGGAAAATAGTGTGGAGATTCCTCAAAGAATTAAAGTAGAACTACTGTTTGATCTAGCAACCCCACTCCTGGGTATCTACCCAGAGGAAAAGAAGTCATTATACGAAAAAGATACTTGCACATGCATGTTTATAGAAGCACAATTTACAATTGCAAAATTGTGGAAGCAACCCAAATGCCCATCAATCAATGAGTGGATAAAGAAACTGTGGTGTGTGTGTATATGTATATATATATATGCATATATATAAAATATATATATGATGGAATACTACTAAGCCATAAAAAGGAATGAATTAATGGCATTTGCAGCCACTTGGATGAGATTGCAGACTATTATTCTAAGTGAAGTAACTCAGGAATGGAAAACCAAACATTGTATGTTCTCACTGATACGTGGGAGCTAAGCTATGAGGACGCAAAGGCATAAGAATGACACAGTGGACTTTGAAGACTTGTGGGGAAGTGTGGGGCAGGGCAAGGGATACAAATAGGGTGCAGTGTATACTGCTCAGATGATGGGTGCACCAAAATCTCACAAATCACCACTAAATAACCTACTCATGTAACTTAACACCACTTGTACCCCAGTAACCTATGGAAAAATTAAAACAAATGAACAGGATATCACTGCTTTGCACCAGTCACAAGGAGATTCTTAAACACAAAAAATCTTCCTTAAACCACAGTGACAACACTCTCCTCAAGCAAGGAGTGAAAACATTAGGATTTGGCATACCGTCTTAGTTAGATAGCCAACTCTGAACTAGATCATCTTTGGAACCAGTTACAACTGCTGTTTTATAGTTTGCTAAATTTAGATATGTGAGATGCATCGAATTAAACCCTGAATGTTCTGTAAACTTAGTGTTTGGAAATATTTTAAAATCAGTTTCTTAGAATTTTAAGCAATTCTGGATTGTTGAAGGCTGGCAATATATTTGTTACAACATGTAATGAGTGCAAAAGTTACAAACGAAGGATTGTCTTACCCATAAATATTGGTCTGAAACAGCCTTTAGAAACAGGTTAAAAACAAAGAGAACTTAAGAAAAAGGCAGACGCAGCAGTGCCTATTTTGAGTAAAAAAAAAAATGGTATTAAAATTTCAGACAAACAGGTCTAAAAACCTGAGGGAAATATGCCAATTGGGATATGAAAATATTTTTCAAATTTTATTTGTTTTATACACAAAGTGGTCCAACTATGTTTTTGTTTCATAAAATCACACATTTTCCAAGCTCACACCATTGGTATCTTCTATAAAAGAAGAATATTTCTTTTAAGAATGTTACTCTTTTTTACTTTATGGGCAGGTTTTAGAGATTATGATCAAGGGAGTTGCTTCTAGAAAATATTAAACAATGAGAAAATCTCACACTACCAATTATTATTAGAGATACTAAGATGCTATATTTATACTAAAGAGTTTGAATATTTTCTCTAACTTGTATTTTTTAAAGTACTTTTGAATGTTGATCTCTAGTTGAAAATGTGTTTGAAATGTACTCTAAGCTAAAGTGGTTTAAAAGGTTTTGAAATTTGGGAGCTGATAGCAGTTGTGTTATAAATATCTCATCTAGTACAGATGTGACTAATACCTTTTGCTCTGTTGTACTGTTTCATAAATCAAAATTCTACCTCCTGATAACAGTATGTTGCTTCAAGCTTGCTAAGTAATAGCTGAAAATCTTTGAAGAACTTGTGTAAGGGTTGGAAAATGCTCACTGGAGATCTGCAGATTTCTGGAAGCCCTGTGTTCTATTCAAAATGGTCAAAGAGAGTTAGAGAATCACCAAACTGACTGTGGCACATGCAGCTTTGCGGATACTTCAAATATTTATTTTTAATCCATGACTTTGCTAGTTCCCATGCTATTCATATCCTTTTAGCAGTAAATCAGTTAAGCACGATTGATGAAGAAGAAGCATACAGATTTAAGGAGGCCTATACTGGAAGATGTAATTGGGTTGGCAAACTTTTTTCTATAAAGGGCCAGATAATAAATATTCTTGGCTTTAAAGATCAGATGATCTCTGTTGCAGCTACTCAATTCTGCTGCAGTTGTGCAAAAGCAGCAGCAGACAATATATGAACACATAAATGTGGCTGTGTTCCAATGGAACTTTATGAGAACAGGCAACAGGGCAGATTTGGCCTGTGGGCTATAATTTACTCACACCTGTTCCGAGCAATAGCTTTGTGATTGCTTTAAAATATTTTACCAAGTTTTCTCCTTAGATAGAATTCAGTCCAACACAGAAGATCATAGAGATGTTAATCATCATTAAAACTCAAGATAGGAACTCAGACTGATTGCTGTAGCTGAAAGAGTTGCTTTGGGATATGTAACTGATTCCCTTTCTAATCCCACAGGCTTTATTCAGAGCAAATAAACAGCTGAGGTGAGAAATTAAACTCAGAAGACAATGTGACCCTTTGCTTCTTGGATGAGTCTCAAAGTCTATCTTCTGAGTGTAATTACTGAAGAGTTGACTATATATGGATAGGTTGTCTGTGAACTAAACAGAGACTATGGTCAAAATCCAGGAAAAATGTTGTCGGATTCTGGGATTTGAGGCTTCTCAATGCCAACTAGCTGACAAGTCACTCTGTTAATCTCACCTCCTTTTCCTGTAGTTTGAATTTAACCATTTCTCAGCTTGTTCAGACATCTAGAGAAAGAAAAGAAAGGAGAGACAGCTAAAACAAATAATTAAAGATCACTTTGGAAGAACAGAAAGTGAAGAGGCAGAAATGATTAAGAAAAAATGAATGATGGGGAAATTGACAATTTGAATTATTATTTTTTAAAAATGCAATGCTCTAGGTAAAATTTCTAAATAGTTGGAATTATCTTTGGCACCATTACACCCATCTCCTCTCACTCTACCTCATCATTTCCAGCACCCAGGGCATTAGTGCCACTTGTTGGGCCCTGAAAGTTTCTCCTTGCCATAGCTCGGGTTTCCATCTCCCAGTGTCTTATTTCGTTCCCCTGTTTCTTCTCATCAAAACTTTCAGATAATCTTAGCTAGCCTCTAGAGGAAGGAGAATTTGTTTTAACTAATTTTTAGACCAATGTGAAAATGACTGATATTTTCCTATACACATTAATCTATAACTTGTAATACTCAAAGTGTAGGGAGATAATTTTAAGCGGAGACTAATTCCTTAAATGACACCAAATAAGCCATTACCTGCTCAGTACAGGCATCTGCTGGCAACACTGATTACAAAAAGAAAAGTGCAAACGGTGAAACTATTATAGCCCGAGAGTCAACTGACTTGGTGTCATCAAGTTCTCTAGACTTTGAAGATCACCCTTTATTTTAATATCCAAATATGTTGGCACAAGACTCTATCCCTGCCTTAGTTAGCTTGGGCTGCCATAATAAATGTCATAGAGTAGGTGACTTAAACAACAAACATTTATTTCTCACAGTTCTGAAAGATGAAAGTCCAAAATCAGGTGACCAGAATGGTCTAGTTTCCGGTGAGGGCCCTTTTCCTGGTTTGCAGACCTCCACCTTCTCCCTGTGTCCTCACATGGTTGAGAGAGAGACCATCTCTGTCTTGTCTCTTTCATATAAGAGCATTAATTCCATTCATTATACCCCAAAGCCCCACCTCCAAATATCATCACATTGAAGATCAAGGCTCCAACATAAGAATTTTGGAGGGTATACAAACATTCCATCTATAGCAACACTGTATAAAGTTTTGAAACTATTACTGATATTATTGTGGATTTCAGGGAGATTTATATCTGTTTATTGGACCACACAGTAATTTTCTTCTTAATCATCACTCTCAGTACTTGAAGATTCTTTCTCTTGCTGTCTGACTCTTCCCTATGATGGACACCACCCTAATTTCTTCATTCTCTTATGCATAGCTACAGTAAAATCCATGTGGACATTAATTTATTATCAGGCATTACAGTCTCAAAAATTTATCAGCCATTGCTGAAAATAGGGCATCAGCTTCCTCTCTTCTTAAGGCCTTTAACTTGGCACTAGGGCTCTTTCTTTACCTAGCTCATCTTCACATTTATCATTATTTATTTATTAATTTTAATTTTCTCTCCAGGCTCTTCATCCACTCTTTCTTCCTGTTTTGTTTTGTTTTGTTTTTGGGACAGCGTCTCACTCTGTCGCCCAGACTGGAGTGCAGTGGCATGATCTCGGCTCACTGCAACCTCCGCCTCTCAGGTTCAGGTGGCTTTCCTGCCTCAGCTTCCTGAGCAGTTGGGATTACAGGCAAATACCACCATGCCCGGCTAATTTTTGTATTTTTAGTAGAGACGGGGTTTCACCATATTGGCGAGGCTGGTCTCGAACTCCTGACCTCAAGAGATCCACCCGCCTCGGCCTCCCAAAGTGCTGGGATTACAGGTGTGAGCCACTGTGCCTGGCCGATCCTTGGTGTTTTTTTCCACTCTGCTTTGCATAGAAATTAAGTTTTTTTTTAACCCTCTTTTAAGGGTAGAAAGTGCCCTTTTTGTTCACACATGCACTCAAAACGATCACTGAAGTACTTTCTTATATGTAGAACCTTTTCCCAAAATGAATACTATCACCATAGAATGAAAAAGCAAATGCAGTCAGTTCTTTGTTATACAGCAATACTTCCCCCATTTCCTGCTGTATCTAATTATTGACTATCTAGTAATCTTCAAGCTGCAAATGCATTTGCTTTGAAATCTCTAGTACTTCAAATTGTTTTCTACTCTCTTTCTCTTGAAGTTCCTTTGTATTTTGGCTTGGGGTAACGTTGCACTTGCTTGATTCTTTTAATTCATTGAGCACTTCTTTTCTCTTTAATTTCTGCGTTCTTTTTCCTTATGCTCATCTTAGTTAACAGAACCCAAGGTGTAGATTAAAATATGAGTTGTAGTCTGGGAAAAGAAAGTTCATAGGAGGTGGCAGAAAGGGTCCCAGAGCCAGCAGAGAGAGAGATTACCTCTCATTTGTCTCTTTCATGTACAACTCATTCATTCAGGGATAAATGAGTTGATTTAGTCATTTTCTCTGACCACTCCCACATTAGTTAAAAATATACAACTAAATATATTTTTGACTATGTGTTTTACTTTTTAAATAATTGCCTTAATTATCAACTCCTTCTGCTCTTGTTTTCCTTTTCACTTGCCTATTTGCTACTGGTATGAAGCATTCAATCATTCAAGTTGGAAAAATTGTCATTATTGTAGGAAGTTTTGTCTCCTTTGTGCCTAATATGTATACAACAGCCAGGTCCTTATCACATTTTCATTTCTAGCATCTCTCACTTCTATCTTTTCCTTTACATTTCCGTTGCCAGCCCCCTAGTCCATTCCTGTATTATTTTCAACTTCTCTCGTTACCCATAGAGACATGAATAAAATGTTTCCTATTCTCCCAGTAGTGAATAAATGGAATGGACCCTGGAAACTTGGTGAGAGTAGTGTGTTTCACTGTAAATTTTTTAGTATTACACAGTTGTTCTATTACTTTGAAGCAATTATATCTGATAATGATTTGTAATGGGATACAGGAAAATTTATCTGAACTCTTCTCCCAAGTAATTGGTGGGCCTTGCATTGGGTCCCTGCTGGGCTTCAGGAAGTTGGGTTTTGTATGGAAGTGGACAGGGATGACTCTTAGCTGCAAGGTGTAGAATAAACTAAAAATAAAAATTTGGGTGAACACAAGCTATGGAACCAATTAAGTCTGAAGGGGCAGGCCAAAAGTCAAAAACCAGCAAGAACCAGATCCTAAAAAACTAGAGTAGTTGAGGATAGAGTAACCAGATTCTGGAGAAATTCCTGGAAATTATTAGTACATGGAGAGAAGGGAACTTTTCTAGGTATTGGGCGCCTCAACTCTATACAGGTGGAGGGCAGTGTAGTTAAAGATGCTGAGCACATCTAGATGGGAATGGAATGCTTTGGGATCACAGTATTAAAATCTAAAAATAGTTGAGGACAGTTATGAGGGCTTAGAAATAAAAAAGATGCCTCTAGCCCTTACTCCTTCCATAAGGTCATCTTCAAGGTAATCAACACCTCATTGTATATATTCAATTAGTCACAACTTTCATTGTCACAGGGAGTTACAATTGGATATTGAAACTTATTATTTGTAATACTATGTACTTTAAGTTACTAATGAATACATTTAGTTTGAAAAGTAATTTTTTTTGCCATATTTAAAATCTCTCTGCCTTAACAAAGTTCATAAAGTTAAAAAACAAACTTCCCAGTAGACTACCAGCTGTGGTAGAATACAAATTAATGAAATTAGAAAACCAAGAATGTCAGGATATAAACTCAGCCAACTGCAAAAATAAAATGTGATTATAAAAAGCATATTTTCTGTCCTCCAAAAATTGTATGAAATCAAAGTCTGTGCAAATTAATTAGAAATCCCGTATGACCGGTTATAGAAACATGTGGAGAATCCACAGGGCTGTTTTGGGAATGTGCCCAGTGTGGGAGAAGGCTCCAGTTTGGGGGTGTGGTGGTTGATGACCTGTTGCTCAAAGTCACACAGAGTCTCAAGTATATGATGACTTTTGGTTGCAAGGAGCAGAAATGGAAATCACTTAAAAAAATGTGAATCTATTGTAAGAATACATGTAGCCTGGAACTGAAATCAGAAATCCATCAGATACATGGCAGTATTAGGGTCTCATTATCTTATTATCTTTTCGGTCATGTATTTATTCTATTAGTAATTCATGAATACTAATGCCATTCTCTGTTCTAGTCAATGAAGATGCAACAAAAAATAATACAATTAAGGGCCCTTTGTCTCTCATGTACTTTTTTCTGGTAGGAGGAGATAGACAATGAAAAAGGAAAAAATCTAATTTAGCAGAAGGGAAGCAGAGGCCAATGGGTTAGGGCATGACTCGGAAGATTCTAATGTAGATTGGATAGTAAGAGAACAAGTGCCATATAAGCTAAGTTCTGAATAATGAGAAGCAGCCAACCATGCAAGGAGATATATTCCAGGTAGAAGTTATAACAAACACAGTTATTCAAGACAGGAAAGACAATAACAACAACAAAATCAGAAAGCAGTATGATTGGAGTGTAAGGAGCAATGGAGAGAATAGACAGAGTGAGATGTGGGAGACAGACAAATGTCAAGTGTATTGCAGCCTTTTGTCAGAGGAAAGACGCTTGAGTTTTCTAAGAAGCTGTGGGAAATCATTGCAGGGTTGTAGAGAAGTAGTACACGCTAATTCTTTTACCTCCTTTCATGACTCATAGGGCCCCAGTGATAGCAACAGTGCTTCTTACTGTTCATCTTCTCTGTTTCCTTCTTTGAGCATGGCCGTATTCTCTACTCAGAGTTCTAGAGCAATGCAAGTAATTGACTAGCTAATGAATTACCTTTAATCAGGCTACCCTATGAGTTGCTGGATGAAATATGGATGGGCCTTCCTGGATCCAGTGTTAAGAATTGGTATAATTAGTAGCCATATCTGTGAAGAGGAAAATTAGTTGCTTCTATGAGCTAGAAGCTCAGGACAAGGACATATCAATTAGAGAGGGCAGAGGCAGGAACTGGAGACTAATGTGCCTGCAGTTCTTCTGTACTCTTAAAATTAAACTACAAGCCAATTGGAAGTAATTGAAGTAAAATACATACAATTATTGTGTATGACATTACATAATTATATTATGTATTTAATAATCCAAAATTAAGATTTATATTTTATATAAATTCTATATAATTCTATACAAAATTAATAAATTATATTTTATATAAATTCCATATACTTTATAGTCTACAGCATGTATTTTCTTAGAAAATAGGAATGATGAATTATGTTAAATCAGACCCAATTTTGTTGGCTCTAGAGGCATGTCTGGCAATATGGCTGGAAGAGCTTAGTTCATGGTTTGTAGTCCTTGATGGAAATGCCTCTGTGCATCTTCTTGGCAGCTCTGAAGATAATCTGCCCATATACATCTGGTATATTGCTGTGAAGCATTGCACTCATAGCTTCTAAAACACCTGTTGCTTGTTACGTTTCTTGATGAGAAGCAAATAGTTTAAATTTTATCTTATCCACACATTTTTGACATATTTTAGAGATGCTGGGTCAATCTCCTCTGCTTCAGGTGAATCTAACACTCATGGAATAATAAGATATCCTTAAGTTACAAAGACAGATGGTGGCAAACCCAAGAATAGAACCTGGGCTTTCATTAGCCATTCAGTGATTTATATACATCATGTCTGGAGATGGGGAAGTGAATGGGAAAAAAATCAGTTAATGCAGCATATAGGAAAACAAGTGTAGAAATTGCATCATTTGAGAAGAATTGATGCTAAGGATAATTAACAGAAGAATAACACATTGAGAAGAGAGACAAAGGTATGGAAATGCGAAAAGTGAGTGTAATAAAAGGGAAGTATCCAATATTGAAAACTAGGCAATCTGATCTGTAAATCATCTTGAAGTCAATGAAAACCCATTAGGCCTCAAGAGAATTTTTCATATTGCAATGTTTCAACTAGCTTGATTTCTTTGAAGGACTTCTGTCATGAAACTTAGAAGTAATTATATACAAATATACTGTGTAAAAACTTACATATATTATATCAAGAATTTTCTTCGCTGTAGTTCCATATCTAACTTAAATGCCATGGGGTTGATTTATCTATCATTGCCTGAGGGTTTCCAAAATATGATGAGTAAAGAGTAAAGCACATTTATTAACCAGGAGAGCTACACGCTTGAACCAGTTTTTGTCCAAATCCTGTGGGATGATTGAAGCTCAGCATTTACCTGCAAATTCTTCTTTGTTTTTACTGTGTTTTATTCGTTTCCTCTTAGGGCAGCAGTCCCCAACCTTTTTGGTACCAGGGACTGGTTTCATGGAAGGCAATTTTCCATAGCCCATGGAGGAGGGGATGGTTTTGGAATGATTCAAGTGCATTACATTTATTGTGTACTTTATTTCCATTATTATTACATTGTAATATATAATGAAATAATTATACAACTCACCATAATATAGAATCAGTGGGAGCCCTGAGCTTGTTTTCCTGTAGCTAGACACTCTTATCTCGGGGTGATGGGAGACAGTGACAGCTCATCAGGCATTGGATTCTCATAAGGAGTGCACAACCTAGATCCCTCACATGCACAGTTCACAATAGAATTTGTGCTATTTTGAGAATCTAATGCTACCCCTGATCTGAGAGAAGGTGGAGCTTAGGCAGTAGTGTGAGCAATGGTGTATTAGTCTGTTCTTGTGCTGCTAATAAAGACATGCTGAGACTGGGTAATTTACAAAGAGATTTAATTGACTCACAGCTCCACATGTCTGGGGAGGTCTCACATTCATGATGGAAGGTGAATAAGGAGCAAAGTCACATCTTACATGGCAGCAAGCAAGAGAACTTATGCAGGGGAACTCCCATTTATAAAACCAGGGCATCTTGTGAGACTCATTCACTATGATGAGAACAGTATGGGGGAAACTGCCCCCATGATTCAATAATCTCCACGTGGGGATTATTACAATATGAGGTGGGATTTGGATGGGGACACAGCCAAACCTCATCATTCCACTGCTGGCCCCTCCCAAATCTCATGTCCTCACATTTCAAAACCCAATCATGCCTTCCCAACAGTCCCCCAAAGTCTTAACTCATTTCAGAATTAACTAAAAAGTCCACAGTCCAAAGTCTCATTGGAGACAAGGCAAGTCACTTCTGCCTATAAGCCTGTAAAATCAAAAGTAAGTTAGTTACTTCCAAGATACAATGGATATACAGGCATTGGGTAAATGCTCCCATTGCAAAGGGGAGAAATGGGCCAAAACAAAGGGGCTAAAGGCTCCAAGCAATCCAAAATCTAGTTGGGCAGCCAAATCTTAAAGCTCTGAAATGATCTCCTTTGACTCCGTGTCTCACATCCAGGTCATGCTAATGGAAGAGGTGGGTTCCTATGGTCTTGGGCAGCTCCACCCCTGTGGCTTTTCAGGGTACGGCCTCCCTCCTGACTGCTTTCACAGGCTGGAGTTCAGTGTCTGTGGCTTTTCCAGGTGCATGGTGTAAACTCGTGGTGGATCTACCTTTCTGGGGTCTGGAGGATGGTGACTCTCTTCTGACAGCTGCATTAGGCAGTACACCAGTGGGCACTCTGTGTGGGGGCTCCAACCCCACATTTCCCTTCTGCACTGTCCTAACAGAGGTTCTCCATGAGGGTCCCAACCCTGCAGCAAACTTCTGCCTAGACATCCAGGTATTTCCACACATCCTCTGAAATCTAGGCAGAGGTTCCCAAATCTCAGTTCTTTAATTCTGTGCACCCGAAGACTCGACACCACATGAAAGATGCCAAGGCTTGGGGCTTGCACCCTCTGAAGCCATCGGCTGAGCTGTACCTTGGCCCCTTTTAGCCATGTCTAGAGTAGCTGAGATGCAGGGCACCAAATCCCTAGGCTGCACAGAGCCGGGGTGGGGGGTCTGGGCCTGGCCCATGAAACCATTCTTTCCTCCTAGGCCTCTAGGCCTGTGATGGGAGAGGCTGTTGCCAAGACCTTTGACATGCCCTGGAGACATTTTCCCCATTGCCTTGGTGATTAACATTTAGCTCCTTGTTATTTATGCAAATTTCTGTATCCAGCTAGAATTTCTCCTCAGAAAATGGGTTTTTCTTTTCTATCGCATCGTCAGCCTGCAAACTTTTCTGCTCTGCTTCCCTTTTAAACATCAGTTCCAATTCTAAACCATATCTTTGTGAATACATAAAACTGAATGCTTTTAACAGCACCCAAGTTACATCTTGAGCACTTTGCTGCTTAGAAATTTCTTCTACCAGATACCCTAAATCATCTGTCTCAAGTTCAAATTTCCAAAGATCTCTAGGGCAGGGGCAAAATGCCACCAGTCTCTTTGCATAGCAAGAGTGACCTTTACTGCAGTTCCCAACAAGTTCGTCATCTCCATCTGAGACCACTGCAGCCTGGACTTTATTGTCCAAATAACTATCAGCATTTTTGTCAAAGCCATTCAACAAGTCTCTAGGAAGTTCCAAACTTTCCCACATCTTCCTGTCTTCTGATCCCTCCAAGTCTCTAGGAAGTTCCAAACTTTCCTACATTTTCCTATCTTCTTCTGAGCCCTCCAAACTGTTCCAACCTCTGCCTATTACCCAGTTCCAAAGTTCCTTCCACATTTTCAGGTATGTTTATAGCAGCACCCCACTCTACCAGTACCAATTTACTGTATTAGTCTGTTCTCATGCTGCTAATAAAGACAAACCTGAGACTGGGTAATTTATAAAGGAAAGAGGTTTAATTGACTCACAGTACCACATGGCTGGGGAGACCTCATAATCATGGTGGAAGGTGTCAAGGAGCAAAGCCACATCTTATATGGTGGCAGGCAAGAGAGCTTGTGCAGGGGAACTCCCATTTATAAAACCATCAGATCTCATGAGACTTATTCACTACCATGAGAACAGTATGGGGGAACTGTTCTTGACACATAGGGGTTATTATAACTCAAGGTGAGAAGTGGGTGGGGACATGGCCAAATCATATAAGATGGTGAGTGGCTGTAAATACCGATGAGGCTTCAATCAGTCACCTGCCACTCACCTCCTGCTGTGTGGCCCAGTTCCTATCAGACCACAGACTGGTACTGGTCCATGGCCTGTGGGTTGGGGACCCCTGTCTTAGGGGATGAAAGAAGCAGAATCCTTATAATACTTACTCTTTGCAAAATATGCTCTGTTGTTTTGTAGACAAGATACACTCTTCTAGGCAGGGATCAGGGTAATTTTTTTCTGAAAAAGGCCAGAATATTTTAGGCTTGTGGGCCATACTTAAAGTTGTGGGCCAATATATCATTGCAATGACACAGTTTGCCCATGTAGCGCAAAAGGTACAAAAGGGTTTGCAATACATAAATGAATGGGTGCAGCTGTGTTCTAAGAAAATTTTAATTTACAAAAGCAGGTCATGTATCAAGGAGGTCAAAGTACCAAGTCAAAGGAGCGTAAAGAAAACAAAATGAAGAAAAGTGAAGAGCCTAAAAGGCGTAAGGGACATTATCAAGCAATATGAGCATCCCAGAGGAAAAGCAAGAGGGAAAGAAGTGGATAACTATTTGAAGAAATAATGGCCAAAACCTTCCCAAATCTGAGGAAAGGAATGAACATAGAAATTCAAGGAGCTCAACAAACTCTAACTCAAAAACTCCAAAAGACTCACACCAGGACACATTATAATCAAACTCCCAAAGATCACAAAGATACAATCTTGAAATCAACAAGAGAAAAATGACTGTCTTGCACAAAGGAGCTTCTACAAGATTATCAATGAATTTTTCAGAGGAAATTTTGCAGAAGAAAAGAGGGTGGATTTAAAGTGCTGAAAGAAAGAAAGAAAGAAAAAACCCTGCCAACCAAGAATACTACATCACACAAAACTATCCTTCAAAAATGAAGAATAAATTAAGACTTTCCCAGATAAACAAAAGCTGAGAGAGTTCATCACCAGTAGACCTGGTATGCAATAAATTCTAAAGGGAGTCCTTCAAGTTGAAAGGGAGGGATATAAGATAGCAACACAAGACCACACAAATATATAAAGCTCTCTGGTAAAGATAAATATATAGGCAAATATTCACTCATGTAGTATCATAATGTTGGTTCATAAGATACTTTTAATTCTTGTATAAAATTTAAATGACAAGCATAAAATAACTCTAAATTGATGTTAATGAATGCACAGTATAAAAAGATGCAATTTGTGACATTAATAACATAAAGTGTGTAGGGTGGGAAGGCAGAGATGTAAAGTGGAAGAGTACTAGTATGAAGTTAAATTGTTAACAGTTTAAAATAGATTATTATAAACTTAAGATATTTTTTGTAATTCACATGGTTCCCACAAAGAAAATACCTATAGAGGATGAAGAGATGGAAATAAGAAGGTAATCAAAGCATATCACTACAAAAAAAGTGAGTGAAAACAAAGGAAGGCAATAAGAGAGGAAAAGACGGATGAAATAGCCAAAATATATTTAAAAAATGACAATAGTAAGTCCTCCCCTATCAGTAATGAGTTGACCCTTGAACAACATGGGGCTTAGGGGAATCAATTTCCCACATAGTTGAAAATCTGCATACAACCTTTGACTTCCCTAAACTTAACTACTAATAGCCTGTGATTTACTGGATGCCTTAAACATAGCATAAATAGTCAATTCACACATATTTGTTTGTTATATCTATTAGTACTGTACCCTTACAATAAAGTAAGCTACATAATAGAAAAGGTAATAAGAACATTCTCTCACCATTACTATTCAACATAGTACTGGAAGTTCAAGCCAGAGGAATCAGGCAAGAGAAAGAAATAAAAGGCATCCAAATAGAAGTCAAATTATCTCCCTTCACTGATGCTATGATTTTATACCTAGAAAATCCTGAAGGCTCTGCCAAAAGGCTCCTTGAGCTGATAAATGGCTTCAGTGAAGTGTAAGGATGTAAAACCAGCATATGTCCTAAAAAAAAAAACAACAACAAAGCTGGAGACATCACATCACCCAACTTCAAACTATACTATACTATAAGGCTACAGTAACCAAACAGCATGGTACAAAAAAAGCTAGTGAAAACAAAGGAAGGCAATAAGAGAGGAAAAGACAAATGAAATAGCCAAAAGATATTTAAAAAATGACAATAGTAAGTCCTCCCCTGTTTCTGTGGTACAGAAACAGACACATAAACCAATAGAATAGAATGGAATAGAGAACCAAGGATTAAAGTCACACACCTACAACTATCTGATCTTCAACAAAGTTGACAATAACAAGCAGTGGGGTTATTTATGTCCTTATGTTAGCAATTTGTTCTGTACTTTTCCAAATGTTTGCTGGCTAATGAAAGTATCAAATTGTACAAATACATTCACTTTTAAATTCTGGAAAGAAAATTCTGAAAAAGAGAAAATACATTTCCTATTAATTAAGTGGATATGGATCACCATAAAGTTTTTCATCCTCATTGTCTTCACATTGAGTAGGCTGAGGAGGAGTAGGAGGAGAAGGGGTTAGTCTTTCTGTTTCACGGGTGGCAGTGGTGGAAGAGGTGGAAGAGGTGGAAGGGGAGGCAGGAGAGGCAGGCACAGGGTGTAACATTTATTGAAAAAAAATCCATACCTAAGTGGACTCACACAGTTCAAACACATGTTGTAGAAAGGTCAACTGTATTTTAAATGTAAATGAATTAAACTAATCAAAAGACATAGATTGGCTGAATACATAAAAAATTAAAAACAACAAAAAACCAAGAGCCATCCATATGCTGTCTACAATAGACTTTAAAGACACACATATGCTATAAGGGAAAAGATGGAAAAATATATCTAAAATATGGATATGCTGCAGAAAGGGGTGATTCACATTCCAAACAGGTTGGAGCAAGATGCTACTCAGAATGATGCACGATTTAAAATTTTTGATTATTGATTTTCAGAATTTTCCACTTAATATTTTCAGACCTCGTTTGACCATGAGTAACTAGAACCACAGAAAGAGAAACCAAGGATAAGGGGGGACTACTGTGGACCAATTGTACCTAACAGCCATGTACAGAACATTTCTTCCAGCAACAGGAGGATACACATTCTTCTCAAGCACATGTGCGACAGTCTCCAGGACAGACTACATTTTAGGTCACAAAACAAATCTTAACAAATTAAGAAAATTGAAATCATGCAAGGTATCTTTTCCAACTACAATGCAATGCAACTAGAAATTACCAGTTGAAGGAATACTGGAAAGTCTACAAATATGAAAAAATTGTAAAACACATTCTTTAAAAAACCAATGGGTCAAAAAAGAAATCACAAGGTAAATTAGGAAATATTGAATACCCCACTCCTGTGCTAACACCACTATCAGCCTAATCAAGTGCACAGTCCCCAACAGGAGCCCCCTGCACCCTGCAGCCATGCTGCCCACTCCACTGTGGTGAATGAACATGCAGAGGCAGGCACCCCAGCACTGGCAAGCACTCTGCTGCAGCCAATGAATATGCACCTCTTCGTGCTGCTCCTGCTGCTGGCACATGCAAACAAAGATGTATCCTTCTGCTACTGCACTATGAAATGCTTTGGCTGACACCACTCATTGGAGTGTAGTGACCACTGGTCCAGGAGCATCTTGTCAGAAGCCCCCTTCCCCAGCACAGTGGATTCTTAACCTATAGGAGCCTGACAACAAAATTGGGGCCTTATGCAAGTCCCCCAGAGTCTGAGCATGTAGTCCAGGACTTGGGAGCTGAGCACTGGCCCCCTAAAATCTTCCAGAAACAAAGCCAGTTGGCTGAATCCACTTTATACCACAATCAAACCTTCAAGTTTATTAAATAGGATAAAATGAAAAAAAAGTCCATCCATAGGTTAGCAACTTCAAAGATTAAAGAAACATCAGCCCCAAAACATGAGAAAGAACAAGTGCAAGAACTTTGACGACTCAAAAAGTCAGTGTGCCTTCTTTCCCCCAGATGACTGCACCACCTCTTCAGCAAGGGTTCTGAACCAGGCTGGGATGTCTGAGATGGCAGAAATAGAATTCAGAGTATGGATAAGAATGGAAATCATTAAGATGTAGGAGTATGTTGAAACCCAATCCAAGGAAGCTAAAAGTCACAATTAAATGATACAGGAGCAGACAGACAAAATAGCCAGTATAGAAAATAATGTAACTAACCTAACATAGCTGAATAGCACACTACAAGAATTTCATAATGCAATCAAAAGTATTAATAGAAGAATAGACCAAGCTGAGGAAAGAATCTCAGAGTTTGAAGAATAGCTTTCCGAAATAAGACAGGCAGACAAGAATAGAGAATAAAGAATGAAAAGGAACAAGTAAAACCTCTGAGAAATATTGGATTATTTAGAGAGACCAAATCTAATTGGTGTCCCTGAAGGAGATGAAACAGTGCAAGCAACTTGGAAAACATATTTGTGGATATCATCCATGAGAACTTCCTCAACCTAGCTAGAGAGGCCCACATTCAAATTCAGGAAATGCAGAGCACCTCAGTAAGATACTTCACAAGAAGATTATCCACAAGACACATAATTAACACATTCTCCAAGGCTGAAATGAAAGAAAAAATGTTGAAGACAGCTAGAGAGAAAGGTCAGGTTATCTACGAAGGGAAGCCCATTAGACTAACAGCAGACATCTCACCAGAAATCCTGCAAGCCCGAAAATATTGCCAACTAATATGCAACCTTCTTACAAAAAATAAATTCCAACCAAGAATTTCATATCCATCCATAATAAGCTTCATAAGTGAAAAAGAAATAAGATACTTTTGAGACAAGCAAATACTGAGAGAATTTGTTACCACCAGATGGGCCTTACAAGAGCATTTGAAGGAAGCACTAAATACAGAAAGGAAAGACCATTAGCAGCCACCAAAAACATGCTTAAATACAAAGAACAGTGACACTATAAAGCAACCACATAAACAAGTCTGAATAACAACCAGTTAACATTATGATGACAGGATAAAGTCCACACATATCAATAGTAACCTTGAATGTAAATGGGCAAAATGCCCCAATTAAAAGGCACAGAGTGACAAGCTGGGTAAAGAAACGAGATCCATTGATATGTTGTCTTCAAGAGACCCATCTCATATGCAAGGACAGCTATAGGCTCAAAATAAAAAGGTGGAGAAAAATTAACCACGCAAATGGAAAACAGAAAAAAGCAGAGATTGCAATTCTAATTTCAGACAAAACAGACTTTAAACCAACAAAGGTCAAAAAAGACAAAGGCATTACACAATGGTAAAGGGTTCAATTCAACAAGAAGATCTAACTATTCTAAATGTATATGCACCCAACACAGGACCACACAGATTCATAGAGCAAGTTCTCAAAGACCTTCAGGGACTTAGACTCCCACACAATAATAGTGGGAGACTTGAACACCCCAGTGATATTATTAGACAGATAATCAAGGCAGAAAACTAACAAACATATTCAAAACCTGAACCCAGCACTGTATCAAATAGACTTGATAGACATCTGCAGAACTCTTCACTCAAAAGCAACAGAATATACATTCTTCTCATCGCCACATGGCACATACTCTAAAATTGATCACATTATTGGACACAAAGCACTCCTTAGCAAATGCAAAACACTGAAATTATAAAAACTCCTCTCTCAGACCACAGTGGAATGAAATTAGAAATCAAGATTAAGAAATTCACTCAAAACCATACAATTCCATGGAAATCAAATAACCTGCTCCTGAATGACTTTTGAGTAAATAATGAAATTAAGGCAGAAATCAATAAGTTCTTTCAAACTAATAAGAACAAAGATGCAGCATACCAGAATCTTTGGGACACAGCTAAGGCAATGTTAAAATGAAAACGTACAGCACTAAATGCCCACACCAAAAAGTTAGAAGAATCTCAGTTTTCTATCATTATGTAAACTATCATTACAACTGATATGTTACAAATGATAGGTTACATAATGTAACCTATAATTACAACTAAAAGAACTAGAGAACCAAGATAAAACAAATCCTAAAGCTAGCAGAAGACAAGAAATATTCAAAATCAGAGTTGAATTGAAGGAGATTGAGACATGAAAAACATTTCGAAAGGTCAACAAATCCAGGAGTTGATTTTTTGAAAAAATTAATAAAATAGGTAGACTAATGAATAAGAAAAGAAGACCCAACTAAACAATTAGAAATGACAAAGGGGATATTACCACTGACCCCACAGAAACACAAATAACCATCAGAGCATATTCTGAACACCTTTATGCACATAAACTAGAAAATCTAGAAGAAATGGATGAAATCTTGGACACATACACCCTCTCAAGACTGAGCCAGGAAGAAATTGAATCCTTGAACAATTCAACAATGAGCTCTGAAATTGAATCAGTAATAAATAGCCTACCAACCAAAAACAAACAAACAGACAAACAAAAATCCCAGGACCAGATGGATTCACAGCCGAATTCTATCAGATGTACAAAGAAAAGCTAGTATCATTCCTACTGAAACGATTTCAAAAAATTGAGGAGAGACTCCTCCCTAACTCATTCTGTGAGGACAGAATCATCCTGATACCAAAAGCTAGCAGAGACATAACAACAACAAGAAACTTCAGGCCAATATTTGTGATAAACATTAATGCAAAAATCCTCAAGAAAGTACTGGCAAACCAAATCCAGCAGTACATCAGAAACTTATCTACCACAATCAAGTAGGCTTTATTCCTGGGATGCAAAGTTGGTTCAATATATGCAAATAAGTTAATATAATTCAGCACATCAGTGGAACTAAAGATAAAAACCACATGATTATTTCAATAGATGCAGAAAAGGCATTTGATAAATTTTAACACCTCTTCAAGTTAAAAACTCTCAATAAACTAGGTATTGAAGGAATATACCTCAAAACAGTAAGAGCTGTGTGATGGTTAATACTGAGTGTCAATTTCATTGGATTTAAGGATACAAAGTATTCATCCTGGATGTGTCTGTGAGGGAGTTGCCAAAGGAGATTAACATTTGAGTCAGTGGGCTGGGAAAGGCAGACCCATCTTTAATCTGGGTGGACACCATCTGATCAGCTGCCAGCATGGCTAGAATATAAAAAGCAGGCAGAAAAATGTGAAAAAGACAAGATGGGCCAAGCCTCCCAGCCTGCATCTTTCTCCTGTGCTGGATGCTTTCTGCCCTCGAGCATCAGACTCCAAGTTCTTCAATTTTGGAAATCAGACTGGCTCTCCTTGCTCCTCAGCCTGCAGATGGCCTATTGTGGGACCTTGTGATCATGTGAGTTAATACTTAATAAACTCCTATGTATCTATAGAAATATGTATATATACACACACACACATATATGTATACACACACCCCCACACACATATATATATTCATTAATTCTGTCCCTATAGAGAACCGTGACTAATACAAGAGGTCTATGACAAACCCACAGACAACATCATACTGAATGGGCAAAAGCTGGAAGCATTCTAAAGTCAGGAGATAGAGACCATCCTGGCTAACATGGTGAAACCCCATCTCTACTAAAAATACAAAAAATTAGCCAGGCATGGTGGCGGGTGCCTGTAGTCCCAGCTACTCCTGAGACCGAGGCAGGAGAATGGTGTGAACCCAGGAGGCAGAGCTTGCAGTGAGCCAAGATCACGCCACGGCACTCCAGCCCGGGTGACAGAGAGAGACTCTGTCTCAAAAACCAGCACAAGATAAGGATGCCCTGTCTCACTACTCCTATTCAACATAATATTGGAAGTTGTGGCCAGAGCAATCAGACAAGAGAAAGAAAAAAAGGGCATGCAAATCCAAATAGGAAGAGAGGAAATCAAACTATCCTTGTTTGCAGATGACATGATCATATACTGAAACAACCCCATACTCTTGGCCCAAAAGTCCCTTGATCTGATAAACAACCTTAGCCAAGTTTCAGGATACAAAATCAACATACAAAAATCACTAGCATTCCTATACACCAACAACAGTCAAGCTGAGAGTGAAGTGAGAAATGCAATCCCATTTACCATTACCATAAAAAGAATAAAATACCTATGGATACAGCTAACCAGGGATGTGAAAGATCTGTACAAGAAAGACTGCAAAACACTGTCCAAAGAAATCAGAGATGACACAAATGGAAAAACATTTTATGCTCATGAATAGGAAAAATCAATATCATTAAAATGGCCATACTGCCCAAAGAAATTTACAGACTTAATGCTGTTCCTGTCCAACTACCATTGACATTCTTCAGAGAATTGGGAAAAACTACTTAAAAATCTATTTGGAATCAAAAAAGAGCCTAAATATCCAAGGCAGTCCTGAGCAAAAAGAACAAAGCTGGGAGCATCACACTTCCTGACTTCAAACTATAATACAGAGTTACAGTAATTAAAACAGCATGGTACCAGTATGAAAACAGACACATAGATAAATGGAACAGAATGGAGAATCCAGAAAAAAGACTGCATACCTACAACTATCTGATTTTCGATGAGCCTTACAAAAGCAATGGGGAAAGGACTCCCTATTCAATAAACGTTGCTGGGGTAACTGGCTAGCCATATGCAGAAAACTGAAACTGGACCCCTCCTTACACCATATGCAAAAATTAACTCAAGATAGAGTAAAGCCTAAAATGTAAAACCCAAAACTATAAAAAACCTGGAAGACATCCTAAATGATATTTTTCTGGACATTGGAACAGGCAAAGATTTTATGATGAGGAGGCAAAAGCAATTGCAACAAAAAAAACTTGACAAATGGGATCTAATTAAACTGAAGAGCTTCAGCACGGCAAAATAAACTACCAACAGAGTAAGCAGGCAGCCTACTGAATGAGAGAAAATGTTTTCAAATTATGCATCTGACAAAGGTCTAATATCCAGCATCTATAAAAAACTTGTATTTATAAGAAAAAAAACAACTCCATTAAAAAGTGGGTAAAGGTCATGAACAGACATTTTCCAAAAGAAGACATACATGCAGCCAACAATCATATGAAGAAAAGCTCAACATCATTGATTATTAGAGAAATGCAAATCAAAACCACAATGAGATACCATCTCACACCAGTCAGAATGGCTATCATTAAAAAGTCAAACAATAATAGGTACTGGGGAGAATGTGGAGAAAAAGGAATGCCTATACACTGCTGGTGGGAGGGTAAATGAGTTCAACCATTGTGGAAAACAGTATGGTGATTCCTTGAAGACCTAAAAACAGAACTACCATTTGACCCAGCAATCCCATTGCTGGGTATATACCTAAGGTAATATAAATCAGTCTGTCATAAAGACACGTGCATGTGTATGCTTATTGCAGCACTATTCACAATAGCAGACATGGGTTCAACCTAAATGCCCATCAGTGGTAGACTGGATAAAGAAAATGTGGTACCTATATATCATTGAGTACTATGCAGCCATATAAAAATGAGAATATGTACTTTGCAGAAACATGGAGGGAGCTGGAGGCCATTATCCTTAGCAAACTAACACAAGAATAGAAAACCAAATACTGCATGTTCTTATAAGTGGGAGCTAAATGATGAGAATACATGGACTCATAGAGGATAACAATAGACACTGGACTGACCTTGATTATGGAAAGTGGAAGGAGAGGATCAGGAAAAATAATTAATGGGTACTAGGCTTAATATCTGGGTGACAAAGTAATCTGAACAACAAACCCACATAACATGAGTTTAGCTATATAACAAACCTGCACATGTACTCCTGAACTGAAAATAAAAGTTAAAAAAGAAAAGATCTTGAGATAAATGAAATGAAAACAATGTACCAAAACTTATCAGAGATAGTGAAAGCACTTTTGAGAAGGAAGTTTATAGACATAGATGCTCATGTAAGAAAGAAGAGAGAACTCCGAAAAAGAATTCACAAAAATAAGAACAAATGGAACCCAAAGCTGGCAGAAGGAAGGGAAAAATAATTAGAGCATAAACAATAAAATAAATAATGGAAAAAAATAGAAAATAATCAACAAAACAAAGAATATTCAGAAAGAACAAAACTGACAAAGTCTTAGATTAACAAACAAAAAAGAAGACTCAAAAGACTGAAATTTAAAATGAATGGACACTTCTACTGATGCCTCAGCATTCAAAAGAATTATAAGAGAACATATGAATAATTACATACTAATAAATTGGATAACCCAGAAGAGATGGATAAATTTCTATAAAAACACAGCCTACCACGATTGAATCATGAATAAAAAATTTGAATAGATTTATAACTAGTAGGGTGACTGAATCAGTAAACAAAAGCCTCCCCCCAGCAAAACAAAACAAAACAACACAACAAGAAAACCCAAGATCAGATGGCTTCACTGGAGAATTCTATCACATATTTAAAAAACATTAATACCAATTCTCCTGGAACTCTAAAAAAATTGAAGAGGAGGAAGCATTTCCAAACTCATTATGTGAGGCCAGTATTACACTGACACTAGAGCCAAACATACTACAAGAAAAAGAAACTACTGACCATTACCTCTAATAAATACTGGTATAAGAATTCTCATCCAAATAACAGCAATCCAAATTCAGCACCACCTTAAAAGGATTATACACCATGATTAAGTGGATTTATTCCTAGAATGCAAGAATGATTCAACATATGGAAATCAAAGTAATAGATCACCTTAACAGAATGAATAATAAAAACCTAATATCACCTCAATTGATACAGAAAAGGCATTGACAAAATGTAATACTCTTTATGATAAACTCACTTAACAAACTAACAACAGAGGGAAACAAGCTCAGCATTATAAAGATCATATGTGAAAAGCCAACTGCTAACCTAGTGGTGAAACTCAATGGTGCCAAATTGAAAGCTTTTTCTCTAAGATCAGGAACAAGTCAACGATACTCATAGTATGTAAAGTCCTAGCCAGAGAAATTAGGGTAGAAAAAGAAATAAAAGTGGTTCAAATGGAAGAGGAAGATGTAAAAGTATCTTTGTTCACAGGTGACATGATCTTGTATATAGAGAGCTCTGAAGATTACACACACACACATACACACACACACACACACACACACACACACACACCTGTCAGAATGAATAAACATGTCCAGCAAAGTTGCAGGGTACAAACCAACATACAAAACTCATTTGTTTCTATACACTAACAACAATGTATCCAAAAAGGAAATAAGAAAGCAATTTTATTTACAATAGCATAAGAATAAAAAAATTAAATATAAACTTAACCAAGGAGATGAAAAGTTTATACATAAAAATTACAAAATATTACTGAAAGAAATTAAAGAAGACACAAATAAATGGAAAGCTACCTTGTGTTCATGGATTGAAAGGCTTAATGTTTGCAAAATGTCCAAACTACCCAAAGCAATCTGCAGCTTCAATATAATCCCTAACGAAATACCAATGGCATTTTTTGTAGAAATAGAAAAAAATTATAAAATTTATATAGAATCATAAGGGACCACAAATAGCAAAAACAATCTTGAAAGAAAAGAGAACAAAGCTCTTTTATTTCAAAACATGTTATAAAGCTATAGTAATTAAAATGATGTGGTATTGGCATAGAGACAGGCACGTAGACTAATGGAATGGAGAGTCCAAAAATAAAATCTCATATGTATGTTCAAATGATTTTCTTTAATGGCACCAAGACTACTCAGTAGGGAAAGTACAGTCTCTTTAAAAAAATAGCTTTGGGAAACTGGATAGCCACATGCAAAATAATGAAGAATGAAGTTGGACTTTACATTTCATTACATTCAAGAATTAGCTAAAAATGGATTAAAGACCTAAATATATGACCTAAAAATATCAAACTCCTGGAAGAAAACAGGAGAAAAGTTTCATGGCATTAAATTTAGATTTTCAGAGTGAAAGGCAACCTACAAAAAAGGAGAAAATACTTGTAAGTCATGTTTGATAAGGGGTTAGTATTACAGAATATACTAAAACTCCTGCAACTCAAGAAAAACCAAAGAAGTTACCAATTTAAAAATGAGTGAATGATTTGGGAGACGCTTCTCCAAAGAAATTGTCAACAAGCATATGAAACTACGCTCTCAACATTATAAATCATTAGAGAAATGCAAAACAAAGCCACAATGAGGTATCATCTTCCATCTGTTCAGATGTCCACTATTAAAAAACAAACAAACCCACAAAGAACAAAACAGAAAACAACAAATGTTGGAGAAGATGTGCAGAAATTGGAACTTCTGTGCACTGTTGGAGGGAATGTATAATGATGTAGCCACTATGGAAAATATTATGGAGATTCCTCAAAAAAATAAAAAGTAGAATTATCATATAATTCAGCAATCCTGCTTCTGGATATATATTCAAAAAAACTGAAAGCATGATTTCAGATATTTGTATAGCCATGTGTATTGTAGCATGATTCATAATAGCCAAGAGTGGAAGCAATCCAAATGTCCATGGACGGAAGAGTAAAGAAATTGGGGCATGTACATAGAATGGAGCATTATTCATCTTTTAAAAAGAAGGAATCTTGTCACATGCTATAACCTGGGTTAACCTTGAAAATAAGCCAGTCACAAGAAGACAGATATTGTATGACTCCATTCATATAAGGCATTGAAAGTAGTTAAATTCACAGGAACAGAAAGTAGAATTGTGGTTACCAGGGGCTGGAGCAATGAAGAAATGGGGAGTTGTTTAATTGATGCAGAGTTTTAGTTTTTCAGGGAGTTGTTTAATGGACGTAGAGTTTCCATTTTGCAAGATGAAAAATACTTGAAATGTGTTATATATCCTTAATTGTTAAGATGGTGAAATTTGTTATGTGCTTTCTTAGCTAAATATTTATTGAAAGCAGGTTATTCCCCAGATTTGGCCTGAGGGCCATCATTCACTGCCCCCTGCAGAGGATCAACCATTGCTGAAGCAGAAGGAAAAGTCGACGATGAACAATGGGTGCTTTCTGTGGCTACGAGGGACCATGAAACAAAATATTGGTTTGCCGATTCTTTTAAGTTGTGTTAGGGTGAAAAATGAGGAATTTGATGGACTATTCTGTGTCCACATTAGAGGGAAAATATTGTGGAGAGAAGGTACTCTGGGCCTAGTGGCTGGAGGAGGTAATGCCTTACTGTTGGAAGTAGACAGGAAGAATGATTAAATGTGTTTTATGTTCATTAAGTATATTGAAACCTTCATAGTGTGAAGTGACTATAAGCCTTTTAAGAATGAAAAAATCTTAATAAAAAATACATCCAATTTGATTTTTCCTCTTGCAATGGAATTGTTGATAGAGTCCCACGTATTGTGTCTAACATCAAACAAAATTTATTTCAACTTTTCTGTTGTTTTTGCTTTTTTTTTTCTTTAAGTCTTGGGTTTCACAATAAACAGGTTGATGTCAATGATTTGATTTTTCCTTTTGGGGTAGGGGGAGGTATGGTTTAAACTCTTTTAATGTTTTATTTGTGCAAATTAGATGTCAAAATCCTTGGTATGGAAATCAGATCTTATATATATCAGGAAAAAATCTTACATATATAGTGCTTTGTAGATCATAGTTACCACAAACATAGCTTGAATATAGCAATCACAAAAGTTGAAAGTAATAGTATAACTAGTATTTTAAAGAGACACATAAAAGAAGGTGATGCTAATTTTAAGACGGTGTTAAAACGTTTGGATTGACAGAGATGTTCCATTCTCATAGAACTTTAAATAATGTGACAGAGGTACATTTCTTATTTCTTTTTTAAGTTATTTTTTAATTTAATTTAATTTTATTATTATTATACTTTAAGTTTTAGGGTACATGTGCACAATGTGCAGGTTTGTTACATATGTATACATGTGCCATGTTGGTGTACTGCACCCATTAACTCGTCATTTAGCATTAGGTATATCTCCTGATGCTATCCCTCCCCCATCCCCCCACCCCACAACAGTCCCCGGAGTGTGATGTTCCCCTTCCTGTGTCCCTGTGTTCTCATTGTTCAATTCCCACCTATGAGTGAGAACATGCAGTGTTTGGTTTTTTGTCCTTGTGATAGTTTGCTGAGAATGATGATTTCCAGTTTCATCTATGTCCCTACAAAGGACATGAACTCATCATTTTTTATGGCTGCATAGTATTCCATGGTGTATATGTGCCACATTTTCTTAATCCAGTCTATCGTTGTTGGACATTTGGGTTGGTTCCAAGTCTTTGCTATTGTGAATAGTGCCGCAAATAAACATATGTGTGCATGTGTCTTTATAGCAGCATGATTTATAGTCCTTTGGGTATATAGCCAGTAATGGGATGGCTGGGTCAAATGGTATTTCTAGTTCTAGATCCCTGAGGAATCGCCACACTGACTTCCACAATGGTTGAACTAGTTTACAGTCCCACCAACAGTGTAAAAGTGTTCCTATTTCTCCACATCCTCTCCAGCACATGTTGTTTCCTGACTTTTTAATGATCACTATTCCAACTGGTGTGAGATGGTGTCTCATTGTGGTTTTGATTTGCATTTCTCTGATGGCCAGTGATGATGAGCATTTTTTCATGTGTTTTTTGGCTGCATAAATGTCTTCCTTTGAGAAGTGTCTGTTCATATCTTTGCCCACTTTTTGATGGGGTTGTTTGTTTTTTCTTGTAAATTTGTTTAAGTTCATTGTAGATTCTGGATATTAGCCCTTTGTCAGATGAGTAGGTTGTGAAAATTTTCTCCCATTTTGTAGGTTGCCTGTTCACTCTGATGGTAATTTCTTTTGCTGTGCAGAAGCTCTTTAGTTTAATTAGATCCCATTTGTCAGTTTTGACTTTTGTTGCCATTGTTTTTGGTGTTTTAGACATGAAGTCCTTGCCCATGCCTATGTCCTGAGTGGTAATGCCTAGGTTTTCTTCCAGGGTTTTTATGGTTTCAGGTCTAATATGTAAGTCTTTAATCCTTCTTGAATTAATTTTTGTATAAGGTATAAGGAAGGGATCCAGTTTCAGCTTTCTACATATGGCTAGCCAGTTTTTCCAGCACCATTTATTAAATAGGGAATCCTTTCCCCATTGCTTGTTTTTCTCAGGTTTGTCAAAGATCGGATAGTTGTAGATATGCGGCGTTACTTCTGAGGGCTCTGTTCTGTTCCATTGATCTATATCTCTGTTTTGGTACCAGTACCATGCTGTTTTGGTTACTGTAGTCTTATAGTATAGTTTGAAGTCAGGTAGCGTGATGCCTCCGACTTTGTTCTTTTGGCTTAGGATTGACTTGGCGATGCGGGCTCTTTTTTGGTTCCATATAAACTTTAAAGTAGTTTTTACCAATTCTGTGAAGAAAGTCATTGGTAGCTTGATGGGGATGGCATTGAATCTGTAAATTACCTTGGGCAGTATGGCCATTTTCACGATATTGATTCTTCCTATCCATGAGCATGGAATGTTCTTCCACTTGTTGGTATCCTCTTTTATTTCATTGAGCAGTGATTTGTAGTTATCCTTGAAGAGGTCCTTCATGTCCCTTGTAAGTTGGATTCCTAGGTATTTTATTCTCTTTGAAGCAATTGTGAATGGGAGTTCAATCATGATTTGGCTCTCTGTTTGTCTGTTATTAGTGTATAAGAATGCTTGTGATTTTTGCACATCGCTTTTGTATCCTGAGACTTTGCTGAAGTTGCTTATCAGCTTAAGGAGATTTTGGGCTGAGACAATGGGATTTTCTAGATATACAATCATGTCATCTGCAGAAATGGACAATTTGACTTCCTCTTTTCCTAATTGAATACCCTTTATTTCCTTCTCCTGCCTAATTGCCCTGGCCAGAACTTCCAACACTATGTTGAATAGGAGTGGTGAGAGAGGGCATCCCTGTCTTGTGCCAGTTTTCAAAGGCAATGCTTCCAGTTTTTGCCCATTCAGTATGATATTGGCTGTGGGTTTGTCATTGATAGCTCTTATTGAGATATGTCCCATCAATACCTAATTTATTGAGAGTTTTCAGCATGAAGGTTGTTGAATTTTGTCAAAGGCCTTTTCTGCATCTATTGAGATAATCATGTGGTTTTTGTCTTTGGTTCTGTTTATATGCTGGATTACATTTACTGACTTGTATGTGTTGAACCAGCCTTGTATCCCAGAGATGAAGCCCACTTGATCATGGTGGATAAGCTTTTTGATGTGCTGCTGGATTTGGTTTGCCAGTATTTTATTGAGGATTTTTGCATCAATGTTCATCAAGGATATTGGTCTAAAATTCTCTTTTTTTGTTGTGTCTCTGCCAGGCTTTGGTATCAGGATGATGCTGGCCTCATAAAATGAGTTAGGGAGGATTCTCTCTTTTTCTATTGATTGGAATAGTTTCAGAAGGAATGGTACCACCTCCTCCTTGTAGAATTCGGTAGAATTCGGCGGTGAATCCATCTGGTCCTGGACCCTTTTTGGTTGGTAAGCTATTGATTATTGCCACAATTTCAGAGCCTGTTATTGGTCTATTCAGAGATTCAACTTCTTCCTGGTTTAGTCTTGGGAGGGTGTATGTGTCGAGGAATTTATCCATTTCTTCTAGATTTTCTAGTTTATTTGCATAGAGGTTTTCTAGTATTCTCTGCTGGTAGTTTGTATTTCTGTGGGATTGGTGGTGATATCCACTTTATCAATTTTTGTTGTGTCTATTTGATTCTTCTCTCTTTTCTTCTTTATTAGTCTTGCTAGCAGTCTATCAATTTTGTTGATCTTTTCAAAAAACCAGATCCTGGATTCACTAATTTTTTGAAGGGTTTTTTGTGTCTCTATTTCCTTCAGTTCTGCTCTGATTTTAGTTATTTCTTGACTTCTGTCAGCTTTTGAATGTGTTTGCTCTTGCTTCTCTAGTTCTTTTAATTGTGATGTTAGGGTATCAATTTTTGATCTTGCCTGCTTTCTCTTGTGGGCATTTAGTGCTATAAATTTCCCTCTACACACTGCTTTGAATGTGTCCCAGAGATTCTGGTATGTTGTGTCTTTGTTCTCGTTGGTTTCAAAGAACATCCTTATTTCTGCCTTCATTTCGTTATGTACCCAGTAGTCATTCAGGAGCAGGTTGTTCAGTTTCCATGTAGTTGAGTGGTTTTGAGTGAGTTTCTTAATTCTGAGTTCTAGTTTGATTGCACTGTGGTCTGAGAGACAGTTTGTTATAATTTCTGTTCTTCACATTTGATGAGGAGTGCTTTACTTCCAACTATGTGGTCAATTTTGGAATAAGTGTGATGTGGCACTGAGAAGAATGTATATTCTGTTGATTTGGGGTGGAGAGTTCTGTAGATGTCTATTAGGTCTGCTTGGTGCAGAGCTGAGTGCTATGCCTGGGTATCCTTGTTAACTTTCTGTCTCGTTGATCTGTCTAATGTTGACAGTGGGGTGTTAAAGTCTCCCAGTATTATTGTGTGGGAGTCTAAGTCTCTTTGTAGGTCACTCAGGTCTTGCTTTATGAATCTGGGTGCTCCTACTGTATTGGGTGCATATATATTTAGGATAGTTAGCTCTTCTTGTTGAACTGATCCCTCTACCATTATGTAATGGCCTTCTTTGTCTCTTTTGATCTTTGTTGGTTTAAAGTCTGCTTTATCAGAGACTAGGATTGTAACCCCTGCCTTTTTTTGTTTTCCATTTGCTTGGTAGATCTTCCTCCATCCCTTTATTTTGAGCCTATGTGTGTCTCTGCACGTCAGATGGGTTTCCTGAATACAGCACACTGATGGGTCTTGACTCTTTATCCAACTTGCCAGTCTGTGTCTTTTAATTGGAGAATTTAGTCCATTTACATTTAAAGTTAATATTGTTATGTGTGAATTTGATCCTGTCATTATGATGTTAGCTGGTTATTTTGCTTGGTAGTTGATGCAGGTTTTTCCTAGCCTTGATGGTCTTTACAATTTGGCATGTTTTTGCAGTTGCTGGTACCGGTTGTTCCTTTCCATGTTTAGTGCTTCCTTCAGGAGCTCTTTTAGGGCAGGCCTGGTGGTGACAAAATCTCTGAGCATTTGCTTGTCTGTAAAGTATTTTATTTCTCCTTCACTTATGAATTAGTTTGGCTGAATATGAAATTCTGGGTTGAAAATTCTTTTCTCTAAGAATGTTGAATATTGGCCCCCATTCTCTTCTGGCTTGTAGGGTTTCTGCCGAGAGATCCGCTGTTAGTCTGATGGGCTTCCCTTTGTGGGTAACCTGACCTTTCTCTCTGGCTGCCCTTAACATTTTTTCTTTCATTTCAACTTTGGTGAATCTGACAATTATGTGTCTTGGAGTTGCTCTTCTCGAGGAGTATCTTTGTGGCTTTCTCTATATTTCCTGAATTTGAATGTTGGCCTGCCTTGCTAGGTTGGGGATGTTCTCCTGGATAATATTCTGCAGAGTGTTTCCAACTTGGTTCCATTCTCCCCGTCACTTTCAGGTACACCAATCAGATGTAGATTTGGTCTTTTCAGATAGTCCCATATTTCTTGGAGGCTTTGTTCATTTCTTTTTATTCTTTTTTCTCTAAGCTTCCCTTCTTCCTTCATTCCATTCATTTCATCTTCCATCACTGATACCCTTTCTTCCAGTTGATCACATCGACTCCTGAGGCTTCTGCATTCTTCACGTAGTTCTCGAGCCTTGGCTTTCAGCTCCATCATCTCCTTTAAGCACTTCTCTGCATTGGTTATTCTAGTTATAGATTCATCTAATTTTTTTTTCAAAGTTTTTAACTTCTTTGCCATTGGTTTGAATTTCCTCTTGTAGCTCAGAGTAGTTTGATCATCTGAAGGCTTCTTCTCTCAACTTGTCAAAGTCATTCTCCGTCCAGCTTTGTTCCATTGCTGGTGAGGAACTGCGTTCCTTTGGAGGAGGAGAGGCGCTCTGCTTTTTAAGAGTTTCCAGTTTTTCTGCTCTGTTTTATCCCCATCTTTGTGGTTTTATCTACTTTTGGTCTTTGATGATGGTGATGTACAGATGGGTTTTTGGTGTGGATGTCCTTTCTGTTTATTAGTTTTCCTTCTAACAGACAGGACCCTCAGCTGCAGGTCTGTTGGAGTTTGCTAGAGGTCCACTCCAGACCCTGTTTGCCTGGGTATCAGCAGTGGTGACTGCAGAACAGCGGTGGCTGTAGAACAGCGGATTTTCATGAACCACAGTCTGCCCATTCTCAGATCTCCAGCTGCATGCTGGGAGAACCACTTCTCTCTTCAAAGGTGTCAGACAGGGACATTTAAGTCTGTAGAGGTTACTGCTGTCTTTTTGTTTGTCTGTGCCCTGCCCCCAGAGGTGGAGCCTACAGAGGCAGGCAGGCCTACTTGAGCTGTAGTGGGCTCCACCCAGTTCGAGCTTCCCGGCTGCTTTGTTTACCTAAGCAAGCCTGGGCAATGGCGGGCGCCCCTCCCCCAGCCTCGCTGCCACCTTGCAGTTCGATCTCCAACTGCTGTGCTAGCAATCAGCGAGACTGTGGGCGTAGGACCCTCCGAGCCAGGTGTGGGATATAATCTCCTGGTGTGCAGTTTTTTAAGCCCGTTGGAAAAGCGCAGTATTCGGGTGGGAGTGACCCGATTTTCCAGGTGCCGTCTGTCACCCCTTTCTTTGACTAGGAAAGGGAACTCCCTGACCCCTTGTGCTTCCCGAGTGAGGCAATGCCTCGCCCTGTTTCGGCTCACACACGGTGCGCTGCACCCACTGACCTGCGCCCACTGTCTGGCACTCCCTAGTGAGATGAACCCGGTACCTCAGATGGAAATGCAGCAATCACCGGTCTTCTGCGTCGCTCACACTGGAAGCTGTAGACCGGAGCTGTTCCTATTTGGCCATCTTGGCTCCACCTTCCTTTTAAGTTATTTTTAATTGCCTGCAGAAGTGCTGTATATAGGGTGGGCGCTGTGACTCACACCCATAATCCCAGCACTTTCGGAGGCCGAGGTGGGCAGATCACCTAATGTCAAGAGTTGGAGACCAGGCTGGCCAACATGGTGAAACCCTGTCTCTACTAAAAATACAAAATTTACAAAATACAAAAATTACCCAGGGGTGGTGGTGCACGCCTGTTATCCCAGCTACTTAGGAGGGTGAGGCAGGAGAATTGCTTGAGCCCAGGAGGTAGAGGTTGCAGTGAGCCAAGATCATGCCACTGCACTGCAGCATGGCCACAGAGTGAGACTCCATCTCAAGCAAAAAAGAAGTGTTTTATATATATGTATGTGTGTGTATACACACACACACACATATAGTAACACATGCACACACACATATATATTTATGTTGATTTATAATGCTTAGTATATATTTGTCCAATGGCAACAAACAAATATCGTATTAACATGTAACTTCTAACTGTTGATTTTTCCTGGCTATTAGGTAAAAGTAGATGTCTGGAAATTTAGAGGAGAAAAAGTTGTTGCTTTGGTAATTGAAACCCCAGTGTTCCCTCATTTTTCCCAAATGCAGCATTTGATACATCCTGATTCATGAGGGCTCTGTCATGTATCAGATTCCCCCTTTGCATAGAAAACACCTCTTCAGGAAGGAAAAGGTACAGGCTCCACCCCACTGAATTTCTGTGATTTTAGGAAACTCAGTGTCATGCACATATTAAAATGATCAGCATTCTCATAAAAGATCTGTAAATTTTACTACCATAAATATTACTTAAAAGATTTTGTGTATTTCCCCAAATGCTCCTTGAGACCAAATTCCTGGAAGTGCATTTTTTTTGTGTGTGCCAAGATGTTTTCGGACATGTTGCCAGCTCCCCTAGAAAGGTTGTGCCAGTCAATACTCTCATCATTGGTGTTTGTGAGTGACTGCTCCTCTGAAAATGTTTCCTCCATTCCTATCACACAACAATTAATCCAGACTAGTTAGTTTTGAGACAATGGCACAGCTCCCCAATGAAGCCACACGGTTGGTATTTTATGACGCCTGTAAGTATGCTCATTGAAGCTTTCACAGTGGAAGCAAAGGGGCAATTGATGAAATGGTGCCCTTGTGGTCTCAAAGTGTTTTTCTGTTTTAACAAATTGCCACATTGAATCAGAGAGGCAATTTATTAGATATGCCCTTTGATGAAGGAAGCATCTTGGAGAGGGTCCATAGATAGAAAACACAGGTTTAAAAAACAGTCAGTGAATACTGTGGTTCCTTGGTATCCACGGAAGATCAGTTCCATGACCCCAAGGATACCAAAATCTATAAATGTTCTAGTCCCTTACATAAAATGGTGTAGTATTTGCAAATAATGTACACATATCCTCTCGTATACTTTAAATCATCTCTAGATTATACACAACATCTAATACAATGAAATTGCTGTGTAAATAGTTGTTATACTTTATTGCTTTTATTTGTATTTTTAAAAATGTTATATTATTTTTTATTGTCTTTTCCCAAATATTTTCGATCTGTAATTGGTTGAATCCCTGCATGTGGAACCCAGAAATACAGAGGGCCAACTGTACTGTTGTCTTAAAAAATATCATGGAATTTGTTTCATGATTAATTTAGAAATTCAGTCAGTATCTAGTGAGCACCACATTGTTCACAACTATGGTTAGAGCTTAGAGTAGAAGGAAGAAGAAAGCACTCATATGTGACTTAGGAGCTCATGGTCTAGTGGGAGAATAAGGTGTGAAGGATGATAGCCTGAGGAAGCTCAGGAACTGGGCAGCGGAATCCACACTGCATATGTGAGGCTCTTTCCTCTACATACAGCATCCTGGTGGAACCATGCCCTGTGCGCTTCTGAGCACAGAAAGAAAGGGAAGTGTCATTTGCCACAAGTCCCTTGTTATCTGTTTATCTTTCTCACTCTTGACCATCAGTTGGAATGACTGGACATAGTTAGCATTTTTTCCATTTAGAACACAGACACACATCTCATTTTAGCCTAATGTGTCAAGTATTTCTACTGTCAAAAATAAAATCTGATCAAGTTAGAAAATTTTATTGTGTATACAAAAGAGCTGTTTGCCAACTGGGAGACTTTGAAGTGTAGATGGTTAGAAGCTCTCCTTATGGCAGTTACAGCCGGTTTATAAAGCATAAAGGAGGAAGTGTTTTGACCTTTTTTGCAATTGGCTGTTATACATTAACATTCTTTGTAAGGCAAGCAGAGCTGTGTAAGCTGATTTGTCTCTAGCTGATTGGTTTCATTTCACTGAATCATTCTGACAAGGGTGTAAAGCTTATGCTTTGTATTTTGTTTATAATTAGAGCTGGCTTTTCAGGATGACAAATTTTGCCTATGTGGTTATGGGTGGTTGGACTTGGGGTACATTTAAACTGTTGCCTCCATTTTAATTTTTTAACACTGCAGATCCATGAAACGTCATCAAATACCAGAATGTGCGTAATCACAAAATCCCTAATAAGAGCAAAGAATGAAGAGTATTTTTTCTTTAGCCAAAAGGCCCATTTGCCTCTTGCAATGCATATCTTCTCTTTGAAAATCAGCGCCATATTTTTTAGGGGCTTTAGTGCGTGATTACTGATTTTGGATTGTCAATAAAAGCTAAATTTAAAGCAAAAGAAACAATTTCTTCAATTCCTGAGTGGTTTAAAATATATGGACTTGAACAGAAACTTTTCACGTGGTTGTCAGTTTTTCAGGGGGTTCATTGCTTTAATATCTTTCACCTGAACACTTCTTGTTCAAATGGCATTCTAATGAGAATGTTTACAATATGGCAGTAAAGTGATAAAACAGGACTCAAAATTACAGTTATGCCATGATTATATCTGTGTTAAAATATGTAATCATGTGAACAAAGACTGGAAAGGAATATCCCCCATGTGAAATTATTTATTATGTTAGGTGCAGAAAGTTGACATGATTTATTTTTCACCTTTAAAACCTCCTTAATATTGCTCTCAACACTTTTCTTCCATTCTGAAAGTTTCATAATCATGTTAATAATAAACACTTTAGTTGAGAGATGGTCAATGCCATAACTGAGCCTTACAAACTGATTTTGAAATTTCACTGGCCAGTGAAATTATTAATGAAAATATGAGGGGCTGACATTGGGTGGCTAGCTTTTACATTTGCAAGGAAAGGGGGAAAGCTGCATCTATCATGTATTATCACCATCATTTTAAGAAGAAATACCATTTTGACACTGAACAATTATATTTACTAAAGCATCAGAGGTAACCAAGGTGTTAATCATGAACACAGGTCTTCATGATGTGGCTGAGAGTTCCTGGCTTAGGGACTGTGGTTACTAATCATCAACATTCCCTGGACCTGCAGGGCTGGTAAATTCTACCAATGCCTTTTAAAATCAACACTGTCGCCCGGGAGGCGGAGCTTGCAGTGAGCCGAGATTGTGCCACTGCACTCCAGCCTGGGCATCAGAGCGAGACTCCGTCTCAAAAAAAAAAAAAAAAACCACTGTCAGTTGCATACACAATGGCTATTTCTTGCCTTTTTACCATCCTAAATAGGATGTCAATGCTATCTGCACCACTGACCACACTAAGAATAACAAGATCCTAGTGGACTCACAATTTTAAAATATTAATTTAATAATCTCTATGTATTTTAGCTTCCTCAACTATGAATTATTTGGCCTCCCAGTTTTTTTTTTTCCAACTCACAGCATCTCTTTAGCTATGTTTTGAATAGATAATATCACAGGGCCGTTCAAAATAGACAGATGTTCGACAGCATGACTGGAAGATACACTGGGGATATTATTAAATAAAATAAATGTTTCTATTCATTTGTTTGGGATATAAAAGAATATTGACTTTTTAGAAGAATAAATGTGAAAGACTCCCATTATGATTTTTTGCTTGGTAGACAACAGTGTGTGATTTAAAACTGATAGCTGACTTCAGTACAGATTCTGTCTGATGATGAGGCCCCATCAAATCACTTCACCTTGCTGAATGTCTTTTTCTCTTCTTTAAAAATGTAGAAATCAGACCATTTCCCAGTTCCTTTTCAGAACCAAAGCTCTGCAAACACAATAAGCAACATTCTGCCTTTGGTTTTAAAGCCATTTGAAGCCATGGCGTTTGTGGCAAGACCAGCAATTTGCCCAGTGAAAGATCCCAGACTCTCCTTCAGATCCTCTAGCTTCAATGCTTGCAGCCAAAACCAGCACAGATATGCATAATTTTAGCCCTGTCCTCCCGAGGACAGAAGGTTTCTCACATCAGCAAAGCCAGTGGTTCCCAGACTTCAGTACGCACCAAATCTCTGTGAGACTTTTCAAAACACAGATTGCTGGGTTCCACCTCCAGAGTGTCTGATTCCATAGGTCTGGGGTGGGGCCTGAGAATTTACATGTATAAGTCCTTGGGTGATTCTGATGCTGCTGATGCAGGGACCACACTTCTGATCGCAGAAACCTTAATGGTAAACCTCCGGTTCTTCTTCATTGATTGGTTGCTGCTGCCCCTCACAACTCCTGTATAAATATGTGAGGTGGCAAGGTCTGAGGATACAGGGAAAAAACGAAACTCAGTTTCTCCTATACCCTTACTTAAATAATCAACACAGAAGACTTCCGTGACCAAATGTGTGGGGATTTTCACCCTCTATATCAAGTAAGCAATCAATTCTGCAGTAGTCACCAGCTGGGTGTCCTCCAGTTCAATTCCAATAGAGATAGCATTCAGACCCCACAGGTTGCGCTACAGTCTCACAAGACTAATCCCCACTTCTGCTGCCCATTTAAAGCTTTAGGTTGTTTCACCTGTTTTTCTGACTGACCAGGTATAAATTGGGATTCCCATAATGCCTCCCAGGGTTTGATTAATTTGTTAGAGTGGCTCCTAGACCTCAGGTGAATACTTACTTACATTTACTGGTTTATTACAGAGGATATTACAAAGGATACAGATGAAGAGATGCATAGGGTGAGATATACGGGAAGGGATGAAGAGCTTCCGTGTCCTCCCCAGGCTCCCTGCTCCAGGAACCTCTATGTGTTCAGCTATCTGGAAGCTCTCTGAATAGTCCTTTTGTGTTTTTATGGAAGCTTCATTATGTAGGCATGATTGATTAAACCATTGGTGATCAAACCATTGGTGATCACCCCAGAAATTGGGGAGTGGGGCTGAAAGTCCCAACACTCAAATCCTGTCTTGGTCTTTCCAGTGAAAAGCCACCATCCTAAAGATACCTAGGGCCAGCCACTGGTCAACTCACTAGTATACAAAAAGCCACTTGTCGCTTTGAAGATTACAAGGATTTTAGGAATCGTGGACCAAGAAATGAAGATCAAATATCTGTTTCTCTATATCACACAAGGGTTTAGGTTTGCTCTAGAGGAGCACAAAGCATGGTGTATGCAGCCATACCTGGCCCAGGGCTGCTGTACATGGGATGGCAAGAGCCTGGCCCAGTGTGTGTCGTGAAAACCCTTGGCCCATATGTTTCCTGGAGTCTGCATCATGTATAAATTTTTGTGTTTGCCCTTGCCTTTCACTCAATGAATTTTCGAATAATTCTTAAAGACACATTTTTTTAAAACATAAAGAGTAAAAAGATAGACATGCAAACTACTTTCAATTATTCCACAAATAGTGAGTGAGAAAAATATTACATGTTAATGTATTTTCTTGCATTTTTAAAAATTATACTACGTGTATAATTTGGAGTCCTGGCTCTTTATTTTCCACTTCACATTATTATAACATGATCATTATCCAACTTATTTGAAATCATGTTAAGTGGTTTAACACACATACATACATAATTTTTTCCTAATTATAAATAGGTCAGATATGATTATGATTTAGCTATGTCCCCCATGATTGAGTACTTTATTTATTTCTTATTTTTCACAATTTCAAATGGCCAAATGTCATACATCTTTACCCTTAACTTGTTACTTTCTTAGGATATATTCTCAGAAGCAAAGTTAATGGCCCAACTTGTAAGCATTTTGAAGGTTCGTAACTATTGCTGAATTGCTTTCCAGAAGGTCTAGACCAATCTATCCTTCAAGCACAATGCAAGGGCAGTCTCTCAACTCGTGCCACCAGTGAGTACTCTCAGAAATCTTTGCCAGTGTTATAGTGGAAATTTGCATGTCATTATAGCTTTAATTTATATTTCTTTGATTATCCTAATAAATATACTTTATTTATTAGACATGTATTTCTATTACTGTCATTGTCAGTTTCTATCCATGTGTTTTAAAAATTTTAAATTTGTATATGCCTTCTGAGTAAAAAATGAAATTATCATTAAACAAAGATGGAAAAAACTATTCATAACTGGAACAACAAAAAAATTAACCACCATTCACATTCTGCCAGATGTTTTTATTTGCATGTGTATATACATTTATCTATGTTCACGTATGTACTTTGCTTACAAACATAAGGAACATTTATAGAAGTTGTCTGCAAAAAGGATGTCACAGTAGACGTAAACCTTATAACCCATCTAAATTAAAAATATATCAGGTTGGGCACGGTGGCTCACACCTGCAATCCCAGCACTTTGGGAGGCCAAGGCAGGTGGATCATGAGGACAGGAGATAGAGATCATCCTGGCCAACATGGTGAAACCCCGTCTCTACTAAAAATACAAAAATTAGCTGGGCGTGGTGGCACGTGCTTGTAGTCCCAGTTATTCAGCAGGCTGAGGCAGGAGAACCTCTTGAACCTGGGAGATGGAGGTTGCAGTGAGCTGAGATCGCACCACTACAGTCCAGCCTGGCTGCAGAGGGAGACTCCATGTCAAAAAAAAAAAATATATATATATATGAATATATAAATATATATATAAATATATATATAAAAATATATATAACATTTTAATTTCAGAAAATCTTAAAACATCACTGAAATTTACTGAATAGAATTTGAGTATATGCATGCAATGTTCAACTCATTCTCCACTTAAATAAGTTCTTGTAAGAAGCATATTATTCATTATTAGGAAAAAATTTCTAGAAATGGAATTTCTGAGTCAAATTCTTCAGTGCACCCACATACACACACACACACATACACACACACACATTTTCCCCAATTATAAATGAAATATAAATTTCTAAAAATCTAAATGTTTCAGAAATAGACATGCTACTATGTATTTTTCTGTTTTAAATTTATTTATTCTTTTTTATTATTATACTTTAAGTTCTAGGGTACATGTGCACAACGTGCAGGTTTGTTACATATGTATACATGTAGCATGTTGGTGTGCTGCACCCATTAACTCGTCATTTACATTAGGTATATCTCCTAATGCTATCCTTCTCCCCTCCCCCAACCCCACGACAGGCCCCAGTGTGTGGTGTTCCCCACCCTGTGTCCATGTGTTCTCATTGTTCAATGCCTACCTGTGAGTAAGAACATGCGGTGTTTGATTTTCAGTCCTTGTGAGAGTTTGCTGAGAATGATGGTTTCCAGCTTCATCCATGTCCCTACAAAGGACATGAACTCATCCTTTTTTTATGGCTCATAGTATTCCATGGTGTATATGTGCCACATTTTCTTAATGCAGTCTATCATTGATGGACATTTGGGTTGGTTCCAAGTCTTTGCTATTGTGAATAGTGCCACAATAAACATACGTGTGCATGTGTCTTTATAGCAGCATGATTTATAATCCTTTGGGTATATACCCAGTAATGGGATGATGGCTGGGTCAAATGGTATTTGTAGTTCTAGATCCTTGAGGAATCACCACACTGACTTCCACGATGGTTGAACTAGTTTACTGTCCTGCCAACAGGGTAAAAGTGTTCCTGTTTCTCCACATCTTCTCCAGCACCTGTTCTTTCCTGACTTTTTAATGATCGCCATTCTAACTGGTGTGAGATGGTATCTCCTTGTGGTTTTGATTTGCATTTCTCTGATGGCCAGTGATGATGAGCATTTTTTCATGTGTCTGTTGGCTGCATAAATGTCTTCTTTTGAGAAGTGTCTGTTCATATCCTTCACCCACTTTTTGATGGGGTTGTTTGATTTTTTCTTGTAAATTTGTTTAAGTTCTTTGTAGATTCTAGATATTAGCGCTTTGTCAGATGAGTAGATTGCAAAAATTTTCTCCCATTTTGTAGGTTGCCTGTTCACTCTGATGGTAGTTTCTTTTGCTGTGCAGAAGCTCTTTAGTTTAATTAGATTCCATTTGTCAATTTTGGCTTTTGTTGCCATTGTTTTTGGTGTTTTAGACATGAAGTCCTTGCCCATGCCTATGTCCTGAATGGTATTGCCTAGGTTTTCTTCTAGGGTTTTTATAGTTTTAGGTCTGACATTTAAGTCTTTAATCCATCTTGAATTAATTTTTGTATAAGGTGTAAGGAAGGGGTCCAGTTTCAGTTTTCTGCATATGGCTAGCCAGTTTTCCCAGCACCATTTATTAAATAGGGAATCCTTTCCCCATTGCTTGTTTTTGTCAGGTTTGTCAAAGATCAGATGGTTGTAGACGTGTGGCATTATTTCTCAGGGCTCTGTTCTGTTTCATTGGTCTATATCTCCATTTTGGTACCAGTACCATGCTGTTTTGGTTACTGTAGCCTTGTAGTATAGTTTGAAGTCAGGTAGTGTGATGCTTCCAGCTTTGTTCTTTTGGCTTAGGATTGTCTTGGCAACGTGGGATCTTTTTTGGTTCCATATGAATTTTAAAGTAGTTTTTTCCAATCCTGTGAAGAAAGTCATTGGTAGCTTGATGGGGATGTCATTGAATCTATAAATTACCTTGGGCAGTATGGCCATTTTCACGATGTTGATTCTTCCTATCCATGAGCATGGAATGTTCTTCCATTTGTTTGTGTCTTCTTTTTTTTCATTGAGCAATGGGTTGCAGTTCTCCTTGAAGAGGTCCTTCACATACCTTGTAAGTTGGATTCCTAGGTATTTTATTCTCTTTGAAGCAATTGTGAATGGGAGTTCACTCATGATTTGGCTCTCTGTTTGTCTGTTATTGGTGTATAAGAATGCTTCTGATTCTTGCACATCGATTTTGTATCCTGAGACTTTGCTGAAGTTGCTTATCAGCTTAAGGAGATTTTGGGCTAAGACGATGGGGTTTTCTAAATATACAATTATGTCATCTGCAAACAGGGACAATTTGACTTCCTCTTTTCCTAATTGAATACACTTTATTTCTTTCTCTTGCCTGATTGCCCTGGCCAGAACTTCCAACACTATGTTGAATAGGAGTGGTGAGAGAGGGCATCCCTGTCTTGTGCCAGTTTTCAAAGGGAATGCTTCCAGTTTTTGCCCATTCAGTATGATATTGGCTGTGGGTTTGTCATAGATAGCTCTTATTATTTTGAGATACATCCCATCAATACCTACTTTATTGAGAGTTTTTAGCTTGAAGCGTTGTTGAATTTTGTCAAAGGCCTTTTCTGCATCTATTGAGATGATCATGTGGTTTTTGTCTTTGCTTCTGTTTATATGATGGATTATGTTTATTGATTTGCATATGTTGAACCAGCCTTGCATCCCAGGGATGAAGCCCACTTGATCATGGTGGATAAGCTTTTTGATGTGCTGCTGGATTCGGTTTGCCAGTATTTTATTGAGGATTTCTACATCAATGTTTATCAGGGATATTGGTCTAAAATTCCTTTTTTTGTTGTGTCTCTGCCAGGCTTTGGTATCAGGATGATGCTGGCCTCATAAAATGAGTTAGGGAGGATTCCCTCTTTTTCTATTGATTGGAATAGTTTCAGAAGGAATGGTAGCAGCTCCTCCTTGTACCTCTGGTAGAATTCGGCTGTGAATCCATCTGGTCCTGGACTTTTATTGGTTGGTAAGCTCTTAATTATTGACTCAATTTCAGATCCTGTTATTGTTCTATTCAGGGATTCAACTTCTTCCTGGTTTAGTCTTGGGAGGGTGTATGTGTCGAGGAATTTATCCATTTCTTCTAGATTTTCTAGTTTATTTGCATAGAGGTGCTTATAGTATTCTTTGATGGTAGTTTGTATCTCTGTGGGATTGGTGGTGATATCCCCTTTATCATTTTTTATTGCATCTATTTGATTCTTCTCTCTTTTCTTCTTTATTACTCTTGCTAGCAGTCTATCAATTTTGTTAATGTTTTCAAAAAACCAGCTCCTGGATTCTTTATTTTTTTGAAGGGTTTTTTGTGTCTCTATTTCCTTCAGTTCTGCTCTGATCTTAGTTATTTCTTGTCTTCTGCTAGCTTTTGAATGTGTTTGCTCTTGCTTCTCTAGTTCTTTTAATTGTGATGTTAGGGTGTCAATTTTGGATCTTTCCTGCTTTCTCTTATGGGCATTTAGTGCTATAAATTTCCCTCTACACACTGCTTTGAATGTGTCCCAGAGATTCTGGTATGTTGTGTCTTTGTTCTCATTGGTTTCAAAGAACATCCTTATTTCTGCCTTCATTTCGTTATGTACCCAGTAGTCATTCAGGAGCAGGTTGTTGAGTTTCCATGTAGTTGAGCGGTTTTGAGTGAGTTTCTTAATCCTGAGTTCTAGTTTGACTACACTGTGGTCTGAGAGACAGTTTGTTATAATTTCTGTTCTTTTACATTTTCTGAGGAGTGCTTTACTTCCAACTATGTGGTCAATTTTGGAATAAGTGTGATGTGGCACTGAGAAGAATGTATATTCTGTTGATTTGGGGTGGAGAGTTCTGTAGATGT
The DNA here is from genome assembly GCF_029281585.2 of Gorilla gorilla gorilla. Taxonomy (NCBI): domain Eukaryota; kingdom Metazoa; phylum Chordata; class Mammalia; order Primates; family Hominidae; genus Gorilla; species Gorilla gorilla. The sequence continues at coordinate 37,193,337 of NC_073229.2, read as the reverse complement.
CTATTAGGTCTGCTTGGTGCAGAGCTGAGTTCAATTCCTGGATATCCTTGTTAACTTTCTGTCTCGTTGATCTGTCTAATGTTGACAGTGGGGTGTTAAAGTCTCCCATTATTATTGTGTGGGAGTCTACATCTCTTTTTAGGTCTCTCAGGACTTGCTTTATGAATCTGGGTGCTCCTGTATTGGGTGCATGTATATTTAGGATAATTAGCTCTTCTTGTTGAATTGATCCCTTTACCATTATGTAATGGCCTTCTTTGTCTCTTCTGATCTTTGTTGGTTTAAAGTCTGTTTTATCAGAGACTAGGATTGCAACCCCTGCTTTTGTTTGTTTTCCATTTGCTTGGTAGATCTTCCTCCATTCCTTTATTTTGAGCCTATGTGTGTCTCTGCACGTGAGATGGGTTTCCTGAATACAGCACACTGATGGGTTTTGACTCTTTATCCAATTTGCCAGTCTGTGTCTTTTAATTGGAGCATTTAGCCCATTTACATTTAAGGTTAATATTGTTATTTTTGAATTTGATCGTGTCATTATGATGTTAGCTGGTTATTTTGCTCATTAGTTGATGCAGTTTCTTCCTAGCATCAATGGTCTTTACAATTTGGCATGTTTTTGCAGTTGCTGGTACCGGTTGTTCCTTTCCATGTTTAGTGCTTCATTCAGGAGCTCTTGTAAGGCAGACCTGATGGTGACAAAATCTCTCAGCATTTTCCTTTCTGTAAAGTATTTTATTTCTCCTTCACTTATGAAGCTTAGTTTGGCTGAATATGAAATTCTGGGTTGAAAATTCTTTTCTCTAAGAATGTTGAATATTGGCCCCCACTCTCTTCTGGCTTGTAGAGTTTCTGCTGAGAGATCTCCTGTTAGTCTGATGGGCTTCCCTTTGTGGGTAACCTGACCTTTCTCTCTGGCTGCCCTTAACATTTTTTCCTTCATTTCAACTTTGGTGAATCTGACAATTATGTGTCTTGGAGTTGCTCTTCTCGAGGAGTATCTTTGTGGCATTCTCTGTATTTCCTGAATTTGAATGTTGGCCTGCCTTGCTAGGTTGGGGAAGTTCTCCTGGATAATATCCTGCAGAGTGCTTTTCAACTTGGTTCCATTCTCCCCGTCACTTTCAGGTACACCAATCAGATGTAGATTTGGTCTTTTCACATAGTCCCATATTTCTTGGAGGCTTTGTTCTTTTCTTTTTATTCTTTTTTCTCTAAACTTCTCTTCTCGCTTCATTTCATTCATTTCATCTTCCATTGCTGATACCCTTTCTTCCAGTTGATCACATCGGCTACTGAGGCTTGTGCATTCATCACGTAGTTCTCGTGCCATGGTTTTCAGCTCCATCAGGTCCTTTAAGGACTTCTCTGCATTGGTTATTCTAGTTAGCCATTCGTCTAATTTTTTTTCAAGGTTTTTAACTTCTTTGCGATGGGTTTGAACTTCCTCCTTTAGCTCAGAGAAGTTTGATCATCTGAAGCCTTCTTCTCTCAACTCGTCAAAGTCATTCTCCATCCAGCTTTGTTCCATTGCTGGCGAGGAGCTGCGTTCCTTTGGAGGAGAAGAGGCGCTCTGATTTTTAGAATTTTCAGGTTTTCTTCTCTGGTTTCTCCCCATCTTTGTGGTTTTATCTACCTTTGGTCTTTGATAATGGTGACATACAGATGGGTTTTTGGTGTGGATGTCCTTTCTGTTTGTTAGTTTTCCTTCTAACAGTCAGGACCCTCAGATACAGGTCTGTTGGAGTTTGCTTGAGGTTCACTCCAGGCCCTGTTTGCCTGGGTATCACCAGCGGAATCTGCAGAACCGCAGATATTGCAGAGTGGCAAATGTTGCTGCCTGATCGTTCCTCTGGAAGCTTCATCTGAGAGGGGCACCTGACCATATGAGATGTCAGTCGGCCCCTACTGGGAGGTGTCTCCCAGTTAGGCTACTCAGGGGTCAGGGACCCACTTGAGGAGGCAGTCTGTCTGTTCTGAGATCTCAAACTCCATGCTGGGAGAACCACTACTCTCTTCAAAGCTGTCAGACAGGAACATTTAAGTCTGCAGAAATTTCTGCTGCCTTTTGTTCAGCTATGCCCTGCCCCCCAGAGGTGGAGTCTACAGAGGCAGGTAGGCCTCCTTGAGCTGCAGTGGGCTCCACGCAGTTCGAGCTTCCTGGCCATTTTGTTTACCTACTCAAGCCTCAGCAATTGCGGGCACCCCTCCCCCAGCCTCACTACGGCCTTGCAGTTTGATCCCAGACTGCTGTGCTAGCAGTGAGCAAGCCTCCGTGGGTGTGGGACCCTCCGAGCCGGGCACGGGATATAATCTCCTGGTATGCCGTTTGCTAAGACCATTGGAAAAGCGCAGTATTAGGGTGGGAGTGACCCAATTTTCCAGGTGCCATCTGTCACGGCTTCCCTTGGCTAGGAAAGGGAATTCCCCTACCCCTTGCACTTCCCGGGTGAGGCGACTCCTCACCCTGCTTTGGCTCATGGTCTGTGGGCTGCACCGACTGTCCTGCACCCACTGTCTGACAAGCCCCAGTGAGATGAACTCGGAAGCTCAGTTGGAAATGCAGAAATCACCCATCTTCTGCATCACTCACGCTGGGAGCTGTAGACTGGAGCTGTTCCTATTTGACCATCTTGGAACCTCCCCCTATTATTCTTAATATTAAAATTTAAAAATTAGACTACCTTTAGGATACTGTTCTGCAATTTACTTTTTATTTTTCAATTTGCTATTATATATTGAAGAATGTTTCCATCAGTATACTCAGATGTGTTAGTTTCATAATCCCTGCCTACTATTACATTTTACGGATGAACTAGAGTTCATTTAACACTTCCTTTACTGATTGATAGATGTTGGGATTGTTATCAGATTCTCTCCATTATGTACCCTTGCACATTTGCGAGACTATTTTCTTTTAGAAAAAACTAATATAAGTGGAAATGTTCAATAGATGTAAACATTTGAAGTACTAAAATATATTTCTAAATTTTCATTTATGAAGTTTTTTTTAATGTTATGCTCTGATGAATAGAGTATTTGAATGCCTATTTTCACCTGTAATGATGAACATTTAAAAGCTTTTGGAAGATGTTAAATGACTATTCAAAAAGTTTGAACCAACTTAGTTTCCATCTATCAACAAAAAGAAAGAAAAATATACAAGGGAAAAAGGAAGGAAGGAAGAAGGAAGGAAGGAGGAAAAAGGAGGGAAAAAGAAAAGAATCACTTGCTATTCTGATATCCAAAAATTGTATTATGCTTTTATTTATGATTTTTATTACTGGCAAAACTGACTATTTCATTTTATATGTAGCATCTGCACAGAAAAGTAATATGGAAACTACACTGTACTTTTTTTTACTCCTCAGTAACCAGTCCATTAATGCCCTTTCCTTATTTTCCTACTGAAGTACTAGTGTCGTAGTAACAGATTTATAGGCACTTCCTGAAACTCAATGTCTTTAAATCACTAGCATTGATCCCCTTGGTAGGCTTCTAACATGGAAAATATATATATATACATTTTATTACACAAACATTAGAGTAGGTATTTACTCATAAATTATTTCTAAAATAGCTGATTCAGATAAACTTTTAGCCAAACTTTTTGCTACATCTTTAAGCAAAGTGCTCGCAGTAAATAGTAGCTTCAGAGGTTGTCTGAACCTTCAGGGACAGAGGGTATCGAGACATAGGCTGCAATCACCAAACATGGGGTACTAGCCCTTTTAAAAACGAAGACATTGAGATGACTGGGAGCAATGTAGGGTGTTATTCAAATTAGTTTATTTTGGTTGCTTTCTCTCTCAGATCCATTCTTTTTTGCCAATATATACTGACTGCCTTTCATTTGATAAGAACCATGCTGGTCACTTATATGCTGTGGAAATGTGAAAACATCAAAGTATTTGTTCCTGAGCCATACTAGGGATGAATAAAGTAATGACACTAATAAATAAAATGCTGCTTAGGGTTCAGATCTGCTGTGGTAAGGCATATGGAACCGCGGGCCCAGCCATCTGATACTCACTTATTTTGGTGTTTTGTTTTCTACATATTTCAGGAAACAGAAAAATGCATTATATTAATACATTCATGTCCTCCACAGTTCTGAAGGGCCACAGTGGTGTCATAAAATTAAGTATTCCTTTAAAAGAATAGTAAAATAACATCTGGCTAATAGACATGGTTGGCTTCAGCCTTCCACTCTTTGTAAATAGTGTGTGATCTTTGCGATGTGAGATAAATTCATTTTTAAAATATTAACTTCAGAAGGAAATTGTCACATGTGTTCCTTTGTTCTCATTATGTTAACGTTTATGGAGAATTTGGCCCCGTATTCACGTGGAAAATAAATAAAAAGAAATACAGATTACCTATTAAATGAGATTAAACCTTCTGAATTGTGAGCCTTCTCATATTTTTCCTTTGATTTTTATTTGTTTGAGTTTTCAGTTTAATTTTTAGTGGAGGTTGTTGTTTATTTTAGAAAAAAACAGCTATTGTTTCCCATTCTTTAAAATTTCAAAAGGCCAATAGCAAATTATAGTTTATCAGATGAAATAACATGGGGATATTTGACAAAAATCAGTGGATCTGATGACCTTTGATGAAGCCTGCAACTCTGAGATAATATAGAAAAAAATGTCTCTGGGAATAAACGCAATAGACTGGAATTCAGAGAAATAGTGCTCAGTATTTAAGCAGATATACTTCTTTTTTTTTTTCTTAAAGGATGTTGACAATATAGAAAGTATTTGCAAAAACAGGTACTTTTCAGGGTGAAATGATAAATTAAAGGTTTCAGAAATTCATCATCCTACATTTTCCCTGGAATCAACAGAAAGAAATGGTCTATTTTCTTTCATTAAAATTGATTTGATTTTAATTTTGACAGTCATTGGATGTTATCTATCATCTATACTTTTGACAGTGAAGCAAGATAATGAGTCCTCTGAATAGGAGTTTTCTATGATTGGGGTAGTTGTCATTACTAGAAGGTTTTTTGTGAATAATAGATGCCAAACCTGGCTTGACTCCTCATTTCCAGTCCTTTTTACTTCTTTTGTATCAAATTGTTAATAACTAGCTTCATCTTTTGTCACCAAAAAAGAATGGCTTTTTTGTTTGCCCACAGAACTGTATTACTCAGTGCTGAGCAATGAGTTATCACAAGATGATAATCCAACCCTCTGGAAACAGGTCTGTGAATCCACAGGCACTTCCACAAATAACAGACTGCAGGCTTTTGAGCAGACACTTTTATACCCCTTTTGAAAGCTGTTTATTAAATCTGGAAAGAAACTGCTTGACTGAAAGAGAAAGCTACACCAAATAGGACTATTTCCCTGACTGTAGAAACATTTTCTTCTTCCTCAGGGGGAAAAGTCCATAAGAAATTTGAGTAACTTTAATGCATTTTAGACAATCTATGCATATATGTGTTGTTTCCCCACCCCCAAGTCTTCTTTAGTATTAATAAAAGGATTTAAGGAGCAATGGTCTAGGATGTTTTTTAAAAACAGAACTAATTAATGACAGATACTTTGTATTCCAGTTCAATGTTCCCATAAGGAAATTACTTACAAGAAAAATCACATTTACTGGAGAATCATTTTTCAAGTTTTCTTCGTCACTTTGAGTGTCTACAGTACGTACCTGTATCAGTCAGGGAACCACTGTGCGCCACGGGACCAGGGGTTTATTACAGGAATGAGAGCTTTTCCAGTGTAGAAGGAGCTGGGGGAGTGGGGGAAGGCAGGAGTGGGGGCATCAGAAGAGTCAGTGGTCAGGAAGTCCAAGGTGGATGGGAAGGGGAGGCCATACAGGGCCTTGGGGAGCGTGCCTCTGTGTGGCAGCTGCTTCTGTGAGTTTGCTGCCAAACATTTGCTGGCAGGCCCCAGGCTGCCGTTGGTCAACAGTGTCCCCTGGGACAGAGGAACTGGACACAGAATAGAGAAGAGTGAAGATGAGCTGGGAACACCAGCATCTACTTCTCACCACTTCATTCAGAGTGTACTGGCCGCTGCCTCACTTCCGCTCCATATCCTCTTTGGAGTCTATTTGAAACTAGAATTATACAGAGAAGGGGATTCAAGTCTATGTGGTGTTATCTTACTCAAGTTGACCCACCACAAACTCCAGCAGAACTTAACTGAGACAACGGAGACATCCTATAGAAAAGGGTTATTTCTACTCTGTATTGGTAACTCCTCCCTGCAAAAAATGCCTTGGAAAGATTTGTCTTGGGAAGAAATAATGGTAAGGTTTTAGATATTTTCAACAGTCTTTAAATAGCATCTTAACAGAAACCCTATAGCTCACAACATTATACATATTTACTTTTTTGACAAATGGTACTCAAAGTATTAAAGGAGCCACGGGAAGATCTTCCACTTCAACCTCTAAAGGTTCTCAATTGACAAAAGGCATATTAATAGGAGCAAAGGCATAGAAATTTACTTGATCATAGTTTTACATGACATGAGTGCCTTCAAAATGAATACCCAAAGGTACAGAGGAAACTGTCCGTTTATATGCTTAGATTCAATAAAGTATGAACTGCCATGTAGAACTGTGATTGGACAACAAGGGTGTCATCTAATACCAATAGACTGAGTCGGAAAATGCAGCAAGTCCTGTCTGTCTAGATTCTTCTTGGCCTCTCTAAGCAGCATTCCTTCCTTCTGGGTATGGGGCATAACCCTCTCTAGAATGAGAGTCTTATGACCTACAGTCAAATAAGGTAAGTCAGATTAATTTATTTGCCGTCAGTTTTTACACAGAAAGATAAAGGAAAAGTTAGAACAACATTTTTAGGTTATGTGGCCGGCTTTGGGAAAAAGGGGTTCTAGATTCTATGACCTGACTTGGGGAAGAGGGATTCTAGTTTCTATTGCTAGCCTCAGGGGAGAATGAGAGGTCAGAGACAGGAGGGCAGGAGGTCAGAGAGCGCTGCTTCTGCAGCCTTCATTTTGGGGCATTGCTCTCCAAGGCCATCCAGTATCAAAAACTGTAGTGAAGTAAATACTTTAGCACAGCGGTCCCCAGCCCCTGGTCCACAGACCGGTACCAGTTTTGTAGCCTGTTAGGAACCAGGCTGCGTAGCAGGAGGTGAGTGGCAGGCGAGTGAGCAAAACTTCATCTGTATTTACAGTCACTCCCCATCACTCGCATTACTGCCTGAGCTCCATCTTCTGTCAGATCAGCAGTGGCATTAGATTCTCATAGGAGCATAAACCTTATTTTGAACTGTGCACAGGAGGGATCTATGTTGTGCACTCCTTATGAGAATCTAATGCCTGATGATCTGTCACTGTCTCCCATCACCCCCAGATGAGACTTTCTAGTTGCAGGAACACAAGCTCAGGGATCCCAAGGATTCTACATTATGGTGAGTTGTATAATTATTTCATTATATTTTACAGTGTAATAATAATAGAACTAAAGTGCAAAATAAATGTAATGCACTTGGATCATCCTGAAACCATTCCTCCTCTATACCCCCTCTGATAGGTTTGGCTGTGTCCTCACTCAAATCTCAACTTGAATTGTATCTCCCAGAATTCCCACATGTTGTGAAAGGACCCAGGGGGAGGTAATTGAATCATGGGGGCCAGTTTTTCCCATGCTATTCTTGTGATAGTGAATAAGTCTCACGAGATCTGATGGGTTTATCAGGGGTTTCTGCTTTTGCATTTTCCTCACTTTTTCTCTTGCCGCTGCCATGTAAGAAGTGCCTTTCAACTCCTGCTATGATTCTGAGGTCTTCCCAGCCACGTGGAACTGTAAGTCCAATTAAACCCCTTTCTCTCTCTCTCTCTTTTTTTTTTTTTTTTGAGATGGAGTCTTGCTCTGTCACCCAGGCTGGAGTGCAGTGGTGCAATCCTGGCTCACTGCAAGCTCCGCCTCCCAGGTTCACACCATTCTCCTGCCTCAGCCTCATGAGTAGCTGAGACTACAGGCACCAGGCCTGGCTAATTTTTTGTATTTTTTAGTAGAGATGGGGTTTCACTGTGTTAGCCAGGATGGTCTCGATCTCCTGACCTCATGATTCGCCCACCCCAACCTCCCAAAGTGCTGAAATTACAGATGTGAGCCACCGCGCCCAGCCAATTAAACCTTTGTTTCTTCCCAGTTTTGGGTATATCTTTATCAGTAGTGTGAAAATGGACAAATACAGTAAATTGGTACCAGTACAGTGGGGTCTTGCTGAAAAGATACCTGAAAATGTGGAAGTAGCTTTGGAACTGGGTATCAAGCAGAGGTTGGTACAGTTTGAAGGGTTCAGAAGAAGACAGGAAAATGTGGGAGAGTTTGAAACTTCCTAGAGACTTGTTGAATGGCTTTGACAAAAATGCTGATAGTGATATTAAGAATAAGGTCCAGGCTGAGGTGGTCCCAGATGGAGATGAGGAATTGGTTGGGAACTGGAGCGACGGTGATTCTTGTTATGTTTTAGCAAAGAGACTGGCTGCATTTTGCCCCTTCCCTAGAGATTTGTGGAACTTTGAACTTGAGAGAGATGATTTAGGGTATCTGGTGGAAGAAATTTCTAAGCAGCAAAGCATTCAAAAGGTGACTTGGGCGCTGTTAAAAGCATTCCATTTTAAAAGAGAAACAGAACATAAAAGTTCAGAAAATTTGCAGTCTGACAATTCAGTAGAAAAGAAAAACTCATTTTTTTGAGGAGAAATTTAAGCTGGCTGCAGAAATTTGCATAAGTAACAAGGATCCTAACGTTAATCCTCAAGACAATGGGGAAAATGTCTCCAGGGCATGTCATAGGTCTCATGGCAGCCTCTCCCATCACAGACCTGGAAGTCTAGGAGGAAAAAATGGTTTCATGGGCTGGGCCCAGGGTCCTCATGCTGTGCGCAGCCTAGGGACTTGGTGCCCTGCATCCCAGCTGCTCTAGCCATTGCTAAAAGGGGCCAAGGTACAGCTTGGCCCATGGTTTCAGAGGGTGCAAGCCTCAAATCTTGGCAATTTCCACATGGTATTGAGACTTCAGGTATGTAGAAGTCAAGAATTGAGGTTTGGGAACTTCCACCTAGATTTCAGAAGATGTATGGAAACACCAGGATGCCCAGGCAAAAGTGTGCTGCAGGGGCTGGGCCCTCGTGGAGAACCTCTGCTAGGGCAGTGCAGAAGGGAAATGTGGGTTCACAGCCCCCACACAGAGTCCCTAATGGGACAGCACCTAATGGAAGCCGTGAGAAGAGGGCCACCGTCCTCCAGACCCCAGAATGGGAGATCCACCGATGGCTTGCACAGTGCACCTGGAAAAGCCACAGACACTCAATGCCAGCCCGCGAAAGAAACCGGGAGGGAGGCTGTACCCTGCAAAGCCACAGAGGTGGAGCCGCTCAAGACCATGGGAACCCACCTTCTTGCATCAGCGTGACCTGGATGTGAGACCTGGAGTCAAAGGAGATCATTTTGGAGCATTACAATTTGACTGCCCTGCTGGATTTGGGACTTGCATGGGCCCTTTAACCCCTTCGTTTTGGCCAATTTCTCCCATTTGGAGTGGCTGTATTTAGCCAATACCTGGACCCTCACTGTGTTTAGGAAGTAACTAACTTGCTTTTGATTTTACAGGCTCATAGGCGAAAGGGACTTGCCTTGTCTCAGATGAGACTTTGGACTGTGGACTTTTGGGTTCATGCTGAAATGAGTTAAGACTTTGGGGGACTGTTGGGAAGGCATGATTGGTTTTGAAATGTGAGGACATGAGATCTGGAGGGGCCAGAGACATAATGATATGATTTGGCTGTGTCCCCACCAAAATCTCAATTTGAATTATATCTGCCAGAATTCCCATGTGTTGTGGGAGGACCCAGGGGGAGGTAATTGAATCATGGGGGCCAGTTTTTCCCATGCTATTCTCATGATAGTGAATTAGTCTCACGAGATCTGATGGTTTTATCAGGGGTTTCTGCTTTTGCATCTTCCTCATTTTTTTTTCTCTTGTCATGTAAGAAGTGCCTTTCACCTCCTGCCATGATTCTGAGGCCTCCTCAGTCATGTGGAACTGTAAGTCCAATTAATAAACCTCTTTTCTTCCCAGTTTCAGTTATCTCTTTATCAGCAGTGTGAAAATAGGCTAACACACCCATCCACCCTGGTTCGTAGAATTGTCTTTCACAAAACCAATCTCTGTGCCAAAAAGGTTGAGGACTGCTGCTTTAGGGTCAAATTTCATGTGAATGGTTCTGAGAAGCCTGTATTATATATCCAGGAACATGTCTTCCTGCTTAGGATTAGTTTCCTACCATGACCTATCATACGAAGAAACATGATTTCTCACGGGTGGGCATGTCTCATTCATACTACCGTTTTCACGAACCACCAGTTTTTGAATGATGAGTGGAGAAGATATTTAGGCAATCTGTGAACTCGAAACTTTTTCTGAGTCCTAACTTATTGAATAAGAAAACAAGGAAGAAGTGCTAGTTGACTGTATTTTTCATCTATATTAAACTACTTTTACAATGTAAGTATGTGTATTAGTCTGTTTTCATACTGCTATAAAGAACTGCTAGAGTGTGGGTAATTTATAAAGGAAGGAGGTTTAATTGACTCACAGTTCAGCATGGCTGGGGAGGCCTCAGGAAACTTATAATCATGGCAGAAGGCGACGGGGAAGCAAGGCACCTTCTTCACAAGGCGTCAGGAAGGAGAAGTGCCCAGCAAATGGAGAAGAGTCCCTTATAAAACCATCAGATCTCGTGAGAATTCACTATGATGAGAACAGCATGGGGGAAACCACCCCCATGATACAATTATCTCTACCTGGTCTCTCCCTTGACTCCTGGGGATTATGGGGATTATGAGAATTACAGTTCAAGATGAGATTTGGGTGGGGATACAAAGCCTAACCATATCAATATGCAAGTAAGTCAAAATTTCCCGTATTTTAGGAAAACTAGTTTTTGCAAAAGTATTATGTTATTTCCAAACCATTCCAAGCAATAGGACTTGGCCATATTTGTTTTTCTTGCCAGAGATTGAGCACAGGAATGCCAGCCATCATCACTTGGCTAGACCATGGGTTCCCAAACTTACTCCATTCACAGCATCTTTAGTGTCTTAGCTCTTTTTCAAAGTGCATCTAGCTAAAACAAAACAAAAACAAAAACACCCTAAACCTAATAGTTCCACTTATTAATTGAGTTTAGGTCCAAGCCTGCTTATTAAGTTGATTTATGTCCAAGAAAAGTCGTGGTAATAATAGCTCATGTGGTATTTGACAAATATCACTATGTTTTCCTCTAAAATGTAGTCCATCCTGCAGTGCCCATGTGAATCACCGCAGCACCAGGGCGCCCTCAGCGCACAGTTTGGGAACTGCAGGGCTGGACTAAAAACAAAGCCTGAATCAAATTGTGTCTATTGTGTCACTTCTCTGCCCAAACTCCTTTCATATAATTTATGTGTGGTTGATATTATTTTTTAAAAATATATATCAATGTAAATATTGAATATTATTTCTATACTCTAGTCTACTGAGTTTATCCCCAGGGATGGAAATATGGGGAAAAAATATATATATCTCATCCCATCCCTCTCCAAATGGAGGAAAGTGATAGTACTAGGTACAGTGTCGCAACTGAAAAATAAAATTTTTCTGGATCAGCCATCCTAACAGCATTTTACACCCTATGGACAAAATTATTTTATTAGTAAGTTTTCTGTAAAGTCTGGGAGCTTGAGCCCCCAAACCAGTGTTTTCTGGTTCCCTTATCCTAATTCCTAACTGCAATGGAGGAAATGTACTTCTTATTTTACAAAAGTAGTGATATGGACCTGTATCATTAAGCTCACTAGCGCCAAGCTGCAGTGGTGTTCTGACTCACCATGGCCATGGAGTGTATTATGAGGTGAGGTTCATCGCATACAGAAGTAATAACGTTCTAGTCTCTCTTCACTTACTCAAAGGTGATGACAATGCCTCAGGCAGTGAGGGAAGAATTCTAATGCAGCCCAGGTTCCTTGGGAAACTCTTGCATTCTAAGGCAGCAGAGCCCTGACTTGGCCAACCACAGATGTGTGCAAAAGACAGGTCTGATGCATGACTCATAGACCCCCCTGAAGGGTTCCTAGAAATACATTAGGAAATATCTGTAAAGCGATAGCCTTCTTTAAGAAAAGAAAGTGGAAGCTCTGAGGCACTGAGAATTTTCTCATGGTTTGGTGAAGATTGAGATGCTGAGGTGCATGTTTGTCCTTTGCCTCTTGGTGCAGGAGCCACTGACTACTTCTGTCCCCTGAACACGTGCTGTCCTCATCCCTTGCAGTGCTGGTGCAGAAGCGTTCTCTTTCACCAGTGATTACAAGACTTTGGAAGCATGGAAAAGTTGACTGGGTGGGCACTTGTGTGAAGATGCCTTTTGTCAAATTCAAAAAGCACTCTCAGGCTATACATAACTCATTCAAATAATGATACAAGCTCCCCACCCAAGCGGAAGCTGGGAAAGCCTCAGTCTCCCTTTATTCTAGCAAGTTAATTCTGGTCAACTCAAGTCAAATGATTATCCCCCAAATCATGTTTATTATGACCCCTATGAGGCCCTGAAGAGCTTCATGTAAATTAGAATCTTGACTTCCCACACTATTCGTGAACCTCCCTTAATTTAATTGTACTCTCTCCCTTTCCCCCAAGGTTAAAAAAAAAAAATCAATCCAAACTTCCCTACAGTCACATTTTCTTTGTGAAATCTTTTGATATAAAAAAATTATCAATTCCAGTGACTGTAATCACTTAATGAACCCTCTTATCTTTTTGCTGTTCCACCTTCTGAATTACTTACTGAGCAAGCCAATTGAAAGTGCCCATTGATGGAACTTTTGAATGGAAACAGATGCAGGCTTAATTTTGCATGCCAACACGAAAGGCAGCATCCACAGTTTTTGGGATTCAATTTGAAAATTTAGGTTAATTAATTTTAGCCTAAATAACTCTGATAACATTATTCATTAAGGGGTTTATTGTAGAGATATGTATGCTATTCCTTAAGAAAGTTCCTTGAAATTTTCTCTATTAACTATTTTAATTTTTAGAGTAAACTTTTATAACTTTACACTAGCTGAAAGTGGAAGAGAAATATAACAGATTAGAGCCAAAGTACTTATCCAGAACCGACATTTGAGAATCTTTATAAGGCTATGGGTGACTCCCATGGAAGTTATTTTTTCATAGTTTTGTATAAAATTACAAAGAAATGTGGTTCAAAAGTGAAGGTGCCTCAAAAATCTGGAGAGCCATGCCTGAATTTATGATGTTGGAATTGCTTTTGTAACATTTATTTATAGATTATATGTTATTTTAAATAAATGATTTAATGATATTTGCTACTTAGAAAAATCTTGTGGCAGATCCTTCTAAAATATGAAGGATTCTTGGGTGAAGTCATCAGATACTCCCATGTATATGTGCTGTGTGGTTGTATTTTTGTAAAATAGATTTTCTCAAAGCAGGAGACTCTTAGACCTAAATGTTTCCTCATGCCAAATTGTTCTCTATCTTGGGAGAAGTGGGCCAGGCGCAGGGGGTGTACTCTGCTCCTCTGAAATGGTCACCTCTGTTTGTGAGTATGTGTATGTATGAGTGTGTGTATGCATGTATGTGTGTGAGTGAATCGAATGTGTGTGTGAGTGTATGTGTGTGTAAATGTGTGCATATATGTGAATGTGTGTATGCATGTATGTGTGTGGGAGTGTGTGGATATGTGAGTCTGTGTATATGTGAATGTGTGTGTGAACGTGTATATATGTGTGAGCGTGCGAATGTGTGTGTATGTGTGAGTCTGGGTATGTTTGTGTATGTACGTGTGACTGTGTGTGAATGTGTATATGTGTGTGTATGTGTCTGAACGTGTATGTGTGTGTGAGTCTGTGTATGTGTATGAGTGTGTGTATGTGTTAGTGTGTGAATGTGCAAATGTGTGTGCCAGGGTATGTGTGAGTGTATGAATGCATATATATGTGTGATTGTCAGTGTGTGCATATGTGTGACTGTATGCACCTCTGTGTGTATGAGTGTGTGTATGTGTGAATTTGTGTGTATGTGTGAGTCTGTGTGTGTCTGTGGGAGAGTGTGTGTGTGTGTGTGTGAATGGGCAGGAGTAGGCAGGAGAAAGAAAAACATTCGTAAACTGATTAGAGGTGGACCCTCTGTAATAGCACAGATATGATCTCACTGACCATCAAAGCCCCTTGGACTTCCTTCTTTTGGACTTCAGACCTCAGAGTTTACACTCTTAAATGGCATACTTTTCCACTTCTGGTTTAGTGTTCATATGTATGCTACATTCTTTTTCTTCATTGTTCTCATTCTCTTTCTTTTGTCTCTCTCTCTCTCCCCCGTCTCTCTGTCTCTGTCTCTATCTCCCTCTCACACTCCCCCCCATTGCCTTGGATGTGTGTACATAGTCTCTCTGCATTTGACCCTCGTCGTGCATGCAGTAAAGGTTAAAAGGATGCTTTTCTGTGTGCCTGTCTTTTCACCTGAGAAGGAGGAAAATTATAAATTTATAATTAATGTGGATGTTGTTTCTATGGATTCATCATATTTTCTATCTTGGTAAAGAAAAGGGAAGGGTGGTAGACAAATTTGAGAAAATTTAAGATTTTAATAAAATATAATTCATAAAGAGAAAAAAAGGTATTAGTATGTTTACTATGAAAATATGAGTGACAGACAGGTCTCTACAGAGAATCCAGAAACAAAATTGAGACCAAGGACCACAGACCAGATGCTCAAAAAGAGAGAGGTCTGGAATAAGAGGCATCAAATGATAATTCAAGGTAAATATACAGATTTTTTAGGGAAAATCTTACATCCTTCAGTCAATTAAGCATGCAAAAGAAGTATCCAGAATGGTGGTTTATGCAATTTTATTTCCCAGATAACTAGCTTTTGGAGAAAGATGCTCTTGAAGCTAAAATTACTTAATTTCCTTAAAAGTTACTAGACTTTGTTTTTAAATACTTAAATCATATGATAATAAGACTCATTTTTTTCTATGAACAAATGTCTTCAAAATTATTCTAAAATGATTTCCAAAGTGTCTGATAGTGGTTTTATTTCAATTAAAAACAGGGCACATTTGGAAAGTCGAAAGTGCGGTAATGATATTAATGCACATCCACACACATTCTAACTACCAAATTATCTTCTTCATTGTTACTAAAAATAAAAATTGGAACATATTTTTGCCACATATATTGGTTTCAAATAGAAAACTTGAGACAACAGATCTCAGTGCTTGCTAATGGGTTTTTAAAAACCTACAATTCATGAGTACCCAGAAAAGGTAAATTTGACCTCTACAGAGAAGGATTTGCAGTTAGATAACATTGCAATAGATGACACTGTATGTGCTATATTGTTTCAATATAATGATTGCACAGGTGAAGGGTGGTTTATAGCAGTGCAATGGTCTAAAGACCAATTCATGTTCAATTTCATATTTTGTTTCTCTTCCTTCTACCTCAGCACCTTCTACCTCAATCTTTTCTATGGTCAGATACATACAATGACTCCTAGGACTGGACTGACTAAGACATGCCAGAGAATTGAAAGGATCCTGGGATTTAGGACCAGGCAAGTGAAAGGTTAGGAGAAATGATGAGTGAAGAGCAAAGCTTATAAGCAACAGTGACAATAAGTGACAATGACAATGGGCAGAGAAAGTATATGGACAAATTCTTTGAACTGTCTCCCTACTTAAATTTTCTTGATGGAATTGCCATGTACCCAATGTGCAGCTCTCTCCCTGAATTAATGCTGTTGGAATATCCTTTTTTAGATTTCCTTCTCTTCCCATCTCTCTACCACCAGATAATGATTTTCACTGCTCCCAACTGCCCCTGACTCACCTCTCAGATCATGGATTAATCCCATTACTAAATACTCAACCCCAGATCCCATTACCCACCGAAGAACTTTTGATGTTGATCTTGAAGCTTCCTTCATGTGCACAGCTAATTTTCCCGTGCCAACCTGGCTGAAAAATCTGTACTTACAAAAATATTATGATCAGGCTAAGAGGTGAATCAGCTCTCAAGAAGACAATTAGAGGAGTATCGGGGAGACAGAAAAGGGGCAAATCAAGGCAATCAGAGAGAGAACTCTGGAGGAAGTCACAAGTACAAGCTCTTAGGAACATGACAGAAGAATATAACTATTCATTTAACAAACATTTGTTAAAACACTTGTAATATTCCGGGCACTTTGATTATTAAGTCTGATCAGTTAATGATTGCTTATATACTTTTTGCAAGGGCAGGAATTAATTCAGGGCGTTAACGACCCAAAGCTCAAGTATGTGGACAGGTAGTATGAGCGTGCCAGGTGGAAGGATAATTTCCCAGATTAAACTGGAATTGTCTAGGAGGAACGGTAGGACCGTAATTCTCCACGTCTGACCTAAAAGCATTGATAGGCCTAGGACTCTGTGCTTTTAAAACACTTTCAAAGTAATTCTGATATGCAGCTAAATTTTAGAATTACTGATTAGGCACACAATATTTATTCATAGAATGGATATTTGTAAACATTTGCTACAAGTTTACATGCAAGAATAAATTAGAAAGGACTGCTACTCTCATGCAGTTTATATTTTAATAATACACAAATGTATTTAACCCAAGATGAAATTTAAACGGCATAAAATAGATACAGATAGAGTTCAGAAAAAGAAGAGCTTACTGATGAAGTTTTAGGTAAAGCTTTGTGTGGGAAGAAAGGCATTTGAGCTAGAGTTTGAAGGATAGTTTACATTAAAATTATTTTCTATATCGAGGTAATTCATGTTTACTTTTGAAAGGTTGTAAAATATAAATAAATGACATGCATACACACAAAACAATTTCTTGATCCATAAATAACACATGTATACATTGGTGTGTATTTCTACACTCTCAATAAAATTATGAATATGGATATAAATGAATATATACATATATAGATATGTTGCTTTTTATAAAAGCAAAACCATTTGTACAGGTTGGTTCTGTAGCTTATTTTTCTCCATCAAAAATATATATCATGAATATTATTCCATGAGAATCAATATTAATCTATGGTATCATTTTTTATTGCCTGAATACTACATTATTACATATGGATGTATTATAATTTATTGAAGTATTATATAATGTTGAGAATTTGGGGTTGCTATCTTTTTTTTATTGTAAACATACTGAAAAGAGAATCTTGAAGGAAATTTGTTTTCTTGTTGATGAATGTCTAGAAATGGAATTTCTAGGCCAGTGTGTATGTTTGATGGATACATGGAAGGATGAGACATATTCCAGGGGTGGAGGTAATAAAAGCAATATCCCAAATACAGGAAAGTACATGCCACTGATAGTAATATAGTTTCCTAAAAATAGTGTAGGCCACCTGTGGTGGCTCAGGCCTGTAATCCCAGTACTTTGGGAGGCCGAGGCAGGTGGATCA
The DNA here is from genome assembly GCF_029281585.2 of Gorilla gorilla gorilla. Classification (NCBI taxonomy): domain Eukaryota; kingdom Metazoa; phylum Chordata; class Mammalia; order Primates; family Hominidae; genus Gorilla; species Gorilla gorilla. The sequence continues at coordinate 37,175,867 of NC_073229.2, read as the reverse complement.
CCTGAGGCCAGGAGTTCAAGACCAGCCTGTCCAACATGGTGAAACCCCATCTCTACTAAAAATACAAAAATTAGCCAGGCATGGTGGTGGGTGCCTATAATCCCAGCTACTTGGGAGGCTGAGACAGGAGAATCGCTTGCACCCGGGAGGTGGAGGTTGCAGTGAGACAAGATTGTGCCATTGTACTCCAGACTGGGCAACAAGAGTGAAACTTCATCTAAAAAAAAGAAAGAAAGAAAGAAAGAAAGAAAAGAAAAAGAAGTGTGGCTGAAAATTTAGGCTGGGACCAGGACTTTCAGGGTCTTCAGTGGTAGATCAAGGAACATAGGGATAGGATATCAACTCAGTGTTCAGTGGCTTTTAGTTTAATGCTACATATGAACTCTGCAATTGTCGTTGCCTCAGAATCCCTATGGTTTGGGATAATTCTGGACTCATCGGTACTATTACTCTGATGCTTTATACTGCTGGATAGTTACATAAATCCTTTTGACAGAGAAATGACAAAACGACCCCATTTTCAGAAATCATCAATGCTTAGCCAAAGGGCCTCCCATAGTACAAGTTTTGTCAATGGCTGCTCCCAAGGTGAGGGTCAGGGTGTTCAGGAAATCTCAGCAGAAGGTACCTTCCTCATAGGAGTCTTTCCACATGCACTGCAGATACATGAGAAAGCTATGTGATGGTGGACAGTTACTTTTTTAACAGAACAAGGGAAGAATCCATCCACTTTTTCTCCTTATGTACCATGAAAGACAGCTTCTAAAATGGCAGCTCCAAAAGCTTCTTAAGCCGTATCCAGAAGGAGATGGAAAGTCCATGGGGACAGAGAGCACTGGCTGTTTTCATTCAGGAGGAGGTTGCATTATCCTCCTTTGACTTTTCTCTCGCACTGGGAAGTCATTATTATTCTGGCATTCCTCCTGACATTTTTATGACTTTGTTTATTTTAATACATGGTTCATTATTTGTTTTGGAACGACCCTCCAAATTATTCTTCCAAATGCCACTTGAGCTCAGCCGAGGAGATGTTTCATCATCTCCTTTGTTGTCGTTTCTTGCAACTTGCCTAACTTTCATCTTGGTGGAGGCTGTAAAGCTCTCTAAGAGTCCTTGTGGGCTATGGCTTTGATTTGCCTCTCCTGTACTTTGGCTGATTGGGCAAATCCAATAACTATTGATCAGCTCTAAAACAGCGAGATTTGTGTTAAGTCCCCTACTCCTTGATGGGGAAAAATTATGACTTTTCCCTTTCAACAAAACCCACAACCTGTTAAATTCAATTAAGAAATAAGTAGCAGCAGTGGAAGCAGAAACAGGCCACTGAAAGGCATTTCTTTCTCTCTGAGTGCTTTTCTTTTCCGGCAGCAAAGGGCTTCTGTGCAGTTAGAGTCCTGTGTTTGATTGACTCGGCTCCCAAGCTGATGTTTACACGGCTATATTCATCTTGCTCCAATGACTGTGACATGCCACCCGGATGCGGTGAGGCTGACAGGGAATGTGAGGGGGACCAGACAGATGACAACGTCTCCGTTCTTCAGAGCCCAGGCAGGATGATCTGTCACCTGATGATAGGCCACAGCCTGTCATTTATTTACTTACAGCTTTAATGTGGGTAAAATGAGCAGGAGACGGGGGGAAATGTGACAAGAGGCGAAGAGAAAGTGAGTGGTTAAAGGAAAGAAAAATCTGACAGACCCTTTTCGGCATCAAAATATCAACAACAGCTATTTCCTACATCTCAATGGGCATCCTGGCCTAGAAGCCAATTATGAGCAACATTCTGAGCAAGAAATCAGATTTGCAAAGCAGGAACTTGAGCCATTAGTCTGTGGCAGTGTGGTAGACAAACCCCACTGCCACTTGATTATATTAAATGCTTGGAATTTTGTCTTGAGCATTTAATTTCTGCAATTTTCAATGACCATTTGGCAAGCATTTTTTTCCCCTTTTAGTTTTTTAATCTGTACACATTTTGCAAGGTAACATTCCAGTGCAATTGGAATTATCATCCAAGGGTCCTGTCTGCTGTAAAAGTACAGCTAGGCCAGGCCCGGTGGCTCATGCCTGTAATCCTAGCGCTTTGGGAGGCTGAGGCAGGCAGATCACTTGAGGTCAGGAGTTCGAAACCAGGCTGGCCAACATGATGAAACCCTGTCTCTACTATAAGTATAAAAAAAAATTAACTGGATGTGGTGGCGGATGCCTGTAATCCCAGCTACTTGGGGGGCTGAGGCAGAAGAATCACTTGAACCCGGGAGGCAGAGGTTGCAGTGAGCCGAGATCACACTATTGCACTCCAGCCTGGGCGACAAGAGCGAAACTCTGCCTCAAAAAAAAAAGTGCAGCTAGAAATCACTTTGAAAACCATTGACCTGCTTGTTCTGTGTGCTGACACCCTGGTTATGGGAAAGAAATATCTTAAAACCAGGAGAAATGACAAAAGATATTTTAACTGTTAAGGTAAACCTGTAGGAACAAAACAGACTGAGACGATTCATATTTTAAGGGGATTTTGTAAATTAAAAAAATGGATCTTTGCCAGTATCTAAATGAATTAAATATTTTTCAATTAAGCCAATTTAATGAACAAAGTATATTAAGTACTGTATACACTAGCACAGATTTGAATCACTATGATGAAGTTTTAAAAGGGATCTACAGTTTGGGAGTTCTTTTAAAAAAATTTTTATGATACTAGATCTCATTTTCTCACACAGCATTTGGGGGAGAGGCCCCAGGAACTTCCCACACACTGACGATTGTGCACAGAAGGCGTGATGTGTACAGAGACGGTGTACCTGAGGGCACACCTTTATATGCCCAAAGACCATAAAGCATTCACAAATCATTAACAATGGGGCTGATGAGGCCCAGGTGTTGGGTCCAGCATTATGTCAAGAAAATCCATCATGCAAAAATTCCAAAGATCGGACACATTTCCTAAGAAACATTGTCCTGGGGAAATTGTAACTGTAACTCCTAGTAGCCTGAATCCGGCAATGCTGAGACTGACTGTTATCAAGGAGGCTCTCTGGTTCTTAGCGTGTCATTTCCAAATGCCTCTTTCGGCACATCTAGCTTGGCAGTGTACTTTCAACATATGAAAGTACGGTAACCATCCCCCCAGTAGGCTATCAGATTTGTAGCCCCCAAGCATCCACTCAACAGGCGGCCTGGGGTACAATGGGTCTCACTTTTGCCCATTAAAGGCAAAATGTCTAAGAGTCACAGTAAATGTGACTCCCCCAGAATATTGTGAAGAACATGGCATTTTAATCATGTGTGATTGCTTTGGGAGGAGAAATAGCTTTGGTTGGTACTGAGAAGGTTGTTAGAGCAGATCAGACACTTCACCCTGTGGCTCCATTAGCCCTGTCTTCCCTGAATGTCTCCCCGCTCTTAGATATCCACGTGCATTGCTGCTTCAGGCTGCCAGCTGTGTTAAAAAAAGATCTGGCACATCTTCATATGCGGTTCCCTTACTGAAGGTAGAAATACAAGCTACACTTGTCCAGCCACTTCTCCTGTAGTTCTGTTGCCAAGGAAAGGGAGCTTTACCACCAAACCTGAGGACAAAAAGGCCCTATGAAATACAGGACTCCCAACCAGCAACTTGCTATGTCCATTTCTGGAGCTGATAGTATCCTCAATTCCTGGTGAGTATAATTTGGCATATTCTTGTGAATGAGCCACATGGTAAAATAAAGCCATGTGTACTCTGAGAACTGTTTGATATATGTATATTTGAGACAGGGTCTTGCTCTGTCACCCAGGCTGCAATGCAGTGGCACCATCACGGCTCACTGTAGCCTCAACCTCCCAGGATCAAGTCATCCTCCTACCTCAGCCTCTGGAGGAGGTGGGACAACAGGCATGTACCACCACACCCAGCTAATATTTTTAATTTTTTATAGAGAAGTAGTCTCACCATGTTGCCCAGGGCTCAAGTGATCCTCCTGCCTCGACCTTCCGAAGTGCTGGGACTATAGGCATGAGCCACGTGCCCAGCCTGATATTTTTAATCCACTTTTAGAAGTTTCATTTTGTATTGGCCGAGTTCTACTTCTTTCGCTAAGAATTTCAAGAAGGAAGAGAATTTTGTCCCCTTCCATGTATTTGGCAGTGTATCTCTGATGCTTAAAAGAGTCAAATTACCTGTCCTCATTTTCCTGCCTTGGCAGGGGAGTGTGATGAGTCCTATAACCTTGCTCACAACTGTGCTGGATACTGTTTGCGTTGGATTTATGTGGACACAGGTGGTGCCCTCGGGGTCCAGGCATTCATGGGGAACACCTGTTTCTATTCTTTTGCCTTCATTATTGTTGGGGAAGACATACGTGGGGTGGGGCCTTAGGGTATATTCACAGGATCAGTGAGGTAAAGAGTGTTAAACATTATAATTTCATTACAGTTAAGCTGTATGCTTCTCCCCAGCAGCCCCTCATGGTTATTTAGCCTTTTAATCTGTCTGGTTAAGATGTCCTTAATACTGGTGACATAGGAGGAATTAGGAAGAAAAGGGAAAAAGAGCAGGGTATTCCCGGAGCTGACCCTGCCTAAGAAATATCCACCTCCCACTGACCTATATACAAATAAATGCTTTTTTTAAAAAAATTATACTTTAAGTTCTGGGCTACATGTGCAGAACGTGCAGGTTTGTTACATAGGGAACAAACCTATGGTGGTTTGCTGCACCCATCAACCCCTCATCTACATTAGGTGTTTCTCCTAGGGCTCTCCCTCCCCTTGCCCTCCACCCCCTGACAGGCCCCGGTGTGTGTTGTTCCCCTCCCTGTGTCCATGTGTTCTCATTGTTCAACTCCTACTTATGAGTGAGAACACGCGGTGTTTGGTTTTCTGTTTCTGTGTTAGTTTGCTGAGAATGATGGTTTCCAGCTTCATTCATGTCCCTGCAAAGGACATGAACTCATTCTTTTTTAGGAAGAAAAGGGAAGAAGAGCAGGGTATTCCCGGAACTGACCCTGCCTAAGAAATGTCCACCTCCTACTGCCCTATATGCAAATAAATGTTTTATAATTTGCCAAATATTTCAGTCTGTATGATCACATACTGTAGCAGATCCTATAGTAACTTTACTAAGGTAAGATATATGTAAAAATCATTTATTCTTTGTCCTTCCATCAAATATTAATTGAGGGTCTTCTGTGCAGAGTCCCAGTACCCTTTGACCATGGTGGTGATCTCAAGCCCCTTAATATGTAAACAGTTTAAAAAATATGCCCACTGTCTCTTTTTTAATAAGCTGAAGCAGCTCTTTCCCATTTCCTATCTTTTATATTATTTTTGTAGCAAAGATGAAAAGTAAAAGTAATTATCATCCCGGGGACCTTTTCTGTTGAGACCATAAGATGTGCTCAAATCTAAAATGTGCAATTTTTATCACCAACATTTTCATTCTTGACTCAGATGAGCTTCTAGTTCCATCCAGCATCAGTCTATTCATGAAAAGCTCTGAACACAAAATTATATCAAACATAATAATAGATAAGCAGCTAGAGTGAATCATATATTTACAACTGAATACTGCTTCCCTATAATACCTGTGAGCTAAGGGGATATTTAAGATATTTATCCTATTTAGCAGCTGAGCCCTGATCAATTGGACTGGAAATTGCCTATAAACAACTGGTACAGTACTGTCCAAAGAGCCTCACCCATTCAGGGGAGCATCCGAGGATGGGCATGGAGGAGAAGCCACCTCCCTGGTGACTTGAGAACATAACTGATGAAGGCTCATTACCTTTTCTATATGTTTCCTAGGGCTGGAACAAACAGCTACAATCTAGGTGGCTTAAGACAACAGAAATTTGTTCTCTCACAGTTCTAGAGGCCAGAAGTCTGAAATCAAGGTGGTAGCAGAGCCACATGTGTTCTGAGGTATCTAGGAGAGAATCTTTTGCCTCTCCCAGCTTCTGGTGGCTCTTGGTGTTCCCTGACTTATGGCAACATCATTCCAATCCCTGCCTCCACCTTCACACGGCCTTCTTTTGTGTGTCTCTGTGTCCCGTCCTCTTCTTATAAGGACACCAGTCACTGGTTTTAGGGAAATCATCCCCCTAAATCCAATAATGATTTCATCTCGAGATCTCTAAGTAATTACATGTATAAAGGTACTATTTCCTAATAAAGTCACATTCTGAGGTTCTGGGTAGCTATGATTCGGGGAGCACACTAATCAACCAAGTACACCCTCATTTGCTTTCAGTGTTTCTTGGCGTCATATAAATAGCAAGAGGATTCTCAAATCAGAGAAGCAAATATTTTAGGTAATTTTTCCCCTAAGCAACATGGTGGACAAATGTTCATTTTTTAATTTTTGTGTTAATTCATCTATCTGTTTATTTCTGCAATTAATAAGAAGTGCATAATTTTGAGACCCTTTCCAGTGGGTCTTAGAATTTAAAATTATAATTCTCTGATAATTATTTGGAAATGTCTTCATATTTATCTTTCTCATTTGATCCTCTTGGTGGTCTGCTGAAGGAGGTGGAGCAGGTAGCATTAACACTGGCCTTAGAGAGCATGACTCCAAGGCTCAGTGAGGCTGAATTTTCCCAATATTCCTCAGTTAGGTGATTTATGGAACTGGCAAGGACTCTAATATCTAGATTGGATTTCTTCCCATTAGTTCAAGAAACAGCCTGATTTTCACTTTTGTTGTTGTTGTTGTTACGGTACCCAAGGAGACGTGTGCCTCTGTTTCTATTTTCATATTCAGGTTTTCATTCTATTTTGAATTTCAGGGATATGTTAGCTTAGCTATTCTGGTTTTGGGGTCAGTCTGAGCTGTGTTCTAGTTCAGGTTTTGCCACTGTCCAGCTTTGTAACATTGGGTGAGTTATGCTAGCTTTTTGGATTCTTACCAGCTTTCTTATCTAAGTGAAGAGAATAATAATTATCTTGTAAGGAGATAATGAAGAAAAATATCTTAATGTATTTAAAGCATTAGCACTGTGCCTCAAAAAACAGCAACCGCTTTTTATGGTGTATGTTTTATTATTAAGCAGAAGAAACAGTGGAAGGCTTGAAGAATGTGTGTGTTTTGGGTCTGCAGAACTAGCAAGGTGGTCTTGCACAAATATCAGACATTCTGGGTCTCAGTTTCATCATCTGTAAAATGATGGGAGGTCTTTAAGTCCATTCAGTTCCTTGATTTATGGGCAAAAGACTGAGAAAGAATTGCAAACAAAGAAGTCTCCAATTTACCTAGTTAAATGCTGATCAATTTAAACTTCATGTGAGAAACATTTATAAAAACTTCTGATACAAAATAGGGAGCAGAGAATCTCTGCAAGAGGCCTAACAATTATTAGTGTTGTTTCAGTGTGTCAGATAAAGAAAGGGAGAAATGAAGCATTTCTTGTATATTTAGGGCTGAGTAAAGGTTATCATTCAAGGAAAGATTACCTTTTCTTTCCATTCATCCAAAAGATAATTGCACAATATTCACATTCCTCAAAGCACTCTGAAGATGACATGGGAATTGAAACTTCTAGTGTATCCAAAGGAATTTAGAAGCACAGAATAATGTCAGGCTCAGATCAAATAAAAATAACTTTTATGTCTCCATTTATTAAAAATGCATGTTTTGTTTTCAAATGTTTTCTTCCACAGCAGTTACACACTGGCAAGACCCAGTTTGAAGCTTTTTAACTAGTGCTTTTTGACAACTCCAAAGCTCTTTCCCTCCTGCCCAAATGCTGCTCCTTCATTAAGTCCCCCAAGGAGGCAAACCAGCCAACGGCAAATGGAGACAATACACCCTCCTTGTTCCAATGAACTTGTTGCTTTCATTTGTCAGAAAATGGAGAGATGCTTGTGAGAAAGCTGACTTGGAAACAAAGCCCACACGGGGCAGTCCTGTTTGGCACCGCAATCTTTTATGTAGATGGTGGATGAGGATCTTATATGCCATTTACACAAAAATTAATACTTAAAACAACATGTACAGAAAGTGGTTCCAAGTCCCAGTCCCATTGCAATCTCTTCGTGTTCTCTTCTGTCTCTTCAGTATTCTGTGCTATTTTCTAGGCTTCTTTCTTCTTTCAGCACACTTTGTCTTCCTGTGTGCCCCTTCCTCCTCCTCCTTTAAAAATTTAAACCAGAATGATTGCAATTCTTTCCTGGAATTTGTTCTTTCCATCAAAATTAGAATACAGTATTATCCCTTTACTCTAAAAACATTCTTGTTTTTTTATCCAACCCAGAATATGTGGAAGCAAAAGGTTAACATACTCTAATAGCTTTTTATAATATAAACATTTATATTGGCCGGGCGCGGTGGCACACTCCTGTAATCCCAGCACTTTGGGAGGCCGAGGCGGGTGGATCACGAGGTCAGGAGATCGAGACCGTCCTGGCTAACACGGTGAAACCCCGTCTCTACCAAAAATACAAAAAAATTAGCCAGGCGCGGTGGCGGGCGCCTGTGGTCCCGGCTACTCGGGAGGCTCAGGCAGGACGATGGCGTGAACCCGGGAGGTGGAGAGTGCAGTGAGCCCAGTTAGCGCCACTGCAGTCCGGCCTGGGCGAAAGAGCGAGACTCCGTCTCAAAAAAAAAATTTATATTGTCCTGAGAGCTACATTTTGTGAAACAAACATCTGCTGATTGTAGTCCATGTACCAGCTCTGTGGTAGTGATTGGACAATGAATAGAACGGTCCCTACCTGCAGCTAGATTACAGTCTATGTGGTTAACATAAGCTATCTCTGTGGTGTGTTTGACACCGTACCCTTTTGAGAGGGGAATGCTTAAGTTCCGGCTCAGACTTTTATCCCAAGATTGATAAAACACAGTATGATAAAAACGTTCTTCCCTTTATTTTTCTCATTCATGAAATGAGTCAATGCGACTAGGCTGAAAGATTATTTTCTGCTTGACTATTTCATATAAACTGAGTGATAAAGAGTTCTTTGGCCTTCTCACAGTCTGGTTTGATTTTTCTGTGGTGGTGACATTCAGTGTCTCTTTGAGGAGCTGGGAAGGCAGGAGGCAGAAAAGGGGCCTAAAGAAGGGGAATACAAACTTGAGTGCAACCCTCAACTTTCTTAGATTTTTCTAGTCTTGAGAGTCGAAAGAATGAATCAAGTCTGCATATATGCCCAAATCTCTCCAAGCAGACTCTTTGTAAGCTTTGACTTTATGTGCTCAAGTAAGAAAATCTCTTCTGTCTTCATTATGATTAGATCCGATAGCGATATGGTGGGTGAAATGTTGCTCTCTAAATCTGAATCATGTGCCGTGGGGCAGAGCCCAGGGTTTGACCTGGGGAAGATGCTCTTTTTGAAACTTCTCCACCATTAATTTATGCATTCACAAAGAGGAAATGACGTCTTAAAGATGGGGGTCCTCTTTCTATATTATGCTTCTTCATTTTCAGGCAGTGAGTAAAGAAGCATAAATACAGAGATGGCTTTTGGGTTGCTATATTCCCACCTGACATACGCTGTCTCTGCAGGGCTCCAGAACTGGAACATTATACAGAGTCTTCAAAAACCCTTAATTCACTTTTGAGCTTTAATTATTTCAGAAGTATGAATGTACTGTCTTGTTCAAGTGTCTCTTAAAATAGTAATTATTTATATTTTTAATATGTATGCAATTTTGGGAATCTTAACTGATTTTTTATTTTATTTTTCTAGTCAGTGTGTACCATTTTCAGTAAGAGAAACTGGAAAAAGTTAAAAACAGATTGTGAAAAATTCACAAAACTGCATGAGCCTAGAGGAAAGGTAACCAGAAATATGACAAATGGTCTTTGGAAGTTTGTAGCATTTGTTTCTGCCTAAGTTATGAAAGCTCAAAACTCCACTAAGACTTCTGGGATAACCTGTAATAGGTGACAGCTTATTTTGAAATTCAAATACTTTCAAATATTAAAAAAAAAATAGATTGAAATGCAAAAAGACAAGAACATGCATTTAACATAACTTTTGAGTTAAAAACTCAGTAAAATTAACGTCAGATGACATTGGATGTCTATGGATGCTGATAAAAACTATGGATACTCACAAAAATCAGTCAACATCTTAAAAGAAGTTTGTTTTTAACAATAGATTTTCGATTTAGAGAGACATCACAGAATTTTGCCAATTCTGGAGGCCAGCTAGAGCTTCTCTTAGAGATTGGGGCAGAAGAAGTCAGCAGTGAAGTATCAATTCATGACCCTGGCTTAGGAAGCCAGACTCCTAAGCTCTTTTGATGTAGCTTCTATTCAGAATACAGTCAAGCCTGGGTCACTGCTGGGATTTTAATTTTAGACACAAGGGATGTAAAATATTAGGCAATATGAGCAAACTTTGCACTTCTCTCTAGAAATGAAGGAGTTACATTCTCCTGTCCTGTCTGACGTTTGGTTACAGAGTGCAGTGAACTGCTCAAGAGTAAGGCATTTGGTTAAGAGGCGTCACTGTGTATCTATAGAACAGATTAAAGTGTGTGCTGATTCTGTTTGCTTTGAGAGCAAATATTTTCCCTGAATTTTAGTCTCTTTGGTTGGATGTACGGAATGGGCACGTGCAATGGGCACCATGCCTTGCTCCATCAGCAGCCCTGCCCTCTAAGGCAAGCTGACAGTGTGAGGAGCCACAGTCACCCATCAGCTGCCTGTGTGTCCTCCATTACACACTACACGTATAAATTATAGCTCATGTCCTCCTTCACGCCTCACTTAGAGGGTTTATAGTGGCAATCACCTGTTCACAGACCTACTGCATGTTTGCTGCTACCATGCCCAGTTCTGAATCTGGCTTCAATCAGATATTTGGTATGTCTTTACCAACACAATAGACATTAAGCTGATACAACAAAGTACAATAATTATGTGATGTGGGATGCCCTTGGTTTGCTGGTAAATTTTATTTGGGGTTATGCAGTATAATCCAGGCTTGCTGTTGGATTTCACTGGCATTGACACAACTGAGGAAGAAATCCAAACCTGGACATGCCACTTATGCAATTAAATATGCTGCCCCTTGTATATACTTTACCTCCCATATTTTACAGTGAGACAATAGTTTCTTCAATGATCAAGTGATACAGCATGTAGTAATTACTTGAAGTGATAGTAGCTCTGATTTTTGGCTCCATGTAGTGATGCCCTTTCTAAAAATTCAAGTCATTCCAAATTGGAATAAGCTGCCTAGTGGGTGGTGAATGCCCCATCACTGGAAGTGTTCAAGTGCAGCCATCTGTCAGGAATGCACTGGACAGAACGCCTATGTTGGGTAGGATATGATGCCCTCTAATACTCTTTCCAATATGAAGTTCTTTGGTTGTTTCAAGTCTTCATTTTGTAATACTGTAATGATTCAGATTAGGGATACTCACTGTTCGCTTTCAACTGGCCTTACTATAGAAAGCACTCTCACTTCCCACAATTAAAAAATGTACATTTGCCCAAATAACGGCATCCTCAACGTTGTTTTGCCCTTTTCCTGTTATAGGTATAGCGACTGAGAAATATGTGATGACTAGATCTAGGGGAGGAGTGGGATGCCACACTGCCCAGCTCTGCTGCTTACTAGCTATGCAACAGGGGCAAGGTTCATAAACCTGACCCCTGAGGTTGGTCATCTGCTAAATTCAAAGCATAACAGGTACCTCCCCAACGGAGCGCTGAAGGACTAAATAAAAATGTAAAGTATTTAGCACAAGGCATGGTGCTTCTAGTGAATATAAGCATTCACTATTTGTTAGTTGTGGTGGTTTTTATTGTTTACCTGGGTTATCTGTTCTCAATCAGCAAATCTGTCACTTGTGTACCATGAACAGATGATGGATTAGATTTAGAGAACTGTGTTAACTATTGGCATTTTTAAAGGACAAATAAATATAATCATTTTTTGCTATTTATGTATTTTCACTCATCTGTACATTAATTTCTGTAACTATTAATGATGTTGTTTTTAAGGACAGCTTTAAAGTTTGAACAAATACTTCTTATGTGTATAGTCAACTTAAAACAATTTTAAATAGCCTGTAATTGTGTAGTACCTCTCTTAAATTCCAACCTCAGGTTTAAAAGCCTGTGTTACTTAGCATCTATTGCTACTAACATTGTGGAAGCTTATTGTATTTATGTGACAGACAATATTTGGACTTAAAATTTTTCAGATTTTTGTTGTGTTTACTGAGCTCTGATTCATATAAAAGTGGTAGCTCCAGTTTAATGTAGGAATTCTGCTTGCATGTGCGGCTTTCCTTCCCATTGAAAGAGAAATGATCCCAGTGAGTGAAAAGCAAAGATAAGCTGAGAATAGAGTTGCAATCTTAGTTTGTGCAGGTGCTGTTTTGTTAACATCCTGGTGCATGTGCATTGTATTTTTGCACACACAGTCACAGTCAATTTTTTTTTTTTTTTTAGAACATGCATTACAATGTTCAGCTCATTACAAGTCATGACAAAGCTCCGTTGGAACCAAAGAGAAGACTCATGCTCTTTATATACCGAGAAGCTGTTCCCTTTGTAACTTAAAGAATTCTAGTTCAGGAAATATCAACTGGCGATTTGCTTTGTGGGTTGTTTACAGACCAGCTACTTTTTGCCTTCCATTTTTTATGTGCTGTATTGAGACAGTCTCATACTTTGAGGTTAGTCTTCTCAAACAGGCTTTAAGATGATAAAAATCACACCAGGTCCAACTGGATCTTTATGTCATAAGACCATTTCCCCTTTTCCTCTCTACTTCTTTTCCTCCATTCAGAGCTAAAACAAACCACTTCATAAGAACCTCATGAAATTTTCCCTGTGTGCACTTTAGTTAAAAGACCCTCCTGTGCAGTGCATTCAACTCTGTGGGGACACTGTGCCACAGTCAGCTTGCTGGGAGATCAAAGTGGAGAATCTTCAGCTTGCAGAATGCCTGATGTGTCTCTGTAATGCATCTAGCAGGCTTTCTGAGTGCACTCTGTTGCAGAAGGCTAAAGGGAAAGGGCATTTTATCATAACACAGAAGACATTGAAATTTTGAGATAGCTTAGAGGATCAAAATAATTTTATCTTCAATAGATGAAATGACTAAATGGCTTTCCCCAGGTCAACATCCACAGGGATACATTCTCAGGCATTTTTGGGGGGCATCAAATTTCTTCTTTTTTCCAATCAGAAAATTTCTAATTTGATTTATAAATTATGAATGTAACTTCTCAATTCTTTAAAATATGAGATATGGAGAAGGGTTGTGTTTGCTACTACACACTTCAGCAGCTCAGGTAATACAGTGTGTGCATTTCAAGAAATATTAAAACATGTTAAATATTGTATATGCAGTTTTATTCTGGGCTTTTATGCTTTCTCTCTCCTCTCTCTCTCTCTCTCTCTCTCTCTCTCGCGCGCTGTCACTCTCTCTCTGTCTTTGGCAGCCTGGTCTTGTCCTCAACTAAACTATTTCCTGCCTACTAATTTTGAACAATAACTTAAGTTTCCTTGATAGATTATTTGTCATTGGTATCTCAATTTCTTTACCAAATACCTTTTTTGCTGAAGATCTAGTAAATAGTTTGACAGGTTTTGAAAGTGGAAGAAACTTTAAAAAATCATTTTAGTTAAGTGTTGACCTCCACATTTTATGCAGTAGGGGTCTGAAATTTGTGCAATATTTCACATTTACTAAGTGAATTACATATTTTATCTAATCTATAACACCAAAGATTGTAAAATATGCCATCACTTTGTGTACCGATAAGACAGAAAAAAATTACCAACTTAAATTATGGACTCACTTTCATATAATCACTCACATCCAGATTAAAGAGAGATTATAAGCATAAGATCATGCTGTTAATACAAATATATCTCTCCTTTATGAAATATATAATTTGCTCCCTGTATTTCATAAACATAGCAAATATTGCAAAGAGTAAGCACATGTCTTCTCTAAGAGGAAATCAGGATAAACACTTAGATTGACTGGGGAGGCAGGCACAGGAAAGATGAAATGCCAAATCAAGTATACTAAGCTTTAAGACATTTTTTTTTTTTTGGCTAGAAGCTGTCCTAGGATTACTAATAGACTACATAATAAGGCAAGTGTATCCAATATTGTCTTCTAGTTACAGTGCCTTCCCTCTCTGCACATCATGGTTGTTTGTTGCAAGGGATCGCCTGAATGATAGTGATTGCTCAAAGTTCCTAAGCTTCATAAGATTGACTCCAGGGCATTGCTGCTGGTGCTGGTAGCTGTTCCCCAGCCTCAGGCCCTTAAACTCCTGTAGGGGGAGTGTGTCTAGAGGCTGCCTCTCTTGTCTGCTCAGATATTTTATCCACTGTCTCCACCAAACCAGAGTCATCTCTGGGGCTTGGAGGAGTGATACTACTAGCTTCCTCACAGGACAGGATCCTTGGCCTAGGAACAATATATACTGATTAGAAATAAAGGAGATTGGGAAATCCAAAACCAATTATATAGCTTTTGCTTTGAACCACCTATTAGTGTGTGGCATAGTCTATCAGTGTGAATAAATGAATTGTAATAATTTGGACTTGATCCTTCTTTCATAAAATGTGTGGTCTGTAGATATCACCTTTGAGGAGAAATGGTATTTGTCATTTAGATTCTACTTGACTGCTAACTTGCTTTGGAAAAGTAGATGATTACTTTCTCCAAAAATGAAATGTAACACTCCAGTCTCCAACAAAACAAAAAAATGTAGCATGTGTACCAACAAGTCTCAGAAATCACCCCTGTTTAATTAATATCTTGCTTTTGTTACTCAATATTTTGTATTCTATTCAAAATACCACAAAATTAAGATAATAGCTCCATAAAATTGATTCAGAGATATTAATTATTTCTTTGCTTGTCTCCAGACTTATTATAATTCATTACTTTCTCCTGATGTGGTTAATGTTGTCATAGTTTGGAGATGGTATACTGTACCATTAAGAATTTTTATAAGGCACCACTTATATGATTATATCACTTTGATTTTTAAAATGCCTTCATTTATTTCCTGGAAGTTATCAAGCTGACATGAAAAAGCCATCATCTAATAGGAGTGAATTTTCATAATGCTATTTTCATCAAATTTTATCCTCAGATATTGTATTTGGCCCTGTGACAAACATTAGATTTCCTTTCTTGCACTTTTTCTTAATCTAATAAAACATATGTTATGTATATTGACTGTATATTATTGGTTGTAATATACTATGTATATTTTCTTGTTTTTATAAATGTTTTTCAACTAAAATTTTTGTAAATAGAAGCAAGCCTTTCACAGCTATATCTATGGATCACAAAACAAGAGGAGAAAATTGGTGGTTACCTGTTACACTATGTAGCAATCACTTATAATTTTTATGAAACAAATTCTATTTGGCAATGGAATTTAATCTAGCAGGACTGTTGCAATATTGTTGGCTTCCTGCTTAACTTTGAGTTGGGTAGCCCAAAAGGCTGATTGCTTGTCTGTTGGCTATCAGCTCCAGGCTCATGCATCTGTGTTTCTCTCTTATAAGCAAGCTGAAAGTCTGCGAACTTTATTTTTAACAAGATTCCCTCCTTACCAAGCAGCTTTCTTATACTCTCCTAGCGGGAGGTCCTACCAGGAAATTGGAAGGTGGGAATAAGATTGAGAGCATTTTATAAAAAAGAACGAGATCATGTCTTTTGCAGGGACTTGGAAGGAGCTGGAGGCCATTATCCTCAGCAAGCCAACACAGGAACTGCAAGTTCTCACTTATAAGTGAGGGCTAAATGATGAGAACACATGGACACATAGAGGGGAACAACACACACTGGGGCCTCTCAGGGTGGTGGGTGGGAGGAGGGAGAAGGTCAGGAAAAATAACGAATGGGTATTAGGCTTAATAACTGGGTGATGAAATCATCTGTACAACAGACCCTCATGATACAGGTTTACCTGTGTAACAAACCTGCACATTCTGCATATATACCCCTGATCTTCAAATAAAGTTTTTTTGTTTTTTTTTTTTTAAGGATTGTGGGCATTTTTTCCTCTCTTGGCTTCAGGCAGTGTATAGGCAGAGTAGCAGAAGAAGCAGGTTACTTCTATGGTCTTGCCAAGTAGTGGCAGTGGTGGCTCTGACAGCAGCAGGAGATTATCCAGCAGCTTTAATGGCAGAGATTATGGGCTCTTGAATAGTATTTTCCCTTTCAGTCTTGTCACTGACAGGATAGAAGTATCATCTTGCAGTTACTGATCAAACCCTCTCCTTTTTGCTCTTTTAGATCTTCCAATATTAAGTAACCAATTTTCTACATTGTTACCTGCATTAGAAATTCCTCAAGTTGTTTCAATCTTCCTGGCTGAGCTCTGACTGATGGATCTAGTAAAACCATATAGAACCTTTGCACACAGCAGGGGAAAGCCCAAATAAGGAACCATGGGAACTTGATACTATTTGTTCATCTAGGTCTCAATTAGTGAGCAAGATTATTAAATGTCTACAGGCAACATGTTACACAAAGTTGTAATAATAATAAAGAATAGAAAGATTGTATGTTTTGGCTAAGTAGGTTGCCAGTTTACTTATTTATTCATTAATTTAATTTTATTTTTTTGAGACAGGGTGTTACTCTGTAACCCAGACTGGAGTGCAGTGGTGTAATCATGGCTCACTGCAGCCTCAACCTCCTGGGCTCAGATGATCCTCCCACCTCAGCCTCCTGGGTAGCTGGGACTACAGACATGCACCACCATGCCCGGGTATTTTTTGGTATTTTTTGTAGAGATGAGGTTTCACCATGTTCCCCAGGCTGATTTCGAATTCCTGAGCTTAAGTCACCTGCCTACCTGGGCCTCCCAAAATGCTAGGATTATAGGCATCAGCCAGTGTGCCCAGTGAGGCTGCCAATTTACAATTCAGGGAGAATCTTCCTTGGATTCTAAATATTAAATAATCAGCTGTCTTTACTCAGTTCACACCAATTTGATCATAAGAACAAGCACGTCTCATACCCTCACATTTCCCCCATTAATACAGAACTCTTAGCTACTGCCCAATACTCACCATTTTCCACTGTCTTATTCCATCAGATCCATTAATGATCATGAAAAGCACAGGTGCAGTGTTGCCATGAAGCCACTTCCTACCTCCTCTAGCTTCCAATATTTACTAATTCTGGAAAGAGTCCTTTCTGTTCATTTCTACTTGTTAGAACCCCCAATAGATAAGGCGCTTTTGCCCCAATCTGTCACAGAAATTTTAGTGTCATGTCTAACTCAAGTTTTGCTCTTTATTACAACCCTCTCTCCCTAAGCAGAGGGTGGGGTTTTGCAAATAAAAGGCACAGCACATACTCAAAAAACCCTTTCCCCTTTGGCTGTTCACTTAAGCGTCTCAACATGTTCTCCCTCAATATGTTCTCTTTATCAGGGAGCATTCTTAGTTTGAACCCTCTCCCCGCCACGTCTCCAGGACCCCGAAAGATGTCAATATCCTATGGTAAGTTCAACTTAGGCTAAAGCTGGTGTCCTAGCTACATACTGATCGCCCAATTCACTATTTCAAGTGTCACTGGTATTGTCTGTGTTTATGTTGGACTCCATTGTCTGAAGTTTGGACAAATGAATTTTTCTGTGCCTAAACTTCCTGACATGTTTAAAAAGAACAAAAACGGGAGTGGTGAGGCATGTATGTGGCATGGTGACAGTTAACTCCTGACAGTGGTTGACCCGAAAGTACTTTTTGTAAATACCTGTTATTTAAATGCCGAATAAGTGATAATAAAGTTTATTTTATTATTTTGCTTCAATAACACAGTCTCAAAGCTCTGTGATCCCATTTTCTAGTTCATTTTTTCTCGGTCACCTAATACCATAGTTGCATGGGATTCAAGCCCCTTAGTGTTAATTTAGGGACTCAGTTACTTTTGGGAAGCTTGCTGGCTTCTAGCTCTTTTAATTTTCAAACCAAGTTTAAAGAGAGTCATTGAAAGTCACTTCAAGTAATGTTTTAAGGCAAAACACCCTAAGCTTTTTTTTTTTTTTTTTAAAGTACATGGTGCTAAGTAAAGTTTAACTCTTAAAAGATTAACTATGGTGTAATGAATGTGTACTGTCCATGGACAGCTTCCTGGTCTCACCTGGGCTAATTATTTGCGAATTATTCTCTGCTTTCAACTAAAGTGTGTGTGTGTGTGTAAGACCTATTTCTCATGCCATTCGCTTTGTGTGTGCCAGTAGGGACCTTTGAGGGATCACATCACAGGGAGCCGAGGATATGGCAGAGTAGCTCCTTTTTCAACCATTTTATTGTTGCTCTTGAGCCTGTAACTGTAGCCTATATATAGCACAAGGCTTTAGGGCAAGGCTCCCTGCATTACCTTTCTCTCTTATTATAAGCTCATCTCAGAGTTAATAATTTCCTCCAAGGAGGTGATGCTATAATAAAGATAATTAAATTGAAATTTAATATAGTGGGGCATTGTACTATAGCTTTATATCAGATGAGGGTTCTGAGAGAAACCATTGCTGTGAGGGTGGAGTGTAAGATATGTAATTAACAATTATGTTTGTCAGGTTTATGAAACAGAAAATTAATAACATGGAGACTGTAAAACAGTGAACAAAGCTGCAAATTCTAAATTAAGGTGACTAGGCCATCATTTACCCCTAGAGCAATAGGTGTCTTTTTTTTTTTTTTTTTTTTCAGAAATAGAATGCAGGATCATGTTGATTTACTCACTTAAAAAAAAAAAAAAACTTCTTGTACTCCCAGACAGAATATTTTCTCTGTAGCACAGTGATTCTCAATCTTGGCTTTGCAGTAGAATTACTTAGAAAGCTTTTTAAAATTCAGGTGCTTTTTTTAATATGCTGTTGGCCACATACATGTTTCTTTTGAAAAATGTCTGTTCATGTCTCCTGCCCACTTTTTAATAATTTTTTTTGATTGTAAATTTAAGTTCCTTCTGGACACTAAACCTTTGTTGGATGCATAGTTTGCAAATATTTTCTCCCATGTTTAGGTTGTCTGTTTACTCTTTGCTGTGCAGAAGCTCTATAATTTAATTAGATCCCATTTGTCAATTTTTGTTGCAATTGCTTTGGCATCTTCATCATAAAATCTTTGCCAGGTCTTATGTCCAGAATGGTTATCTTTCGGGGTTTTTTTTAATATAGTTTTAGATTTTACATTTAAGTCTTTAATCCATCTTGAGTTGATTTCTGTATATGGTGTAAGAAAGAAATCCAGTTTCAGTCTTCTGCGTATGGCTAGCCAGTTATCCCAGAACCATTTTTTGAATAGGGAGTCTTTCCTCATTGTTTATTTTTGTCAATTTTGTTGAAGATCAGATGGCTGTAGGTGTATGGCTTTGTTTCTGGACTCTCTATTCTATTTCATTGGTCTATGAGTCTGTTTTTGTACCGGTACCATGCTGTTTTGGTGACAGTAGTCTTGTAGTATAGTTCAATGTGGGATAATGTGATGCCTCCAGCTCTGTTCTTTTTGCTTAGGATCGACTTGGCTTTTGGGGCTCTTTTTTTTTGTTCCATTGGAATTTTAAAATAGTTTTTTTCTAATTATCTGGAGGATGTCATTGATAGTTTATAGAAATAGCATTGAATTTGTAAACTGCTTTGGGCCGTATGGCCACTTTAATGATATTGATTCTTCCTATCTGTGAGCATGGAATATTTTTGCATTTGTTTGTGCCATTTCTGATTCCTTTGAGCAGTATTTTATAATTCTTGTCGTAGAGGTCTTTCACCTCCTTGGATAGCTATATTCCTAGGTATTTTATTCTTTTTGTGGTTATTGTGAGTGGGATTGCATTATTGATTTGGCTGTCAGCTTGGACGTTGGTGTATAGGAATGCTAGTGATTTTCGTACCTGGATTTTATATCCTAAAACTTTGCTGAAGTTGTTTATCGGATCAGGTAGCTGAGACTATGGGGCTTTCTAGGCATAGAATCATATTGTTCGCAAACAGGGATAGTTTGACTTTCTCTTTTCCTATTTGGATGCCCTTATTTCTTTCTCTTGCCTGAATGCTCTGGTTAGTATTTCCAGTACTGTGTTGGATAGGAGTGGTAGGAGTGGGCATCCTTGCCTCAAGCTGGTTTTCAGGGTAAATGCTTCCAGCTTTTTTCCATTCAATATGAGGTTGGCTGTGGGTTTGTCATAGATGACTCATTATTTTGAAGTATGTTCCTTCATGCCTAGTTTGTTGAGAATGCTCAAGATTACTAATTATTAGAGAAATGCAAATAATTTCATATCAGCCAGAATGGCAATTATTAAAATAACAGATGCTGGCAAGGTTGTAGAGAAAAAGGAATGCTTACACACTGCTGGTGGTAATGTAAAGTTCAGCTGTCGTAGAAAGCAGTTTGTTGATTTCTCAAAGAACTTAAAACAAAATTACTATTGGACCCAGGAATCCCATTGTTGAGTATATACCTAAAAGAATGTAAATCATTCTACCACAAAAAGACACATGCACACATATGTTCATTGCAGCACTGTTTGCAATAGCAAAGACATGGAATCAACCTAAATGCCCATCAATGGTAGACTGGATTTTAAAAAGACGGTACATATATACCATGGAATACTATGCAGCCATAAAAAAGAATGAGATCATGTCCTTGGCAGCAACATGGATGGAGCTGGAGGCCATTATCCTAAGCAAACTAACACAGGAACGGAAAACCAAATACTGCATGTTCTCACTTATAAGTGGGAGCTAAAATTTGAGTACACATAGACACAAAGAAGGGAACTACATCCACTGGGGCCTACTTGAGGGTGGAACATGGGAGGAGGGTAAGGATCGAAAAACTACCTGCCATCTTTAATTCCTTTGAATAGTGTTTTGTAAATATCCTTGTAGAGGCCTTTCACCTCCTTGGTTATTGGGGATTATGCTTATTACCAGGGGGTGACAAAATAAAATCTGCACACCAAACCCCTGTGACATGCAATTTACCTGTATTTCAAATTTGCACTTGGATCCCTGAACCTAAAATAAAAGTTAAAGAAAAGGTCCTTCGTGATATAAAAAAATCCAGATGCCCAGGTCCATCCCAGACCAATCAAAGTAAAACTTCCAGGAGTGGGACCCAACTACCAGTATATTAACAAGCTCTCTAGGTGATCCCAATGTGTAGCCAAAGTGGGAGATCCTGTTAGTAAATGTTTAGTGTAATTGATTTCCCTGGCGGAGAGTGTTAGGTTAGAAGAAAAGGAAAAAGAAAAAAAAAACAGGAAAGAATAACTGCATAATAATTAATTATTCATAGACTGTACTTATCCTGACAAATAAAAATTTACAGAATTTGTCCATGAACAGGAGGTATTATTAAGACAGCATTGCCATTTCTGATATTTAGACATCCATGTTTCCAGGGAAAACAGAGAAATCTTGGCCCCTTCCTATACTCCGCTCTCTGGGCTACCAAAACCCATGAATGTTTGAAGGTTTCTGAATGAGGCCACAGAATTTCCCAAATTATTATGGGCAAGTGCTGGTTCCGTCTTTGCCAATCTGGGCTCTTATACGCTCCATGGCAGAATGAGAGGGAAACATGGCCAGAGTGATGATCACACAACCAGGAAGCAGAAGAAAGTATGCTTGGCAAATCCCCATTCTAACCATGCCTTCTGCATAAAGGCAGGGTCTGGGATCTCTGCAGAAGCTGGTATATGTATGTGTGTCACATCACACGTGCACAAACACACACACACAATCTCAGAATATACCTGCATAGAGAGCATTCCTGTATTGGTCTTTTTGAGTTTAAGAGGTCACCAAACTAGAGTGGATTGGAGGTAAGTTTACTATTTATTGATTTGCATAATTTATCTTTTGTGAAATATGTATTTGGAAGCTATTGTCCTGGTAATTCTGATGTGCTTTTATTGAGAACCTTTGAATTTGACATCTCCTGGTGACTCTGATATGCTTTTTTGAGAACTTTGAATTTGACAATGATAAACCATTGAAGTATGTTCTCAAAGACTACTCATGAAGCCATTGAATTTTGCCTGTTCTGTGGAATTTGAGTGTATCCTGTGCTTAAGAAAATGGGAGAAAACAAAGAGTTGTGTGGCAGCCAGCCTATATCCTGGGATTTATATGCTGGAAATTTTTTTTCCTGTTTCAATTTTGACATAAACTATTAGAGTTAAAAACTAACTAGATAAACATTCTCTTGCTTCATCATACTTAGAGGAAATGAGATATTTATTTTTAACCACAATCAGTGAGATTATAATGGTTTGTTTTTGCACTTGGTCATATACAATGTAACCACAAGACTTTGGCAACATTTATTCTCATTTAGATCAGTTTTTCCCACTGTATATTTTTCTACAAAGATTATTCAGATTTTTCTGTCGCTAAATCAAAAGAATGAGGAAAAGTAATTATGCATGTGACTAAGAACAAAAGACTAAGCCTATTAAAATATTAAAGCCTTGAAATTTAAATTGAGTTAATCACATTTATCAATACAACTCATTTTTAATTTGCTTTCTCTTTTATTAAATACTACCGCTTAAATTGCTAGACCATGGCTGTATCTATGTAACCAAATAACTAGAACATAGCCTTGTAGTCTTGGCTCTTTCTGCTGTTTTCCATGGTACCTGTGATGTCTACCCAGACATGACAAGTAGCTGTCTAAATATATCCGGTTTGTAATGCTTGATTTGTTGCCTGTGAATTGTCCTGGTCTCATAGAATTGTACCTGAAATCTCATACTTTACAAATGACCTTAAATTTTCTACTACCAAACTATTTAGGTGTTTAGATAACTTAAAGAACGGGGACCATTTTAACAAGTAATTTACATATATTAATGATTATTTTGAAAACACTAAAAATTGGAAGTACTAGTGATCTAATTTTTATCTCATGCAAAACGTATATTTTTAATGCCAATCCTAACATGTTAACCAAGGTCAAAGTAAAATTTCTATGAAAAAAGTCTCAGGATAAAGCAAAATCTATGCAAGAGATGTGATTTATTTCAGAAACATTTTTAAAGTTCTTTATCATTCAGTGATTTCACCAAGATCACAGTTTTTATGACAGTAAGATAAAAAATTTTTTTTCAAGAGAATTTTTTAACATTAACATGTATTTACCTGTAAAGCAAAAACTAATATTTAGTTCTTTGAGTTGTATGTCTGATGTTGACCAAGCTCTGTTTTTCTCTTTTTACAATTGCCTCATGCTGGGGACAGGCAGGTGAGAAATCTCAGGAATAAGTAACTAAAGCTTCGCTGTTTGAGATTGTGGTCAGTTGGCATAAGTGTGAGATGTAATTGCTGGAAAGGAGTTGACCTGTCCTGCACAAAAAAAGGTCCTGGTCTGCGGGCTGCACAGGAAACCCTTCCTTTCCCATTAACACTGGCTGGAAGCACATCCCTTCTACAGAGACTCTGTCAGGTGGCTTCTAGACCCTCAGAGTCCCAGGTTTATCTGTGGACAGAAAAGGGTGTTCTAAGGCTAGACATTGGTCCATTTGGTTAGGAAGTCAAGAAGCTAGACTATATAGATGGAGCCCTGGGCTGGTCTGGTTAAGCACATGCAGGTTCTTCCTTGTATTCTTGGACCCTCCAATGGAACACTTTACAGGCCCACCAGAAAAGCCCCACTGTAAAGAAGATCATGAGCAACATCCATCATTCCAGTCTACCATGACAGCTGAGCATAGCCAAGGAGATGATTAAGCACCTGGACATATGTATTCATACCAGCTGCAGTGTCTGTGGTAGCCCACTATTAATCAGGGTACAAGGCCTCCTAGATTTCATGTACAAAGTGCACAGACAGAGTACGTGGCACTCAGCCCAAAGGAATCCTGTAGGTAGAGGGTGGGAAATCAGGGATGAGAGGAGGGGAGCTACAGTGAATGTATTGCTTTACAGCCCCTGAATCCTTACCTTTACATAAATTATATACTTGATGTTCATTTGCTGGATCTGCTCTTTAGCAGCATACGAGCTAGCTGCCAGGTGGCTGTCCTAGCAAATGTATGCATGCTTTGCAGATTGAAACTTCATCATTATTTCTGGAACATTTAATATGAAAAAAAATTCACTTGGGTTTAAAGTCCAAATACATTATCTCAGGAAATTTCAATAATGTAGCTGATAAATAAGAAAAGGAAGAATTATTAGATTAAAAAAATCAATTATTGTAAATGACTGAATGGTTTCAGAAATGTTTAAAATATACACTATTTACTTACATGGAAATATTTCAGAGAGCAAATACTGACAATTTAAGGAAATCATCATTGTGACACCTTGGCTAGGAATCATGTAGAACCATTTCAACCTTAAAACCTAGTATTATAAAAGCAGGCTCAAATTTCTCTTTAAGTGTTTGAAGTTTCATTTTAGAAATAATCTGTATCTTTCCTAATATGTTGCATTTTCTTTTTCTTACCAAAATTTTACAATGTCAGTAAAATAAAATAATATTTTATACCAAATTCCAAATAACTGTTTTCACACTCCTTGCGGTTTGCCACAGTGTTATCACAAATAAACACTCACTATATGTTTCATTAAAAAGAGGTTGGTGGCCAGGCGTGGTGGCTCACGCCTGTAATCCCAGCACTTTGGGAGGCCGAGTTGGGGGATCATCGGAGGTCAGGAGTTCGAGACCAGCCTGGCGAACATGGTGAAACCCCGTCTCTACAAAAAATACAAAAATTAGCCAGGCTTGGTGACACACGCCTGTAATCCCAGCTACTAGGGGGTGCTGAGGTGGGGGAATTGCTTGAACCGGGAGGTGGAGGTTGCAGTGAGCTGAGATTGCACCACTGCACTCCAGCGTGGGTGACAGAGTGAGACTCCATCTTAAAAAAAAAAAAAAAGGGTTGGCAAGAACTTGTCTATAAAATTTTAAATATCTGTCTATATGCTTGAAGGACGCACTTAAATATCTATCTCTGTACCTATCTATCTAAGTGGCAGGAGTAAAATCATCTCTCTTCTGCATAGAATCCTTCTTCCTCTCTTCCTTTATCCATTCACAATACTGCATGAGTATGCATTTTCCTTTCAAAGGGTAGTGCAGCAGAGAATATCCATTATGAGCAAAGATATATTAATGGTATTCTGATGAAATATTTTCCCACAAGCTCATATGTTGCACCTACCAAACCCATAGATGAGGAAGCTAATCAAGTATAGCTTTTAGGCAAATAGAATACTAAAAGCAATTTAAAGACAACGCCAGCATTTTGGGTTAATTTCTACATTTTAATTTCATAATGTCATATAAGAGCCAGAACAAAAGGAAATGGGGAGTATGCAAGATGATTAACTCCTTGCATTCCAAAATTAAAAAAAAATCCAAAGTATCCCAAAAAGTATATGTAAGTACATGTATGTAGTTAGTCACTCATTGCCTTCTTTCATTCACTAATTTACTTATCTAAGTACATTTCACTAAAGTCATCTATCACTTGGGCAATTAGCACCTGTTATTTTAGATCTGAGACACTTGGATACCTGCTAGTTCCCATGGCACTATGACGTGATTTTGAGGTTGTAAATGCCTCACAATTAACAAAGCCTTTTTTATTATTTTGAACTCTCTCCCTCATTGCCTTTGTTTTCTATAGAAGACGAAATGACAAGGTTTTTAAAATGTATTTTCCTATTTTCTGCAATATGTATTTTTAAATCACTCTGACAGTTTTATTCCATAGCACACCAGCAATTGCTAAGCTCTTAGGAACCACTCTATCCCAACAAAATCACTCAGGGAAGAGAGGTTTAAGGAGACAAATTTCAGCTTCATGCTTCAGAGGGGTTGTAATAAATCATGATATGGGAGGAGGAAAACAAATATAAAAATGATGAAATGTACCTTGATAAGAGTGTGTTTTTAATCACTATTTTCATAGACAGGTGCGATTCTCAAAACCTTTCCTCTGTGGGGCTGTACTTTATGGAGTTTGTGTGCCATATTTTCAGTACAATCAACACCCACTCCCTCTTCTACTTATGACCATGTCTATAAGCCTTTGCAAGGGGTAGAATTCCAGGTCTGGGCTGTTTCAGGGGACACTTCGTCTTTCCACTATGGGGCTTCTCCCGATCTTCCTGCCTTCTGAAGGATTTGTTTGTAAGTACATGTCAGCCTTAAAGTAATGGGCCAGCTTCCTGAATTGCTTAGAGCTAGCTACAATTTACCAGCCTCTGAAGTGGCATTAAAGCAATGTTCATTTATTAATGAGTATTAAATTTACTTTTAGCCAAACCCTCTAGCTGACAATGAAGTGTTCGCTGGGCTTGCTATTGGCTCTCTCTTTGGTAATTACTCTATTGCCGGTGATTACTCTATCTTTCTTTTTGGATGCAGAAGCTTAAAATGTTTGAGTCTTATACTTAATTTTAAAAGTAGGAACAGCAGTTAAAACTCTCCAGATTTCAAGTCTCTGACTAGGGCCTCTCCTCAATTATGAAGCAAATCCATATGGTGTAGTGGAAAGAACATGGACTGTGGTAGAAAATCCAAGTTTAACTCCTGAGCCTGCCCCTTCTATCAGGGCTTGGTAAACTACTGCCTGTGCACCAAATCCAGCTCACCACCTCTTTTGGTGCAACCTGTGAAATAAGAATGTGTTTTACATTTTTAAATGATCTGGGAAAAAATCAATTGAATAATAATATTTCATGACATGAAAATTATACAAAATTCAAAATTCAACCCATAATTAAAGTTTCACTGGAATACAGCCACAGTCATTTATTTATGTATGGGCTATGGTTGTTCACATGCTACAACAGCAGAGGTGAGTAGTCGTAACAACTGTATGGTGCAAGAAAGCCTAAAACATTTACTATCTGGTCCTTTACAGAAAAAGTTTGCCAATGGACTGCTGTAAATAGTTGATTGATCATAGGAGCATTAATTTACTCTCAAAGCCTCAATGGCTTTGTCTGTAGAAAGGGATCAATAACATAGTTACATCACAGAACTATTGTGAAGAACAAATGAGGTTGTTAATCTCAGCACTTAGAAATATCATTGTTAAAAAAGTCAAAATGGAATTACTGGTTATTGGATGTCTTGATCTAGTAATTATTCTTATCCTTCTACCAACTCAACTGAGTTTATTTTTAAATAGATGATTTATGATCTGTTTAATAAATTTATTTATATTAGATATGATTTAGAAATTAGCATTTAAAATAATTTATGCAAATACTTATTGGATGTCTATTACAAGTCAAGTACTCACCTTTGAGGAGAGATTATATAAAAATGAAACTCCTCCATTCTCTCAAAATGTCTTTGGAAAAAACTCCTCAAAGGTATATCGACATGTATAATTTTTCCACTTGATCGATCTGTGTGATCTTTTTAATTGTTCCCAGATCACCAAATGGAAACAAAGTAAATCTACATTCTTCAAATGCCTTTGAGCTCTATCAACAACTGCATATAAAATAAAAAGAAAAATTGGGGTATTTATTCCATTCATCCAGCATAAATTGGGTTCATCTTTATTACAAACTTTTATAGTTTAGGAAGTTCTTTAAGTTTTCCACCTCGAATTTTACCCCCAAACTGATTTATGGATAAAAATCCAATAAAGATTTCTCTTCTAAAAGGGTGAAGGCATTTGCCATGCTGCTAATGAAGGAAGAAATAGAGGAAATCCATTTGGTTATTTCCTGATTCTTGTCCAAAAGCAATTGCCTCCTGCTGTGGTCTGTTCTTAGTGTTCAAGCAGCGCTGGTTCAGGTCCAAACCTTCAGTCTATTTTGATCTAGGAGCGCTAACTTCTTTGATGTGTATCAGTGACTTCTAAAGTGCCATGCCAGGTTTAATCAAAGGTACATAGCTTCAGCAAAAATAAATGACGAGAAATGATCACAGTGCCACACGCAGGGTTTTTAAGCAGCCTCCAGACTTTGCTGTGCTGGGGCCCCTCCTCAGAGGACAAATGCAGGAACCCCAGAGGGTCTCTCTCAGATAAAATAATTGCAGAAAAACAGAACAAAGGAAGCAGGGCAATATTCTCAAGCCCTCCGATTTCACCATGCAACCAATATTCCTCTGGCTGCTGTGGCTGAGGCCCAGCACAGCTCTGCATGCTACTATCATGAGTGTAGGTGGCAGGAGTGGATGCTGAGCGGCCACTAGGACCTCAGGGCCTCCAGCGTGAGTGTGCTGGACAAGAACATTAGAGCTGGCATTATAGAGCCTATCTTAACTGGAGCCAAGCAGTTGGTCACTTAGTGGCCTTTTTACTCATATACAAGGATGTATCCAAACACAGGTTGATTCTAGATCAAACATAACACAACTAATGAGCAAAAAGGCCTTTTCAGCTTTCTGCCAATTCTTTGACTACAGTACAGTGTTTTACAAGCATTTATCTCCCACCTCTAAAAATGTTTTTAGATGTACGTACACATGTTCACGTATTATTGTCAATTCAAAAAAATATATACTATGATAATCTATTGAACTTTAAATTCTTACAAGATTGATGTCTAATGCTTTCTCCCATACCAAGTACTAACCAGGCCCAACCCTGCTTAGCTTCTGAGATCAGAGAAGATCGGGGATATTCAGGGTGGTATGGCCGTAGACTCTAATGCTTTCTTTCCATTCCCCAATGTACTATTTTAGGTGGTTTCAGAGGTCTGCATACCATATTTGTTGCTATATTATCTAGACAACTTAGAAGCCAGGGTTATTTTCTGAAAAGTCCACTTAAAATTTTAAAATCCAAAGTCACAAGATTATTCATTCTTTAGGATAGCCTGTGATTGAATAAAATTTTATTTGACTGGTCTACCAGATTTTGTCTTGTTAATCACTCTTGTAAAACTCTCTTTTCTCTGCCTGAGTCAGTCTCCTCCCCTGCCACTCCTCTCATGATCTCATCCTATCACATGGCTTTAAATATCATAAATATTCTAACAACTATCTCTAGACTGGACTACTCCCTTCACATGTAGATTCACATATCCCATTTAACTCAATGTCTAAAGCTAAATTCCTTGTCTCTCCCAACGAAGCTGTTCCTCTATTAGTCTTCCTCAACTTAGTACAGACTGTCTCTAACTTACATATTTGATTTACAATTTTTTTTTACTTTACAATGGTGTGAAAGTGATACATAGTAGAAATCATACTTTGAATTTGGAATTGTAATATTTTCCCATATCACCAAGGCTAGTGATGTGTGGTATGACACCTTCACGATGCTGGGCAGTGACAGCTCCTCATATGGTCACGAGGGTAAACACTCGACATTCTACAGTGGACTCTGGTGACAGGTGATTTTGCCCAGCTGTGGGCTAATGTAAATCTCTGAGCACGTTTATGGGAGGCTAGGCTAAGCTATGATGCTTGGTGGGTTAGGTGTATTAAATGCATTTTTTACTTAGGATATTTTCAACTTAGTATGGGTTTATTAGGATTTAACCCTATCCTAAACTGAGGGGCATCTGTAAATGCAACTACATCCTAACACATGCTCAGACTAACGGTGGGCTCACCTTTAACGTTTCACTTTCTCTCACACCCTACGTCGGCAAATCTTGTCTGAATCTTCCAGAGACATGCAAACTCTTTATATCACTGTTACTCTTTTTTTTTGTTTTTTGAGACGGAGTCTCGTTTTGTCACCCAGGCTGGAGTGCAGTGGCGCGATCTTGGCTCACTGCAAGCTCCGCCTCCCGGGTTCATGCCATTCTCCTGCCTCAGCCTCCCAAGTAGCTGGGACTGACTACAGGCGCCCGCCACCACCCTCGGCTAATTTTTTGTATTTTTAGCAGAGAAGGGGTTTCACTGTGTTAGCCAGAATGGTCTCGATCTCCTGACCTCGTGATCTGCCCGCCTTGGCCTCCCAAAGTGCTGGGATTACAGGTGTCAGCCACTGCGCCCAGCCCACTGTTACTCTTAACTCTCTAGTCTAAGCCACCATCTCTCACACAAGGATGATTGCAATAATCTCCTACTGATCCTCTTTATCCCTCTGTAGCTTTTCTCAACACGAATTCCAGAATAGACTGTTTAAAACGTAAACTAGATCAGGTCAATTCTTTACTCGACATTCTCCATTGGCCTCTCATCTCATGCAGAGAAAAGGAAGAGTCTCACTCACTATACCTTTTGGAGTCTTGCCTTTGTACTCTCCATTATATCTGCTTGTAGTCTTCTGCTTTTTCCAGAATTCACTGGTCACACTCCTACCTCAGGACCTTTGCGCTTACTCTTCTTTCTGTAAGATGTTCAGTCTTCTTACTTCTTCACGTCTTTTCTGTCTTAGCTCAAATGTCTTAGTCTCATTGAGTCCTTCCTTTACTACCTTATTTCAATGGCAAATCATTCTGCTCATCTCACGTCCTTTTCCTGATTTCTTTTCCTCCATAGGACTTATCGTTGTTCACAAACTGAATATTTTACTTCTTTATTTTCTGTTTCCTTTACCTAGAATGTAAACTCCATGAGAGCAAAGATCTTTGTTTCATTCACTACTGTATTCCTGACACAAGAGACAGCCTAGAACATAACAGCTCCTCCAAAAATATATCTGAATGAGTGAATGGATAGATTTGCATAAACTACAAATGAAAAGGATATACACCAAGATGTAGTTATCTCCACTGTCAGCAAATTAATGGTGATCTTAATCTTTTAAATATAACTTCCCATAGTCCTTTATCATCAGCAAAAGAGAAATGTCTTATTAAATGCATACAAATGTTTAAAGAAAAAGCAGGTATAAAAAACCTAAAAAGTAGGAAACAAAATTTTGTATGTATTTAGATGAATATATTATAAATATGTACAAATATATACCTATAAAGAAAATCAAAAGGAAATAGATCAAAATGCTAATAGAGATTGTTTTTAAATGCCAAAATTATGGGTCATTTTTTACCTGGTTTATGTCCTTTTATTGATAAGCATGCATTTCTTTATAATAAAAATAAACCAACCTTTAAAATGAAATAGACTAGAATATGCTTTCTGCATGACCATATAGTATATAAATGAAATAAAAAATCAATAATCTTCACTATCAATTACTCATAAGTAGTCCTAATTATGACGTTACCAGTCTGTTAATTTTTGTTAGTTCGTTAGTTTGAGACAGGGTCCCACTCTGTCACCCAGGCTGGAGTGGAATGGCACACTCTTGGCTCAATGTAACCTCCACCCCACCGGGGTCAAACTATCTTCCCACCTCAGCCTCTCGAGTAGCTGAGACTGCCCACATGCGCCACCACTCCTGACTAATTTTTGTATTTTTTGTAGAGATGAGGTTTGCCGTGTTGCCCAGGCTGGTCTCGAACTCTTGGACTCAAGCGATTCACCCACCTTGGGCTCCCAAAGTGCTGGGATTACAGGCGTGAGCCACCGTGCCAACCTTAATTATTTAAAATAATTTATTAATTCCTTTAGCTTACAGTTTTCCTAGTGAAAAATAAACTTTGACTCAAAAATGTGACTTCATGTTTTTGCCCTAAACTTGTTTCCAAACACTGGGGTTATTACAATCACAATATAAAGCATTTTTGAGTTTATGTGTGTAGTTTTTTTATTTTTATTTTTATTTTAAGTTCCAGGTAAGTGTGGTACATATACACCATGGAATACTATCCAGCCATAAAAAGGAACGAGATCATGTCCTTTGCAGGGACATGGATGGAGCTGGAAGCCATTATCCTCAGCAACCTAATGCAGGAACAGAAAACCAAACACCACATGTTCTCATGGTGGGAGCTGAACAATGAGAACACATGGACACAAGGAGGGGAACAACACACACTGTTTATTTAGTTAGTCATTTTTGAGACAGAGTCTTGCTCTGTTGCCCAGGCTAGAGTCCAATGGCACAATCTTGGCTCACTGCAACCTCCACCTCCCAGGTTCAAGTGATTCTCTTGCCTCAGCCTCCTGAGTAGCTGGGATTACAAGTGCCTGCCACCATGCCTGGCTAATTTTTGTATTTTTAGTAGAGATGGGGGCTTCACCATGTTAGTCAGGCTGGTCTCGAACTCCTGACCTCGTGATCTGCCCGCCTTGGCCTCCCAAAGTGCTGGGATTACATGTGTGAGCCACCGCACCTAGCCACACTGTTTAGTTTTTAAAGGTTAGTTTTTCTGTCAAGAATGTTTCACTAATGTGTATTACTAAATAGTTAAGTTTTTCAGCTGAATGTGGTAGGGTCACTATGTTTTTCAAACTTAAAATTGATTAAGATGCAAAAATGACCTGATAACCTTCTAGTGAAAAACTCTTTTGATTAGTAGTATATTTTTAAAATATTCTGTGATATTTTAATAAAATACACTTAAATGTTAACCCTTTAACAGATTCTTCTGTTGCCAACAAGACATTTGCTAAAATGAAGGTATCTCCTTTCACCTTCAGCATTGAGAGCAATTAATCCATGCAACAACAATCAAGGCTTTTTCTGCTTGGCCTCTTGCTTGGATTTCATGCTGGATATTGCCTTTTGAAGAATAAGTTTGGATGTGTATTTTGCAGAACCTGTTTCACTATCGTGAAGGAGAGTCAGTTAAACCTTCTTCAATGTGTGACAGCAAACAAAAGGCCTCTCTCTTCCTGGTTCTAGGGGAAGGGCTTACCTCCTTGACCTGCTTTCTTGGCATGGGCTTTGTCTTCCAAACCCAAGCCCAGACACACAAGTACATACTCACAATAGATGTTGCTCAGAATCAGTCCCAAACCACAGCTTGCTAATGAGAACGCAGTTGCCTCAAGGGAGTGGATTCACCCATCCCCTCCCTGCCACCATTGTAGCCCCCTTTGTGAGGGGAGGAGAGATGCGCTTCTGAGGCCTCAGCGCCTCCATGGCTTCTCTGCAAGTTCCTCAACTACTGGTGCTTTCAAAGTGTCAATTACACCAAAGCCAATTATTAATGTTTACCATGAAATCATTTGAATAATACTTTCCATGATAAAAGTATCCAAACTTTTTTAAACAGAGGGCAGACAGGAGCTAATAAATAAAGTATCAATAGTAGATGTTCATTCCTTTCTTAATAAAACTGAATTGATATTTAAATAGAACTGAATGTTACAGTGTTTATGAAAGAAATTAAATAGAAAAGTAATGGTTGCCGCAGCTGTTCTCGGCTCCTTAAGTGCCATGCTCACAGTGTAGTCCATCTTTGTGTTAGCATTACCGAGTTTCAATACACCCTCTGTTACCTTTTCTGCTTATAGCACAAGGGTTTGGCTTTGGTTTCTTTCTCAGGAGGGAAAGGTAAAAGAATCACATTAGGGAGGCAGGCGTACTGGTATAAAAAACTGTCTTCTCCCACTTATTTTTTAAAATGTCTCGAAAGGTATATTTTTGTTGTTTATTTTTTTTTAAGTATTATGAAATGTGACTTAGGAATCGGGTGCAGTTGTGGAATCGTGTGCAGTTGTTCATGGCAGAAGCGGTAGTAGGCAAAAAAAAAAAAAAAAATGGTATAAACAGACTATAATAAGAAAAGAAAAAAAGAAGCCTCAATTGTAGCTCTTCCTACTATACTTTTCAGAACAGAAAAGACAAACTGGTTACACGGTGGCACCCAGCCAATCTCTAACTAGAATCAATTGCTTTGCCAACAAGAAACACAAAAGATGTTCAGTGTTTGCAAACCGAGTTTCCTGTAAAAGCACCTTTTCT
This sequence comes from Gorilla gorilla gorilla, assembly GCF_029281585.2. Classification (NCBI taxonomy): domain Eukaryota; kingdom Metazoa; phylum Chordata; class Mammalia; order Primates; family Hominidae; genus Gorilla; species Gorilla gorilla. The sequence goes on along the minus strand of NC_073229.2, from coordinate 37,142,228 downwards.
CCAGTCTAGCAAAACGGGAGATCAAGACAATTTCTTCTGCTGCTCCTTACCGCTGTTTCTCTCCTCCCTGTGTTCTGAAACCTTTCTAGAAGAAGGCAAATATGCATCTAATCCCAGAGGAAAAGGAGACTTTTCACTTCACAGCGTGATCTCTTCATTACAGCTGTGTGACCACAGCAGGCAATTGTTCCAAAAGACAGCGACCAATATTATAATTATCTATATAAAACAGTTCACTGGGTAGCCTTTGTTTTTTTGAAGTTTTAAAAATTTGTATACAGTCTTTTTATCTCAACATGATGTGGCCATCATGTTGGGGGTGGAATATGAGTATGGCTGGAAGGAGCTAATTCTTGGAAGGAGAGGGGAGGGGAAAAGACAGAGAAAGCTCCCCTTCACCTTTCGCTTCTCCCTTGTTCTTGATTTCCTCCTTCACTAACCACTAGAGGGTTAGAGTGAAAGCAAAATAGAAAACAACATCAAACTGTAATATAGCCTTTCTCCCCCCATCTTTTTCTCTCTCCCTCTTCCTCATTTCAAAAGTATTTTGTTTGTTTGTTTGCTTTTTTAAAAAAACATTTCTTACAATCTCAGCCCTTGTCCTTTTTCTTGGCACCATTCAGCATATGTTTCTTCTTCCTCTTCAATGTATAGCCCTTCCCCAGGTTTTTCATCACTCCTGCCTTCCAGGTCTCAGAGTCTTGAACAACTTATGTCCTAAAGCCTAAGATTCTGCAGTGCCATTAGCTCCATCCACAGGGCTGATAGGCGTTTGTGTGTTACCTGGGAACCTCTCCAACATTTACAACACTCTTTCTATGGCAAACATATATTCTGGGTGCCACACGGCCTACCCACACAAACTTTTAGGGTACAGCCAGGTTGTAGTTTGAAGATGTGTGTTATATTTTTAAAGGAACCACAAAAAGGAACTAGATATTCAGAGTGAAAATTACAAAGACGTATACAAATCATTGGAGGAACATCCAGGTCCCAAAGAGGCACTCGGAACCAGTGATCATACTACTATTTGTAACTAAAATGGAAATGTATTTAGTGGACTATACTTTCTCAGGAAGATTTATTTTTAGAGGTCAGATGTGGATTGAGGACCCAAAAATAGTTATTGTGTAGATTTGAGATGATATTTTCTATTTTATAACTTTTGTATATCTTGAGATGAGCCATAATTCTCTGTAGAAACCTGAATAATGGATTTAAGTCAGTTTCCAGAATGTGTTCTGAAATAATAAAAGCTTTTTTTTTCTTTTATGACAGAAAGGTGTTTTTTTGTTTTTTTGTTTGTTTGTTTGTTTTTTTTAGAAAGCAAACATTTGTCTCATTGGCTAGTAAAAGAACATTCATCTTATTCTAAAATTAAACCTATTTGATGTAGAATATCATCCATCACCAGAAATGCACCTTTGGAAAGTTTGGAAAGACACCCTAATTTCATATCTGAGAAATCACTAATTTCAAGTCGATCCAAAATATAACTAATCCAAAAGATTAAATAAATAAGATACTTTTCAAAACATTACATAATGATAATTGATGTTTAAAGTGAAGCTTACAAGCACTTTATGAATCTGATTACATTGCCTTTAATAATATTTTATAGTGAATGTGTATAAATCTGAATTCTTTGACATTAAAAGATGTTAACAGCTTGTGAAAATTCTGCCAATTAATATAAAGACTGAACAGAGTATGTCTAGGTGCTATTTTTGTTTGTTTCTCCATTTGTTTGTTGGGTAATAAGGATCACCCAACTCCTTATTATGTCTTTTTTACTTCACTGTCCCACAGGCAATTCATACTCAATATCACTTAAATAGAGCAACACTTCACATTTTTCTTAACTCCTATTGCACATGTTGGTGACTGACACTTTCTTCCACCTATGTGTGTAATCCAGACACTAGAATGTCTCTTTCTACTGTCCCTTAATCTCACATTCAATCACATCTCTCTCCTCCTCCTCATACTCTCTGCCATTGTCTTTAATGGGGTTCTCATTTTTCATTTGTATTACTCTAACCATAAGCTTATCTGCTGTCTTCGCCTCAAGACTTGAGCCTCCTTGCATCCTAAACACAGCTGTCAGAGTGATATTTCTAAAGGAATTTGATCACATCCCTCCTTGATCAACATTCTTCACCACTAACTCCTCTTTACCTTTGGTCTGAAATCCAAACTACTTAACCTGGCTTATAAAACTCTTCGAAGTGTGAGCCTTGTGTTCTGCCTCATGTTTCGGCAACTGGTAATCTAGAGTTGTGCTGCTGGTAAGATAGCCACTGGCCATACGTGGCTGCTTCAATGTCATCTAAAATAAATTAAAATAGAATAAAATTAAAATTTCTATTCCTTAGTCACACTCACCACATTTAAAGTACTTTACAGCCACTTGTGACTAGTGGCTTTACAGTAGCCTACTGTATTAGAGTGAAGACAATACGAATATTCCCATCGATGCAAAAAGTTCCATTGGGTGGCACTGCCTGTGATTCAGTCGTATAGCCAGTGTTCAATGCAGTTAGAAGTTCCTCAAAGATACACACTTTCTCTTCCTGTGTCCAAGTGTTCTCATTATTCAGTTCCCTCCTATGAGTGAGAACATGCGGTGTTTGGTTTTTTGTCCTTGTGATAGTTTGCTGAGAATGATGGTTTCCAGCTTCATCCATGTCCCTACCAAGGACATGAACTCATCATTGTTTATGTCTGCATAGTATTCCATGGTGTATATGTGCCACATTTTTTTAATCCAGTCTATCATTGTTGGACATTTGGGTTGGTTCCAAGTCTTTGCTATTGTGAATAGTGCTGCAATAAACATAAGTGTGCATGTGTCTTTGTAGCAGCATGATTTATAATCCTTTGGGTATCCTAATGTAAATGATGAGTTAATGGGTGCAGCACACCAACATGGCACACGTATACATATGTAACAAACCTGCATGTTGTGCACAAGTACCCTAGAATTTAAAGTATAATAAAAATATTTATATATATATATCTAAAAAGATACACACTTTCTTCTGCATTGTTACTTAAACTTTCCTCTCTCAAGAGTGTCCTCATTGTCTTTCTCTTAGCTAAATCCTACTCACTTTTTCATAGTCATGCCCATTCCAGCCTGGGTTAGTCCTCTCCCATGGGTTTCTATAGCTTCCCCAAAGGATCTTTTCTTGCAGTACATTCCTTGTAGTTATCTGTTCCCTTGTCTTCCTCACTAGACTGTGAGCTCCGTGCTGTCAGAAACTATGTCCTTTAATGTCAAACACTGTGCTTGATTCATAGAAGGCACTTGAAGCCATGTCTTAGGATAAATCAAATATAAAATATATGCTAAAAGTATTTCCTTTGTGATCAGGACTGATGTTTATGGTAAACATTTAATGTTTAGAGGTAGGCACAGAAGAATTATAAATTTCAAGTTTCTCTTCTTTCAATTTTTTTGTACTTAGCCAATCAATTGATTATAAAGTGCTTATCTTACTATATGTCTTTAAAACCCAGTATGAAAGTAAAAGGTTAAATTATTGAAAAGTAAGTGACTTATAAAATTCTTTTTAAAAACCCAGAATGTTGTTTAAAAAGACCTCTCAGCGGATGTGGAGAAATAGGAGCGCTTTTACACTGTTGGTGGGAGTGTAAATTAGTTCAACAATTGCGGAAGACAGTATGGTGATTTCTCAAGGATCTAGAACCAGAAATACCATTTGACCTAGCAATCCCATTACTGGGTATATACCCAAAGGATTATAAATCATTATACTATAAAGACACATGCACACGTTATGTTTATTGCAGCACTGTTCACAATAGCAAAGACTTGGAACCAACCCAAATGCCCATCAATGACAGACTGGATAAAGAAAATGTGGCATATATACAGCATAGAATACTATGTAGCCATAAAAAAGGGTGAGTTCATGCCCTTTGCAAGGACATGGATGAAACTGGTAACCATCATTCTCAGCAAACTAACACAAGAACAGAGAACCAAACGCCGCATGTTCTCACTCATATGTGGGAGTTGAACAATGAGAACACATGGACGCAGGGAGGGGAACATCACACACAGGGGCCTGTTGTGGGGTAGAGGGCTAGGGGAGGGATAGCATTAGGAGAAATACCTAATGTAGATGACAGGTTGAGGCATGCAGCAAACCACCATGGCACATAATATACCTATGTAACAAACCTGCACGTTCTGCACGTGTATCCCAGAATTTAAAGTATAACAAATACTTAAGTATAGTAAATACATGTGCATGTTCTGCAGATGTATCCCAGAACTTAAAGTATAATAAAAAAATTTTTAAAGACCTCTGAGTGTTAGACACAATGGTTCAGGTGTAAAACATACAACACAGTATTTCAATACTATCATTTAGTTAGATTTCAACATGCTGTGTTGTAATGTCTTTTACTTAAAGTAGGAGAATTGAGCAAATTTATATCACTTTCAACAGTTGGATTATTAATATTTCTAACACAATATGTAGGCCACATTATCACTTTTGTTTTTATAAGTCATTAGGCTGTACCCATAGAAAAAATGAAATTGATTTGCTTTCTTTTTTGAACACTGGCTTATTTTTAAATTAATGAGTCATACTGATAACACAAAACATTGCTTCCAGTATTGTATTTTTTATCTTTTAACTTAAAGAACTAACTTGTGAGTCATTTAAAATGTCACTCAACAATACATTTTCTGCTTTTAGTTTTCAATTATTCATGAACATTTTATGTAATATTCAGAGCTTTAGAGCTGAAGAAATATGTAGGTAGGTTCTGCCTGAGCCCATTCTACTCTGACTTTCCCATCTCTCTCCACATAGTTATCTTTTTCTGCAAAGGGCCAACACATCCATAATTGGAGAATAACACATTCCAGAGTCTTGATATGTCAAAATTGTTTTATTGTTTTAAGAAACAAATATTTATGATCAATGCATTAAGTTTATTATTCATTTAATTATTCATTTATAGTTATACAGGTCATGGAGAAGCCAATGTGCATGGATGTACACATGGAGGAAGGGAGAATAAATAAACTCCAAATAGAAGGCCTTTATTTGCAAAAACACTTTGAGGTAAATCAAATGAGGTTAGAATTTATTATTCTGATTAGAAGGACCTAGACCAATATTGAGACAATTGTAGGCCATCTGTATCCTTACACTAAAAATGTATCCCGTTTTTCTGAAAGATAGAGTCTATAGGAACTATAGTGTTCACCTACATAGTGCTAGGGTGCATTTTCCAATCCATGTGTAATGGATTTACCCACTAATTAACCTATAACTCATTCTGTGTGACAACTCATGGAGCAGATAGAGTGCATTTGTAGTTTCCTTCTTATTACAGAAAAGGAAGACAAGAACCATAATTGCCTCAGGATTACTGTATCATTCAGGATTGGCCAAGTTATACTAAGATAATAAATGAACTTGGAAATCTTGTTGACTTAATCAAACAAGTGTTTTTCTTGCTTAGTGCTACATATCCAGTATAGCTGCATGTATGAAGGGAGGTGGTATGAGGCTCTCCTACTCATGGAAGCTTAAGGATACTGCTGACACAGGTTCCACCATAAGGAACAGACTGTACATGAAGAGCTCATACCTTTCTGTCACTTCTGCTCACACCCCATTGGCCAGAGCTAGTTAGGTGGCTCTGCCTTATTTAAAGAGGGCTGGGAAGTGAAGGGGGGAAGGTGAATATTGGTTGAATAGAACTGTCACAATTAACTAGAGAAAGTGTCAAAACCAAGACTCCTTCATTCCTGCTAACATCAGTTAAAATAACGGATAAATGTTAACTGGAGACAACTCTATTTCCAAATTAAGTGAATGGTGAATTGACTCTTTTTTACTATTTTACTTTATTTTTTGAGACGAAGTCTCACTCTGTCACCCAGACTAGAGTGCAGTGGTGTGATCTCAGCTCACTGCAACCTCTGCCTTCTGGGTTCAAGCGATTCTCCTGCCTCAGCCTCCTGAGTAGCTGGGATTACAGGCACACACCACCACACTCAGCTAATTTTTTTATTTTTTAATTTTTTGTAGAGATGGGGTTTCTCCATGTTGGCCAGGCTGGTCTCGAACTCCTGACCTCAAGTAATTTGCCCGCCTTGGCCTCCCAAAGTGTTGGGATTCCAGGCATGAGCCACCACACCTGGCCTGAACTGACTGTTAATGAAGCCGATTTATCTCCTTTTAAATACTGGTTTACTGTGACTAGTTTTTGATTCTCGATATGAATTCAGGGCATCTGGCAGGTTAAGTGGAAAGTATTATTCCTCACTATATAAAAAAAAAATGCAATCATTGGAGGACATAGTTCAACCAAGGGTCTCAATGGAAAATTGAATTAGAACATAAATTAGCTCTTCTTTCATAGATCAATTGGCAATGTAGATGGGGACTTGGCTATTAGGTTATAGTGCAGTTGTTGCCAAAGTGGGGTGCATATACATTTAATAGATTGATACTGGTTTATTCATTAGGTTGATATGTGAGAGTGTCCCTTGCCACATATGAGAGGAAATCCTAGAACAAGAGAAGTAGCCCCCTATCAAAGAGAGGCTGAGGGTGGTGCCATTACTTATTTGATTGTGTGTTTTTTTAATGTTTTCTCAATTAGAACAGATTCTGTTATGTGGGTTTGAATATATTTGATTTTTCTTAGAATTTTCATCTTTCTGCCCACATTACTCATCCGTTCTTGTGTGTTGTTTACTTTTTTTACTACATCTCTTAACATATTAATTGTAGCATTTTAAAATTCTCTGCTTAATAATTCCAAAATCTATGTCATATCTGAGATTTTTTTTTAAATTTGCTTTTTAGCATGTCTTCTATTTTTTTGTTGTTGTTGAAATCAAGGCATGACATATAAGGTAATAGGAACTGAGGTAATTAGGCCTTTCGTGTGAAGATTTATGGTAATCTTGATATGGGAGTTATGAAGAAATCACTTAGAGAGATAGTGAGGGTACAGAAGTCCTGGGTAAGGCTTTTCTTTTTAATGAAAAGCAGCCCCAAATCATTTTCTAACAAAGAACATGACTGTAAAGTCAAGCTGCAGACATAGATAAGCAAGCTGGAAGCTTGCAAGTGTGAATACCGGCAGGAACTAGGGACTAGACGTGTTCAAGAGGGCGGCTCCTTCTTACCTTCTTTGCCAGCCACATGTACAGTAAGGAGCAGACAAGATGGCACCGATTAACTGGAAAGCTCATTTGCATAATAAGATTAGGGTGAGGAGACCAGCCTTCCCTGTGCACTACGTAAAGGTCATACCTGATTGAACCAATCTGTGAGTCCTATGTAATTCAGACACCGACTCCTCAAACCTGACTATAAAATCTGGCCCATTCGCTGCTAGCCAGTCCTTTCCACTTGGAGACCCCTCTCTCTATGAAGAGACTCATTTCTCTTTCTCTTCTCTTCTGCCTATTAAACCTCCACTCCTAAACTCCTCCTGTGTGTCCATGTCCTAAATTTTCCTGGTGCGTGATGACGAACCCCAGGGTATATACCCCAGGCAACATAGCAGCTTCAATCTGGCTAGGAGTTGGGCCCAACTTAACGTTTGCTATAGCTATAGGTGGTAGTGGTCTCAAATTCCTCTAGTGTCTATGTTTTTACTGCTTCATGATTCCCTAAGAAATACGCCTCAGATAGAGTTTGTGTGCTATGGTCTGAATGTTTGTGGTCCCACAAATTCATATGTTGAAATCATAACCCCCAATATGATGGTATTAGGAAGGGGGGGCCTTTGAAAGATGACTAGGTCAAGAGGGTAGAACCCTTATGATTGGGACTAGTGCCTTATTAAAGAGGCCCAAGGGAACTCGTTTGCCCCTTCTTCCATGTGAGGACACAGCAAGAAAACACCATCCATGAAATAGGAACTGGGTCCTCACCAGACAGCAAATGTGCTGACTCCTTGATCTTGGACTTCTCACTTTCCAGAACTGTGAGAAATAAGTGTTTGATGTTTAAACCACCCAGTCTATAGATTTTGTTATAGCAGCATGAATGGACTAAGACGTGGAATCTGGACTAACATATGGAATCTGGACTAAGACCAGAAATCTCAGCTGAGATCTGCTTGTCTGGACAGGAACTACTGGAGGCTTAAACTAGCAGAAACACATAAATAGCAATGTGCTCTTTCAGCTGTAAGTCACTGTTATTCTAGTGGAGTCTTGCTGGTGTGGTGGTAAGGTAGGGCAAGGGAAGTGTTCTGTAATCTACTAATAAAATCTCTGTTTTCAGCAGGCCTGAGTTCTGGGGCTTTGACCTTTGCAAAGGTTCCATAGTTTTGTTCCCTTCTAAGCTGAGACAGGAAGTCAGACAAATGTCCTTCCTCCAGGTGGTTTTTAAAGCTCTGGTCAAGTCTTTCCCCCACCAACTGGAGAGTAGGCTTTTGTCATGGAGAATGCTCTGAGGGTGTTTTACTATGATTGTCCCCACCAGAACCATGAGGGGATTTTTCTTGTCTCTTCACCGTGAAGGCTTGTTGGGGTTTCTAAATGTAAAAGTGAGGAGGCCCTCCTAAGACTGCAACTGCCAGGATTTTCTCAATCAAAAGCTAGTACATGTTTTGTCTCCTCTAAGTCATCAAAATTACTATTTATGTGTTTCTTCTAGTTTAAGGCTCCAGTAGTTCCTGTCCAGATAAGCAGATCTCAGCTGAGATTTCTGGGTTGTGGTTTGCTCTGCTACCTCATGGGTACAAGAAAAGTCATTGATTTTTCAGTTGGTTCAACTTTATCTTGTTGAGAAAATGAGAGTAATGACTTCCAAGCTCTTTATCTGCCAGAGCTAAAACTGGAAGTCTGAGCTTATTTGTTAATAATATAAAATTGCTGTACCTTAATATCTTCTGATTAGTTGGCAAGAATAATTAGCAGAGGTCAGATAAGAAGGAAATTTTTAACAGAATTTTAAGAGAAAACATTGCGTAATTACTAGATGAACTTGAAAATAATTTCCACAATTTAATCAGTATGATCAACGATGTACTTCTTCTATTTATATTTATATGTTAATATTGAGTGGCTTTTCCATTTATCTGGCCATAAAATCAAGTATCAAAGTAAACTGAATTTAGAACCAGAATTTCATATTGCTAAATCACAGGTATTAAATAAAATTCTTCAAAAAAATAGAGCATATTGAGTCATACATTTTGTACTAAAAATGTCATGAATACTACTCTTTGTATGTGAAAAAAACTTTTATTTCATTGATAAAAAATAATGGTTATTTTATGTTTATCTCACCCTTTAAAATTCCCATTTTGATAGTATGTTTTATAACATATTCAACATATTAATAATGTTAATTAATAATATTAATGTATGTACAATTTATAAAGAAATATGTATATGGAAAGAATATTCAGATTTTTGCTGCTGGTATAAAGATTAAAACAATCAGTCTACTAACTGCTACTTGAGTAACTTTGGCCAAATTATGTAACTTCATTGAGCTTCAGTTTCTGATATGCAAAATGGAGACGATGATTTCTATGTCTCCATCTTCTAAGGTTCTTGGTAGCATTAAGAAAGGCAATGCAAGGCTGAGTGCAGTGGCTCACACCTGTAATCCCAGCATTTTGGAAGGCTGAGGTGGGAGGATTGTTTGAGGCCGGGAGTTTGAGACGAGCCTGGGCAACATAGTGAGATCCCATCTCTAAAATTTTAAAAATTAGCTGAGTGCAGTGGCGTACACCTGTAGTCCCAGCTACTTGGGAGCGTGAGGTGGGAGGATTGCTTGAGCCTAGGAGGTCAAGACTGCAGTGAACCGGGTTCCTGTAGCTGCACTCCAACCTGGGCGACAGAGTGAAACCCTGTCTCAAAACAAAAACAAAAAACAGAGAAAGTATATGAAAAGGATTTTTCAATAACTGTTGAGTGCTAAGCAGCAGCTATTGATGCTTTAATTTTTCTGAGTTTTCATCCTGTGACTCCTTATTGCTGCAAAAAGGAATAATAGTTTTTTTTTTTCTTCAGCTAAATAGCTCACAAACTGGGAATGGATTAAAAACTATAATAACTTTTTTCTACAAAAAAACACTGTGGAATTACTCTGAATATGTGACAAAAAAAGGGAGTCTCACTTTTCTCTGAGAAACAACAGTATCACACAGTATCTGACCCCGTGTTGCTCTTAGTATAAAAATTTAAGAAGCAGAACTTGAGAAAGGCAGAAGATGCCAACTTAGGCCCCTGACGTGTTAGGCCGAGAGACACATGATTCTAGGCACGATGTTTGGATAATAATTTTTTCTTTTTTCCCAGAAACCACCTGGGATTTTTTTTTTTTTTTTTTTTTTTTTTTTTTTTTTTGAGACGGAGTCTTCGCTCTGTCGCCCAGGCTGGAGTGCAGCGGCGCGATCTCGGCTCACTGCAAGCTCCATCTCCCGGGTTCACGCCATTCACCTGCCTCAGCCTCCCGAGTAGCTGGGACTACAGGCGCCCGCCACCGCGCCCGGCTAATTTTTTGTATTTTTAGTAGAGACGGGGTTTCACCATGGTCTCGATCTCCTGACCTCATGATCTGCCCGCCTCAGCCTCCCAAAGTGCAAGAAGTTCTTTTAAATGAATAAGAACAAAGATACAACATACCAGAATCTCTGGGAGACAGCTATGTCAGTGTTAAGAGGAAAATTTACAACACTAAACTGCCTCATTAAAAAGTTAGAAAGTTAACAACTTAATATCAGAACTAAAAGAACTAGAGAACCAAGGGCAAACAAATCCCAAAGCCAGCAGAAAACAAGAAATAACCAGGCCTGGTGTGGTGGCTCATGCCTATAATCCCAGCACTTTGGGAGGCCGAGGTGGGTGGATCTTCTGAGGTCAGGCATTCAAGACCAGCCTGGCCAACATGGTGAAACCCCATCTCTACAAAAAATATAAAAATTAGGTGGGTGTGGTGGCAGACGCCTGTAATCTCAGCTACTCAGGAGGCTGAGGCAGGAGAATTGCTTGAACCTGGGAGGTGGCGGTTGAAGTGAGCTGAGATCATGCCATTGTACTCCAGCCTGGGTGACAAGAGCAAAACGAACTGAAGGAGATTGAGACACAAAAAATCATGTCTCAATTAAAAGATCAACAAATGCAGGAGATTTTTTTTTTGAAAATATTAATTAAATAGATCACTGGCTAGACTGATAAAGAAGAAAAGAGAGGAGATTAAAATAAACACAATCAGAAACAACAAGCGGGATATTACCAAAACCCCACAGAAATACAAACAACTATCAGAGAACATTATGAACACCTCTATGCACATAAACTAGAAAATCAAGAAGAAATAGATGAGTTCCTGGACACTTAGACCCTCCCAAGACTGAACCAGGAAGAAATGGAATCCCAGGACAGATTAGTAATGAGGTTTGAAATTGAGTCAGTAATAAGTATCTTACCAACCAAAAAAAAGCCCAGGACCAGACAGATTCACAGCTGAATTCTACCAGATGTGAAAAGAAGAGCTGGTACCATTCCTGCTGAAATGATTCCAAAAAGTTGAGGAGAAGGGACTTCTCCCTAACTCATTCTATGAGGCCAGCATCATCCTGGTACCAAAACCTGGCAGACACACAACAAAATAAGAAAACTTCAGGCCATTTTTATCAATGAATATTGATGAAAAATCCTCAAGAAAATACTGGCAAACTGAACTGAGCAGCACATCAAAAAGCTTATTTACCACGATCAAGTAGGCTTTATCCCTGGAATGTAAGGTTGGTTCAACATATGCACATCAATAAATGTTATTCATCACATGAACAGAACTAAAGACGAAAAACCACATGATTATCTGAATAGACATAGAAAAGGCTTTCAATAAAATTCGACACCCCTTCATGTTAAAAACTCTCAAAAATCCTAGGTATTGAAGGAATATGCAGCAAAATAATAAGAGCCTTCTATGACAAAGCTACAGCCAACATCATACTGAGTGGGCAAAAGCTGGAAGCATTCGCCTTGAAAACCAGCCGAAGACAAAGATGGCCTCTCTCACCACTTCTATCCAACATAGTATTGGAAATCTTGGCCAGGGAAATCATAAAAGAAAATAATAAAGGGCATCTAAATACAAAGAGAGGAAGTCAAACTATCCCTGTTTGCAGATGACATGATCCTGTAACTAGAAAACCCCGTAGTCTCAGCCCAAAAGCTCCTTAACCTGATAAACAACTTCAGCAAAGTCTCAGGATACAAAATCATTATGTAAAACTCACTGGCATTCCTGTACACCAACAACAGTCAAGCTCAGAGTGAACTCAGGAACACAATCCCAGGCCCAACTGCCACAAAAAAACAACAACAAAAAAAACCAAAAAACAAACCCAACAACAACAACAACCAAAAAAAAAAAAAAAAAAAAAAAAACCCTAGGAATATAGCTAACCAGAGAGGTGAAAGATCTATACAAAGATAATTAAAAAACATTGTTCAAAGAAATCAGAGATGACACAAATGGAAAAAGATTCCATGTTCATGGATAGGAAGAATCAATATCATTAAAATGGCTATACTGACCAAAGCAATGTGTAGACCAATGCCATTTCTATTAAACTACTGCTGACATTCTTTACAGAACTAAGAAAAAAACTATTTTAAAATTCATATGGAGTCAAAAAAGAGCCTAAATAGCCAAGGTAATCTTAAACAAAAAGAACAAAGCTGGAAGCATCATGCTACCCAAATTCAAACAATACCACAGGGCTACAGTAACCAAAGCAGCATGATGCTGGTATAAAAGCAGACACATAGACCAATGAAACAGAATAGAGAACCAGAAATAAGGCTGCACACCTGCAACTGTTTAATCTTCAACAAACCTGACAAAAACAAGCAATGGGGAAAGGATTCCCTAATCAGTAAATAGTGTTAGGATAACTGATTAGCCATATGCAAAAGATTGAAACTTAACCCCTTCCCTTCCCCATATAAAAAAAATTAACTCAAGATGGATTAAAGACTTAAATGTAGAACCTAAAACTATAAAAACCCTGGAAGATAGCCTAGGCAATACCATTCTGGACACAGTAACAGGCAAAGATTTCATGATGAAGATACCAAAAGCAATTGTAACAAAAGCAAAAATTGATAAATGGGATCTAATTAAACTAAAAAGCTTCTGCACAGCAAGGGAAACTATCAACAGAATGAACAGACAACATATATAATGGGAGAAAATTTTTGCAGTTTCTAATATCCAGCATCTATAAGGAACTTAAACAAATGTACAAGAAGAAAAGAACCCCAATGAAAAGTGAGCAAAGGAAATGAACAGGCACTTCTTAAAAGAAGACATACATGTGGCCAACATGCATATGAAAAACAGCTTCTATATCACTGATCATTAGAGAGATGCAAATCAAAACCGCAATCAGATACCATCTCACACCAGTCAGAATGGCTATTATTAAAAAGTCAAAAAATAGCAGATGCTAGCAACATTGTGGAGAAAAAGGAATGCTTATACACTGTAGGTGGGAGCGTAAATTAGTTCAATCATTGTGGAAGACAATGTGGCAATTCCTCAAAAACCTAAAAACAGAAATATCACTCAACTTAGCAATCCCATTACTGGTATATACCCAAATGAATATGAATCATTCTATTATAAAGATACATGCCAGCATATATTCGTTGCAGTGCTATTTACAATAGCAAAGACATGGAATCAACATAAATGCCCATCAATGATAGACTGGATAAAGAAAATGTGGTACATATACACCATGAAATACTATGCAGCCATAAAAAGTACAAGATCATGTCCTTGGCAGAAACATGAATGGAGCTAGAGACCATTATTCTTAGCAAACTAACACAGGAACAGAAAACCAAATAACACATGTTCTCACTCATAAGTGGGAGCTAAATGAGAACACATGGACACATAGAGGGGAACAACACACACTGGGGCTGATCAGAGGATGAAGGGTGGGAGGAGAGAGAGGAAAAATAACTGATGGGTACTAGGCTTAATACCTTGGTGACAAAATAATCTGTACAAGGAACCCCCATGACACAATTTTCCCTATATAACAAACCTGCACAAGTACCCCTAAATTTAAAATAAAATTATGAAAAAAGACATATGAACATATTTTACTGGATTCTTATACCTCTTTGAGATAGGTAGGTTAGATACGATTATCACCATTTAGAAAATGAAGATACAATCTCAGACATGAGGATTTTTTGTTTAGCCTACTAATCAGGATAAGTTTTAGAAACTGCTCTGGTACCAAGCTAGATATTTTATTTTGAGTTCTAGTTTTTTGTTTTGTTTTGTGTTTTTTTTTTCTGCCTTGTGATCATGAAAAAAAGACACATAATTATTTCAGCTTAGGCTAATACAGTAATTGTACATTTTTTTCCAGGAAAGTCTACACCTATTTTAATATCCTGATTGTTCCTTCATATAGTATTCTATCAAGCTCCCTCAGATTTCCATTTCAGTTATCTTCTGGGAGAAAGACAGAAAAAGAGACAGAGAGATAGAGAGGCTGGTGAGAGAGAGGGGGAGGGAGACAGAGAGAGACAGAGACAGAGAGACAGTTGGTTTTCATATATTTCTGGAGTATGTTTCTTATGTATGTAAGATAGGCCTATTCACTTGTGCAGGGATGAAGTACTTTATTTAAAATAAAATAAAAAAAACTTTGCCCATCCTCTTGCATGAGGACAAGCTTTGTGCAATGTCTTAACCACTACAGGTTGCTTATACCTGTGAAATTTGCATATTGGTATAGGTCTTCATTTCCTGTACACTTTAACAAAAATTGGCATAGATTAGTCAGTGCCATTTGGTGTCTTTATTCTACCTTGTTAGAATTAAGCTGGAGGGGGGAGTAAACAGTAATTTGTTGGGGTAGAGTTGTTGGTAGCACTAACATTAATATGAGGCCTTCTCTTTCAGTTCTAATCAAGTCATTTTGGACCTCTTACTTCTGAGAAAACTGCTTCTGTATATGAGTTGAATCATCTTTCTAAGGTCATTCATAGGTCACCTGTTGCTCACAAAGAAGAAATGCACTGTATGGAACAGCCAAGGTGATTCACCTGGGCATATGCTAAGCACAAGTCAACAGAGGAAGAGGCCAGATTCCTGTAAGAATTGGGTTTCTAATTTCTTTTCAGTATATAAACATAGGTAGTTATTATATTGTTTCAGACTTTTCTTTACAACAAATTGTCTTCTTGATTTTCAGAGTATTTAAGAATCTTAAAATAGAAGAAAGAAAACTAGAATTAAAATATTTTAATAAACAACCATGTCTAGGTAGGGCACAGTGGCTCATTCCTGTAATCCTAGCACTTTGAGAGGCCAAGATGGGCAGATCACTTGAGGTTAGGAGTTTGAAACCAGCCTGGCCAACAGAGCAAAACCCCATCTTTACTAAAATACAAAACAATTAGCCAGGCGTGGTGGTGCACACATGTAGTCCCAGCTACTCAGGAGGCTGGGGCAGGAAAATCACTTGAACCCAGGAGGTGGAGATTGCAGTGAGCTGAGATTGTGCCACTGCACTCCAGCCTGGGTGACAGAGTGAGACTCTGTATCCAATAAATAAATAAATAAACAAACAAACAACCATCTCTAAAACTTCTTTTTATGATAACAGGTTGTGGCAGATTAAAGACAGGCAGGTGTTCTTAGGAACTCCTTTCATGAAAAGGTGAACCCTATTCCTCCTCCTTTGCATTTTGGTAGGCCCTATAACTGCTTAGTGGATAGAATATGATGGCAATGATGTTCTGTCAGTTTTCAAGTCCAGGCCTGAAGACACTGGTAGTTATCCATGGTAGTGGGAATTCTAAGTTGTCCTCCAAAATTTTACCTCATAGAGTGCATGCCTCATTCTGTAGACTTCTCTTGATTTGGGATGAGACCTGTGACTATGACATATGTCACTTCAGGAATTATGCTACCTTATATGGCAATGGCCAAGGCATTTCTGGATGTAATTAAGGTCTCTAGTAAGTTGGCTTTGAATTAATGAAAGGGACTTTATCTTGGTTAGGTTAGAACTAGTCAGGTGGTCCTTTTAAAGAGGGCTAGGTCTTTGCAACAAATAGTGCTGGAACAACTGGATATCCAAAGAATGAAGTTGGACCCCTTCCTCACACCATACACAGAGATAAACATAAAGTGGATTTTAGACCTAAATGCAATGGCTAAAACTATAAAACGCTTAGGAAACATACAGTAAACATCATGAACTTGGGGCAGGCAATAATTTCTTAGATACAACATCAAAAGCAAAGTAGCAAAAGACCAAAAAAGATAAATTGTACTTCACCAAAATTAAAATTGTAATGATTCTAAGGATATAATCTAGAAAGTGAAAAGTCAACCAATTAAATTGGGAAAATATTTGCAAATCATATATCTAGCAAGAAATGTATTCATAATATATTTTTTAAAAAAACCTGTGGAAACTCAGGAATTGAAATAACAATAACTCAATTTTAAAAATGAATAAAGGAGTTGAATAGATATTTTCCCAAAGAAGGTATACAAGTGGCTAATAAGCACATAAAAAGATACCTTCAAATCATTAGTCATTAGGGACATGCACATCAAAACCACATTGAGATACTACACACCCAATAGGATGGTTGTAATAATAAAAAAAAGACAGATAATAACAAGTGTTGAAAAGGTTGAGGAGTAATAGAAATCTTCATACATTGCTGGTGAGAATGGAAAATCGTGTGGCTGCTTTGGAAAGTAGTTTAGCAGTCCCTCAAATTGTTCAACATAGAGTTACCATATAATCTAGCAATTTCACTCCTAGGTAGAAAACCAAGTGAAATACAAGCATATGTGCACACAAAAACTTCTGCATGAATGTTTATAGTAGCATTATTCACAATAATCCCCAAATAAAAACAATCTAAATGTCTATCATCATTGATAGATAAATAAAATGTGGTATATCCATAAAAATATTACTCAGCTATAAAAGAGTATAAAGTACAAATATATGATACAACATTATATCTTGAAAACATTTGCTAAGTCACAAAAGACTTAGTGACTCATGATTATGAATCAGTCACTAAGTCTTCTGTGAATGTGAATGATTCCACTAATATACCTAAACAGGAAAAAATTTATAGAGATAAAAACGATTACTGGTTGCCTAGGGCTAGGGGCAGTGGTAGAATTGAAAGTAACTGCTTGGCCAGGTGCGGTGGCTCATGTCTGTAATCCCAGCACTTTGGGAGGCCGAAACGGGCAGATCACCTGAGGTCAGGAGATCAAGACCAGCCTGGCCAGTATGGTGAAACCTGGTCTCTACTAAAAATACAAAAATTAGCTAGCTGGACACAGTGGTGTGTGCCTGTAGTCTCAGGTACTCGGGAGGCTGAGGCTGGAGAATCACTTGAATGCAGGAGGCAGAGGTTACAGTGAGTTGGGACCATGCCACTGCACTACAGACTGGGTGACAGAGCGAGACACCATCTCAAAAAAAAAAAAAAAGTAACTTCTAACGGGCACAGGGTTTCTTTCTGGGATGACAAAAGCATCCTAAAGTTAGAAAGCAATGATGGTTGCACAACTCTGCTAAAAACTATTGAATTTCATACCTTAAATGAGCAAGTTATATTTCAATAAAGCTGTCCTTTTATTTATTTATTTATTTTTATTTTTTAGACAGAGTCTCGTTCTGTCACCAGGCTGGAGTGCAGTGGCGTGGTCTCAGCTCACTGCAATCTCCGCCTCCTGGGTTCAAGTGATTCCCTTGCCTCAGCCTCCCAAGCAGCTGGGACTGCAAGTGCCCACCAACATGCCTGGCTAATTTTTGTGTTTTTAGTAGAGATGGGGTTTCACCATGCTGGCCAGGATGGTCTCGATCTCTTGACCTCGTGATCTGCCCAGCTTGGCCTCCCAAAGTGCTGGGATTACAGGCGTGAGCCATCGCAGCTGGCCAGCTGTTCTTTTTTTTTTTAAACAAAAAGAAAAGCTTATGTCTTTCCTGAGCTCAGAGACATTCCCCTGTTTGTCTCAAAGAAAGCAGTTGCCTTGAGTTCTATAACTGCCGGAAATGAATTCTGCCAACAACCCAAGTGAGCTTGAAAAAGGATCTTAAGCCTCCGTTGAGATCGTAACCGTGGTTGACACCTTGATCAGGCCTTGTGAGATCCTGAGCAGAAGATCCAGCTAAACCATGCCCAGGCTTTTGACCTACAGAAACTGTGAGATAATAAATGGGTGTTGTTTTATGCCACCAAGTTTGTGGTAATTTGTTACATGGTAACGGAAAACTAGTACATTTCTTCTTTTAGTGTCTTGGAACACTTGCTTTTGAAACTCAGCTGCCATGATGTGAGAAGCCCAAGTCACATGGACAAGCTACCTAAGCTCCCAGCTAAGAGCCAGCATCATCTGCCAGCCATGAGAGTGAGCCACTGTGGCCACTCAGTCCAACTTAGTCAGACTGCAGGTGCCTTAGAGACCCCAAGCAAGAACCACTAAGCTGTGCTCAGCTAATTCACAGAAATATGAGAGATAATAAATTTAAGTTTTAGGGTCGTTAGTTATATGACTATGGATAACATACTTAGATAAAGTAGATAAAATAGATAACATAGATAAAAATGCTTATTTTATTCATTAAAAAGGTCTTTTAAATTCTCTTAGTCTTATAAGTGAAACACTGCTTTCAGTTTTCTTCATTTTGCTCCTGGAATCCTTCTGACTGTATTGAAGGTTGACAGGTGACTTCTCTTAGGACGAGCTGAAAGACATGGCTAATTTTTGTGCATCTTCAATTAAAAATTAAACACTTAGTAGAGTGAAGTTGTTGTAATTCCTGCTGTATTTAAGAAAAACAATAAGGGCCACACTGAGAATGTTACAATTAATTAAAGAATGCATTGTCATTATTACGTAAGTATAGATAGAGATTTGTGTTTAGAAAGAAAAAAAATCCAATGCAGATACATTGAATCCAAATTAAAAATGTATAATAAATATCATAAAAAGACCACTCATAACTGTGATGTTATATGAAGAAATGGCCATAATAAATAAATTCCTTATGCTGTTATACTTTAGATTGACTAGCATTTCCATACTAAAGAAAACTATTCGGTGGTAACATTTTTGGTGCTTGTACCTACTTGTATTATTCACTGTGGCTAAAGCCAATTTGTTCACAAGTATGATAATTATCTAATTCTGGATAGGAAAACTCTTCTTATCTCTGGAATAAAGTTTCTAATTGCAGCAAAAATAATTTTCAAATATGTTTGGGCAAAAAGTCAGTGCATGAGCTTCAAATATACTTTGTTCTGTTAAAATTGGAATCGAGAGTTTGAGAGCTACAGCCTCATAAGGAAGTAATCGCATTAGTCACCCTCCTGGCACTACATGGGTATTAATCTTTTCCTTTCATCAGCCTCTCTGGCTCTTGCACAATTTTACAAGGTCCCCCACAAAGCCCAATTAATATTGTTTCTTTCTTTAAAACTCATGAATGTGCAATTAATAATCAATGATCTTGGGAGAATAAAAGAAACAAGTTCGGAATTTCTAAATCATCTTGACAGGCAGCTGTATTCCATAGGCTATTTCAAGGAGTAACTACCTACCTGTTATGTCTTTATTATAGCCAAACTGGCTTGAATATTTATTACCCAGAATAAGTGGTTGTCTTACAAATAAACTTTATGAATATATTTGGGACTTAAAAAATCATCTTGAATGTTTGATGATCTTTTCATTTGATGTGTATTAAAAGTCATTTAATTAAAGGGCCATCTTTGAACATACAAAGGATGCTCTAGCCCCACATCCCTTCACATCACCCTGTTTAATTCTGGTATTTTCTCCATTATTTTCTTTCTTTTTAATGAGTCACTCTTTCTTTTTAGAGCAAAAGTCCTGTGTAAGCAATGACCTTGTTCATCATGGTCCTGTGGACTCTCCGGCACCTATAACAGTGCCTGGCCAACAGTGGAAGCTCAGTAACTGTTACCTGAGGGAGCCACTGTCTAGCTTGCCATTCAATAATAATAAAAACAATAAAAAATGTTCAGTTGGTCTTCATTAGTGGCAATCTAACATGGTTAACATCAAATGCAAAATCTAACTGGATAGTTCCTCTAGTTGAGGGAATGTATTTGGTTGGCCCCTCTAAGCCACATGAGATTTGGTTAGGATCATTGATTTCCTTTGCTGAAGTCAACTGGTCAGCAGAGTTGCAGCAGATTACAAACCAAATTTTCAGGTTGACCTATCCATTGAATTCAAATAAAGTACCCCATCAAGACCACAAGCTGGGAGAGTATTCTCAGGTATCAAAATTCGGGCATGTAAAATGTTACTTTCTTTAGTATCTTTAAGACTGAACTCAGTTTCTGTCTTGAACTCAATCTTTCACAACTGTTACTAAATTTTATTCCACTTTGAAGTGGGAATTGGAGGAGGAGGAACCACATATAAAAACTTCCCGTGGCTGGGGGTGGTGGCTCACGCCTGTAATCCCAACACTTTGGGAGGCCAAGGCAGGCGGATCACAAGGTTAGGAGTTCGAAACAAGCCTGACCAACAGGGTGAAACCCCGTCTCTACTAAAAATACAAAAATTAGCCGGGCATGGTGGCATGCGCCTATAATCCCAGCTACTCAGGAGGTTGAGGCAGGAAAATCACTTGAACCTGAGAGGAGAAGGTTGCAGTGAGCCGAGATCATGCCACTACTCTAGCTTGGACGAGAGAGCGAGACTGTCTCACAAAACAAAACAAAACAAAACAAAACAAAACAAAACAAAACAACACCTGTGTGGAAAGCATTATATAAACATAACTTGTGTTTTATAAGAAAGAGCATGGGATTTAGAGGCAGACAGACCTAAGAGTCCATTTCAGTTGCAAAACTTTTTAAACTATATGACCTTGAGCAAGTTAATGAACACCTGCAACATTTATTTGTGAAATGAGGACAATATTACTTGCCTCCCATGATTCTGTTAGAGGATTAAATCAGATAACCCTATAAAAAATGGTTAGCTTATTATTTTGCATATAACAACACTCAATTATTATCACTATTATTGGTTTTATCATTTTTGATCAGTTGTGAGCAAGTGATTTCAATAAATACAAATTTATTTTCATTTAAGTCTTTCTTCATTATGCTTTCCCCCATCAAGTTGGAAATTCCCTTTTTGTCATCCTTTTAGGTTTATTCTTCATGCTTACTTTCCCTGAAGATGTTATCCAAAACATAACTTAAAAAGGCTTTATGAAAAGTTCTGATTTTGTTTACTAATTCTTACTTATCATGTGGTTAAATCAGTATAGTCTTATGTTCCTGTCTCAGTTGGGTTTTATACCTCCCTCCAATGGTGAGAGGAGAATTTCTGTCTCAAATTGAAGGACTTAATACCATCAAACCAGTAGTGGTGGGGGGCAGAGGGGATTATCTTCTTTGGCAAAGATCCATATCTATGGATGCTGAGAAGGTTGGCCCTGATGGGATTTGTAAGACTCTTTCCCCCTTCAACCCCAGCATGGCAGGAGTCTGTGGCTTAGCAGTGGGCTACAAGGTTCCCACTCATATGTGGCCCTAGACTACCAAGTAAGGATGCCAGTCCTCTTTATATTAATCATTCATTTGAATAGCAACATTTTGCTATGTATCTACCAAGTGCAATGCTCTTTTCATAGGCAAATTTCAGATCAAATAGTAGAAATCTTTATTAAGTATTAAAAAAGCAAACAAGCCACTGATATTGATGTAAATTCAAGGCACTTGCTGTGTTAGATAGAGGATATCATGAGGGGCTAAAGGTAAAGTGAAATGTAGGTAAGTTAAAATTCAAAAATACAACTATGGCCTTTTGTTATCTATACATATAGACTCAATTCAGAGATCTTTAAACAACACAGGATTATTTCAAGCAGAATATATTTCTTTTAGTTTTTGAAAACTTATTCTATTAGATATAGAACCACCTTTAATCAGTTTATATTGCTGATGGAATAAATGAAATAAAGATATATGTATATAATGACATACAATGACACAGACTCTCACACATCTATCAGCACCTATCCAGAAGATCATAATGTATTGTAAATAGAGGAAAGATAATTTCCAGAAAGTAAAGTAGGATAAAGCTTGCCCCCACCCCTACCTCAGTGCTCGATGATGTTAACATAGTTTTGATGTCTGTGCCAAAACATTTTTCATTTCACTCACTGTAGGTTGAAACTGTACCAGTTGTTACTTGCTCCTGCTTGGATAAACAACTGTAGCAAGTACTGGAGTAGGGCTCATGCTGACCTCATCAGGAAACCATGTGTAGGTGGACTTCTTGGAGGCTTATGATTCAAGGTCAGAAAAGTGAAAATTGCCCACATAATTCTTACACACATAAAAACAAACTGCTAACTGCTCTCTGTCTCTTCTCTCAGCCCTTTGCCCTATTCCATTGTATAACCTGAGTTTCAGTAGTAATAATTTTTTTTAAAAAATTATATTTAATTTTTATGGGTACATAGTAGATGTATATATCTGTGAGGTACATGAGATGTTTTGATACAGGTGTGCAATGTGAAATAATCACATTATAGAAAATGGGGTCTCCATGCCCTCAAGCATTTGTCCTTTGAGTTACAAAAAATCCAATTACACTCTGTAAGTTATTTTAAAATGTATAATTAAGTTGTTATTGACTGTAGTCACCCTATTGTGCTCTCAATTACTAGGTATTTATTCTATTTTTTGTACCCACTAATCATCCCCACTCTTCCCCAGCCCCATGCTGCCTTTCCCACCCACTTGTAACCATCCTTCTACTACCTATGTTCATGAGTTCAATTGTTTTGATTTTTAAGTCCCACACATAAGTGAGAAAATATGATGTTTGTCTGTGCCTGGTTTATTTCACTTAACATAAGGATCTCCAGTTCCATCCGTGTTGTTGCAAATGACAGAATCTCATTCTTTTTTTATGGCTGAATAGTACTGTGTTATGTATATGTATCAATTTTCTTTATCCATTCATCTGTTGATGGACACTTAGATTGCTTCCAAATCTTAACTGTTATAAATGGTGCTGCACAAACATAGGAGTGCGGATATCTATTTGATATACTGATTTTCTTTCTTTTGGGCGTATACCCAGCAGTAGGACTGCTGAATCTTATGGTAGCTCAATTTTTAGTTTTTTTGAGGAACCTCCAGGCTCTTCTCTATAGTGGCTGTACTAATTTACATTCCCACCAATAGTGGACAAGGGTTCCCTTTTCTCCACATCCTTGCCAGCATTTGTTATTGCCTGTCTTTTGGATATAAGCCATTTTAACTGGGAAGAGATGATACGGTATTGTAGTTTTGCATTTCTCTGATGAAACCCAAAATTGATTTGCATTTCTCTGATGATCAATGATATTGAGCACATTTTCATATGCCTGCTTTCCATTTGTATGTCTTGTTTTTTGAGAATGTCTATTCAAATCTTTTGCCCATTTTTTGATCAGATTATTAGATTCTTTCCTACAGAGTTGTTTGAGCTCCTTATGTGTTCTGGTTATTAATCCCTTGTCAGATGGGTAGTTTGCAAATATTTTCTCCCATTCTGTGGGTTGTCTCTTCACTTTGTTTTTTGTATCATTTGCTGTGCAGAAGCTTTTAACTCGATGTGATCCCATTTGTCCATATTTGCTTTGATTGCCTGCTCTTGTGGGCTATTACTACTCATGAAAATTTTTCCCAGGCCAATGTCCTGGAGCTTTTCTCCAATGTTTTATTTTAGCAGTTTTAGATTTAAGTCTTTAGTAGTAATAATGCTTTAATCACTAGTTTTGCATGGTATATTGAAGTTTTCCAGAATTTTGGTGCAAGCATACTGCCAAGCATCCACTTCATATTCAATACAGACTTAAAGTTTCTCCTCAATATGCCACACAATGACTCAATTTAAAATATGTACTGAATGGCCACTATATGCTATACTTGCTGGAGAGTGGGAGCAGTAAAAACGAATTCAGCATGGTTCCTTCTTTAAGAATCTTATGATGTGGCAGACAAAATCAACATGAAATAAAAATAATATGAAAGTCCTTGAGAGAATGCTGAGCAAATGGCAATGGGCAAACAAGATAGGAAGAATCTATGGGAAAGAGAAAATTTCACAGAGGAGATAATGTTGATTTGCCTTGCCAGGAGACAAGAAGAGTGGAAGAGCATTTCAGACAAAGAGAAGAGTATGAACAAATTGATGGGAAAGAGAAGAATATGCACTGTGTTTAAGAATGAAAACAAGTCCAACTGGGTAGACCATAAGGTTTATATCAGAGAAATGCCAGATGGCGAGAAGCTAAACATTTGGACTGAAGCCCATGTTGAAGAGTTTGAGAGACCAACAGGAATGTTCCCTTGGGAGAGCAACCTGATCAGAATTTTATTTTGGAAAGATAACCTTTGTGGCAGTGTGGAGGATGTATGACCATGAGAAGAATAAGATACAGAAAAGAAGTCCATGACAGGGGCAGGAGAAATGGAAAAAAGAGGATGAATTCCAGAAATGCTTCTAGAACAGAGCTGCAAAATTTAGTAACCAGATGAATAATAAGAAAAGGGAAAAGAATGAGTCAAAGATTTATTAATCTATTGATTACGTATTTACTGAGCACCTGCCATATGCCTGGTGCTTTGCTACCTGTTGTGTATATGGGGACTAGTGAGGCAAAGTTCTTACAGTCATGTGGCTTACAGTCTAGTAAAATAAACAGAATGATCTCAAGTTTCTAGTTCAGTTTATTGATTAGATGTAGATCCTGTTAATTGTGTTTGGAAACATTGGGAAAGGTAAAATTTTAAGGACAATGGGATTTCGAGTTTAGTTTTAGACTTTGTATGAATGAACTGTCTGAAGGTCATAAGATTGAAGATGAATAGGAGGTTAGGCCTAGAAAAGAGAATGGAATTGATGGTGTACACTTGAAAATCGTGAGTTTAAATATTAGTCATAGGTGTAAATTAAATTATCTAAGGAGAGCAAATAGAAGAGAAGAGACTGGAAGAGAGAACCCTAGGGAATGACATTATATCTGGTTAGAGGAAAAATGTGTAACATATGAGTCTTAAAAACATGAGAATTAAGAGAACAGCCATGAGGAAGGTAAGAAATGATTAAAAAAATAGAGAGTTGCCAGTTGTGTTGGGTTTACCAAAAGCTTCCATTATTTTTGCTTCTGTGCAAGAATGCTCACATTAGCTGCAGATTATACTAAGGCCTGCAGATATTTCTTCTCTTCTAAAGGTTTCAGATGCATTCCATTTGTGCATCTTCTCCTTTTACTGTAAGTAAACCTCTACTAGAAGGGGAGTACACAGCACTAAAAAGTATAAGAGAGAAAGCTTGTCTAGAAGTTTCTCAATGTGCCAAGTACAGGTGGTTAATTCTTACCTCATACACAATGGTAAAGCATAATTATTACAAATTTAGACATGAGGAACTACCTGGATTGGCTAAAGATTTTGATCTGAAGTGACAGCCAGGAATAGCTTTGGAAATCTTGAAGCTAATTTCCCTTATTCCAGAATTATCAGTAATTTCCCACCCAATGCATATTCAGAAAAATGTGCTATATACTAAGTATAGAACATTAAATAATTTGTGTGTTTCCTCAAGTGGTTATCAGCAGCTATCCTTTGGAATGATCACAGGTATTTTTAAGTGTCATTATCTGAGTGTTGCTGGAGCACCCAAACAAGAGATGTGCATATGACTTGTGTTTTATTTAAAATATGGTGGAACTGCTGTAAGAGACAGCTAGGTATTTTCCCAGTGACCTATGTATTAGTGACTACTTTTCTGAACATCAAATAAGAGCATGGTTTGAAGACATTTGAGTAATTTTCTTTTATTATGGGAGGTATACAGAAAATGTACTTCAGATACTTAAGGCATTTTCAAAATTTATAGAGACAGGGATGTATAATAGTTAAGAGCAGTGACTGTGATAATAGGATACAATATTTAAAACTGAGATTGTCAGGGTTTTGACTGAATGGTTCTTGTGATGGTTAATACTGAGTGTCAACTTGATTGGATTGAAGGATGCAATATTGATCCTGGGTGTGTCTGTGAGGGTGTTCCAAAGGAGATTAACATTTGAGTCAGTGGGCTGGGAAAGGCAGACTCACCCTTAATCAGGTGGGCACCATCTAACCAGACTCCAGAGAATATAAAGCTGACACAAAAATATGAAGAGGCAAGATGGGCCTAGTCTCCCAGCCTACATCTTTCTCCCATATTTCTTCCAATAAAGTTAAAACTTAATATATATATATATAAAGTTAAAACTTAATATATATATATATAAAGTTAAAACTTAATATATATATAAAGTTAAAACTTAATATATATATAAAGTTAAAACTTAATATATGTATATATAAAGTTAAAACTTAATATATATAAAGTTAAAACTTAATATATATATAAAGTTAAAACTTAATATATATTATATATAATATATTATATATAATATATAATATATTATATATAATATATAATATATAATATATTATATATAATATATTATATATTATATATAATATATTATATATAATATATTATATATTATATATTATATATAATATATTATATATTATATATATTAAGTTTATATTATATATAATATATATATATACCTCCTATTAGTTCTGTCCTTCTAAGAGAACCCTGACTAATACAGATTTTGGTACCAGGAGTGGTTCTAGAGGAACAGAATATTAAGGATGGAGTTCTTTCATTGGTTTTGGGGTTTCTGGAGTTGGCTGTTTAATATGATTGGACCCCAAAATGCTAAGGACTCTACTTCTAATAGTATGGAGACCACTGATAGTCCTTGTTGTAAACTAGAGAGTTATATAGAATAAATGCATTTGACATTCCTGATTCACTGCTTGTGAGAGGCAAGGAGTTTAGTGACTCTATAGAGAATACCTTTGACCATATGTGGAGAACCAAGGAATATAATGAGGCTGGTAGGTTACTCCTAAGTTCAGTGGACAAAATAATGAGAGAAATTGGTGAACTCAGGGATTCTGTCTCCCGGCTTCAGAAGCAGATACTAAGCCTCAAATCTGCTAAGATTGCCCTGAGTGAGAGTCTTATCTCCTGTAGAAAAAGAACTGAAATTGTGGAAAAACAGACACAAGCTCTTATCATGCGAGCGGCTGACCTGCAATGAAAGGTGCGTGCACAACCTTGTCAGGTGTCTACTGTTAAAGTGAGAGCATTGATTGGAAAAGAATGGGACCCTGCAACTTGGAATGGGGATGTGTGGGGCCCTGCTGAAGCTGGGGACACTGAGTTTGTAAACTCTGATGAACCTTGTTTGCCAGAAGGAACAGCTTCCCCATCCCCAGTAGTGACAACATTCCCTCCCCAACCCATGCTGCCATCAGCCTTTCCACCTTTGTCTGAGGGGATAAACCCTGTGCTGCCTAAGGCAACAGTGACAGCCTCCCCGAGGCAGTTGCCAGGCAAAATAACATTGATTCTCCTCAGGAGCCACCCCCAATACTCCTGTTTGCTTCTAGACCTGTTACTAAAGACCTGGCGGGCCCCAAGAGGTGAGGTTGAGAGTGTGACCCATGAGGAGGTGTGCTATACTCGAAAAGAACTGTTTGAGTTCTCTAATTTATATAAACAGAAATATGGAGAACAGGCATGGGAATGGATATTAACAGTATGGGATAATGGTGGAAGGAACACAGAGTTGGATCAGGTTGAATTTATTGATTTGGGCACACAAAGTAGGGACTCTGCTTTTAATGTTGCAGCTCAGGGAGTTAAAAAAAAGGTTCTAATAGTTTATTTGCTTGGTTAGCTGAAATATGGATTAAAAGATGGCCCACTGTGAGCAAGCTGGAAATACCTGATCTCCCTTGGTTTAATGTAGAGGAAGGGATTCAAAGGCTTAGGGAGATTGGAAGGCTAGAGTGGATTAGTCACTTTAGACCTAGTCATCCCAGCTGGGAGGGTCCAGAAGATATACCCTTGACCAGTTACTTGTGAAATAGATTTGTGAGGGCAGCACCTGCATTTTTGAAGAGCCCTGTAATTGATGTTTTCAGTACGTCAGATCTAATGGTGGGAACAACAGTCACTCAACCACAAAATTTAAATATAATGGGAATAATTGGATCCCAAGGTGGCAGGGGCCAAGTGGTGGCACTCAACCGTCAAAGACAAGGTGGACGTAGCTACTATAATGGACAGCAGAGGCAAAGTGGCAATCAGAATAGTCTGACTCTTGTAGAGCTCTAGCGTTGGATAATTAACCACTTCTAGTGTTCCTAGAAGTGAAATTGATAGGAGGCCTACTGCATTCCTACTTAATTTATACAAGCAGAAAACTTCTAGATCGAACGGACAAAAGACTAATTTGAATTATAAAAAGAGAGAACCACGGCCCCTCAATCGATTTCCAGACTTGAGCCAGTTTACAGACCCAGAACTCCTTGAATGAAGGGGAGGCTAGGTCCCCTTGAGGAAGGACCCCACTACATTACTGATAATTTATGCAGTGAATCTCCCATCCTTCCCCAAGGAGACCCTGGCCTTTTACCAGAGTAACTGTGCATTGGGGAAAGGGAAATGATCAGATATTTTGGGGACTACTGGACACTGGGTCTGAGCTGACGTTGATTCCAGGGGACCCAAAATGTCATTGTGGTCCTCCGTTAAAGTAGGGGCTTGTGGAGGTCAGGTAATTAATGGAGTTTTAGTTCAGGTCCAAATTACAGTGGGTCCAGTAGGTCCCCAGAGTCATCCTGTGGTCATTTCCCTAGTGCTAGAATGCACAATTGGCATAGACATACTTAGCAGCTGGCAGAACCCCCACGCTGGCTTCCTGACTGGTAGGGTGAGGGCTATTACAGTGGGAAAGGCCAAATGGAAGCCATCAGAGCCGACTCTACCTATAAAAATAGTAAATCAAACACCATATCACATCTCTGGAGGTATTGTGGAGATTAGAGCCCCCATCAAGGACTTGAAGGATACAGGGGTGGTGATTCCCACCACATCTCCATTAAACTCTCCCATTTGGCCTGTGCAGAAGACAGATGGATCTTGGAGAATGACAGTGGATTATCATAAGCTTAACCAAGTGGTGACTCCAATTGCAGCTGCTGTACCAGGTGTGGTTTCATTGCTTGAACAAATTAACACATCTCCTGGTACCTGGTATGCAGCCATTGACTTGGCAAATGCCTTTTTCTATATTCCTGTCTATAAGGCCTACCAGAAGCAATTTGCCTTCAGCTGTTTCAATATACCTTTACTGTCCTACCTCAGGCATATATCAACTCACCAGCTTTGTGTCATAATCTTATTTGGAGAGAACTTGATAGCTTTTTGCTTCTGCAAGGTATCACACTGGTCCATTACATTGATGGCATTATGCTAATGGGATCCAGTGAGCAAGAAGTAGCAAACACACTGGACTTATTGGTGAGACATTTGTGTGCCAGAGGATGGGAAATAAATCTGACTAAAATTCATGGACCTTCTATCTCAGCAAAATTTCTAGGGGTCCAGTGGTGTGGGGCCTGTTGAGATATTCCTTCTAAGGTGAAGGATAAGTTGCTGCATTTGACCCCTCCTACAACCATGAAAGAGGCACAATCCTTAGTTGGCCTATTTGGATTTTGGAGGCAGCACATTCCTCATTTGGGTGTGTTACTCTGGCCCATTTATTGAGTGACCTGAAAGGCTGCCAGTTTTGAGTGGGGTCCAGAACAGGAGAAGGTTCTGCAACAGGTCGAGGCTGCCGTGCAAGTTGCTCTGCGATTTTGGCCATATGACCCAGCAGATCCAATGGTGCCTGAGGTGTCAGTGTCAGATAGCAATGCTGTTTGGAGCCTTTGGCAGACTCCCATTGATGAATCACAGTGGAGGCCTCTGGGAATTTGGAGTAAGGCCTTGCCATCTTCTGCAAATAACTGCTCTCTTTTTGAGAGACAGCTCTTGGACTGTTACTGGGCTTTGGTGGAAACTGAACATTTGACTATGGGTCATCAAATCACCTTGTGACCTGAAGTGCCTATCATGAACTGGTTGCTTTCTGACCTATCTAGCCATGAAGTGGGTCGTGCACAGCAGTATTCCATCATCAAATGGAAGTGGTATATATGCTATTGGGCTAGTGCAAGTACTGAAAGGACAAGTAAGTTACATGAGGAAGTGACTCAAATGCCCATGGTCTCCACTCTTGCCACCCTGCTTTCTCTCTGCAAGCCTGCACCTATGACCTCATGGGGAGTTCCCTATGATCAGTTGATGGAAGAAGAGAAGGCTAGGGCCTGGTTCACACATGGTTCTGCATGATATGCAGGCACCACCTGAAAGTGGACAGCTGCAGCACTACAGCCCCTTTCTAGGACATCCCTGAAGGACAGCGAAGGGAAGTCTTCCAAGTGGGCAGAATGTTGAGCGATGCTCCTGGTTGTACAATTTGCATGGAAGGAGAAATGCCCAGATGTGTGATTATATACTGACTCGATGGGTTGTAGCCAATGGTTTGGCTGGATGGTCAGGAACTTGGAAGAAGCATGATTGGAAAAGTGGTGACAAAGAAATTTGGGGAAGAGATATGTGGATGGACCTCTCTGAGTGGTCAAAAACTGAATATTTTTGTTTCCCATGTGAGTGCTCACCAATGGGTTACCTCAGCGGAGGAGGAGTTTCATAATCAAATGGATAGGATGACCTGTTCTGTGGACATCACTCAGCCTTTTTTCCCCAGCCACCCATGTCATCACCCAATGGGCCCATGAACAAAATGGCCATGGTGGCAGGGATGGAGGTTACGCATGGGCTCAGCAACATGGACTTCCATTCACCAAGGCTGACCTGGCTACAGCCACTGCTGAGTGACCAATTTGCCAGCAGCAGAGACCAACATTGCGCCCTCGATGTGGCATTATTTCTCTGGGTGATCTGCCAACTACCTGGTGGCAGGTTGATTATACTGGACCTCTTCCATCAAGGAAAGGGCAGAGGTTTGTCCTCACTGGAATAGAAACTCTGGATATGGGATTGCTTATTCTGCATGCAATGCTTCTGCCAAGACTACCATCTGTGGACTCAAGGAATGCCTTATCCACCGTCATGGTATTCCATAGAGCATTGACTCTGACCAGGGTGCTCACTTTATGGCTAAAGTAGTGCAGCAGTGGGCTCATGCTCATGGAATTCACTGGTCTTACCTTGTTCCCCATCATCCTGAAGCAGCTGGATTGATAGGATGGTGTAATGGCCTTTTGAAGTCACAATTATA
Organism: Gorilla gorilla gorilla; assembly: GCF_029281585.2. Classification (NCBI taxonomy): domain Eukaryota; kingdom Metazoa; phylum Chordata; class Mammalia; order Primates; family Hominidae; genus Gorilla; species Gorilla gorilla. The sequence continues at coordinate 37,110,851 of NC_073229.2, read as the reverse complement.
ATGCCAACTAGGTGACAATACTTTGCAGGGCTGGGGCAAAGTTCTCCAAAAGGCTATGTATGCTCTGAATCAGGGTCCAATATATGGCACTGTTTCTCCCATAGCCAGGATTCATGGGTCCAAGAATCAAGGGGTGGAAGTGGAAGTGATACCACTCACCATTACCCCTAGTTATCCACTTGCAAAATTTTTGCTTCCTGTTCCTGTGACATTACATTCTGCTGGCCTAGAGGTCTTAGTTCCAGAGGGAGGAACGCTACTACCAGGAGACACAACAATGATTCCATTAAACTGGAAATTAAGATTGCTACTAGGACACTTTGGGCTTCTCCTACTTTTAAGTCAACAAAAAAGTCTAATTAGAACAAAATTAGAACTATTTTATTAGTTCTAATAGAATATATATAAATTATATATATTATATAAATTATAAATATATAATAAATTGTAAATATATATAAATTATAAATATATAATTAGTTCTGTTAGAACTCTAATACTACAGTGGTCAAGATATACTACACTTTGCTCTTATATCATTTCTATATGGGATAGGAGAGCAATGACTTGACTCTGAAAGCTCTATCTATTCCTTTGGTAAAATGGAAATTATTCTAGCTTATATATCTCTCTTTGTGCCAGCTGAAACAAATTTGTGTCCTATGGTGCTAAAACTGAGCCACCGAAGGCTCATTTTCTCTTCTGGATTCTAGTTTTATGATAGCACCAAATAAACTCACTTCTCTCTGAAGCCCGAGATCACATGGATGGATTGGATGTGGTGCTTTGGCACTGGGCTAAACAGGGTTACTTTTCTGGATGTATGTGCAGTCCCAGATGATACTGACTTGCTACCTGGTTCATTATGTCTCAGAAATAGAAAGAAAGCCGGGATCATTCTAAACAGTCTTCTCTGGGTTTTTATTTATGTGACAATAACCAGACGGTCATATGAAGAAGAAACCATGGAATTATGGTAAACAGCCCTACTTGAATGTCAACCAGAAGTTGATAATAATAGCAAATGTTCATTCTTTTTAAATTAAGGAAGGTGTTTCTGGGAGTAAAATGAGGCCCATTTATTTTAGTTGCAAATAGTAACCGCTTCTTTGAAATAACTAACACACAATATGGCTTCTTGGGGGTGTTATCCTGGTCTTCATTCCTCTCACTGTAGCTTTCAAAGAAAATTCAATCTTTGGAAGAACTTTTTCATTATTATTCAATTCTTGGTGCTGGTGATCCCTGAAGGTAGGCTACCTGATGCTCTTAAAGTGGTGGTGCGGCATCATGAACAAAAGAAGCAGCTTGCCACTAAATTGCATCCAGTCCTGCCTCAGGTGGATAATGACTGAATCAGATAAACTGCATCTTGTGGGGAGAAAGAAATGGAAATAAATTTGGGTGTGAGAATGTACAGGAAGAAATCCTCCTCAATGATGCATTTCAATAGGGTGGGGTGGGACTGGGTTTTTGTAGCCTAGGTATGGGAGAAAATTCTCAGTGTTTTTCAAAATAAGAGAATTAGGATGCTTTAAAGAAATAATGGGCAGGGCGCGGTGGCTCACGCCTGTAATCCCAGCACTTTGGGAGGCTGAGGCGGGTGGATCAGGAGGTCAGGAGATCGAGACCATCCTGGCTAACATGGTGAAATCCCGCCTCTACTAAAAATACAAAAAAATTAGCCAGGCGTGGTGGCGGGCGCCTGTAGTCCCAGCTACTCAGGAGGCTGAGGCAGGAGAATGGCGTGAACTTGGGAGGTGGAGCTTGCCGTGAGCCGAGATTGCGCCACTGCACTCCAGCCTGGGCGACAGAGAAAGACTCCGTCTCAAAAAAAAAAAAAAAAAGAAATAATGATTTTCTCAATTATTATCAGAGGCTTATAGAGAGCCTTAGTCTTTCCGGGTCATCTATCTTTCCTATTATTAACACAGGGGCTTATTGAAGGTCTGTACTAAAACAGCTGAAAGGATCTGACCGCAAACTGTACTTTTTTTCTCTCTCTCCCCCATAAAAAAAGGTTCTTCTGTTAGAATTCTAGGCATGGCACACAGTACTGGGAGATAACACAAAGAGTCAGGTGGAAACTATTCTGTTTAATCAAGAATGAACTAAATGTCAGAGACTCAATGTTCTAGATCAACAGTTTCCAGGATTGATATATCTTAATCAAGTAATTAGGTGACTTTTTCGGTAGTGTTTTCCACACCGGAGAGAGGAACAGATTTGCCGCTTTGCTCCGATGGCTGCTAGCAGCAGTGTTGGTTGTTAACAGAGACATTTACATGGAACCACCAGTTGGCAGGGCGAACACTTTATTACTTGCTATTCCCACATGCTGAGGATTGTGGGAAGGCTGCCAAGCTCTCTGTCTCATGTAGCTCTTCAGTATAATAACAACAGCAACAAAAAGACTTGGAAAAAACAAAACAAAAAGAAGAAAAGTGAGTAAAGGAAACGATGGAACAAAGTCCCCGGCTTCAGACTAAATATGGATGAAATAAAAGACTTTTAGCGGTGCTTTTCTTTTACTTTCTTTTTCCTCTCCCTCCCTCTCATTCTTCCTTTCTCTCTCTCTCTCTCTGTCTCCTTCCCACCATTTAAAAATCATTTTAAATTGAGGCTGATTCTTCTCAAATATTAAAGTCCTTTCAAATCACCTTGGAGGCCTGTTAAACTGCAGATTTTGATTTTGTAGGTTAAAAGTGGGGCCCAAGAGTCTTCATTATGAACAGGTTCATGTGTGCACATGTATTCTGTTCTTATCAGGCAGTGGAAACGTGATACGAAACTACTTTTGACTTCTTTATATGCCCACATTCTACCAAAACTCTGTACCTCTGAGTTTACCGATGAGTAAAGAAGGATTAAAAAGGAAACAAAAGAGGACTACGTGTTGCCATATCTTTCCCTTTCCTTGAATTTTATCCTTTTTCAGCATAAATGGTTGGTTAATACAAGAAAATAAAACGTAAGAAAGATCATGAGAGGGTTCCTTATTCATTTATTTCTTAGCGTGTCCCTAACTTCTTTCGGCATTACAAGCAAGTTCTGGTTAGAATATAAAGAGACTCTTGGAGTCAGGGATCCCTATCTCCCCAGCCTGCCTTACCCAGTTGCAGATGTAACATGTTTACCTTATACACTCTGGGTCTCGCTGAACTCCCCTGGATCATGTGCTCTCCAGAATTCTGGGCCAATGGAGTATCCTGAATGCTCTGTCAAAATGGGTCTGCAAGGGATGGTGGACATGTACATTGTGCATATCTCCTCTGTTCATATGTGAATTGGCTGAATGTTGGTGTTACCCCCAAATTCATTTATTCATATGATAGGACCCTAATCCCTATGTGTTTGTATTTAGAGTAGGGCCTTTAAGTCATAGCATGGGGCTTTTGGGAATGGGATTAGTGCTCTTGTAAGAACAGCCCAGAAAGCTAGCTTATTCTCTTTCTGCCATGTACATATACAAGGAAAAGTTGGTTGTCTGCAACCTGTAATAGGGCCCTCACAAGAACTGGACCATGCTGGCATCCTGGTCTTGGATTTCCAGAACTATGACAAATAAATGTTTGTGTTCAAGCCATCCAATCTGTGAGAATTTGTTATAGCAGCCCAAACTGCCTAAGACAACATACATGTTCCGTGGTCCCAAAGGACTTCACTCCCAAAATACAAGTTCAGATATAAAATTCTTAAGAAATTCAAGACACCAACAGCAGAGCATTAAGCCAAATGTCGGGCACCAGGCAATGTTCAGGTCACAGGTGCATGAAGTTAGGACAGGAAAATGAATCAAGGCAGAAATTGGTCCAAAAAGTTAAGAATCTAACAGCTAGAATTGCACTGTAGAGTTATAATGGAAAGAGATATTAGGCTAATTTAATAGTGAGCCTCTGAGCTCAGAGAAACTCTGTCACATGAAGAAAGAGTTGATCTGAAAGTTTGGGTTATATAAACTACGAGATTTGGAAATGTGTGGCGTAACTGGATAATCTGATGTACCTTGATAATGGCTTTCACTCCATGAGAATTTGTGTAATATTTTTTCTTTCATTATAGAAGGAGAGTTGAAAGGGAAAATGATTTTATAGATGAAAAAACTGAGAGCTAGTGGGATTAAGTGATTGACCTAGGTCACAAACCTTGTTAGTAGCAGAACCAGGATTAGCTTAAATTTTTACAATACTAATTCAATGTCCTTTTAAGTCCGCCACACTAGTCCCTTCCATACCTCACCAAGTGGCAAGAGGTCTCTACTGGTAATGCTGAAATATGATTAATGGCTGTAAAAACAATGAGAGGAAAGTAAGGAGAATATAAACTGTTCCATTACACTCAAATATAGGAATACCTCATTTTATTGCATTTTGCTTTATTGCACTTTGCAGATATTGTGTTTTTTACAAACTGAAGGTTTGTGGAAACTCTGCTTCAAGCAAGTCTGTTGGTGCCAATTCTCCAACAGCTGGTACTCACTTCCTGTCTCCATGTCACATTATGATAATTCTGGTAGTATTTCAAACTTTTTCTCATCATTATTATATTTTTTTGGTGATCTGTGATTGGTGATCTTTGCTGTTGCTATTGTAATTGTCCTGGGGTGTCACAAATCACACCCATATATGACAGTGAACTTAATGGATAAATGTGTGTGTTCTGACTGCTCCACTAACTGGCTACTCCTCTATCTCACTCCCTCTCCTGGGGCATCCCCAGTCCTGAGACATAGTGTTAAAATTAGGCCAACTAACAACCCCACAATAGCCTCTGGATGTGCAAGTGAAAGAAAGAGTCACACATCTCTCACTTTAAATTAAAAACTACAAATGATGAAGCTTAGTGAGGAAGTCATGTCAAAAGCTGAGATGGGCCAAAAGCTAGGCCTTGTGTGCCAAACAATTAGCCAGGTTGTGAATGTAAAGGAAAAGTTCTTGAAAGAAATTAAAAGTACTATTCCAGTGAACACACGAATGACAGGAAAGCAAAATAAACATATTGCTGATGTGGAGAAAGTTTTAGTGGTCTGAATTAAAGATCAAACTAGCCATGACATTTTCTTGTTTTGTTGAGACGGACTCTTGCACTGTTGCCCGGGCTGGAGTGCGGTGGCACTATCTCAGCTCACTGTAACCTCTGCCTCCTGGGTTTAAGAGATTCTCCTGCCTCAGCCTCCCGAGTAGCTGGGATTACAGGGCGCCTGCCAGCATACCCAGCTAACTTTTTGTATTTTTAGTAGAGATGGGGTTTCACCGTGTTGGCCAAGCTGGTCTTGAACTCCTGACCTCGTGATTCGCCCGCCTCAGCCTTCCAAAGTGCTGGGATTACAGGCGTGAGCCACTGCGCCTGGTCGGCAGAACATTTTCTTAAGTCAAAGCCTAATTCACAGGCTCTAACTCTCTTCAATTCTATGAAGGCTGAGAGAGGTGAGAACGCTGCAGAAGAAAAGTCGGAGCTAGCAGATGTTGATTCATGATATTTAAGGAAAGAAGCTATCTCCAAAACATAAAAGCAAGTGCTGATGGAGAAGCTGCAGCAAGTTATCCAGCACATCTAAGATAATTGATGAAGGGGGGTACATTAAACAACACATTTTCAATGTATATGAAACATCCTTCTATTGAAAGATGCCATCTAGGACTTTCATAGCTAGAGAAGAAAGTCCATGTCTGGCTTCAAAGATTCAAAGGGCAGGCTGACTCTCTGGTTAGAGTCTAATGTAGGTGGTGAATTAAGTTGAAGCCAATGCTCATTTACCATCCAAAAATTCCTATGGCCCTTAAAAATAATGTTAAAGCTACTCTGCCTGTGCTCTATAAATGGAACAACTAAGCCTAGATGACAGCATATCTGTTTGTAATATGGTTTACTAAGTATTCTAAGTCCACTCTTGAGACCTGCTGCTCAGAAAAAAGAGTTTTTTCAAAATATTATTGCTCATTGACAATGCACTTGGTCACCTAAGATCTCTGACGGAGATGTACAAGGAGATTAATGTTGTTTTCATGCCTGCTAGCATAACTTCCATTCTGTAGCCTATGAATCAAAGAGTAAGTTAGTTTGTTGTTGTTGTTTTGATTTTTATAATTTCAGTGTTTGTTTTAGATTCAAGAGGTACATGTGCAGGTTTGTCACATGAGTGTATTGCATGACACTGAGGTTTGGGGTGTAAATGATCCCACCACCCCAGTAGGCAGCATAGTACTCACTAGGTAGGTTTCCAGCCCTTGTCCCCACTCTCCCCTTAGTAAACTCAAGTGTCTTATGGTCCCATCTTTATGTCTGTGTGTACCCAATGTTTAGTTCCTACTTATAAGTGAGAGCATGCTGTATTTGACTTTCTATTTCTGTGTTAATTTGCTTAGGATAATGGCCTCCAGCTGCATCCATATTGCTACAATGGATATGATTTGATTCTTTTTCATGGCTGCATAGTATTCCATGGTGTATATGTGCCACATTTTCTTTTTCCAATCCACTGTTGATGGGCACCTGGGTTGATGCCATGTCTTTGTTATTGTGACTAGTGCTGTGATGAACACGTGTCTTTTTGGTAGAACTTTATATTTTCCTTTGGGTATACACTGAGTAATGGAATTGCTGGGTCAAATGTTAGTTCTATTTTAAGTTCTTTGAGAAATGTTCAAACTGCTTTCCGCAGTAGCTGAATTAACTTACATTCCTGCCAACAGTGTATAACCATTCTCTTTTCTCCACAGCCTCACCTGCATCTATTATTTTTTGACTTTTTAATAATAGCTAGTTTGACTGGTGTTAGATGTTATAGTGTAAACCTAATTTTCATATGCACTGAGAAGCCAAAAAATTCGTGTGACTTGCTTTATTGTTATATTAGCTTATTGCAGTGGTTAGAAACTGAACCTATAGTATTTCAAAGGTGTGCGTGTGTTGTAAAAAGAGTATTCTCTCTTTCTCTGACATTGGTGAAATGGTTTCAGAGGGAGTGTTTTCTCTATAAGACTTCCACCGTGGTGTGCTGAATAGTGAAAAATCAGAGGCTATCTTATTCAGAAGCAGTGATTAATTTCACTTTGTACTGACGATATGAGTAAGGGAAGGTCAGAAAGTCAAATGGTATGTATGTGGTTGCTGACAGATTAATGTGAAATAAATGAATGAAGGCTTTCAATGGCAATGAAGAAGGATTCTAATGGCCTTCTGTTTTAAAATGTGGTCAGATAATCTGTCCCTAACATAATAGTTCTGGTTTTTTCCTAAAATCCTTATGAGGACACAGAAAAAAAATAACAACAACAAAAACTGACAACAAAAATAAAAGCAAAAAGTACCAGTCCATTTTTGCAAAATCTAAGATCAAATTGCGTTAGCTAAGATTACTGTGGAGCTTAACAGAGAATGTGATGAACACACTCCAGAAACCAAGAAAAATTGCCAACCTGAAAAGATGAGCCACTAATTCCACCATTGATATGGTATTATGATGGAAAAGGGGATGAGTGAGATTTTTAAAAAGATTGCAAGAACACAATAAATACAATAGCAGAAAGGTTTTGAGGTTTTGCATTTGTACTATTGAAAGTTAATTGTTTGCTTCATGAATGTGTGCTTGAAGCAACCAGCGTACTCACTCTTATTCTCCTCCCTCACCGGCACCTCCTCGTGTATATTCATTTAGAAACTGAAACTTACAGGGAAAAACATGAGGTGGAGTATCAACTGGTGTAAATGGGAAACAGGATTAGTTGTAGTATATTGTGCCCTGACACGTATGGTTCCAGGAAGTAGACCATGGCTGATTAAGATATAGAACAAAAAGAGCATTGAGAGCAGAAAACTGGTCATTGTTGTTTTCTTGCTGTGTATTCAGTAGGCTTAGAGCATGAAAGAAATAGCAGAGATACAATTAACTCCAAATAATTAAACAGAATAACGTTAAGTTAAATGCATACATGATTATAGAAATTTTACTAGGAAGAATGACCATAATTATGTCTTCCAGGTTAAAATTAATAAAAGGATTCTTCCAATACCCAAGATGACATTGAATGGGGACAAGAGAAAGATACAAACCATTTTTATTGGAAAATATCATTTGTGGCTAGAAATCTTCTGATTATAGGATGTATGAAGTAGGAATATGAAATCCATCAAGTCTGGTATCACAGACTGAATGTTTGTGTCCCTGTAAATGTTCCTATGTTGAATCACTGATCATTAGAGAAATGGAAATCAAAATCGCAATGAGTTACCATCTCATGCCAGTCAGAATGGCTTTTACTAAAAAACAAAACCCGGGGCCGGGCGTGGTGGCTCATGCCTGTAATCCCAGCACTTTGGGAGGCTGAGGCGGGCAGATCACAAGTTCAGGAGGTCGAGACCATCCTGGCTAACACGGTGAAATCCCGTCTCTATTAAAACTACAAAAAATTAGCCGGGCATGGTGGCGGGTGCCTGTAGTCTCAGCTACTCAGGAGGCTGAGGCAGGAGAATGGGGTGAACCCGGGAGGCGGAGCTTGCAGTGAGCTGAGATTGCGCCACTGCACTCCAACCTGGGCGACAGAGTGAGACTCCATCTCAAAAAAAAAAAAAAAAAAAAAAGTAAAACCCAACAGATGGTGGCAAGGTTGTGGAGAAGAAGGAACACCTTTAGACTGTTGATGGGAGTACAAATTAGTTCAACCATTGCAGAAGACAGTGTGCTGATTCCTCAAAGACCTAGAGGCTGAAATGCCATTTGACCCAGCAATCCCATTGCTGGATATATACCCAAAGGAATATAAATCATTCTATAATAAAGATACATGCATACATATGTTCATTGCAGCACTGTTCACTATTCATTGTTCAAGACATTCAATCAACCTAAATGCCCTTCAGTGATGGTCTGGATAAAGAAGATATGGCATATATACACCATGGAATACTATGCAACCATAAAAAGGAAGAAGATGGAGGGAGGAGCCAAGATAGCCGAATAGGAACAGCTCCGGTCTACAGCTCCCAGCATGAGCCACGCAGAAGACGGGTGATTTCTGCATTTCCGTCTGAGGTACCGGGTTCATCTCACTAGGGAGTGCCAGACAGTGGGTGCAGGCCAGTGGGTGCGCGCACCGTGCGCGAGCCGAAGCAGGGCGAGGCATTGCCTCACCTGGGAAGCGCAAGGGGTCAGGGAGTTCCCTTTCCGAGTCAAAGAAAGGGGTGACGGACGCACCTGGAAAATCGGGTCACTCCCACTCGAATATTGCGCTTTTCAGACCGGCTTAAAAAACGGCGCACCACGAGACTATATCCCACACCTGGCTCGGAGGGTCCTACGCCCACGGAATCTCGCTGATTGCTAGCACAGCAGTCTGAGATCAAACTGCAAGGCGGCAGCGAGGCTGGGGGAGGGGCGCCCGCCATTGCCCAGGCTTGCTTAGGTAAACAAAGCAGCCAGGAAGCTCGAACTGGGTGGAGCCCACCACAGCTCCAGGATGCCTGCCTGCCACTGTAGGCTCCACCTCTGGGGGCAGGGCACAGACAAACAAAAAGACAGCAGTAACCTCTGCAGACTTAAATGTCCCTGCCTGACAGCTTTGAAGAGAGCAGTGGTTCTCCCAGCACGCAGCTGGAGATCTGAGAACCGGCAGACTGCCTCCTCAAGTGGGTCCCTGACCCCTGACCCCCGAGCAGCCTAACTGGGAGGCACCCGCCAGCAGGGGCACACTGACACCTCACACGGCAGGGTATTCCAACAGACCTGCAGCTGAGGGTCCTGTCTGTTAGAAGGAAAACAAACAGAAAGGACATCCACACCAAAAACCCATCTGTACATCACCATCATCAAAGACCAAAAGTAGATAAAACCACAAAGATGGGGAAAAAACAGAACAGAAAAACTGGAAACTCTAAAACGCAGAGTGTCTCTCCTCCTCCAAAGGAACGCAGTTCCTCACCAGCAACGGAACAAAGCTGGATGGAGAATGACTTTGACGAGCTGAGAGAAGAAGGCTTCAGATGATCAAATTACTCTGAGCTACGGGAGGACATTCAAACCAAAGGCAAAGAAGTTGAAAACTTTGAAAAAAATTTAGAAGAATGTATAACTAGAATAACCAATACAGAGAAGTGCTTAAAGGAGCTGATGGAGCTGAAAACCAAGGCTCGAGAACTACATGAAGAATGCAGAAGCCTCAGGAGCCGATGCGATCAACTGGAAGAAAGGGTATCAGCAATGGAAGATGAAATGAATGAAATGAAGCGAGAAGGGAAGTTTAGAGAAAAAAGAATAAAAAGAAATGAGCAAAGCCTCCAAGAAATATGGGACTATGTGAAAAGACCAAATCTACGTCTGATTGGTGTACCTGAAAGTGATGGGGAGAATGGAACCAAGTTGGAAAACACTCTGCAGGATATTATCCAGGAGAACTTCCCCAATCTAGCAAGGCAGGCCAACGTTCAGATTCAGGAAATACAGAGAACGCCACAAAGATACTCCTCGAGAAGAGCAACTCCAAGACACATAATTGTCAGATTCACCAAAGTTGAAATGAAGGAAAAAATGTTAAGGGCAGCCAGAGAGAAAGGTCGGGTTACCCTCAAAGGGAAGCCCATCAGACTAACAGCGGATCTCTCGGCAGAAACCCTACAAGCCAGAAGAGAGTGGGGGCCAATATTCAACATTCTTAAAGAAAAGAATTTTCAACCCAGAATTTCATATCCAGCCAAACTAAGCTTCATAAGTGAAGGAGAAATAAAATACTTTACAGACAAGCAAATGCTGAGAGATTTTGTTACCACCAGGCCTGCCCTAAAAGAGCTCCTGAATGAAGCGCTAAACGTGGAAAGGAACAACCGGTACCAGCCGCTGCAAAATCATGCCAAAATGTAAAGACCGTCGAGACTAGGAAGAAACTGCATCAACTAATGAGCAAAATAACCAGCTAACATCATCATGACAGGATCAAATTCACACATAACAATATTAACTTTAAATGTAAATGGACTAAATTCTCCAATTAAAAGACACAGACTGGCAAGTTGGATAAAGAGTCAAGACCCATCAGTGTGCTGTATTCAGGAAACCCATCTCACGTGCAGAGACACACATAGGCTCAAAATAAAAGGATGGAGGAAGATCTACCAAGCAAATGGAAAACAAAAAAAGGCAGGGGTTGCAATCCTAGTCTCTGATAAAACAGACTTTAAACCAACAAAGATCAAAAGAGACAAAGAAGGCCATTACATAATGGTAAAGGGATCAATTCAACAAGAAGAGCTAACTATCCTAAATATATATGCACCCAATACAGTAGGAGCACCCAGATTCATAAAGCAAGTCCTGAGTGACCTACAAAGAGACGTAGACTCCCACACATTAATAATGAGAGACTTTAACACCCCACTGTCAACATTAGACAGATCAACGAGACAGAAAGTCAACCAGGATACCCAGGAATTGAACTCAGCTCTGCACCAAGCAGACCTAATAGACATCTACAGAACTCTCCACCCCAAATCAACAGAATATACATTTTTCTCAGCACCACACCACACCTATTCCAAAATTGACCACATAGTTGGAAGTAAAGCTCTCCTCAGCAAATGTAAAAGAACAGAAATTTTAAAAAACTATCTCTCAGACCACAGTGCAATCAAACTAGAACTCAGGATTAAGAATCTCACTCAAAGCCGCTCAACTACATGGAAACTGAACAACCTGCTCCTGAATGACTACTGGGTACATAACGAAATGAAGGCAGAAATAAAGATGTTCTTTGAAACCAACGAGAACAAAGACACAACATACCAGAATCTCTGGGACACATTCAAAGCAGTGTGTAGAGGGAAATTTAAAGCACTAAATGCCCACAAGAGAAAGCAGGAAAGATCCAAAATTGACACCCTAACATCACAATTAAAAGAACGAGAAAAGCAAGAGCAAACACATTCAAAAGCTAGCAGAAGGCAAGAAATAACTAAAATCAGAGCAGAACTGAAGGAAATAGAGACACAAAAAACCCTTCAAAAAATCAATGAATCCAGGAGCTGGTTTTTTGAAAGAATCAACAAAATTGATAGACCGCTAACAAGACTAATAAAGAAAAAGAGAGAGGAATCAAATAGACACAATAAAAAATGATAATGGGGATATCACCACCGATCCCACAGAAATACAAACTACCATCAGAGAATACTACAAACACCTCTACGCAAATAAACTAGAAAATCTAGAAGAAATGGATAAATTCCTTGACACATACACTCTCCCAAGACTAAACCAGGAAGAAGTTGAATCTCTGAATAGACCAATAACAGGAGCTGAAATTGTGGCAATAATCAATAGTTTACCAACCAAAAAGAGTCCAGGACCAGATGGATTCACAGCTGAATTCTACCAGAGGTACAAGGAGGAACTGGTACCATTCCTTCTGAAACTATTCCAATCAATAGAAAAAGAGGGAATCCTCCCTAACTCATTTTATGAGGCCAGCATCATTCTGATACCAAAGCCTGGCAGAGACACAACCAAAAAAGAGAATTTTAGACCAATATCCTTGATGAACACTGATGCAAAAATCCTCAATAAAATACTGGCAAACCGAATCCAGCAGCACATCAAAAAGCTTATCCACCATGATCAAGTGGGCTTCATCCCTGGGATGCAAGGCTGGTTCAATATACGCAAATCAATAAATGTAATCCAGCATATAAACACAGCCAAAGACAAAAACCACATGATTATCTCAATAGATGCAGAAAAAGCCTTTGACAAAATTCAACAACCCTTCATGCTAAAAACTCTCAATAAATTAGGTGTTGATGGGACGTATTTCAAAATAATAAGAGCTATCTATGACAAACCCACAGCCAATATCATACTGAATGGGCAAAAACTGGAAGCATTCCCTTTGAAAACTGGCACAAGACAGGGATGCCCTCTCTCACCACTCCTATTCAACAGAGTGTTGGAAGTTCTGGCCAGGGCAATTAGGCAGGAGAAGGAAATAAAGGGTATTCAATTAGGAAAAGAGGAAGTCAAATTGTCCCTGTTCGCACACGACATGACTGTATATCTAGAAAACCCCATTGTCTCAGCCCAAAATCTCCTTAAGCTGATAAGCAACTTCAGCAAAGTCTCAGGATACAAAATCAATGTACAAAAATCACAAGCATTCTTATACACCAACAACAGACAAACAGACAGCAAAATCATGAGTGAACTCCCATTCACAATTGCTTCAAAGAATATAAAATACCTAGGAATCCAACTTACAAGGGATGTAAAGGACCTCTTCAAGGAGAACTACAAACCACTGCTCAAGGAAATAAAAGAGGATACAAACAAATGGAAGAACATTCCATGCTCATGGGTAGGAAGAATCAATATCGTGAAAATGGTCATACTGCCCAAGGTAATTTACAGATTCAATGCCATCCCCATCAAGCTACCAATGACTTTCTTCACAGAATTGGAAAAAACTACTTTAAAGTTCATATGGAACCAAAAAAGAGCCCGCATCGCCAAGTCAATCCTAAGCCAAAAGAACAAAGCTGGAGGCATCACACTACCTGACTTCAAACTATACTACAAGGCTACAGTCACCAAAACAGCATGGTACTGGTACCAAAACAGAGATATAGATCAATGGAACAGAACAGAGCCCTCAGAAATAACGCCGCATACCTACAACTATCTGATCTTTGACAAACCTGAGAAAAACAAGCAATGGGGAAAGGATTCCCTATTTAATAAATGGTGCTGGGAAAACTGGCTAGCCATATGTAAAAAGCTGAAACTGGATCCCTTCCTTACACCTTATACAAAAATCAATTCAAGATGGATTAAAGATTTAAACATTAGACCTAAAACCATAAAAACCCTAGAAAAAAACCTAGGCATTACCATTCAGGACATAGGCATGGGCAAGGACTTCATGTCCAAAACACCAAAAGCAATGGCAACAAAAGACAAAATTGACAAATGGGATCTAATTAAACTAAAGAGCTTCTGCACAGCAAAAGAAACTACCATCAGAGTGAACAGGCAACCTACAAAATGGGAGAAAATTTTCGCAACTTACTCATCTGACAAAGGGCTAATATCCAGAATCTACAATGAACTCAAACAAATTTACAAGAAAAAAACAAACAACCCCATCAAAAAGTGGGCGAAGGACATGAACAGACACTTCTCAAAAGAAGACATTTATGCAGCCAAAAAACACATGAAAAAATGCTCATCATCACTGGCCATCAGAGAAATGCAAATCAAAACCACAATGAGATACCATCTCACACCAGTTAGAATGACAATCATTAAAAAGTCAGGAAACAACAGGTGCTGGAGAGGATGTGGAGAAATAGGAACACTTTTACACTGTTGGTGGGACTGTAAACTAGTTCAACCATTGTGGAAGTCAGTGTGGTGATTCCTCAGGGATCTAGAACTAGAAATACCATTTGACCCAGCCATCCCATTACTGGGTATATACCCAAATGACTATAAATCGTGCTGCTATAAAGACACATGCACACGTATGTTTATTGCGGCATTATTCACAATAGCAAAGACTTGGAACCAACCCAAATGTCCAACGATGATAGACTGGATTAAGAAAATGTGGCACATATACACCATGGAATACTATGCAGCCATAAAAAATGATGAGTTCATGTCCTTTGTAGGGACATGGATGAAATTGGAAATCATCATTCTCAGTAAACTATCGCAAGAACAAAAAACCAAACACCGCATATTCTCACTCATAGGTGGGAATTGAACAATGAGATCACATGGACACAGGAACGGGAATATCACACTCCGGGGACTGTGGTGGGGTGGGGGGAGGGGGCAGGGATAGCATTGGGAGATATACCTAATGCTAGATGACGAGTTAGTGGGTGCAGCGCACCAGCATGGCACATGTATACATATGTAACTAACCTGCACAATGTGCACATGTACCCTAAAACTTAAAGTATAATAAAAAAAAAAAGAAAGAAATGTTTTGTTAAGTGCACTTTTGAAGTGCCAATGTAAGGTATAGCCCAGAGAGCAAGAGTCGCGCCACAACATGACAATAAAGCTCAGACAATCAGGAAATTAATAAAATAGAAAACTTTACATGTGTAAGTTCAGTGTTTTCTCAAATTGTTTTCCAGAGAAAGTTTGAATGCCAGGCTTTCCAGCTTAAGAATAAATTCTGACACTTAGCAATCTCATTTATTTGTTGAAATTTTTAAAACTACAATAAACAGAAACATGATTTACGTCTAATTTATTACTTCCTAATTCATTCAAAAACCACTGAGCTAGTCCTCTTATTCAATGAGAAAACTGAAGTTTATTCAGGTGTGACTTTAGTATTGAATGTCTTTTTTAATTCACTTTGGTACAGTACCTTAGGCATGTCAAGAAAATGCCTTCTGTTAAAATTACAATCAATAAATTTTATTTCCAGTTTAAAAAAAAAAAAAAAAGGAAGAAGATTATGTCCTCTGCAGGGACATGAATGGTGTTGGCCGCCATTATCCTCAGCAAACTAATGCAGGAACAGAAAACCAAACACTGCATGTTCTCACTTATAAGTGGGAGCTGAATGATGAGAACACATGGACACATAGAGGGGAAGAGCACACACTGGGGCCTTTGGGTAGGGAGCAGGTAAGGGGAGGGAGAGCATCATGAAGAATAGCTAATGGATGCTGGGCTTAGTACCAAGGTGATGGGATGATCTGTGCAGCACACCACCATGGCACACGTTTACCTGTGTAACAAACCTGCACATCCAGGACATATACCTCGGAATTTAAAACAAAAGTAAAAAATTCCTATTTTGAATTTATAAGCTCCAAGGTGATGGTATTAGAATTTGGGGCCTCTGGGAGGTGAATATGTCATAAGGGTGGAGCCCCTATGAATGGGGTTGGTTCCCTTATGAGAAATACCCCAGATAGCACTCTTGTCCCTTCTGCCATGTGAGGACACAGTGGAAAGATGACTGTCTATGAACCAGGTAGTGGACCCTCACCAGAAGCTGAATCTACCAGTCCCTAATATTGGACTTCTCACCCTCCAGAATTATGAGAAATGAATATTTGTTGTTTAAGCCACCTAGTCTATTATATTTTTATATAATATTTTTGCAATAGCAGCCTGAATTGATTGAGACAACTGATAAAAAGCATTGGAAATAAAAAAAGAAACATCATTACAAAGATTCAAAACAATGACAATATTTTCACGTATGATTTCTGCTAGTGAAGGCAGAATAAAGTTTTAGGAAACCCTGAGTAGTCTCTGTAGAATGTATAATGACACCACTGAGAAATATGTGAGAGGAATTCCAAAGAACAAAGCAAAGAGGTATTATGATGGAAAGGGAGATGAGCGAGATTTAAAAAGAAAAGATTGTAAGAACACAATAAATATAATAGCAGAAATAAAATCTTCATCAAAGAGAGCAAGGAGCCAAATGAATACTCAGCAAGACTGAATTTTTTGATACTGGTGACAGACTGAAGAAGCTCTCCAAGAATTTAGACAATAGGACAGATAGTTGGAAAAAAGGTGAATGACATTGAATAAAAATAACTTACATCATGCGTTTAGAATAGTAATATTATTTAGTAAGAGAAGAAAAAAAGAATTAGTGCAATAATCAATAATATAACCAAAGAAAACATTTTGAGAAAAAGTGATAAATGTTTCCCAATCAAAAGGTCTCCTTACATCCCAAGCAAAATTAATTAAAAAGTAACCAGACAAAAATCCATTAGGACAAAATTCTGAAATAGAGAAATCAAGAGGAAAAATTTTGTATGTATCCTAATGGAAAAATATACTGATAATCTAAAAACAGTAAAACATGGCTGATTTTAGATCTCTCTTCTAAAACATTATAAGAGTAATTAGAAGGCTATAAGGGCTTCTTTAGAGAATCTACTGAATTTTCAGAAGAAAAGTTTTTATGAAATAATTTAAAAGTCAAGATTTTTTCTTTTGTGAAGGCAATCAAAATATATGGAACATCTGTTTTTGCTATAAGAACAAGGTCATAAAATATGCTACTTTAGTCACCTGGGAAATAACTCAAAAGAGAAAACATGAAATGAACAAATCAAGATATCAAAGAATTGATTATTTAAGCCAGTTCAGTGTGAAGATAATTCAAAATAATTTTTATAAATGCCTTATAAGTATCATAAATCTAACTGTTAAAAATTAATTATTGAAATTGTATTCATACTGTATATAAAAATAACATTTAAAATGTTAGGTAATACATCTAAACACTATAAAATGGGATACAGGAGCTAAAAGGATGTTAAATTCTCCTCCTATGTAGTGTTGTGTTACATAATAAGTTTCATTCTTCTTTTAATATTCAGTGGTAAAGTTATTTCAAAACAATTTTTAAAAAACATTAAAAGCTATAAAAATAATTAATACCAGAAAATCTCCTCAAAAGTTTAAAATTAAACTCATTATAATCCACATAAAAAGTTACTCAAAAAAGACACAGAAAAGACAAAAAAATTGAAAGCATTAACTCAAGAAGCATAAGTCTGATGAATTAAAATACTTTTACAATGATTAAATTAGTTACAGTAACTTAAAATGTATGAGACATTTACTATAATATTTACAATAACATTGAAAGAAGAGATTTGTCATAAGATTTCCAATATTTGTAGAGTAAAAACTACAAAACATTCCTGAGAAAAATTAAAGAAGACCTAAATATGTAGGAAGGTTATAACTTGTTCGTCTGTCAGAAGTCTCAAAATGTTTAAGCTTGGACTTATAAATATACACACTCCCATTATTTTGTGGGATTAGCACAGAATGTCTTGTTTGTAATTGAATAAAAATTTCAAAGAGGAAAAAAAAATGTTTAAGCTGTCAATTATCCTTAAATGGATGTATGGTGTATGTACACCTTATTAAAATCTCAGAGTTGTTTTTCTGGCAGAAATTGATATTGACAAGTTTTTTCAGAAATTTGTATAAAATGCACAGTACCTAGCTAGAGTAGCCAAAACACCTCTGAAAAACAAAGTTGGAGAGCTAGCGTTACATTATTTCAAAACTTATATTGTCACAGTAATCAAGGCAGTGTGGTGTTGGTGTCAAGAAGAAAAATGAATCAGTGTAACAAAATAAAGAGTCTAGTAATAGACTCACACATATACAGAAAACTAATTTTTAGTAATCTAGCTATTAGCAGAAAACATATGAGACTACTTTTGTGACTTAGAGATAGGCAAATATTTCTCAGACAAGATGAAAGGAAAACAAAAATTGATAAACTAGAATTTATCCAAATTAAAATATTCTTCTTGTCACATATTTCATTAAACATGGATATGCCAGCCTCAGACATACTTGTAGCTCATATGTCTCATAAAATAATCTAACCCAAAGTATATAAGTAACTCCCACAAAACAATAAAAAGCAAACAACCCACTATAAAATAGTCAAAAGACTTGAATATACATCTCTCAAAAGAGGCCAACAAACATAATATGTACTCAACATCATTAATCACAAGGAAAAAGACTATTAAATCTATCATGAGGCACTATTGAACACTGATTAGATTGGCTAAAAGAGAAGAAGCCTGGTAATACCAAATTTTTGCAAGGATGTGGAACACATGGAACTGTAGTACATTGCTCACAGGAGTGGGCCAATCATGCTGAAAAAAAGTTTGGCAATTTCTTATAAAGTTAGACATGTACTTACCCTTAACCCAGTAATTGCACTCCTAGGTATTTAACCAAGAAAATGAAAAACATACGAACGTACAACATCTTTTACAAGATGTTGATAATAGTCTTATTCATAATAGCCAAAAAACAAAAACAAACCAAATGTTCTTTATCAGGAACATGACTACATAATTTGTGGATTATTCATGTAATATACCAATAAGAAGGAACAAACAATGATCAACTCAACAACATGAAATGATTTCAAAAACATTATATTGAGTGAAAAAAGCCAGACACAAAAGAAAACATATTGTATTTTTCCATTTGTTAAAATTCCAAGGACAGGCAAAACTAATCTATAGAGATGGAACTTAAAAAGTGGTTGCCTCTGTAGAATAGGGGTTGACTGAAAAGGAACCCTAGATTACTTTGTCCAGTGATGGAAACGTTCTCTATTTTGATTTGGATGATGTTTGCACACATGCATATGATTGTCAAAAACACCAACTGAACATTTAAGACCTGTGATAAATATTAACATTTTAAAAAGGGATACTAAATTACATTTTTGATAAAACTTTCCCTCTCTCTGCATATGTTCATATGGATACATGCGTGTATTTATCTACATGTATAAACGAACAGTTGTGTGTATATAGATGTATGTATACATACCTATGTACATATATATCTAAATTTGAATGTAATCTCCTGAAGTAATGAAATGGTTACTTTCTGTCAAATAAATCTTGTCCATAAAAATATGCGGGCACAGTAGAAAGACCCCAGATTTTTTGCTGTTATCATTAAAATCCAGGCACCCCTAAATGGAAAGTGATACTTCTTAGTATAAGATAAATGTGTTTTTCTCCAATATTACTTAATAAAATTTTATTTCCTTAAGCAAATTGGGGAAACTGAAACAGGGGAGATTATAGTGTCTGACGTTAAGTTTATTTTAGTTTAATGGATAATTTGGCTATTTTAGCTTGTGGCCTTGCCCATGCAAATGGCCTGGGAGTTACTTTTCTATTTTTACCCATCCTTCCTTCCCTTCTTTTTTTTTTTTTTTGCCAAATATGATTTAAAAAATCTAGTAAGTCAAATAAAAAAGAGGCAAGTGTATTTTTCTCTGTTAACAACCTCAAGAAATTGTTCTTCTCTAACTAGCAGGGTTTTTTTTTTTTTTTTTTCTTTTTTTTTTTTTTTTTTTTGCATGTGGAACTTTGTATTTTCTACAGAGAAAGTTAAGGGATGGGGCTGGACCAATTACTCATCCCAAACCGCTTGAATTAGGAATGATGCAGAAGCAAAAATTGGAATACTTTATATGGTAAGAGACAGTAGTCTTTGTAAATGTGTTATCCCTGACAGCCAACACTTATAGAGCACCTGATATGTGCCTCTCATTTAAGTATTTATTTATTTATGATGTTGACTATTTCATTTAATCATAATAACAACTCCAGTGGGTTCTCTAATTTTTTTTCAAATACCATAATGAATATGGGGCATATCAAGAAAGTATATAACAAATTGATTAATTCCTGGGTGAGCAATCACCACTTACTAGTTATTCAAGTATTTTTTCTTGAGAAAGCCCTAAAAACAATTGCCTTAAACTAACAGAGAAAGCCAAAACAAAAAGCCACCACCATGACATCAACAACAAAATGTTTATTCCTTAAAAATACATTTCCAGTGAAAAGTTCTAGAGTATATTTTTCCAGTTAAGGGCTCAAACGAACTTCATTCCATATCTAACCATTAGTTGTGCACAGACTGGTAAGTTATCTTCCTCATGTGTGTAATACAATTTTCACTCTGGTGTGATTTTCACTTGCTTCTTTTGTACACAATCAAATCACTCTGCAGATCCACAAAAATAGCTATTTCTTGCTCTGCTTGCAATAGAAAATGATGTGTTTGTAGTTTCAGCAGTGCTCATATTGTGTGAGTAATGTCTGTATTTTATCATTCTGGGTGCTTATTAGTAGAGGCAGAACATTCAAATTTGCTTTAAAAAAATTTATAAGGAATAGCTACTCTTTTATTAGAGGAGAGTGAAGAAAAAAGGAGAATGTGGAGACCTTGGTTTATCTCTTTACACAGCGACCATTCTTGGAGCATCCCTAGAATTAAATTAGATGGTGTAGCTCAGAGAGTCTGTTCTAACGTCTTCATTTAGCTGGTGACTATGGTGAAATACAGCTAACCCTCAATTATGAACATGCGCAAAATTACAATCCCCTACCTACCTTGTTTGAGACACTCCTTTTAAATTATCAGAATACCGTTGACCCTTTTACCTGAACACTTAACAGCATTTATGGTTCTTCCTTCATGTGCAGACAGAGTGAACTGTTAATGGGAAGAAAAATTGGTAAAAGTTAAGAAAGAAAGGAAGGGGGAGGACATAGATACATCCTGCACAGTATGCTATATGGATAATGAGTCCCTAAATGTTTTAATTGAGGGTGGACTAACAAAAAAATAAAGCTGATGTTTGCCTTTCATTGAGGGAGTATGTTAGGAAAGAAGATGGGGCTAAGTAAAACTAAGTCCTAAAGGTTACAGCTGGACTCTGGAATTTTGTCACTTTGTCTTTTTGAAGAAAGGGGCAAAGGATTAAACAGGGAAATAACAGGGGAAATCAACAGAATAAATCTGGAGACCTAATTTTTATTGTAAAAGAAGAGGTTGTTTTAGTTTGTGTGTCATTTATTTTGCTTCTTTAATGAAATCTAATTAAGAAATATGTATTATGAAATACATAATCTCCTGTTCATGAAATCTGTAGAATGTACACTGAAAACTCATTTTTCCAGATCCCAAGAAATATTTGGGTTAGTTAGTAATAGCGGTTTTGGCCATTAAATGTAATGGCAAAACCGTAATCAGTTTGGCCCCAACCTAATAATTGATACATTTCTTTTATCTCGTATTTCTTTCATTTCTAACCTCTATATTCCTAATTTTGATTCTACACTATGACAACTAATAAGAGAAATGAAAGATTCACACACATGATGTTTTTATTTTCATATAATTTGCCAAACAACTTTTCTGATAGACATCTTCACTGACCAGAATATATATTTAATGAACAATTTATTAGTCACTGGCTTTATGTCATATAGATGTAGTCTTGTATCTGTTTCTTCCTCTGAGTCTTAGCTCCCAGAAACATCATACCTCTGGAAAAAATTCAAGGAAAAAGGGACTGGGTTGAAGTCTTGTACTGACACCTTTCAGAAAAGCCATAGTGTTTGTGAATACAGCCATCAGATCATTCTTGATTCAAAAACCACAGATAGGAAGACATGCTTAAAGAGTTTGGGAAAAGTAGAGGAGAGCTCCATAGGCACAAAATTAAAAGAGATGAAGCAAACCCCACAGAATGAATGAAAGAGATTCAATAGGAGAAACCCATGAGAGAAGCAGTCCATGTTTATATTGTACTTATACTTACCTTGAAACTAAGAGATAAAAATAACATTTTTGGTTTTTGATCACTCACACCATTTCACTGTCTTTACAGCTCTCGACAGGGGCAACCTTACATATAGGTATAGTGCCAAACTGGCGGGAAGAAAGGGCATTTTGAATGGAAAATCATTTTCTCTAGTTATTTGGGAGTTCATCTATCACACTGTTACCAGTCACACAACCACGATGTCAACTCAGGTATCTTCATTTTTTAAATTTCAGTAGATTTAGGGGTACAAGTGGGTTTTGATTACATGACGAAGTCTGGGTTTTTAGTGTACTTGTACTTCTTACCTAAATAGTGTATATTGTACCCAATAGGTAATTTTTCATTACTCACCACCCTCCCACTCTCTCTTTTGAGTCTCCAGTGTTCATTATACCGTTCTATATGTTCCTATGTAACCATAGCTTAGCTTCCACCTGTAAGTGAGAACATGTGGTATTTGGTTACTTATGAGGATAATGGCCCCAAGTTCCTTCCAAGATGCTGCAAAAGACATTATTTTCTTCTTTTTTTATGGCTGAGTAGTATCTTATGGTGTGAAATTGTCTTTATCCACTCACAAGTTGATGGGCACTTAGGTTGATTCTATATCTTTGTGATTGTGAATTGTGCTGCAATAAAAACAGAGCGCAGGTGTATTTTTGGTACAGTGACTTCTTTTCTTTTGGGTGGCTACCTAGTAGTGGCTCAGTAGTGCTACTGGATAAAATGGTAGATCTACTTTTAGTTGCTTGAGAAATCTCCATTCTGTTTTCCATAGAGGTTGTACACATTTACATTTGCACCAACAGTGTATAAGCATTCTCTTTTCACTGCATCTGCACCAACATCTATTAGTTTTTGACTTTTTTTGTTTTTTTTTGAGACAGAGTTTTGCTCTTGTTGTCCAGGCTGGAGTGAAATTGCATGATCTCAACTCACTGCAACCTCCGCCTTCTGGGTTCAAGTGATTCTCCTGTCTTAGTCTCCCAAGTAACTGGGATTACAGGTGCATGCCACTATATCCGGCCAATTTTTGTATTTTTAGTAGAGATGGGGTTTTGCCTTGTTGGCTAGGCTGGTCTCAAACTCCTGCCCTCAGACGATCTGCCTGCCTTGGCCTCCCAAAGTGCTGGGATTACAGGAGTGAGCCATTGTGCCCAGCCAGTTTTTGACATTTTAATAATGGCCATTCTGATTATTTTCACCGGTGTGAGATGGTGTCTCATTGTGGCTTTAGTTTGAATTTCCCTGATGATTAGTGATGTGGAGTATTTTTTCATATGTTTGTTGGCCATTTGTGTATCTTTTTTTGATAAATGTCTGTGCATGTCATTTGCCTATTTTTTAATGGGATAATTACTTTTTTGGTTAATTTGTTTCAGTTTCTTGTAGATTCTGGATATTAGTCCTTTGTTGGATGTATAGTTGGCAAATATTTTTCTCCCATTCTGTAGGCTATTTACTCTGTTGATTATTTCTTTTGTTGTGCAGAAGCTTTTTAGTTTAATTAAGTCTCATTAATTTATTTTTGTTTTGTTGCATTTGCTTTCGAGGTCTTAGTCATAAATTCTTTGCATAAACCAATGTCCAGAAGAATTTTTCTTAGTTTTCCTTCCAGAATATTTATGGCTTCAGGTCTTACACTTAAGTCTTTAATCGACCTTGAGTTGATTTTTGTATATGGTAAGAAATAGGGACCCAGTGTCATTCTTCTGCATGTGCCTATCCTATTTTCCCAGCACCATTTGTTGAGTAGGGAGTCCTTTCCACAGTGTATATTTTTTTCTGCTTTGGTGAAGATCAGTTGCTTGTAGGTATTTGGATTTATTTCTGGGTTTTCAAATTCTGTTCCACTAGTCTATACATCTACTTTTATATAAGTACCATGATGTTTTGATTACTGTAGCCTTGTAGTATAGTTTGAAGTCAGGTAATGCGATACCTCTGGTTTCGCTCTTTTTGCTTAGGATTGCTTTGGCTATTTGGGCTCTATTTGGTTCCGTATGAATTGTAGGATTTGTTTTTCTAATTCTGTGAAAAATGACATTGGTATTTCGGTAAGAACTGCATTGAATATGTAGATTGCTTTGGGCAGTATGGTCATTTTCATAATATTGATCCTGTCAATCCATGACAGCTCAAGCGTCTGAACACAGCCTCCTCTTCTTTGCATTATACTGTGATGCTTTCTGACAGGTACTCCACATTTCTCATCAACAGCCTGGAATTAAGTTATCTTTTTAATTTGTTTGTTTGCTGGGTAGAAGAGGAAAAGGACAAAACAGCAACAGGTTAAGAGTAAGGAATACTGGCATAAGTCTAAGGAATGTCGGACAAAAGAGAGTGGGTACATTTCCCACATAACATCTATCCTACCTCTGCAATCCTCAGTTCTGGGCCCCTGACTGCCCCTACTCATCCTCAACTAGACCACTGAAAGCTTTACTGTGCCCTAGCAAAATCTTCATACTTCTGGTTTCCTGTGCCTGCAGCTGCTATTTCCTCACTATAAAGTTTCTGTCAAAAAAATTTTTTTAAGTTAAAGTGGCAGGATAAAGATATATAAGAATAATTCCTCAATACCTTTCTGATATTCTATGGGCAGATAACTGGCACATACTTTTTTAAAAATCAAATATTTGTCACAGCCTGTACCTAGCGCTGTATCAGCTCCTGAGAGTGACCAACTTGGGCAATATTTAAATCAAGTAGAAGTTGGAAACTGGAGGAAGCATTCTTCAACACTGAATTGGGCAATAGTGTGAAACCTTTAGGAAAATGGGCACTCTTTGAATTAAAAGGTCACTGTCAAAAAGAAAAGATAGACTTCTGGTCATGATGAAACCATGAGCTGGACTTCTAAAGTTCATTCTCACCTCCTGCATATTAAGAGAGTAGATTCAAGTATTTGGTCTGCTTATGCAACTCCTGGGGATCAAAGTAGCCTCCTGATGTGTACTAAATAGTTGGGAGGAATAATAATTGGGTGGAATCTATAGCTGATGCCCTGAATGAGAATGAACAGTTTGTTATTGTTTCCTAATGATTCCATCTTTATGCCCATCCTTGGGAGTGCCCTTTTTCCTTTGTAGAAATGAAAAAAACAAAACAAAACAAAACAAAACAAAACAGATACTGTAATGGAATGACAAACAGAGGGGCAGGGGGGCAGGAGGGGTTTGCTAGGCTCTGAAATTCTAAGGAGAGAAAATAATGCAACTGTCTTAGTAAATGCTTGTTAACACTAATCATTTAGAGCACAGTTTCACCAAGATTAGTTTGGATCTGTTGTAAGCCTATCTCAGTAGCAGAATCATTTGTACTGCTCGCCTATGGGAACAGCTGCTATTTAGTTTCTTGATTGAAGATTCACACCCTCTTTGCCCTTTCCCCCAGGCTTTGAAACCATCTCACCTGGGCATTGAAATCACAGCCAGATTCTTCATGTTTTATTTCAAGCCAATTTACTGTCCAAACAAGGTCTTTAAAATGTGGCACTGACTGTAACAGTACCACTCATCGTTTGCCTAGCAATGTAAACTGGCAGGTTTCTGGGGCCCCTGCCAATCTCGAAGTAGAAGCTCTTGTCACCATAAATAAGGGAAGGCCATTGTACCTCTGGAGCATATCCTGACCCACTCAGTGAAAC
Organism: Gorilla gorilla gorilla; assembly: GCF_029281585.2. Lineage (NCBI taxonomy): Eukaryota > Metazoa > Chordata > Mammalia > Primates > Hominidae > Gorilla > Gorilla gorilla. The sequence continues at coordinate 37,085,042 of NC_073229.2, read as the reverse complement.
TCTCCAGATGTTCCTAGTTCGCTGGCACATCTGTCCTGTCTCCATGGTATTTTTCTGGGAGCCCAGAACAGAAATTCGAATGAACCAGAAACTCAGTGTTTGAAGAAAGGTCTCCCGTGAACTGTTGTCATCATCGAAATGCTAACACAACGCCGGTGGAGAGTCCTAAACTCTAGCAAGAAAGCCAAGAAATGCCTCCACACAAAAGAGGCTGGTTTCAATGGGTAAAGTAGTCCTGAGGTAGGAAGGTTAATGTTCCAAATCCAGGGGATGATTCTCAAATCTTCGCTGTGCAAGGAACATATTATCTAGATTTCCAAATTGAAGATTCCTAGGCATCAAAGGGTAACTGTTACAAAGATAACCCAAAACTAACATGAACTTCATTTCATCTCTCCTTCCCAAAACTTAAAAATTCCAAACTTGTTACATTGGGATAAATCATGCAGAAACACTCCAGCTGTTCATGACTTTGTGAAAGCTGAATTCAGCATTCTCCCTTTTTCTCCTTTGTTTTTCAGAGAGTCATTCTAAAAAGAACTGTCTGATATTGGGAACCTTATCGGTCTCTAATTCCCTCTACATACTTACCTTTTCTTCTTTCACTCCTAATTTTTGCTTTTAAAAAACAACCTTTTATTTCCAACTGCAATATTAGGTTCAATCAAGTTTAACAAACCCTTAGTAATCCCATAGAAAATTCAAGTTGCTTTTCTGGAAAGCATTTGGCATCATTTGTTTCTCTCAGCAATGGGCATAAAGAATATATGTTGGTGGAGATACAGCAGGGTTGTGGAGAGTACATGGCTTTAAAATCAGACAGGGCCTGGTTCAGCCCTAGCTAGATTCAAATCTGTGGCCTTGAGCATGTCACTTATTTATTTTTCTAAACTCCTTTTTATTCAACTATTAAAAAAGCGAAGAGAGACATAATAGCCAAAGAGGGAAGAGAGACCTAATAGCCTAAAAGCATTGTGAAAATGAAATAAACTAATATAGATAGGTGGCTCATGCCTGTAATCCCAGTACTTTGGGAGGCCCAGGCAGGCGGATCACCTGAGGTTGGGAGCTCGAGACCAGACTGACCAACATGGAGAAACCCCGTCTCTACTAAAAATACAAAATTAGCCACGCGTGGTGGCACATGCCTGTAATCCCAGCTACTTGGGAGGCTGAGGCAGGAGAATCGCTTGAACCTGGGAGGTGGAGGTTGCAGTGAGTCAAGGTCACACCATTGCACTCCAGCCTGGGCAACAAAAGCGAAACTCCGTCTCACACACACACACACAAAAGCAGAAAATACATAATGTGTTTGGCCCATATGGGGACATTTTAGCATCTCTTCCCTGTCTGTGGGGTAATCACAGGCTCTAGGTTTCTTAGCATATCACTGGACCACGGGTTTCAAGCTATTTTTTGTTTCCAGAGGCTGTATTGCCCTTAATGCATGCACACCTTGCTGCTTAACACACTATGTACCGGAGATGAAAGTGGAGCTGCCCTGGATTTGGCAGATTGCAGCTCTGACACATCAGCCCCTCTGAGACCATTTGTAGCCAACTCTAAGCAACCTACAAGAAACTTGGAGGCTGCAATAAGTTGCGCCGGATGCCACCAACTTGCATGAAAGCAGAATCATGTGGTTTTAGAGCCAGAAGCCACTTTGGATGTCATCTAGACCAGTGGCTTTCAAATTTATTTGTGACACACGTTAAGAAATTCTATATATTGTGTCCCAGTCACACAAACTTATGTGTGCCTGTATGTACATAACTGAAGGAAATTTTAATGAAACAATTCTTACTTTTACTATAGGCAATATACTCTGCTATTTTCTATCATAGTTCATTTTAAAATAATATTTGTCAGTGCCACTGAATTGATTTCATGACTGGTGATTTTAAAAGCAGTGATCTGCACTCCTCGGCCCATACTGAAAATAAAGACATTGAAATACAGAACTTTTCCTTTTCTGCCTCATGTTTCTATCTGGTTACCCTAAACAAAATCTCTGTGGTTTACTTTTACTACTTACAAACGCATATAGTGCCTGAAGGCTTTTGGAGGTCACATTAACATGTTCTTTATCCTGGGCTGATTTCTAACAAAATTCATGATGCCTAACAGAACAGAACACACTTTATGGGGCTCACACAGTCAGTCCAGCTCTTTAACCCAGATTTAATACTTCCTTTCTGATGTGTCACCAAGCGCTATGGGTGTTCCTTGACCTTGTAAATACTCCAATGATATAACATATCTGAATCATGTTTTCTTGAGAAAAACATTTGGCAACATCCCGAAAACAAGTTCGTACCCTCATTGTTCCTGTGACCACCTGGTTTGATAGCTGAAATAAGATGAATTGAGTAAAATGAATGCTGCTGCAGCTGCTGCCAGCATCACCATGCCAGCTACTGCTAATCCCTGGGCTTCTGCCTCTGCCCAGTGACTTGTCTGTTTCTGCCCCAGCTTGGTGTTCTCAACTTTCCTTTGAAAGTTGCCTTGTGCCAATTAAAAAAAAGTTTTTAGCCCTTTTACCCCTAATTTTTGCTTTTAAAAACAACCTTTTATTTCCAACTGTAATATTAGGGTCAATCAAGTTTAACAAACCCATAGTAATCTCAAAGAAAATTCAAGTTGCTTTTCTGGAAAGCATTTGGCAACATTTGTTTCTCCCAGCAATGGGGATAAAGAATATGTGTTGGTGGAGATACAGCAGGGTTGTGGAGAGTACATAGCTTTAAAATCAGACAGGCCTGGTTCAAATCTGTGGCCTTTATTTGTACAATAAACATCAGTTTATTGTACAAATCCATGTGACTTTTGAATTCCACTCCATATACAGCTTGAAATTATTAGTCAAATGGTTTGCTTTTTTTTCCTTTTATTGAATTATGCTTCATGGAACATATATCTTATGTTGTGAAGCATGAGAAGTAGGCTGATCTGGGTTCAAATCCCACCTTTATCCTTGACCAGTTCTGTGGACCAGGCAAGGGACTTTATTTCTCAAAGCTTCAGTTACCTTATAACCAAAGACTAATAATAAAGTAGTTGTGATTATTATATGGAATGGGGAATGTAAAACAGTCAGCATCTGTATGTAGCCAATAAATGTTGATCCTTCACTTGTCTTTTTCCTTTCTTTTAGTGAAGTTGCTAGAGTGAGAAGTGTGAAATGCTATCTGGTCACACTATAATTGTTTTTAATGAATCAGAATGTTAGGTGTTCTGTGCATAAATAGTAAAGTCTTTTGATAGTTTATACTTCACTAAACAGTACATGTAAGTGTGTACTGTTATAAACTGTGATTTCCAGTGACTTCCTTATATTAACATTAGATGGTAACAAAAACTGGCTAATGGGATGGAATTGACAGGCTCATCATTGGTGATAAAATGTAGATTTCAAAGACACACATATTTTTTCTGGGTAATAATTATTAGGTCTAATAATCCCTAAGAATAGATATGCTTAATTATTCAGATTTAATAATTATTACCCATCAAAATTCCAACTGTGTTTCTGGCACTTACATCTCTACAAGGTGATAGCATGTCAATTCCATCCTGTTCAAGGTGAGTCATCACCTTGTTTTATATCTCACTGGTCTGTGGCTTATAGAGGCATTCAACTGCCTGCCTAGTCAAAAAAGACAATGTAGAGAGAAGGAAAATCATATATATGTTGCCAGCTGGGTTAACCCATCCACAGTGACTTTTTGAAAAGTAAGTTTCCATGGAAGTAAAATCTTTGGTTCTTATAATGTCAATCACATTGATCTCTATTGTGCTTCCAAGGATAATAAATAATTCAGGGTCAAAGATAGAGTGAAAGGAAGAAGGCTTCTTTTGGCCGTGGTTATACACATTTTCTCTTGCCACTTCCAATGTCATAGAGGCCAGAGAACATGTTGTAGCCTGTGCTCACATGCATATCCCCATAGATGTTGCTCAGAAATTCCGTCTTCTTCATTCTTTCCATCTTGTTTCTCAGAGAAAAGAACTTACATTTGAAAAGAGAAGCAAAGATTTTCAAGTCATTACAAGATTATCTTTTTTCCTTTAGTTTTCTATGGATTTCTTTTATGTTCTTTGCTATTGACTGTGTGTTGATTTGTGAGGATCAAATAATGTGAGTGTGAGGACCATTAATTAGTCAATATTGCAAATTCTTGTAAGATAAGAACAGATAATGAAGAAAAGCTAATTCCCTTTGATACCCATATGCAGTAAAGATCTTTGGTGGCTATAAAGTAGATCCCAGATTGTACACACTACAAACACAGACATCCTGGAAGGCCAGTGGTGGTCTAAGCCCATGGAGCCTCAAGGAAAAGAATAATCTAGGAAGCTTTTTTCCAAGAGCATGGCCAATGTGCAGAGAGTGAAATGAAGGAGTATTTTAAGTACATGGTGCTTAGGGATCGTGCTTACACCATCCTCAACTCCTGCCCTTTGCCCCGCAGATTTGTTCTGCAGCTTTAAGCCGAGAAGGCTCTGGAAAATAAAAAAAAAGCCAGAGAAAATAAAAAGAAAAAATGAAGAATTTCTTAAGTCTCTGTTAAGACATTGAGAGCTCAAGCAGCTGCCAGAAGAGTGGAAGTCAGGGACATTTCTCATCTTCAGGGAGAGGACTGCTGCGTGTGCTAGAGAACAGGGAAACTGGAATGTGTGGATATCACACAAGGGAGGGGACAGCAGCCCAGGCTGTACACAACCATCGATGTAGCCACAGAGCCCTTCATGTAAGGAGCAAGAAAGAAGAGCACGGGAAGCAAAGAACTTTGTCTCTCTTGCTGGTGCTCATGGGAGCCAGGATCAGCATCCATGTATGGTCATGCCAAACTAAAGATTGATGGCAAGACCTAGAGAGGAGGAGACAGTGGCAGGGGTGAGTTGTGGAGGGAAGGGCATAACCTATATCACTGGTAGAAATGTGAATTTCTTCCTGGTTACAGAAAACTATTCTGGAGATATCTGTTTAAAACAATACACATACCTATTGACCTAGGTATCTCCTCTGGGTCTTCATCACATTATAGAAATAAAAGCACTGGTATATAAGAATATTAGAAGTTTAGAGTAAAAAAAAGTTTAGAGTAAACTTAGAACTAAGAATTTTAGGAAAGTAGAAGAAAAATGTTTATTATAGCATTGTTTGTAATGACAAGAAACTGTTAAATATCGGAATACTTGTGATTAGAAGAATGGTTCAATAAACTGTGGTATATTTATATAATGAAATGTTATAGAGCTCTTAAAAAGAATGAGCTATATCTAGATTCATTGACTTGGAATTATCCCCACAGTGTACTGTTAGATGAGCAAAGGAAGACAGAGAAAAATATACAGTATGATCTCTTAAACAAAACCCTTAGAAAAGAGTCGATAAATGTACATCAGTGTATATGGGAAACTAAGAATATGGAAAAAGGTGAGAAGATACATATGAGGCTATTTATTTTGGTTTCTTTGGTAGGGTTGGAAAAGGTAAAAGGTGAAAATAATTTTAAACTATTTTGCAAAATAAAACAAATATTAACAGAACATGTAATCTGTTAAAATTTTTGTGATACTACTCTATGTGTATGTTAGCAATTGATGCATAACAAGCACATCAAAATTTAATGGCTTAAAAAATCCACTCAATAATTCTCACAAGCCTGTGGGTGGGTTTGGTGGTTCTGCTTGTCTGGATAGGGCTCAGCTAATCTCAGGTGGGCTCAGATAAAATGAATGAGGTTAGACATCTTCAGAAATGATTTCTAAGTGACTTAATTTTAGATGTTTCTCGTTTCCTATAAGAATCCCTGGGAATGTCACATTTCAATACTTGATACCAGGGTGTCTACTACTACCACCACAACTATTATTAATTGGTAGTGGTTTTTCTCTTACAGTTGGAGTTTCACTTTCATACCCTTTCATGATCTTTGCCAATATTCTCTATTCTATTTCCTCTCACTCTCCTTAGTTGCCTTAGGCACCACTTTTTCCCCCTCCAAATGTACCAAATAATCTCACGGTTACTTCTCACTACAGTAAAAGTAATTTCTGCAATTGAATTATAACCTTAGGAAAATGTCCAGTGGCCTTTTATTTATTTATTTATTTTTGAGATGGAGTTTCGCTCTTGTTGCCCAGGCTGGAGTGCAATGGCACGATCTCGGCTCACTGCAACCTCCGCCTCCCAGGTTCAAGTGATTCTCCTGCCTCACCCTCCCGAGTAGATGGGATTACAGGCATGCACCACCATGCCTGGCTAATGTTGTATTTTTAGTGGAGACAGGGTTTCTCCATGTTGGTCAGGCTGGTCTCGAACTCCTGACCTCAGGTGATCTGCCTGCCTCGGCCTCCCAAAGTGCTGGGATTACAGGTTTGAGCCACCACGCCTGGCCATCCTTTTTTATGCGTGGGCAGTTATGAACATAGCTCTTATTCTTTTCCTGTGCCTCAGAATCCCTGTTCTTGGTAGCCTTACTAAAGTAGATCAGGTTGTATTCAAAAACTTCCAAAATGCCAAACCAATGACCTTGTAATCCAAATCACTTTGCTTAAGGAAAACTAAAGACCAACTTGGACACTTAAATGCTTCAAATACATCTTAGTGGGAAAGTGTGCAACCTGGCCCAAGTTGGTGTTAAATAGGTGTTTAGTTTTTCCCCCTCATCATTGGCTAAATATCCTGCTATCACTTCCCCTGCCACCAGCAGGTTTTCCCTGCTGGATTCTTGTCTGCCCAGGGTAGCAGAAAAACAGAACACAGTTTCTAACTTCTTCTCTCTTTAAAACTGGCACTGCTACTCCTTTCTATTTTGGGGAATTTTTACTGTAAGTAAATACAACAAAACCAAGCAGCGGCAAACAAGAAACAAACACTGAGACAGTGATAAAGGTTTTAGAAATCTCAAAACAGAAACTGTGAATTGGTTCCTTGGTTATTCTTGAAATATAAGCCTATAGCCCTTATTGAAATACAAGAGTACAGCTCTTTCTCACAAGCTAGTCTCTGACTCCTTTTTTACATACTTCTTATGTCTCTTTGGATCCTTTGGGAAAAGGATGCAAAGGCAGAATCTGAAAAGATTTTTGAAAGAAATGTCTGTGAAGGTTAACGAGTGGAGGGATCAGGAGGTAGAGTGTGAGCTTCAAATGGTAATGCAGGTCTGCCATCTGTGAAAGAAGAGAGGGAAGGAAGAAGGATGGGTAGAAAGAGCCTCAGGTTGCAGCACTGCTCCAAAAAAGTCTCAACCAAGCTGATGGGAATCCCTAGAGCAAAGATTGCACGTTGAAAGAATCCTGCACTGGGCAGAAATGGCCTGCCTCTGGCACTCACTGCCCCACCACCATCATCCTTAGTCCTTGGCTAGAAGTTGCCTGGAGAGAACTTGGCCTTAACGTGAAAACTATGGCAGGTCTTGAAGGTGCAGCAACTTGAACCTGTCCACTCATTACACTTCTCATAACAGGTTTGTTCTTCAATGGAATGTGGGCAGTTAACTTCTATGGCAAAACAGCCTATCCCATGAGCCACTCAGCTCTGCTTCCCCACAAATCCACATAGCAGCAACTCCCTGGCTTCTGTGAGCCCCTTTTCCTTCCTCTTTTCATGAAAGAAAATTTAGAAAAGGGAAGATAGTAGGGCAAACTCCAGCCCTTGTAGCTGCCAGTAGTTTAAAAAATGCGACTGGTACCCATCATTTCCCTACTCTACTACCCACTCTTCATTCTAAACACCCTTCACCCTCAGCTATCACTTCCACACAATGGCTTAGCTGGTGGTATGATCTAAACCCTCATTCCTAAGGAGTCTAAGCCCTTATGGCTTCTCATACCCATCTCAGTTCAGGGTTCATGCATATGTCCATCAGGTTACAACTTGGCAAAGGAGCATTGAGAATGTCCAAGTGGATAGCCTGGGTGCCACATGTTCTTCTCTCTGCCTCTGTTATTTAACAGCAGCTCTATCTCCTCCTACCTCTGCCAAGATGGCTAGTCTTCATTCTTGCTGGTCCCTGTATACAAGATTGTCAAAGTGCCCAGGCAGCATCTGAACCTGGCAGTTAACAGTAAACTTGTCCCCTGGCAAGAGTACACCCTTTTAGGGGACCAGAATATTTATCCCTTACGAACTCAGAGTAGCAGGAATGAGAAGCACAAAGTGCCTACAATAGGTCATTGTGAGTGGAGCCACTCCATTCCTTGGTTTGAAAAGCCTTGCATCCTTTTTTTTTTTTAATAGGTATGTAAGGGATATGGAGGTATCCAACTTAGTGTGTATACTCATCCCAGAAGATAGCAACTTATTCTTGCAGAGTATTGGCTCTGAGCTGGTGTATCAACCATGCCTCAAGCAAGCTGTTCTAATGCCCTATCAGGTTATCTGCTTTTGGATGTTGTGATTTGTGATACGATCAGTGGATCCCGTTGCCATGGCCCACGCTCACACTTCCTTCACTATGGTAAGGGTCCTCTGATCTTACGCCGTGCTGTGTGGGATTTCCTGTGTGTGAATCAGACATTCTAAAAGCCTCTGATAGTGGTGTTGGCTGAAGCTCTGCTGGTATGAAGGGTGAAATTGTGCTTAGTATAGCTGTCTAGCCCTGAGGTGGTATGTGCCAATGTAGTTAATATACCACAAAGCAGCCAGTTGGTCTCTTCAACTTGTGCTGTACCAACAACTCAGCATTGGTCTCTGCAGCTAGCAGAGGCAGTTTTACCTGAATTGGCCTGAAAAAGTCTAATAGACCCAAGCATATAAGCTGTCTCTGCCTACATGGCTATTTGAACACGTGCCCGTTGTGCTGCTTCCAAGGTTTCCACTACCAGAGGCTGGCTAGTGTGAACTGAGTCATTTTGCCTACTTGGTTCCTCAGTGCCTCTTTTGTGGTGGGTGCTTTCTGGTGGAAAGTAACATGCAACAAATCATCTTCACACTTTATGCCCACTCCCATGTACCCATTCACGTGCCCCTACCCTGGACCTCCTGGTCTCTGATCTTGCAGACCTTTTTCTGCCAGGGTCCTGACCAAATGGCCAGGCTATTGATCACTGCCCTGAAGTCTGTATGTATTTTTTGCTTTGGGCCACTTCTTTACAAAATGAATGGGCAGGTTCACCACTTGCAGCTCTGTTAGCTAGAAAGAGCTTCCCTTTCCACTGCTTGGACGGCCACATCTGGAAGCTGCTATTATGCAGCCACCATCTATTTCCAGCTTACACAAATATACCAGGCTGATCCATTCATAAAACAAACTGAGGCTTTTCCCTTTTCTTACACCTCATCCTATGAGGACTCCCATACAGACATAGGTGTGAGTAGGGGGAGGAGCAATAGTAGTGATTGAAGTGAGAGTCTGTGCTATCTATTCTTGCAACTAACTTATGCCTTCTGGTCTTGGACAATGGATTGTTTCTGAGTAGTTTATCTTTATGACTTGGTGGGTTTGATGAAACCTAGCCCCTAATGGGAAGTTCCAGATACATGTTCACTTGGTGCTCAGTGGTCAAGATTCTTTCTGTGTCTGGGTCTAGTAACATGCCAGGAGCTCTTTCTCAAAAGGTATTGAATTCTCCACTGCAGATGGCACCTTGCTCCAAAAAACTGAGGGGCCTGAACTTATGATCCCTCTCACTGTGGTTTGCCATATGCTTCACACTGCGTCTTATCCCACCAATGATACCACCAACACAATAGGTCTATAGAATAATATGGCCCAAGAGTCAGAGCTCCTTGCACTGCATCTGAAACCTGATCCAGAACTCTTTTCTGTTTTACATAACTCTCAAATCTGGGAGATTTCCATGTTACCTGGCATATAGGCTGGACGAGCATCCTAAGTGTAGAATGTGTTCCCTCCAAAATTCAAACAACCTTTTGTTCAGGTATCGTGCTTTTTTCTTAATGGTAGTGAGTATAAGATGCAGCAAACTAATTATTACTTGGAGCGGATATCTCAGTGTACCCCCTGACTACTGGGCTCCTAAAAATGTTGCTGAAGAGACAGGTCCTTGAATTGTTGTAGGGTTTATTTCTCTCTTTGTGGAGTGCATGACTCCTACTAATGCAAACAGCACATTAGCCAACTGTGACTTTTGCTTCTCTATCAGCATGATTTGATGGATATAATGGATCGTTGTGATGTTCTGCTAGATGTCCACACACTCTAGAAGTTTTGGACTATGTTAAAATAGTGCATAGGAAAATGAATATGGAGTTGGGTGTAAAACTGTAAAAAATATAATTACCTGTTGCATGTGAATACATGCTCTTCCTTATCCTTCCCTGAAAGGAATACATTCACCACATCAGTGGCAAAAGATCATGATGTTTTATTGGGATAAATATCCTTTTGCCTCCTGCTCCCTGATTCTTTCCTACTGAGGATTACAGATTTGAACAGCACCCTTGATGGCTGCTTATCTATTTCACCCCTGGTGACACTATGCTCTGTTAACCATCACCACAATTTCATGTGGGTCAAGCTTGCTTTGCTTCCCCTCATATTGGCTCACCCTTCCCTGGGAGAACATTGCCTCCGCATAATCACTGCTGCAGATCCTGAAGGAGTGGACCTGGAGGTTGTCAGCCAGGTTGTCTACTCCTCACTGCAAGGGAGCTCTGAGTGGTTCACCTCCATGGCTGCTGAAGACCTGCAGAAGTCCCTTGGAGTCTTTTGGGGTCTCCGCATTGAATCTTCTTAAATAAGTACAAGCTCCTCAGACTGTCTGCATTAGATTCAAATTGATACTACAGCAAGTTCTGGAGAATGTCCAATACCTTCAAGAACTTGTTCCCTAATTTCTTTCACTAATTAAGACATTCTATTGTGAACCCCCAAAGACTCCCCCAGGTCATCCACCACCCTGGTACGGGTGTGTTTACTGCTCCTGAAGCTCTCTTGGGTCCCAGTTCCTAGAAGTCAGGCAGACAGAGCTTGGCTTGAATACTAGCTGTGTGGTGTGATTCTCAGGAAAACATTTATCCTGTGTTACCTTAATTTTTTCCTTGGCAAAATGTGAAATATATTCCTTACCTCATAGAATTGTTATAAGGATTAACTAAAATAACATTTGCGAAGTGCCTAGCACAGTACCTGACAGAGAGCACCCATTCAAACATTCATTCCCTGAACCCTCCCTTGCTTAGATTGCCTAAAAGATATTTCTCTCTCCCATTAAGTCTGATTCTGCCTTTTCTTGGGGAAGCTTGGCATCCTTATCCACATTTTTAAGGTAATATCCAGAACTATTAACTCTACATCAGCCCCCTTCAAGAGCTCCTAGCTGAATTCTGTCTTTTCCTGTTTAAACTTGCTTTATCAGTTGAATCTATTTCTCCATTTCTGTTCTGCCCTTCAGGAATACCTGTGGAGATCAGCTCATTTTTATATCAGGGAAAGTTGATCTCACATTCCAGACAAAGAGTGAATCCCTGTGACTTAGGTCACCAACTCAGCCCACATCCCCATGTTCTCAGATTTCTCAGTTCAGTAGCCACAACAACCTGCCTACTGTCTCCCACCCCTCCAAATGGATGCAAAATGTAATGTTAAAACACTTCAGACATACTGAAACTACAACAGTAATTTCCTTTCCTTTCTTTTTTTTCCCAAGGAGAAGCTTTGTTGTTTCTTAACTCGTTACTCCTCATGCTTACCTTTCAAAATACACATGTTCTAGGCATATGTTAACGCAAACACACAGACATACTGACTTTAAAAAAAGGCATAATTTTTCACGCCTTGACATCTGTTTATGTTGGTTAGACACACAATCCTTCTGTTTGTGTTTCTGTTTAACACTTGATTGTGTCAAAACCTGTCTGTGTGCCCCTTAATAATTGGTGGAAATTGTTACAGACAAAATCCAGCATCAGTTAGCCAGGACACTTAGGAACTCCGGCTGGGAGGAATTGGGAGTTGTCTGCTGAATGTGGCCATCATTTATTGAGTTGGTGGGGGTGGGAGATAGACAGAGTGATCTTTTCTCATGGCCATCCCCCTCCATTTTGTTCCTATTCTTTTCTAATTCCTTCAAAAAAATCAGATCAGCTTTTCTTTCAAGACTCAAGTAAATTTTAAAAAGTCAGGATTGATTTCTTACTGTGAACAAATTGAGGCATCAAAGTAAAGTTAAGAGGTTCCTTCCCACTCTGTTCTTCTGCGGCTGCTCTGGTCGTGTACATTTGAGGACGGTAAATATTATCATGGAGACTTAGCTGTGTTATTATAAGCTTACATTTTACATATGCTGATTTGGGAGAACCTAAATTTACTACTGTAACATGGCATCACCTCTGGCTTTTACACACAGAGAGTGGCACAATTTTCTTCCATTTTCTTCATGTATATGTTGAAATTCTATTCACAACCATCAGTAGTTTACAGATATATATATTCAAATGGTTGTTAGATTCTTTTCACAGCATTGCATTTTATGAGCAGGTTACCATCATCCATATTTTATTGCAAAGAGATTACCACTATTATTAGGTATTTTAAAATGTAAGCAATGGTTATTTATAAAACAGAAAAAAATTAAACAATGTAAAGCACAAAAAAAAAAAACAACCCATCAAATTCAGATGACTGGAAATATGGCTGGAATGCTACAGCTCTTGTTGAAACCCAAGCCTTTAGCAATGATTGCATTGCCTTTAAGTCTGTAAATGACAGCCTCTCAGCAGGCTGCACTATTCTGATCACCCTCACATTCTCTCTCTAATTGGTTGCCCCTGAACCCCTCCTTAAAAACAGCCTTGTTAGCTCATGGGGAAAGAATAGTACAGGCAACACATCAAAGGGTTGAATATGGAAAAAGAATGAAAAACCGTAACAGCCTGCTGCATCCTAATAATTGAAGAGTAGGAGAATCTTTATGTGTGTGTGTATGTGTGTGCACATGCACACAGCAGCCTGTATTTTGAAGATTGCCAAATAAAGGGAGCACAGTTAGGTGGAAGAATAGAGATACTATTGAAAAAATGCTGTTGAGTGAATGCACACTGGCAGAGAGCACATGTTTCACAGAACAAGTTCCCAATCTTCAGGTGAATTCTGTCACTGCTGTAACAAACTCCTGTGCAATTATTGCCTAATCATAATTATCAATGGACTTGATCATTACCATCTAGGGCCTCTGAGGCTTTGGCTTTTGTCTTTCCTTTAAAGTGAAGGGTGTGATAGACAATAAAAGCATTTGCATTTGGAACTCCAATTTCCAAGTGAATTTGAAAGCATTGGAGAGTGTAAAGAAAATTCTTCTTGGAGCCAAGGAAAACTGGGTTTGATCACAAGCCTGTGGATTCTTGGCTGTGTAAAATTGGGAAAAACTATCAATGTTCTAATAATTAGTTGGCTCGACCATTTAATGGAGATACCTACTTCATGTGGTTATTTGGGATTCAATACGTTGATATGGCAAGTGCCATACATGCTGTAAGAAACATTCCTGTTTCTTAGTAGACAATTAGTTAGGAGTAGCTACTGCTATTTTTATTTGCTGTGAGAAAATAATTTGTATGCACCAATAAAAGTAGGAACTCCCTTTACCCTGACCTTTTGCCTGACTTTAGGTTGGCTGAACAATTGACCATATCTCTCCCATTCTCTTTATAAGGAGAAGAGGAAGAAATGTCTTCCCATTTTGGCACACAGAACACCAGGAAGAAATGTGTTTAACCCATACAAAGCACACTCCATTGATATGTAGTATATCTCTGTTCCCAGTTGCTCTACTTGTGGGATTCTCTTCTCTTGACCTTTGCCCTAATAACAGAAGTGTGCTCCACTCATTTATAGAGTTTTATCGAAGGTGATGTTTTCCCTCTATAAAGGGGGCAGCTTATTACCATTGTCCTTTAACTATAATAATAGTTTCCCATTTGAAGCAGATGCTGTATGCAGCTACATTCTCCCCTTGGGGAGAAAGACACTTATTCCCTTAGCTGACTGCAGTGTTTGCTGCTAATGGTTCACAGCTGAGGCTTTCCCTGGGACTTGTCCTCAGCTAAAAGGAGTTGACTCATCCAATGTTGTGTTGCTCCCTTGTGGTAGCCTTTATTCAATGACTCATGGATGCAAGGTATAAATGGCTGATCCTTTTGCCTCAATTTGGGAAAACTCTGAAGGGCCATCTCAGGTCCAGAACTCCCCATAAAACCAGACAGTCCCTTTCCTACCAATGTACTAGGGTTTAATTTCTCCCTTTACACTTTTCCTTTTTTTTGAATCCCTGACAGGAGTTCTTCCTGAGAGCACTCCTGTGTCAATTAGGCTTCTCCGAAAAGTAGATGTCAAGCTGAAATTAGACGTGCAAATATGTACATATTGGGGAAAATAATTATGAAAAATGAAAAGCAGAGGAAGCAGGAGTCATCAAGAGAGACTTCAAACTGGGCTACAGGTCTGACATCTGTGAAAGGAAAGAAGGAAGGAAGTAGGATTGGGTAGGAAAAACTTCAAACTGCCTGCAGCATTGCTCTGAGAAAGTCTTGATCAGGCTGATGAAGTGAATCAGAACAGTGATTATTAGAGGAGTCCTGAGTCAGGCAGAAATGTCCTGGCTTTAGTATCCCAACTGTGGCCAGTAACTTGACTGGAGAAGCCCAAGGAAATTGTGATCACAGTGTAAACCTTGCAAAAAATCTTAAATTGTAGCATTGGGAAGCTCTCAAACTATTTCCTTGAAGCAGGTTGTCTTGTGGGTAAATCTGTGTGGCACACCTCCATGGCTGCCTAATTTTCTTGATTATATTTCTGTAATGAAAATTTCCATCTCGTTGTCCATATTTCAAGGAACCTAACCTAAGAGAATTAGTGCCGGAAGTGGTCTGAAGAAGCAAATTCTAAAGTGGCGTTTTGGAGCTAGATTATGCGTGGGCCAACTGTTTCTTGGTCTTTTGGCTAAGATCAAGTGTACTTTATGTATGGACTGGCAGGTAGTGAAATCTCATCACTGGTGGTAGGTAGAGTGCTCACAGCCCCTGCCATGTGGTAGTTGTGTAGTTGTGAAAACTTTACAATTTTACATTGGGATGCAATATTGATGGAAGGGAATGCTTGGGCAGATTACAATATTTCAGGCATTTGATAACATGAGGTAATAGTGTTATAAAGACAAAGGACTCAGATGGCTGTTGCTGAGCACAAATTTTGCATTGGAGAAAGACAGTGGAAGGTTGAGAGTGATTAATCACCAGCTAAAGGCAAAGAGTGAAAGTCAGAGGGTCTCTTTGGTAGCACATAAATAGACTTAGCCATATAGCCAGAGGGCAGAATAAGTCAAAGATCAGCCCCAAGACTGAATTATAAGGATAACAAAGCTCTAGAAAAGGTTAAATTCTCAACCATGGCAAAGCTGCTTTCTCAAGGTCATGGCCCTTGTTGGGTCAGAGTAGACCCCAAAATACTTAAATCAAGGCACTCAAAAATATTAAAATCCCAGATACCCATGAAGTCTTGGGGCCAGCAGAAGTGACCCACCCTTCCTATTGAAAATCTTTTTTCTTGAAGACAATGAGGACACCACTGCCTTGCAGGACAGCAACAATCATGTTAGAGTTTATCCCTCCTCATCTCCTCTGGCCACTAGGCAATAAATTAGGATTAAGTCATTATGTAACATCCTGGGAAGTTCTGGGCTTGGCAAGGAAAAATACACATATACTCTGAAAGAGCCACTGGGCCTAGTTAACATATACCAGCAAGAACTAGAGAGTATCATGGAACTGAATCCTGAGGGTGCTAAATCACAGGATTAGAACAAAAAATTAAATAAGGGAGAGTTTTTATTACTATCATAACACTTTCCTCTGACACAGAATTAACACCCTGGTGAAGTTCCAAGAAATGGTGCTAATACGCTGGTAGGATGGCATGTGGAACTTGGAGATAGCAATAACCCACCCTTATTTAATAAAGTGGGATTCCAGAGCTACCTTGGCAGATGATGGAATAACAGATTAAAAGATTCAAAGCAGCAGACATGCAAGAGTGGATATGCTATACATAGCCTGCAAATCCGTTCGCCAACTACGCTCTGCAGAAGGGCTCATAGGAGACAACATTTACCAAAGAGGTAAGAAATGTGCCGATGAGAGGGGTACAGAATTTTTGACTAGTTCCTGTAGGCCAGGTTGATAGTAGGAAATGTTTCAGAAAGGGGGTCCCAGGAAGCAATGGAGCAGATGGGATGCCAAAATGATAAAGTCAAATGGTAGCACTTAACCATCAGCAAAAAAGATTGGTGTAATCATCTTAATGAGTGGCAAGGTTGGAGTGGCGGCTGGGGGCGCTGGACCACAGAAAGTTGTGGAGATTGGATGTAGAACACAGCACCCCAGGGAAAGGATAAATGGCCAGTCAACAAAAGTACAGTTCAGTCTATGAAAAGAAATCAATGACAGGAGACAGGCGGCTGAGGGAAGCTTCCTTCATAACAAGTCATTTGCCTAATTTCCAGACCTGAGCTAGGTTTTAGACTTTGAACCCACTGACTGAGGGAGAGTCTGGATTCCCAGGATGAAGAATTCTGTAAAGCCATGAGAATTATATACAGTAATGAACCTGCCAGTTTTCCCCTAAAGAGTCCTATAGCCATTTACTTGGGTAACCATACACTGAAGAAAGGAGAATACTCACACTTTCCAAGGATTGCTCCACACAAAGTTCAAGTTGATGCCAATATTGAGGGATCTGAAGAAGCTTCATCATGGCCTCCGTATTAGAGTCAGGGTATATGATGGCCGAGTAATAAGTGGAATCCTGATACAGATCTGACTTACAGTTGTCCTGGTGATACCCTGCAAAAATGGAGTGCTATATCTACCTAGTGGTCAATTTCTCTAGTCCTTATGTATATAATTGGAATAGAGATGGTTAGTAGTTGGCAGAACTTGCACATCAGTTCCTTGATCTGTGGGGTTAGAGATACTGTAGAGAGGAAGACCAAGTGGAAGACTCTGAGAATGACCCTCACTCAACTAAGATAATAAATGTTGGGGCAGAGATAGAATAACCTTAAAGACCTAAAGGATGAAGGTTGATGGTATCCATTATATCTCCATCAGTTCACTAGTGCTGAGGGAATGGGCTTGTGTACCAAGGAACCATATTAACAGAGATGTTGGGTTTGCATGAATGCAATAGCATGGGCTCCCACTCATTGAACAGATTTAACACCTACTACTGCCAGATATCTGACCTACTAGCAACAGAAACCAGTGCTGAGCACCATATCTTGAGGAGAGCAACCAGCAATTTAGGATTAAGTTGATTACTTTTGGACCCCCTCTACCTTGGAAGAGGCAGTCACTAATCTTGACTGAAATTGGCATATGCTCCAGTTATGGATTTGCCTTTCTTGATTTCAGGGCTTCAGCCAGCACAACATCAGTAGACTTAAAGAGTATTGGATCCACCAGCACAGGTACTAAATAATATCTGATCCAAACCATTCACCCACTTTATAGAAAAAGGAGACATGGTGGTGGGTACATGGCCATGGACCTCCTGGTCTTATTATATACAAAGCCATCCAGGAGTTGCAGGCATGACAGAACAGCTTTATGAAGGGACAGCTGAGGTGCTAATTGGGAGGTGATACCCTGCAAAGATGGAGTGCTATTCCTTAAGACACCATAATCTGCCTAAATCAGTAGCCCTTAAGTGATGCTGTGTCTTCAATAAATAGAATATTTGGGCCCAGGAACCAAGGGCATGGAAGCAAGAATGTGTTTGTTTATGATCACTCCCCAGGACTCACTTGTGAATTTTTATTTCTCATTGCACATCTGTGAGATTTACAGATTTGGAAATGCAGGTTTTCAGAGGGGGGTCATTTTCTCCAGGAGTCCTATTAAAGTTTAAGCTATAACTGCTTCCTGGTCAGTCCAGGGTCTTCGCGCCAAGAGACTAGCAATCAAGAACAGGTGTCACATTCTGGCAAAGGCAAATGATCCTGATCCTCAGAAGATATAGGATTGCTGTTATAAAATTGAGGTAGTTAAGAATACATTGGGCCTGTAGGTAATCCACAGGTACTTCCTGGCCAAGTTTTGATGTTTAAATAATAAAATCAGCAGCCATGGCCTTAGAAAGCATGATAACCGGGGACTCACTTCTCAGGAATGAGGGTCTGTGCTACTCCATCAGGTAAGCCATCTTGAGAAGCAGTGGTGCTAGGGAAGGGTGGAAATCTAGCATCAGAAGAAGAGGAACATCCTGAGTGATAAGGAAGTAGAGGACAAGCTGCAGCATGGAGGACTATAGTTCAGCTCACTCACAGTCTTCTTAAAACTTTCCCCAATATACAAGGCCATCCAGAATCTTGAAAGAGCTGCCTCCAGATGGGATAACGTTATTATACAAAGCAAGTTGATCTGAGTGGCATAAGTAGTGGTTTAGAGTGAAAGTTGTGGTGAGCTACCCAAATCCCTTCTGGGACTGAGGTGCTCATTTCTCCAGCTGTCAGGAGTGTTAGCATCTGATAGATCACAGTGGAGTCCCTGCCTGGGAAATACCCTTGGCTGATGGGAATTGCCATTCGCAAGATTATGACTGCATCCAATGACTAGTTGTTGTGGGGGGTACGAAGTTCTCACTCTCTTTACCTCAATTCAGGATAATGCTGATGGGGCATGCCAGCTTCAGAGCTCCCCATGGGATTAGCTGAGACTTTTCTTGCAGCTGCATCATAGTTCTATCTTTTTCTCCATCCAATTCTGCTTCTTTCACTTTCCTGTAGGTACTTGTCTCTGCAAGAACTCCCCGATAAAACTTCTGCAGACAATCTCCATCACAGAGCCTGCTTCTGGATAATCTAACCAAGAAAATTCTGCTATCATTTGTCTTTACTTCCTTTTTGGTTTCTTTTCTTATTCTTTTTTTTCTTGAAACTAAAGGGAGATAATTTAAAACATGCATTTCTTTTTGTCATATGTACTAATACTCCATATATGTGGTAGCAGCAGTGAAGAGGACTTCAGAATAGGCAGAAGAGTGGGGTCAAGTTACCACAGAAATAACAAACCATGCATTTATTGAGGGAAATCTGAGTTGGAAAAATAGTTTAGGGAGCCACACCATTTGAAAAACATTTCTAAGTCAGAAATGAAACTTTGGAAGCCTCTGAATACATCCAGTCTAGCCTTTTGATCATCATCCATGCTTTAAACTCTTTGTGCTCACCTGCCTGCTCTAAGATAGACAGATGACTGCCAATTGTCAGTGGGTTCCATAAGAATATTAGTGAGGTTGAGGCTGCTGAGAGCTCAGAAGTATTTACAGTATCTTTCATTGTCTCTCCCCTGCTGCAGCATTTTTGTTATTAAAATTTTGTTTTAGTGCCATTTTCCATGCTAGAGTTCAAGGAAAATAAAAGTTAAGATCAGAAGACCTGGTTCTGGCCTGTGTTCTGTTACTATTCTGTTGTGTTGTGAAGATCTCCCAGCTATAATTTTCACATCTATAAAATAAAGGCTGTACCTATAACACTGGTCCTTTCAGAATCTGTTAAAAAGCAATGGGCCCAATCTTTCCCCAGAAAAAAAATGTGCAGACATTGTTTTATACATATTTATCTCCCCTGAACTCACCTTGTACATAATCATATCTAAGATGACTTATTGTTCTGGTATCTATAAAGCCAAACCTTAAGGTTCTCATTAATTTCTTTTCTGGCTTATATCTTTCCTACTTTTGCCACCAGATTCGTTAATGATGATTGTTAATGAGAGTGAAGAGTATTTATTGAACAAATACCTGCTGAGGATCAAATATTGAATTACATTCTGGAGTGTAATATTGTATAAGGTAGGGCTTGATCTGTGAAGTAGAAATACTATGAATGATATCAAGTAAGTAATTTATTCTAGGAATTAGACCTTACTCAATTGCAGGCACTCATGAAGAAGTCCACAGAAGGCTGTTACTGCTATGTCTGGTGGACCCGAAAACATGGCAGGTCAGCAGTTGGGAAGAAACGCTGGATCTGAAGCAGGGGAAGTGAGGACAAACAGAACTTGTAAAGGCAACATGGAATGCATGAAATCAATGACATGCATGATCTGCAGAAGAAGCTACTCTCCTTTGCCATGGAGCTGCAAACGTGGCTGGCCCTGGACTTGGAGAAGCTCCGGAGTGGAATCTGGCAGGGCCTAGAGAAGCTGTGGGCTCGGCAGCTGCTCTCTCACCACAGCATGAGCCAGAATCAGCAACGATGCTTGTGAGCTGCTGCAGCCATTGGTGCCTTACGCTGACCTCCAGGGATGAATGGCTGCTGATACACATATGCCTCTGAATCTTGCACAATCCTCGCTTATGCCAACCCCAATGAAAAGCCATACAGGGAATTCTGGGAACTGTATTTCCTGCTAAGCTAACTTGACACAATGTAAATTTACTGCAAACATGAACAACACATGGTCCTTCCATCAAGTCCGGGGATGAAGGTTACAAGTAATAACAAATAAATGCAATAAAGGGTATAATGCAGATTCCTTTCCTTTGAGTAGGTGGGGCATAAGGAGAGTGGCCAAACCTTCTGGAGGGAAGTGAGATTCTATAGAAGGGAAAACTCTAAGGACATTATAGGCAGAGGAAAACGTGAGAGACAGGAAACGAAAGGTTGACAATCACATCATTTTTAAAGAACCAAAAATAATTGATAGGGGCTAGAGCCTGGGGACAAAGATGGGAAGACAAAATTGGAGAAAGTATACAAGGACAAGATAATAGAGGGTTTCCTAGGCCACACTAATATGCTAAGAAGTTTGGACCTGATTCTGCTTTATGGTTGTTGATTTGAATTTTATATTGTTATATTTTAAAATTACTTTAATAACTGCAATTAAAGGAGGAACCCCTCACAAATATGTAAGAAACCATATTGAAATACACTAAAGATGACCAGTGCAATTAACTTGTGCTGCCAAATTCATATCCTTTTGCACAATCCTCAAAATAAAGCTTCTGTCGTTCTATTTAATTGAAAAAATACCATGAGTTTGCAAAAGTAACTATTTAGAAACCTGTTCCTAATTTCAAGTATTTATCAGTGTGAATTAGGGTGGATTTTATTTTTAACTACTCTAAATTTTAAACCAAACTCAGAAATAAAACTGGATATTGAGGCTGATACAAGATTACAATTTTATACACAAGTCTGTTTTCAAATTTTGGTGATAATGTCAATATCTCAATGTTCTCATTGACTGGGCTTATAATAAACTAGTTTGGATTCATCAGATAAATTATTATCATACAATACCAATTGATTTCAACTGTTTAATATGTTGAGGTTCCTTTGCTTTAAAGAAGTTTCTCACTGTACAAAATGGGAATTGAAAATAGATAGCTTAGGTAATGGTGAGTCAATAAGGGATTTTAAGAGCAACATGATATTTCAATTTGAAAAAAATAATACTGACGGTGATGTTACAAAAGAATTGGAGAGAGACAAGTCTGAGGCACAGTTATTGTTATTCTGGGGAGAGCCGGTCCTATGACTTTAGAAAGTAGCATTGGGAATGGGAATAAGAGAGAATGGTGTGGCAGTTGTGGAAAAGGTAGATCTATAGAACCTGCAGGCTATTTGGATGCAGAGAATGAGGAAGGGATTAAAGATGATGGCCTAAGTGACTGGGTTTTTTTGATGGTGTCTTCATTTTTCTCTACAATCCCGGCACAGTAGCTTTCACATAAAAAACCTTCAGTAAATATTCTTTGAAGTGTTAAAATACATGCCAAGTAACAGTGCTTTGGTTGGATCACAATGCTTTGAGAAGGCCCACCCAATAGATTTTTATAAACCTACAGAGTGTCCTTTTTTTTTTCTTGGGGGTTTTGTCAAAAGGAAGAACCTAGCTTTAACGACTGCATTTTTAATTTTTTTTCACAGTGGCTTCTGAATTAAAAGGATGCCTTCTACTAAGAAACCTAACTTTAGAAAATCCTTTTTGTCCTATAACTTGGATAGCATCTGAATGGAAAATCCTCTTTTACCTGAGACCCAGTGGGTAGTATTTCAAGTACTGCATTTGGAAGGTGACAGAAATGCTTTAACCAGAGTTCCAAGTAAATTTTCTGTACTCTTATATGTAATAGAAATATGTAGGGAGGCCAGGCATGGTGGCTCACGCCTGTAATCCCAACACTTTGGGAGGCCAAGGTGGGCAGATCACCTGAGGTCAGGAGTTCGAGAACAGCCTGGCCAACATGGCAAAACCCCATATCTACTAAAAATACAAAAATTAAGCGGGCATGATGGTGCACATGCCTGTAATCCCAGCTACTTGGGAGGCTGAGGCAGGAGAATCACTTGAACCTGGGAGGCAGAGTTTGCAGAGAGGCGAGACTGTGCCACTGCACTCCATCCAGCCTGGGCGACAGAGCGAGACTCTGTCTCAAAAAAAAAATTCTATATTTTTTTTATATATATTTACATATATCATATGTAATATATATTTATATATATGTAGGAAAAAGTATTTATTTTTGAAGCAATTACAGATCACAGGAAGTTGTAAGAAAATGTACAAGGAGGCCCTGTGCACCCTTCACTGGGAAATATATTCTAAAATTATGTAGAAATTAACTCCTAGTTCCAAGGATATTTTTGATATACATAATAACTAGGTGAGCCAGGGACATTAAGGGCTGAAATAGCAATACTGACATGTCAATGACGCATTAGCTTTTCCCAAGAGCAGATAAGTGTTGCTATGTTCCTAAAGGTGTCCTGTTTGGACCAAAGTCAATGACAAAATCCTCACGAGTGTGTGGAACTTGAGATAGTAAATACATTTCTGTGGTATTTAATTAACTCTACAGAGCAAAAGGCAAGTAAAATCTAGGAAACTGCAGCAATCAAAGCTATTAGAAAGCATCGTTTAAATGCACACATGCATGCATGCATGCATACACACACACACAAGCAAAATTAATTGCTGACTAGATTTGAAATCTAAAATGCGCACAATTTCTCTGGTGCACTGCATTTCTAAATGTCTTGGTCTTTTCACTGGGTAAAAATATCAAATATTGAAGAAGAGATTGATCAAATTTTTGGCAAAATTCCTTTCAAAACATGACTAATGTATCACTGATGTATGGTTTTTTTTTTTCACTCAAATCTTCCTCCAATCCAAAATAGCTTCTTTGTCAGTGTATTTTCGCCCTCGTAGTGATTTTAGCCCTTGCTCTTCTCCCCACTATTAACCATGAACATACCTCAAACACATGTGAAAAGGTCATATTCAATGCATTTGCTAGGTCGGTGGTGCTGTTTTACCTTCCATTTGTATAGCATTTTACAAGTCCTAATGTGTTTCACATACTTTATCTCATTTCATTAGTCAACAACCCTGTGGAGTAATTAACATTTTTTTTTTATTTAATGACATAGAAAGTTGAGGCTTAGGGTGATGGAGAGATTGACCCCAAATCAAACAACTAGTTTGTAGCAAAGTCTGGATTAAGATGCCTGAATTTCTGCTTTTAAGTTTAGTGATCACTCTTCTCTACTACAGCTATCCATGCTATTTGTAAGCAGAATATCCTCAAATTCTCTAGCATTCTGGGACTACCCTCAGTGAATATTTCAAGAAAATGGCTGGATGCCCCAAAGCCCATACTCTGGGAAACTCAGCCTGCCCAAATTTCTCCAAGACTGATTAGGGCTTTTCCTTTTGGCTCTAGCTACAATTCCTATTTCTACTGCCTTCGGAACCTCTGCTCTTCTTTGTCTTTCAACTCAAGTCTTCTTTCTGGAGGTATTGCCAGGGTACTCTGCTCCCACTAGCAGAATGCTAGTGCAACTGACAGGGGCCTCTTCCAAACTTGACCTGTAGATACTCATGTGTGTGCTGCTCTGTGCTCTTTCCTCCTTCCCAAGGGTTGGAGTGGTTACATATTGGAAATCACATCTTGAAGATGGTGGAGATGACCTCTGACTGGGCTCAAGAATAGTCACGTGGAGGAGAGCCATGCCCTGAACTGGGACCCCCTAGATCATTATGACAGTGAGAAAGACATTTCTATATGCCTTAAATCACTTAATTGCTATTGTCTTATCCCAACTAATTCAACCTTCATAACCCAATATTAAATTGAAGTGACTTCCTAACCAAAGGTAAAGTTATCTCCCTAAGAGGAATCCTAGCTTTCTCTTAGCCCAACCAGCATTTTAGATAATATCTTGTGTTCCCATTACCTGTTGTAGGATTTTGTAGAATGTTGGAAAAAGCATAGGCTCAGGGTCAGACAGACATGGGTTCAAGTGTGGGTTATGCACTTTTTATGGGTGTGTCATCGGACAAGTGGCTTAACCTCAGCCCCAATTTTGTTATTATAAAGATGGGATATTTTCTTAGAATTAAACACAACAATATGTATAAAATATTGTACTACAGTTTTCCTGATAAATCTGGCACATGGCACACGGCACACAACCAATAAATAATAGTTATAGTTGTTACTCATGGAGTACATGTTTTAGGTTCCCCCATGGTAAGAAAAAGAAAAATAAACATTGTGATTATGTTCCAACTGGGACAAACTGCTGATTATCAGAGATCTCACCTCTAATGTGAGAAATATGATCACACAACTTACCCTGCTTATTTTCTTGCAAACAATGGTCTCTTTTAAATTTTTTTTTACCACTTTATACTCTTTTCAAACTTATTTCTCATGATGACACATTCAGTCCTTTACTAGCCCAGGAACTTTTGTTTTCAGCCCTGATACCTTGTTCATAATAAACATTTAAAATTTTTCATTGATCTAAACTCTGTTATAATTAGATGGGAATTGAAAGATCATTTGACTTATTAGTGCCTTCAATTTTCAGCCTCCAACAGGCGAGATGAAAATTTTTATGGAGGAGGAAAATTGAAATAATTCATGACAAGATGGCACAAATGTGAAAGATGTGATCATTATATTTTAAACCAGTTAAGGCTGTAAGGCAGTTTCTTAACAGCTCTCTCCCCCTAAATATATGTTTAGAATATCTATTTTGTTATTTTATAGTAAACACAAAAGTGTATTAAAAATTTAATAACCATAGATCATCTTACCATCTATTATTAACATTTTTGTCTAATTACCTCCATTCTCTTTCTAAACTCTCTCTCTCTCTCTGATGTTTTGTTTTAGCTTCATTTCTGTTCTTTTCCAAATGTGAGTTCATACCATTTAGTTTTGCATTTTTCTTATTTCACTAAATATCGTGTAGTAAACATTTTTCCACCCAAGAAACATTTTTAGGTCTCGATTTACATTTCTACTGTTATATAACAGTAGCCATCTAAATTTGCAATAAGAGTCAGAGAAAGTTTTGAATTCCTAAATTTTCTTTTGTGGCAGCCCTTCTGCAGCTGTGAGAAATGCTGCTTTTGTCAAAATCCTCTTGGCTCCCATCACCTGACCCTCATTTATGCTACAGAGCTAGTAGTACTATTGGCAGGATGGGGAATCCATGCCATTTTGTGGTGTTTACCCTCAGGGGTATTCCTGGAAAATGGATACAGGGAGGGCTTTAGTTCATTACCACTAGCAGGCAGATCTTTAATTTCTCCTTCAAACACTCATATGTAACACAGATGACTTTTATGTCTTTTACCTAAGCTTTGAACTACCTTTTACTATTCTTTTAGATAGCAAGATTTTAAAAAATATGTCAAAATACCAAAAATCCTAGACTAGAAGGTAATACTATCAAGAAAGGGTAATAATGATGACCTCATAATCTGGTAGCATGGGTATTCTGTAGAGACCTGGGGGATGACTTAGTCCCTGGAAATATCCAAAACCACAGGTTGAAACATTATTGCAACATTGAGGGTTTTGAAACCCTCTAGGAACATTGAGGGCCTCAAGCTAAATGTGAACATGAATATCTTATGGAAGATGAGAGAGTCCTCTATCGCATTGGAGCGAAAAGATGCAGGGCGAATGTAGAAAGCAGAGTTTTTTGTTTTTTGTTTATTTTTTAGCCTACGATTTATACCTTCTCTCTCTCCCCCCCATTAAACACACCAAGAACACTGAATAAATTCATAATGCTGAATTGGCAACCAAATTTGTAGGGAAGGGTGTGGAGCAGGGAGGTGAAAACTAAGGGATTCCATAAGAAATTGCCTCTACTACCTCATCCATCTCTTAAAGCAAATAATACATGCAGCACTCAGGCTACTGAGGTCTCCAAAGAATGTATGTTTTTGTGTGGTTATAACAAATTAAAAAAATAAATTAAGTCATCAGCTCAGCAGGAAAGTGCTTAAAATCTTGTTTTGTAGTCTTTAATGCTGTTCTGAAATTAAAATAACAAAGAAGCCTTTTCCTGAAATATACATATAATAATTATGTACATGTAAACTTCTAATGTAGTTTTCCGTTTTGTTTTGTTTTGTTATTGCCTTTGCATACTGAGATGGTTTGGTTGTGTCCCCACCCAAATCTCATCTTGAATTGTAACTCCTACAATTCCCATGTGTCATGGGAGGACCCAGTGATAGGTAATTGAATCATGGGGCCAGGACTTTCTCATGTTGTTCTCACGATAGTTAATAAGTCTCATGAGATCTGATGGTTTTTAAAAGAGGAGTTTGCCTGCACAGACTCTCTTTCTCTTTGCCTGCTGCCATCCACATAAGATGTGACTTGCTCCTCCTTGTGTTCCTCCATGATCGTGAGGCCTCCCCAGCCATGTGAAAATGTAAGTCCAAAAAAACTCTTCCTTTTGTAAATTTCTCAGTCTCAGGTATGTCTTTATCAACAGCGTGAAAACAGACTAATATACATACTCAGAAAGTCCCTTCTCTGCCCCTTTTGCTGTCACTCATTGATTCCAAATAAAGAAAAGGTGTAGAATAAAGTGGAAGTGTAAACTTGGTGTTCTTTTATGCAGAAATAAAGAGGTACACATGCTATCTTTGGCTTTGTGGATTTAGATGCATAAGATGCATGCCTGTCTTCTGCACAAGGACTGCCTTGGTTACAACACATAGAGATGAGTTTAACAGAGTTAAGGGCTAAGAGTTTGTAGCATTCAGTGAAGAAAGGTGAGTTGTTACAGGGGAGAAGATGCAGCATCTGCTGATGTACAGGCTTCAACATGCCATGTGGTTCATTTAGCCTCCTAGCAATATCTCTGTGGAGTGTCTCTTCCTTACTCGTGAAGATTGAGGGCATATAGAAGCCAATTTTTAAAATAAGAAGAAAAAAATGAATGTTGAAAATTGTGTTATCTTCCCTCTGCTTAAGCATGATTAACCGCTTGATCATCTAGGCCTTTATAAACCCTGCTACTGATCCATTTTGACTGGGATAAACAGTTCTATAACGGAAGCATCAGATTTAGAAGAAGCTGTCTTCTATCCTACTCTAGAGGGGTTAAAATTCGACAGGGACAATTGGCACCTATTTTCATAGCATTATGGTATTTTGGAGCCAATAACAAACTTAAGAGTTCAAGTCCAACTCAATCATTTCTCACAGAAGGATGCGGAGGCTGTGAGAAGCATATACCCTGGTTAAAACCCTACCCCCTTACCTCCTGAAACGTTGTTTCCAAACTCCCCACCTGCTATCTGTCTGTGGAGAATACAGCATAGCAAGATACGAGTTTAAATCTTTGTAAGAGCCGTTTTAGTTAGTCCTGAAAAGAAATTTCTAGGCAGCAAAAGCCATAAAACATGCAAGAAGTTTACAAAGGATAAATATGTGCTCTCCTTCTTCTGTGTGTATGTTGGTGTGCTGGTCTGGGTCATTTTCTATTTCAGATAAAGATTAACCCATAGGGTTTGTTTGAATTTCAAAGTGCTTACATATTCATACATACTTCTGTGTGCACTTAAGTCATCATTATCTAGAATATATTATGTGATACAAGCTTCAAACAAAGCATGGACTCCTTTTCTTCTCTTACTACAGAATGGCTGTAGTATCTGAACTTTACTATCTAAAATGCCTGAATATGTTGTTTTTCTTTCAAAATTAAATAATAAACATGACCGTCAGAGATTGGGTAGCAACTAAGAGAAAGGGTCCAGGGAAGAGGAGAAATGGCTCTCTCTGCTCTGACACTGCTTTTAAAAAATATTCCTTGACACCTATTAACCTTGATGATTTTCTTCAGTAAAATGAAAGGGCTGGAGTTCATGAAGAATAACTTTAGAGATACTTGGTTCAGATGCCCCCTATGCATATCTATCTGTCCTGTTTTGATATAAGGTACTTTACCATGCTTGTCCATCTTATCATGCTGTATCTTAACCACACACAGTGATGCCCTAAGGGAATTACTGAGCAGCTGCCATGTGATTGCAGTTTCTCTTTGTCTAGATAAATGGTAAAAAGTGTTGAGTGGAACTCGGCAAACATATACCATTAAATAATACAAAGCAAATAAATAGCATAGTAAAAGTTTTGGAGCCAAAATAAACCTAGAGTTGAATCTTACTCTGTTCCTTATTAGATATTGATACCTTGTAAAAATCATTTATCCTTCCTTTTTTTATTTCCAACTTTTATTTTAAGGTCAGGGGTATATATGCAGGATGTGCAGGTTTGTTACATAGGTAAATGTGTGCCATGGTGGTTTGCTGCACAGATCACCCCATCACCTAGGTATTAAGCCCAGCATCCATTAGCTATGCTTCCTGATCCTCTCTCTCTTCCCACCCCTAACCCTCCAACAGGCCCCAGCATGTGTTGTTTTCCCCAATGTGTCCATGTTTTCTTATTATTCAGTTCCCACTTAGAAGTGAGAACACACATTATTTGGTTTTCTGTTCCCAAGTTAATTTGCTAAAGGACTTGTACTTCTTATGTCTCAGTTTCCTCAGCTGTAAAATAGGGATAATGATTAATGTGAGGATTAAATTGGATAATACATATAAAGTGACTAACATAAAATAGTTTGTTGTTGTTGTTGTTGTTGTTTTTATTTTTGAGACGGAGTTTCGCTCTTGTTGCCCAGGCTGGAGAGCAGTGGTGCAATCTTGGCTCACTGCAACCTCCGCCTCCCAGATTCAAGCGATTCTCCTGGCTCAGCCTCTGGAGTACCTGGGATTACAGGCATCTGCCACCACACCTGGCTAATTTTTTGTATTTTTAGTAGAGATGGGGGTTCAACATGTTGGCCAGGCTGGTCTCAAACTCTGGACCTCAGGTGATCCACCTGCTTCAGCCTCCTAAAGTGCTGGGATTATAGACGTGAGCCACCGTGCCTGGCCCATAAAATAATTTTGAATAAATTTGCAGACTAACTAGAAATTCTTAGTCCTGTAAATGTCTGAAATTCCATGGCTATTCAGACTTGGAGAAATGATGTAGACAAAATTATCGTCAATGACTTTTGTCCCTTTAGCATTTAAAGGAAGAGATCAGTTACATTGTCTGCAGTACAATCATCATTTCATTTCTTTTTGGCCCGCATGAGCTGCTTTCTGAGCCACATAACAGTAGAAAACTGGAATCCCATGCTGCCTGGGCCAGCAGTCTAAATGGTCACTTGGTATCCCCAGAAGCAGACAGGTGACTGCATGAAAATAGCTTGTACTCCCCAATGCACATATAAAACAAAATAAGCTAAGTTTTCGCCAAGGTTTGAATAAGGCAATATAGACAACTTCCTTATTATGTCAATATCTTTCTTTCTTCACCAGAGAATTTCTTATGTTCTAAACTCCTTATGGGAAGAGGCTGCTTCTTATTGCACAAGGGTAGCTTCAAATACAGACCCATACTCAGATAGTCCTAGACTTTCAGAGTTAAAAGTGCCCTGCTTTCCACTCAGGAAGCCCATTCCATGGCTTCTCCAATGGATTGGTTTGTTAGAAGAGTGTAAGTGCCACGTGGGTCATGTTGAGCAGCCCTAGTTGTTAGAAAGTACTTTCACATGTCGACTCAAATATTCATCTCCACATAGTTATTATCTACCTACTTATCCCTCTGAAGAAACACGTGCTGAACAACAGAGGCCAAAACCAAGTGGGCATTCTAAGAATATGTGAGAAATCCTGTCAGCAGCCCTAGATTAGGGCCCTGGTTACTGGAACAAAATTCAGGGAAACAAAACCTGTTATACTATGTTTGCCTCCTTTGTATTTAAATTGGCTTGTTCTAGCTTTAGCCATTGCAGTGGGGGGTTTTCTTCCAGCCAGTACTTGACTAGAGAAATCATTTACCTCTCACAAAGTAAATGTCTTGTATTACTAAAAAGTTATTTTGCCTGCAACAAATCCAACTAAGAACAGCTCAATAAAGAATTGATTTTCACATAGAATAGGAGATCCGGAGGGAGGCAATCCACTGCATCATCTTTAGTCTGCTGGATTTTTATGGCATCATCACTTGATGGCCATCATGTCAAGGAAAAAAAGAGTGGGGAAGGAGCATTACTTCCCCTTATCTGTCCTCTTATCAAGTTAGCAAAAGTTTTCCCAAGTGACCCCAGAGAGAGACATTATTTTGTATTTTATTGACCAAAAAATGTATTGCCTGCCAAATGCATGGGCAAGGAGGCATGACAAATTAACACTTAAATTTCCCACATTCATAATACAATTAGGTAAAGAGAAATGGATTGGAAGTGGGTGTTGAGTTAGTGAGTCAGAAGGATCTGACACACACCTCAAAGACTATCCTTGATCACATCATCTAAGTACACACTCCTTCATCCGAACTTGCAAACCACTTACAGTCTGTGTATGGACAAGCTCTTGGCTTCTTGATAATATTTGTATATGATTCTCTTGTGTTCCCAACTGATTATATATCTGGGTCATCTCTTTAGGAGCTGAAAATAGGTTTAATACTCTCTTAAAATTGTGTGAAATTACAAAATTTTCTAAGAGTTTCCAACCACATGTCATTATTTGCTTTACTGCAAGGCAAGGATTTTTACTTCCATTTTACAGAGAATTTGAGACTCAAAGAGATTATATGATTTACCTAGTTAGGCATGATTTATACCCAAGACTAGCACTTTTGCATAAGACTGTTAAGTCAGTGATTTCTCAATGACTTTATATTATAAATTATGTACACACATACACACACAGATATAAAGAAAGATCTAACAAAGCTAAATATCCTTACAACACTATGGCATAGCTATATACAGTTATATAAGATTGATCTAAAATTGAATGGTCTGCCATCCTAGTTAAAAATTGCTGAAGTCTATCCATGGATAATGTGTAGCATGATTACATAAGTTAATATCCAGGCTGAATTACTTAAAAATCATCTATCAATAATTTCTTCACAACAACAGTAAATTGGAACTTTCTTTGGCAAATAAGGACTTATAGTCAACCAGGCAATGAATAAAGATGGTATTGTAGAGCCTGGAACTTATTGGAAGATAAGAGACTGGAGAGAAAGGTTTACAAGGTATGCCCAGAATCATAGGATTAATGTTTTTCTGAATGTAAGGAGCTGAAGTAAAAGGGCAAGAATTAAGGATACTAAAACATAATATTGAAAGTATATACTTAGTAGTCAAACAAGAAACAATTAAGGTTCATATTATATTGTTCCTTTGGCAACAAAGAAAACATTAACTTCACTTTCATTAAACTATTACTTTCCATTTTCTTAACATGAAGAAGTCAAATAATCTAAGATGAAGCCATCCATAGAGCTTGAGGTAGAAAATAGAAGGAGCATGGTTTTTCGGGAAGATTTTTCCTCAGCCACCTGATTTTTTTTTTTTTTTTTTCTTTTGAGACACAGTTTCACTCTGTCGCCCAGGCTGGAGTGCAGTGGCATGATCTCAGTTCACTGCAACCTCTTCCTCTTGGGCTCAAGCAATTCTCCTGCGTCAGCCTCCCAGTTAGCTGGGATAACAGGCGTGCACCACCATACCTGGGTAATTTATGTGTTTTTAGTGGAGATGGGGTTTCATGGTGTTGGCCAGGCTGATCTCAAACTCCTAACCTCAAGTGATCCGACCACCTTGGCCTCCAAAAGTGCTGGGATTACAGGCGTGAACCACCACGCCCGGCTGCCACTTGATTTTTTTCTGCTCCCTTCTTTTCTGCTTTTAATCACTCCACATAGTCTGTCACCTGTTTTTAACAATTATGGTGTCTACCGTATTCCACATATTATGAAAGAATTGGGACTTTAAAGATCACAGCAGCTCATCATCTACTGAGGGGAATAATGAATGGACAACAAAGATTGGCAAGGGCCATAGGAAGAGTTTACTGTGGTGTGCATGGGGAATATGTAAAATAACTTCAGGAATAAGTCAAGACCTTCTAGTAGAAAATAATTTTTTAAACAGTTTTAATAAAGAACTTGACTCCAATTTTGACATTTGACTGCTGACAGCTTTGAAGTCACACCCATCTGTCATCCCCTTCAGCTCACATTTGGAGAAGCCTATAATAAATTCCAGATATCCCCTTCTTTGGTAATTGTGGGAGTTTCAAATCATGCAAGTCCTGCCCATAAGGAGAACCCTCACCCGAGTCCTGCCACCTAACCACAATAAAAACTCCAAGCTGGTCTCCCCTTTCTCGCTATTCAAGTCATTACCAGACCAATTTGGAAAGCCTGTTCTGCTATCCCCAGAAAGTCTCACTGTGTGCATTATAAACTTTTTCATACCCTCTTGGTGTGTCCGTGGCATCATCTGTCTCAATATCGAAACCTCAAGTTTGGATGGTGCTGTTTTATGTCTGCAGAATGGCCAAAACAGAAGCTTTATTGAGGTATAATTTACATACTACAAAATTTACCCATGTTAGTGTATAATTTAATAATTTTTAGTAAAATTACAGAGTTTTACAACCATCACCAAAATGAGTTTTAGAACATATTTATCACCCAAAAAGAGCCTCTGCTTGTGTTTGTAGTCAGTCCCTTCTCCTACCTTAGCCCTAGGTAACCACTAATCTGCTCTGTCTCTATAGATTTGCTTCTCCTAGACATTTCATATAAGAGGATACATACAAATGTAGTCTTTTGTGTCTACCTTTTTTCTGTTGGCATAAGGTTTTGGAGATTATTCCATGTTGTTGCATGTATCAGTCCTTCTTTCCTTTTTCATTACTGAATAGTATTCCATTGTAGGGATATACCACATTTTGTATATCCATTCAGCAGTTGTTGGAAATTTGTACTGTTTCCACTTTTTGGTTATTATGGAGAGTGTTATTCACATGAAAATATTGGTATGGGCATGTGCTTTAACTTCTCCTGGGCTGACACCTAGGAAGAGAATTGCAAAGTCACTTGGTAAATTTATATGTAACTTGTTAAAGAACCTGCTAAACTGTTTCCAAAGTGGCTGAACCATTTTACATTCCCACTAGCCATGTGTAAACACTCCATTTTCTCCACATTCTAGTTAGCCCTTGTCTCTATTTGTATTTTGGATTATGGCTATCTAGTGGGTATGAAATTATATCTCATTGTGATTTGGATGTTCATTTTCCTAATGATTAACAACACTGAGAATCTTTTCATGTGTTTATTAGCATTCATACATCTTTTTTGGTGAAATATCTATTCAAATATTTTGCTTGTTTTTTTATTTCTTTTTTATTTGTTTAGTCAATAAGTTTATTGTCTTTATCTGAAAAATTCTCACAGAAAATTGTTCAGTGTAGGTAGCTCTTGGCAGCCTGCTCCTGAGCTCTGAGGAAGCTTGTCTTCTTTTGAGCTACCTGATCTTTCTTCTGGGCAAGGGACATTTTCAGATGGTTCCACTTCTTTTTTTAAACTTCTTTCTCGCGCTTCCTCTCATAGACTGGATTCTCTTATATAGCAGCATGAGCTTTCTTGTACATCTCCTTCATGTCTGAAGTTATGCTGTTCTTTATGTATTAAGAGAAAGATTTCTTGTAAGCATCTTCATCTTTTTCTATTAGGTAACACATGTAGTCTGCAGCATTTGGATCCATAATGTGCTTTTGATGTACTTCTGCATTAAATTTCTTGCTTTCAGAATCATAACCAGGAAATCATTTAATATTGTGAGGAATCAACAAACCTCCATCCACAACTCCTTTCAGGACCCCATAAAAGTTTATCGGTAGTTCTGGCAAGGCCCGCATCCAAATAGCAGGTAAAGGCACCTGGCTGACCATCAATGGTTTTTACATTGTATTCATCTCCATTCATCTCTACTTGGACTTCTTAGATCTTGTCCATGCCAAACCTACTGAGAAGTCTGCAGGCCAGCAGGAGGCCAGTACAGTATGCTATAGCATAATTTGTCAGGCCAACCTTCACACCATGTTTTGGCAGTTCATATGCCTAAGCTGCATACATTATCATATTCCCTCCTATATGGGCATAAGCAATCTGACAAATGATATCTCTATCTGTTACACAAACTATCACCCTGTATTTAGGCATGTTGTACTTATTTTTATCTTATATCACCAAGGATTTCTGAGCATAGTAATCAGTTTTACCCTGTCATTGTCTTCTACATTTCACTTAGTATCTCTTAAAGTAGGCCTTACTCTTGACAACTTTAACAAACCCCATCCTGAGAAACAGAAACTCATATCTGTGGCTCAACACAGATCTACAGTTCCAGCAACACTGGGGGTGGAGGGGAGGTGGGGTGGGGAAGAAGGCCTTTTACCTGTTTTTTTTGTTTGTTTGTTTTTTGTTTTTTGAGATGGAGTCTCGCTTTGTTGCCCAGGCTGGAGTGCAGTTGCGCGATCTCAGCTCACTGCAAGCTCCGCCTTGTGGGTTCACGCCATTCTCCTGCCTCAGCCTCCCAAGTAGCTGGGGCTACAGGCGCCCGCCACCATGCCTGGCTAATTTTTTGTATTTTTAGTAGAGACGGGGTTTCACCATGTTAGCCAGGATGGTCTCAATCTCCTGACCTCGTGATCCACCCACCTCGGCCTCCCAAAGTGCAGGGATTACAGGCGTGAGCCACCATGCCCAGCCTACCTGTTTTTATTGAGTTGTTTGTCTTACTAAGTTGTAAATGCTCTTTATATATGTTGAATACATACATATGTTGAATATATGTTGAATACAAGTTATTTGTCAGATATCTCATTTGCAAATAATGTTTTTCTAGTACATGGCTTGTGTTCTCATTTCTTAATGATGTCTTCTGAAGTGCAAGAGTTTTAAATTTTGAAGAAATCAAATTTATCAATATTTTATTTTATGGATTGTGCTTTTTAGGTATCATATCTAAGAATGTGCTGCCTAACCCTTTATAGTATTAATATTAACTCATACATTTAAGTTTATAATCCATTTGAATTTAACTTTTTTGTAGAATGTAAGATGAGTCTAAATTCATCTTTTTGCAGGTTGTTACCTAACTGACCCTGCACCATTTATTAAAAAGACCATCATTTCTCCCATTGAATAACCCTGGTAACTTTGCTAGAAATTGATTGACCTTAAATGTAAGGGTTTATTTTTGTACTATCAATTTTGTTTCACTGACTTGTGCAGATGTTCCTCAACTTATTATGGAGTTACATAGTGATAAACCCATGATAAGTTGAAAACATCATTAAGTCAAAAATGGACATTTTGTTGACATGATGGGATACAAAAACACAAAACATAATACCAAAGAAGGCTGACAACACAGTTCACTGTAGAGTATGGGTTGTTTGCCCTTGTGATTGCACGCCTGACTGGTAGCTGTGGCCTATCACCACTGCCCATCATTGCAAGAGAGTATTATATTACATACCACTAGTCTGGGAAAAAAATCTAACTTCAAAATTCAAGATATAGTTTCTGCTGAATGCATAACATCATTACATTGTAAAGTAAAAAAAAAAATTCATAAGTCAAACCATTATAAGTTACAAACCGTCTGTGTGTCTATCCTTATGCCAGATTATTGTAGCTTCATAGTAAATTTTAAAATCAGGAAGTGGAAGTTCTTCAACTTTGGATTTTTCCAAAACTGTTTTGGCTATTCTGATTCTTTTGCATTTCCATGTAAATTTTAAGACTACTAATTTGCAATAATTCTTGCTAGGATTTTGTTAGGTACTGCATTAAACCTGTACATTAATTTGAAGAGAATTGATATCTTAACAATATTGACTTTTACAATCCATAAACATGGAATGTTTCTCCATTTATTAAAGCTTTTAATGTTTCTTTCAGATGTATTTATAGTTTTTGGTGTTTAAGTCTTGTACTGATTTTGTTAAACTTATTTCTAATTACTTTATTATTTTGATTCTATTATGATTAGAATTGTTTTTGTAATTTCATTTTCAGATTGTTAAGTGCTAGGATATGGAAATACAGCTGATTTTTGTATATTGATTCTGTATTCTGCAAACTTGCTAATTTATTAGTACTAGTAGTGTTTTGTAGATTCCTGAGAATTTTCTTCATACAGGATAATGTCATCTGCAAATAAGAAAAGTTCAGTTTGTTCATTTCCAATGTAGATGCCATTTATTTCCATTGTCTAAATGTATTGGCCAGGACTTCCATGAATATGTTTAATAGAAGTGATAACAGCAGACACCCTTGGGTTGTTTCCAGTCTTAGGGGGAAAGTATACTATTAAGTACGATGTTAGCTGTAGGTTTTCTGTAGATGTCTTTTGTCAGGCTAAGGAAGTTCACCGTGTTAGCCAGGATGGTCTGGATCTCCTGACCTTGTGATCCACCAGTCTCAGCCTCTCAAAGTGCTGGGATTACAGGTATGAGCCACCACACTGGCCTTGTTGAGAGTTTTAAATCGTAAATGAGTGAGTTTTGTCAAATGCTTTTTCTGATTTGATTGAGGCGGTTATGTATTTTTGTCCTTTATCCTATTAACATGATATATTACATTAACTGATTCTTGGATGTTAAAGCAATTACATGCTCCTGGGATACAGTGTACTTGTACTTGATTATACTATATAATCCTTTTTACTTAATTGTTGGATTTGAGTTGCTAAAATGTTGTTGAGGGTTTTTATATCAATATATATGAAATATATCAGTGTAGTTTTATTTTATTGTAATATCTTTGATTAGCTTGTATAACAGGGTAATATCGGCTTCACAGTATGAGTTAGAAACTATTCCCTTTTCTTCTATTAACTTGAATAGTTTGTGAAGTATTGGCATTAATTTTTCTTTCTTTCTTTCTTTCTTTTTTTTTTTTTTGAGACAGAGTCTGGCTCTGTTGCCCAGGCTGGAGTGCAGTGGCATGATCTTGGCTCACTGCAAGTTCCACCTCCCAGGTTCACACCATTCTCCTCCTCAGCCTCCCGAGTAGCTAGGACTACAAGTGCCTGCCACCACGTCTGGCTAATTTGTTGTATTTTGAGTAGAGATGGGGTTTCAACATGTTAGCCAGGATGGTCTCGATCTCCTGAGCTTGTCATCCGCCTGCCTCGGCCTCCCAAAGTGTGAGGATTGCAGATGAAAGTAATGCAGAGATTTCACCAAGGGAGCCTCTGGGCCTAGTTGTTTCTTCATGGGAAATTTTTTAGTTATTAATCCAATAGTTTTGATTGTTATAAGTCTATTCCATTTTCTGTATCTTCTTTAGTCATTGTTAGTAATTCATGTCTTTCTAGGAATTTGACCATTTCATCTTAGTTACCTAATTTGTTGGCACAAGTTTGTTCATAGTATTCTCTTTCTTTTAGTGTCTATAGAGATTGTGTGATGTCCGCTCTTTAATTCCTGGTTTTGGTAATTTATATCTTTTCTCTCTTTTTTTTTCCCTTAGCCAGTCAATTTTGTTGATCTTTTAAAGGACCAACTATTGTTTGCATTAATTTTTCTTTAGTGCTTTCTGTTTTTCATTTCATGTATTCTACTTCTTTATTTTTTTTCTTTTTCTTTATTTTTTTTTCTCCAGAAGTATGTGTACTTAGTTTGCTTTTCTTTTCTATTTTCTTAAGGTGGAAGATTAAGTTATTAATTTGATATGTTTCTTATATTCTACTATCAGGTTAAAGATACAAACAGCTCTCTTCCTAAGCACTGCTTTTGCTGCATCCCATGAATTTTGATAGGTTATTTTGTTTTCTTTCAGTATAAAATGTTCTAATTTTCTTTGTGATTTCTTCTTGAACTCATGAGTTAGTAAGAAATGCGTGGTTCAATTTTTTAATGTTTATGGATTTCCAAAATTTCTTTCAGTTTTTCCTTCTAATTTAATTCTGTTGTAGTTAGAGAACATACTTGGTCTGACTCCAGCCTTTTTTTTTAATTTAAGACAGAGTCTCACTCTGTTGCCGAGGCTGGAGTGCAGTGGTGTGATCTCAGCTCACTGCAAGCTCCGCCTTCCAGGTTCATGCCATTCTCCTGCCTCAGCCTCCTGAGTAGCTGGGACTATAGGGGCCTGCCACCATGCCTGGCTAGTTTTTTGTATTTTTAGTAGAGATGGGGGTTTCACCGTGTTAGCCAGGATGGTCTTGATCTCCTGACCTCGTGATCCACCCACCTCAGCCTCCCAAAGTGCTGGGATTACAGGCATGAGCCACCATGCCAGTCCCTCAGCCTTTTTAAGTTATTAAAACTTGTTTATTGCCTAGCATGTGATCTTTTCAAGAAAATGTATTATGTATGCTTTTAAATCAGTTGAAAGAAAAATATACTTTTTAGTATGTAATTACCTTATTGGTGGTCTTTATTTCTTCATGTGAATTTGAGTCACTGTCTAGTGTCATTTTCTTTCATCCTGAAGAACTTCCTTCAGTAATATTTTTCCCCTTTTGTCTTTTTTCTCTGAGACTTCCATTTCATATATGTTGATATGTTTGATGGTTTCCTATATATCTCTGCAGCTCTATTTTTCTTCATTTTTACTTTTGTCCTTCAGATTAGTTAATTTTTATTGATCTATCTTATAAGTTTTCTGACTATTTTTCCTGTTAGCTCAGATTGGTTGTTGAATACCTCCAGTGAATTTTTATTTCATTGAATGTACTTTTTAATCCCCAAATTTCCATTTTCTTCTTTTTAAAAAATACTTTTTACTGCTTCATTTATATTCTCTATTTGCTAGGTAATTGTCATCATGTTTTTCTTTAATTCTTTAAACACGATTTTCTAAATATGCTGTAAATGTAATTATGATAGTTGCTTTTTCTTCTAAGTCCAACTTGGGCCCTCACAAATGTAGTTTCTAATAAACATCTCCTTCCCTCTGTATGAGTCAAACTTTCTAGTTCTTTCATGACTTGTAATCTCTTGTTGAAAACTGGACATTTTGGATACTACATTGTTGAAATTCTAAATTCCAAATCCTCTCTCCCAGTGGTTGTATTTGTTATTATTTTTTGCTTGCTGGCTTCCTTGTTTACTTGTTTTGTGACTTGCTTGGAATAATTCTGTGGAATCTATCTCACCATATAGTATAGCCACTGATGTCTCTGCTCAGTTTGTTGTTTATTAAATCTTTGTTTTCATTTTTAAGCCTATCATTTTAGTGGTCACCTTTGGATCTATATAATATCGTCATCAGTTAATAATTAATAAGAGCTTGTGCTTAAACACTTTTTCTCAGTAAAGTTCCCACCTTTTTGTTTTTTTGTTTTCTTTTGTTTTTTGTTTTTTTTTTTTGAGACGGAGTCTCGCTCTGTCACCCAGGCTGGAGTGCAGTGGCGTGATCTTGGCTCACTGAAACCTCCGCCTCCCAGGTTCAAGCGATTCTCCTGCCTCAGCCTTGGGAGTAGCTGGGATTACAGGCACATGCCACCACACCCGGCTAATTTTTGTATTTTTAGTAGAGATAGGGTTTCACCAGGTTGGCCAGGCTGATCTCCAACTCCTGGCCTCAGGTGATCCACCCACCTCGGCCTCCCAAAGTTCTGGGATTACAGGCATGAGTCACCACGCCTGACCAGTTTCCACTTTTACCATTGGATCTGTGTATGGATTGGAGAACACATTTAAAGCTAAGACAGTATTCTCCTCCAACTTTTACTTCCTGTTGAGCCTCTTCATGCCTCCTCCAAATGTGTATAAGGTCTCACATTCAAAGAGGGGCATGCAGAGGGACAGGTTTTTCTCCAATCTTTCTGGCTTAACCAGCTACCATTATTTTGCTCATCTGTAAAACAAGAGAGTTGAATTAAATGATAATTTCTAAATTCCTTTTTGGCTGCAAATGTAAAGATCCTATGTACCACAGACACACTATTGTATTTGTTTTCTTCTTGCGATAGTGCAGAGCTTCTCTCCTAGTAATGGTGGATTAGGAAATTCTGACTGTCTGCTAAGATCAACTGAAAAACCTGGACACAGTATAAAAATATATCTTACTGATGCATTAGAAAGCTAATAAGGTAGTGAGGAATTATAGAAACCAAAACGAAGGAGAAGAATGAAAGCCAGAGGGGGAAAAAAATAAAAGCTTCCTTTGAGAGTTTCTTTTCTCCTCAGGCCATCATATATTCCAAAAATTAGTGGCTGAGAGTCTAAGAAGATCAACTGAATTTTTGACAGATTTACAGATCTGGGAAAATAGAACTTCCTGGCCCAGCAAGGAAAGTGTGGTATTGTAGTAAACTTCATGACTCTCGGTTGAAATCCCAAAGAGCTACAATAAGGTGAAAAATAACAAATAGGTTCTTGCAGGGGTTGAAACCCAGCTACAAATTATTTTAATTCATGATTAGATTAAGATCATTTAGCATTGCAAGTATTCCTGACTGCCTGCCAAAAGCAAACATAAGTTCCTGTTAAAGAAAGATACCATTCTAGGTTACAGATTATCTCTACATTTTATAAAAATGCAATGTCCTGCACTCAGCTGAAAATAACCAGGATCTGTGGCTTACACTTGTGATCCCAGCTACTCAGGAGACCGGGGTAGGAGGGCTGCTTGAGCTCAGGAGCTAGAGGCTAAAGTGAGCCATGATCATGCCACTGCACTCCAGCCTGGGTGACAAAGTGAGACCCCGTCTGTAAAATAACAACAAAACCAAAAACCAAAAAACAGGAGAACGAGGACAAATGACTGAAGGCTGAGTATCAAGAGAAATAAAACATAGAAAAATGCCTAGAGAGGATCTGGAAAATGGAATTTGTAGGCAAAGATTTAAAGATATCTATGCTTACTATGTTGAAAACTCAGATTAAGATTTTTGTGTGAAACTAAAACATATTTAAAAAGAAAAAACAACTGAATGGAAATTCAAGAACTTTAAAAACAATAGCATATTTAATTTAATGTAGATAGATGGAAGAAAGTGAGAAATATTATCCTGAAAAATATGACAAAAAAATTTCAAATTGAAATCAAAAAGAACAAAATTGGAGTGTAAGAGAAAGAAGAAAAGTAGTGAAAAGGACTGAGATACATATAGTTGCAATACTGGAAGGAGAAGAGAAAGACAATGTGGTAGAAGCAATATTGCAAGAGACAATGGTTGAGAGTTTTCCAAAACTAGTAGAAGATATAAAGCCCAATATTATAAAAGGTCTATAAACTCCAGCACTATAAATATAAAGAAAATTATATTTAAGACATCACAGCAAAGTTGCTGAAAGCCAAAATTATAGAAGAAATCCTAAAACTGGACAGAGAAAAATGATATTACCTTCATTGAAGAGAAAAATTATACTAACAGTTGTCTTCACTAAAAAAAAAAAAAAATGCAGAAGCAAGAATACAATGAAATTATAGCTTCAAAATAATGAGAGAAAACAACTACAAACTTGAAGTTCCATATTGAGTGAAAGTATCTTTCGAAAGTAAAAGTGGTAAGAAAGACATCACTAGAGTCTAGGTAAGGCAATGGAGTGGTTAGAACTTTCTGCTGAAGACGTTTAATTAAAATTATAGAAAGCACTTTTTAGGAAGATGATAAATAATCTCAGAAGATATTCAGAGCTGCAAAAAGGAAGGAAGAGCAAGAAAAGGGGTAAATATGCACCTAAATCTAAATTGATTTTGACTATGTAAGACAATAATAATTATAATATCTGCAGAATTTTAAAATATGTAGAATTAAAATACATAAGAAGAGTAATAGTGTATGAGAAGTGATGGTGATAAATGGAATGTAAATGTTCTTAGGATTTTGCATTGTCTAGCAAAAGGTAAAAGTACACATTTTTATTAGACTTTTCTAAGGCAAAGGATTTTGTCATCTCTAGGAAATAATGTTAAGGAAATTTGCTAAGTAAATTCAAGTAAGTTTAAGTAAATTCTGAATGTCTAGTAGCCTCATGCCAATTTTAAATTTTAGTATGTTCCTCTATTTGGGTATGTTACATATGAAAAAAATTTTTTAATTGTCATTTCAAGGAAAACTGCAAAGAATCATCCAAAAACGAAAATTCAACTTTATACTTATTTATCTGTTTAGAGAAAATTATCTGAAGGTGACTTTGAAGCAAAAGATAATCCCTGTTTTAAGGTTGGGAGTTTTAGAAAGGACACAGCCATTTTAATCCATTGTTGGCTGGGGAGCATAAGGTATAAATCTAATTACTGTGCTTTTACAGTAGTGCATATGAATGCACGCTTTTAATAGGCCAATTTGCTTGAAGGGCTGTGAATTATTTCCTAAGTTTGGGTATTATTACCTCTCTTCAAACAAAGCAGGTGCAGAAGAGATAACTGAAAGAAAAAGGGATAGATGACTTGGTCTTGACTGGACAGTTCTGTGACCCAGTTGGGATAGAAGGTTCTTGAAGGTAGGAATCAGTACCTATGTTCATGGGTAGTTCTTGGAAGGAGCTAATTGTTGTGTAGAGGAAAAGGACGCTGACTGGGCTGAGACACAGATAAAGAGGGTTGCCATCTTGTTTCTACTACTGACTAGCTTTGTGTCCTTGGGAAAGTCCTTTTGTAACTCTAAACATTAGTTTTCTTTTCAGTAATATGGGCAAAGTAATTTAGCTCATAGATTTAGTGTGAGAACTGGTAATGTGTATGAAAGTGTTTTGTAAACAGAAAAGTATATACAAGTGTAGGATATTTATTTTTGTTTCAAAACATATATCACACAGTTCAAATCAAGAGCATTTATCAGTAGTTACAAAGAGGTGAACAAATTTATGGTACATATGAAACAGCCAAACTACAAAACTGTATATTTGAGTTAAAACTAGTTGCCTAAACAGCTACTGGGGAAAAAAAAATCAGATTTTCATAGTCAGTAGGCCATGGGAATAATTTTGATTTTGTCGTGTATTTTTACACTGATACTAGCACAGAACTGTCAACTTCTAAATTTGTTTCTCTTTCATTAGGTGATCTGTTAGATTTGGTGTCTATCTTACTCTGTTTCTTGTAAAACGTCCAAGAAAACATCCAAAAACAGAATGTTCACATGATCAGATTTTCAATAACCTGTTAAGTAGCTTAATTCATAAC
Organism: Gorilla gorilla gorilla; assembly: GCF_029281585.2. Classification (NCBI taxonomy): domain Eukaryota; kingdom Metazoa; phylum Chordata; class Mammalia; order Primates; family Hominidae; genus Gorilla; species Gorilla gorilla. Next base: position 37,041,723 of record NC_073229.2, on the reverse strand, counting down.
TTTATGAGCAAATCATATACTATCAAAGGAGAAACAAGTATATCCATTTAGATTGTTTTATTTTTCATATTTAGACCAATTGATTTGTTATTCCTGGATGATGAACAACAATATTTTCTTATCTAATTTAAAGAAGCATTGGGGAAATTATGTCTGGGAATGTTATATTCAGATTTCTGAGAAAATATAAAAGTGTAAAATTTCGAGCTACTGAGGATGGAGTTTCCAAAAGATCTTTCATTTCAGCCTCTTAGGTTTTCTGTGTGGAATACAGATGTGAGGAAAGATAGCCTTTCCTGATGTTCTGATGTTCATATCTACTGTGATTTTATTTAGAGAATCAGATTTCGTTAGCTTGGAAAATGATGGAAGACCAGAATGAGAGGAGGGCAAGACACTTTTCAAGTGGCTATTATTACATGTTGGAAAGCCTTGTTTTATTTTTTCAAAACACTTTTTGTATCAATGCCCATATAAGTGATTTTGAAATTATTATTATAAATATATGGACCTGATGAGGTATTTTCCTTATTAATGCCACACAGAAATTTGTGTTGTTTAATATTTTATGATACCAAGCAGTATCATTAGATCATAATAATACATTGATTATTAAGTAAATGACTAAGATATATTTTGGAGAGAGATTTCAAGAGATAGATTAGATAAAACTCAGATTATAGTCTTAAAGAGTTAATAAATTGTGAAGTCCTATATCAAAAATAATAAAGAAATAACTACTGTGGCTTCTTAGAATACTCAAAAGATTAAGAAGCTTATAAGAAATTATTTTTTGATGGGTGGCAGTGGCTCATGCCTGTAATCCCAACACTTTGGGAGGTCAAGGTGGGTGGATCACTTGAGGTCAGGAGTTCGAGACCAGCCTAGCCAACACAGCAAAACTCCATCTCTACCAAAAATACAAAAATTTGCTGGGCATGGAGGTGCATGCCTATTATCCCAGCTACTTGGGAGGCTGAGGCAGGAGACTTGCTTGAACCCAGGAGGCAATTGTTGCAGTGAGCCGAGATCACACCACTGCTACACCAAGCCTGGGTGACAAAGCAAGACTCCCTCTAAAAAAAAAAAAAAAAAAAGAAAAAGAAAAAAAAAAGAAAAGAAATTATTTTCTCAGGGTGAATATTGTCTCCCTCTTTGCAGGCCTTACTCGACTCTGCTTTCCCCACCCCCCGCCCCCCACCCCCACTTTCTCCTTCTGCCTCCGCCTTCCACTTCATTTGCATCTTGCCTCCTCCAGACACATCTCCAGCTTCTACCACTCCTCCTTCAACTGCTTTTTAGGCCAAAACAACTGTATTATCAGTAAGACTAATGTGATGGTCGGTCATATCACAGAGTTCTCTGGATCTTTTACAAAGCTTTATCTTCTAGTTTACTCATCTAATTAATTTCAACTTTCCACTTGGCTTTGTGTATGTAGATCTAGCAGCAAAAACACGTAACCAAAACATTTTTTTCTTTTCGTTTCTTTTTCCCTCTCTTTCTTTCTTCTTTCTTCCTCTCCCCTTCCTTTCTTCCTCACTTCTTCTCTCCTTCCCTCCCTTCCCTCCCTTCTTTTCTTCCTTTCTCCCTCCCTCCCTTCCTTCCCTCCTTTCCTCCTTTCTGCCTGGCCAGAAATTGGGTGAAATGATACTTTAGTATTTGTTAGTTGTCATTCCCAATTCTTCACTGCATCTCTTCTGAGTTTTATGTCACCTGGGGCTTTGAGTGAATATCAGAAGTTCCTAAAGTATCTTCCAGGAGAACACAAAGTTCTAACAGCTAACAAATTCTCGTGAAGACAGACCTGTCATCTCCCGCAGAAGCAGAAGGGCTAGGCTGCGTCACTTAAATTCAGCCCAGGGTGTCAGATGGGAGTTTGAGTCAAATAGGGAGAGGGTAATAGCATTCCCCAAAACCCCCTCACACTAAAGCGATTCCGAAATTCTGAAAAATCTTTAACTTTATTGGGTACAACATGGGCAATGTAACAAAAAGTTGCATATGCCAAGGACTCTAAAATACACAGGGTTCAGACTCACAGAAATATCTTTCAAATGTAGTAAGACGAAATAGAATCTAATATTAGTCAAAAATTAATTCATAGCTATCAAAAGTACGTCTTCTGTAAAAAAGTGCCTGCTGAGGTATTTTGGAGAAAAATAGAGCTGGCTAAGCCTTTGAATCATGTAATCAATTTGGTTGGTTGCCAAAAAAAAAAGGAAATTTAAAACTTTTGTTTTATGGTTTTATGTTTTTTTTTTTTTTTGAGAAAAAGTGAGGACCTGACTCAGTCTTACCTAAATTTTCAAGAAAATTGAAGTAGTTAGATTAGTGCAAAAGTAATTGTGGTTTTTGCAACTACTTTTGATGGTGAAAAATGCAATTACATTTGCACCAATCTAATAATATCAGTTATTTTTGGATAGCAAATACAGAATGACCACCACTACCACCACCACCCTTCAAGCAGCCTAGGGGATCTATTTTCTTTGACCCACAGCCTTACATAGGCTGGCCCACATCCTGCCGATGCAGTCCTTACAGGCAAAGGAGCTGGGTTTGAGAGCTGAGCAGGCCTGACTCCCATGTGTGCATGTGTGATCCTATGCAAATAATTCTGCTTGGTGAGTCTCAGTTTGAACATTTTGAAGAGAAAGAGAAGACAGAAAGAGAAAAAAGGAGCAAGAGAGGAAAAGAGAAAGAGAGGAAAATCATGATGCCTATGGCACAAAGCGTTGAGGAATGTGAAAAAGAAAATGTATGAAATGTGCCTGTTTACACCTAAGTGCTCAATAATTTTATTTTATTTTATATTATATTTTATTTTATTTTATTTAGATGGAGTCTTGCTCTGTCACCCAGACTGGAGTGCAGTGGCATGGTCTTGGCTCACTGCAACCTCCACCTCGTGGGTTCAAGCAATTCTCCCTGCCTCAGCCTCCCGAGTAGCTGGGATTACAGGCATGAGCCATGATGCCTGGCTAATTTTTGTATTTTTCAGTAGAGACAGGGTTTCACCATGTTGGCCCGGCTGGTCTTGAACTCCTGACCTCAGGTGATCCGCCCACCTCAGCCTCCCAAAGCGCTGGGATTACAGGCGTGAGCCACCGCGGTCGGCCTCAATAAATTTTAGTTGTTATATTACTAGTAGTAAAGGTTAAACAAAATATATAAAACAATTCATTTTATTTTATATATTTTGGTAAAGTTTCTTTGGATAAAAAATATTGGGGGAGAATCCACTGATAAGAAAGCCAGAACATTTTAATATCGGGGGAGGATTTCTAACAAAAGGTGATAGTTACTGAAATTGATGCTCTAGGAGAAGAGAGTAGGACTGAGGCTGGAGAAAGCCCTTCAGGCAAAATGGACTCATTAGTAATGGGGCACGTGCTTCAGAACTCTATTCCAATAACTACTCTGTGATTTACGTACTTTGGCATTGGTGAATATGTTATATTTTTTGCACAGCTTATTGGTGGAAAAATAATTCTTTCCTATGCTATTTCATTTTTAGGTGATCTGTATCCAACTTTCTTAGCCTATTGCACATCCAACAGCTTTTCGTAACAAGACTAAAACAAAGCTAATTTTAGCTGGATGAGGATCATAGCCATTCATGGTTTGACACTAGTTAGCCTGAGAAAAGAGATTGAAAATGACTTCAAGAAGATTGAATATGTTTCAAAACATTTTTATTTCCACATGAGGAGCAAATCTACTATGTATGTGATAGTCTGCAAAGAGAAAAGAATGTCTTTCCAAATCTCTAAGTTAAGGATTTTACTTAATGATATCATTTGATATGTAGCTGAAGTTGTTAAAGTTTATCTGATATTTATGGTAACCCCATGGTACGTACAGTATAGAAGAAAGAAAATGGGCTTTGGAATTGGATCTGAATTGCAAATCCAACTCCTTAACCTCTTAACTACCCACCTACCCAACTCTACCTTTTTCCTTTATCTGTAAAATCAGAATAATAATACCTTTTATATAAGATTGTAGCAGTGATTAAATGTTTAAAAGCACATAAAATGCTTAGAACAGCAACTATGGCATAATGCTCATACAGTCATGGCATAAATAGTAATTCTATTTTGCTTTCTAGTAATCAAATTTTTTATTGGATTGTCATTAACTCACTTCTTTTTAATACTTTCAGTTAAATAGCTATGTATCCTAATAGAATCTTGTTAAAATGATAAACTGTGAAAACATGTCATCTTAGTATCCAAGGTGAATGAATCTAATACTGTATTTTGTTCTTAGTGAAAACTATTACATCAAAGTTCCAATTTTTGTTCTCTAGCTCACAAAAGAAGAAACTCAAACACGTGAAAGTTTCCCTAGCTTCTTCTTCTTGGTTTCCTACATAGTGAGATAGGCAGAACCAAAATAAATGTTTACCATGTTTCATTGTCTTTTTCACCCTATCAGAGGTTTACAATTGTGCGTCAGAGGTCAAATTAAGTCCAAGGATGTGGCTGTCAGTGACTCAGTCAAGGAGGGGGCATGTAAGCCAACTCCAAGCCCAAGTTGAAGTTAGAAAAACATACGTTTGGAGAGGCCTCGCTTTCCATTTTGCTACCACTTTTCTTATTTCTGGCCTTCTTTTTTGGTCCTCTTTTTACACTTTTGTGTTACAGGAACAGAAACTTTTGTGGTACAGGAACAGAAAACCACGTACTGCATATTCTCACTTATAAATGGGAGCTAACCACTGAGTACACAAAGAAGGGAGCAGACGCTGGGGCCTACTTGAGGGTGGAGGGAGGGAGAAGAGTGAGGATCAAAAAACTACCTGTCAAGGGCCGGGCACGGTGGCTCACGCCTGTAATCCCAGCACTTTGGGAGGCCGAGGCGGGCAGATCACGAGGTCAGGAGATCGAGACCATCCTGGCTAACACGGTGAAACCCGTCTCTACTAAAAATACAAAAAATTAGCCGGGTGCCATGGCGGGCGCCTGTAGTCCCAGCTACTCAGGAGGCTGAGGCAGGAGAATGGCGTGAACCCGGGAGGCAGAGCTTGCAGTGAGCCGAGATCGCGCCACTGCACTCCAGCCTGGGCGACAGAGCAAGACTCCAACTCAAAAAAGAAAAAAAACTACCTATCAAGTACAATGCTTATTACCATCTGGGTGAAGAAGTAATCTGTATGCGAAACCCCCATGATACGCAATTTACTTATGTAACACACTTGCAAGTTTACCCCTGAACCTAAAATAAAAGTTTCTAAATAAATAAATAAATAAATAAATAAATAAATAAATAAATAAATGAAGGGCAAACAACACCAACAACAAGAAAGACATCTTTCGTGGTAAATCATTTCTTGCCCCAGCCTTGTCATCACAGTCGGAAGTGGAGTAGAAAACTGGCCTGAAAAATAACGAGGCAGGTTCTTGTTCTAGGTTGCTTATTAACTACGTAGGTGATCTTACAAAGCAAACCACTTTTTTGGGTTTCTTAAGTTAGAGAGGCAAATGAGATTTATCAATTTGTGTAAATTTTATTACATTTTGACATGATATGATACATTACCCTGATAAGGGTTTATGTTGTTTTCTTTGTTATATTTGCATTTCAATCTAAACTTGTAAAGCCTGTCTAGCTAACTGGTTCTAGTGGGGGAAGTGATATAATAATCTCCTATTCCTGGATCTCGACTCCCTGTCTTATAAAAGGTCAGAGTAGTATTAGTTCCCTAGACTGTAGGCAACCTATCAGTGCATCAAAATTATTGAAGGGGATTTGTAAATCTGTAGCTGCTCTACCATTGGAAACTCAGAGTGGCTCAGGCAGGAGGTTGGTGAAAGATCTGTGTTTTTGGCCGAGCACGATAGCTCATGCCTGTAATCCCAGCACTTTGGGAGGCCAAGGCGGGTGGATCACCTGAGGTCAAGGGTTCGAGACCAGCCTGGACAACATGGTACCGCATATTCTCGCTCATAGGTGGGAACTGAACAATGAGAACACATGGACACAGGAAGGGGAACATCACACTCTGGGGACTGTTGTGGGGTGGGGGGAGGGGGGAGGGATAGCATTGGGAGATATACCTAATGCTAGATGACGAGTTAGTGGGTGCAGCGCACCAGCATGGCACATGTATACATATGTAACTAACCTGCACATTGTGCACATGTACCCTAAAACTTAAAGTATAATAATAATAAATTTAAAAAAAAACAGACAACATGGTGAAACCCCGTCTCTACTGAAAATACAAAAATTAGCTGGGCGTGGTGGTTCACATTTGTAATGCCAGTTACTTGGGAGGCTGAGGCAGGAGAATCGCTTGAACCTGGGAGGTGGAGGTTGCAGTGAGCTGAGATTGTGGAGATTGTGCCACTGCCTTCCATCCTGGGTGACACAGTGAGACTCAGTCTCAAAAAAAAAAAAAAAAAAAGTTGTATTTTTAAAAAGAATCACAGATAATTTTGATGCTTACTCAGAGTTGTGAGTCTTAGTGGCTGTGTTAAGCTGGTTGAATTGCCTCCTTCCTCCACATCTACAGAAAACACTGTGTCTTACTGGGTCTTTTAGAAAGCAGATCCTAAGACGAGGAATCAATGTTAACATTTTACTGGGGATGCAAGATCATGGCAATGAAGGTGAGAGTGAAAGATACAGGAAGCAAAGTAAGAATGGAATGCAATGTCTTATCACCTTGGCTACTACTTTATAATAAGCCATAGCAGGTCACTCAATAGAGTTGTTAATTCTGTACATGAGGATTTTGCAGAAAGTTTATATGGAGAACCTCTCTCCAGAGTAACCCACAGACAGAGAAAGAATGGGAAATATATTTGCCTAGCTATCTCCCATCTCTCACTTCTAACTGGCCTAGTTTCACTCCATGAGGAGTTAACTCCCTATCCTCTGGGCTCTGTCATCTGGTTCATTCACCATTTCTCCAGAAACAGATCCTGTATCTCACAGTGTGGTGTTTTACTAAAATACAGTAATAGAAGGGTGACCTGACATGGGTCTTTCTCATTGATAAAATGAGAAAGAGAAAGAGAGAAAGAGAGATAAGTTGAGAGCCTCCGAAAAGATTAACAATATTTGTGTCTCAATATACATAGTTATAATCCACTCTTTGGGGAAAGTTATCGGCCCCTCACCTAGGATATGTCATAAAAGCAATTGTCCTAATGAAATGCAAAAGCTGGTTCATTTACAGCACATGCATTAGAATCCATGAGAGAGATTTCTGGGAAGCCCAACTCCAAAGAAAATGGTAATTTCTTGGAAATTTTAATATGTGCATTTGGTATTGGGTATTATTAAGAGAGTGTGAATGGGAATTCAACCGAAAATGATTTCAAGGTCTAAAGTGTCTGCCACAGAAACAAAAATTTCAGGGAAACATTATATTCAAACAGAGCTGCTGGAGTTCATTTAGCTTGTTCACATACAGCTTGAAAGCTGTGTTTGAAATTTGTGCACACATGTAAATTGACAATTAGCCCTTGGCCACGGGTACATCTTAGGCACTAGAAAATCAACTTGTAAACTTCATATCTCATTCCACTCTTTTAACTGGAAGTGAACTATTTGGCCCTCTCTATTTCACTTTACAGGAAGTATATTTATTCCACTTGGGCATAATTTTAGCCCCTGTGCTCGCTCTTTCTTTCTTTCTTTTTTTTTTTGAGATGGAGTCTCATTCTGTCGCCCAGGCTGGAGTGCAGTGGCGTAACCTCGGCTCACTGCAACCTCCATCTCCCCAGGTTCCAGCATTTCTCCTGCCTCAGCTTCCCAAGTAGCTGGGATTGCAGGAGCGTGCCACCATGCCCAGGTAATTTTTGTATTTTTAGTAGAGAGTGGGTTTCACCATGTTGTCCAGGCTGGTCTCAAACTCCTGACCTCAAGTGATCCACCCACCTCAACTTCTCAAAGTGCTGGGATTACAGGCATGAGCCACCGCGCCTGGCCTCCTGTGCTCTTATGTTGAAGTCCAGTCATCACAGAGGTAAGTCAGACCTTTGTCCAATGACTCATGAATACTTTATACTCTTTTCCACACCCTACCTCCCACCCCACCCCCATTTTAAAAAGAATAGGTAGGTAGGAAGTGACACTGATAAAAATTTCTGTCTTGCTAGCCCAGGATGATACAAGCTTATGAATGATAGACATTTATAAGCTCTGTATATATCTTCTGACAAATTATGTGTTTTCTTTATCTTGAACCATGTAGTTCATTGCTAGCCTCTCTCAAAATGCACAGGGAGAAGAATGATAGTTAAATCTTTGTGACCATTTGAAATCTAATTTAAGTATGTATCCAAAAAATTGAGTTATAGTGTCACTTAGATTGGGTGCAATCATGTCAAAGATAGTTTATGAATTACAAAGGAATGGGTCATAAAAGAAGAGACTTTCCCCATCCCCCTTGGAGATCTGTTTATTTGGCAATTAACAATGGACTAGAGTATCTTTCTAAAATCGTGTCCCGTGACTTCAGAATTTAATCTAATATTGAATTCATTTTATATATTTTTAACAGCCTGTACTCCATTTAGCTGTCAGAATGAACCTTTTAGAAGGATGAATCACATCTTGATGCTTATGACATCTCAGTACTCTAGTGGTTTCCCATCACATTTTGAATAGAGTCTAAAGTCGGGGGCCTACAGGACCCTATATGATCTGGCCCTTGGCTAGCTTACTAATATGAACATCCAGGACTCTCTTACCCACTCTGCTTCAGCCACACTGAGCTTCCAGAGTGAGACTTAGCAGACTTAAACTAGTGGTTACCAAAAGTAGACAGATTTGAGACATATTTTGGATGCAGAACAGACAGGTCTTACTGACAGATTAAATTGGAAAGTTGAAGAAAAAGAGAAATAAAGAAAACAGAAAACCAAATACCACATGTTCTCACTTATAAGTGGGAACTAAATGATGAGGACTCATGAACACAAAGAAGGGAACAGCAGACACTGGGTTCCACTTGAGGATGGGGGTAGGAGCAAGGAGAGGAGCAGAAAAGATAACTATTGGGTACATGGCTTAATGTCTGGTTGATGAAATACTCTGTACGACAAACCCCCGTGACACAAGTTTACCTGTGTAACAAACCTTCATACGTACCCCTGAACCTGAAATAAAACTTTAAAAAAGGAAAGAATTATTTTGGGTTATAATAGCGACAATAAATATTAGCTCTTTCTATGAGTATTATCCCACATTAATAAGAACTAGATAAATGATCACGCTGAATATGTGGCAGTGATAAATCCTGCTTTAGTTCGTGTGTTAGGTGCTATATTAGGGTCAGAATTTAGTGTTTTCTTCACCTGTGAGTCAGCAGTTCTCCCAGTTTTATGGATGGCAGAACCGTTTATCTTTGGAAGAGCTGCCACTATTCAAGTTCATGATTTACTTTAGCACTTCTAATATTTCTCGAAGTTGGTTCCCAAGCCACAGCCAATGGAATATTCATTTTAAAATGCAAGCCCAATTCCTCTCTGGAGATAGGACCTAGGAATCTTCATTTTAACTTGTACCCCATGATCCTTATAGATTCTGAGCTTGAAAATCACTGCTTTAACAGATTTCTTGGGAACTTATATACTTTGTTGGGTTTATTAGAAGTTGAACTTGAGTTGTCTTCACTCTACCTTCACAGAGAAACTGACCGTCTCTCAGACCAAGAAAACATTTAACTGAAAGGCCTGGAGATGATGAATGAGATTGAGTTCCCTTCTCTAGGAAATGGGTTATTTTTTGGACGATGCAGGAAGGGTGTACTTTGGCACCCCTTGTCTTGATGTATTGGGAGAAGATGATTCAGATTCATACAGCTGGTACGCTGGTACATTCCTACACTGCTGCTTCAGGGAGATAAACTAGGTTCCCAGAAATTGTGTGGCAGGCCGCGCTCCATCTCTCCTCTAGAACATGCATACTGTCTTAACAATTTATATTTGTTCTTTTTTTTTTTTTTGACATGCTTTCACAGGGACATAGTGGAATGCCAAGTCCTGATAAAGCCAAGATAAAACAAAAAAGAAAGCAGTTCCATCACCTCTATCCTTCTTTCTTTTCCAGACTTCCTAAAGGTTAGGAAATTCTTGAGGATTTCTTTTTTCATCATATTCAAAACATATATATATATTCTGGTCTCCAATTTTAAATACAAGACAAATCCTTTACAGTCCCAGAAAGGAGGGCATTGACCAGCCCCAGCTCAGTTCCCACCTGGGGAATTCCATACATATACAAATTTAAATTCAATTTACCACATTCACATGAAAAGGGACTGGTTTTCTAAGCCCGATGATGGGAGTGACATTGAATACAAGATTGTGTAGCACTTTAAAGAACTTTCCTTTTATTAGCAGCTCCATAATCACATTAACTTAGTCTGAGAATTCGAACTAATTCTTTCCCTAGAGGCCCAAGCAGTAATAATTGTAGAAATCTGTGAAAAAGGATAAATACAATTCAATAATTATATTGATAAATAAAATGAAAATCAACTAATTGTGTCATTCACTCAGATGCTCGCCTCGGCTGTTGCTGGCTTTCTGCTTCACTGCCTGCTAAACTTTTACTGTCACACTTCAATAAATTTAATTGTGCAGAATAAATGAGCTAATTTTTGAAGTCACAGGCTCTGTTTGCAAGATAAGGGTGGTGATTTATTGACCTCTTCTAGCTCTGTAAGAGCATCACACTCCTTCTCCACTGACAACTTGGCATCGGCCGTTTTCCTTTCTGCCGGTTCCCCACACAGCTCTTGCTAGTTCTGTCCTAACCTTCCCTCTCTCCTCTCATCTTCTTTCAAGAAATCACTGGCTGCATATCTTAAACAGTCCTGCAGGCCCTGCTTCCCGTTGGTTTCAGAAGAACATTCTGGTCTCTGTAGTAGTTCTTCATAGGGTGATGAATTATTTTTCCATTTCTGCAGCTATCTGAACCTATCCTTCAGAACTAAAGCCTCAGGTTGTGAACTTCTACCTTTCGACATCCCATGGCAAAATCCAGCTCATCTGTAGGTGTGATACAGATAATGGAGACAATGGCTTTTGCTCTTGGACTTAAAACAGTTTCTTGCAACAGGCACACTGATGTTACACCAGATCAAAACTCCTGATTAAACACAATGTTTCAAAGCGAGGTCACTTCCTGCATGTTGGGTTGAGATATGACAACTTAAAATATAACCATTCAAAATGCCAAGAATTATTTGAATAAGCAAAATAGAATTTGCTTGTAATGTAGAGAATATGCCTTGGACCAAATGCCTTAGTGTCTGAAATAGCTTTTATGTACAATATCTCCTGAATGATGTACAGTGTATATTAATGACTGACTGTTTCCCATGTAAGCCTCATATTTTTAATACACGCCAAAGAACTTGTATTCATTATACCTTCTCACAGTGTCCGGCTTCTTTGGCAATACCTGGAATTAGTAGGTGTTCAACAAATAATTGATGAATTAACACATTAATTAATGAATACATTGCATTGATATAAAAGTTATATTACATGAATACTTGCATGTATATTTCAGCTTATTATGGGACAATTTGGAAGACATGCAATTTTATGTCAATTTTATGCCAAATGGTAGCATAGTGATCTCTAAGCAGTGGGACCAAATTAGGGTTTAGAAGAAGCCTCTAAAGGGAGAGGAGAAAAATAACTATCTTTTAATAGAGAAGGCCTTGTAAAGCATCATCAGGCAACTAAATGTTATTCCAATTTGTACACAAGGAAAATATGTTTCACAGCATAGCATAGCCATCTATCTACCAAGGGAGTTCCACAGACAGATCTCTCAGATCTCTCAGAGGGGTCTGTCAACCATCAGCTCACTGTGGGCTCAGTTGTCTGCCTCACCTGGCATGAAGAAAAGCAGTGGAACTATATACTAAGACTTGAGGTTCTTAGTACAATGGCTTCAGTCCTCTGATTATGGAAGCTCAGAGTCACAAATTTACAGCTGGGTAAAAGGTCTAGCAAAATATGAGTGTGTGTGTGTGTGTGTATGTGTGTAAATTAGCTAGATCTCTTGAATATAAAGAAGACAAACACTTTACTTTTCAATTTATCTTTTTCTTTTTTTACTTTCCTTTAACTGCCTTCCTCCTGTTATTTTCCAACCTTGTGCTCCACTGTCTTTTCTCCTTCAAATGGGTGAGATCTCTTTGAAGTCTGAGAATGTGGCTTGAGGAAGGGAAGAGCTGGCTGCAGTGCTGCTCCTAATGAAGACTTACGTGATAGCATTGCCTTGAAGCTCAGCACTACCTGCCCAGGTAGTTAGACCCAGTCTCCAGGTGTTTGCTTGCAAGAAGTCATAGTGTCATTGCAAATCAGGATAGATTCCCCGACAGGCAGAGAAGAACTTTCCACACTGGTGCTCTTGCTGTCATTGTTACCATCTTTGTTGCAAAAACAATCATTCCTTGATAATACCATGTTTAAAAGAGCCATTGAGTAAGTATAAGATTTTAATTACCTGATGTATCAGCAAAGGACAGAGGTGGGCTCTCATAGTATTGACTATGCCCTATTTTCCTCATGGGAAAATACCCCCTTAAGCTATTAATACAACTGGAAGAACTGCTAGGTCTTTTCTACACAGCTTTCCTCATTCTTGCCAAAGTGTTTATTGAATCCTTAACTAAAACCACTTGTGCTCTTGAACTCTCTTCTTGGAAAAAAGAAAGAAAGAAAAAATACTGAACGATTATTGTTTCTTTCTCAGAGGTACACAAAGAAGGATTACCACAGGAAATCCAGAGAGGCTTTAGAAGACGAGCTTGCGTTGAGATAGAAGCCGGAAGCCCACTTAGCCAACTGCCTCCATGGGACCTGGCATGAGGCAGGCTTATGACAGTAAATGCTACACTGCCCCCAGTGAAAAAGAGAATTTGGCATTCATTCTTCTGAACCCGCCATCCCTCAGCCCTGGCGCCTGGGAATTCTGCGAATCGTTGCCTGTGGCAGTGACACTGATTTGTATCTGGGTATGAACTTAAATGAAAACATGAATTGAACTCATTACTTGAGGAAGGAAACACTGCCAAATTTAACAGGATGAAATTCCAGCAGGGTGTAAGGTTTTATGGGGCTACAGTGGAATATCTCATAGAAAGGTTTCCAGTTCATAAAACACTTTCAAAACATGCTCGGCCCTTTTAAGTTGAAGGGACATTATCATTTCTATCTATGGCATTTCTCTGCAAATTGAACTCAAATATCCTTTGGGCTGACTACACAGAGAACAGAAGAAAGAAGTGGAAGAAACTTGGACTGAAGATTGCCTCCCTGAAAAGGTTTTCTTCAGGCAGAATTAGGTGAGAACAAATGACATCAGAAAATAGCTTGTCAGTATACTGCTGCCAGCTCCATATGGTTCAGCTTGTTTTCACAGGTATTTAATTAATTCCACAAACATATATTGAGTATCAGATGTGGGATCCTGTTCAACACATTTGGGGTACAGTAGTCAATTAATCTACTCTCGTGGCACATACATGCTGGAAGGAGAGAAAAACAATAAATAAATGAACAAAAGATGCAGTATCAGGTAGTGATCATTGCTATCAAGAAAAATAAAGCAAGAGAAAATGGGATAGAAGGTGTCAGGGGTGCGGGGTGACATTTTACATAGTGTGTTTGGCAAAGGCCATTCTGAGGTGGTGACATTTGAACAGAAGCTTGAATGAAGTGACCTACATGTTGAATCCAGAAAGCTAATTTTATATATATATTTTTGGAAGGGGGCAGGAGATAATAAGCTAGTAAAAGGGTTGGGAAATTATTTTGATTCAAGGATGCCCAGTTTAAAAAACTGTAAGAGACAGCGCCTCTTTTTCTCCCAGTATAGCGCTTTCAGTGGCCATTTGAATAGAGCTCTGCATGTTTCCTTGGGATTTTCTGGTGTTCATGGCATAACAACCAGCCAGCAGTCTTCTGGCTGGACCACGTTTTACTTGCTAGCAAGGAGCAGAAGCTGTGGAAATTGGCATGTAGAGATGTAAAAGGATTTTATACTTTTCAGCCTGGGCAGAAAATTATAGAGAAAAGTAGGTGGGAGTCAGAAAAACATGAAATGAGAAAGAAAAGCATAACCTGAGTGAGTTCTCTCTCTTTTTTTTTTGTTTTCTATGTTTATCTTTCCACAGCTTTTTCACTGGCTCTGTTAAAAAGCAAATATCACTGCAAACTTCATTTCATTTTCTCTCAACAGATGCAATAAAGCTTGTTAAAATGTTTTTCCCTTCTGTCAGGTGCAAACTCCATGTTAGCAGGTTTGAAAACTTTCACATGTTCAGATAGCAATGGAGGTTTTAACTTGGCCAACATCAACAAACAAACCATGAGTCCCTCACGTGTGCAATGCTTGCATAGAATGAAATTGAGTATGAGCATGTTTGCCAACCCTACTACAAATGGTTTATTTAGAATAGTAGAATGTGAAAAATACAGATTTATTTTTAATAGCTAGTACCATGATGATTATTGATTTTTTCTTCCAGATTATTAAATAGCAAAATTATGCTACATGTTTAAAAGATGTCTGTATCCTGAGAGTACTTATTGTAAGCTTAAGCCCAGTCTTATTTCTAAAAAGATAATTTGCAGGAGGTATAATTTTCATTTGTATTCATGTATATTAATATATTTTTTGGTGTTACACTATTGCATGAGGATAGCTGTAAGGTCAGGATATTTAGGAAACCTCTGAATTGAACATTGAGCTTGTGGATCTAATATTTAAGTAACTGGTTTCTGTCTACGTACTCTTTTCTCTTCCATGGTAAGCCCTGCAGGCAAGCTCACTTCTCTATGTTCTCAGTTGTAAATGAGGAAAGTAGGAGGAGGTATGGAGCTGGAGGGTAAATGGCAGAATAGAAGACAGAGTGCCATTCTGGGTAAGAGCACCACCTTTTGTGTTTGACAGGCTTGGTTTTAGTCCTGATTTTTCCAGGTCCAAGTATAATCTGGAGCATTTCTCAAATTCACTAAACCTCAGTTTCACCTTCTGTAAAACGAAGCTATTTCATTGAGTTATTTTGGGTTACATATGTAAAATTTACAGCCAAATAGTTAACACTCAAGTCTGTCAAACAATTCCAAATATTTTATAATAAATATATAAAAAAACTTTCACAATTCATGGAATTTACTTCTTGAATAGTTGCCATGGTCTATGGTTATAATGAAATGTACTCTTGGCAGTCCTGGATAGAGAAGCTCTTGAACCACAACCACAACCATTACCTTGGAGATGTCGAAACTGCCATTTTCCCCGAGACCATCATTAGTGCTTTCCACGAACCTGGATGATAACCTCACGTTCACCTTTCAAAGCCAAGAATAACAAGAGAATTGAATGTAATGATAATGTTTCTTCTTAAAATTATGCCAAATCCAACTTAGTTGATGTGAGTTCTGCTTTTTAAATTAAAGAAAGTACAAAGTCTATTTTGTGGGTTGGCTAAAAGGGCACTGGTTAAAGAAAACAATGGTTATTTGTTTCTGATGTACAAATGATCCACACAGACACATCTCTAGATGAAACCCCAAATTCTTTACTGTTTGGGTTCTACAAAGAGTGACAGTAGTCATTTGGTGAAGCAGCAGGGGGCAGAGGACTCTTGGTGGTAAGTTAACTTGATCCTACTTTGAAAACTCTGATTAATTGTGCATAGCTGTGCACATACACACACCACATAAACAAAATTCCTGGAATCTGACTGAACCTTATTAAAGATTCATGTCCCTGTAAGTGTAGAGTATAAATCCTATTTAATGAAAAGAATCCTTGTGCCACTGGTAGTAATGTTGGCTAGTGTTGAGAAGATAAAAAGAAGAGAGGTACAAATAAATATAATGATCAGCTTTTTTTGAGAAATTATAATCTATTAAACTCTAATAATAACTCATTATTTTTTCTTAATGAATGCATGCAGAGGAATTCTATTTCTAAGTAAAGAGTTATAATTGTATCAAACCAGCACAATGATTTATGGAGTGTTTACTATGTGGCACAGACTCTGATAGGCACTTTAACCTACACTATTTAATTTAATCCTCACAATGACCCAGAACATAGTATTATTCTCCCTGTTTTCTAGATAGAAAAAATTTAAAAGCGCCCAAATGCACAAGTAGCTCAAACAAGGCCATGTAATAGGTAAGACAGAAAATCTGCATTTGAACCCAGGTCTCATGATTCCAAGTTCCATGTTCTACATCAGCATTGTTAGATATGATTTAACAATAATGTATAGGCTTTTTTTTCATTTCTCCTTTAACAACACAGTGACTGTCAAAGAGCTCATAAGAGATTGGTCAGTGAAACTCTTAAGCTTCATTTGGTCCATCTGTAAGAACTTAGCTCAGTAAATTTTTGTCAAGTACATATTAGGGCAGTAATCACTTGAATTATTTCTTGAGCATTTATGAGTAATTGTCCAATGCCATAATCTCCAAAGCTTGTTATCTATTAAACCTAGGTGGAGGATAAGAGCTTAAAATTAGCATCTGAGCAGAGTCTCTACACCCACCAGGTCCAAAATTTTCTACCAGTTGCCTATTAATTCTAAGGACAGGACTGGTTACATAATGTTTAAGGCTTTGTGAATACGATGTGGAACCCCTTGTTTGAAAGTATCAAGAATTTTAAGGCAGCAACAGCAGAGCCTTAAACCAAGCCTGGGGGTCTTTCTGAGCCGGGCCCAGAAACCACTTCCATGTAAAGAGATAGGTGTTTTACCTTAGGACACTCAAATTGCATCCCGAAGAAGTAGAGCCTGATGAAGTTCATTGGTTCAGCAGCATCCGTGAAAAAACTAGAAGGAAGTGTAGACAGTAGCTTAGGAGGAAGTAGAAACCAGCCTGAAGTTTGGAAATCAGATTTTATCTCTTAGGGATGGAAGACGAAAGCAAGGACTCCGTCTTCTGTATACAGCCTTCAAGAGCCATACAGTAGTATGTCTACAAACCTTGCGGAACAGATTATTTTCTTTGGTTAATTTTCATTCCTTTACCTCTTCTTCTGTCCCTAGAGATATGGCATCTTCCCTGCATTGATCCCTAATAATAGTGTCTAAAACGTAATTTGAGGGATTTTTATGGGAATAAGGCTTGTGTCATATTTTTAATGGAATATCCTGTAGGTCTAGGAGGGCAAAGGCCATGCTTGTCTTATTCATTGTCCCATCCCATCCTCAGCACCAAGTACATGCCTACCACATAACAGGTGCTCAATAAATATTTGATGAATAATTGAAACCTTAGATAATTGAAAGAAAGTTGAGGGGAAGAAGTAAGAATGACCGAAAAATTATGCCAGTGAATAAAATGGTAGAAGAATTGTTTCTATTTATAAAACTGTGTAGAAGACCAAGTCAACAATGTCAGTTTTTTTAAATTGTAAATCTAATGACAGCAATGCTATCTCTACATCCACATAGCCTACTTATTTGCTTTTTGTTTTTGTTTTTATTTTACCACAAGGAACTGCTTTTGCAATAAGCAAAGTCAATGAAGAAAGTAAGAGGATTGCAAAGGTTTCCCCACTGATTCTGCCAACAGAAATGTTTTTATTGTGCTGCTTTGGGTGAGTAGGATGAGTTAGGCTCAAAAGTAAAATCAGATGAATGAAAGTTTGTGTGCATGTGCATGTGTTTATTCACACACATGCATATGCACACACACACACAGTGGCCCTCATTAGTAAATTATTTGAAAAACAAATGAAGCAGAGTTAAAATTTGGAAGATGAAGTAGATAATATGCCCTTTGTGCTACAGAACGTACCATGGTATATCAGAAAAGCAAATAGGCAAGTCCAGAAAAACTTGGAGACCTCAGGAAGCCACCAACATACACAGAGGACTGAAGTTGCATTTTTTCTTCTCTTCCCCAAACGTTCAGTCCAATAGCAACTAATCCTAGGGAACTAAAAATATACGAAGTGTACAGTAACTCCCTTCTTTGGCTCTTTCTATAATGTATACAAATCTGACTGATAAAAGGCCCAATTCACTCAGCAGAGAGCTGGCTTCTGTCTGATGGAATTTCACTGTGGAGTTTTCACAGTGAGAGCAGTTGGAGCCTTTGTATCTCCCATCCTTCTCTGTGGGAGACACAGCCTCATGGATCTGAGCGATAGCAATGAGCAGTCTGGGACAAGTCAGTCACTGTGTCTGCAGGCATCTGACAAGAGGAGAATATGATTGCAGCAACATGTTGGGGAAGTCTGGCTTTCTCCCTCAAAGCCCTCTTTATTCTAAGGTTACCTGGCATTGCATAAGAGCCAAGCGGGCAAATTAAATTCCTTCTATTCAGCCTTGCAGAGAGGTGAAAAAACTCATCTCCTGGCTGGCAGTATTTGTTGTTGGCTCTGCCCTTTCCAGTGGCAGGCAATAGCCAGATCGGTCAAGAGTACTGTTTTTTTATATTTATTTATATCTGGACTTTATTTAATTCCTTCAAGATTTTCTGAATTAATTTTAGGCCCTGTGTTTGTGTAATTAGACTAATTTCCACAGCTATGATTCCATTTATGACCTTGTATTTCTCTGTCTCCAAAAGAACTTGTATCTAGGATGACCATAGCATCAGGTATTTCTTCAATTTTTGTACACTTCATTTTTTCAGTTTCTGCATTTGGAATTATTCAAATAATTGTCTTGTTACTTTTGAAACCTTTGGCCTAGTAATCGCTTGGGGTCTGGGGTAGGTTGGGGAGTACATTATGTGCCAGTTATGGTGGTTGCTATCATTGCCTTGTGTTTTGATTTGTTCTTACAATGGCTAGGTTGAGATTAAAATATCTCAAAGTGAAATTATGTTCACAAAAGGAGGAAAGATCTTCAAAGTTAGTTCAAGTCATTGGTTGATCTGGCAAGCCTACATTGAACCAGTTGTACAAATTTGCAGATTCTGCTAATAGCTATAATTTCTTAGGTGAAAGAGCCACAAGTTAGCTAACATCCCCAAGTAAATTCAAATTTTTACCCGAAGAAATCAGAGGCTTGGGTTAAGAGAGGACTTCCGAGGCAAGTGCTATGATCTTTAAGAAATCATGGAGCATGGGAGAATAGACTAGAAGCAGGCAGTCAGGCAAATGTAACTCTTCTGAGAGACAGAGAAGAAAGAATGAAAAAGGGGGCGGAAGAATAGAAGGATGGAAGGAAAGAAGGAAGAAGGGGGAGGCAAAGAAGAAAAGAAGGAAGGAAGGAAGGAAAAAGAAAGGAAGAAAGAGAAAGGGAAGAGAAAGAAGAAAAGAGGAAGGGAGGAAGGAAGGAAGGGAGGGAAGAAAGCAAGGAGGGAGGGAGGAAGGAAGGAAGAGAAGAAGGAGAGGGAAGGAAGGAAGGAAGAAAAAGAGAGAAAAGGAGAGGAGGGAAGAGAAAGAAGGAAAGAGAAGGAGAAGGAAGAAAGGAGGGAAAGAAGGAAGAAAATAATACAAAGAACAAAACTATTAATTTGACATTAGCTCAAGAGAAAATTCTAGATTGGATTAATAAAATGATGTTTTGTAAGCATTTAAAACATTCAGATGGGAAGAGTGTATCTTGGCTTCAGCAAGACATATGACATTGCCTTTTTTATATGCTTATTATCATACAATTACGTACAGTAGTAGATAATGAAACAGAACAAACTCATTGAGTGCTGTGTATTCATGGTAGGATGCCACAGTCTCTCTCCTTGACCTTGTCCTGTTACACATCTTAGTAATCAGTTAATTGGGCTGGGTGCGGTGGCTCAGGCCTGTAATCCCAGCACTTTGGGAGGCCAAGGTGGGTGGGTCACCAGGTCAGGAGTTTAAGACCAGCCTGGCCAAGATGGTGAAACCCCGTCTCTACTAGAAATAAAAAATTAGCCAGGTATGCTGATGGGTGCCTGTAATCCCAGCTCCTCAGGAGGCTGAGGCAGGAGAATCCCTTGAACCCAGGATGCGGAGATTGCAGTGAGCCAAGATCATGCCACTACACTCCAGCCTGGGTGAAAGAACAAGACTCCATCTCAATAATAATAATAATCTTCAATTAATTGAATAGGAATAGCAAGGTGGTTAAGAAGACGAATTCTGGAGCAAGAGTGTCTGCACTGAAACCTGACTCTGCTACTTATTATCTTTGTGACCTTAGGCAATCTACTTAACCTTGTTGTATCTCAATTTCTTCATCCTCAAAATGAGAATAGTCATAATATTCATCTCATAATTTTATTCTGAATATTGAATTTAAAATGCTTAGAATAAGGACTGGCATATAAGAAGCACTAAGGGTTAGCTAATATCAACGTCAATAATAATACAGAGATGATATGCTCATTAAATTTAATAAAGAGCAGAGGTTGGGAGAAACAATGACATTGTGAGATATAAACTCATACTAACAAGATGATATTTAAGACAGAGAGATGTGAAGTTCCATCCCCAAAAGTTAACTGGATTATAGTTGACTTCCATCTCAAAATGAATCATTTATTCTTTGGTCTTTAAACACCAACCAGGTACTAGCCACAGTGTAAAGTGCTGTTAAAGAGAAGAGTGAGAGCAAGAGGGAGATTCAGTTTGAGGCTGCATCAATGGGATTCACGGGAATATATGCTCCCAACCAAGTAATCTGCTGCCCTGGTCAACTACATGTTGAGAACTGGATTCAATTCTAGCTAACACGTTGTAAGACACTGGCAAACTGCCAAGTGTCCAAAGAATATCAGTCAACGTGGTGAGGGACTCCTAACCATGACTTGTAAGAAAAAATCAGGGATGTGTGAACTGGAAAGAGTAGGGGTAAGAAGACTAACAATAAGTTTATTGGACTGGTCTAAGTGTATGGCTATTGTCCCAGTATAATTGCAATTTGCATTGTATTTCACTCTCAAAAGTGCCCTAGTTTGACAATAAAAATATGATCTCTCTAATGATGGCTTCCAAACATTTGGAGAGGATGTATTATACTTATTCCTCAGCCAAGTTTCATATTTGCATGTGATGACAATGTAACTGGAAGTATCATAAGCAAACAAGAAGGGCTTATTGGCTCACATAACCAAATGGTGGAAAAGTCAGAAAAAGGGCTAGCCATAGTGAAAACTAGGACCAGGGTGTTTCTTTCTCTCTCTCTCTCTCTCTCTCTTTCTCTCTCTATCTCTCTCTCTCTTTCTCTCTCTCTCTCTCTCTCTCTTTCTCTCTCACTTACTTTTACAACAAACTTGATATTATCTTACTGCGTTATGTTCCCCCAGACTGTAATTCATCAAGCAACCAGAGAGAAAAGAAGGCTCTTTACTGTCTGCTAAGCCTGAAAAATACTTGGAAAGTACTTTGCTTCCCTGGGCTTGGGTCATGGACAAGGTGAGGGGTAGGATGGGGAGGCATGCCGGGTGGACTGAAAGAACAACTACTGTAAGCTGCTATCAGCCAAGGAAAGGCACAGAAATACAGAGTTCCATCCTCACGCAACCACAGGGGCAGCCCTATGAAGATGAGTTTCTGACAATTAAAGGCATTTAGTTAGCCACTAGGTGACATGTACAGAAGGATTCATGTTTTGAATTGGAAGTTTTTTAATTTTTAGGCAATACCAAGATGCTTTACTTCCACAAACTTCTCTTACATTTTTTGCATAATTAATTACAAAGAATTGGAGTTCCAAGTGTAAAAAAATGAAATAATCACCACTTTAAGAACTGCGCTGCATCCCAAGGGACCCAAGGATTGCTACAAAAGTATTCAAATTGGCCCAATTAAGCTACATAATGAATTTAGACAGTACTCTCGAAGGCCATTTTGTGTTCTGTTTTTCTGTGATTCCAGAAAACCAGTCATGGCAAAGGTGGGGGCATTTGCTTCTGTGGTGCTGAGCATAACTCGAACTATTTGAAAATCACATTAAGTCTCTGAACAAGAGAACCTTCTGGACCAACAATGATGGGAGCTGTCATCAAGGAATAAAAATGTTAATTGAAGATTTGATGAGATCTCCCCTCATAATTTGATTAGTCTGTTCTTAAAAATTGCAAAGCAGGGAGATGCTACAAGAATCTTCAGTATTGTGGGCTCTAAGGCTGTCCTAAAAAAATACCACAGGCTGTGTGGCTTAAACATCAGTAATTGATTTCCTCACAGTTCCAGAAGCTGAAAATCTTAGATCGAAGTGTCAGTCAGGCTGGTTTCTTCTGAGGCCCTTCCCTTTGGCATGTAGATGGCCGTCTTCTCTCTGTATCCTCACATGGTCTTCTCTCTGTGCTTGTTTTTGTCCTCCTCTCTCTCTTTTTTTTTTTTTTAGACGGAGTTTCGCTCTTGTTGCCCAGGCTAGAGTGCAATGGCACAATGGCACAACCTCAGCTCACCACAACCTCTGCCTCTCAGGTTCAAGCGATTCTCCTGCCTCAGCCTCCCGAGTAGCTGGGACTACAGGCATGAGCCACCAGGTCTGGCTAATTTTGTATTTTTAGTAGAGACAGGGTTTCTCCATGTTGGTCAGGGTGGTCTCGAACTCCCGACCCCAGGTGATCCACCCACCTCGGCCTCCCAACGTACTGGGATTACAGGCATGAGTCACCGCACCTGGCCTCATCTCCTCTTCTTAAAGGGACACCAGTCAGATTAAATTAGGGTGCACCCTCAAGACCTCATTTTAACATAATCACCCAATTAAAGACCCATTCTCCAAATACAGTCACATTCTGAGGCACTGGGGGTTAGGACTTCAACATGTCAACACTGGGGGGACATAATTCAGCCCAGAGGATATGCTCACCACTTTGTCAGAATTTCTTCCTCAGAGATCATTTCTATGTCTTCTGATTTGCTTTGAGTCCATTTTGTTTCTCCTCCCACCTTCAGTAGAGATGGAGAATTGATTACTATTCCCCAAACAATAACTTGTCAGCAGTTTGTAGGAGATGATTCCCTTCCTTAGCAATCTCTTCTATTCCTTTTGCCTTTTTTTTTTTTTTTTGAGATGGAGTTTCGCTCTTGTTGTCCAGGCTGGAGTGGAGTGGCACCATCTTGGCTCACTGCAACCTCCGCCTCCCAGGTTCAAGCAATTCTCCTGCCTCAGCCTCCTGAGTAGCTGGGATTACAGGCACCCACAACCACGCCCGGCTAATTTTTGCATTTTTTAGTAGAGATGGGTTTCACCATGTTGGCCAAGCTAGTCCTCAACTCCTGAACTCAGGTGATTCACCCACCTTGGCCTCTCAAAGTGCTGGGATTACAGATGTGAGCCAACACACCTAGCTTCCTTTTGCCATTTAAAAAAAAAAAAAAATGTGTCTTACCTTCCAGTGCAAATAATTATTTTATGGTTCTCAAGTGTTGCATTTCTGTTGCATGTGCGCAAGATCAGACTTGTTTCTAAGCTACGTTACAGCCTCCATGTTCATCTCACGGTTCAGTGTGACTCTTATGTCTATATCATTGTTCTTTGTTTTATTGATTTTGAACTCTTCTGCCTAAAAGGACCTCACCACAGTTTGAATGATATGTTGTTCTTAAGCTTCTTCTGCAATCTGTCATGGTAATTTTGAATTTTATCTCAGTGGAATTAGGAGATATCCTTTTATCCATAAAACGTGAACCACTCAGTGAGGTTGCTGCTATCACCCCAACTCAACACAAATGTACATTGAGATGCAGGAAGGTTAAGTAAATTGCTAAGGTCTCTCACACACAGAAGATGACAAACCTTAGGTTTCTAACACAGTGTGTCTGAGCTTAAGTTGCAGACATCATAACCTTTCTACTCCATCTTTTGGTATCAGTACCTCCTCTGTACCATTTCATCTTTCAACCACTTCCCGAGGCTCTCAGAATTATAACCTGAAGTCATCTTTCTTCTCTCTTGCTTGCCATATCTGATCAGTCATCAAATCCTATTGATTTTCTCTTAACACTTTTATTTTGCATCCTGTTTCATTTACTGCCAACATCAAGTTCAGGTCCTTTCCATTTTACCTGTTGCCTAATTTAATAGCCTTCTAATTTGTCTCTTAGTTTGCCCCTCTCTTCACTAATTCACTTAGGCTTCTAAAAGAACTTCTCATCCTGAGGGTCCCCCTCTCCCATCAGTCCCTGCATTCCTGTTGCCTAATGAAGTATTAAAGACTGAATTGTGTCCTAACCCAAATTTCTGTGTTGTAGCTTTAATCCCCAATGTGACTATATCTGGAGGTATGGCCTTTAATAAGGTAATTAACACTAAATGATGTCATTAGGATGAGGCCCTAATTTAATATGACCAGTGTCCTTATAAGAAGAAAGAGAAAGATTAGGAATATGCATGCATAGAGACGTACTGTGAGGATGCAGAGAGAAAGTGGCCATCTGCTAGCCAAGAAGAGAGGCCACAGGAGAAACCAAACCTGCTGACACCTTGACCTTGGACTTACAGCCTCCAGAACAGAGAGAAATAAATTTCTATTTCTTATACCACCAGCTGTAGTCTTTTGTTATGGTAGTCAGAGCAGACTAATACAAGAAGGAAGTGTAAATACCTCATCCAGAAAATACGACCCCTCAACAATTCAACCCCATTCATAAAAGTACTTCCCATTCCCATGAAACCCCTCAACACGTAGTTCTCTTTCTTCTCCAGGCTTTAGTTTATTTCCGGGAGGGCCTCCTCTCACCTTTTCACTTATGTAGGTTCCACTTTAGGAACGAGATCCAGTCTCACTCCTGTTTCCTTACTAGGCTGGAAACCTTTTGTGGGGACTATGCCTTCAAATTAGTATCCCTTGAGGGACCTAGTGCAATGCCTGGCCCTGATGCCTAACAAGTGTCTATTGATTGAGTCATTCATTCACCTGCATTGTCTTGATTTCTCTGGTACTTGCCCTTTCATTGAAATCTTCTGGCTGTTTTGCAGCACTCAGAGCTTTAAAGTATTATAGCCTAAATGGTAACAATGGTGAGCATTGCCTTCTTAGAAAAAGTGTGGGCTGTCATCTAAAGAGAACTTATTTACGCCAACTCCTAATATTCAGAAACTATGGAATAGTTATGAATAAATTTCTTCCCAATAATGAGCCTTTCTGCTATAATGTGTATACACAAATGCCCACGTGTGCATACATGTGCACACACACACACACACATATGCTGCCTCTTGCAACACAATGACATGAGACAATCAGCCACAATTCCCTTAAATGACAATTCTATGGTACCCTTGCCTCATTTTTTGCTCTGTTGGCACTTAAACATTTACTTTGTGGGAGAAAATTGTTTTGGGAAAGAGGAGAGAAATCTTTTTTATTTTCCTTTTCAATTTTAGGGTTAAAGCTGGGCATGATGGCTCACGCCTGTAATCCTTGCACTTTGGGAGGCTGAGGCAGGTGGATCACCTGAGGTCGGGAGTTCAAGACCAGCCTGGCCAACATGGTGAAACCCTGTCTCTACTAAAAATGCAAAATTAGCTGGGCATGGTGGCACATGCCTATAATCCCAGCTACTCAGGAGGCTGAGGCAGGAGAACTGCTTGAACCCGGGAGGTGGAGGTTGCTGTGAGCCGAGATTGTGCCATTGCACTCCAGCCTGGGCAACAAGAGTGAAACTCCGTCTCAAAAAAAAAAAAAAAAAAAAAAGGGTTAAGTGGGTAGAACACTCTTGTAACTTGTCTGTCCAGGTTCTTTGATGTTAAAGATTGGGAATGAAGTCCCACTTCCTCCCTTCTTTTTCCGGCTAAAACCCTGAAGGCATGCTCATAGGTGGCTCTGAGGTATGTGTAGTTAAGGAAGTTGTTTAGAATCCTGTTAAGTCTTTCCTCAAAGGCGGTGAATAAAATGCACTTTCCACTTCTCAGCTATAACAAAGAAACCCACCATTAACATAGGAAAGCCTCTTGTTTGCATTTTTTAACAGCTGACATTTGTACCTTTTGGAGAAAAGTGAAGGGCATCTCATTGCTTCCTTGTTTAAATCAGCCTGGAAATAATGGGGATGATAGGGAAGCAGGGCTAATTTCCTTTGTCTCCTATTCAACAGATAATGGTGGTCTGTGTGGGGTGTTAAAGGCCAGGCAACCGCGGTGACCCGGAGATGACTTCATTCTTCCAAGGTTTATCAAAGGCTCCTGTCAGTCAAACTCATGCTGGGAGACTGGGGAATGGCCATCTGGCTTACTGTTCTTCAGGGAGGAGAGAGGAGAGTGAGGAGATGCAAAATCTCACTGTCAGCCCTGAGCCAGGTGGAAGGGTGATACATTTGGGGTGGATTTAGCCCCTCTTGTGCACACACGCATAAGACAAATAAACGTGAGGCTCTCTATGAGAGACAGGGACAGAGACAGAGATACTAGGAAGAGGAGGAGAAACGGGAAGGGTGAGATGGAGACTTTTGTTTAAGGCAGCGTGATCGTCTTGAATCGATTTTAAGTGGGAAGACTGAAGGTCACTCATGCTGCTAACCATGCAGAGAAACCTCTGAATTGTTTCCCTGGCTGTGGTAAAGAAGGGGAGTAAGTGGCTCCCAGCAGGGAACTGATTTAATTTAAAGCACAATGTTTCTGTTCTGAAGCCAGAATTCTTTCATCCTAGCCATGTTGATTACAAGTACTAACAAGGTATTACAAGAGACACTACCAGGAAATCTTCCCCTTTCCCTTCGCTCCTAGTCAACTGCTGGTGAACTGGGGACACACAGCAGGGTCTCCCCACAAGGCAGCTCAAAAAGCCATCCCTTCTGGGAAGCTGCCTCCTCAAGCCACCCTGGTTTGGGTTCCCTTTTAATATGAGAGTTCCTACCAGTAGCTGCAATTTACACAGCCCTAGGAAACAACTTTTTTGTTTTTTCTTAGATTTGCCTTTCTTTTTCATTTTAAAAATTGATACATAACATTTGTATATATTTATGGGTTGCATGTGATATTTTGTTACATGAATTCAATGCGTAATGATCAAGTCAGAGTATTTGGGGTATCCATTACCTTGGGTATTTATCATTTCTATGTGGTGGGAATATTTCAAATCCTCTCTTCTAGCTACCTGAAAACATACAATAAGTTGTCAGCTAGGGTCATCCTACTCTGCTGTCAAACATTATACTTATTCTTTCTGTCTAACAGTACATTTATGCCCATTAACCAACCTCTCTTCATCCCACCCCCTACCCCCTCACACACACCCTTCCAGAGCTACCCCCCATGAGATCAGCTTTTTTTGGAGACAGAGTCTTGCTCTGTCGCCCAGGCTGAGGTGGCACGATCTCGGTTCACTGCAAGCTCCTCCTCCCGGCTTCACGTCATTTTCCTGCCTCAGCCTCCCAAGTAGCTGGGACTACAGTCGCCCACCACCATGCCTGGCTAATTTTTTGTATTTTTAGTAAAGACGGGGTTTCACCATGTTAGCCAGGATGGTCTTGATCTCTTGACCTCATGATCACCTGCCTTGGCCTCCCAAAGTTCTGGGATTACAGGCGTGAGCCACTGCGCCTGGCCGAGATCAACTTTTTAAGCTTCTACATATGAGTGAGAACATGTGATATTTGCCTTTCTGTGCCTGGCTTATTTCACTTAACAAAACACATTTTTGCCCCCTGGACATTGCAAGTATTGAACTCAAGGATGCTTCAACACTTCAAAGACCTGTAAGGACAGAGCCTTTTTTTTTTTTCTTTCTTTCTTCCTTTTTATTTTGATAAAATATGTATCACATAAAATGTGCCATGTTACCCATTTTTAGGTATACAGTTTAGACCCTATTAAGTACATTCACAATTTGGGTAGCCATCACCACCATCCATTTCCAGAACATTTTTCATCATCCTAAGCTGAAACTCTGTTTCACCAAACAATACCCACCCAGCCCCCAGCCCCCACCTTAGCCCCTGGCAACTACCCTTCTACTCTTTGCTTCTATGAATTGGACTCCTCTAGTACCTCATTTAGGAGGGATCATTTAGTAATCATCTTTCTGTAACTGGTTTATCTTACTGTGCATAATGTCCTCAAGGTTCATCTACATTGTAGCACATGGTAGAATTTCCTTCCATTTTAAGACTGGACAATATTCCATTGTATGTACATACCACATGTTTTTGATCCATTCGTCTATCAATGGGCATCTGGGTTGCTTCCACAGAGGTTTTCTTTTCAATTGTGCTGTTCTATCTTTTTCTTCCAGGTCCTAACATCAAATGAGGCCAATGCACTGGAAATACTGGTTTCTTGTAGATATTAATGAAGGGAGAAAAAGGGAATCACTGGGCCAGTAATTTAGTTGCCATTAACACAAGTTTCTCATCTCATTCCATAGTCCACTGCCCTGTTAGGAAAACAGGGCAATAATTATGGTTTGTTTTCTGGCTACTTAAAGTGGAGAGAGGCTTTCATTCAAAAAGAGCATGGAAGAAAACTAAAAGATAGGGTGAGAGGGATTATTCTCACTCTACTAAAAAAAAAAAGAAAAACACTTCCTTTGTATTAGTCCATTCTCACATTGCTGTAAAGAACTACCTGAGACAGGGCAATTTATAAAGAAAAGAGGTTTAATTGACTCACAGTTCTGCAGGCTGTACAGGAAGCATGGCTGGAAGGCCTTGGGAAACTTACAATCATGGTGGAAGGGCAAAGGGGAAGCAAGCATGTTTTCACATGGTGGCAGGAGAGAGACAGAGTGAAAGAGGAAGTGCCACACACTTGTAAGCCATCTGATCTGGTGAGAACTCACTCACTAACATGAGAGCAGCAAGGGGGAAATCTGCCCCCATGATCCAGTCACCTCCCACCAGGTCCCTCCCCTGACTAGGGGAGTTACAACTGTAAGTGAGATTTGGGTAGGGACTCAGAGCCAAACCATATCATCCTTATTGTAGAAACTTCTAAAATATGCAACAATAGAAAGACTAGTTTGATGAACATCCCATAAACCCCCAGCCAGCATAATCAGTCATCAACACACGATCAATATTTTGTCATTTGTACCTTACATATACCTCTGTTCCCCTGGGTTATTTTTAATTTCTTCTAGTTTTTTATTTTGAACAGTTTAAACCTATGAAGAGATTGTCCCAAAAAAGTATGAAGAACAAACATATGTCATTCCCTCACCTAGAATCATCAAGTCTTAACATTTTGCCACCTTTGTTGTATGTCCATCACCTATCTATCTATTATCTATTTATCATCTATTTTTACACTTATCTATTTTTACATTTTTTTCTTGAACTATTTGAAAGTTGGTTGTCTACATGATGTCACTTCATCTATTAATACTTCAGCATCTAAGAACAAAGACAGTCTCATAACCACAATACAATGTTCATACCCAGGACATTCAAAATTGGTACAACATCATTATCTAATAAACAATCGGTCAGGCACGGTGGCTCATGCCTGTAATCCCAACACTTTGGGAGTCCAACGTGGGCAGATCACTTGAGGTCAGGAGTTTGAGACCAGCGCGACCAACATGGCGAAACCCCATATCTACTAAAAATACAAAAATTAGCCAGACATGGTGGTGGGCGCCTGTAATCCAAGCTACTTAGGAGGCTGAGGCAGGAGAATCGTTTGAACCCGGGAGGTGGAGGTTGCAGTGAGCCGAGATGGCGCCTTGCACTCTAGCCTGGGTGACAAGAGCGAAACTCTGCCAAAAAACAAAAAACAAAAATGAACAAACAAACAAAAAAACCAACATTAAATTTTCCCCAGTTGTCCCAATATAGACCATTAGGGCTTTTTTCTTCTCTTTGTCATTAGCAGACCCTATCAGGGATTAAGCATAGCATTTAGTTGTCGTTTCTCTTTAGTCTCCCTTAGACTCCCAAGCCCTTTTTGTCTTTGATGCCATCAGCAGTATTGGGATGGAGGTCTGGGAAGTATCTAATTTAATTTTTCAGATGGTAAGGAAAAAGATTGTGGTTATTTCTTAATCTGATGTTAGCATGAGTGAATAAATGTTTATTAAATGACCATTCTATTAATGCTTATTAAGTGTTTGCTAAATGAGCATTCTATTAAAATGCTCATTGTTGTTAGAGATAGAGAATTGAGGAGTTGAAATGCCTAAATTTTTCCAACTGTTTGACATCCACAATCTCCTGAGGTGTTTGGAGAGTGCAAGAATAAGACATTAACTAGTTCAAATAAATTAGTCATACATTAGAGAAGCATTACACTTCTG
The DNA here is from genome assembly GCF_029281585.2 of Gorilla gorilla gorilla. Taxonomy (NCBI): domain Eukaryota; kingdom Metazoa; phylum Chordata; class Mammalia; order Primates; family Hominidae; genus Gorilla; species Gorilla gorilla. The sequence goes on along the minus strand of NC_073229.2, from coordinate 37,011,592 downwards.
CCTTTTGAACTATTCCCAAAAGAAGGGCAGGATTGCCTTCTGTCCCTGCCACTATATATAATTGGCTCTTTCTAATGTGAGTCTAAATATATTTATTAATATCCACTAGTTAACCTTGTAAAATACCAAAAGTCGGATTATTTATTATTTATATGTGAAGGAATTGAGCACAGGAACATCTAAAGTATAAGATACTCATATGGTGAACCAGGCATGGTGGCTCATGCCTGTAATCCCAGCACTTTGGGAGACCAAGGCAGGCGGATCACCTGAGGTCAGGAGTTCAAGACCAGCCTGGCCAATGTGGTGAAACCCCGTCTCTACTAAAAATCCAAAAATTAGCCAGCATGGTGGCAGGCACCTGTAATTCCAGCTACTTGGGAGGCTGAGGGAGGAGAATCACTTGAACCCGGGAGGCGGAGGTTGCAGTGAACTGAGATGGCGCTATTGCACTGTGGCCTGGCTGAAGAGAGCAAAACTCTGTCTCAAAAAAAAAAAAAAGATATTCAGATGGTGAAAGTGTCCCTGATTTACTGAAGACCTCCCAGGGCCACACAATCTACTAAAGGGTACTTTAGTAGAGGGTATTTATCATTACGTTAATATCCTGAAACTCAGAACAATGAGAATGCAACATGGTTACCAATTATTTATTCTGGATGGTTAAAGCTAGTGAGCTGTCTGAATGTAGTAGAATCCTGTAATCATATAAAAATATATTATTTTTGTATATAATATTATATTTATAATTTTTAATAGACCTTATTTTTAGAGGAGTTTTAGGTTCCCAGCAAAATTGAGAGAAGAATGCAGAGATTTCCCCCATACCCCTGCCCCCACACATGCATAGCCTCCCCTGTTATCAATATCCTTATCAGAGAGGTACATTTGTTACAATTGAGGAAACTACATTGACACACCATGATTACCTGAAGTCCATAGTTTACATTAGGTATTACTCTTGATATTGGACATTCTCTGTATGAATGTATGCTCCAATTTACAGTGACATGTATCTACCGTGACAGTATCATGTGGAGGAGTTTCACTTCTCTAAAAATCCTGTGTTCTGCCGATTCAATATGTTATAATTTTTAAGAGTTAGAAATATTCTATTAAAACACTCACTTAGGCCTTCATAAAGTCCAAGTAAACTGTTTTTTGTTTGTTTGTTTGTTTGTTTGTTTTTAGCCAGAGTCTTGTTCTGTCACCCAGGCCGGAGTGCAGTGGTGGGATCTTGGCTCACTGCAACCTCTGCCTCCCAGGTTCAAGCGATTCTCCTGCCTCAGCCTCCCAGGTAGGTGGAATTACAGGCATGTGCCGCCACGCCCGGCTAAATTTTGTGTTTTTAGTAGAGATGGGATTTCACCATGTTGACCAGGCTGGTCTTGAACTCCTGACCTCAGATGATCCGCCCACCTCGGCCTCCCAAAGTGCTAGGATTACAGGCATGAGCCACCGCACCCAGCCAAGTCCAAGTAAACTTTTTAAGAAACTATCGAGAAAGAGAATGAATGGAAGGAAAAATGTACATATCAGTTGGAACACAGACTTACCTTCTCTAAGGTAATGGGCAATGCTATCTTGATCTTTCATCTTCACAGTTTAATTCATAAAATAATAAGATAATTAAGCCTGTAATACTTTTAAGAAAAAGTCTGACATTTTCAAATTTTATCTATCCCATTTGTATTGGTTAGCTTTTGGGGAACCAAAAAGAAAAAATATGTTTTGTTCAAATTTGGTTTGCTTAGCTGATCAGAAAGGTCTTGCTGGGTCTTGTCAGATGAAATATCAAAGCAAAAAAAATTCTATTATTTTAAAATTCCTTCTACCACGTATGTGAAGTGTTACCCTAAAGGACTCCTGTATGTGGTAGCCAGTGTTTAAGACAAGCACCTGTGGACCCTTGTCCCCATGTCACATGTACTCAGTGGCTTTAAGAGGAGACAAAACTTGGTCAGTCTGTGGAACACCGAGGTCACAGAAGCAACATCAAACAGTGTGGCTGAAGAAAACCCAGGTGGCCAGAGGCAAGCGCCAGAGGTCATCTTCCCATGAGCCATCAGGATGTCCTTGCTTACAGAAAGGCAGATGCAGGAACAAGTGAGTGGATGAGATCAACAGAGAGTATGAACTGAGTTATTTACAAAGATCATGTACTTGGACATATTTCTGGGTTTAAAACAATATTTATTTTAACAAGATTTGCTTAACTAAGCCATGAATTTGTAAAAAAAACAAAAACAAAGAAAACAAAAAAAAATCCTTAGAGAAATTAAATTTAACAGAGTTTAATTGAGAAAAGAATGATTTATGAATTGGGCAGCCCGTGAACCAGATTCAGAGAGACTCCGGGGCTGCCCCATGGTTAAAGAAGATTTATGGACAGAAAAAGGAAAGTGAAGTACGGAAAACAGAAGTCAGATACAGAAACAACTAGGTTGCTTCCAGCTTGGCGTTTGCCTTATTTGAACAGGGTTTGAATAGTTGGCCACCTTTGCCCAAAACTTGGTGATTAGCACAAGACTAGATTACAGTCTGTTTATACATCCAGGTAGATTACAGTTCACTATGTATGAAGAAACCTTTATGCCAAATTTGAAATATGTAAGGAGGCAGCTTTAGGCTAAACTTAATTTAATTTTCTTTTATATGTGTTTTGACCTTACATTGTCAGTGTCTCTGTTCGTATGCCTCTTAGAAAGCTCATGGAAAAGAGAATACTTACCTTAATTCCATTTAATGTGCCCTGGAAAATCAAAATAGTTTTCCATACTGTTTTCTTTGACTTAACTACATTTTATAGGCTTCTGGGATTAATTTCAAAACACATGGGACAAAATGTCTTTATATTCATGTTGGTTTGATTAACGTATTTCCTAGTCAAAAGTGGGTTAGGATGAGCTGGGTATTTGGAAAATACAGGAAATGGTGGGGAAGGTCAGTTGCCCCAAAGAGCTGGGAGTCCAGTCTCTATGTTGACCATTATTGGTTCTGGATTGTTTGGTCCCTGGCAATGCTACAGCTGAGTGAATCCCAAAGACACACCCCTAGCCCATTAGTCTATGTAAGCATGTGTCTTCCACTCCCCACCCATGGAAAACCCAAAGGCAAATTTATGTCTTCATAGCTTATTTCTTTTCCACAATAAAAGTGTAGCTGTCCCAGGTCTCATTCTTTCTCATCTAGATATTACACTCAAAAACAGTAGCAGTAAATAATTATTGAATACCTGATTTCCAACAAGGTTCTGAGGGTCTAGCGACGGATTGGGAGCTTATATCTTTATAAAGTTTTAAGTGCAATAGGACTATAGGAGATAACACATCTCATTCTAAAGACATCAGTGTGGTTTAGCAATGGAAATGAAGAAGGAAAGTATTGTGTAAGGCAGTCTCTTAGACACTGAGGAACTCAAAACATACTAAGTAGCTGCGATAGGGGTCCCAGTTACATGCTTTTCTAGTGCCAGGTTGGATCTTGGAGACCAAGGCCAAGTTCAACAGAAGGACGGATGTGTGTTTAGCTGTGCAAGTTGGAGCCATGAAAGTGGAATGTGATGTGAGGGTCATTATCATACTCCTCCCAGGCAGCAGCCACCTTCCAGTTTGCTCCTGAGCATCCTCTCCTTAACATTACATTGAGTACCATGGCTCATTATCAGTAATGGTGGGGATGAGAGGATAATCAGCATAATTGACCCATTATGATCCTGAGCATCATGTCCCAAGGGGGATCTAGGGCTCAATACTCTATTATAACTGGGGTTTAGTTGTCATTCAGAGAGATAGCATGGAGCTAGGCAGAGGCTGGGGCTCTAAACATGGCAGCAAATGATGGCAGGAACAGGCAGATAGGAAGGAAGGTGAGCTTAACCATAAGTCTAAAACATCAAGGCATAGCAAGAAGGCGGGTATCATTGTACAAGATCCAATTCAAACCCAAGCTCTTAGAGAAGTCAATAGTTAGGCCCTCAGGGAGTATCTGGGAGGGCAGATTCCTAAAAGAAGTGTCATAAATTCAGTAATTAGGAGACCGGATAAAAATCACCCTAAGACCTAGAGAAAAGGTAGGAACCCAATTTTAGACAGGCCTAACTACCTCTCCATTTAGGATGGGACCAGCAAGGTTGATTTAACATTGGTCAGCAACTGCCCTAGAACACCTCACCTTTTGCTCTCTTTGAGGCAAGATTGGTCCTAGAGTTTGGAAGTGTGTGTGTGTGTGTGTGTGTGTGTGTGTGTGTGTGTGTGTGTGTGTGTATGTGTGTATGTGTGTGTGTGTGTAGTTAAACAATCTCAGTTACTATGTTAGCAGGAAGGAGGATGGGTATGATAGGGATACAGGCATCTTTTACCAAACCCAAAGGAAATTGTGCCCTCTGTCCAGCTTCTGAGATAGAGTCTGGCTTTCAGGTATCTCTGAAATCATACCTAATGCATGAGAAAGTAATTCAGTGTTATAGTCCTTCTCTAATAAGCGAGGCCTCTGACCCCAAGTCCCCTGAGTCCCTTTTCTGTAATGGAGGTTTAAGGGAATTTTTGGAGTCTAATAAAATGGCTTCATCTGATGCATCTGCCTTCTGTAATTCAGGGAAGAGGCTTTTCATTACCCGTCTTTTCTGTGAGTTGGTCCTGCCAGCCTCATGAGAGGCAGATCCTGTGAGGCGGAAAGGATCTAGGGAATCAGCAGTTGCCTTGGTTTCCAAGAAATGTCTCCACCCTTCAGTTGGTTCTGAAAGTAACAGTCTGTTTCGCTTGAAAAGGGAATGCATGCTGAGTTCTCTTCTCAGCTTATAAATTATGCTGTATTAACACTGGCAACAGTTTCATTTTCACTGTGTAAACATGAGGCAGCACAGAATGGAAAGAGGGTTGGAAGGACTGGCTGCCAGGCCGCAGCAGAGACTCGTGAGCAGCTCTTTGAATGTTGGATGGTGTTCACACTAGCTTTAAGAGTGGGGGAGTTTCCCCCAACACCTGTCTCCAGCAGTCAGGCCTTTTTTATTATGAATACCTCTGCCACTGGCTTTGGCTCTGTGCGTGAAGTACATGGTTAAATAAATGCTGTGATTCCAGTAACCCTGAGAAAGGTGCCTCTTCTCAGAACCAGTCCAAGGAAGCCTCACTGTGCCTGAGATTCTATTGTAGATTCATTTGCGAGGGTTATAATGTGATTTCAAGAGTTCTCTGATCAATCATAAATACTCTATAGATGGGTTCATATATTCATTTCCCTAACCTTTCTTTCGACCAAGCAAACATAGATGTTCTATTGTGTACAAGGTGCACTGGTTCCTAATTAAGGTTTCCATTGCCATTATTGGTCATAAAGAATTCAGCGTGAACAAATTTATTAATGATTCCCCCAAGCTGACTTGAGAACAACTCACGGTGGCTGCATTTTAAGTGAGAATTGGGGTGCAGGGAAGACCACGTAGCAGAATATATATTTAGAGTGGACAGACCCAGTTAGGACCTAGACCAAAATCCTGAGCAGCCCAGGGACAGTCTGGGCAGTATCACAGTGTGGGCTAAAGAGAAGGGTTGGAAGTGTCACAAGGAAGGAAAGGGAAATAGAGGATGTAAACATGAAAGAAAAAAAAACAACAACAACAGAAACCTTAGCTGCACAGATTTTTTTTAAGCCCATTTGTACAGCCTTACACTTACAGAGCAAGAAGGCCCTTTGAAACAAAAGAAGGACTTCTAAACATTGAAACTTCACTATATTAAAATCCATTTTAAAGGTCAGAATACTTCTTTAGAATTAGAAAAGTGAAAAATATCAGTTAAAATGCCTATCTGAAATGTAAGGTTTTTTAGACTTTCCCCTAGAGCAGTGTTTTTCATCTTTTTATAGGTGGGACATTGTATCAATTATGATAGTTCCTACTGCGGGTAACTGAAAATCCAACTCAAACAGGCTTAAACAAAAGGAAAAATATTATCTTACATAAGAAGACATTTGAGCTTTAGGGTTGACTGAGTCAGCTGTTTGATAAATTCTGCAAGGGACCAGTTCTTACTCTCTCTCTGTACTAACCATGCCAGTGTTATTTGATCCCAAGAATGATTCCCCCAGTAGTCATCAGATGGCTCCAAGTGCATGCAGGGCGGCAACTCTTCCTTGTTCACATGTGGCTAGAGAAAGCACTTCTCTCCTAACAGAACTAATTTCCTTTCTTTAGGTCTCAAGGGGTCAACCGGGTTCAAATGTCTACAGGGGCATGGCATCTGCTGATTGGCTTCTGCCTGAACTGCTGAACCAATCAGTAAAAGGAAAAATGAGTTTACATAATTGGCTTAAGGACTGCAGTCAGATCCTCATCGTGCAGGATGAGAGACTGGTGAAGAATGGGATGAAATGGCTTAGGAAGCCAGCCACAATATCTACACCCTAATTAGTGAAGCTCCTATGATTGAGGTAGGATTCGAGGGCACAGAACGCCGCCCTCCCCCCCGCCCCATACATACCTCTACCTTATATTTCTCTTTTCCCTTCAAACATTACTTTACATTTTTGGGGAACTTGTGGAATTCTAATTTGAAAGCTGCTGTCAGAGCAAGGACATCATTGACCCAAGGAATCTTGTGGGTGTGAAGACTGAGTAACTCAGTCTTCTCCAGTGGCTTAGAAATTCCGAGCTTATGTCAAAAGGCTCCTTCCCTTTTAATCAGTCATCTCAACTCTTTCTCAACTGCACAGGGAAAAGTAACCCAGAATAATTGGAAGAAGATTGGAAGATTAAAAGTTCCAACCAAAAACAAAAACAAGCAAGCAAACAAAAACAACTCTGAATCCCCTGAGTAATCATTTCTTTTTCTAAAAAAAGGCACATAATAATCCAAAATATGATCGGGCACAGTGGCTCATGCCTGTAATCCCAGCGCTTTGGGATGCTGAGGCAGGCAGATCACCTGACGTCAGGAGTTCGAGACCAGCCTGGCCAACATGGTGAAACCCCATATCTACTAAAAATATAAAAATTAACTGGGCGTGGTGGTGCATGCCTGTAATCCCAGCTACTCAGGAGGCTGAGGCATGAGAATCCCTAGAACCTGGCAGGTGGAGGTTACAGTGAGCTGACATCGTGCCATTGCACTCCAGCCTGGGCAACAGAGTAAGACTCCATCTCAAAAAACAAACAAAACAAAACAAAACAAAAAAAATAATAATCCAAAATAAAATCTTATGTACATCCAAGAATATTCTATCTTTATCTGCAGTATTGGGAAGACTTTTAGTTTGATATTTTAAAATATTTAAATTTGTCAAAGGGGTTAAAGAAGAAAAAACTATTTTGGGGTGAATTCTGGCAAACTTTTTTTAAAAGGTAGTTTTATTTCTTTGAAATCATGGTTTTAAGCACAGTCGTGGTTCTCAGCATCTGAACACACATGTATGGGTGGCTGCAATGAGCACCAACTAAACCCAACAAGAATCATCAAACCCATCCCAGGAAATTGTGAACTAAGTATTGATCTTGCCCTGGTGAGATTCATAACAGGGACTATACTTTTTTATAAGTTCCACCTAATCAAAACATTGAAAATGGTTAGGTTTGGCCATTTCGCTGGCAAAATGGGTTTTCTTTATGAAGATTCTTTTTCCTTTACTTCTTGAGAAATTGCTCAGGAGTTGTTTTGTTGGCTATTAGGATGAATTTAAGAACTTATTGTCTATTTTATTGCCATGATTTAATGCTGTTATTTTCCTGCCTATATATCCTATTCGTAGGACCCTACAATAGTGTTTGCCCTAGACTACCCATTGTGAGAATGTATACAAAAAAGCCAGTGGTACTGCAGACCGTCCCTCTTAGCTCTGAAATGCATTCCATGCCCTTATCCCTATCCTCCTAGGGTTTGAACCTACATCAACCTTTTCCAGGCTTTCTTACCAGCTTGCTTCCAGGTAACAAGGGGAGGCTCTAGTGGGAGACTGGCACCAGAGGGAAGGAGACATTAGATGATTTCCGTGTTTCTTTCTGCCTAGCAAGGTCTCTGCTGTGTCTCATCAGTGGCTTTAGCTCCCACTAGCCAGTTCTTTTCTTCAAATTGCCAGCTCCCTCCAGGCAGGCTTACCATAGTTCCAGCTTCTACCAATTGAGCTGTTTGGAGGCCAATTCTAATGTACTTGGTTGAATCATTAGTTTGATTTCCTTGAAATCATGTTTCATAGCTGTACTTGCACATCTTAGCTGCAACATCCCAACGCACAGGTATTGGCAGCTGCAGTCATCATTGAGGCCCCAGTAACACCACCTCTTCTCACTGTCCCTGTAGCCCTAAAAGTGGTAGCCGCTTTCTGCAGTTGTTACCTTCCCTGTTTGCTCTCTCAGCTCTTTTCATATCTTCAAAGAACATTTCCCACCATTACATTTTTTTTCTTTTGAATTATCTGGTATAGGTTTTGTTTTCTTAGTTGGAACCTACCTAATACTGTAGGGAATTACTAGTTTTTTTGATAGAAACTTCTTTGCTATTCCCACCATGCAACCACATAGACCTACAAATGAAGACCACATTCTTTGTAAAAAGAATTTCTCTGCTAAAATCCTTCTATTTTCTGTTTGTTTCATAAGAAATTTAAATTTTTCATGTACAGATTATGTATTACATGTTTGGGCAGTGAGAAAGTTCTTAAGGAATTGACGCCCTAAATGTATCAAATAAGCATGGAGCCTATCATTGTGGCAGAAACCGTGGTACATTGTGTTCCTTATGTCTTTTTATTTTAGTCTTTGCACTAATATCTTTCAGATTTCCTGTTAAGTAGTTTATGTGCATTTCAATCTCAATAATGCCAGAACAATCTTTTGAATCCAATTTAAAGTTGATAAAATTGAATAAAGAAACTTTTCAAAATTGGCAGATAGCTTCCATTTAAAATACAAGCATACATTAAAAGCTACACATAACTTGTAGTTTGGGACGAAAGACTGGTTGAACTAAAGGGGAGCTGGGAGTTAGTGCTGGTTGAGTGAGCCTAAAGCTTTGGTTGAAAATCCCCAGAGGGGTCTCAAGTCAAATTACGCAGAAGCACAAGCAGACATCCCTGGCAGGGCCTGGATCACTCTGGGGTCAGCCATCTTCAACACAAAATTGGGGATGCTGAGTGCTTGTCCATGTTAATCATTGCCTAAATCATAGGGTGGGGTTAGCAGAATATGCATCACTCAGGTGGGTCTTTATCTCCACATAATGACTTTGGTCTTTTCCATAGCAAGTGCTGAAGTGTACTACAAGGGGAAAGAATAGCATTCATAATTTCTACTTTTTAAAACAGCAGAGAGAATGGTGTTATTTTTTTAAGAAAGGAAATTTAAGTTTTTCATTTTGCTTAAAGACTCAGGAAAAGCTTCCATTAGACAATTTTGCATAGTGCTGCTGACAAAAACAAAACAAAACAAAACAAAAAACACAAAAAGCCAAGGTTGGTGGGCTGTGGAGAGAATTCCCCTCCCTTGGCTCAAAAAACCCCCCAAAACCCAAACAATAACAACAACAAAAAACCCCACACAAAAAGCATGTTAAACAAAAACACAAGCAATCGCTCTCTTGCCTCATGCACAAAATAACAGAGAAAAATCTGCATTTTGTTCATCAAGGTATAGTAGACAGAATTTTTTTTTTTTTTTTTGAATATGCTTTCAAATCCTCTGGGACTTTACAATTTATCAAGAAAGGCACATTCTTCCTAATGAAAGGTTACTGACCTTCATGAATGTGACAGTTCAATTACAGCCCATTCATATGCAGAGCAGCGTTGATAAAGGATTTGGGAAATGTGACTAGCATAGCAAGAAAAAGAAAAATGTCTAGGAAATTATTATTAGTTTTTAAAATTTTTAATTGTAAAGCAAGAATAATAAATAAGATTTGCTCAGGTAGTAGAACCATTTTTTTTTTCCTGTAGCCCAGCATCTCATTAGATTTGCTTCAATTAATATGCTCGCTCTTTTTTCTTTTTTCTTCCTAATATTTCTGCCTTTTTAATCCTCTAAACCGCTAAACCTAACAAATCAAAAAGCCCTTGGGGTTCTGAAATGCAGGGTTTCAATTTTTTTTTTTTTTCTCCTTTTTCCTTTGACTGGCAGGGCAAGCTGGAACGTGTCTTAATGTTATTTTAAGGGCTTGATACTATTTAGACGCTGAAATGGATGGATGGAGGGTTACAAGGGGGAGTGTACATACTCCCAGCCACCCACATACATGTACTCATGGTGGGAGGGGCCCACACTCATGGGAGGTAGGCCCTTCCAGGACAGGGAATCGCTAAGCCAGGTCCTGGCTAGACTCGCTGGAGCCAGCCTTTAGCCAGACTTGAGTGACACCTGCAAGCTGCTGTTGGCTGAGCTGCTCCAGGTGTGGGAAGGATGCTCTGATGCCACTTTGTAAATCAGCAGAGAATGTCACTCAGCCAGAGCTCTCTGGAATATCCCAGAACCAGGTTCTTTTTCAGCAACTGCTAGTAGAGATTCTCCAATAACAATACATTTTTCTTTAAAAGTAAGACAAAATACATCAAACTACTAAATTGCTCTTGGGATAGAACCAATATAAATATTTTAAGCAATTTTGAAATATAATTAGTATTTTCATTTTTAATACTTTACCTTGGAAGTTAATATCAGACTTGTGTGGGTGGTATGTATGAGTGGTTGAATGGTAAACTTGACTGAAAGCTCTGAGAAAAGACACGTGTTCCAAGCACCCGTCATACTGCCTAGCATGTAGTGATCATTCAGTATTTGTTGAACAAATGAATCCCTTTTCCTACTGCATTTCTTTTCCACTCCTTCATTTTTGGATAAGCTGTATGACCCATCAATTATTCCAAGCTTGTCCAACCTGTGGCCCGTGGGCTGCATGTGGCCCAGGATCGCTTTGAATGTGGCCCAACACACAAATTTGTAAACTTTGTTCAAACATTATGAGATTGCTTTGTGACTTTTTTTTTTTTTTTAGCTCATCAGCCATCGTTAGTGTTAGTATATTTTACATGTGGCCCAAGACAACTCTTCTTCTTCCTATGTCACCCAGGGAAGCCAGAAGATTGGACACCCCTGAATTATTCTTGAAGATATTTACCCTGTCTAATTCACTCTTATAAGTGGCCTTCCTCCTCTACTATTCCTAGACCAACGATTTGCCTTCAAGGCACTTTCAATCAGATTGTATCCTGAAGGCAAGTCTACTGCAGAATTAAGAATGCATGATTTATATATACTTAAGTTAAAGTATACATAAATATATATACTTAGATAAAATATTCTATATTTTCTTTATTTTCTCAAACTTCACTTTTGCTTAGATGTCTTCATTCTTGCATAACCTACAGGGCATGACAACGTGTTAAAAGATGCCCAATAAAATCTTCTTTCAATTAATAATTTTCTGTGTTTCAAATCTAGACATATTCAGAGCTTTTAGAAGTTCATTAGTTCTGACTCAATGCTCTGGGAAGATAAATTCTGGACTTAAAAAGGTCTAGATCACAGTTACATGCTTTATGCCTTTTGATATTGTCTCTGATGTTCCTTCTAAATATCGTTTTTACCTTGTTAATTTTTGCTATTACCCAGAGCCACTGTTTAATTATGAACTAACTTTCTTTTAATGAATCCTATGTGTTATATTATGCATTTTTAGATTTGATGAATAATAACAGATTATATATATATATAGTTTATTTATTTATTTATTTATTTTGAGAAGGAATCTCTCTCTGTTGCCTAGGCTGGAGTGCAGTGGCATGATCTCAGCTCACTGCAAGCTCTGCCTCCCAGGTTCACGCCATTCTCCTTCCTCAACCTCCCGAGTAGCTGGGACTACAGGCACCCGCCACCACATCCGGCTAATTTTTTTTGGTATTTTTAGTAGAGACGAGGTTTCACCTTGTTAGCCAGGATGGTCTCAGTCTCCTGACCTTGTGATCCACCCACCTTGGCCTCCCAAAGTGCTGGGATTACAGGCGTGAACCATCACGCCCGGCCTAAATAACAGATATTAAGTGGAAGAGCAAGCCCTTAAATACTGGTTTGTCTCACTTTAAAATCTTTTCACTTAACCAGGTCACTACTATATTATGAAATGGACTTAGCAACAAGTAAAATGAAATCTAAACAAAAGGCTTAAATAATAAGAACATTGTATTGTCTTATATAACACATAATCCTGGGTAGGGTGGCTCAGTGTCAGGCAATTTAGTTGTTCAAAAATATAGAGGATCCAAGTTCTTCCCATCTCTCGGATCTGCTGTGTTTATCTGGTATCCCTAGATGTGCTAATTTCCTCATGGTCACAAGATGGTTGCTACAGCTTCTGGCATCTATCACATTCTTACTTATATTTTCATGTAAAGTTAAGATATGGTGAAAAAAAAGTACTCCACATATTTTCCTTTGGAGTTTCATTTTAAGAGCTAAGAAATCTTTCTGTGGAGCTTTTTCAGTAGTCTTACCTTCATATCTCATTAGCCACAGCCGAGTCCTTCCTAAACACATCATTGAAAAGAAAATGAAGTGACCAGAATTAATTTAGACAAACCAAAATCTGTTGGGGCTGGGGCTGTTCTTTCCTCAAAAATATGGCTGTAGAGAAAAAAAAATGTGGGTATATGTGAACAAAATTTTGTTTCTTTAACAAAGATAGGGAGTAGCTGTTGGCAGGCAACCAATGAAGTCAGTTATAACAGGGATAAGGTTATCACTAGAGATAAGGAGGAAGACAGGGAAATACTAAAAAGGGAAACTTGGAGCTCAGTGGGAAAAGAAAGGAAAAAAAAGAGTAATCTGGTATAGAGAAAGTGTTCACTAATTGCCAATGACAGAAAATGAATGAAATGCAACTTACAACAAAGTTAATCTGACACATAATAATACGTGTTGTTCCATGATAATTCAGGCCAATAGTTTAGCAGTCCACATAAATAACTGTAACTAGTATTGCTAGTTACTTGATAGATCTTTCTTTATTTTATTTTTTTTCACTCATCTTACAGTCGAACCTGAATCACTTATTCACTGACAAGGATTGCAATGATTCCCCAGCACTTGGAACAGCCATGATTCCTCTGGTCTTGCCCACCTATCCAGCCATGTCCAGAAATGAACTTTTCTTTATTTTCTCAGAGAAGTTTCCCTTGGCAGATAGAAAACATCAACATATCAAGATATACTGCTATTTGATTCTATCAGATTTGGAAGAAAGGTCTTCAGAAAACACAGCAGTGTATACCTAGTATCAGATCTCTTCCTAGTCTGGTAAGAAGGAAGAGACCAGAAAGCACAGTGAAAGTACTTAGGAGGCTTCCCACATGGACAACAAAAATAGTACTACATAATAACTGGGAAGCATGGTTTTTCCTGGGCTAACTCATTTAGTGATTAAAGTTTTATTTCCTTAGATGTAACATGAGTGTCTGGGAATAAGTGATATCTGAGTTCCCTTCCAGTCCTACCTTCAATGATTCTGCTTCCCAGCTCTGCTTTAGGCCAAAACAGCTTAATTTAATTATGAGTAGAATATAGAAATTGTATTTGAGGTGATTTTACATATTGTAGGGAACACTGATATTAATTAAATAGCATCTTAGAAATTTAGGTGTCTTCCTATGTTTTGATGTTGCCAATAACTGGCTCTACTGTCATAGCAGCCTCCACCAACTCTTATATAATGTGTGCTAGATTATTGAAAAAGAGGTAAATCACTTTAAGTTATACATTTTGTTTCCTTTTTGGAGCCATGAGCCCAAAACCAAAGTATTTTAAGCCAGTCCATAGAAAACTGAGATCAACTATAACAATATTATTTGTTACTATTATTATCATTCTCTGTTAGTGGCATAAGAAGCACCCCCGACCAATGCAATATCATTACAATAGTCATAACATGGCAATTTCTGAAGAATCCTTTCCTTGCTTCTGAGAATGTATCTTGCAGACTGTTGCCAACTCCACAAGGTTAAAGTCTTCTTGTTGATTAGCCTTGAATTCCTTGATAGACCTTTTTGTGACCATAGGAGATGGGACAACACTTGTCAAGGAGAGGCCTAGAGTCCATCCCAAGTGGCTTTCCACTCCCCTCCCTGCCGGTTTGTGTGCTGTCATTTTGTCAGCCCCCCTCCCACTCAGTATGCCCCTGCTCTTTTCACTATTTCCCTGCTGATCTGCAATCCTCGACTACCCAGTATGCTTACAAAGAGCAAGGCTCGCTAAGGCCACTGGGCAGTACATCAACACATCCTTCTGGGTGATACTACTGCTGGTGCCACACATGTTGTGCAGCAGGCCTTTCACCAAGGCCACTACAGTCACAGGGCTCTTTCCCAGATATATATGAACAGTTTTCCTGCCCTGGAAGGAAATGCAAAAACTGGCCCCAGGACATTACCTGATTTCACCAGATTGTCCCACCTTTTCTCTTCTCTCATCATTTTGCAGGGTGATCTGAGGAAAGTGGGAATTTTGAAGTCACTTATTTTATTTTATTTTTTTACTTTATGCTACCCTCTTTCTCATTCTGGTAGGAAGGGTCTAAGGTAAGAATTCTAGCTTTACTCAAAGAAGAGCTCAAAAATGCCAATCTGTTTTCTTAAGTCCCACTAACCTATTCAAATGAGGGAATGTAGTTGTCATTGAGCATACCTGGAATAATTACTCCAGAGACACAACTTCTAATACAAGAGCATGTGTGTCTATATTATATGCCACTGCAAATGTTCAACTTTCCAGAAGGAGGAATATCTCCTTCCAGTGTATACTCATCCCTTATCTTTCAAGATCTATGCAGATTGTGGAGCCCATTCAACCAAGGTCCCCCTTGTCCTGAGTGGTTCTCAAGTAGCAAATTTTACATTCATGTTTTACTAGCGTAATTTAAGCTAGGAAACAAATATGCACATAAATTTCTCTGGGAAAGTTGAGCCCAAGAACATAATTTCTTTCTTTATGCTTACCTACTCTTCAAGATATATTATTACCAAACACTGTATATCTTGGGCTGGAAAATCCGAAAGGATGAAATAATCACAACATTGTGGTCATAAAAATGTGTGTAACAAAGAAAGGGGGGGATATATTAGTAACTATAAATTTTTACACATTAATTGATTATTGTTTGAAATGTCTTGCTTAAATCTTACTTGATTTTAATAAAATATTTCTAATTGGAAGAAGTTACATTTCCTGTACCCAGCCTTAGTGTATGCTTTGCAAAATTAATTAGAAACTGGCTAGTGTGACTTGGTGAGACTAGGTTTTATTTGCTGAACTAGAGATGGGAAATTTTCTTTTGTTCTCTTCTAAGCGAGATTCAGGTGGTTCAATAAGCGCCGCTTAACTGGGGCATACTTGATCGGGAAAGTTGCTGAATTGGGAAACCAATTAAGTCTAACGATAATTAGCACGCGCTGCCACTTAATTGGGATAGGTGGTCCATTGAGTTGGTATCACTGTGGGTAATTAAATGATGCTTTTGGAGGATAAGAGATAGAGTCTTCTTGTTGCTTTCAAGACTGAAAGTAATTTATTTTCTCCCTTGATTATACTATTGCTGGTTGAGAAAAACTCAATTTCTAAATGATGGCTTCAAAAGTACTACTTGCTTTGAGAAGACTTCTGTATGTCATTTAATATGTATATACACACCTATAACTTATCCCTCTGAATGAACTGGTGCAAATGAAGGGCCACACATTTTACAAGTGGAAACAATGAGATATAGAGAATTTTAGTGATTTACTCAAAATTGCCATCATTTTGTGATTAAACATGGATAAGAACATGGGCTTGAGAATTCATTCCTAGTGATTCAGCTCAAGAGTGGCCATCACTTGGCAGGCTCAGAGAAGCTGAGCGGAGCAGTGGCAAGAGCCTGCCTGGGAGTCCAGGGACTTGGCTCCAGGTCTGTCATGGCTACACAGAGCTAAGACACCGTCTTTCTGGGCTTCAGGTGTCTCTTTTATTAAATGAAGTTGTAGGACTAAGTAATCACTAAGATCTCTTCCACCTGTACAAACAAAAGTGTCTCAATTCAGTTTATTTCAAACTTGTTACTGAGGAAAAAATCTTCATTTTTAACTTGCATACAGCCTTTCTTTACTAGGCCAGGTCACTATCAAGCAGTAATGACAATCTCTGCCTCCATGTTTTAAGAAATCTGATTGCACATATTGTAGCTGGCTGCTTTTTGGGAGAGAGGTGGGGAGGGCATTTATGGAATGATTTTTGTCTGTGCCATGAACATAGCAAAATTCACAGACAATGGAAGAGACACTATTCATCTAGACAGCTAAAAAATATATGAAAATATAATAACATCGTAGAGGAATGTAGAGAAAAAATGAGACATATTGGGCTTTATGAAAGAGAAGGAGCTGGGATGAGTCAATGACATAGGACACTGGTTCTAAGGAGTCCTGCAGGACGAGAGTTGAGTAACCTTGGATATAGCATTTGGGAAAGATTACAATGGAGACATCAGGCTGGCAAGAAGATCCTCATAGCAGAAACAAGACATGAATAGTAGTTATTAGTGGGAGCTACTCTTATTTTGACTTAATAATCTGAATTAAAGCATCAGATCAAAAACTATCTTCATCTGTATTTTTCTTGTAAGAATCAGCATAATACAGAAGGTCCTGGAATAACATAGTTTCATTCAACATCATTTCCTGATAATGTTGATGAGAAAAATGGATTCCTGGCTAGGGCCACTGTCTGTGTGGAGTTTGCATGCTCTCCTCATGTCTGCTTGAGTTTTCTCTGGGTCCTCTGGTTTCCTCCCACATCCCAAAGCTGTGCCTGTTAGGTTAACTGGTGTGTCTACATGGTCTCAGTGTGAGTGTGGGTATGTGTGAGTGTGCCCCGTGATGGGATGGAGGCCTGTTCAGGGCTGGTTCCTGCCCTGAGTTCTCAGGATAGGCTCTGGCCTCCCACAAGCCTGAGCTGGAATCAGCGGGTAAATAATTATCTTGTTTGTTTGTGTTCATCTTTCTCAAATGAATGTGTAACCCACATTTATTTCAATGTTTAATATTAGAAGTGTTTGGGCCTTTGTATAGAAGTTTAATGATGTTCGTGTGACCATAAATACACTGTAGGAACTTAACTCTTATTTATATCAGTTAGCCTGTGGTCAAGTTGGTTTTATTATATGTCATTTCGCTTTAAATCACAGTTTCCTAAAATCTATTGATGACGTTAAGTGAGGACATACTATACTAAGCATTTGGGCCAAGACACTCAATCATAATCTGATAATTAAGTAATGTGTAGCATCCAGACTATTCTAGCTTGTTTTCTCTTTCTTAATTTATCTCTCCAGGCTCATCATTTGCACATTCCCTCAAAGTAACAACACCATCATTTCTAGGTCACTGATGACACATGGCTTAACTTGGAATACCAGCCAGATTTGCAGAGTCCTAAACTTTATTGGCTTTTGAACTTGTAGACTACTTTAAGTGCCTCATTGACCTGCTAACTGTAAATTCTGTCTAAATATTTATTTTTAAGTCAACAGCATAGATAAAAATAAAAATGTATGTAATATACATATAAACATAGAGCTGAAGGTATACCTCATATTTTTGAAATAAAATAATGTACATTTGAAAATGGTATTTACTTAAAAATGTTTTTCTTCACTTATTAATCACATCTCAGTTTAAAGCTAGTGAAGGAGCACATTTAAATTACTTTACTCTTCATTCTCCTTTGTGTCATTATATATGCAGGCTTGGAAAAAAAACAGTGAAACATTTCCAACTACAATTTAAAGGAATACATGTCATTTATTTAAAACATAAATCAGCAAACAGAGAGACATAAAATTACTAGTGGACTGCTTCAAGTTCAGAAGCCACTGCCCTGGTAGAGGAGTTACCAACGATCACACATCCTATAGGAATCCGACTACAGTGGCCCTGAGCTGAAACAGCATGCGTTCCATGCTCCTTTGCATAATTTGCCTACTTCTTCTCATATTTTGTAAATATAAAATCTACTTCTGGTGTTAACTGAGCTTTGTCTCATTACTGATTATTTTATTCCTCATATGATTGTCGAATGAAGATGTCTTTGAGGGATAGACTTTGTGAACTCTTCTTTTGTTAAGAAAAAAAGCGATCCATCTGGAATGACGGGCCCTAGTATAAGAAAATCAACATGATCTCCTTTAAGTTTACTCCTCCCTGCCACTTGGGAAGCGCAGTCAGGCGCACAGGGAACAGAACTTTGGGGCAACTGCAATAAACTCTCCAGCCAAGCTCCTTTACCAGGGGGACAAAACAGTTCACTGCAGCTCCAGCTTTGATGAACTTTATACTCAGAATACTTTACTGCTTGATTAAAAATGTGCTCATGCTTAAAGGCAGATTGCCGATGGGGTTTATAATCAGGCACAAATACACGAAGAGATTTATTAGAGGTACTTTATGTAACCATTTTTCGGGAAAGTGATTTTGTTTGAGAAGTTACTAGAGGCTGAAATGACAGCTTCTCTGTAACTCTGGTAAGTTTTCTGAATCAGTTCATGTGGAAATCAAATTGCACCTGAGCAAATATTGAAGGGTGTAGCAAAAGGAAGGAATAGCTTTCATTTTGCAACCACAAATATTACAATAGCCTATACGCATATTTTAGGAAAACATTTTTTCTTGTGTGAAGTCACTTTGCATGAAATTGCAGGACAAATTTTGGTGGTATGGTTAATCTGAGTTGTTCTTTCACAGCTATAGCCTCCAGGAGAATTATGATGTAATTACTCACAGAAAAACAGATGGGAAAAGGCACTCATCTGTCTTGCCACCTGATAGCTTTAATGGTATCGTGTTATACCATGAGGGTAGATGGAAAAACACCATCTAGAAATTGGTAAAAACACTCCAAATCTTGCCATAAAATAGATGATAATTATAAAACAAGGCCACTATTTGAAATTTGATAATAACACTAATAATAGCTATGTGTATTAAGCATTCAATGTTCCGGGCACTATTCTAAGAGCTGTACATGATGTCCATGCTAATCTTCACAACATTGTTATGAGTTAGGTACAATTATTACCTCGTGTTACCATTAAGGAAAGTGAGGCACGGAGAGATTCAGTATTTTGTCCAATATTATACAGATACTGTAGTAGAATTAGGATCCAAACTGAGGCAGTCTGACTCCAAAGACCATTCTCTAAAGCCATACATGACTAACCTCCTTAGATATCCTCTACTTATACACAAAGCCGACTTTAGTGGGCGAGAGATGACCAAGCCATTAGTATCAGGGATTCTACTGTGAAATAAGTTTCACAAAGTAGAAAACAATCTCAACGTGTTCTCCTTGAGTGGTGATATGGTTCGGCTGTGTCACCACCCAGATCTCATCTTGAATTGTAGTTCCCACAATCCCCACGTGTCTTGTGAGGGACCAGGTGGAGATAATTGAATCATGGGCGTGGTTTCCCCCACACTGTTCTCATGAGAGTAGGTTAATCTGATGGTTTTATAAGGAGCTTTTCCGCACTTTGGCTCAGCACTTCTTCCTGCCACTACGTGAAAAAGGACGTGTTTGCTTCCCCTTCCGCCGTGATTGTAACTTTCCTGAGGCCTTCCCAGACACGCTGAACTGTGAGTCAATTAAACCTCTTTCGTTTATAAATTACTCAGTCTCGCTGGGCGCGGTGGCTCAAGCCTGTAATCCCAGCACTTTGGGAGGCAGAGGCGGGCGGATCACGAAGTCAGGAGATTGAGACCATCCTGGCTAACACACTGAAACCCCATCTCTGCTAAAAATACAAAAAATTAGCCGGGCGTGGTGGTGGGCGCCTGTAGTCTCAGCTGCTCAGGAGGCTGAGGCAGGAGAATGGCGTGAACCCGGGAGGCGGAGCTTGCAGTGAGCCGAGATCGCGCCACCGCACTCCAGCGTGGGCAACAGAACAAGACTCCGTCTCAAAAAAAAAAAAAAAAAAAAAAGAAAAGAAATTACTCAGACTCAGGTATGTCTTTGTTAGCAGCGTGAGAGTGGATTGTAAGTGGTGAGGTCACCTGAGTGAACTAGAGATATTTATCCATTACTATCCCTTCATTTTTGCAGAAAAGGTTTTAATGGGTGAAAGCCTCAACTTTTAGAGCTAGGCATATCAGCTATCTACATCTGACAAGTTACCTAACTTTGTCTATGCCTATTTCCACATCTATAAAATGGCGATAAAAATAGCCACCTCAGATGTTTCTCTTGGCAGGACTAAAACAGATAGTATTTTTTAGCTATTTACTTGGCACAGAGTTTGACACCTAATGTGTACCCAATCAATGGTAGCTGTTGCTATTATTAAGTAAACATTTGAATAAAGAATATCAACTAGTTGGGAATTCCAACTTATTTGCTATTTCCTATTTTTTTCTACATGTGTTTTCTTTTTCTTTCTCTGATTTTTTTTCCCCTTTTCTGTAGATATTAATAAGGGGAAAGTCCTTCTTTGCCCATTATTTTTATAACATAACGTTTGAACCGTTTGGGCAAAAAAGAAGTTGTTTAAGTCTATTTGTGAATAGAAATAAGGATTAAAGAGGGGAGACAAAAACCAACCAGTGGGCATGGAAAATGGCCTCCTTGGGAATAGTGGTAAGTTGAATTAATAAGTTAGAAAAACATATCGAAAGAGAGAGAAGACATTTCTAGCACCAAAGAGGGAGCATGCCTGAAAATAATTTGACAGGGGAAGGGTACCGTCAGCTAAATTGCTAACAAGTGAAATTCACTGCTAGATCCAAATGGCATGTGATTGAATATGGGCAAGTGATGACATTTGCAAACACCACCTTGGACTGCTACTGAGTAAGTCTGTAAGACTGTCCCCTCCACTGACTTTAAGTTTTTAAAAAAAATATTTTTAAGCAAATTTTAGTTTTCCATTGAAGTCTGCTAAGAACCTACTAAAGATATTTATCCATTTAATGACACGTTTGCAGAGCATGGTGAAATGGCAATAATTGGAGGGGACAGGGAGTAAGAGAGTCCTGGGATTTAATCCCATCTCTGATACCTCCTGGCGTGTAATGTTGCACAAATCATTTAATATGTTGATGCCTCAGCCTCCCTATGATACCTTCCCCATAGATTGTTGTACATGTTGCTGTAACATAAAAAGTGCTTGGCAAAGTAGTGCTCAACCTGTGGTCCCCAGCCCAACACCATTAGGGAATTATTAGAAACGCAATAACCTATACCTAACTCTTCTGGTCAAGTTTTATCAAGCCATCCAGGTAATTCTGATGCACGCTAATCTTTGAGAACAATTGGCCTTGCACAATTTCTGACACATAATTGGGGTCAATATAAAGGAGATAGGATTATTGTAAATTGTGACAAGCTCTGTGTTAGGAGCAGGGAATCGCATGGAGCAAAACCGTTTGTGTTTCCATCTAGAAGAACTCAACTGTCAAATGTGTCCAGGCTTACCTGAGACAATCATTTGGTATAACTCCATGGTTCTCAAACTTGGCTGTATGAAAATGCCTGGGGAAGTTTGGGATTTTTTGAATTTAATGTTTAATTATGGCAAATATACATAACATAATATTTGCCATTTTAACTATTTTTAGGTGCATAGTTCACTGGCATTAAGTACATTCACATTGCTGTGTACCATCTCCACCATTCATCTCCAGAACTTTTTCATCTTCCCAAATGGAAAGTCTGTATTCATTAAATGACTCCCCATTTCCCCCTCCCCCAGCCCCTGTCACCAGCATTCTACTTTCTGTCTCTATGAATTTGACTACTCTAGGTATCTCATATAAGTGGAATCACCTAGTATTGGTCATTTATATTGGGCTATTCACTTAGCATAATGTCCTTAAGGTTCATCTATCTTGAAGCATGTGTCAAATTTTTCTTAATTTCTTTTTTTTTAAAGGCTGAATAATACTCCACTATATGTATATTCTACTGTTTGTTTATCTATTTGTCAGTCAATGTACATTTGAGTTGTTCCCATCTTTTGGTTATTGTGAATAATGTTGCTATGAACATGGGTGTACAAATATCTGTTCAAGTTACTGCTTTTAATTGTTTTGTATATATAACCAGAAATGGAATTGCTGGATCACAGGGAAATTCTAATTTAACTTTTTAAGCAACCATCATATCATTTTCCATAGCAGCTGCACCATATTTTATTCCCACCAGCAATAAATAAAGGCTTCAATTTTTCCACATCTTCACCAACACCTATTATTTTCCGTTTTGTTTTTAAATTAAAAAAAATAGCCATCCTATGAATGTGAAGTGTTATCTCATAATTTTGATTTCTATTTCCCTAGTGATGAGTGATACAGAGCATCTTTTCATGTGCTTATTGGCCATTGCATATGTTCTTTGGAGAAATATCCATTCTAGTCTTTTG
The DNA here is from genome assembly GCF_029281585.2 of Gorilla gorilla gorilla. Lineage (NCBI taxonomy): Eukaryota > Metazoa > Chordata > Mammalia > Primates > Hominidae > Gorilla > Gorilla gorilla. The sequence continues at coordinate 36,989,177 of NC_073229.2, read as the reverse complement.
CTCAGTTTTTAATCAGGTTGGCTTTTTCTGTTGTTGCTGAGTAGAAGTTTTTTTTAAAATATATAGTTTGAATATCAACCCCTCATCAGATACATGATTTGCAAATATTCTCTTCCATTCTTTGGGTTGCATTTTCACTCTGTTGTTAAAATACACATATTTTTTGAGTCAGGGTATCACTGCATCTCCCAGGCTGGAATGCGGTGGCATAATCATGGCATACCCCACCACATCTGGTCAATTTTTTTTTTTTTGGTAGAGATGGGGTTTTGCTATGTTGCTCAGGTTGGTCTTGAACTCCTGAGCTCAAGTTATTTGCCTGCTTTAGCTTCCCAAAGTGCTGGGATTGCAGGTGTGAGTCATCACACCCTGCCACCCTGTTGTTAGTGTCCTTTGAAGCACACAAGTTGTTCATTTTAACAAAGTCCAATTTATCTGTTTTTTCTTTTGTTGCTAGTGGTTTTGCTTTTATATTTAATACATCATTGCCAAATCCAACGTCATGCAGCTTTTTCCTTATGTTTTCTTCTCAGATTTATATAGTTTTAGTTTGTACATTAGGGTCTTTGATTAATTTTGAGTTTAATTTTGTATATGGTGTTAAGGGTCCAACTTCACTCTTTGGAATGTGGATATCCAGTTTACCCGGCATCATCAGCTGACAAAACTTTTTACTTCAGAATAGTTTTGACACCCTTGTTGAAATCATTTGGCTACATATTGTAAGGGTTTGTTTCTGGGCTCTATTCTACGCCATCGATTTATATGTCTGTTTTTATGCCAGTACTGCACTGTTTTGATTAGTGTAGGTATGTAGTGAGTTTTGAAATCAGGAGGTATGAGACCTTCACATTTGCTCTACAATTTAAAGATGGTTTTGATTATTTGGGGTTCCTTGAAATTCGATGTACATTTTAAAATGGCTTATTTTTATTTCTGTATGAAACAGAATTTTGGGATTCTGGGATTTTGATAGTGATTGAATTGAATCTATAGATTGCTTTGGGTATTGTTTTTCTTTTCCAACTTTTAGTTTCAAGTGGTACACATGCAGGTTTATCACATGGGTAAATTGCATGTCATGGGGGTTTGGTGTACAGACAGTTTTGTCACCTGAGGAACCAGAATAATACCTAATAGGTCGTTTTTCAATCCTTCCCATCCTCCACTCTCAAGTAGGCCCTGGTATCTATAGTTTCCTTCTTTGTCTCCATGTGTACTCCATGTTTAGCTCTCACTTATAAGTGAGAACATTCAGTATTTGGTTTTCTGTTTTTCTGTGTTAATTTGCTTAGGATAATGGCCTCCAGCTCCACCCATGTTGCTGCAAAGAATGTGATTTCATTCTTTTTTATGACTGCATAGTATTCTACCATGTATATGTACCACATTTTCTTTATTGCCTTGGGTATTATTGATATCTTAAAAATACTAATGTTTCAAATTTATGAACATGGAATATCTTTCTACTTACTTGTTTCTTTAATTTCCTTTGGCACCATTTTGTAATTTTCACTCTATAAGCCTTTCATCTATTTGGTTAAGTTTATTCCTAAGTATTTTATTATTTTTGATGTTATTGTAAGCAAAATTGTTTTCTTAATTTCCTTTTTGGACTGTATATTGTTACGGAAATGCCATTGACTTTCAAGTGTTAATTTTGGATTTTGAAATTGCTGAATTCATTTTTTAGTTCTAGCTGTTCTGTGTGTCTGTTTGTAATATTTAGGGTTTCCTACATATAAGATTATGTTGCCTGTGACTGATAATAATTGTGTTGTTTCTATCCAATTTAAATGCCATGCCATTTTTTTCTTGACTGATTGCTCTGGCTAGGACATCCAGTACTGTGTTGAAGAGAAGTGGTGAAAGCAGGCTTGCCTTGTTCCTCATCTTAAAGGAAAATATTTCAGTCTTTTATGATTGAGCATAGTGTTAGCTGTGACTTTCTCAGGTAGGACTTTACTATGTTTAGATAAATTCTTTCCATTCTTAATATTGAGTATATTATCAGGAAAGGGTGTTGAATTTTGTCAAAGGCCTTTTTTGTATTAATTGAGATGGTCATGTTATTTTTTTCCTTTCATTCTGTTGATGTGATGTGTTGTATTGATTAATTTTCAAATATTGAACCACTCTTACATTTCAGGATTAAATCCCACTTGATCATGGGGTACAATCCTTTTAACATGCAGTTGAATTTTGTTTACTAGTATTTTGTTGAGGATTTTTATTTCATTACTCATCGAAGATAGTGGTCTGTAGTTTTCTTATAGTGTCTGTCTGGCTTTGGTATCAGGGTAATGTTGGCCTTATAGAATAAGTTAGGAAATGTTCACTTCAATTTTTTTGAAGAAAAACATGATAAGGATTCATGTTAATTCTTCTTTACATGGTTGAAAGAACTCACCAATGAAGCCATCTTGTCCTAGGGTTTTCTCTGCTGGAAGGTTTTTTATTACTGCTTCAGTTTCGTTGCTAGCTATAGGTCTATTCAGATTTTCTATTTCTTCATGATTTGGTCTTGGTAGGTTATGTGTTTCTAGGAATTTGACCATTTCATCTAGATTATCCAATTTGTTCACATACAATTGTTCATTTTCTCTATTGTTGGAGAAATGTATTTTAAAAATGTCAGGACCCTACTCCCAGAATCTCTGCTTTAATTTAGTGTGTGATGGAGTCCAGACTTCACAGGTATTTTCTAAAATCTTCTTAGTGATTTTTCATGTGCAACCAAGTTTGAAAATCACTGGCATAAGAGATTCTTGATTACAGATATACCTAATGAATTTTCCTAATATTTTGGTTTATCATAGAAAAACTCCTATATAAAGTAATACAAAAGATTGCTGTTATATAAATTTGGTCAACACAAATAGTAAGTTGGAAATTTAATGCTAGCTTCTTCTCTTTTCTTTACAGTGATCTTGTTCTCTCACAATGAATGATTACGTATTTGTGTTATGACAATGTAGATAAAAATGCTTATAATAAATAAGGTACCATATTGAATAAGTAAAATATACAGTTAAATTCTGCACTTAAAAAGCTGACCACAGGCAAGACATAAGGCAAACACATACCATTTAATTTAAATGGTAATTTAAATTAATTAATCTCTAATTCTCAAGTTCACTTCCTAAGTTTACTTTCTATTGCCTCCTCAATACCATGTACTATCAAGACAAAAGCTTTGCAAGAAATTACAACTTCCATATTTAACATAATCTAAGACACTATCAACTTTAAGATATAATAATTTTTAACATAGTAATAACATCACTTCTAAGATCCTGCTAATAAAAATTATGACAAAACATCAATTGTAAAATGCATTCTAATTTGAGAGATATTAAAATGTGAAAAAGTAGTAGTCATCTTTGGATGAAATATGCAGATTTTCTTTTTTCCTGAGCAGAAGTATAAGCTGATGGGGAAAAAAATAACATAATACATCTCAAGGTCTAATATATTGAACTCATGGGTTATTTGCTGATATGGGTCATCTATGTCAAAGGTTGCTTGCATTATAATGGCTAATCAAAGGTGGATGGATGGTTTACCAATTTATCTGGGAAAATAGAAGTTTTCTATAACAGTCAAAGGAACACAAGAGATGAGTTCTTACTGTCTCTTCCAGTGCTCTGATTATGAATTCAATATAGCTTTAAGACTGAAGAGGTTACCAGCTAAAGCTAGACATGTGCTTTCAATAGAAGGGACAAACTGTCTGTTCCTCCAGATATTTGCTTTTGCCAGGTAGTATCTGTGTTCTCCAGTTTGGGATGAAGCCAGTTCATCTCAGTCCAAGTCTACCTCACTTAAGCTGAGAAAGCAGAAGAAATGCAGCATCTGGGTTAAATGAAATAGTAAGATCATAGATTTGAATCCACCCACATGCTGGTGATCCTGCAGAACTAAATGCAGTGCGACAGCCTCTCCCATGTTATTTGTGAATTTGGCAGGTCACAGGAGGAAATTCAGAGTGGAAGATATACACATTTAAAACCCCAGGAAGAATTCCAGAAGATCAGAAGAGTACCTGCGATCCAAACAAATGAAATGACCTGCCAAGGTCATGTGGCAGTGATTCAGGATTAGAACTCAGGTCAAGAGACTGCAGAAACAACGAAACATCGAACTCATTTGGTTCTCCCCTGATACTTTTCTCCTGCAACATATATATTTTGTGAAGAGTTTTTAAAGTTTCCTCATATAATATGCCACCCCCACCCCATTTTTTTCTCCTTTGAAAATGTAAAAGGCTCCTTTAAATAGAACCTGCTTTGTCAACTCTAAGATAGACAAAGGATTAAATTAAAGAAACAGCCAGCTGCTTTTCAATAGTTATGAGTGGGGAAGAAATGAGCTAGAAATATATTCCTACTTTAGGCATGCTTAGCTGCTCTTAGGTTCCTCCTTCATTATTTTATTGTCGTCTTCTCTTGGGCTGGGGCACCACATTATCAAACCCCATCTGTGATCTTCAAATCTGAAGAAGGCAGCAGTGAACAAAGTACACTCTATTTAAGTCCGTACACGTTATCCACCTCCAACTTTCTTCCAAACACAGACACACAACCTCATAGTTTCATATGCAGCCTTTGGTTTTGCTTTTCAGGTTTGGGATGTGACCCTTTCCAACTTCCTATGGATAGAAGCATAAAAAATGCACCAAAATGAGACAAACTAAAGCTAAAGACAATCAACACTCTACAGAGGTTTTTCTAGAAGGAAATAATTCCCTGTCACAATCCACACAGATCAGAATAAGAAATCAACTCATATGCAAACTTCTGGAAAGGAAACTTTGTCAGACATTTCTCACCTCTCAGATCCCACCAACCTTCCTCACTCTCCCTTTGATTCCTCCCTATACTCAAACATAGCAACTGTTTTTTTTTTTTTTTTTTTTCCAGATACGTTACAGATTAAAACTGCAAGTCCTTTGAGGTGGAGCATGGTAGAGACGGGGGAATAATAGTGATGTTCTCTATCTTGTGAAATCAGCACTAAGCAAGAGGAAGGGAAAGAGATAGGAAAAGCCTGTGGGTTTTCATATTACTTGGGATAAAAACACCTCCTCACTGTTAGAAAGCAAGCAAATGGGGCCAGAGAAGCTCTTACCTCAGCCTGGGGTAGCAATCTAAAGAGTATAAGTTAAGGTTAAAGACTATAAATTTTACTTGGACCTATAAAAATTAGCTTGCCCTTGAGCTTCAGATTTGAGAAGGGAACCTCATAAAGTTCAAAGTAGAGCAGCACTTGCTTGTTGGCATTCTGTTGATCTGAATGAAGCTACTTTTGTTTAAAGAAGAATGAAAATAAAAATGACAGCAAGCATAGGGCCTGTATATCAATTCTAAAACAAAGGAAACTATAGTTCTAATAATTAAGCGCGAGTCTACCTACAGAGGTTTTGCTCTGCAAAATAGAAGTTTTTAGAATAAATTTTTCATGTTTTAAGCAAAATATGATAAATTAGGATTACATGAGATAAACAGTGAAATATAAGATGAGAAATGTCTAACAGAGGAGAAATAAATGTACTCGAACCAAAACTATGCTAGGCTTAAAATTCTTGTTAGAAGCAATTCAGAGTAGAATTACTGTGGCAGAAAATGAATACAAGAATGATACTGGGCAAAATTTAAATATTCAGTTTATTTATAATTCTTTCTCTATAAAATGATTTTTTAAAAACGGGAAAAGCAATGGTCAACAATATATAATAAAACCTTTTAAGGCCAAAATACATTTCAAAGAAATTCAAGAGAGGCCATTATTTTGGACTAAGCTCCTGTATGAGGTCCCAGCACACCAGACCAAACCAGAATAGAATTCTTAGTGCTAGCTGCCGCTTAAACTGAACTCTGAAATGGGCCAGATTTCCAGAAAATCAGGAGAGTCACAATAACCAATCAGAAGGACCCGGTTTACATGAGCTGGCATGATAAGAAAGTTCCCTTTGTTTTAACTCTATGAGGAAAGCAACTTTGAAATGACCAAATCTATTTTTCATTCCTTATTTCTGCTTTCTTCAGCCTTTTCTCTGACTATAAAGCCAACATCTTCTGCTCAGCTCATTAGAATATCTATTCCATTTTATAGATTGAGATGTTGCTCAATTCTAGAATTGCAAATAAAAACCAATTAGATCTTTAAACTAAATTTGTTGTAATCTTGCTTTTTGGCATATCAAATGTGGAGAAGAAAAAGGTAGTGCCACAATCTAGAAAAAAAATAATGAGAAATTTCACTTAATATGAACACATAGTTTCATTTTTGGTTTATGGGTTTTTAAAGGAGCCTTACAACACCTGCATAGAGAACAGATTGCATCATTTTTTTTTTACAATGCTGAATGCCAGAAGAATATGATGAAATTTCAGTGGGGTTTTGAGTTAAAGACGTCGAGCCCCAATCCTGGGCTCGAATCTTAGATCAGCTTCTTCTAGAAGCTTAGATCTGATTCTTCTAGAATCAGACTTTGAGCCAATGCCCTTGTGTGCAAGCTGTTTATTTTGGAGGTGTGGAGAAAATCAGGAGGTAAGTGAGAAGTGAAACACAAAGACAAGGAATGTAGCCAGTAATATGTTAAATATTAAGGCAGCTACCACTGGAGTTAATCCAATTTGGAAGCACTGGGAAACAGTACAAGAACACATGCTCCAAAATCTTCATGACCTTAGATTTGGCAATAGATTCTTAGGTATCACAAAAACACAAGCAACATAAGAAAAAATACATAAATTGGACTTCATCAAAATTAAAACCTTCTGTGCATCAAAGGACACTATTAAGAAAGTAAAAGCAACCTATAGAATTAGAGAAATCATATCTGATAAATGTCTAGTACTCAGAATATGTAAATAACTCTTTTTTTTTTTTTTTTTTTTTTTTTTTTGAGACGGAGTCTCGCTGTCACCCGGGCTGGAATGCAGTGGTGCGATCTTGGCTCACTGCAGGCTCCACCTCCCGGGGTTCATGCCATTCTCCTGCCTCAGCCTCCCAAGTAGCTGGGACTACAGGAGCCCACCACCTCGCCCGGGTAATTTTTTGTATTTTCAGTAGAGATGGGGTTTCACCGTGTTAGCCAGGATGGTCTCAATCTCCTGACCTCATGATCCGCCCACCTCGGCCTCCCAAAGTGCTGGGATTATAGGCGTGAGCCACCGCGCCCGGCCTGTAAATAACTCTTGTAACTGAGTAACAAAAAGATAATCCAATTTAAAATGGGCAAGGGACTTGAATAGACATTTCTTCAAAGAAGATATACAATGGTCATTAAGCACATTGAAAGATGCTCAACATCATTAACCATTAGGGAAATTTAAACGAAAACCACAATGAGTTATCAATGTACACTTACTAGGATGGCTAGAATTTTTTTAAAAAGCAGAAAGTAGTAAGTGTTGGCAAAGATGTGAGTTAAAACTCACACAACATAGAATTAACTATTTAAATTTACAATATAGTGGTATTCAGTCCATTCACAGTGTTGTATGAGCAACACCTCTATCTAGGTCCAAAACATTTTCATCACTCCGAAAGGACACACTATACCATAAAGCAGTCACTCCCCATTCCCTCTTTTATACAGCTCTTGTTAACAAGTAATTTGCTTTCCATTTCTATGCATTTACTTAGTCCAAATATTTCTTATGAGTGAAACAATATAATTTATGACCTTTTGTGTCTGGTTTATTTCACTAAGCAAAATGTTTCTGAGGCTTATCTGTGTAGTGCCGAGAGCAAGCGAGGGTTGCTGGCATGTTGTCACCTCTCAATCCCCCCTCTAAACAGGACACCCCAACTGCTGTTCAGAATTTGGCCAATGACTGCTCTAGCTACTTCCTGCTGGATAGGGGTGAAGAAGGGGCCCTGCTGTTGTAGTGTCCTCCAGAGGGGAGCTCTCTGGGCCAGTGAAAGGGCCAGCGGGTCAGTCCAGAGGTCCTTGGTAGAAGTTGTTAGTTGAACTCATTTGGGGTTCCATTTGTAAGACTATTTGTAGCTTGATGGCGTCGATTCTAGAGGAAACAAATTTAACAAGGAGGTTAAACATACAGGGCCCAAAGGTGAGTACCAGCAAGATGCCTGCCATTGGACCTAGAAAGGGGAGAAGCCTTGTTGCCCAACTCCAGAGGTTGGTATAAGAGTTTGAAAGGCATTGTCTGATTTCAGAAGCCTTTTCCTATAAATGTCGGGTGGCATCTCATACCATCCCTGACAGGTTAGTGTAAAAACAACACTCTTCCCCTAAGAAGGTGCAGAGTCCTCCTTTCTCAGCAGTGAGGAGGTCTAGGTCCCAGGGGTTTTGGAGAGTCACTGCTGCCAAAGAGTCTATTTGGGATTGTAGAGTAAGGATAGATTTCGTTATTTCTTGCAAACTGTCTGAGAAATCCTTTGAGAGTGTGTGGTAGTAGGATAATGAAGTAGATAAACTGACTATTCTGGTTCCTGTAGCAGTAGCCATTCCTAACCCTATAAGTAGGGGTATTAATTGTATGGCTCTGCGCTGACGGACTTGAGCTTTGAGGGTCTGATTTCCACAAGATTAGAAGTCAGGATAATATATGTTTACACTGTTAACTTTGAGCAACCTTTACTTATGTTGAAAACCTTGTAAGTTTGGGATTTCAATTATTCTTTGCTATTGATGAGACCTTGTTCAGTCCATATTAACTTAAAATTGGTATAGATGGCTCCTTCCTGATTCTGTAAGGACTTTAAGGTTTGGCTGAGTGCAAACAGCTCGCACGTTTGAGCAGACCAATTATTAGGCAATTTTAATACCCATTGTGTCTTTTTCTTTAATCGCCCGGGAGGAACCATCCATCATCCTGTCCTGAAGGGAGTTCTTCCTATGTCTGGTCGGACCTTCAGATTTAGATACCCTGTTAGGAAACCTGCTGGGTTAAGGATTTCTGATAGGAAGGCTACGGGTTGTCAGTGGTCTCAGTGCTTTCAGGCTATGCCCTTGTTTACACTGACAACAAGGTGGTATTGGAGTGTTATAGGGTTACAGAGAAGATCTTCAATTATCAATTATAGGTTTTAAATTTACCCTGGCTTTTAAAGGAATAGAGTATGCTGTTTGTTTTGTTTTGTTTTTACTACTTCTATCTCTTTCTCTCTCTTTGACTCCTTTGTCTCTTCCTCTCTTTCCTTCTCTCTTTGACTTTCTGTCTGTCTCTTCCTCTCTGTCTCCTTCTGTTTGACTTCCTATCTTTGTCTTTCTCTTTCTCTGTCTCTTCCTCTCTCTGTCTCTTTCTCTCTCTCTGACTTTCTGTCTCTTTCTCTCTTTCCTTTCTGCTGGTCTTTTCTTGCCTCTGCCAGCCACTTATGCTGCTGTTCTCCCCTCTCCTTCCTCTTTTCAATGGCTTTGGGAGTGTAAGACTGCCACCTTCTTTGGTTTTTGCACTGTGTGCAGTAACTCCATGATTTCCTTGTGGTATTTAATGGGGGTTCCCAGAGGTTAGGAACTCCCTTTCTTTCCATATTGCAGCATGGGCATGTAGGATTTAATAAGCATACTTGCTATCTGTATACACATTTATTCTTTTCCCCTTTCCCAGTTCTAAGGCTCGGGTAAGTGCCACTAGTTCTGCTAACTGGTCGCAGGTCCCTGGGGGAAGAGGCTTACTTTCAAGTACGGTTACATAACTAACTATGGCACAACCTGCCCTTCATATCCCATTCTCCACAAATGAACTTCCATTGGTATATAGGTTAAGGTCAGGATTAGTTAAGGGGACTTCTAAGAGATCATCTCTGGTGGCATAAGTCTGGACTGTAATTTGTTGGCAGTCATGCTCGATTGGTTCCGCATCCTCTGGGAGAAAAGTGGCAGGGTTGAGGGCCATGCATGTATGTATTTGAAGCACTGGTCCCTCAAAGAGTAACTAAGTAGGTGGTTGTCTGATAACCATAAACTTCCTTTGGCACCTAGTATGCCATTTACATCATGAGTAGTCCAGACAGTGAGATCCTTTCCTTGTATTATCTTGATAGCCTCTGACACTAAGACAGCCACTGCTGCAACTACCCTTAAACAGTGAGGCCAGCCTTTTGCTACTACATCAGTTTCCTTACTTAGGTATGCCACTGTTTGTGGGGTTGTCCCATGAGTCTGAGTAAGGACTCCAAGAGCTATCCCTGCTCTCTCTGTGACCTATAGAGAGAAGTTTTGTCCTGTGGGAAAGCTTAAAGCTGGAGCTTGTACTAGGGCCTGCTTTAAGGTTTTGAAGGCTGTTTCTGCCCCTGGTTCCCATTCTACTAGATGAGTATTTGCCCTCTGGGTCTCCTTGATTAGAGTATAGAGGGGCCTGGCTATCTTGCTGTATCCAGGGATCCATAGTCGGCAAAAGCCGGTGATTCCAAGGAACCGCCGCAACTGTTTTAATGTCTTAGGGCGAGGGTAAGCCAGTATAGGCTGTATTCGTTTCTTGCTGAGGGCCCTAGTCCCTCCGGCTAAGATTAGGCGTAGATATTTGACCTGCTGTTGGCAAAACTGGGCCTTCGACCTAGACACCTTGTACCCTTGATTAGCTAGAAAGTTCAAGAGATCTAGAGTAGCCTGCCGGCACAAGGCTTCTGAACTGGTAGCCAAAAGTAAATCATCCATATACTGAAGGACCAGAGTGCCTGGACTTGAGAAGTGGCCTAGATCTTGGGCTAGTAGCTGACCAAGCAGGTGAGGGCTATCCCTAAACCCTTGGGGCAAGACCGTCCACATAAGTTGGGACATGTGGTCTGCGGGATCCTCAAAGGCAAAGAGAAACTGGGAGTCAGAGTGCAGGGGAATACAGAAGAAGGCATCCTTGAGGTCCAGAACAGTGAACCATTCTGCTTCCTCTGGTATTTGAAAGAGCAGGGTATAGGGGTTGGGTACAACTGGATATAGAGGAATTATTGCCTCATTGATGAGTCTAAGATCTTGCACTAGTCTTCACTGACCATTCGGTTTTTGTACTCCTAGAATTGGGGTGTTGCAGGGACTGCTGCATTTCTTTACTAAGCCTTGAGCTTTTAAATGTTTAACAATATCCTGTAATTCTTTATGAGCTTCAGGCCTTAAGGGATATTGCCTTTGATAAGGAAAAGTGGTGGGATCTTTTAGCCTGATTTGGGCTGGGCAGGCATTTTTTTGTCCTTCCAAATTGTGCCTCCAATGCCCAGACTTCAGGGTTGATTCGCTCCTCAAGTAGGGGACAACAAATGGGTAACTTGTTCCCCATATTCATGTAGATAACAGCTCCAGCTTTGGCTAATATATCCCTTCCTAATAAGGGTGTGGGACTTTCAGGCATGACAAGAAAGGCATGTGAAAAGAGCAAAGTCTCCCAATTACAGCTGAGGAGGTGGGAGAAATACCTGGTTACAGGCTCTCCCAGGATTCCTTGGATGGTAACGGACCTTGAGGACAGTCGTCCAGGACAGGAGATTAACACTGAGAAGGCTGCGCCAGTGTCCAGGAGGAAGTCAATTTCCTGGCCTTCAATGGTTAAATGTACCTGTGGCTCACTGAGGGTGATGACATGAGCTGGCACTTGCCCTGGGCACCCTCAGTCCTGTTGGTGGATCATGTGGATGGGGGCTTCTACCCAGAGAACCTTTGTCCTCTGGGGCAGCACACCTTCCAGTAATTACCTTGGCATAGCAGACATGGACGAGGGGGTGGCTTGTTTCTCGTTGGACAATCTTTTTTAAAGTGTCCTTGCAAACCACACTGGTAACAAGCCCTACCGGTTGATTGGCCTGCTCCATTTTCTGTCCTCTCTGAACCTCCAAGGTTTGTTTGTCTGAGGGCCATCACTAAGGCTGTGGCCTTTCTCTGGTCTCCCTTTCCCTTTTGGGCCTATTCCTTTTGGTCCCTACTATAGAACACCGGGGTTGCCAGGTTTAATAATGTTTCCAAATTTTGTTCAGGGCCTAGGGCTTGCTTTTGGAGCTTTCTCCTGATATCTGCAGCTGATTGATTAATAAACTTTTAGAATCAATTGACCTTTCAGTGATTTGGGTGACAGGGGAGTATATTTTCTTAAGGCCTCCCATAGCTGCTCGAGGAAGGCAGAAGGATTTTCTTCCTTTCCCTGAGTTATGGTGGACATCATTGAATAATTCATGGGCTTTTTTCTAATTCTCCTTAGTCCTTCTAGAACACAGGTCAACAGATGTTTACAACTCCAGTCCCCATGATCTGAGTCAAGGTCACAGTGGGGATCCATACTGGGGATGGCTTGCTGACTGGTAGGGAATTTGTCCCTTTCTTTGGCTGTCATTCTATCATTTACTTGACTAAGATACCAGGTATCTCCAAACTCTCAGGCTGCAGCTAAAGCTGCATTCTTTTCATTAAAGGCCAAGGTTTGATCTAACAATAGCATGACATCTCTCCAAGTAAGATTGAAGGTTTGCCCTAGACCCTGTAGGACATCTATGTACCTATCAGTATCATCTGAAAACTTCCCCAGGTCTGCCTTGATCTGCTTTAAATCAGAGAGGGAGAAGGGGACATGTACCCAGGTTGGGCCAAATTCCCCTGCCCCTACAGCTTGAAGGGGACATAACCAATAGCCTGGGGGTTTTTGTGGTTCTTTGGAGATTTCTTTGCTTATTTCCTTCTGGGCAGGGGAGATTAGAGGAGGATTGTCATTAATAGGAAGGGGAGCTATAGGGAGGCTAGGATATGGGGGTAAGCTGAGAGGTCCTCCTGTGAGATGTAAAATGTAGTTGTGTATTCTCCTTCAATGAAAAGAAAGCTTGGACATAAGGTATTTCATTCCATTTGTCTTCCCTCTTAAAAAAAGTCAAGCTGCAGTATAGTATTGTAATTTATACTTTCCTCAGGTGGCCATTTTTCCCCATCAGAGAGAGAATATTGGGGCCAAGCCATAGTGCAGAAAAAAATGAGCTGCCTTTTTTTCAGGGTTTGTGGGTCAAATTGGTCCCAATGGTTTAGGATGCATTTCAAGGGTGAGCCTGTTGATGCCTGAGTGTTTCCCATATGAAAGACAAAACCACCCGTGGCTTTGGTTTGTTTTGTTTCTTCCCCTGCCCAAGAGCCCACAAGGGTCCCTGGACCCTGCTCATCGGAATAGTTGCACTCACTGATGCAGCAGCAGAAACACTAGTTTTCCTCCCAGACCACAAGGAGGACCGAGGAAGGTCAGATTTAGTGGCCCTTACTGATGCATTCTCAAAAACCTGCACCCTTACCTGTCCTCCTAGACCACAAAGAGGACCGAGAAAAATCAGATTTAGTGGCCCTTACCAACACATTCTCGAAAACCTGTTAGAGTCCTAAGCATTCTCCTGTTAGTATTGGGACCTTACCCATGTCCTATAAAGGTGTTATGCCCCAAAAATGAAGTGGCAGGCCATACCCTGAGGGAGGGAAGGGATCTCCAGAGTTGGAAGAGTGATGCCTTTTGTCCCCACTTATAGGAATAGGAAGGATACAATTTCAGAGGCTCCCCATATCCTAGCTTCAGGAATAGCTTTTGTTAGGCCTGCTTGTCTGAGGAGGGATCCTAAAATTCCAGATAGTCCCTCCTACGATGGAGCTTTAGGCAAAAATTATGTCTTTCTGATTGGTGAGCCCAGGTGCCTAAAGAAGGTAACAGAGTCCTGGAGTTTATACTAGAAATCATCCTTAGAGGAGAAACTGGAAAAGTACCAGAGGCAGGGAGTGGTTTTTAGAAGCGGGACTAGCCTTGGAGAAAAGAGGCAAGAGGAAGTTTGTCTGACAGGCATTAGGACCCAGGAGGCAAGGGTCAGGATAGATAGGCTAGATGGGCAAGTCTCGCTTGGGCAACATGCCTTTGAGAGAGCCACTCATGGCTGCAGGGTCAACCAACTTGTTGTCGGGACCCCAGAGCTCAATGGCTTTCCTCTCTGTCGACCCTTGGCTCAGCCCAGAGTACAGGAAAAGCAGAAGCTGGTTCCAGGCAAACCAACGCTCCCTACTCCGAAGAGTTGGGGGTCGTTAGAGAGCCCTTTCCCAGAAAGCCTGACATCCGTGTCTTTAGTCCAGCGGCCACACTAGTCACTTTTAACTGGCCGACAGGTGCCCAGTATTTAGCCCCTGAATTGTAAGGAAAAACAGGACAGAATACCAAGTGAAAGGGGTCCAGTGGTACTCACTGCTTGGTGATAGGTGAAAGTCTCACTGCATGGCAATTAAAAGTCCCTTCATGGTTGCCAAAACGTGTCCGGAATTGGTGGGTTCTTGGTCTCGCTGACTTCAAGAGTGAAGCCGCAAACCCTCATGGTGAGTGTTACAGTTCTTAAAGATGGTGTGTCTGGAGTTTGTTCCTTTAGATGTTCAGATGAGTCCAGAGTTTCTTCCTTCTGGTGGGTTCGTGGTCTCACTGACTTCAGGAGTGAAGCGCAGACCTTCGCGGTGAGTGTTACAGCTCTTAAAGGCAGTGCATCTGGAGTTGTTTGTTCCTCCCAGTGGGTTTTTGGTCTCGCTGGCTTCAGGAGTGAAGTTGCAGACCTTCGCAGTGAGTGTTATAGCTCATAAAGGCGGTGTGGACCCAAAGAGTGAGCAGCAGCAAGATTTATTGTGAAAAGCGAAAGAGCAAAGCTTCCACAGCATGGAAGGGGACCTGAGCAGGTTGCCGCTGCTGGCTCGGGTGGCCTGCTTTTATGCCATTATCTGGCCACACCCACATCCTGCTGATTGGTCCATTTTACAGAGATCTGATTGGTCCATTTTGACAGGGTGCTGATTGGTGCATTTACAAACCTTTACCTAGACACAGAGTGCTGATTGGTGCATTTACAATCCTTTAGCTAGACACAAAAGTTCTCCAAGTCCCCACTAGATTAGCTGGACACAGAGCGGTGATTGGTGCATTTACAAACCTTTAGCTAGACACAGAGTGCTGATTGGTGCGTTTACAATCCTTTAGCTAGACAGAAAAGTTCTCCAAGTCCCCACTTGTCCCAGAAGCCCAGCCAGCTTCACTTCTCACTGGCACTCACCATGGGACTTTGTGGCACCTAGCCTGGGCACTCCAGCAGCCTGGAGGGAGTTTGTCCCCTGATCAAGCCCAGCCGGTGCCGGCCAGCTGTGCCAAGTGTGAGGACCACTGAGCCTGTGCCCACCTGGAATCCCCCCCGGCCTGTGAGGGCTGCACGCTCCCACCCACACCTCTCCCTCCACACCTCCCTGCAAGCAGAGGGAGCCAGTTCTGGCCTCGACCAGCCCCAGAGAGGGGCCCCCACAGTGCAGTGGCAGGCTGAAGGGCTCCTCAAGCATGGCCAGAGCAGATGCTGAGGCCAAGGAGGCATCGAGAGCGAGCGAGGGCTGCTGGCACGTTGTCACCTCTCATTAGGTCAGGACTTACTCCTGTCATTTTAAAAATCGATTTCCAGTTGTTTTGTATATTCTTTCTTCTTTCCTTTCTCTCTTATTGTTTATTTTTGTGGTGGGGTATTCTGTAGTGATAAGGTTTGATTTCTTTCTCTTTCTCCTTTATTATCAGCTCTACCAGTAAGTTTTATAGTTCCACATGTTCTTATAATGGTGGTTATCATCTTTTCACATCCAATCCTCTTGAGGATTTCCTGTAAGGCTGATATAGTGGTGATGAGTTCCCTTAGGTATAGCTTGTTTGTGAAAGATTTCATTTCTCCTTCATTTCCTAAGGTTAGCTTGGCTGTGTACACTATTCTTGGATGGCATACTTTTCTTTCAGTATTTTCAATATATCATCCCATTTTCTCCAGGCCTGTAAGGTTTCTGCTGAAAAATTCATTGCTAGTCTGATGGAGATTTCCTTATATGTGACTTGACACTTCTCTCCTGCAGCTTTTAGAATTCTTTCTTTGCCTTTGACTTTCAACAATTTGACTATAGTGTGTCTTGAAGAGGATCTGTTTGGGTTGAATCCATGTGGGATTCTTTGAGCTTCCCGGACCCAGATGTCCGTCTCTCTCTGAGACTTGACAAGTTTTCAATCTCACAACTTCTTGGCTGGCCTGGGTGCATGTCTGCTGCGGTGGCCCACAGAGCTGCTTCTTAGGCCTGGGATATAGGCTCAAGGCTGCATGGTTGGCTTGGGGATGTGTCTGCTGGGTGGGGTAATGGGCCTATGATGCTATTTCTCAGATTTGGAATGTGGGTGCAAGGCTGTTCAACTGGTTTAGGGGCATGCCCTTCAAGGGTAACCCGTGGGACTATTTCTCAGGCTTGGTATGCAGGTGCACAGCTGCTCAGCTGGCCTGGGGGCATGTCTGCCAATGGAAACCCGCAGAATTGTTTCTCAGGCCTGTGACATGGCTGCATGGCTGGTGTGAGGGTGTTTCTGCTGGGGTGGCCCACAGGGCTGTTTCTCAGGCCTGGGATGTAGGCACACAGCTACTTAGCTGGCCTGGGGGTGTGTCTGCCAGAGGCAACCTGCAGAGCTGTTTCTCACGCCCAAGATGTGGGTGGAAGGCTGCTTAGTTGGTTTGGCACATACCCAGCAAAGGTGGCCCATGAGACTATTTCTCAGGTTTGGCCCACGAGCTAATAGCTCCTGGCCAGCCTGGGGGAATGCATTCCAGGGATGGCCTGTGGGACTATTTCTCAGGTCCTTATTGGGGTCCCAGGACCATTGGGCCAGCTAGGGACATGTTTGCGGGAATAAGGGGAAGGATGTGGGGCTGTTTCTTAGTCTCAAGCATGGGTGGGCAACCACTCCACCACCCTGGGGGTGTTTCAGCTGCTCAGAGGCTCAGGGCCTCTCCTGTGGAGGGCATGCAGCAGTTTGGCCAGCTCAAGGGTAGATTCAATCTGTGGTGAACTGACAGATGGTTTCTCTGCCTGAAAGTGTAGCAGCAGGGGTTGATATCCCTGCTGTACAGAAACAAAGTCATAGGTGATCCTTAGCCTAGTTCCTTGCAGCTAGGGTTGTGGCATTCAGCCACCCATGTGGGCTTGATACAATAAAGGAGTCCCAGTGCTGGAGAGGTTGCAGTGGCTTCTGGCCCCCAGAGCAGGGTAAACTCCAGAGGTGGCTCTGTTCTCAAGATGGTGTCATGCTGCAGCAGCTTGGCTCCCAGCAGGTAGGTGGGGAGTGCAGAATGCATACCTCATGCTCCTAGTCTGAGGCAGTGCATCTGCACGAATTCCCAGAAGCTCTCCAAACTGGATTCAGGGCTTGTGAGGACTAGGGATTCTCCTGTAGAAGGACCATAAGTGTTTGTGGTGACAATGGGGGCTGGCTTTTTTTTTTTCCCACACACAAAAAAATCCTTCCTGACTCCTATCAGATCTGATCTGAGCCAGGGGGCCAGAAGAGGCCTGGTGCCTCCTTGCTGCTTTTCTGGACTCCCAATCATCATTGGTGTGTCTCCACCCCTCCAGTGCACTCCAGTGCTCTGCCTTCAATACTCCAGTCAAATCTTAGCTGTTTATTCATTGTCTTGGTCCTTTCTTGTTGGGGCAACAAACTCCAGGTATTTCTTGTCAGCCACCTTCCTGAAGTCCTGGATAACTATTCTAATTTCACACTGGTGAGCAGCAAGACTTGAGCAATGGCACTAGTAACTCTGGAATGGTACTTTATTTTATAAGTATTATAAATCAGATTCTACACACAGACCTCCTGAATTCTTTCAGCATGAGCAGAGCAGTCGGTTTGTTTGCTACCTTGTAACTAAGATCTGATAAGAATTCAAGTGATTGCATTTTCAGAAGCAAACAATGGCAAGGCTCAGAGCAGCTGTACAACATGATCACTGAGGAACCTAAACCGCACTCTCATTAGCATTGGTCAGAGAATGAAGATTCAATCTATGTATAATAGTTGCCTTTCTAAAAGAAACCAAAACAAATGGAGAAGAAACAATGGTCCATAATTAGGTAAAGGATGGACGCTATACCTTCCAGATAGGAGCCTCAAAAGAGGAAAACATGAGCTGGAATTTAGCCACCTGCATTGGGCTCTGCATTCTTCTTCCTTGAGAGTGTAGACTAAGCGAGGTATTCAATGATAAACTACTAGCCAATGGTTAATAGACGGAAGTGATCTGTCCTCAGTGTTTAGCAAAACTAATAATAATAATATTCACGATGCTAATGCTGATGAGGACAACAAAGGCAATGCAGATTTGAGGAAGTAACATTTAAGCTGAGAGTGGAAAAATCGGAAGAATTAAGCCATATGAAAGGGAAAGGAGAAAAGTGTTCTTAGCAGAGTGAATTTAGTATGAGTAAAGACCTAGACAATAAAGCACAATAAATTAAATACAACTATAGAATTGTATTATAGTTGGAGGAAGAAATACGATGAGAAATGAGGACTGAAAAACGCATAAGTGTATCTTGAGGTTCCTATCCAGAGACTTCTATTTATTCACACATTAGTTATTATCCTGTCTTTCCCTACTATAGAATACTAGTTTCATTGAGAGCAACAGTATTCTTAGTTTAAAGACAAACAAACAAATAAACAAAAACTAACCCCTTTAACTTTCAGACAGTGACGGCCACATGACTCAGTTCTGGCCAATGAGATATAATGGAAGTTATGGCTGCAGATTTTGGACAGGCTTGACACATGGGGGTTAACCCAGTAGGCATATTCCTTTCCCCCACACTCTTCACCTTCTTATAGCTAGCTCAACAAGTAGAAGCCTCTTGTGGGCAAAACATGAGCATCTACCAATCCAAGGCTTTGAAAAAAGAGGGGATTCACTTTTTTTTTTTTTTTTTTGAGACAGAGTCTTGCTCTGTCGCCCAGGCTGGAGTGCAGTGGTGCAATCTCGGCTCACTGCAAGCTCCTCCTCCCGGGTTCACGCCATTCTCCTGCCTCAGCCTCCTGAGTAGCTGGCACTACAGGCACCCACCACCACGCCTGGCTAATTTTTTGTATTTTTAGTAGAGACAGGGTTTCACTGTGTTAGCCAGGATGGAGGGATTCACTTTTTTTCCTCTTCTCTCCTCTTAGCCTTAGTCAGCCTGGCTCTCCAAGTGCCCCAGAATTACTGGTAATTTACTTAAATTGTTTAATTTTGAGTAATTGTAAAATCTATTACCCCCAAAAACACTGATTCTAAGAGGAACCACTCATTCTTTTCTCTCTTATGATGTGGTTCATACTGATTATTGCATTCATAACAGCATAGCAGAGCCTTATCTAACGACTTTTACTTAGGGAATCAAAGTAGCTTACCAAAAAAGCATTTTTCTAGACCTGTATCTTATCATCTTATAGTCTTTCTTAAAATGGCTTCTGATTTGAATGTTATACAGAAATTAAAATATGCTTAAAATATGAATAAATGTTATTCAGTATATTTCCAGTTTTAAAAAGCTCAAACATATTTATAGCTCAATCTCTGTCTATCTATAGTCAAATGCATTGATAATTCCCTTTTTCATAAAACACTTTATTCTCACGATTTTCAGGACTCTGTGGCCTCTGGATTCTTCTTCTACCTCACAAGATACTACTTCTCAGTCTCCCTTGCTCTTTCTTCCATTCCCTAACTTGTAAGTATTGGAATTTTCCAGGTATTGGTCCTCACATTTCTTTTTTTCTTCATTTTTTTAACCTATGTTCATTTCTATGGGACTCATGATTTAAATATTATCTATATATTGAGGCATCACAAATGTATATCTTCTGTCCTGCCTCTCCTTTGAGTTTTGACCAGTTTTTCCAACAGTCTACAAGATATTTTTCACATAGAAGTCCAGTTGGCATATCAGACTTCATACCATCACCTCATGTCTAAAATATTCCCACAGCCTCCTAACTGGTTATCCTGATTTTGCTCTTTTGCATAGTGATGTGGATGAGATTTCTAAGGTGGAAATCAAATCATTTCACTCTCCTGCTCAAAGCCTTACAATAGCATCCCACACTCTTTAGCAAGAAGCCCAAACTGATAAACATGACAAGGTTCTGCCTGTTTCTTTGATTTCATTTTTCGATATTTCCTCACCTCTTGCTGAAACCTCTCCAGCTCCACTGACTTTCTTGCTATTCTTAAACAACCAGAGTATGTTCTTTCACCAGTTTTTCTACCCTGCTGCTGCTTCTGCTTAGAATTTTCTTTCCAGACCATCATTGGCCCCCACTGCCCGCCCCCACCTCCTCCTCCTGCTTATCTCTTTCTCACCCACCTCTCTCCCTTTATTTGAGTTCAACAAGACCTTTCCTCGGCATTCAAATAAAATAGCTCATTGATTCCTTCTTTCATCATGATAAATTTTTCTTTATAACATATGTTATTAGTAACTAATATTTTTACAATTTTCTATTTCTCCCATAAGTGTGAGAGCAGGCTTGTTCTTCACTCTAAACACAGAAAACCCAACAGTATCTGGCAGTAGGAACTCAATAAATATTTATTGAATTCATGTATGTATATTTGTTTATACACACATACATACATACAAAGTACCAAAATGTTAACCATGGCTATCATCTGAGATATCTGGAATATTATCTGAAAGCCTACAATATTCTTACAATAAAATCATTATTTTTTCTTGCCTTCAAAAGTGCCCTTTAGCATGTTTGTGTATTTCTTCTATGTTAGGACCATAGATATTTTATTCCTTTCCTTCCTTCCTTTCTTCTTTTGGTCAAATCATGTACACCTTCTTTACATGAAATACTGTTACATCTTGCTCTAAGATCAATTTCCTTTGAACGAAGCATACCCTTTCATTATTACAGAACATATATACCTTCATAATCGTTTCACCTCTACATAAAAGATTGTGCCAAGAGCCTAGAGATAAAATTTAAATTTACCTTATCATCCTTGTATTAGGATAAGGTCATATTGCACAGAGGTTAAAACCATGGATTCTGAAATCATATTTCCTGAGTTCAGTTTCCAGTTATATTGTTAACAGTTCTGCAACCTTAGTCAAGCAATTTAATCTACCAAAGCCTTGAAAACTACTTCACTGAAACGTTGTAGGTAATCAATGAGTTCATGTGTATAAAGCACTTTGAACAGTGTCTGCACATATGACCTGCCTGATAAATGTCAGCTATTATGATGATCATATTCTATCATGATTTATGCTCCTGATGAATTGTTTCTCACCACCTTCTAGGTCATGTTTACTTGAAAACTATCTATTATTGTTATTTTTAAATTGTATCAGATATCTACAATAAGGCCTGTTTTTAGAGTTTAACAGTCCCTGTTTCCAGAAGTGTCTGGTTAACAAATCTTCTTTGAAAAATATTTTTTCCTAGTCCTTATAGCTGTATTTCATTCTTTGCCAGTTTATCATTCCATTTTCATAATCCAGAAGAATTAATCCCAATCTTTGATAACATCTATAGACCCAGCCATTCTCTTTTGAAATTCTCTCTTTTAAAGATCATTATATTTCAACTGGAAAAACAGAAAAAAAAAATAAGCCTCTTTCTTTCTGCCTGCCTTCCTGCCTTCTTGCTTTAAATAGCTAAAATGGTTACATCTTAGAACTGTAAGCTGCTCTAACCAGCAAATGCCCCTGCACAGGAGTTCCTTCCCAGCCCAAGAGTGATGCTTATGCTAAGAAAGGAGGAAAGTTGTTAATTTGAAGACATTTTTGTTCACTCATAGCTACTTTAAATGATTTCCAAGATGATTCTTGGTATTCATTTCTAACTGGTGAAGTTCCAATTGATTTAACTAGAACAGAGAGAAATTTTCAAACATTGTTCGTATTTGCCTTTGTGGAAAAGACTTTTTTAAAGACTTTCCTTCCTTCTCTGTGTAGGCTATGCTTGAATGAAGAAGCTGTCCAGCTAGGCCTTATAAAATGTATTTCTCCTTTCTTGTCACAGAAACATAATTTGATCAGTATTTTTTAAAAAAGATTTTTTTCTCCCTTTAGAAATTGTGTGGGTTGAAAAATTCTCCATGCTGTCAAGCTCTTCATGACTAATAAATGTTACCTGTATCAAATCTTCTAATTATCTCCAAGATTTTGGATTTTGGAGCCAACAATTTCATTATTTTACCATCTGCCAAAGAGTGTTTTTGGCAGAGCGCAGTAGAAAAATAGGCAATGTGGATGAAAACTTGACTAATTAAATACTAAACCTACTTATAAAAATGATACTAGGGAGTTTTGCTTAAGTGAACCTGAGCTGCATTTGGTGCTACTGGGTCCATGTGAACTTCAATGCTTCCCATGCCTACCCACTGGCCATGTCACTCATGCACATGGGAATTAAGGAGGAAGCCGGGAATACTTTCCATAGCAGTTAATGTTCAATTATTTAGGAGAGTAGTTTATATTTAAATAACTTGTGATTTCAGGTTATTAAAAATAACATATTAACAAAGCCAAAAACATAAACAAATACATCTTTTACAAATTTGTATTTGCTACAGAACTAATGTGTGCATGAGATCTAGAGTGTTTCTTGTGATCCTTATAAGTTTTCTTATCCATCACACAGAGGGTTGTAGGCATATGAATTTTGGACTCCTTCAGTACCTTTAGATAACTCATAGACTGGGAAAACTGCTTCTAAAAGGAAATGCTCCACTTGTGACCTTTTATCTAAAGAAGACCTTTAGGCCAGGCACGGTGGCTCACGCCTGTAATCCCAGCACTTTGGGAGGCCGAGGTGGGCAGATCATGAGGTCAGGAGATCGAGACCATCCTGGCCAACATGGTGAAACCCCATCTCTACTAAAAATACAAAAATTAGCTGGGCATGGTGGCATGTGCCTGTAATCCCAGCTACTTGGCAGGCTGAGGCAGGAGAGTCACTTGAACCAGGGAGTTGGAGGTTGCAGTGAGCAGAGATTGTGCCACTGCACTTCAGCCTGGTGACAGAGCAATACTCTGTCTCAAAAAATAAAAGAAGACCTTTAGACACTGATGTATGCCCTTTTACCTAAAGAAGTCATGTAGACACTGAAGTAGTCCAGTTCTTTCTATGCCATAAAGGTGCCACACTACCATTTTAATAGAAAATTGATATCATAGCATGTTCTGTGCGTCATCTTGAAAAACCTGGTACTAAAACTCAGTCTTAAGGGTATGAGTATATTTGTTCAGAGGTGCTCCTGTGATGTTTCCATCTTCGGAACCCAGATTTGAACTCTAATTCTGCTGCTTACTATCTGGCCATGAGGAAAGTATTTAACCTCTCCTATGTGCCTCAAATTCTGCCTCTAGAGAGGATGGATAATAGTAAGACCTTGCTCAACAAGTTGATGTGAGGATAAATGAGTTAATATCTGTGAAACACTTAGAACAATGTCTGATACATTAGTAAGCCCTTGAGAAATGTTACCTAAATAGAACATTATTTGTATCATTGACATAGAAATTATATTAAGAAAAAACTTCCCAAACACACATGGGTATAGACAGCAACATGCAACATTTATAACTGTGTAAATATGGTAGCAAATTTAGTTACATGTAAATTCTAATTTTGTATTATTAAGCAATAGAAATATGATGTAAGATTTCATGTAAATATGATGTCGCTGATATAAAATAATAAGCAAAGTGCTATATAAATAAAACAGTGTTAATAGACAAAGATGATCAGATTTATGGGTGATTTTTTCTTCACACCTCAGCTCTTTGTTTTCTACAGTAAATACGACTTCATAGAAATAAAAAGTAATATATGTTAAAGTAAATTATTCCATGAATGAATTATAACAAAGTCAATATGGAAGGGAAATATAAAATATGAAAAGTGTGGGATATTTTAAAGATCATTTATCCTAACCTCTCTCTATGAATGAGGGAATAATAAGTTCAGAAAATGGCTTGTTTGGTCATACAATTAGAGTGTATAGCTGGTGGTCTAACTTGTTAAAATACATGTATTGAATGAGGTTTTGCTGTGATACTATCTCATGCATATATGATTAAGGAAAATATGAAATAATCTTTTAGAAATGGGAAATTCTCTTCTTTGGTGCTATACAAGAATATATGTCTTTAAAGGAAAATGCCATTGTAACAAAAGCTGTAGAACAATATTGGTATTTCAGAGAGACAGTTTTTAATCAGTTTAAAGGGAACAGAGGGAAAATGTTTTTAATTAGGTAACTATCCTGACTAATATTTTGGTGTTAGTGTGTGAAGTTATTACTGTACAATTCTCAGTGGCTGACAGGAGAGTGACAGGTGAGGTTGGAGTTGCAGACCAATTAGACAAGATTCTGAGATGTGACATCTCAAAAGAAAGTAGCAATATCATGTATTTGAATTTCTAAACTTGTTCTAATAGGTATCCATTATCAATCTTTTGGTATTTGAGGCATTATTTGAAGCCAGCATTAGGTGTATATACCTTACCTATGACTGAATCTTCCTATCATAGCTTTACTTTCTCTGGTATTTTAGATTTAGTTTATCTTGCTGATACAGTATTTCTTTGAAAGTCACCCTAATTCATTTCTAGAATATAGTGGGCCATAAATAAACTATTTTGTCATTGTTGCGATTATTGCTACACTAGGACTTACTCCTACCATTTTACTTTGTTTTCTATTTCTTATGCTTTCTTACTATACATTCTCTATTTTCCAGTGGGTAGAGGAAGTTTTTCTTGTCTAAAAGTTCTGCATTCTGTTTTTATTCTCCTGGTGGTTACCTCTAATTTATTAACACTCAAATGCATGCTTATTTATTGTTTAGCAAAACTAAAGCTCAGGAAAACAAACAAACAAACAAACAAAACTAAAGCTCAGATACATCTATATATTGCCCTGGGCCAGCAAGCCATTTAGCTGGCATGTTCTCATCTTCCATTGGTGCCATGAATACTGCCTCCAGTTTCCAGTCAAGTATTTTCTAGAGTTTTAATACCAGATTATATGGATTAAATTCTTACAAATTTTTGCCTATTTTGACAAGTTCATCCATCTGTCTTTCCTCTATATCTTATTGCCTTCTGCATTTGTTTTTCTTCATCCTTAGATACAACGTCTAAAAATTCTTTCAAAGTAGATCATGTTGTAATACTATTTGAGACCCTTTAGCCTGAGAATATCTTTAATCGTCTTTTCTCTTAAGTGCAAATTGAGGTATATATGAAATTCTTTATTAAACTTTAATTTCTGCAGCCCTTTCAAAATAATATTCGATTATCTTCTTAAGCCAGGGTTGCTGTTAAGCTATTTAATGCCAATCCAATGTTTACTCCTTAGAGAGAATCTGATTTTTCTCTCTAGAATCTATTGTTGTTTTTCTTTGTCTATGGTGTTCTTAAATTTTACTAAAATGCATCTAGGGTACTTTTCTACCCTATGTGACACTCTCTGAGCCCTGTGATTCCAAAATATTATGACAACATTTACTATTTGTAAAATTGCCATTATATTCTCAAATTATTCCCCCTCTCTGTTTATATTTTTTCCTGGGACTCCTATTGGGTAGATGTTGAATGTCTCCTGTCCTCTTCCCTGTTTGTTACCTTTCCTTTCTCACTTATCCTTTCCTGATGCCTTCTAGGAATATACTTTGACCTAACCCCTTGCTCACCAAATGTATCTATCCATTGAGATTATTCAACAACTATATATCTCTTATCCCAAATACCTGCAATTGATTTTTCTTCATAGCTGCTTTTTCCTACCTCATGTTCCAAATATCCTCTTCCATCTATGAGTATTTTAAATTCTTCTTTCTTTTTCGTTAGGGCTATCTCCTTTTGTAGATCTCCCTCAATTTGTTATTTTGCTTTCATTTTAAGTCCTCAAAACTATTGATTTCACAGTAACTGAAATTTTATCCTCTGTCATCATTAGCTGTATTGACTAATTTTGTCAACTTTATGGGAATTGATGAAAGCCTGGGCTTTAAGCTTGCAATCACTCCAGTGAGACTGGAGGGAGGAGTGCTTCAGAACAGGGAGCCTCTCCCTTGTAATCCATGCCTCTTTACCTCCCCAGGCATCTCTTGGCTGCTGAGAAAATTCCCCAGTGCTTCTGATCCAAGTTGGGTTTTAATCCAAGAGTAGACACATTTTAAGGTTATTGCTTAGTTCAGGGAATGCAGAAAAATGTTCTGGATCATTGAAATATTTATTGCTATTGGCTGCCCAATGGAGCAAAGGTACAAGCAATTAAAGAAAAGGGCACTACTAGAAAACTCTCTCTAGGCCAGGCCACAAATGCCCGCCCGCCCTGGAGCTCTCCTATTGGAAGCTGTTTCCCACATACTGGGACTGATTCACTCTGTCACTCCCTAGGATTTTCACTAATACTTTCTATTAGTTGCCATTGGCATCTCCAAATCTGGATTGAAGGGAGGGAAGCCTGGACTTGTTATTTGCTTAGAAATATATACACTATCATTTATATGTGAACTCTAAGTATGTTGATGTATTTTCTTGGTCAGATTAGGATTCTATAATTTAACTTCAGGAATATACAGAGATTTTAACTAAATGAAAGCTATAATAAATTTGCATAGTAATTAAAGTCTTAAACAACTTTTTAGTTTTGAAAGAATAGTAGCTAGATGCAAAATACAGATATGATAACCCAAACAATATAATAATAATACATTAATGTTGAAAAGATTTTAAAGTGTGTATATTTTAGAGAAAATGCTTCTTTTAGGCACTCATGGCATTTTACCAATAGAAGCTGCAGAAGAAATCTCAACACATTTTGAAAAACATAATTTTTACCATTTACATTCTTGTATTGAATTGTTGCAAGAAAATTTTGAAAGAATAGTAAGAGATTAAACAACCACTACCAACAACATAAAAAAAACAAGCTTTTAGAAATTAAAACTTATCTGCTAAAAACCATGGTGATCAAATTATAAATTAAAATGTTGGTTATATATCAAGGTTGGCCAGGATGTAGGAAAATGGGCATGGACACATACTGTTGTTGTGTGGGCTAACACAGCCTTTTGTGGAGAGCAATTTGAGAATAGTTATCAAAATTAAACATGTACATACACCTTGACCCAGGAAACCCATTCCCTGAAATCTATTATAAAGAAATATTTGTACATGCTGGCAATGATACGAACATAAGAATGAACATTTACAGCATTTAAAAAATGTAATGCATATTAATGTAAGTAAAAAAAATGTAAAACAATAAAGGGACTGTTAGCAGTTGGTAGCATTGGAAAGAGAGCTGGTTTGAGGTAAGGTACAGTAGAAAGTTTATTTTTTATTTCATATTTCTGTATTGCTTGAAATTTTATAATTAATAAAGAGCAATAAGGTAATAACATATTTAATTCTAGAGTATTT
The DNA here is from genome assembly GCF_029281585.2 of Gorilla gorilla gorilla. Taxonomy (NCBI): domain Eukaryota; kingdom Metazoa; phylum Chordata; class Mammalia; order Primates; family Hominidae; genus Gorilla; species Gorilla gorilla. The sequence continues at coordinate 36,961,956 of NC_073229.2, read as the reverse complement.
TAGAAGTAATCATAATGTGATTAAAAAATCACTATAACAGGTGGCCAAAGATCTTTTTACACACTACTTCAGATCCTTGGTGCTAACATTATGCTAGAATAATGTAAGTATGTAAATAAAATATTCTATCATAGAAATTAAGTATGCACAACAAAGCAACTCAAAAATAAGAAGAAAAACATATCAAAAACAAAAGCTGATAGTTAATGATTTAATGATTTAGCAAATATATCCAAGAGCTGGTTCTTTTAAAATTTTAATAAAACAGAAAACCCTTTGGGAAGTCTAAAGATAATGTAATGTAAATACTCAAAATTAGAAATGAATAACTACAGAGAGAAAAAATACAAGATAATACTTTGTATACCTTTAAGCTACTTTATTTATGTTTTTATCATTTCATGATTTTCTAGAAAAAAATTTATAAAACTGATCTTTTTTCCTAAATTACAAAAGTTAAAATAAACCAAGAACCAAGATCTATAAAGGTTCTGGGACCTAATGATACAGAAAAGAATTTTTTTAAAATTTCATTGAATAAATGAAACATAAATAGCTTTAAAATCACTTTATGATTATTATAACCATTACATAAAGCCATTAGTAAAACCTGTTTTGTAAACGTGTATGTTAAATCAATTCAGATCCTTGTTTGAAGAACAATTTGAGGTCAAATCTGGAATTATATTAAAAACCAAATATTCCCATGCCCGAAGAAGGTATATTCTGAGAAAATAAAGAGGATGCAACATTAGACATTAGAAAGTTTCTATGTTCTTCATGTTATTCTCTTAGTAGTTTCCCTAGGGGTTACAATTAACATCTCAACATATAACAATCTAGTTCAGATTACTACTAACTTAATTTCCATAGCATATACAAATTTTGCTATTATGTAGCTATATTCTCTTCTCACCTGCAAGATCTGTGCTATTATTGTCACACAATATCTTTATACATTGTATGCCCATCAATACATATTTATAGTTACTACTTTACAAAGTTGTATTTTAACTCACATAAAAGAAAAAAAGATTTACAAACAAAAATACATTTAACTGTTTTTATGTTTTCCTATGTATTTGTCTTTATCAGTGCTCTTGATTTCTTTGTGTAGATTTGAGTTAATGTATCATATTATTTCAGATAGAGGACTTTGTATTATAGGGCAGGTTGGTTAGTGACAAATCAGTTTTTGTTTATGTGGGAATATTTTCATTTCTTGTTAATTGTTGAGCAGTAGTTTTGCTGGATGTGGAATTGTTGGTTGACAGTCTTTTTTGTTTAGTGCTTTTCTTTTTTTTCTTTTTTTTTTTTTTTTTTTTTTTTTTTTGAGATGGAGTCTTGCTCTATCAGCTAGCCAGGCTGGAGTGCAATGGTGCTATCTCGGCTCACTGCAAACTCCACCTCCCAGGTTCAAGCCATTCTTCTGCCTCAGCCCCCTGAGTAGCTGGGATTACAGGCTCACACTACCATGCCTGGCCAATTTTTGTATTTTTAGTAGAGACAGGGTTTCACTATGTTGGTCAGGCTGGTCTCAGACTCCTCACCACAAGTGATCCTCCCGCCTTGGCCTCCCAAAGTGCTGGGATTACAGGCATGAGCCACTGCACCTGGCCTGTTTAGTGCTTTGTATACACTGTCCCACCTCCTCTTGGCCTCCATAGTCTCTGAATGAGAAATCAACTGTTAATATTATTGAGGATCACTTGCGATGCATTGCTTTTCTTGTTCTTTCAAGACTTCTTTATCTTTTAATAATTTTGTTATGATACAGTTAAGTGTAAATCTGTTAAAATGAATTCTACCTAGAGTTTGTTGTGCTTCTTGGATGTAAATACTAATGCTTTTCACTGAAACTAGGGGTTTTGGCCATTATTTCTTCAAGTATTAATTTTATCCCTTTTTCACCTTTTCTTTGAGAACTTTCATTATGCATATCTTGGTATAGTTGATGGTGTACCACAGTTCTCTGAAGCTGTTTTATTTCTTCATCCTTCTTTTGTTTCTCAGACTGGATAGTCTGAGTTGACCTGTCTTCAAGTTTGCTGATTCTTTTGCTCTATCTTCAACTTTGCCAACTAAAACATGCTATTGTGCCTCTCTATCCCTATCCTCTAATGTGTTTTTGTTTGAGTTACTGTATTTTTTTTTTTTTGCAAATAGAGTTCCTCTTTTTTTTAAATTTTATTATTATTATACTTTAAGTTTTAGGGTACATGTGCACAACATGCAGGTTTGTTACGTATTTATACATGTGCCATGTTGTTGTGCTGCACCCATTAACTCATCATTTAGCATTAGGTATATCTCCTAATGCTATCCCTCCCCCTTCCCCCCACCCAACAACAGTCCCCGGTGTGTGATGTTCCCCTTCCTGTGTCCGTGTGTACTCATCGTTCGATTCCCACCTATGAGTGAGAACATGCGGTGTTTGGTTTTTTGTCCTTGAGATAGTTTGCTGAGAATAATGGTTTCCAGTTTCATCCATGTCCCTACAAAGGACATGAACTCATCATTTTTTATGGCAGCATAGTATTCCATGGCATACATGTGCCACATTTTCTTAATCCAATCTATCGTTGTTGGACTTTTAGGTTGGTTCCAAGTCTTTGCTATTGTGAATAGTGCCGCTATAAACATATGTGTGCATGTGTCTTTATAGCAGCATGATTTATAATCCTTTGGGTATATACCCAATAATGGGATGGCTGGGTCAAATGGTATTTCTAGTTCTAGATCCCTGAGGAATCACCACACTGACTTCCACAATGGTTGAACTAGTTTACAGTCCCACCAACAGTGTAAAAGTGTTCCTATTTCTCCACATCCTCTCCAGCACCTGTTGTTTCCTGACTTTTTAATGATTGCCATTCTAACTGGTGTGAGATGGTATCTCATTGTGGTTTTGATTTGCATTTCTGTGATGGCCAGTGATGATGAGCATTTTTTCATGTGTTTTTTGGCTGCATAAATGTCTTCTTTTGAGAAGTGTCTGTTCATATCCTTTGCCCACTTTTTGATGGGGTTGTTTGTTTTTTTCTTGTAAATTTGTTTGAGTTCATTGTAGATTCTGGATATTAGCCCTTTCTGAGATGAGTAGGTTGCAAAAATTTTCTCCCATTCTGTAGGTTGCCTGTTCACTCTGTTGGTAGTTTCTTTTGCTGTGCAGAAGCTCTTTAGTTTAATTAGATCCCATTTGTCAATTTTGGCTTTTGTTGCCATTGCTTTTGGTGTTTCAGATATGAAGTCCTTGCCCATGCCTATGTCCTGAATGGTATTGCCTAGGTTTTCTTCTAGGGTTTTTATGGTTTTAGGTCTGAAATTTAAGTCTGTAACCCATCTTGAATTAATTTTTGTATAAGGTGTAAGGAAGGGATCCAGTTTTCAGCTTTCACATATGGATAGCCAGTTTTCCCAGCACCATTTATTAAATAGGGAATCCTTTCCCCATTGCTTGTTTTTCTCAGGTTTGTCAAATATCAGATAGTTGTAGATATGCAGCATTATTTCTGAGGGCTCTGTTCTGTTCCATTGGTTTATATCTCTGTTTTGGTACCAGTACCATGCTGTTTTGGTTACTGTAGGCTTGTAGTACAGTTTGAAGTCAGGTAGCGTGATGCCTCCAGCTTTGTTCTTTTGGCTTAGGATTGACTTGGTGATGCGGGCTCTTTTTGGTTCCATATGAACTTTAAAGTAGTTTTTTCCAATTCTGTGAAGAAAGTCATTGGTAGCTTGATGGGGATGGCATTGAATCTATAAATTACCTTGGGCAGTATGGCCATTTTCACGGTATTGATTCTTCCTATCCATGAGCATGGAATGTTATTCCATTTGTTTGTGTCCTCTTTTATTTCCTTGAGCAGTGGTTTGTAGTTCTCCTTGAAGAGGTCCTTCACATCCCTTATAAGTTGGATTCCTAGGTATTTTATTCTCTTTGAAGCAATTGTGAATGGGAGTTCACTCATGATTTGGCTCTCTGTTTGTCTGTTATTGGTGTATAAGAATGCTTGTGAGTTTTGTAGATTGATTTTGTATCCTGAGACTTCGCTGAAGTTGCTTATCAGCTTAACGAGATTTTCGGCTGAGACAATTGGGTTTTCTAGATATAAAATCATGTCATCTGCAAACAGGGACAATTTGACTTCCTCTTTTCCTAATTGAATACCCTTTATTTCCTTCTCCTGCCTAATTGCCCTTGCCAGAACTTCCAACACTATGTTGAATAGGAGTGGTGAGAGGGCATCCCTGTCCTGTGCGCATTTTCAAAGGGAATGCTTCCAGTTTTTGCCCATTCAGTATGATATTGGCTGTGGGTTTGTCATAGATAGCTCTTATTATTTTGAGATACGTCCTAGTAATACCTAATTTATTGAGAGTTTTTAGCATGAAGGGTTGTTGAATTTTGTCAAAGGCTTTTTCTGCATCTGTTGAGATAATCATGTGGTTTTTGTCTTTGGTTCTGTTTATATGTTGGATTACATTTATTGATTTGTGTATGTTGAACCAGCCTTGCATCCCAGGGATGAAGCCCACTTAATCATGGTGGATAAGCTTTTTGATGTGCTGCTGGATTTGGTTTGCCAGTATTTTATTGAGGATTTTTGCATCAATGTTCATGAAGGATATTGGTCTAAAATTCTCTTTTTTGGTTGTGTCTCTGCCAGGCTTTGGTATCAGGATGATGCTGGCCTCATAGAATGAGTTAGGGAGCATTCCCTCTTTTTCTGTTGATTGGAATAGTTTCAGAAGGAATGATACCAGCTCCTCCTTGTACCTCTGGTAGAATTCGACTGTGAATCCATCTGGTCCTGGACTTTTTTTTGTTGGTAAGCTATTGATTATTGCCTCAATTTCAGAGCCTGTGATTGGTCTATTCAGAGATTCAACTTCTTCCTGGTTTAGTCTTGGGAGGATGTATGTGTCGAGGAATTTATCCATTTATTCTAGATTTTCTAGTTTATTTGCATAGCAGTGTTTATAGTATTCTCTGATGGTAGTTTGTATTTCTGTGAGATCAGTGGTGATATCCCCTTTATCATTTTTTATTGCGTCTATTTGATTCTTCTCTCTTTTCTTCTTTATTAGTCTTGCTAGCGGTCTGTCGATTTTGTTGATCTTTTCAAAAAACCAGCTCCTGGATTCACTAATTTTTTGAAGGGTTTTTTGTGTCTCTATTTCCTTCAGTTCTGCTCTGATTTTAGTTATTTCTTGCCTTCTGCTAGCTTTTGAATGTGTTTGCTCTTGCTTTTCTCGTTCTTTCAATTATGATGTTAGGGTGTCAATTTTGGATCTTTCCTGCTTTCTCTTGTGGGCATTTAGTGCTATAAATTTCCCTCTACACACTGCTTTGAATGTGTCCCAGAGATTCTGGTATGTTGTGTCTTTGTTCTCATTGGTTTCAAAGAACATCTTTATTTCTGCCTTCATTTCATTATTTACGCAGTAGTCATTCAGGAGCAGGTGGTTCAGTTTCTGTGTAGTTGAGCAGTTTTGAGTGAGTTTCTTAGTCCTGAGTTCTAGTTTGATTGCACTGTGGTCTGAGAGACAGTTTGTTATAATTTCTCTTCTTTTACATTTGCTGAGGAGTGCTTTACTTCCAACTATGTGGTCAATTTTGGAGTAGGTGTGGTGTGGTGTTGAAAAGAATGTATATTCTTTTGATTTGGGGTGGAGAGCTCTGTAGATTTCTATTAGGTCCGCTTGGTGCAGAGCTGAGTTCAATTCTTCGGTATCCTTGTTAACTTTCTGTCTTGTTGATCTGTGTAATGTTGACAGTGGGGTGTTAAAGTCTCCCATTATTATTGTTGGGAGTCTAAGTCTCTTTGTATGTCACTAAGGACTTGCTTTATGAATCTGGGTGCTCCTGTATTGGGTGCATATATATTTAGGATAGTTAGCTCTTCTTGTTGAATTGATCCCTTTACCATTATGTAATGGCCTTCTTTGTCTCTTTGATCTTTGTTGCTTTCAAGTCTGTTTTATCAGAGACTAGGATTGCAACCCCTGCCTTTATTTGTTTTCCATTTGCTTGGTAGATCTTCCTCCATCCCTTTATTTTGAGCCTATGTGTGTCTCTGCACGTGAGATGGGTTTCCTGAATACAGCACACTGATGTGTCTTGACTCTTCATCAAATTTGCCAGTCTGTGTCTTTTAATTGGAGCATTTAGCCCATTTACATTTAAAGTTAATAATGTTATGTGTGTATTTGGTCCTGTCATTATGACGTTAGCTGGTTATTTTGCTTGTTAGTTGATGCAGTTTCTTCCTAGCCTTGATGGTTTTTACATTTTGGTGTTTTTGCAGTGGCTTGTACTGGTTGTTCCTTTCCATGTTTAGCGCTTCCTTCAGGAGCTCTTTTAGGGCAGGCCTGGTGGTGACAAAATCTCTCAGCATTTGCTTGTCTGTAAAGTATTTTATTTCTCCTTCACTTATGAAGCTTAGTTTGGCTGGATATGAAATTCTGGGTTGAAAATTCTTTTAAGAATGTTGAATATTGGTCCCCACTCTCTTCTGGCTTGTAGAGTTTCTGCCGAGAGATCAGCTCTTTGTCTGATGGGCTTCCCTTTATGGGTAACCCGACCTTTCTCTCTGGCTGCCCTTAACATTTTTTCCTTCATTTCATCTTTGGTGAATCTGACAATTATGTGTCTTGGAGTTGCTCTTCTTGAGGAGTATCTTTGTGGCATTCTCTGTATTTCCTGAATCTGAATGTTGGCCTGTCTTGCTAGATTGGGGAAGTTCTCCTGGATAATATCCTGCAGAGTGTTTTCCAACTTGGTTCCATTCTCCCCGTCACTTTCAGGTACACCAATCAGACATAGATTTGGTCTTTTCACATAGTCCCATATTTCTTGGAGGCTTTGTTCGTTTGTTATTCTTTTTTCTCTAAACTTCTCTTCTCACTTCATTTCATTCATTTCATCTTCCATCACTGATACCCTTTCTTCCAGTTGATCGCATCGGCTACTGAGGCTTCTGCATTTGTCATGCAGCTCTCACGCCTTGGTTTTCAGCTCCTTCAGGTCCTTTAAGGACTTCTCTGCATTGGTTATTCTAGTTATCCATTCATCTAATTTTTTTTCAAAGCTTTTAACTTCTTTGCCATTGGTTCGAATTTCCTCCTGTAGCTCAGAGTAGTTTGATTGTGTGAAGCCTTCTTCTCTCAGCTCATCAAAGTCATTCTCTGTCCAGCTTTGTTCCATTACTGGTGAGGAGCTGCGTTCCTTTGGAGGAGGAGAGGTGCTCTGATTTTTAGAGTTTCCAGTTTTTCTTCTCTGTTTTTTTCCCATCTTTGTGGTTTTATCTACTTTTGGTCTTTGATGATGGTGATGTACAGAAGGGTTTTTGGTGTGGATGTCCTTTCTGTTTGTTAGTTTTCCTTCTAACAGACAGGACCCTCAGCTGCAGGTCTGTTGGAGTTTGCTAGAGGTCCACTCCAGACCCTGTTTTCCTGGGTATCAGCAGCAGTGGCTGCAGAACAGCGGTGGCTGTAGAACAGCGGATCTTGGTGAACCGCAAATGCTGCTGCCTGATCGTTCCTCTGGAAGTTTTGTCTCAGAGGAGTACCCGCCCATGTGAGGTGTCAGTCTGCCCCTACTGGGGGGTGCCTCCCAGTTAGGCTGCTCGGGGGTCAAGGACCCACTTGAGGAGGCAGTCTGCCCATTCTCACATCTCCCGCTGCATGCTGGGAGAACCACTACTCTCTTCAAAGCTGTCAGACAGGGACATTTAAGTCTGCAGAGGTTACTGCTGTCTTTTTGTTTGTCTGTGCCTTGCCCCCAGAGGTGGAGCCTACAGAGGCAGGCAGGCCTCCTTGAGCTGTGGTGGGCTCCACCCAGTTCGAGCTTCCCGGCCTCTTTGTTTACCTAATCAAACAACTAACTCGGCAGTGGCAGGCAGCCCTCCCCCAGCCTTGCTACCACCTTGCAGTGTGATCTCGGATTGCTGTGCTAGCAATGAGGGAGACTCTGTGGGCGTAGGACCCTCCCAGCCAGGTGCGGGATATAGTCTCCTGGTGTGCCGTTTTTAAGCCAGTTGGAAAAGTGCAGTATTAGGGTGGGAGTGACCCGATTTTCCAGGTCCCATCTGTCACCACTTTCTTTGACTAGGAAAGGGAATTCCCTGACCCCTTGCACTTCCTGGGTGAGGCGATGCCTCGCCCTGCTTCGGCTCGTGCACAGTGCACTGCACCTACTATCCTGCACCTACTGTCTGGCACTCCCCAGTGAGATGAACCCAGTACTTCAGTTGGAAATGCAGAAATCACCCGTCTTCTGTGTTGCTCACACTGGGAGCTGTAGACCAGAGCTGTACCCATTTGGCCATCTTGGCTCCTCCCCCCTTTTTTTTTTTTTTTGAGACGGAGTCTCGCTCTGTCACCCAGCCTATAGTACATTGTGCAGTGGAGAGATCTCAGCTCACTGCAAGCTCTGCCTCCTGGGTTCGTACCATTCTCCTGCCTCAGCCTCCTGAGTAGCTGGGACTACAGGCACCCGCCAACATGACTGGCTAATTTTTTGTATTTTTAGTAGAGACGGGATTTCACCATGTTATCCAGGATGGTCTCGATCTCCTGACCTCATGATCCGCCCGCCTCGGCCTCCCAAAGTGCTGGGATTACAGGCATGAACCACCGTGCCCAGCCAAGTTATTGTATTTTTAAATCTAGAGTTTGCATTTGTTTATTTTCCTTTCTCATACTTTACTTTTAGTTCCTTAGGCATTGTTTCTTTTACTTCTTTTAACATGTTTAAAACAGGTAACCAAATGTTTAGTAAGCCCAACATCTAGCCTTCCTCAGTGATGCTCCTCCTACTTAGCTGTATCTTCTCTTCCTTCTCTTTCCTTTGCTATTATTATAGTATGTATTACGTTTATTTTGGTTACAAATACAATCATATACTACTATAATTATTACTTTATATGATTTTATGTCATTTAAATAGGCTGAGAAAAGAAGTATATATTTATTGAGCTTGTTATAATTACCATGTACTTACTCTTTCTGCTTTCCTTAACGTCATTTTGTTGTTATAATATCTAATGTCTTTTCTTTGCTCCAATACAAATTTGTGCCCACCTGGTCCTTTGTGTTGTTACTGTTATATATATTATATTTCTATATGTTATAGGTCCAAAAAGACAATTGTATAATTATTGTTTTATATAATTGCCATTTAAATCATTTAATAAAGGAAAGAAAAAATATGCAATTATACTGTCTTTAGTAATTACATAATTACCTTTATTGATACTCTTTATTTTGAATGTAGATTTTGTGTCACTTCCTTTCATCCTGAAGAACTTTCTGTGGAATTTCCTGCAAGGTGTTTCTGCAGACAACAAATTATTTCTGTTTTGGTTTATCTAGCAATGTCTTAATTTTACTTCCTCCATTTAAAAATTATAGTGTTGCTGAATATAAAATTCTTAGTTGGCAGTTTTTTTTTTTTTCTATTTGTAACTTTGTGAATGTTATCCCACTGCTTCCTGACCTCTTTGGCTTCTGTTGAAAAGTCTGTGTTAATTTCATTGCATTTCCTTTTGCTCAATGGGTAATATTCTCCTACTGCTTTCAAAAAATTTCTCTTCTTTGTCTTTCAGCATTTTCACTATGATGGCTCTGCAGGTAGATCTCTGCATTTATCATGCTTGCAGCTGAATGAATTTTTGGATGTGTAGATTTATGTTTTCTATCAAATTTCTGAAGATTTTATTCATTTCTTTTCAAATATTATTTCTTTTTTCTCTCTTGCCTTCTTCTCCTATTTGCATTACACATATGTTGGTGTGTTTAATGGTATATTACCTTTCTCTGAGGCTCTGTTCATTTTGTAAATTTTTTCTCTCTGTTCTTCAGATTGTTTAATCTCTATTGATTTATCTTCAAATTTACTGACTCTTTGCTAGCTCAAATTTTATGTTGAGTTCCCCTAGAGAGTTTTTCATTTTAGTTATTGTATTCTTCAACTCTACAATATCTATTTGGTGCCTTTTATAATTTCTATGTCTTTATTGATACTATCTATGTTATGAGGAATTGTCATCAGGCCTTTCTTTGCTTCTTTAAGCATGTTTCTAGTTGTTCTTAAAATATATTCATCTTAGCTAGTTTGAAGTCTTAGTGGGCCTTCTTAAAGTCAGTTTCTGCTGCCTACTTTCTCCTCCATCTATAAGTTGTGGTCTCCTATGTGTTTTCGTATATTGTGAGCTTTTTAGTTTTTAGTATGGACATGCAAATAATTTATTATTGCAACTCTGGATACTGATTTATTTTCTCCCAACCAGGGATTTGTAGTTTTTGTTATTTTTGCTTGTTTATTTATTTAGTGACTTAATATTTCAGTGAAGTCTATCACTCTGTAGTGTACATCCTCTGATGCTGCACCTCAGAGGTCACAGCTCTGAGTATGTGCACAGTCATCCTATCCACCCCCAACTTCCATGGATAAAAGTGGCTTTAGTTAGTTTTGCTTTAACTGTCTTTTCTTTATTATTTCTGCTGAGCTTCTAGCTGGTCGGCCTATCTTGGTACCACACTCAGCTGTTAGCGTCCAATAATTGTGCCATTGTTTTCAACAATGCCCCAGGACATAAGTTGCTCTACCGTCTGACTAAATTAAAGAGGTTTTTTGGGATAGTCTTTGATGCCAGTCATTAAGACTTGTTTTTCTTAATATTATGATTATTATTATACTTTAAGTTCTGGGATACATGTGCAGAACATGAAGGTTTGTTACACAGGTATACATGTGCCATAGTGGTTTGCTGCACCCATCAACCCATCATCCAGGTTTTAAGCCCCGCATGCATTAGGTATTTGTTCTCATACTCTCCCTCCCCTTGTCCCCCACCCACCGACAGGCCCTGGTGTGTCATGTTCCCCTCCCTGTGTCCATGTGTTCCCGTTTTTCAACTCCCACTTATGAGTGAGAACATGCGGTGTTTGGTTTTCTGTTCCTTGGTTAATTTGCTGAGAATAATGGTTTCCAGCTTCATCTATGTCCCTGCAAAGGACATGAACTCATCCTTTTTTATAGCTGCCTAGTATTCCAGGGTGTATATGTACCACATTTTCTTTATCCAGTCTATCATTGATGGGCATTTGGGGTGGTTCCAAGTCTTTGCTATTGTGAATAGTGCTGCAATAAACATACACATGTATGTGTCTTTATAGTAGAATGATTTATAATTCTTTGGGTATATATCCAGTAATGGGATTGCTGGGTCAAATGGTATTTCTGGTTCTAGATCCTTGAGGAATCACCACACTGTCTTCCACAGTGGTTGAACTAATTTACACTCCCACCAACAATGTAAAAGTGTTCCTATTTCTCCACATCCTCTCCAGCCTCTGTTGTTTCCTGACTTGTTAGAATGATCACCATTCTAACTGCTGGCATGAGACGGTTTCTCGTTGTGGTTTTGATTTGCATTTATCTAATGACTAGTGATGATGAGCTTTTTTTCATCTTTTGTTGGCCGCATAAATGTCTTCTTTTGAGAAGTGTCTGTTCATATCCTTTGCCCACTTTTTGATGGGGTTGTTTTTCTCTTATAAATTTGTTTAAGTTCTTTGTAAATTCTTTGTTTTTCTCTTATAAATTTGTTTAAGCCCTTTGTCAGATGGATAGATTGCAAAAATTTTCTCCCATTCCATAGGTTGCCTGTTCAGTCTGATGATAGTTTATTTTGCTGTGCAGAAGGTCTTTAGTTTACTTAGATCCCATTTGTCAATTTTGGCATTTGTTGCAGTTGCTTTCGGTGTTTAAGTCATGAAGTCTTTGCCCATGCGTATGTCCTGAATAGTATTGCCTAAGTTTTCTTCTAAGGTTTTTATGGTTTTAGGTTTTACATTTAAGTCTTTAATCCATCTTGAGTTAATTTTTGTATAAGGTGTAAGGAAGGGGGTGCAGTTTCAGTTTTTTGCATATGGCTAGCCAGTTTCACTAGCACCATTTTGGTTTCATATGAAATTTAAAGTACTTTTTTCTAGTTCTGTGAAGAAAGTCAATGGTAGTTTGATGGGAATAACATTGAATCTAAAAATTATTTTGGGCAGTATGGCCATTTTCACAATATTGATTCTTCTATCCATGACCATGGAATGTTTTTCCATTTGTTAGTGTTCTCTCTGATTTCCTTGAGCAGTGGTTTGTAGTTCTCCTTGAAGAGGCTTTTCCACATCCCTTGTAAGTTGTATTCCTAGGTATTTTATTTTCTTTGTAGCAATTGTGAATGGGAGTTCACTCATGATTTGGCTCTCTATTTGTCTATTATTGGTGTATAGGAATGCTTGTGATTGCTGCACATTAATTTTGTATGCTGAAACTTTGCTGAAGTTGCTTGTCAGCTTAAGGAGTTTTTGGGCTGAGATGATGGGATTTTCTTAGTATACAGTCATGTCATCTGCAAACAGATACAATTTGACTTTGTCTCTTCATATTTGAATACACTTTATTTCTTTCTCTTGCCTGATTGCCCTGGCCAGAACTTCCAATACTATGTTGAATAGGAGTGGTGAGAGAGGGCATTCCTGTCTTGGGCCAGTTTTCAAAGGGAATGCTTCCAGTTTTTGTCTATTCAGTATGATATTGCCTATGGGTTTGTCATAGATAGCTCTTATTATTTTGAGATACATTCCATCAATACCTAGTTTACTGAGTGTTTTTAGCATAAAAGGGTGTTGAGTTGTATCAAAGGCCTTTTCTGCATCTATTGAGGTAATTATGTGGTTTTGTTGCCGGTTCTGTTTATGTGATTAATTACGTTTATTGGTTTGTGTATGTCGAACCAGCCTTGCATCCCAGGGATGAAGCTGACTTGATCATGGTGGATGAACTTTTTGATGTGCTGCTGGATTCAGTTTGCCAGCATTTTATTGAGAATTTTGGCATCAATGTTCATCAGGGATATTGGCCTGAAATTTTTTTTGTGTGTGAGTCTTTGCCAGGTTTTGTTATCAGGAGGATGCTGGCCTCATAAAATGAGTTAGGGTGGAGTCCCTCTTTTTCTATTGTTTGGAATAATTTCAGAAGGAATGGTACCAGCTCCTCTTTGTACCTCTGGTAGAATTCGGCTGTGAATCTGTCTGGTCCTGGGCTTTTTTTGGTTCATAGGCTATTAATTACTGCCTCAATTTCAGAGCTTGTTATTGGTCTATTCATGGATTCAACTTCTTCCTGGTTTAGTCTTGGGAGGGTGTATGTGTCCAGGAACTTATCCATTTCTTCTAGATTTTATAGTTTATTTACACAGAGGTGTTTATAGTACTGTCTGATGGTAGTTTGTATTTCTGTGGGATCAGTGGTGATATCCCCTTTACCATTTTTTTGTGTCTATTTGTTTCTTCTCTCTTTTCTTCCTTATTAGTCTGGCTAGTGGCCTATGTATTTTGGTAATCTTTTCAAAAAACCAGCTCCTGGATTCATTGATTTTTTGAAGGGTTTTTCATATCTCTATCTCCTAAAGTTCTGCTCTGATCTTAGTTATTTCTTGTATTCTACTAGCTTTTGAGTTTGTTTGCTCTTGCTTTTCTAGTTCTTTTAATTGTGGTGTTAGGGTGTCAGTTTTAGATCTTTCTCGCTTTATGATGAGGGCATTTAGTGCTATAAATTTTCTTCTTAACACTGCTTTAGCTGGGTCCCAGAGATTCTGGTATGTTGTGTCTTTGTTCTCCTTGGTTTCAAATAACTTATTTATTTCTGCCTTAATTTTGTTATTTACCCAGTAGTCATTCAGGAACAGGTTGTTTAGTTTCCATGTAGTTGTGCAGTTTTGATGGAGTTTCTTAATACTGAATTCTTATTTGATTGCATTGTGGTCTGAGATACTGTTTGTTATGATTTCCATCCTTTTGCATTTGCTGAGGAGTGTTTTAATTCCAATTATGTGGTCGATTTTAGAATGATTGCTATGTGATGCTGAGAAGAGTGTATATTCTGTTGATTTGGGGTGGAGAGTTCTGTAGATGTCCATTAGGTCCATTTGGTCCAGAGCTGAGTTCACGTCCTGAATATCCTTCTAATTTTCTGTGTCGTTGATCTAATACTGACAGTGGGGTGTTAAAGTCTCCCACTATTATTGTGTGGGAGTCAAAGTCTCTTTGTAGATCTCTAAGAACTTGCTTTATAAATCTGGGTGCTCCTGTATTGGGTATATACATTTAGGATAGTTAGCTCTTCTTGTTGCATTGATCCCTTCACCATTTTGTAATGTCCTTCTTTGTCTTTTTTGTTCTTTGTTGGTTTAAAGTCTGGTTTATCAGAACTAGGATTGCAACCCCTGCTTTTTTTTTCTTTCCATTTGCTTGGTAAATATTCCTCCATCCGTTTATTTTAAGCCTATGTGTGTCTTTGCATGTGAGATGGGTCTCCTGAATACAGCACACTGATGGGTCTTGACTTTTTATCCAACTTACCAGTCTGTGTCTTTTAATTGGGGCATTTAGCCCATTTACATTTAAGGTTAATATCGTTAGGTATGAATTTGATCCTGTCATCATGATGCTAGCTGGTTATTTTGCACATTAGTTGATGCAGTTTTTTTCACAGTGTCATTGGTCTTTATATTTTGTTACATTTCTTCAGTGGCTAGTACCAGTTTTTCCTTTCCATATTTAGTGCTCCCTTCAGGAGCTCTTGTAAGGCAGGCCTGGTGGTGACAAAATCTCTCAGCATTTGCATGTCTGTAAAGGATTTTATTTCTCCTTTACTTATGAAGCTTAGTTTGGCTGGATATGAAATTCTGGGTTGAAAAATTTTTTCTTTAAGAATGTTGAACATTGGCCCCCACCCTTTTCTGGCTTGTAGGGTTTTTGCAGAGAGATCCACTGTTAGTCTGATGTGCTTCCCTTTGTAGGTAACCTGACCCTTCTCTCTGGCTGCCCTTATCATTTTTTCCTTTGTTTCAGCCTTAGAGAATCTAACGATTATGTGTCTTGGGGTTGCTCTTCTTGAGGGGTGTCTTAGTGGTGCTCTCTGTATTTCCTGAATTTGCATGTTGGCCTGTCTTGCTAGGTTGGGGAAGTTCTCCTGGATAATATCCTGAGGAGTGTTTTCCAACTTGGTTCCATTCTCCCCATCACATCCAGGTACATCAACCAGTTGCAGGTTAAGTCTTTTAACATAGTCCCATATTTTTTTGGAGGCTTTGTTCATTCCTTTTAATTCTTTTTTCTCTAATCTTGTCTTCATTCTTTATTTCATTAAGTCGATCTTCAATCTCTGATATCCTT
Source organism: Gorilla gorilla gorilla (assembly GCF_029281585.2). Classification (NCBI taxonomy): domain Eukaryota; kingdom Metazoa; phylum Chordata; class Mammalia; order Primates; family Hominidae; genus Gorilla; species Gorilla gorilla. Next base: position 36,946,716 of record NC_073229.2, on the reverse strand, counting down.
TCTTTCACTTGATTGATTCAGCTACTGATACTTGTGTATGCTTCACAAAGTTCTCGTGCTGTGTTTTTCAGCTCCATCAGGTCATTTATCTTCTCTCAACCGATTATTCTAGTTAGCAGTTCCTGTAACCTTTTATCAAGGTTCTTAGCTTCCTTGCATTGGGTTAGGACATGCTCCTTTAGCTCCGAGGAGTTTGTTATTATCCACCTTCTGAAGCCTACTTCTGTCAATTCATCAAACTCATTCCCTGTCCAGTTTTGTGCCCTTCTTGGAGAGGATTTGTGATCATTTGGAGAAGAGGGATTCTGGTTCTTGGAATTTTCAACATTTTTGCACTGTTTTTTATTCATCTTTGTGGATTTAACTAACTTTGATCTTTGATGCTGATGGCATTTGGATGGGGTTTTTCTGTGGGCATCCTTTTTGTTGATGTTGATGTTATTGCTTTCCGTTTGTTAGTTTTCCTTCTAACAGTTAGGCCCCTCTTCTGCAGGTCTGCTGGAATTTGCTGGAGGTCCACTCCAGACCCTGTTCACTTGGGTACACCATTGGAGGCTGCAGAACAGCAAAGACTGCTATCTGCTCCTTCCTCTGGAAGCTTCATTTCAGAGGGGTACCCACCTGATGCCAGCTGGAGCTCTCCTATATGAGGTTTCTGTCATTCCCTGCTGGGAGGTGTCTCTCAGTGAGGGGGCACATGGGTCAGGGACCCACTTGAAGAGGCAGTCTGTCCCTTAGCAGAGCTCAAGCACTATACTGGGAGATCCGCTGCTCTCTTCAGAGCCAGCAGGTAGGAATGCTTAAGTCCACCAAAGCTGCGCCCACAGCCACCTCTTCCACCAGGTGCTATGACCCAGGGAGATGGGAGTTTTATCTATAATGGGGCTGCTGCCGTTCTTTCAGAGATGTCCTGCCCAGTGAGGAGGAATCTAGAGAGGCAGTCTGGCCACAGCCACTTTGCCGTGCTGTGGTGAGCTCTGCACAGTCCGAACTTCCCAGCATCTTCATTAACACTGGGAGGGGAAAACTGCCTGCTCAAGCCTCAGTAATGGTGGACGCCCCTCCCCCTACCAAGCTCGTTCATCCCAGGCCGAATTCAGACTCCTGGGCTGGCAGCAAGAATTTCAAGCCAGTGGTTCTTCACTTGCTGGGCTCTCTGGGAGTGGGATTCTCTAAGCGAGACCACTTGGCTCCCTGGCTTCAGCCCCCTTTCCAGGGGCTGTGTCACTGAGGTTCCAGGCACCACTGGGGTACAAATAAAAACTCCTGCAGCTAGCTTGGTGTCTGCCCAAACAGCCGCCTAGTTTTGTGCTTGAAACCCAGGACTCTGGTGGTATAGGCACATGAGGGCATCTCCTGGTCTCAGTTGGAAATGCAGAAATCACCCACCTTCTGCGTTGGTCTCACTGGGAGCTGCAGACAGGAGCTCTTCCTATTAGGCTATCTTGCCAGCAGAGAGCGAGACTTGTTCTTATCCCAGGAGGGCTAATTGGAGCTTTCCTTCCTTTTATGAATTAAAATTCTAGTTTATTTACAATTTTGCTTATTGTTATCATGGAGTACCAGCCTCCTCTGAATTGCTGATTAGCCAAATATTCATTGATTTTGACAACCTTCAGAAGCTTGAACCTTCTGCACTGTGTTCTGAATAAAGTCAGCCTCATTGGGAGAGCTATAGAACTGTCTGCTCTTTTGGGCTGCTTTTCTCACTGTGCCACTGCTCTAGACCTGGGCAGGAGGACAGTGATCTCTTTCTCAGAGTGATACCACTGTTGTACAAATTGTATGTTGGGCAAGTATGATAGCCATTGTTTTTCTCAGCTTGACTGTCCTGGCATGAAACTTCCACCCTCTAAATACTGTAAGGCAAGGGTAATTGGGGTCCAGAATTCTCAGTCTTTTGCTCCTGAGATAGCTCTACAAGTGGGAACTGGCTGAAAAAAAGGAACCTCAGACATCTTAGCTCCACTTGTCTGGAATACAGCTCCTGTAACACAAAGTTGGGGAATAAATAAGGAATTCTTGTGACTTGCCTCACCCAGGGAAAACTGTAGCCCTAAACTGTATCTTTTGGGAGAAGGAGCTCCATCTTCTTGACTGCATCTTCCTAGAGAAGGCTTCCATCACATTGAGTTGGTGGTGGGCAGGGGAAGGTCATGGATTGAATTCGATAGACTCTCTCTTTTCTTACCAAAAGTTAGATTTCATAGATTCTCTTGAATAAATCTGCTTAACTTTCTGTATCACCTAGGACAAATTCTAGAAATTTTAAATAGTTCCTTTTTATAATTTTCAACAATTGTGATTTATAATTATGAAGAAGCTTTATAGAGCTCTTCATGCTGGCATTCCAAAATTACTTTCTATTCTTTTATCTAGACAACATTAAATAGACTTTATACTATTCCTTCCTTAAGTATCTGGTAGGACACTCAAGTGAAACCATCTAATCTTAGAGTTTTTTTCTTGAAAGGCTTCAAAGTAAAAACATAAATTTCTTTAACAGATATGGAACTATTCAAATTATTCCTTTTTGAATAAGTTTTATAATGTATCTTTCAAGTATTTGTTGACTTTATTTAAGTTGTTAAATTTATGTGCATTGAGTAGTTTAAAATATTCCCTTTATAGCCTTTTAATGTCTGTAGGTTCTCTAGTGATGTCTCATTTTTCATTCTTAATATCAATAATTTGTGATTTTCCTTTTTATTTTTGGTCATTCTGGCTACAGCTTTATACATTTTAATAATTTTTTCCAAAGAAACACCTTTTAGTTTTATTTATTTTCTCTATTATTCTTTTGTTTTAAATTTATTGACATCTGCATGTATTTTTTTAATTTGTATTTTCTTTCTTTTGCTGATTTTGAAGTTTGCCTTTCTTTAGATTCTTACCATGGAAGCTTAGGTTACTAATCTGCCAAATATTTTTTCTTTTCAATATAAAAATTGAATAATATAATTCCACACATGTGTACTGCAATAACAGCATCATAAAACTTTTGATAGGTTGTATTTCTAGGGTGTTTTTTGTGAGTTCAAAATATTTTAAAATTTTACTTGAGAGTTCCTCTTTGACTCATAGGTTATTTTGAAGGTTTTTTTTTTTTATCAAAACATTTGGGAGTTTCTTATTATTTTTATTTTATTGATTTCTAGTTTAGTTCCATTACGGTCTGACAATATATGATTTCTACTATTTTACATTGTTAAGGCTTAAAAATTGTATTGTTTATCTTTTGAATGTTCTATGTCTATTCTATTTTTTGTTAGATTTCTAAAAACTTTCTATAAATTCTAGTTAGGTCAAGATGTTTGATAATGTTTTTAGGTCTTTTATAGTCTTACTGATTTCTGTCTATTTGTATTATGCATTACTGAGAAAGGAATGTAAGTCTCCAACCATAATTGTGGATTTATTTATTTCTCCTTTCATTCTGTATGTTGTTTCTTTATCTATTTTGAAACTCTGTTGTTAGATGGATAACATTAACATTCTTGTATCTCCTTGGAGAACTGACTCTTTAGCCTTATATAATATCTCTCTTTATCTCTGATAATACTTAATCTGAAGTCTATTTTGTCTGTTACTAATATGACTACTGTCTTTTTTTTTTAGTTAATGTTTGTAGGTATATCTTTTCTTATCCTTTTAATTTTAACATATGTATAGTTCTATATTTAATGTGAATTTCTTATAGACAACATATACATGGATCTTGACCTTTTATCCAGTCTGACAATTTGTTTCTTCTGGTGATGTCAACTGATATGCATGGATTAAAATATACTAACTAACTCTCTAACTATTTTCTATTTGTTCCTTCTATTTTGTTTTTTCTTCCCCTTCTGTCTTTTTGGTCATTTTTAATGATTTATTTTATTTCCTTTACTGACATATTATTTATACCTCTTAAGAACTGTTTAGTGGTGGTCCTTAGAGTTTGCAACATGCATATTTAATCAATCAATGTCTACATTTAAATAAGATTATCTCTTCATGTGTAGTGTAAGAGCTTTATAACAGTATGTTCCCAATTTGCCCTTTTCATTTATTGTGCTATTGTTGCCATACACTGGGCTTTTGTATGTGCTATGGACATACTACATATTCCTACTATCTATGGTTTGAACAGTCAATTGTCTTTTAGAGCAATTAAAAATAAGAAAACATTTTCATGCGACCTTCTCTAGCACTCTTTTCTTTGTGTAGATGCAAGTTTCTTTCTGTTGTTGTATTTCTCTACCCAAAGAACTTCATCCAATATTTCTTGAGCAAGTCTTCTGTCAAGTTATCAGTTTATTTTTATTAACCTGAAAAATGTTCTTATTTTCTTAAGAATTTAAAAATATTTTTTAGAAACACAATTATTGACTGACAGCATTCTTTTTCTTTCAGACGTTTAAATATTTTACTTCCTTGTTTTCTAGTTTGTATGGTTTCTGACTAAAAGCTGCTTTAATTCTTATCCTCATTCTTGTCAAGATAATGTCTTTTTCTCTGACTTATTTCAAGATTTTCTTTGCCTTAAAAAAAAAAGTCAGTTTGAATATTATAGCCATAGGTGTGGTGTGGTGTACATGCATGCTTATATGTTTGGTATTTTTCCTGCTAGGGGTTTCCTGAGTTTCTTATGTCTGAGGTTTGATCTCTGTCTAATTAAAAAAAAATTCTTCATCATTATTATTTTTTCTCTGCTCTGTTTTTTTTCCTTCTGAGATTCCAATTACATATATTTTATGTAATATAAGATTACATATGCTCTTGAATGAGCTTTTCTGTTGAAGTTTCTTTTTTAGTTTCAGTTTTTGTAATTTTTATGAGTGTATCTTGAAGTTTGCTATATCTTTCTTATGTTATGAGCTGAATTGTATGCCCCGATCCCTGGCCCCAAGAAACCTCAGAAGAAACCAACTCTACCAACACCTTAATATTAGACTTCTGACTACAGAATTGTGAGAAAATAAATTTCTGTTTTTTAAGCTACTCAGTCTGTGCTACTTTTTTGTGGCAGCCTTAACAAATGAATATACCTTGACTATGTCAACTCTGCTATGAACCTGTTAAGGGTGTTCTTTACTCCATTACTCTATTTTTCATTTCTAGCACTTCTAATTAATACTTTCTTACAGTTTGTTCCTCTCTGCTGAAATTACCCAATTGATATTGCATGTTATTTACCTTTTCAATTAGACCTTTTAATATCTGAATCATATTTAATTGAAACTCCTTGGCAGATAGTTCCAATCTCTATGTCATATCTGAGTCTGCTTTTAAGGATTGCTTTGTTTCTTAGGAATGTGCTGGACTTTTTTTCTTTATTTTTCTTATGCTTTGTACTTTTTACTGAAGACTTGAAATTTTGTGTACTATAGTAAAGGCTGAGGTACACAGCATTTATTCTTGGAAATGAGCATAGTTTTCTTTTGCGAGGATTTTATTGTGGAGAGGTTAGGGTTAATCTAATTAGAAGTTCAGCTGTGTTTTAGGTTTGTTGTTGCAATGGTTATCCTCAGTGCACCACATATTCTTCTAGTGATGCTTTGTGTTAGAGTGGGGACTATTTTGCCTGAAGGTTTTTACCCTCTTTATTTTCAGTATCTACTCAACTATCAGCTTTTAGTCTTTCCTTAATGCCACGTATAGAGAGGGTCTATTTCTTGAAAGTTACTTCTTTCTACATGCTGGTTAGCCTGTCATGGAGGATTGGGGCATTCTCTGTTTTGACTAAGCTTCACTCTTAGGTCATCATCAAGTACCTACATCTTGTGTTTCTGGGTTTCACCACTGACCATGTAGTCCTGAGCTCAGCCTGTATTCCTGCTCCTTCCTGAGGGATAGAGATTATTTTCCCATTCTCTTCTCCTATTTGCAATAGGCAATGGTACTTGTTGCCCTTCCCCCTTCCCTCTGCAGATTAAGGCTTTGTTCTATAGGGAAAATAGGGGAGAAGTGTCTTAACAAAATTTCTCTTACTACTCCAAATCTTTTCAGCCTATGTTTTCTATCTTCTTATTGGAAGTTACTGCATTTCATTTAAAATATATCCTAGAAGGTTTTATTTTTAACTTTGGGAGATCAAATTAAATAGTTAAAATTTAATGAACTATAACATTTAATAGTTTAAATTTCTTTGTTCTTATTAGTAACATAAAAATACAATGGAAATATCAAAGTGTTCATTTCAGGTAGGCACTAGGGCTGCTCAATGATAATGTAGCTTTCCTCATTCCAGTTACATGCTAAGATTGCATTTCCCTATCTCCTTGATGTTGGGTGTGTTATTTTAAGTTGTTTTTAGAAAGTGAAATTTGAGTACAAGTGCTAGGAGACAGTTTGAGATTCTGTACACTTCCTACTTTCTGCCATCAGAGGATCTAGCTATACTCCTGTTACAGACAGGGCTCCCAGCTTGGGACCTGGAGTAAAGAGATGTGGAATAGATTCCACAGTCAATTCAAAATGGACAGGTAGCCAGAGCATACTTTTGTTGTTATAAGACACTAATATTTTAGGAATGTTTGTTACTTCACCATTATATAGCTACTTTGACTAATACTATTGCATTTCTCAGGGAAATGAATTTCAGCAGTGGTATCTATATCTCACTGGACATCTGAAATACCCCTGAATGTGGAAGGCCCAGGCCAGTAACATAATGTGTTATCGATAACCCATGATAATTTTATTGTAAAAAAAAGACACACTAAAATTCACATGAAGACATTAAGTTGTACTCGGGTATATAGAAAGCTGGAAACAGAGCTGGCGTCTACTTTGTACAACATCTTTGTCATGGGTTATTCCAATTTCTTATGTAGGGTCCCTTAGTCTGTCTGTATTTTTATTTTCACCAATATTTCTAAGTTCTTGTTCTTCCTCCTCTGTTTCACAGATAACATTCAGCCCCTTTTTATATCCTTTGGGAATAATCTTTTCGGATGACTGTATTTGCTCTTATAAATTATATTTTTCCTTTGTGTTAAATTGCCACATTACTCCAAAAAGATTATAAGAATGTATATCAGCTATTGAAATATTTAAAGAAAGACATATGTATGTGTATCTCTATATATAATCATATATCCACATTCGTGTCTGCTTAATGTCAACTCTACTAGAATTGCCATGAAAAATCACGTAAACTTATATGTTCACTATCATTTTATATACCTTTAGTTTTATATATGGCTACTGTAATTTTTCTTTGAAAACATATATCTTATGGTGAGACACATGACTATATTAAGGGATAAATTATTTGATGTTATTTTACAATAATCATTGATAGCTGGGTCAGGAGTAGGAAAAATTTCCCTTTAACTTAATAGAAGATCTAGCATTTCCATTTCTTTAAAGCAGCAACAAAGGAGTTTGTGCACCCTATTCTGATAAGCTTATGGCAATACAGACAAGAAACGTGGGGAAGCAGAGACCCAGACTTGCAATGTGGGTTGACAGTGAATACAGGCCCCTCTCCACTACTGATTAATTTTCAGATGATCTTATCACCTGCCAGAGCAGGAAGAAAGGCTAAGGGTGCCTTATAGGGAAGAAAAATCAGGCTTTGAGTTCTGGGCACCCGGATGTTTGACTCTTTCAGGTACTTTGCTCATTCGGGTGATACCATTTTGTGAGGAATTTTGTTTAGTTTTTCTATCAGTATTTCCCCTCACACTTCAGTAAAATGTAAAATAAACTTAACTGACTGCCAAAAGCAAGCTTATAAGTAAACAGAGCTAGAGAGAGCAGAGGCAGAGTGCTGAGCGGGAAGCCATGGAGAGGAATGAGAGTCTAGCTTCACAAAAGCCTTAATAGGAGCCTCTTTGAAATGACTAACAATAACAGACTAAAACATTCAGGAAGAAAAAATAATGTTTAAAAGATTATAAAGCCAAGAGGCTAGCAGCAAATATATGACACAAAATGTTCTGAAGCTGCTTTGCCGCGCACGCTCTCTCTCAAAGCTATTTTGGCTTGGTTTCAGGTTCCTGGACATGGCTCAAAGGGACCCTCTGTCTTTTGGAAATTTTGTGCCAAGAACCCTGGGTCCAGAATGCCTCTGGGAACTGGCTTGGTTCTGGGGAGTTGGCATAGACTCTGGAGAGTAGAATGTGGCAAATAAATTGTTGTATATTCTGACTATATAAATATTATACACCAAAAAAGTTGAAGAAAAATATTGAAAAGAAGGTGGATACATTTATAATTTGCATTATCTATGATCACTTAGGGTCAAAGCTTGTCAATAAATGTTCATAACTCACACAATGGAAGTACATTCTTATTTAACAGTATGAAGTAAAAGAAGAAGGAAAATATTGACAGAATAACATTGAAGAAGGAAGGGTACAGGAAGAAAATACAGGAAAGTTTTTACTATTCACATTAAGGAACCAGTAGATATCGTATAAAGAAATGAATGTCTAAAGATACAGCAGATGAAATAGAGACCAGAAAACCACAGCTTATGCCAAATCTCATTCAATGCCTGTTTTCATATGACCTACAAAATATGGTTTTCTCATTTTTTAATTGTTGAAAAAAATCAGAGGATAATAGTTCAACACGTGAAAATTGTATAAAATTTAGGATGCAGAATCTACAATAAAGTTTTTCTGGAATGCAGTCATACTCGCTCATCTGCAAATGATCTACAGCTACTTTCATGTTATAATGGCACAGTTGTGACAGAGACCCTATGGCCTGTATTTTCTAATTCTAGTAATTAGAAAAATGATGGATTTGATATATAAAAACAAAAGATGTTTCTTTGAAAAAATAGCAAAATATTATCTAACTTAAGAAAAAGAAAAAAAACTGCAATTAAAAACAAACAAGCAATGAAACACACAACCAGATAGTAAAAAGGAAATGACCACATAGGAATAGAAGAAATTAAAGATTCATAAGAATTCTAAATTGAAAAGCTTGGATGAAAAAATACGATTTACACAAAATGACAACACAAATGACAGAAAATCTAAACAGAACTACTTCAATAAAGGCAATAGACAAAATTATGCAAAGGTCATTCCCAGCAAAGTGGCAGATTTGGACAGTTTCATAAAGGAATTCAAATATTTTAAAAGCAAATAATACCAATGCTATTTAAATTGTTCTGGAAAAGACTAGACAAAAGAAAATCTCAATTCATTTTGGAAAGGGGGTATAAAATTGGTAATGAAACCTGATAAAGATGTGCACACAAACAAAACTATATAGATTAATCTCAGTTATCAATAATAACAAAAACATTCTAAAGAAATTTTTAGCAAATGAAATTCAGAAGTATGTAAAAAGAATCATTATTTTGAAAGAAGATTTTAGAAGTACAACCATCAGGAAAATGCAGATCAATATCATGTTACATCTATTAGGATGCCTATTATCAAAGAAACCAAAAGATAACAAGTGTTAGCGACTGTGTGGAGAAAAAGGAGTCTTTGCACAGTGTTGGTAGGAATGTAAATTGGTACAGCCATTAAGAAAAACAGGATGCAGCATTCTCAAATGAAAAGTATAACTACCATATGATCCAGCAATTCCACTTCTGGGTATTTACTCAAAGAAAATAAAATTAGAATCTCTAAGAAATATCTGCATTCACATGCTCATTGATCGCATCATTATGCACAACAGTCAAGATGTGGAAACAACCTAAATGTACACGAACAGATAAATGGATAAAGAAAATGTGGTATACACAGACAATGTGGTATTATTCAGCCTTTAAGAAGAAGGAAATCCTGCCATCTGCAATAACATGAATGAACCTGGAGGGCATTATGCTAGGTGAAATAAGCCAGACACAGAAGGACAAATACTACATGATCCTATTTATATGAGAAATCTACAATAGTCAAACTCATAGAAGCAGACAGTAAAATGATGGTTGCCAGGGTCTGGGGGGAAGGGGAAACAAGGAGATTCTTTTCAAAAGGTACAAAGTTCTAGCTATGCAAGATGAATAATTTCTACTGATCTACTGTGCAGCATCATGTCCATAATTAACAGTATGGTATTGTATACTGAAAATTTTGCCAAAAGGGTAGATCTTATGTTAAGTGTTCTTATCACAAATGTAGATAAACAAAGATGGTGGGAGAAACCTTTTGGAAGAGAGAGAGATGATAATTGATGTAGTGATGGTTTCACTGGTGTGTTCTTAATTCCAAAGTCATCAAGTTGTACATGTGAAATATGTACAGCTTTTTGTATGTATTCATACCTCAATACAGTGTTTCTTTAAGTACAAGGATGGTTTGTTATTCGGAAATTTGTTAATACATAGCTTATAATGTTGAAGAAATACTGTGATCATTTTCATATATGTCAAAGAGACATTTGACAAAGTATAACAGCCATTCTTCACAAAAACATTCAGTTCAGTAGGATGTATACACACTTTTTAAGCATAGGAAACATATTTACCTCAATCCAAAAAGTCAATATCATGCTCAGTTGAGACATACTACTGAAATCAAAATCAAGATGTTGACTACCACCTCTGCTATCCCACAAAGTACTGGAATTACTAGTCAATATGATTAGACAATGAAGGAAAATTAGAAGCGTAAACACTGTAAACAGTAACTGTGTCGAGATGACATGATAGTATATTTGAAAACCCAAGATAATCAACTTAAACACTACAAAGAGTGAGAGAATTCAGGAAAGTTATAGTGTAAAAATGTTAATAAATAGAAAGTAATAGATTATCATGTACAAATAGCAAGGAGTTAGAATATATAATGGGAAAACATTTAAAACAGCAAAACAATACCTCTAGAAATACACATAATAAAAATGTAGAAACCAATATGAAGAAAAATTAAAACACTTCCCAAATGTGAAAACAAAGATGGGCTTTTTAGTAAATGATGTTGGTATTACACATCTGGAAAAAAAAAGGTGGAATCTACACCTCACACTAAACATCAGGAATAATTCCAAATAAACACATTTCTTTATTAAAATTAAGAAAAGCTTTTAAAATAGTAGGACAAATAGGAAAATCCATACGTAAATCTGAAGTGGGGGATTCCCTTTTAACCAACAACTCAAAACCTTAAATGATAAAAGATGACATAAGAAAACAGAAAAGAAACTTCTTCAAGCAAAAATAAAAAAAAAAAACCTAACACAACAATAACATAATGAATAAAGAGACGAATATACATGGGGCAGGGAATAATTGCAATTTCTACCACAGACACAGGAATACTTTTTCCTAATATATAAATAGCTTCCCCAAATTAACAGTAAAAGATAATTGTATAGAAAAAAGAAATAGATTGAATGGACAACTCAAACATATAAAAAAATGATGAGGTTCACTTTTAATACAGTAAAACCACATAGACATACCATTCTTCATCTATCAGGTTAATTCAGATACCACAGTTTAGAAGGCCCCTTTGGTGATGCTGAGGGACATAGGCATTGTCCTAAAGTGCTGATAGAAGCATGCATTGCCAGGGAGCTTTCCCACCACTTTCCTGGGAGATATTGATCACCTCAGCCCTCTGGCAGCCAGATGGATCCCAATCAATTTACAGCTCCTACGCTTCTTGCCTTTGGCCATAAGTCATCTTTTATACAGCTCTAAATCTTTTCAAGTTTATCCCATGGGTTATTTGATGGTTGCATTTCCTATGAGTTTTATGATGTGAAAAAGCTTGGGAAAACCTGTAATAGTCAATTTGATATTACCTATCAAAATTATGAATTTATATAACTTTTGACCCATTTCCAATTTGGGAATTAATCCTGCAGCTATACCTGCACATGTGTTAAATGAAATATATTCAAGGTTATCCCGCATGTCAGAATTTGTAACAGCGAAATACTGGAAACAACTCAAATGTCCATTAAGAGTTTAATAAAGATTAGAAAAATTAGGATCATTCAAACAATGGAACACTATGAAGTGACACTTAAAAAAAGTCCGTGCTAGTCTGGAAAGATTCCAAGTAAACTATTAATTTTTCAAAAAGGAGAGAGAACAGTGTATATAGTATGATAACTTTGGTCAAAAAATGGTGAGAAATAATACATATTCACATTTGCTTGCATAGTATTAGTAAGTGAAGGATACATAATTAGAAGGACTTTCCTGGGGTCAGGCAATGTGGGCTGTGAACTGATAAATGGGGATAAGAGGTAGGATCAAGACATTTTGCTGAATATATCTCTGTATTTTTCAGTTGTTTCAGTTTTTGAACAATATAAATGTGTCACCATACCAAAACTATTAAAACAAACAAAATGCAGCAGCATTTATTTTCAAAACAAGGAATTAGGACAAGTGGTAGAATTGGTGATAAAACCTCTTATGTCAAATGTCAGATACAAAAAAATACATACTGAATCCCTACAAGATACCCTGGTCAGGAGGTAGTAAGTGTGGTAAGTGCTCCTAAACAATTGTCTTTTCCCACTTCCACTGGAGATGTCACGCCCCGCTCTGATTGTTGGTCACATGCTACTCTGCTGCTTTAAGGAGACGAGAGAGCAGCTTCTTATCTGGCTGATTCACTTTCCCCCCAGTCACATTCGAAGTAGCCACATATGGGTGGTACTCTTGACTTTTAATGAAAGCTAGCACCAATTCCTTTAGAGCAAGAAGTCGAGCGAAATCATGATACTAAGGCAATAGGGTGTGAAGATCCCAGACTCTGGGGGAGTCTGCTGGGGTTGAGTCCAGCTTCTACCTTTAGAGACTTTTTTACCTTGCTGTTTAATCTCCTCATCAGGAAAAAAGAAATTATAATATTACCTACCTCAGAGTGCTCATTAGAGTTAATCCATAGAGAGTGTTCAGAAGGGTGTGTGCCAGTGAGAAGGGGCTCCGTGTTAGTTATTATCCTTTGCGTAATGCAATTCTTGCAACTATCAATAATGTCTTTACACTATTAGACCACAGACACTTGGTGCGTGACTTTTTTTTTTTTAAACAATATTTAACCATAAGTTTATTTCAGCTAGGTTTGAAAGTTTACTTTTACTAGGGGAAAATATTCTTTCCTTCTTGTTTTGCTTGGTGTTTTATTTGCATCTTCTCTCTCTCTCTCTTTTTTTATTATTATTATACTTTAAGTTTTAGAGTACATGTGCACAATGTACAGGTCTGTTACATATGTATACATGTGCTATGTTGGTGTGCTGCACCCATTAACTCATCATTTAGCATTAGGTATATCTCCTAATACTTTCCCTCCCCCTTCCCCCCACCTGACAACAGTCCCGAGAGTGTGATGTTCCCCTTCCTGTGTCCATGTGTTCTCATTGTTCAGTTCCCACCTATGAGTGAGAACATGCGGTGTTTGGTTTTTTGTCCTTGCAACAGTTTGCTGAGAATGATGGTTCCCAGCTTCATCCATGTCCCTACAAAGGATATGAACTCTTCATTTTTTATGGCTGCATAGTATTCCATGGTGTATTTGTGCCACATTTTCTTAATCCAGTCTATCGTTGTTGGACATTTGGGTTGGTTCCAAGTCTTTGCTATTGTGAATAGTGCCGCTATAAACATATGTGTGCATGTGTCTTTATAGCAGCATGATTTATAATCCTTTGGGTATATACCCAGTAATGGGATGGCTAGGTCAAATGGTATTTCTAGTTCTAGATCCCTGAGGAATTGCCACACTGACTTCCACAATGGTTAAACTAGTTTACAGTCCCACCAACAGTATAAAAGTGTTCCTATTTCTCCACATCCTCTCCAGCACCTGTTGTTTCCTGACTTTTTAATGATCGCCATTCTAACTGGTGTGAGATGGTATCTCATTGTGGTTTTGATTTGCATTTCTCTGATGGCCAGTGATGATGAGCATTTTTTCATGTGTTTTTTGGCTGCATAAATGTCTTCTTTTGAGAAGTCTCTGTTCATATCCTTCATCCACTTTTTGATGGGGTTGATTTTTTCTTGTAAATTTGTTTGAGTTCATTGTAGATTCTGGATATTAGCCCTTTGTGAGATGAGTAGGATGCAAAAATTTTCTCCCATTGTGTAGGTTGCCTGTTCACTGTGATGGTAGTTTCTTTTGCTGTGCAGAAGCTCTTTAGTTTAATTAGATCCCATTTGTCAATTTTGGCTTTTGTTGCCTTTGCTTTTGGTGTTTTAGACATGAAGTCCTTGCCCATGCGTATGTCCTGAATGGTTTTGCCTAGGTTTTCTTCTAGGGTTTTTATGGTTTTAAGTCTAACATGTAAGTCCTGGATCCATCTTGAATTAATTTTTGTATAAGGTGTAAGGAAGGGATCCAGTTTCAGCTTTCTACATATGGCTAGCCAGTTTTCCCAGCACCATTTATTAAATAGGGAATCCTTTCCCCATTTCTTGTTTTTGTCAGGTTTGTCAAAGATCAAATGGTTGTAGATATGTGGCAGTATTTCTGAGGGCTCTGTTCTGTTCCATTGGTCTATGTCTGTTTTGGTACCAGTACCATGTTGTTTTGGTTACTGTAGCCTTGTAGTATAGTTTGAAGTCAGGTAGTGTGATGCCTCCAGCTTTGTTCTTTTGGCTTAGGATTGACTTGGCGATGCGGGCTCTTTTTTGGTTCCATATGAACTTTAAAGTAGTTTTTTCCAATTCTGTGAAGAAAGTCATTGGTAGCTTGATGGGGATGGCATTGAATCTATAAATTACCTTGGGCAGTATGGCCATTTTCACGATATTGATTCTTCCTATCCATGAGCATGGAATGTTCTTCCATTTGTTTGTATCCTCTTTTATTTTCTTGAGCAGTGGTTTGTAGTTCTCCTTGAAGAGGTCCTTCACATCCCTTGTGAGTTGGATTCCTAGGTATTTTATTCTCTTTGAAGCAATTGTGAATGGGAGTTCACTCATGATTTGGCTCTCTGTTTGTCTGTTATTGGTGTATAAGAATGCTTGTGATTTTTGTAGATTGATTTTGTATCCTGAGACTTTGCTGAAGTTGCTTATCAGCTTAAGGAGATTTTGGGCTGAGACAATGGGGTTTTCTAGATATACAATCATGTCATCTGCAAACAGGGACAATTTGACTTCCTCTTTTCCTAATTGAATACCCTTTATTTCCTTCTCCTGCCTAATTGCCCTGGCCAGAACTTCCAACACTCTGTTGAATAGGAGTGGTGAGAGAGGGCATCCCTGTCTTGTGCCAGTTTTCAAAGGGAATGCTTCCAGTTTTTGCCCATTCAGTATGATATTGGCTGTGGGTTTGTCATAGATAGCTCTTATTATTTTGAGATACGTCCTATCAATACCTAATTTATTGAGAGTTTTTAACATGAAGGGTTGTTGAATTTTGTCAAAGGCTTTTTCTGCATCTATTGAGATATTCATGTGGTTTTTGTCTTTGGTTCTGTTTATATGCTGGATTACATTTATTGATTTGTGTATGTTGAACCAGCCTTGCATCCCAGGGATGAAGCCCACTTGATCATGGTGGATAAGCTTTTTGATGTGCTGCTGGATTTGGTTTGCCAGTATTTTATTGAGGATTTTTGCATTGATATTCATCATGGATATTGGTCTAAAATTCTCTTTTTTGGTTGCGTCTCTGCCAGGCTTTGGTATCAGGATGATGCTGGCCTCATAAAATGAGTTAGGGAGGATTCCCTCTTTTTCTATTGATTGGAATAGTTTCGGAAGGAATGGTACAAGCTCCTCCTTGTACCTCTGGTAGAATTCGGCTGTGAATCCATCTGGTCCTGGACTTTTTTTGGTTGGTAAGCTGTTGATTATTGCCACAATTTCAGAGCCTGTTATTGGTCTATTCAGAGATTCAACTTCTTCCTGGTTTAGTTTTGGGAGGGTGTATGTGTCGAGGAATTTATCCATTTCTTCTAGATTTTCTAGTTTATTTGCATAGTGGTGTTTATAGTATTCTCTGATGGTAGTTTGTATTTCTGTGGGATCGGTGGTGATATCCCCTTTATCGTTTTTTATTGCGTCTATTTGATTCTTCTCTCTTTTCTTCTTTATTAGTCTTGCTAGCAGTCTGTTGGTTTTGTTGATCTTTTCAAAAAACCAGCTCCTGGATTCACTAGTTTTTTGAAGGGTTTTTTGTGTCTCTATTTCCTTCAGTTCTGCTCTGATTTTAGTTATTTCTTGCCTTCTGCTAGCTTTTGAATGTGTTTGCTCTTGCTTTTCTAGTTCTTTTATTGTGACGTTAGGGTGTCAATTTTGGATCTTTCCTGCTTTCTCTTGTGGGCATTTAGTGCTATAAATTTCCTTCCACACACTGCTTTGAATGTGTCCCAGAGATTCTGGTATGTTGTATCTTTGTTCTCGTTGGTTTCAAAGAACATCTTTATTTCTGCCTTCATTTCTTTATGTACCCAGTAGTCATTCAGGAGCAGGTTGTTCAGTTTCCATGTAGTTGAGCAGTTTTGAGTGAGTTTCTTAGTCCTGAGTTCTAGTTTGATTGCACTTTGGTCTGAGAGACAGTTTGTTATAATTTCTCTTCTTTTACATTTGCTGAGGAGTGCTTTACTTCCAACTATGTGGTCAATTTTGGAATAGGTGTGGTGTGGTGCTAAAAAAATGTATATTCTGTTGATGTGTGGTGAAGAGTTCTGTAGTTGTCTATTAGGTCTGCTTGGTGCAGAGCTGAGTTCAATTCCTGGGTATCCTTGTTAACTTTCTGTCTCATGGATCTGTGTAATGTTGACAGTGGGGTGTTAAAGTCTCCCATTATTATTGCTGGGAGTCTAAGTGTCTTTGTAGTTCACTAAGGACTTGCTTTATGAATCTGGGTCCTCCTGTATTGGGTGCATATATATTTAGGATAGTTAGCTTTTCTTGTTGAATTGATCCCTCTACCATAATGTAATGGCCTTCTTTGTCTCTTTTGATCTTCGTTGGTTTAAAGTCTGTTTTATCAGAGACTAGGATTACAACCCCTGTCTTTTTTTGTTTTCCATTTGTTTGGTAGATCTTCCTCCATCCCTTTATTTTGAGCCTATGTGTGTCTCTGCACGTGAGATGGGTTTCCTGACTACAGTACACTGATGCATTTTGTCTCTTTATCCAATTTGCCAGTCTGTGTCTTTTAATTGGAGCATTTAGTCCATTTACATTTAAAGTTAATATTGTTATGTGTGTATTTGGTCCTGTCATGATGATGTTAGCTGGTTATTTTGCTTGTTAGTTGATGCAGTTTCTTCCTAGCCTTGATGGTCTTTACATTTTGGCATGTTTTTGTAGTGGCTGGTACCGTTTGTTCCTTTCCATGTTTAGTGCTTCCTTCAGGAGCTCTTTTAGGGCAGGCCTGGTGGTGACAAAATCTCTCAGCATTTGCTTGTCTCTAAATGATTTTATTTCTCCTTCACTTATGAAGCTTAGTTTGGCTGGATATGAAATTCTGGGTTGAAAATTCTTTTCTCTAAGAATGTTGAATATTGGTCCCCACTCTATTCTGGCTTGTAGAGTTTCTGCTGAGAGATCTGCTGTTAGTCTGATGGGCTTCCCTTTGTGGGTGACCTGACCTTTCTCTCTGGCTGCCCTTAACATTTTTTCCTTCATTTCAACTTTGGTGAATCTGACAATTACGTGTCTTGGAGTTGCTCTTCTTGAGGAGTATCTTTGTGGCATTCTCTGTATTTCCTGAATCTGAATGTTGGCCTGCCTTGCTAGATTGGGGAAGTTCTCCTGGATAATATCCTGCAGAGTGTTTTCCAACTTGGTTCCATTCTCCCCGTCACTTTCAGGTACACCAATCAGACGTAGATTTGGTCTTTTCACATAGTCCCATATTTCTTGGAGGCTTTGTTCGTTTCTTGTTATTCTTTTTTTTCTTGTTATTCTTTTTTTCTCTAAACTTCCCTTCTCGCTCATTTCATTCATTTCGTCTTCCATCACTGATACCCTTTCTTCCCATTGATTGCATCAGCTCCTGAGGCTTCTGCATTCTTCACGTAGCTCTCGAGCCTTGGCTTACAGCTCCATCAGCTCCTTTAAGGACTTCTTTGCGTTGGTTATTCTAGTTATCCATTCGTCTAATTTTTTTTCACAGTTTTTAACTTCTTTGCCATTGGTTTGAATTTTCTCCTGTAGCTCGGAGTAGTTTGATCGTCTGAAGCCTTGTTCTCTCAGCTCGTCAAAGTCATTCTCCGTCCAGCTTTGTTCCGTTGCTGGTGAGGAGCTACGTTCCTTTGGAGGAGGAGAGGCACTCTGCTTTTTAGAGTTTCCAGTTTTTCTTCTCTGTTTTTTCCCCATCTTTGTGGTTTTATCTACTTTTGGTCTTTGATCATGGTGATGTACAGAGGGGTTTTTGGTGTGGATGTCCTTTCTGTTTGTTAGTTTTCCTTCTAACAGACAGGACCCTCAGCTGCAGGTCTGTTGGAGTTTGCTAGAGGTCCACTCCAGACCCTGTTTTCCTGGGTATCAGCAGCAGTGGCTGCAGAACAGCGGTGGCTGTAGAACAGCAGATCTTGGTGAACCACAAATGCTGCTGCCTGATCGTTCCTCTGGAAGTTTTGTCTCAGAGGAGTACCCGGCCATGTGAGGTGTCAGTCTGCCCCTACTGGGGGGTGCCTCCCAGTTAGGCTGCTCGGGGGTCAAGGACCCACTTGAGGAGGCAGTCTGCCCATTCTCAGATCTCCCACTGCATGCTGGGAGAACCACTACTCTCTTCAAAGCTGTCAGACAGGGACATTTAAGTCTGCAGAGATTACTGCTGTCTTTTTGTTTGTCTGTGCCCTGCCCCCAGAGGTGGAGCCTACAGAGGCAGGCAGGCCTCCTTGAGCTGTGGTGGGCTCCACCCAGTTCGAGCTTCCAGGCTGCTTTGTTTACCTAATCAAGCCTGGCAATGGCAGGCGCCCCTCCCCCAGCCTTGCTGCTGCCTTGCAGTTTGATCTCAGACTGCTTTGCTACCAATCAGTGAGACTCCGTGGGCATAGGACCCTCTGAGCCAGGTGCGGAATACAGTCTCCTGGTGTGCCGTTTTTTAAGCCCATTGGAAAAGCGCAGTATTGGGGTGGGAGTGACACAATTTTCCAGGTGCTGTCTGTCACCCCTTTCTTTGACTAGGAAAGGGAACTCCCTGACCCCTTGCGCTTCCCGTGTGAGGCAATGCCTTGGCCTGCTTCGGCTTGCACACGGTGCACTGCACCCACTGTCCTGCACTCAGTCTGCCACTCTCTAGTGAGATGAACCCAGTACCTCAGTTGGAAATGCAGAAATCACCCATCTTCTGTGTTGCTCACGCTGGGAGCTGTAGACTGGAGCTGTTCCTATTCAGCCATCTTGGCTCCACCCTATCTCCGGTGCGTGACTTCTTTACCCTGCACTGTTCCTGGAGTTTTGTTGCGTATAACCCACCGCTTTTTAAGTTGAACAACAATATCAAAGTTTTCTGACATCTGTTTAGTTCTCTAAGTAAAAGGCCAGTGAAAAGTAAGTCTTAAGGTTACAGATTGTCTCCTAGTGCTGAATTACTACAGTGCAGTGACAAATATCACAAGCTTTGGAATCAGATTACTGGAGATTACATCCCAGCTCCATGAATTACCTACATCTCTATGTCTCGGTTTCCTCACCTCTATTAGCTTAACATCCGGCTCACAGGGGCACTGGGAGAATAATGAGATGCTGCTTGTGCAGTGCTGTGCAAATAACTAGTAGGGGCTAATTAAGTAGTTGCTATTTTTTTTCTTTCACTATGTCATCATGACCCACCTCAGAGACTTCTAGCGTGCAATAAATAAGAGGAGAAAAAAAATGCAATCCAAAGACAAATTCCCAGAATTAATGGATAATATTGATGTGGAAGAAAGGCTGAGGTTAATTTTTTGGAAAACTTTCATCTCATCCATTGCCAGATTCCATTCCAGAGCTATAAAGGTCAAAATTGGTATCATTTTCTAACATCAGAGGTTCATTATACTCTCTCCAAACTCTATGAAACATCAATTGTGTTTTATTCCTTAGATCTTGGCTCTTAGAGGAATACTCTCATTTTTATAAATAGTACAAGGTCACATGTTACAAAAGCCTTACAATTCACAGGGGATACTCTTGTGAGGGGCTGCAGCTGTCCCAGATTTTACTGATGAAAGCTTTGCTTCTTTCTCTCACCCAATGCTATCTAGTGTTCATTTGATAAATTTTATTTTACTATAATAATAATTCAAATTAAGTTCAGAAATATAACCGTCTTGTTCGTTGCCTCTCTTGTTGTCTCCAAATCTCCTGGTAAAAGGCCTTTATACAATTTGCCAAAAGGCAGATATTCCTAAGCTGCCTTCCTGCTGTTTAAGTTCAGTTCCTTCAGATAAATGTAGAACTCATGATGATAACTTTTTGAGTGGCCTATTAAGTGAAATTCTGCTGTCCTATCCACATCTCCGGAGTCCAGGCAATCCGATTATGGACTTCTGGACTATAAGGTGTTACTTTGTTTCAGTATCAATCTGTTCCAAGTCCTTGGGGAGACCACAGTGATGAGATGTTATCTCTAATGAACTTAATATTAAATAATCTACTGTACCAATGCAAGTCTCAAGTTATTAAATGTATCATGGTGGATAGACCATCTGTCATGATATAAACTGTTTTGATCAAAAATATATGTGTGTGAGAGTTTATAACAAATTTCATAGCACAGTAGAAATACTTGTATCACAATGATAGAGATGCACAGTATATATAGAGTAGTCCCCCCTTATTCACTGGGGACACATTCTAGACCCATAGTGGATGCCTGAAATCATAGATAGTACCAAACCCTGTATATACTATGTTTTTCCTGTATATACTTACCTATGATAAAGTTTAATTTATAAATTTGGTTTAAAGTTTAATTTATAAATTTAACAATAACTAATAATAAAATAGAACAAGTCTAACAATATGCCAGCATCACTACTCTTGTGCTTAGGGGCCATTATTAAGTGAAATAAGGGTTACCAGAACAGAAGCAATGTGATTCCATGACACTCCCCTGGTAACTGAGATGGCTCCTAGGTGACTAACAGGTGCAGAGCGTTTGTGGATATGCTGGACAAAGGGATGATTTAAATCCCAGGTGGGATGGAGCAGATAGTATGAGATTTTTGTCATGCTCCTTAGAACGACGTGCAATTTAAAACCTATGAATTGTTTATTTCTGGAATTTTCCATTTTCTGACCACAGTTGACTGTGAGTAACTGAAACCACAGAAAGCAAAACCTTGGGTAAGAGGGGACTAACATATAAGTGTCATAGAAATATGCATTTGCATGTATATTGCTACAAATACATGTATATGTATAATTTCACCAGTCATCTAAAGGGATAATGACATCTCGTAGTGTAGGTATTACATATTGTCTTTACAAGTCCAAGCATAAAAATTGAAGAGGAAGATTAGTTAAAAGCTTAATTTTACTTGCCTCTCTCAGGATGTAAATAATAATAATAATAATAAAATGACAATGTTATCAGATCCTGGATAACAGGCCTTCTTCACAGCACCTTTAAAATTCTACTTCTTGACTAAGATAATGCTGCAGACAGACTTGCCGAACCAACAAATTGAATATATTAAGCAATATTAACATTAGTGATATCAGGAACCTTGAAATGAAAGGCAGCTGAAATGTCATCCAAATGTACCTTATATAAATAAGTTCTAAATTGGGTTTATTGACTCAACCCCCTGTTCTTATTGTTTCACTTATCAGGGAGTCTTGGAGGGATTTCATGTCAGTTAGAGTGAGTCATTGTGGTGACATGATAAGCCATGTATTCTGGGGTACAAATAATTGCCTCTTATTTAAATCATATGATATAATAATGTGGATTAAAATTGGTTCTGGTACCAGACTCATGAGCACTCAAACTGTGTTATTTTTATCTTGCCTCGTGCTCAATTTGGATTTTATTAAACTGAAAGCTGTCACCATTTTTCTATAATCACACATCCTACTGCAGATGTTGTATAGTCCTTGAAAATAAAGACTGTGTTTTATACATCTTTATACTTCTTGTAGCACCTGTGTAGTGCTTTCTGTACGCAAGATTCCTAATAAATGCTTGATGAATGTATAAATGATTTATTTAGAAAATCTTTATCTAACTCATATAATTAAAGGAAAATTCTACCTAGTGCTATAACTTACTTGCAAATCAATATTTGTATTTTTTAAAAAGCATAAAATTCATGGAATAATTGGAGTCTGCTATTTTTTCATATGGCTTTGATGTAGATAATTCCCAGAAGGCATACATGGAAAGATGAATTTAATTAATGTTTCTTTTTAGGTCAGATTTTCTAGAGGACTTTGCCAATGGTTAAGCATCAAATGCAAATGCTACATGATTCTTTCCTCTCACTATTTTCCCTACTGGTCTTTATTTCGCTAAGTGGTAAATGTTCATTAGAATGTTATACTATAAAATTCAATTTTCATTTACTAGCACCATTGCAGTTTTGGGGAGGACGCAATTCACATTCTATCTTTCTCAGAACTTTAAACAAAACTTTGAGGCTATGTGTAACATTTCTCTGAAATCCACTGAAAACAAATAGACAAAGAGATGATGCCATTTTGAGTAATAACTGCTCTTAAGAAAGACAATCAATATCATCAATATCGACATAATGAGATAGGTTTGTTCAGTCCATTAGAACCTAGGAACCCTTAGGCCAAACCCATGGATTAATACTCAATGAATTGGTTCTACTTATTGTGGGGATCAGGCTTGTGCATACATGCTGTACCACTAACTTGATAAATCAGTGCTCATCATCACTGCCAACAAAACAACTCGATGCAAGCTCCACATTTGGTAAATCCATAGTCTCTACCTTATTACCTGTTTCTCAGTACCTATACCTGGTACTGTTCTAGGTATGTAGAAGGCATCAAATTAACACAGGTACACAAGTCACACACTCACTTTCCTTTGCTTCCCATGCTGTACTGTTTGTTCTTCCTTATCCACTGCTCATTTCCACATCATGGCCTTCATTCATTTTTTTCTGTGGGGTTTGAGTATTTCTTCTTTTGATTCCTTTTCCTTTCTTCACTCTCTTGTCCTGGCTAATTCCTACTCAACATTCAGATCTCACTTTAAATGTCATTTCTTCTTATTTTCTCTGGTATTTTCCTTATTTATATTTGACAAGAATGCTTAAAACCATATGCATATCCTCTGTAAAACCTCATAATTATGATAGAAATGATTGTGAGATTGGTTATAAATCATGTGTCTTCTCCACTAGAGTGGAAGCTCCATCACAGCAAGGACACTGTTTACTTATTTTCTCTTCTATTCCCAACATATAATAAAAATTTAATTAGTATTTATTGAATAGATGAATATATATATAGATATAAAATACTTAATGCTGTTCTTATACTTTTAGGTTACTGTAGGAAATGTTGTAGTACTTAATATGCAATAATTAAAGTTTTGCTAAATGAGCACGTAATATTGTATTATGTAGCCATGGGAAAAAAAAAAGTTTCGAAATACGAGAAAAAAGCATAGACTGTGAAGTTAAAAGAAAAAGAGCAGGATACATGATTGTACATACAATACGGCCTAATTGGTATCTACATAGAAAAACTTGGGAAGAAAATTCACTGAAATGCATAAAGCAGCATTTGGATGATGAGACTAGGGATATTTTATATTTTAATACAGTTTTGTAGTTTCTATATTTTTTATAATTACCATAAATTGAGAAAATAAAGCTATTGGAAAAATAAACATCTACATTATGTATTAATTCTTGGTTGAACATCTTTTTTCCAGACGCTGGGCAAAAGCAAGCAGTGACAATAAAAATAGTCTCTGTCTGTTTGAATGTACATCCTTATGGGAGGAAGTATACAAGCAACAGCAAACAAACAAATAAGAGAATGTCACATAGAAATAAGTGCTTTAAAGAAATAATACAGGTCATTGGGACAGAAAATGAGTGATGGCAGAATTTTAGACAGGGAGTTCATGGTGAGCTGTTCATGGCAAAAATAATAGCTAACAGTTTTTAAACAACTGCTCTGTACCAGCCAACCTAATTGTCCATTTAAACGCTTGACCTCATTTTTTCCTCACAATATTCCTAGAAGATAGGTGTTATTCTTATCCTATTTTAACACACAAGGAAGTAGAGGTTTAGAGATATCAATTAAGATTTAACAGCCAATTTGTGATCTACCTCAATGACAGTGTTTATCAGATTGTAATTATTTATTTCATTCTCTGTCTTCACTATAATACTCTCTGTTTCATGACTGCTGGGGCAAAGTCTCAAAGTACTTTATATCTTAAGCACATATTCCGGAGACTGAAGCAGAATTGAATCTCAGCATATTTTTTGTTAGATGAGCAAATATATGAGTCAAAAAAGTTAAGACGAAGGAGAAAACTCATCATAAGAGAAAGGTAATATTATTCTGAAAATTTATGAAAAAGTATACCTCATAAAGTGAGTGGAAAATTATTCTGTAATGTATCTGTTAATGTCTCAATATGATAGGGAAAAAATTTATATGAAATAATAATAGAAGTTCATAAAAAATAATAAATAGGCCAGGCGTGGTGGCTCACGCCAAGGCGGGCGGATCACGAGGTCAGGAGATTGAGACCATCCTGGTTAACACGATGAAACCCCGTCTCTACTAAAAACACAAAAAAATTAGCCAGGCATGGTGGCGGGTGCCTGTAGTCCCAGCTACTTGAGAGGCTGAGGCAGGAGAATGGCGTGAACCCGGGCAGCGGAGTTTGCACTGAGCCAAGATCGTGCCACTGCACTCCAGCCTGGGCGACAGAGCGAGACTCCATCTCAAAATAAAAATAAAAATAATAAATAAATGAAACATTAAGGCAAATTATAGATTAAATTTTTAAAAGAGCTAGTTGATTTTTTTAAACTCTAATCTCATGACAGAGTAACTAGTTGATTTTATTAAAAACCTACACAGAAGTTTAAAAATATAGTAAGAAATTCAGAATCTTAACTAGAGGATTTCAAAGATTTAATGAGGGAATTTAATATACCACTTTCAAACTTCATCAACCTAAGTACCTGAAATTATACAAGAGAATAGAACTTTTGAATATGTAACACAATTAATAAATTCAACATGATAGCATATAAGAACTTTATAAAAAAAAGCTATAAAATTTGTAAGAGTTATCAAGAATGAAGCCATAATAAATGACAAGTCATATATTACTGTAAGAGGAGAGTGAATATTATAAAGATATCAATTCATCTGTATTAAATTTACAGGTTTAAATGTTATTCCAAATAAAACTTAAATATATTTAACTTTAGGGCTTTGAAAAAAATGACTTAAAGCCTTTCTGAAAAATAAAGTTTCAAGTAGATTAGAAAAAGCATCGCTAGAGAAGACATGAGGAGGAGATAATCATATTAGGTACTGCTATACATTTGAACACCGTAACAATTTAATCAACAGAGCACAAAGACCAATGGAGGGAATAGAGAGAAGTATAACATGGTAGTTAAGGCCATGAATGTTGATTTATAAAAAACAAGATTTAGAGACTTCTTTTTTCAGCTCCTTTACCTAAGCAGCTTGGAAATCATCACTCTTATCCTCACTGTCAGGCCTCTGAGCCCAAGCCTGCATCTATACATCCAGATGGCCTGAGGCAACAGAAGAACCACAACAGAAGTGAAAATGGCCAGTTCCTGCCTTAACTGATGACATTACCTTGTGAAATTCCTTCTCCTGCACAATGAGTCTCAGAAGCTCCCCCACTGAGCACCTTGTGACTCCCGCCCCAGCCAGAGAATAACCCCCTTTAACTGTGATTTTTCCGCTACCTATCCAAATCCTATAAAACTGACCCACCCCTATTTCCCTTTGCTGACTCTCTTTTCAGACTCAGCCCACTTGCACCCAAGTGAAATAAACAGCCTTGTTGCTCACACAAAGCCTATTGGTGGACTCTCTCTGCACAGACGTGTGTGACACAAGAAAAGAGCTGAACAAACTTAAAATCATGGACATTTCTTTAATTTATATATAATTGAGATCCCAGGGTAAACTGCCACCCTATAAAATCTACAGACAGGTGAATATGAGGTATCACATTCCAGATAAGCTAACCTTGGGCAAAAGCCACTGCAGCCGTAAACTGGTAGAAACACTTAAATGTTAATGAATTGCTAGAGGCTGAGTATGGATTAGCCTAAAGGTAAGAAATTCCTTGGGCACCTCACCTTAGGAGGACCACAACACTTTTACCTCTAAGAATCCCATCAGGTTCTCAAGGATTGAAGACTCATGAAAAATTCCCTCACGTCTAGCACAGGGAATGAGAAAAGTAATCATTTAAAATGAACCTAGAATGTTCTCCATAAGAAACATCTTCAAATATAGTTAACTTATCTTTGACAGAAGAACAAAAGCAAATCAATGAAGAAAAGATACTATTTTCAATAAATGGCACTGGAACAATTGGACGGCCATATGCAATGGCAACAGAATTTAGACATAGACCCTACACTTTTTACAAAAATGCCTTAAAATAGATTATAGGCCTATTTATATAATACAAAACTATAACATTTCTAGAATATGACACAGAAAATATAGGTTACTTTGGATTCAGTGATGAGCTTTTAAATAAAACAAAAAACATGATGCATAAGAGAAAAATTGATGTTTGGCTTTATCAAAATTAAAAACTTCTCTGTGAAAGACACTGTTAAGAAAATGAAATGGCAAGCCACAGACTATGAGAAAATGTATGTAGAATACCTCACAAAAAACTTGTATCCAGAATATACAAAGAACACTTAAAAGTGAATAATAAGAAAATTAACAACTCAAAGATCTGAACAGATATCTTATCAAAAAAGATATACAGATGAAAATAAGCATATGAAAGATGCTCAACATCATATATCATCAGGGATTTGCAAATTAAAGAAACAAGAAGATACCAGTACATAACCGTAAGAATGTTAAGTGCAAAAAACTAACAATACCAAATGCTGACAAGGATGTGGAGCAATAGGAACTCTCATTCATTGCTGGTGGGGATGAAAAATTATACAGCTACTGTCACGCGTGTCCATGTAAAGAGACCACCAAACAGGCTTTGTGTGAGCAACAAGGCTGTTTATTTCACCTGGGTGCAGGCAGGCTGAGTCCCAAAACAGAGTCAGCAAAGTGTGGTGGGATTATCATTAGTTCTTATAGGTTTTGGGATAGGAGGTGGAGTTAGGAGTAATGTTTTGCAGGCAGGGGGTGGATCTCACAAAGTACATTCTCAAGGGTGGGGAGAATTACAAACAACCTTCTTAAGGGTGGGGGAGATTACAAAGAACCTTCTTAAGGGTGGAGGAGATTACAAAGTACATTGATCAGCTAGGGTGGGGCAGAAACAAATCACAATGGTGGAATGTCATCAGTTAAGGCTATTTTCACTTCTTTTGTGGATCTTCAGTTGCTTCAGGCCATCTGGATGTATATGTGCAGGTCACAGGGGATATGATGACTTAGCTTGGGCTCAGAGGCCTGACAGCTACTTTGGAAAATAGTTTGGTAGTCTTATAAAACTAAACATTGTCTTCCCATAAGATTCAACAATTGAGCTCCTTGGTATTTGCCTAAATGAGCTGAAAGCTGTCCACATAAAGTTTGCACATAACTGTTTATGGCAGTTTTATTCATAATTGTTCAAATTTGGAAGCAACCAAGATGTACCCCAGTAGGCGAGTAGGTAAATAACTGTGCTACATCCAAACAATAGAAATTTATTCAATGACTTAAAAAGAAATAAACTATCAAGCCATGACATGGGTAACATTAAATACATATTTTTAAGTGAAAAAAGCCAATCTTAACTATATGACATTATGAAAAAGGCAAAACTATGGAAGCATTAAAGAGATCTGTGGTTGTCATCATTTTGGGGGAAAGGTAAGAGAGACAGAATAGGTAGAATACAGACAATTTTCAGGACAGTAAAACTGTCTTTCAGGACACTGTGATGGTGGGTATTTGGCATCGTGCATATGTCAAAAATGTTATAGAACTTTACAACACAAAGATTGAAACTTAATACAGGCAAATGAAAACAAAAATATCATTTAGGAGATCATGGGATCCCAGGAATGAATGAAGACTGACAACAGAATGCAACTGTGTTACAAGTGTATGAAACAGCCTCACTGAAAGGAGTGGGAGAAAAGGTGCTACCCTAAGTAACTGGAAATGAATAGAGTTTGTAAGACTTAAGAAAAAAGGAACTGGACAATATGAGGAGTAGCCTGCTCTACCGTGGACCTCCCACAGACACTTGAGCTGGCACGAAGAGCTGCTTTGAGAGGTGGTACTCTAGCCTTTGTAGAGCCCAGACGGTTTGGTACAGAAATGTCTGCAGTGGAGCACTAGAGTGGACCAGGTATGCCCAGCCCCCAAGTCCTGCCATGTTCCTCCAGGAGACTTTGGCCAGAGGGAGACTGTTGGACCTGGACAGAGCAGGGCGGTCTTGCCCATGTAATGGAACCAATTTCATCTGAGTGTCCTCCTGGCTTCTGGCCTCTCCCAAGGCCCCAGCCTGGCCACACCCGCTGGCAAATGACGCCTAACTAGGGTGCTTCCTGGAGACCCTCATGATAGCTCTTTCACCAGCAGGTGGCGCCTGACCATTAGAGAGCTCCAGCAGAGCAGCATCCCCTCCCCACCCTCCCCCGCACAGTGTGCCCAACCCCACCCCCAGTGCAGACTCTTATACTGCTTAGCTGGCACGCACTCACCCATAATCCCCTCTCCCTGCCATGGCTTTGCTGGTGTGTGCACACAGATGAGCCTAGCATTCCCTTCCTTGCTGGTGTATGTGAATGTACACAACCCAACACTGCTGCCAGCGTGACCACAATTCACTGTCCTCCCAACCCCCAAAACGTTGCTATTCAGCCATACTGCCATTGCTACCATAAATGTGCATTGACAGTGGTGATACACACACACACACATGCACACAGACACACCACCGGCACTAATGAGTTCATGCACACCAGCAGCTCCACCTCACCACCGGTGCAAATGTGCACACAGATGCCAGCAGCTATGCCCCCACACCTGTGCCAACACTACCACCAGCATGAATGTGTGCATGGACACCAGAAATTCCTCCCAACCTCCATGCCACCACTGCAGTCATGTGCGTGGATACCACCAGTGGCCCTGCTCCCCCAGCACTGCTACCACTAATGGTGCAAACACATGAATGCTGGCAACTCCACCACCCCCCTCCCCCAGCAGTGTGAATGCACACACACAGCTGGCAGATGTGGGGCAGCACCCCACCACTGCCAGGGCAACTGCAAGCATGGACACTGACAACCATGCCCCCACCTGTGCTCCACTGACAGCATCCGCACATGCAGGAAAGCTGCAGCCCCATTTCCACCAGTACCCCACCTGTATCAGTCTGTTCTCACATTGCTATAAAGAACTACCTGAGACTGGGTAATTTATAAAGAAAAGAAGTTTAATTGACTCACAGTTCTGCAGGCTGCACAGGAAGCATGGCTGGAAAGGTCTCAGGAGACTTATAATCATAGAGGAAGGCAAAGGGGAAGGAGTCATGTCTTACATGGCTGGAGAAGGAGGAAGAGAGAGAAGGGAGGTGCTACACATTTCTAAACAAACCCATCTTATGAGAACTCATTCACTCTCACAAGAATAGCAAGGGAAGTTGGCCTCCAGGATCCAATCACCTTCCACCAGGCCCCTCCTCCAACACTGGGGATTACAATTGAACATGAGATTTGGGTGGGGTCACAAAATCCAAGCCATATCACCACCCCAGCCAATGTGCATGCACCCCGCTTTGCTGCCACAGCTGCTGGCATACATCAGCGAACACAGATCCTGCTGCCACCACCCCAAAGAAGTGCTTTGGCCAGCAAAATGGCAGCACCTAAGCCCCTCCAGTGCAGTAGGTTCCTAACCTCCAGGAGCTAGAGAACAAAGCCAGGGGCTCAGTACCAGCTCCCCAGAATTAGAGCACACACATCAGGAGTGCTGAGCTGTGCCCTGGAGCCCTAAAATCTTCCAGAAATGAACCCAGTCAACTGAACCTACCTTATACCACAATCAAACCCCCAAGATAATCAAAGATGATAAAGAAAAAAAAAGTCAATCCATTCAGAGGAGAACAACTTCAAAGATAGGAGGAATATCACCTCACACAGATGAGAAAGAGCTAGCACAAGAACTCTGGCAACTCAAAAAGCCAGTGTCTTCTTACCTCCAAATAACTGTACTAGTTAACCAGCATTGATTTTTAACCAGACCAAAACAGCTGAAATGACAGAAATAGAATTGAGAATATGGATAGGAACAAAGACCACTGAAATCCAGGAGAAAGTTGAAACCCTATCCAAGGAATTTAAGAAATACAATAAAAATGATTTAAGAGATAAAAGAAAAAAATGGCCATTTTAGGAAAGAACAAAATGTATCTGACTGAACTATAAAAAACTCACTTCAAGAATTTCAGAGTACAATTGCAAGTATTAACAGCAGAATCGACCAAGCTGAGGAAAGAATCTCAGAGCTGGAAGACTGGTTCTTTGAAACAACTCATTAGGATTAAAAATAAATAAATAAAGACAAATAAGAGAAATATGAGATTACATAAAGATACCAAATCTATGACTCACTGGTGTTCTTGAAAGAAAGGGAGAGAAAGCAAACAACTTGGAAAATATATTTGAGGATATCATTCATGAAAACTTCCCCAACCTAGCTAAAGAGCTTCCACACAGCAAAAGAAACCATCAACAGAGTGAACAGACAACCTACAGAACGGGAGGAAATATTCGCAAACTATGCTTCCAACAAAGGTCTAATATCCAGAACCTATAAGGAACTTTAACAAATCAACAAGCAAAAAACAACCCCATTAAAAAGTGGGTAAAGGACATGAACAGATAGTTTTCAAAAGAAAAGATACATGCAGCCAACAAACATATGAGAAAAATCTCAGTATCACTCATCGTTTGAGAAACATAAATCAAAGCTAAAATGAGATACCATCTCACACCAGTCAGAATGGCTATTATCAAAAAGTCAAAAAATTACAGTTTCTGGTGAGGTTGCAAAGAAAAGGGAATGCTTATACACTGTTGGTGGGAATGTAAATTAGGTCAGCCATTGAGGAAAGCATTTTGGTGATTTCTTAACTCAAAACGGAATTACCATCCAACCCAGCAATCCTATTATTGGGTATATACCTAAAGGAATATAAATTATTCTACCATAACAACACATGCATGCCTATGTTCATCACAGCACTATTCAAAATAGCGAGTATGTGGAATCAGCCTAAATTCCCTGGTTGAAGAAAACATGGTA
Organism: Gorilla gorilla gorilla; assembly: GCF_029281585.2. Lineage (NCBI taxonomy): Eukaryota > Metazoa > Chordata > Mammalia > Primates > Hominidae > Gorilla > Gorilla gorilla. The sequence continues at coordinate 36,915,380 of NC_073229.2, read as the reverse complement.
CATATACTCTATGGAATACTACACAGCCATAAAAAGGAAAAAGATCATGTTCTTTGCAGAAACATTGATGCAGCTGGAGGCTATTATCCTAAGTGAACTAACACAGGAGCAGACAACCAAATATCACATGTTCTTACTTATGAGTAGGAGCTAAACATCAAGTACACATGGACACAAAGAAGGGAACAACAGACACTGGGGCCTACTTGAGGGTGGAGCATGGGAGAAGGGTGAGAATTGGAAAACTACCTACTAAGTATTATGCTTATTACCTCGGTTACAAAATAATCTGTACACCAAACTCCCATAACATGCAATTTATCTTTACAACAAACCTGCACACATACCTCCGAACCTAAAATAAAACTTAAAAAACATTATAGATTTACTAAAGAGAACAAATAGATTGAAATGCAGACTTCGGTATAGAGAAAATATTTGCCAATGAAAGATCACTTGACTATCCATTATTTGGCAAATTAACAGAGACTTTTATAAATGCAAATATGTAGTGCAAATAAAGGTATGAGGATACGGGCATCCTACATATTTTTCTTTGGAGTATACAGTAGTATATTTTGCTAAGCATCTTGGAACTATGTATTAAAAATTCAAAATTTCCTGTTTTCTCTAACAAAGATTTATACAAAGAAATGAACAGTTGTTCTTATCTTATAAAAAGCTGGAAACAATCTAAATATCCCCAAATAGAGAAATGGTTAAATGGTTTTTAGAATATTCATAATTTAGGGTGTTGAACAGCTGTTAAAATAGTATTTAGATTTTCTAAAACTCACTTTGTTTCTAATAAATAATATTTCCTCATTATAAAGAATTTAAGCAATTCAGGAAAAAGCTACAAATTTCCAAACCTCCCTCTACCCCACCATTAAGCCAAAACAAAACAGACTTTTAGGCATTATTCCAGGTATATAGATAGGCAAATAGACAAAAACAAACAAACAAACAAAAAACAAAGAAGATAACTAGATGCCTATTGGCATTATTTTTTATGTTTCTTTTTAAAAATAATTTCAACTTTCAATTCAGGAGATATATGTACAAGCTTGTTATATGAGTATATTGTGTGACACTGGGGTTTGGGGTACAAATGGTCCCATCACCCACATAGTGAGCACAGTACCCAATAGGTAGTTTTTCAGCTGCTGTCCCCATCTGTCTCCACCATTCCCTACCCGTGTAGTCACCGGTGTTTATTGTTTTCATCTTTATGTTCATGTGTACCCAATGTTTCGCTCCCACTTATAAGTGAGAACATGCGATATTTGGTTTTTTTCTTCCTGTGTTAATTTGCTTAGGATAATGGCCTCCACCTGAATCCATATTGCTGGAAATGACATAATTTCATTCTATTTTACCGCTGTGTAGCATTCTATAGCATATATGCACCACATTTGCTTTATCCAATCCATTGTTGGCGGGCAAGCACCAGAGTATAATTTTCTTTTCTTTTCTATTGTTTTTTTTTTTTTTTTTTTTTTTTTAGATGAGGTCTCACTTTTTCACCCAGGCAAGAGTCCCGTGGCACAATCACAGCCCACTGCAGCCTTGACCTTCTGGGCTCAGATGATGTTCCTACCTCAGGTTCCCAAGTAGCTGGGACTACAGGCATGTACCACCACTCCTGGCTAAATTTTTTGAATATTTGTATGGACAGGGTTTTGCCATGTTGCCCAGACTGGTCCCAATCTTATGGGCTCAAGTGATCCACCCACCTAAGCCTCCCAAAGTGCTGGGATTACAGGCATGAGCCACCGTGCCCAGGCATATTTTTGAAAAATGTTATTTTTGAAAAATGACAGTACCAAGTGTTGGTCAGGATGCAGAGAAACTGGAATTCTGATATATTGTACAAAATTGTACAAACACCTTGAGAAACAGTTCAGCAGTTTCTCAGTGAGTTAATTAACCAATACATATTTACTGCACAACCAGGAAACCCATTTAAAGGTGTTTATCAAAAAGAGGTAGAAATAAATAGATGTTTACACATAAACCAATGTGTGAATGTTCACAGCAACTTTTTTCATTGCCAAAAATTGGGAAGCAACCCAAACGTCCCTCAGATGGTAAGTGGATAGGTAGACAAATTATGGCATATCCATACAATGGAATAATATTTTGCAACAACAAAAAATCAAACATGCATGCGGTAACTCAGGTGAATATCAAAAAAAGCACAGTGCTAAGTAAGGAAATTAGACTCAAATGCACAATATAATTATGTTTATATGACATCCAATAAAAGACAAAGCTATAAGGACAGAAAACTTCTCAGTGGTTTTCCAGCAGGATCAGGTTAGAGTGAGGATTGACTACAAAGGGGCCTTAGAAAAATTTTTGGAGTGATGGAAATATTTTATGTCTTTATCATGGTGATGATTAAATGATGTTATTTGACAAACCGATAGAATTATATTTACCTAAAAAAAGCAAATTTTACTGTATGTAAGTTATACCCAATGAAACAAAGAAAACAAAATATCAATGTACTATTTTGTTACTTAAAAAAATTATATAGTAAGTATTGAGAGAGAAGGCACTGAGAATGGATGGAGGGAAGACACAGAAGCTGGGCTGACGGTGGAGAAAGCTGGCAAACCTGCATGGGGTTATTGCACACAGGGACTTGTTCCTGTCCCCCAGTGGCTCCTGGGAAATGGGTGTGTTGAACCGGCAAGGAGCAACTTGCTCCTCCCAGAGTCCTCTGGAACCCTGGCAGGAGGAGATCCCTCAACCACCACGAATACTCTTGTTGGCATGGACAGCTGCTTAGAAAAGTGGTAGGGGCAGCAAGCCAGCTGACATGAAGCCCAGAGATTCAGTGACAGAGCATCTATAGCAGAGCATGGCCAGAGATGGCCATCTCCCTAGGCTCAACTTGGTCCCACAGGAGACTTTAGCCCTAGGGAATCTGTTGGACCTGAACTCTTTGTTCTTGCCCAGCAGAGAGGGGCCAGTCCAACCTGAGCACCCTTTGGTCCGCTGGCTTCTCCCAGGTCCCCAGCCTGGCTATGCATGCTTGGAGGACAGTTTTGGATACCCTGGGAACTTACACCATAGCTTCCACTCTGGCAGACCATGCTTGACTGGTGGAGAGCTCCAGTGGGGCGGCCCTTGCAACCACGCACCAGCCCACATGCCCCCTGTCCATACTGCAGCTTCCTCCTGGGACCAAAGAAACTTTCCACATTGCTTTGCTGGAGCATGTCTGCAGGCAGGTTTTGCATTCCTTGCCCTGACAGCAAGCGGTAATGAAGTCTGCCCCACCTCTCCCTGCCAACTGCCATTGCTGACAAAGCCTTGACAGGCACAGAGCCGGCCAGCCTTGCCCCAGCCAGTGCTCTGCCCTTGTGCTAACACTGTGCAGAGAACAGCAGATCCTCCACCACCCCCAAGCAACCACTCCTGCTTGTGGGGCACAGAAAAAGCACCCAGACCTGCACTCACCAGTGTCCTGCCTACAAGCCAACACCACCTCCAGCATGACCATGAACATAGTCACCAGGAGGAGCTCCCTCAACCCCCACCTAGCTGAGTGGCCTCCACCACTGTGGTGAATGCCTGCAGGGAGGCAGGTACCCTGGCACCCACTAGCACTCTACCACAGCTGATGCTGTGAGGATGAATTCCACTGTCACCGCACTACAAAATGCTTTGTCTGACACTGCCCTATGGGAGTGTAGTGACCAGTGGCCCAGAAGCACCTTGGGCCTGCCAGCACAGTGGATTTCTAACCTCAAGGAGCCGGAGGACAAAGTCATGGCCAAATACAAGTCCCTCAGATTTAGAGCATGCAGTCCAGAAGTTGGGAGCTGCGTGTTGGCCCCCTAAAATCTTCCAGAAACGAAGCCATTTGGCAGAATCCACTTTATACCATAATCAAACCCTGAAGGTCATCAAATAAGATAAAAGAAAAAAATCCAAAGGTCAGCATCCTCAAAGATTGAAGGTAGATACACTCATAAACATAAGAAAGAATCAGTGCAAGAACCCTGACAACTCAAAAAGCCAGAGTGCCCTTTTTCCTTCAGATGACCACATTACCTCTCCAGCAAGGGTTCTAAACCAGGTTGAGATGGCTGAAATAGAATTCAGAATATGGAGAGGAGCAATTGAGCTACAGAAGTACTCAATCCAAGCCAGCTAAAAACCAATCCAAGCAAGCTAAAAATTATGATAAAACGATGCATGAGCTGACAGACAAAATAGACAGTATAGAAAAGAACATAACTGACCTGATAGAGCTGAAAAACACACTACAAGAAGTTTAAAATGCATTCACAAGTATTAATAGCAGAATAGACCAAATGGAGGAAAGAATCTCAGAGCTTGAAGACTGCCTTTCTGAAATAAGACAGCCAGACAAAAACAGGGAAACAAGAATGAAAAGGAACAAATAAAACCTCTGAGAAATATAGGATTTTGTAAAGAGACCAAATCTACAACTCACTGGTGTCCCTGAAAGAGTTAGGGAGAATGGAACCAACTTGGAAAACATATTTCAGGATATCACCCATGAGAACTTCTCCGATCTAGCTAGAGAGGCCAACATTCAAATTCAGAAAATACAGAGAAACCTAGTAAGATACTCATGAGAAGATTATCCCCAAGACACATAATCATCAGATTCTCCAAGGTTGAAGTGAAATAAAAATGTTAAAGGCAGCTTGAGAGAAAGGTCAAGTCACCTACAAAGGGAAGCCCATCAAACTAACAGTGGAACTCTCAGTAGAAACCCTACAAGCCAAAGAGATCGGGGCCAACATTCAATATTCTTAAAGAAAAGAATTTCCAACCCAGAATTTCATATCTTGCCAAACTAAGCTTCATAAGTGAAGGAGAAATAAGATCTTTTTCAGACAAGCAAATGCTGAGGGAATATGTTACCACCAGACCTGCCTTATGAAAGTTCCTGAAGGAAGAACTAAATATGGAAAGGAAAGACCATCCATCACTGGCCACTACAAAAACACAGCAAAGTACACAGACCAGTGACACTATGAAGTAATCACTAAACAACTGTGAAAAATATCCAGCTAATATCATGACAGGATCAAATCCATACATGTCAGTACTAACCTTGAATGTAAATAGGCTACATGACCCGATAAGAGACATAAAGTCGCATGTTGGATAAAGAACCAAGACCCATTCATATGCTGTCTTCAAGAGATGCATCTCACATGCAATGACACACATAGGTTCAAAATAAAGAGATGGAGAAAAATCTACCAAATAAATGGAAAACAGAAAAAAGCAGGGGTTGCAATTCTAGTTTCAGACAAAACAGACTTTAAGTCAACAAAGATCAAAAAAGACAAAGAAGGGCATTACATAATGGTAAAGGGTTCAATTCAAGAAGGCCTAACTATCCTAAATATATATGCACCCAACACCGGAGCACTCAGATTCATAAAGCAAGTTCTTAGAGACCTTCAAAGAGACTTAGACTGCTCTGTAATACTAGTAGGAGACTTTAACACCCCACTGACAATTTTAGACAAATCGTTAAGACAGAAAATTGACAAAGATATTCAGAGCCTGAACTCAGCACTGAATCAAATAGACTTGATAGACATCTACTAAACTCTCCACCCAAAAACAACAGAATATACATTCTTCTCATCACCACATGGCACATACTTTAAATTTGATCACATGATTAAATTTAAAACACTCCTTAGCAAATGCAAAATAACTGACATCATAACAATTTCTCAGACAACAGTGCAATGAAATTAGAAATCAAGTCTAATAAATTCACTCCTAGCCACACGATTACATGGAAATCAATATGGTTTGGCTGTGTCCCCACCCAAATCTCATTTTGAATTGTAGCTCCCATAATTCCCACATGTTGTGGAAGGGACCTGGTGGGAAATAATTGAATCATGGGGATGGTTTCCTCCATACTGTTCTCATAATAGTGAATAACTTAAATGAGATCTGGTGGTTATATAAGGGGTTTCCCCTTTCACTTGGTTCTCATTCTCTCTTGCCTGCCACCATGTAATACATGCTTTTCACCTTCTGCCATGATTGTAAGGCCTCCCCAGCCACGTGGAACTCTGAGTTCATTAAACCTCTTTTTCTTTATAAATTACTCAGTCTCATGTATGCCTTTATCAGCAGTGTGAAAACAGACTAATACAGTAAATTGGTACCAGCAGAGTGGGGCATTGCTGCAAAGATACACAAAAATGTAGAAGTGACTTTGGAACTGGATAACAGGCAGAGGTTGGAACAGTTTGGAGGGCTCAGAAGATAGAAAAATGTGGAAAAGTTTGGAACTTCCTAACTTGTTGAATGGCTTTGACCAAAATGCTGGTAGTGATATGGACAACAAGATTCAGGCTGAGGTGGTCTCAGATAGGTATGAGGAACTTGTTGGGAACTGGAGTAAAGGTCAGTCTTGCTATATAAAGAGACTGGTGACATTTTGCCCCTGCCCTAGAGATCTGTGGAACTTTGAACTTGAGAGAAATGATTTAGGGTATCTGGTGGGAGAAATTTCTCAGCAGCCAAGTGGGCAAGAGGAAGCAGAGCATAAAATGTTTGAAAAATTTGCAGCCCAATGATGTGATAGAAAAGAAAACCCCATATTCGGGGGAGAAATTCAAGCTGGCTGCAGGAATTTGTATAAGTAATGAGAAGCCAAATATTAATTGTCAAGACAATGGGGAAAATGTCTCCAGGGCATGTCAGAGGCCTTCATGGCAGCCCTTCCCATCATGGGCCCAGAGGCATAGGAGGGAAAAATGGGCCATGGCTTCAGAGGGTGCAAGCCCAAAGCCTTGGGAGCTTCCAAGTGGTGTTGAGCCTGTGGGTACACAGAAATCAAGAATTGAGGTTTGGAAACCTCCACCTAGATTTTAGAGGATGTATGAAAATACCTGGATGTCCAGGCAGGAGTTTGCTACAGGGGTAGGACCATTAAATATAACCTCTCCTAGGGCAGTGCAGAAAGGACATGTGGGGTTGAAGCCCCCATGCAGAGTCCCCACTGGGAGACTGCATAGTGGAGCTGTGAGAAGAGGGCTACTATCCTCCAGCCCCCAAAATGGTAGATCCACCAACAGCTTGAACCATGTGCCTGGAAAAGCTGCAGGCACCTAACACCAGTCTATGAAAGCAGCCAGGAGGGAGGCTGTACCTTGCAAAGTTACAGGGGCAGAGCTGCCCAAGATCATGAGGTTCCACATCTTGCAGTACCCATAACCTGTACGTGAGACACAGAGCCAAAGGAGATCACTTTGGAACTTTAACATTTGATTGCCTCATTGAATTTCGGACTTGCATGGGGCCTTTAGCCCCTTCATTTTGGCCAATTTCTCCCATTTGAAATGGGTGTATTTATCCAATGCCTGTACCTCCATTGTTTTTAGGAAGTAACTAACTTGCTTTTGATTTTACAGGCTCATAGGTGGAAGGCACTTGCCTTGTCTCAGATGAGACTTTGGGCTGTGGACTTTTGAGTTAATGCTGAAATGAGTTAAGATTTGGAGAACTGTTGGGAAGGCATGATTGGTTTTCACATGTGAGGACATGAGATTTGGGAGGGGCAAGGGGGTGGAATGATATGATTTGGCTGTGTTCCCACCCAAATCTCATCTTGAATTGTAGCCCACATAATTCCCACATGTTATGGGAGGGACCTGGTGGGAGATAATTAAATCATGGGAGTGGTTTCCCACATATTGTTATTGTGGTAGTGAATAAGTCTCGTGAGATCTGATGGTTTTATAAGGGGTTTCCCCTTTCACTTGGCTCTCATACTGTCTTGCCTGCCACCGTGTAAGATGTACCTTTCACCTTCTGCCATGATTCTAAGGCCTCCCCAGCCATGTGGAACTGTGAGTCCATGAAACCTCTTTTTCTTTATAAATTACCCAGTCTTGGGTATGTCTTTATGAGCAGCATGAAAATGGACTAATACAGAAATCGAACAAGCTGCTCCTGAATAATTTTTGGGTAAATAATAAAATTAAGGTGGAAATCAAGAAGTTCTTTGAAATTAAGGGCAACAAAGATACAGCATATGAGAATCTCTGGGAGACAGCTAAGTCAGTGTTAAGAGGGAAATTTATAGCACTAAATGCCCACATCAGAAAGTTAGAAAGATCTCAAGTTAACACCCTAATATCACAACTAAAAGAACTACACAACCAAGAGCAAACAGATCCCAAAGTTAGCAAAAGATGAGAAATAATCAAAATTAAAGCTAAACTGAAGGAGATTGAGAATCAAAAAACCATTCAAGAGATCAAGAAATGCAGAAGCTGTTCTTTTAAAAAAATTACTAAAATAGATAGACCACTAGCTAGACTGAAAAAGAAGGAAATACAAGATTTTCAAATAAACACAATCAGAACTGATAAAGAGGATATTATCACTGACCTCACAGAAATAGAAAACAACCATCACATAATATTATAAACACCTCTATGTACATAAACTAGAAAATCTAGAAGAAATTGATAAATTCCTGGACATACACACCCTCCCAAGACTGAACCAGGAAGAAATTTAATCCCTGAAGATACCAATAATGAGCTCTGAAATTGAGTCAGTAGTAAATAACCTGCCAAGAAAAAATGCCCTGGACCAGATGGATTCATAGCCAAATTCCACCAGATGTACAAAGAAGAGCTGGTACCATTCCTGCTGAAACTATTCCAAAAAAATGAGGAGGAAGAACTCCTCCCTACCTGATTCTATGAGGCCAGCATCATCCTGATACCAAAACCTGGCAGAGACACAACAAAAAAAATAAAACTACAGGTGATATCCTTGAGGGACATCAGTGCAAAAATTCTTAACAAAATATTCACATACTGAATTCAGTAGCACATCAAAAAGCTTATCTACCGTGATCAAGTAGGCTTTATCCCTGGGTTGTAAGGTTGGTTCAACATATCCACCTTAATAAATATGATTCAACATGTAAACAGAACTAAAGACACCACATGATTATTTCAATAGACACAGAAAAGGCTTTCAATAAAACTCAAAACTGCTTTATGTTAAAATTTCTCAATAAACTAGATATTAAAGGAACATATCTCAAAATAATCAGAGCTATCTATGAGAAACCCACAGCCAATATCATATGGAATGGGCAAAAGCTGGAAGCATTCCCTTTGAAAACTGGCACAAGGCAAGGATGCCCTCTCTCACCACTCCTATTCAACCTAGTATTGGAAGTCCTGGCCAGGGAAATCAGGCAACAGAAAGAAATAAAGGGCATCCAGGTAGGAAGAAAGGAAGTCAAATGATCCCTCTTTGCAGATGGTGTGATCCTATATGTAGAAAATACCATAGTCTTAGCCCAAAAGCTCCTTAAGCTGATAAACAACTTCAGCAAAGTCTCAGGATGCAAAATCAATGTGCAGGACTCACTGGCATTCCTATACACTAACAATAGTCAAGCCATGAGCCAAATCAGGAACACAATCCCAGTCACAATTGTCCCCTGAAAAAATACTAAGGAATACAGCTAACCAAGGAAAACTAGAAAAAACAGTTTCAAAATTCTTATAGAACCAAAAAAGAGTCCAAATATCCAAGGCAATTCTAAGCAAAAAGAGCAAAGCTGGAAGCATCATGATACCCAGCCTCAAACTATATTACAGAGCTACAGTAATCAAAGCAGCATGGTACTGGAGCAAAAGCAGACAGACCAATGGAACAGACTAGAGAACCCAGAAATAATGCTGCACACTTACAACTATCTGATCTTCAACAAACCTGACAAAAACAAGCAATGGGGAAGGATTCCCTATTCAATAAATGGTGCTAGGATAACTGGCTAGCCATATACAGAAGATTGCAACTGGACTCCTTTTCTTACAACATATACTAAAATTAATTCAAGGTGGATTATAAAGACTTAAATGTAAAACCCACAGCTATGAAAACCCTGGAAAACAACCTAGACAATACCATTCTGAACATAGGAATAGGCAAAGATTTCATGATCAAGAAACCAAAAGCAATTCCAACACAGGCAAAAATTGACAAATGGGATCTAATTAAACTAAAGAGCTGCTGTACAGCAAAGGGAACTGTCAACAGAATGAACAGGCAAACTACAGAATGAGAGAAAAATTTTGCAAATTATGCATCTGACAAAGGTCTAATATCCAGTATCTATAAAGAATTTAAACAGATTTACAAAAACAACCCCATTAAAAAGTAGGCAAAGGACATGAACAGACACTTCTCAAAAGAAGACATATATGGGGCCAACAATCATGAAAAAAAAACTCAACATCACTGATCATTAGAGCGATGCAAATCATCAAAACCACATGGAGATACCTCTGACACCAGTCAGAATGACTATTTTTTTTTTTTTTTTCCTTTTGAGATGAAGTCTTGCTCTTGTCATCCAGGCTGGAGTGCAATGGCGCGATCTCAGCTCACTGCAACCTCCGCCTCCCAGGTTCAAGTCATTCTCCTGCGTCAGCCTCCCGAGTAGCTGGGATTACAGGTGCCTGCCACCACGTCCAGCTAATTTTTGTATTTTTAGTAGAGATGGGGTTTCACCATATTGGTCAGGCTGGTCTCGAACTCCTGACCTCATGGTCTGCCTGCCTTGGCCTCCCAAAGTGCTGGGATTACAGGCGTGAGCCACTGTGCCCAGCCCAGAATGACTGTTATTTAAAAAGTGAAAAAATAACAGATGTGGCAAGGTTGTAGATTAAAACTTGTATACACTGTTGGTAAGAGTCTAAATTAGTCCACTCATTGTGGAAGACAGTATGGCAGTTCCTCAGAGACCTAAAACAGAAATACCATTTGACTCCGCAATCCCATTACTTGGTATACACCCAAAGGAATATAAATCATTCTAGTATAAAGACACGTGCACACACATATGTTCACTGCAGCACTATTCACAATGGCAAAGACATGAAATCAATCTAAATGCCCATCAATGGTAGACTTGATAAAGAAAATATGGTACATATACTCCATGAAATACTATGCAACCATAAAAAAGATCATGTCCTTTGCAGTAACATGGATGGAGCTGGAGGCCATTATCCTTAGCAAACTAACACAGGAACAGAAAACCAAATACCGCATGTTTTCACTTGTAAGTGGGAGCTAAACGATGAGAACACATGGACACATAGAAGGGAACAACACACACTGTGGCCTACATGAGGGTAGGGGGTGGGAGGAGGGAGAGAGTCAGGAAAAATAACTGGTGGATATTAGACTTACCACGTGAGTGATGAAATAATCTTTACAACAAACCCCTATGACACAAGTTTACCTATATAACAAAGCTGCACATATACCCCTGAACTTAAGATTAAAGTTAAATAGAAAAATAAAATACTGTATAGTAAGTATAGTATTATATTTAATTTTATTAGGATTTAATTATAGAAGAAAGATAAATTGATGTGAATTTAAAAGCATGCTCAAATTCTCCTTCATTATCCTAGATCATGGATTTACCGTTTCTTAAAGAATAATTTTAAAGTTTAGAAAAATTTATGAAAAATTGTGAGAGACTGGAGTCAATATTGTTTTTAATCAATCTGTTTTCATTTGACACTGTACAGATTGACCTGCTGCTGTAAAGATGAGAATATTAACATTTGTAGCATTCTCCCCATTTTCCTCTCTTCTTGCTTCCTGGTTTTGTTAATTATTTGTTTTGTTTTATGCTGTTAATTTGTTAATTATGTGTTTTATGTCAAAGTTTCTTCTATTTACATTCTATTTCATGATAAACTGCACTCATTTTTAGTGTTAATTCTCTACTTAAGATTAATCCATGCATGCAACCCTCAAATTGTATCTGCTATATTCTTGTACTCTTAATTTCACAACTTGTTTGATTTTAGTTTTTCATTTTTTCTAACTCAACAATCAGCATATCAAAAATGGGTTGTGCGGTTGTAATTCATGAGTTTCCTTAACATTTTAAAGTATCTGCCTATCGCCTTCAGACTAGAATTACATCATTGTGGAACTTAATTTTCTCTGCCACAATTTTCTTCATCTAGAGATTTGTTCATAAACCTCTGACTCCCATCATTCAGTGTGGCTGAGATTACTTTTTTCTTCTCTCTTGGAAGCTGCTTAATTTTTGTGTTAGGATTTCTAGGGTATTCTTTATTTTTCCTGTAAGTTTCATACACCAAGATGTGTTTTGATGTATAGCGTGCTTAATATATAGTGTGCTCTGTCAATTTGCAAATGTAGTATTTTTTCATTTTAAGGAAATTTTTGAATACTTTTAATTGCTTTATCTTCTTAATTTGCTAAATTTTTAAATTTACGACTGCCCAATATATTTAGGCTCATTGTTTCATTTTTTTTTTTTTTTTTAAGACAGAGTCTTTCTGTACTGCCTAGGCTGGAGTGAAGTGGTACAATCTTAACTTACTGCAACCTCTGCCTCCAGGGCTCAAGAGATTCTCATGTCTCAGACTCCAAAGTAGCTGAGATTATAGGCATCACCACGCCTGGCTAATTTTTGCATTTTTAGTAGAGATAGGGTTTCACCATATTGCCCAGGCTGTTCTCGAACTCCTGGCCTCAGGTGATCTGCCTGCCTCAGCCTCCCAAAGTGCTGGGATTACAGGCATGAGCCACCGTGTCCAGCCTATATGTAGGATCATTCATCTGTCTTCCATTTCTATTAGTTTTTCTCTGTTGCTTTAATCTCTATATTTTTCATGAGCTTTCACTGGGCTTATCCCAAACCATTTTCTCTTTGTAATTATCAATTGTGTATGCTGTGTTTTGTTTCCAATGTATTCTCCAATGATATTATTTATGTCCTCATTTTGTTTTCTTAGGCCTGTAACCTCCCTTCCTTTTGATTCTGGATTTATTAAATTTGTGTTCTTTAACACAAATTAAAGCTTTTAAAATAGTATAAAACATTCATAGGGAATTACATAATGTGAAGAAATCTGAGTTAATTTGCAGTCTGTCTTAGAATACTTGGTTACTTATAAGGATCTCGTAAATGTTCAATAACAAGGTTCACCCCAACTAATTGAGAGGTGCACCCATTCACACAGTGGGATATCCACAGGGTTGAGATAGCTCACATGGATTGACGTGAGGCCCTGACCTTTGACATCCTTCTGAAAGAGTCAATCCCTTGACTCCTTCCCACTTTTACTTGTTTTTCCCTAAGAGCTGTTGTCACCACTTCCTGGGAGGAGGAAGGAAGTCACAGATAAGGGTATCTTCTCAAAAGAGAATCTGTCTGGTTTGGGAGTATTGGTGAGAAAGCTGAGGTTTGAGTTGACTTGCCAGTGTAGTGCTTGTGGGTAAGGGTGGTGATTAAAGGAGCCAAGCTCTTTTGTACTGTGCCTTTCTCCCAAACTCATAAATTTTTTTGCTTGATTTTTACTCCTTGACATTTATGGCTTTGGATCATCTTTTCATCATGAGTTGATGTAAGGGAAGTTTGTCTAAATAAACAGATTCTCACATTCTTACTTCCAAGACGTCACCATTGCACTGGATCCTGCTCTCCAGTCTGAGGGTGCCTGACTCTTTAAATACAAAGGCAAAATAAGGGAGCTGTGCAGTTCAGGTGCAAATCATTAACTCCAATGATAAACTATTAATACCTTTCTTCAACAAGTCTTTAAACTCAACACTAGAAATTTTCCTAACAACTCTATTCATTCAGTTTTTTTATTTCATAAAGCTGGATCGAGACAGATGATTAGAAAATGATTTCCAATGAAATTAGGAGAGATACTCTGAGAAATATGCTTCATTGTACTGATGCTTATAAACACTGGAAATAGCACACTATGAGTAGTGCTCTTCCCTCCAAGAAGATGTCCTCACTTTATGTCCAGTTCACCACACCACAAGCACATTAGCCAGATGCTTTCTCAGATATAGTCTACTTTTATTGTTTTGACATGATTACTGACAAAGTACTTCTAGCTTTTAGTGTTGGGTCAAACCTAACACAGCCAGACCCATTCTTGCAGCTGTGTTTTCCCATAGTTGTGATGTTATATACTTGGGGAACGCTACATTAATACAGTCTTGTCACATAACTAGAGGTCACTGATTAATCTGCATAAAGATCCTATGGAAGTGCTGGAGCTTGAAGGTTAATCTTGCAGAAAATGAGAGAGCCCGTAAGATTAGTGGTCTCATATTGCACAGTGTAGGTACTCAATCTATAGTTTGGTAATTGATTTATTTTCCTTGTAGAACCCCACAAAGGCCTATGGCAAAACAAATAACAGGATCATTTCCCTTAATCTCACCCTAGTGTGCTTTTTTATTGGATTTAGAGAAATGAAAACAAGCCAACTTACTATTCTTGGAATAAAAAATTCACATTTTGGTTTGTTTTGCATATGTGACAAGCCAAATTTAAGAGGGCACTCATAATCAGATTTGAAGTCTGAAACAGATTTAGAGGAAGAATTATTTTGCCTACACCAATCATCCTTCTCCCCCAAACAGACTAACACAATAAAAACTGCAAATAATTGGTTGAAGTACTTTCCAGATTTCAAAGATGTAAGCAGAGTTTATTATCATCTTTAGAAAGTGTTCTTAAAATTAAATCTAATTTTGTCCAACTTCCTTCCTAGGTTATGGATTCCAGGGCTATGGAAAGGAGGGTTTTGTACATTGTAAGCAGTAGGTCGTGAATATGCTAGTGTTGGTGAAGTGGGTTTTTAGCAATACTCTTTCCTGTCCTTCAGCCTCCTAGCCTCTTTATAACCACTTGATACCCTGCTGCTGGGATTACAAAGAGGAATTGCAGTGGTCAGCAAGATAAGGGAATGCAATTTTGGCCAGCCCCATACTGTTAACCAAGTTGAAAACTGATAGAAAAGGGAGGAGAGAAGATAAGAAAAGAATTGCTTCTTCAAGGCCATTATATACAGGAATTTATCTAAGTTATGGGCTATATCCACCTGTTTCCTTGGAAAAATAAAACCTAATCTCTTTGCATTGTTCTTAGGCCTGCAAACTTCAAGAGAAAGAACTGCATCTTCCAACCAGAAAAGAGCCTTGAAGGCAGGTGCTTCTCTTCACCAAATAGGAAAGGTCCAAAGTAAGCCCTAGTCTTTTGGCTGTGCCATGTTTGCTGACATCATGGTCTGTTTGTACCAGAGCAAGGCAGCATTCTGGTGGAGGTGACACAACATGAGATCTCTGAGCTGGGCCTTCATATGAACCTTAATGAGGAATAATAGGGTGAGTTGTTATTGCTATATAAAGAAAAGAATGCTTTTTCATTCACCTTAGAACTGTAGGGAGAAAAAAACTTTATGAAGACAAAAAGGCTGAATACAAAAAAAGCAATTATCTTTTATTCATTTACATTCCATTTGATAAGAAAAAAATTATATGCTGTTGGGCTTGGTATCCTTTAAAACATTGAAAAATCAATCAATCAAATAAATTAGGTGCTTTGGAATTTTACAGTCAATGTCAAGAACATGCCATGAGGATTACATATGAATTCAGAGCTATTTTTTTCTGAAGCATATTGCATTAAAAACATTTTGAAATGATTTGAAGCAGTACAACACAACATAATACAAATACATGTGGAAAGAGAAATAATAACTGGGCAGGGGCTTCATTTAGAAGGGGAAAACATCCATGCAAGGCTTGGCCCTGCTAAATTTCAAATGTGGTATCAGGGCTTGAGTTTTTAGAAGAAACATCAAATAGATTCAAGTCTGCTAAAGCCTATAGGTGGCTTTGTTGTACAGTGTGGGGGAAAACCTTTGCTACATACTTCTCAGTCTGAGAATTCATTATACACTCAATCATTCTCTCCTCCTCATCAGTTCTAAGGTTGGTTCCTGCATTAAAGCCCAGAGTCGATGTACCATGGACTTAGCTGTCATTGTGAGTATAGTGTTTGTGCCCCTGTGTTGTGTCTGTCTTGAGATGCCACTACAAATAGTCCCTGACTTATAATGGTTTGACTTCAATTTTTCAAATTTAAGATGGGTTCATCAAGGCATTAAATGTATCTTCAACTTCTGATATTTTTGGCTTATGATAGGTTTATTGTAATGTGACTCCGTCGTAAACAGGGAACCATCTGAATTCATTTGTATACTGATTGTCATTGGTTGACATTTTCATACATATTCAACTCACACATTTATCACTTTCTGTTATCAGATCTTTAGCATCTAAAGATATTCATTAGATATCACATTTTTTGTACTCTTCTAATGGCAAAGTGCAACATATATAAAGCAGAAGGTCTTTGTGATGCTGAAATATTTCACAGCTTTTCAAGAATAAACAAAAAGAATTTGGTGTAATTTTAGTGGAAATGGTATTTTAATCATACTCTAATATTTGTTAAAAATATGTTAACCCCTGTATATTACACATGAGAATTCTCTTTATTCTATATAGCATCATTTATTTATGATGTATAGTTCCTTTCTGGTAATATAGTTTATTTTATATTCACGTTATCTACTTATTTACTATAGTCTTGTCTTAGTTTTGAATGTCATCTGGCAAACAATATCATGCATACTTGAAAAGAGATTCTAGGTTCTATAAGGACAGAGCACAGATGTTCCCTATGTTAATGAAAGTGGGGCCATTTTGGTTGTGGAAATATAACCTTCAGAAAAATAGAAAGGCAAAGACAGGAACTCATAGGAGGGAAAGGAGGATAAGAACATCGTGGTTGAAGCCAAGAAGATGAGGACGATAATGAACATTCCCTAGAAGCAAGGATGTAGGATTGGCAAAGGATTTTAAAGAACAAGTAGCTTTCTTGATTGTTCTGCAGTGTGGCAACATTGTGTTGCCCTAGGCCTTCAGTAATACCTGCTGCACGCTCATCTTTAGGCCAGTGGTACTCGGAGAATTGAAGGCATTTTCCAGTGATGAGATAGATCACGGCTTTTTCCAGTGATAAGACAAAGAGTTGGAAGGGAAGAAAGTGTTGAAGAAGTCAGTTGTGGAGACCAAGAACAGAAGCAGAATGCAAAACCAGGTAATTAGGAGAAATATAACTTCTCCACATAATTTTCAGTGATAGTAGCTGGGATGCTGGGTGTCCCATTTTATGTGAGTTAGAGATTTAAGCCAATATTTCTTACATTTTAAAGTACTTAAAAGTCTTGAGAGAACCCAAAAAGGTGATATGTAGGTTACATTATGTTATTGCAAAAGTCTAAGGAAAATTCCATTCACAGGCATTAGTACAAACTTATCAATGCAGGGAGAGATTATTGTAACTAAAATGAGGCCTCAATGTACTGATCATACTAATCTGAATACAAGGCAAAGTGGGTCAGAAGGCACTGAACCCAGAGACTCTGGGAAAGAAGATTGAAGTCGGTAGTGAAACGAAAGGGAGGAGTTGTTTGTGAGGCTTCTGGGACCAATTTGTTCCTGTAACTGTTATTATGTGTTCAGCATAACTCGAAGATGTGGGAGAATTGCACCTTCTTGTTATTATTCTTCAGCCAAAACTTAAAGCACTAGTTACATGAGGGTGCGAAATAATTATTTTATGATTAAACTATGTTCATGTTAGCAAACTGCAATGGTTTGACTTTCGTGAGTCCTGCTCACCTGATACTATTAGCCATGAAACAGAGGAGAAGTTACTAAGCAATGTGAGCCTTAGTTTCCTCATATGCAAAATGGTATATTAACAGGCAACCCAACCAGCTGTTGCTAGGATTAAATGTGAAGAGTACCTAATCAAGAGTATGGTTTAACAGTGATGTGCAATACATTTTATTAATCCCCTTTCCCTTTTCTGCAGAAGTCATCACCAAAAATTCCAAGGAAGATTAGGTTAGTATCCATAGTCTCAGCAGGAAATAGCTGGCTGTGTCATCATTAACTCATATGGTATCAATCACCAAAGCTGGGGATGGGATGTGAGGCCAATTTAGATATGGGAGATTTAAAAAGAGTAATGATAGTGAGTGGTCAGCATGTTCTAGAATATGGCTTGACATTGGGGGTGGAAAGTCAAGAAAAGCTTGAGAGACCTTCAGGCCAAATCATCAAAGACTGTAGATCTAATGATCAGAAGTCCTAGCAAGGTGGGCACTGTGCAAATTGCTATCAGACAGGGGCTATGGGTGTTTTCTTAGGATACAGAGATTGAATGCTTAGTAAAGAAAAAAGTTGAACACATTTTGCCTTGGCAAGTCTGGTAGGAAGCTCCAATGCCTGAAATGTATATCTCATTAGAGACTCCTCTGCTAAAAGCAGCTTTCAATTAGTTAATCAATGGAAGAAATGCATGTGTATGCTTTTTTGAGTCATTATCAGGACCAAATTTTATTATTTATCAAGACTACCTTAAGTAACCATTAGTATTGCAATGATTTTTCTTAAATCTTCAGAATTACTTTCCAAAATCATCTGTACCTGTTCCCTTATATCTGCCTCATGCCATAGTCTAGATTAAAACTGGGTTATTATGGCTCTACAAGAAGAGTGTTATATCAAGAGTG
Source organism: Gorilla gorilla gorilla (assembly GCF_029281585.2). Taxonomy (NCBI): domain Eukaryota; kingdom Metazoa; phylum Chordata; class Mammalia; order Primates; family Hominidae; genus Gorilla; species Gorilla gorilla. The sequence continues at coordinate 36,896,871 of NC_073229.2, read as the reverse complement.
GAACAACTCTGGTCTTCCCTTTTCACTTCACTTTCAAACTTTCTAAGCTTCTACCTGCATTGTTCCAGAAGCTTTTGGATTAGGGTTTTGGTCCTATTATTGAGATATGCATGTCTTTGACAAGCCTCAATTTCATTGCCAATGTTATGGGATTTCTAGAGAACCAAATGGCAATAATGCACTGGCAAGTGCCTTCAAAAGTAAGAGTATTATGCAAATGGAAGGCACTTGATATGGTAGAGCTTTGAGGGCAAAATAGGTAAGTGTAACAGTGATAGTGATAGATAAGTGTTCCTTCCAGAGGCAAAAGAAAGGCCTAAGTTTCTTCTTCAGCATCTTTCTCCTTCTTTAGTTTCTGAATCTCCTTTCTGCTCTTGTGTTTACACACAAATTTGGCCATCATTAGCCCAAGATTTGTCCAGGACCCTCTGCTAGGGATACATGTTGGTTGGTTTTGTTTTTCTCTACTTCAGTGCATGGGTAGGAAGGAATGGCGACTGTTTGAAAAACATTACTTCTCTGTAATGGCCAGTGCACTGCAGTCAGGCATCATCTTTCTTTTGATGCTCTTGGTAACTACTGAGTGTCTAGAAAGGGTAACATACATGATTGATTTTCAAGGAATCCCCAACCTGTATACAAAGAAGTATTTGACTACCTTAGAGGAAGGACTTTAGAAGCCAACGCCAACTCTTCAAAAATTTGCTACCAGAGCATCAACTGGAAGGTATCCCAGATAGCATCAGAGCATTGAGATGTTGAACCAACATTGTCCTCCAAGAGGGTGGTAGAATATTACAATGTGCTCATAAAAATAAATGGTTAAATTAAACCTATAGGCAGTGACTAAAATAACTACTTCCATTATATAAATTCACCTATCATGGGCAGATGCACCATGGCTCCTTCAAAGAGCTATTATGACCCCTGTGGACTTCAGTGTCTGAAGATAACAGGTATTCAGAAATTTCTGACAAATTAATAATCTAACAAGTGAAAATGTTTGTATAACTTGGATCAATGGTTCCCCATTTCCCAGCGTTAGTTTAAAGGGATATTATGCTTTTGAACTACAAAAGTCATGACATCCTTTTAAAGTTATCTACATATCTTACTCAATAATTAGAAAAAGCACTGAACCTGCAGTCAGAGAGAAACGCAAGTCTTAAACTCTGACCTGCCTCTACTGAGACTTCAATTTCTTTATCTGCAAATTGAAATACTTGAACATTCTACTCTTCTATATATCATATAATCTGATGCAAATACGTACAAACAAACAGATCCTGACTGATGGTCAAAGGAAAATCTTGGAGTCTGTTGACGGTACAGCCCAGAATTAGGTGCCAAGTTTAAAGGTATGATTCCAGTCCATGACAGTCTCTGTAATGCGGAAGAATCTTGGAGCAAATTATATAAACTGTTACAAGGTTGTCTTCTCTCAACCTGGTGGTAGCCTTTTATTCAACTTTCAAACATTCCTAGTACAATTTCTATATTCTGTTATTGAAGCCTGAAGGCAGCACTTATACCTCCCACTGCTCCTGGATTTCCTAAATTAAAGAGAAGTAGGGTGTGGTTTGGCTGAGATAAGGAAATGAAGAGGAGTTGAAGTTCCCTAGGGAGGAACAATGGCTGCTGTGGTGAAGATTACCAGATTAAGGAAAAAGAAATCAGAGCAGAGAAGAGAGACAGCAGTAGCTGGAGGACTACCTATGAGATTAAAGAGTGACTAAATCTGTGGCTCAGACTTTTAAAGAAATTCTATAATCCTTTCCCACCTTCCTCTCCTCCATTCCCATCCTGATCCCAACCGAAAACACTTGGAAAGGACTCATTTGGCAAACTGGCAAGGGATCTTTGGGCTGCAATGGTCAGAACATACTGGAATCTGAAATCGGCAAGGTGGAATCTGGAATCATGGGATGGAGTGGGAATAGGATGCCACAGAAAGATGCTCAATCCTTGTGTTCCAGATCCTGTTTGAGAGACTCATATACCTTGCCACTTACCTCCTTTCAAAAATTATCATTTTCCTAAGTAGTAAATGTTTGCAAATATACTTAAAATAATATGACATCCCTATACTCTCCATCCAAATTCAACACATTACTATTAATGCTAATATTTTGTAATCTTGATAAACATCTTTTAAAAAATATAAAAATAAAATCTTACACACCCCATTGAAATGCCCCTCTTCATCCATCTGATTATGTTTCCTTCTCTTCCTTCTCTCTCCTCTGAAAGGCAGAGAAGTTGTCCATCTGTCAGAAGCACAGAGTCTGAGGGGGGTCAAAGGTAGCCAAATGGTGACCTGCAGGAGAGATGCCTTGACCATGGCCAAGGTTGTGGTGAGAAACCTCCAGGATAGGGAGTCTCTGGAGAACCCATAAGTGTGTCCTGGGAAAGAAAAGAAGCAATTGCACATCTGCCACATCCAGATTATGCCAATGTCCGGATCACAGTGAGACCAGAAAAGTGACACCATTTTTACCCTTACTTTTCTCCCTCCCTTTCTCCAAGACAGCACAAGTCTTTTAAATTAGGTCTCAACAGAAAACAGATGGCACTCTCAAAACAGCATAATTTGAGGAGGGTTTATTTATAAAATGACAGCTTACAAAGATGTGAGTATGGGGGAACCACCAGAGATAGCACAGTAACCGAGGGCTGGTCACAGCTGGGTAGTTCACCTCTAGGCCCAGAGATGAGGGAAGGATGCAGTTACTAGAACTCAGAATAAACTGTTAGCAGGACATAGCCATCTGGAGGCAACCACTTGGAGAGGATGCCAGGAGAATAAACCCATGAACATCACTTTCCTAACTCTACCTGATCCCCTGCTGTGGCACCATCATGAAGCCAGAAGGCACTGGAACTCATTTACATAAATCTATGCAGGTCAGCCATACATTTACATGCCAATACTATATTAGCAGCGTTACAAACTTTTGCTCTGTGATATTTCACATTCCTTTCTAGATACTGTGCAAAGTCTATTATAGCCTCTTTGACCCAAGAAATATTTACAAATACAATTTATAAATGTTCAAATATGTAACTTTGTGGCTATCTTTAATAGTTTAATACCAATTTCATGGCATAATCCAAAAACATGGTCTCTACTATATAATTTTTTGTTATTTGTTGAGTCTTTTGCGACCTAGTACATGATTAATTAAAAATTGTTCAAGGTATGGTGGATAAGATTGTATAATCTTAGTGATTAGAGAGTTCAATATATATCCATTTATCTAGCTTATTGCTTTGTTGTTCAAATCTTGTATATTCTTTCTTTTCTTCTTTTTTTTCTTTTAAAAAAAATTATTTTAGAGAGGAGATCTCACTCTGTCACCCAGGCTGGAGTATAGTGGCACAATCATAGCTCACTGCAGCCTCAAATTCCTGGGATCAAGCAGTCATCCCACCTCAGTCTCTCCAGTATCTGAGACTACAGCACGTAACACTATGAGGCTAAGTTTTTTATTTTTTTGTGGAGAAGATGTTTTGTATGTTGCCCAGGCTGGTCTCAAACTCCTGGCTTCAAGTGATCCTCCTACCTCAGCCTCCCAAAGTGTTTGGATTACAAGCATGAGCCACTATGCTCACCCATTTTTTTTTCTTGTTTTTTTAGAATTTTTAGTTTTATTTGTTTCCTAATTTTTTGTGTGTGAATTTGAGTCAGCAGTTTTCACTTTGCATTTATTAGTTTCTCATTACAATTTTATTAATCTTTGATTTATATAAAGTTAGATTGCTATGTGCCAAAAATAACTTACATTTGCTACATAACTCTTACAATTTATTTCCATTATTATGTAATGATTATCTTTTCGTTATGTGATTTTTTTTTCTAGAGAATTTTTTTATCTGCTATTAACACGGCTAAGCAAGCTTTATTTTTGACAATATTTTCTCAGATGTATTTTTTATCCTTTAATTTTCAAAGCATTTGTGTACTTATATCCTAAGTGTCTCATAGACAGCATATAGCTGGATTTTATTTTATATTTTGGTCACTGGCCAAAACAACAAGCAATTTAAATCTAATTTTATTGAGACTACTATATATTTGGGATGTTTAAATATTTTCTTTTGCTTTACTCTTATGCATTTTATTGGATTGACTGAACTATATTTCCTTCCTTTCTTCCTTTCACTCTTTTTGTACTGAGATAAAGTTATGCATATATTTATTCTCTTTCAATTTTCTTATGGCATTTTAAATTTAAAAGTGTTTAAAGTTAAATAATTTATCTTTAATACTCCTACAAAAGCAATGACATTAGAATGCCTTAAACCTTCCATTTTCCATTTTATGATTACTATTTTTGGGTTTTATTTGTACCATACCAAAATTATTTATGTTAATTATTATGGCTTTTTAGAACCAGTGCTTCCTTAGTTTCTCTCTGAGTTTCTTCGGACACTTTAGGTTCTTGATTTCATTGCCTCCTTTCATTTGAACTTTTCTCCAAATGATATTTATATTTCTGTGGTTTTTATAACAAAGGTTTGTGGATGATAAATTATCTCAATTTATTTTCCAACTTTTTTTTTTTACTTTTTGTAATAGTTTGGCTGGTGTTAAAATTTAAGTTTATAGTTATTTCTCTCAGTTTTTTGATAAATCTCATTATGCCTTTTGACTTCTTTGTTGCAAATTTGTGTTTATTATAAGGGACCTGCCACATTTCTCTGGTTGCTTTTAAAATTTCTTAAGATTTTGGTTCCTTTAGTTTTATTACTGTCTAAATGCAGAATTGTTTTTTAGCCTTTCTCAGTGTGCTTCTTCAATTTGAGAACTCATGATGTTTTTCAATGCCAAACAAATCTCAGCCGTTAATGTTTTGAATAATGTGTTTGCACCATTTTTTTCCAACCACTTTTTCTGGAAAACCTATTCTTTGTATTTTAGTTATTCTCATTCTATCATCTGTATCTTTTGAACCCTCTTTGCTGTTTATGATTATGATTATTATTATTAATGTTAGCTATAGTATTCTGTGTAATTTCCTCATATCTATCATCCATTTCATTAATTCTCTCTGCAATTGTCTTTCTCTTCTTTATACTTCCCATTGATTTTTATTTCAATGACTAGTAGTTCTACTTGGATATTTTATAAATCCACTTTTTCTCCATAAAATCATATTCTTCCATTATGTTTTTTATTTTCTCTTTAACCATCATATTCAATAGACTCATTTTCTTATTTCTTTTAGATATTCCAAGATCACAGTTCTAATTTTTCTACTTGTTTCTGCTGTCTCTTTTTCATGGAGATTTTCTATGTTAGCCTTATTCACTCTGGATTGGACCCTTATACTGGTATTTTGCTGCAGAAGCTTGAACAGATTAAGACAAAGTGGAGAATTTCTAAAACAGAGATATGAATAAAATGATGCCAGAACACAGAAACATCTGGCTCGGCATTTTTTTTTTTTTTTTTTTTAGAGGGGCGAATTGAACTTCAAAGTCCTGATAATGATTTGCTTGATTTCAAACTGGTATTAAAGATACAACCAGGCCGGGTGCAGTGGCTCACGCCTGTAATCCCAGCACTTTGGGAGGCCGAGGCGGGCGGATCACGAGGTCAGGAGATCGAGACCATCCTGGCTAACACGGTGAAACCCCATCTCTACTAAAAATACAAAAAAATTAGCTGGGCGTGGTGGCGGGCGCCTGTAGTCCCAGCTGCTCAGGAGGCTGAGGCAGGAGAATGGGTTGAACCCGGGAGGCGGAGCTTGCAGTGAGCCAAGATCACGCCACTGCACTCCAGCCTGGGTGACAGAGTGAGACTCCGTCTCAAAAAAAAGATAGAACCAGTTAATTGGGTTTTTCTTGCATTGCTATAAAGAAATACGTGAGCCTGGGTAATTTATAAACAAAAGAGGTTTAATTGGTTCACAGTTCTGCAGGCTGTACAAGCATGGTGCCCACATTTGCTCAACTTCTGGGGAGGCTTCAGGGAGCTTTTACTTATGGTGGAAGGCAAAGTGGGAGCAGGTACATCACATGGCCAGAGTAGGAGCAAGAGAGAGAGTAGGTGGGGGGATACCACATACTGCACTTTCTAACACAAAATCTCCTGCCTTTTAAAGCAGAAATGGTAGCAGCAGCTTCAATATAAGGGTTACATCATGAGTGGTGGGAGAGTTGTCCTAGATAGAGTGCTGGATTACATTTCATATTCAACATTAATTAAATAATCTTCAGAGGCTCTTGCATCCCTCGCTCCCATTTCCATTTGAAAATATATATATTTCTCTAAGCCTGAGTTTTCTTTTGCCACTAATTTCCCAGCACCTATGACAGAGAGCTCAATGGTTAAATGAAAGTGAATTGTAAACCAGAATTTGGGATTCCAGGACGTCCAAGGGCATAGAAAATGGCAGAAAAGAAGGCCTGCTAGGATGAGAATTTAATTCGAGAGTCGAGGCTTGGAAGTTTTAGACTTGATGGGAGGGAAGGAGATGCTATCTGGGACAGTTTATAGCCTTACAAAACGAGGACTTCACGTGGAAAGCGTCTAGGAAACAGCCGCCAGGCCTCCTGCTGTTCCCCCCTGTTGATGAACAGAGACACTTTTCAGAGACCTCACCTTAATTTCCTGCCCAGTTGGCAGCCTTTGAATTTTTCAATAAGTTTTATGTTAAATAAAGTTGTTTTCTTCCTCTTAAAAATGACAGTTTTCTCATGTATGTGTTTTTGATCTGGAAAATGCTTAGAAAGCCATTAATTATTTTATATGATATTAGTTTGAAATGAAAAACAGAAAGAGGCACGCAGATCTGCTACACTGATGATGTTTTGTAGCTAATTTGATTTATTGGATAGGAAGAAATGTCAGGAAAAATCTAAAGTCTTCACTTCAGCAGATATTGTCTGATGGCTCTTATTAATCTACCACCCTCACCATTTCAGAAAATAATGCATGTTTAGGGGAAAAAATATCTATATATATGTATAGATATGCCTTAGGAGCCTGTGGCTATCTGTGTGGCTTGGCCAAGTTGGCCCAATAGTTCAACTTCATTTGACTGTCAGGTTTCAAAAACCTATGTATTGGTGCTGTTTTTTACAGTCTTAAAAAAATTTAATTAGCTGGGCATAGTGGCACGTCCCTGTAGTCTCAGCTACTCGGGAGGCTGAGGCAGGAGAGTCACTCGAACCCGGGAGGCAGAGGTTGCAGTAAGCCGAGATTGTGCCACTGCACTGCAGCCTGGCAACAGAGCAAGACTCTGTCTTAAAAAAAAGAAAAAGCAAAAAAAAAAATTTAGTTTTCTTAATGTTTCCAATTCGGCGAATAATTTACTTGTTGAAAGCTATCGGTGTGGATCAAAGAAAAAAAAGTTTTTCAGAAGGACAAAATATGACACTGAAGGAGAAATGGAAGGCGTCATTTTTGTGCCCCTTACAGTCAGCTTGACATATATGTGTTGACATCTTCCACCCAGATCTCTCTCATTTACTCTGGATTTGTATATTAAGCCACTTATTGTACACTCCATCTGCTGCTTGCACATTTGCCTTCAACTCAATACATCCAGAATTGAATTTACTGTCTCGCTAACTCACTTCTTCCTCATCTGCCTTTTCTTCCTATATTCCTTAAATGAGTGAATGGCAACACCATTTAACCAAGTGCTAAAGCTAAAAACTTGGGCAACATGCTGACTTTTGTGTTGTTCTTTCTAAACCCCAAACCATAATATGATAATTTGATATCATTTCTTGGGTACCTCCTACATGGTAGGCTCTGTAGTAGGTACCATCTCATTTAATGTTAACAACAATCCTCTGTGCAACCTATTATTGGTCCATTTTCCAGATAAGGAAGTTGAGGCACAGAGAAGTTAAATAGCATGCTCATGGTGACACAGGCAATAAGTGGCAGAGCCATATGCACTACTTTCAGCTTCCTCAACGTATCTCAAGTGGTTGCCTAGAACTTTTCTTTTCTGTTTGACTTACCTTTTTTTTTTTTATTTTTATTTTTTGAGATGGAGTTTCACTCTTATTGCCCAGGCTGGAGTGCAATGGCACAATTTCGGCTCACTGCAACCTCCACCTCCGGGGTTCAAGTGATTCTCCTGCCTCAGCCTTCTGAGTAGCTGGGATTATAGGCATGTGCCATCACGCCAGACTAATTTTGTATTTTTAATAGAGACAGGGTTTCTCCATGTTGGTCAGACTGGTCTTGAACTCCCGACCTCAGGTGATCCACCTGCCTCAGCCTCCCAAAGTGCTGGGATTACAGGCGTGAGGCACCACGCACAGCCGACTTACTCTTTCTCACCTTTCCGATGGGACTCAACTTAAAATGTACTTCTTCCAGGATCTCGGTCTTCCAAGTCTGGTCTGGATACCTTCCCCATCCCCAGCCCCTACATCTCATCCCCATGATCATCCTTGTCACACTCCATTTTAGCTTTGTTTAGTTGTTGGCATCCACCATTATACTGTGAGTCTTGTAAGAATGAAGACTGAGCTATTTCCCTTGCCATTAAATCCCTAGGCCATAGCATATAGCCCATGCTAAGTATTGGTTTAGTGAATGAATGTGAGAGTGGAAGACTAAGAAACATAAATTCTGTTGATTTCTAAATTATTGCCTATGGCCAGCCCTTTGATAGTTTCCTTTTTCTAGAACTCTTCTGTATCCTCAGAGCTGTTCCATCTTAGCTCTCATGCATTCAACTCATTGCCAGGTTCTGGAGGCTGCTGACTCGCAGAGAGCAAATCCAAGCATTTACCAAGTTTGTTTAACAAAGCAGAATGTTTTGCTTTTTTATGTTCTATCATAAAAGCTTGGAAGAGACGTGACTTTCTTGTTTATCCTTTCTTCGTGGTGTCATTTTATAGGATTATATAGTGTCAATGTTCAAATGGAACGTAGAGACCATTTGATTAAATCCCTCAAAGGAAAGAGAATCCCAGAAAGATATGGCAATTTACCCAAAATTCTGTTGCTAGCAAACAGTAGCCTATTTCTACTTTATTTACTCAGCTTCTCGCTATTATTTTGCCTTTTGGGGGTCAGGTTGATCTCCAACCAGGTTGGGTGGGTGGCTATACCTGAGAGCCTGGGCTCTACTGACTTGTCTCTGGAAGCACTCAAGAGGGCTCAGTGCTATGCCTCACTTCTTCAAGGTCATCCAAGACTGATTGTAAGGCAGTCTTGTTATCTGGTGTTGTAACCTCAGAGCAGCCTGCAGCATGACCAGTCACACACTGAACAGAACAACAGCCAATTCTGTCACGCGTCCAAGGATTTGTAGCTCAGCCGCGACATCTGGGGAAAGTGTTTACAGAGTCCAGAGCTGGACTCACTGAAACCATGTACTCACATCTGGAGTCTAGACAGTGTGGCTCTCTCATCTGGGCTCACAGCCTTTTCACACCTCCTGCGCTTCTCTCTGACTCCTTCTTTATCCCGTTTTTCACTTTGCCAAAGCTTGTTCCCTCCCGCCATGTGCCTCTCTCTCTTGATTGTTTTCTTCTTTCATTTTTTTTTCTTTTTTCAAATCACATTGGGCTTAAGTTTTTCCAGATACTCCTGACAAACTTCTTAGAAACGGGTTTTCCCAACAATGAGGAGATTGTAGAGGCATGACGTCATCGTAGACAATGCCCTAGCAACGTTCTGATACAACGTTTTCTACTAACCAGCTGCATGACCTTAAAAAAGATATATCACTGGGGCTTTATTTTTCTTACCTTTAAAATGAAAAAGTTAGACTACATTTGGCATAGTCCAAAAGTATGTTTTTTTTAAAAAAGCAACAAAATCCTTTCTTCAAACAAAATTGTATAAGGAACATCAATATGGGGAAAAATGAAGAAAAGCTTTTCTGATTAACATCCGGGAGGGGGCAGAATAACTTTTTCACCTTCAAGAATCCCTAATGAATGCTGGGAGCAATAGAGCTCCTGGCATGCACAACTGGAAAATCTTTGGCCTGGATGATCTTTGAAGTCTTTTCTATTTGGTAGGTATGGCTGAAACAATAATGCTCATCATCTATACTCTTTGTACCCTACATTCCTCAGCACCTTGCAGCTAGGTTTTGCAATGTAAATAGTTCTGGCCAATGTGGGCAGACATGATTTGTCATTATTGAGTTGAGACAGTGAAAACTCATGTGATTCTTGTAAGATACAATAAATCTTTCTGAGTTTATATTCAAAGAGTTTAGCCTGTTAACTTCCTTATCCTTTGTTCTCAAACTCAACTTTCTTATTCTTCCTTGCCCCTAGTTACCATAAACAGCCTACCCGCTTCCAGTCAGCTCTAATCAATAACTCACATCTGTTCCCTTGGTTACCTGTACCCATTGTTCCCCCGAAACTGCATGTCTCACATGCACCACCTCTGTACCTCACGTCCCCCTTCCCTTCTATATTTAGGAAAATATGTACAAGTAGCCAATCGGGTCAGCTCAGATTGTGCGGTCCAACCCCAGCCCATGGGGGAGTCACACAGAGATAGGGACTGCATTAAGGATAAAAAAACCCTGGTCTTCTTTGTTCTCTGTGCTCTTGCAATCTTGATTAATGCAGGTAGCACCCTTCTGCAGAAGTAAATTGCCTTGCTGAGAGAATTAAACTTTTGCCTGAGTGCTGGTTTTACTTTGTGTCACTGAGCATTTCTTCCTAGAGCATTTTTATATCCAACATTCTTCATACCTTTTCCCTTGCTGCAGTGACAAAAGAGGCTGCCTCTTGCATGGGGTGTAGCTATGAGAAGATGAACTCTCTGTTAGCCTGGGTCCTTGAATGACAATGTGGAGCAGAGATGTTTATGGTGCCACTATGTAGACATACAGTATGATTGAAAAATAACCCTTTGTTGTGGGTAAGCCATTGGGATTTGGAGATTAATTTGCATCCTGAAATGAAGCCAGCCTATGTTGACTAAGGAGAAAGGTAAGAAGAATAAAATTAGGAGAACAAGATCGAACTTTCCTTCAAGTTAGGGCTTATTGAGTCACCTGTGCATTGTGGAACTATCTCTTTCTACTGGGTTATATGATTAGACAAACCAGACAGTTCCCATACTGGTTTATTTAAATGAAATTCAATCAAAAAAGAGTCTCCTGAATAATAAATAGAAATGCTTTGAATATAATTCTTCAAATCTATAAAACAATTTTTAAACAAAATCCTTTCCCCAAGTAGGGGTCCATACATTTCTACAGAATCCTATACCTTGGAGATAGAATGTTAGAGCTATCAGGGCATCTTTGGAGAGGAGGGCATCAGAACAGGCTGGAGCAGAGGCTGCTTTCGTATTGTAACGCAGGACTTCCTTCCTGAGGGTTTTCTCTGTTTCTTCCCACAAGGGCACTGTGCTAACTGAGGATCATTATTAGTAGGTACAAATACTCCAGCTCCTACCTGGGGATTAGTGGGAAGTAGAGGTAACTCTGAGTCGCATATTCTACAATGAATCCTGCAGGATTAAGCTCCCGTTACTCAAAGGGTTAATTGGCATATAACTGGCTGCCTTTCTTTTCCTGTTCCACTCCCTTTTTCCTTACTGTTTCCCACAGCCCCCCCCCCCCCCGTGGTATCACATATCAATAAACCACTGCACATGAACCCTTATCCCATGATTTTGAGGGAACCCAAACCAAGACAAAAGCCATTTAGCCCAGTCATTCTGTCTTCCATAGGTCCAACCAGTCTCCTCCAGGAAATTTCTAAATGACATGAATTCATTGGATAAGTGATAATATCAGGTACTTGGATGGGCTTTTTTTAATGGAGATCACAAAAGAGTTGAGAGTTTCTAATCAGAATTCAATTAAATCCACTATGGAATTGTAGCAGTGCCTCCTACTGGGTTTTGCTGTTAAGAGATTGCTAAAACTCATCTCCCACTTATTAAAACAAAAGTCTTAAACGAATGCACCTTGTTTTTATGCTGAATCTCCCATTTCCATTTGTTCACAAGTGCAAGAGTATTGTCACATGACCATTGCCCCTAAGGTATTCCTGGTTTACTGGGTAAAGGTTGATCAATGTTCTTGGGAGAGTGTTGGACTGTAGAACAGAAAATGCTAATGGATACAAAGAAAAGAGATTGGTGTTTCAAGGGGTGTAATGTCAAATACATTTGTGTATTGGAAGCATTTGAGGGAGTGAAATGGGAGAAATGATGCTGATGATCTCAGACTGTAATATCTGATTTCAGGAGCGGCACAGCAAAAAGAACAAATTACAAGGTATGACCACAGAAGGAAGTGGCTAAAACGAAGTGAGAACAGTGGAGGAAAGATGTCAGAGAAGTATATAGCCTTCAGAGTAGGGTTGTATTTCTAATCCCTGTTAGTAATGAACTTCATGTTTCTAAATGTGCACTTAGTCTTTATATTTATCGATTTCTCAAAAAATGTCACCACTCTCTCTTTTCTTTTTTTTTTTTCTGCCAATACACCCACTCCTCATCTTGGCTCCTTGTCTCCATAACTTTAGGAGTCTCATTTCCCTCTTTTCTCTTCTCATATTCTTTGCAAATATCTCTTTTTAAAATGTTGGTGGTCCATGGGTGTAAGTCCTACATTCTCAGTAGTTCTCGGTCAGCCTTTTTCTCTGGATGATTATATCTATTCTCATGGTATTAATTCCCACCTGTATGCTGACAAGTCCCAAACCAATATCTCTAGCCCAGACTTATTTTCTGAGCTCCTTCAGTTGGATACCTCAGGGGCACCTCAAACTCAATGTGTTCGAAGCAGAATTTTTCACAACTCCAACCTCCCACCTAAAACCCACAAAACACTTTCTATTTGACTTTTCTCTATCTTAATAAATGGCAACACTGGGATCCAAGCTTAATGAAGCCAGAGGCTTTTATATGTTTTGTCTACTGAAATATCCCCCATAGAATGGTGCCTAAAAAAAGAGTATTTATTAAAAACTATTTGAATGAATGAATGCTTGACTCTTCCATCCTCTATAAAATCAACTAAAAAGTCCAGTTTAGCTCTGGCTGATGAGTTGCTTGCCAAATTTCTGTCCACCTCATCATAGTGCAAAAATATAGGAGAAGTCCAATAATAGGAAATAAGTTTATCACATCGTTATTAGTAGCAACTAAATTTCACATTGATATATATGACTTTAGATTAGGGAATAATTCATACTCTGTGACTGAAAAATGTAAATATTATGGAAAAGGGAATAATATATAATAGTGCATTTTTCAAAGGAGCATTGACTATTTCAAATATAGGATATTTTTAGTACATATATAACTGTATATATGTTTAATGTACAAAGAAGTGACTAGAAAAAATATAGCAAAATATTAATACTGATTTTCCTTAGAATAATGGTTTTTTAAAAAATTTTTTTCTTTATACGCTTGGCTCTTTACCAAGTTGTCTACAAATATGCATGCTTCACTTTTATAACCAGAAAAAAAATCAAAAATATTTATATGTAATAAAATCAAGGTTAAGCATTTGGTTCTTATCCTTTTTTGGGGTGGGGTGGGCTGGGGACAGGATCTCACGCTGTCACCCAGGCTGAAGTGCAGTAGCATGATTATGGCTCACTGCAGCCTTGACCTCCCCGGGCTCAAGTGAACCTCCTACCTCAGCCTCCCGAGTAGCTGGGACTACAGGTATGTGCCACCATGCCTGGCTAATTTTTTGTATTTTTTATAGAAATGGAGTTTTACCATATTGCCCAGGCTGGTGTTGAACTCCTGGGGTCAAGCAATCTGTCTGCCTCAGCCTCCCAAAGTGTTGGGGTTAAAAGCATGAGCCACTGCATCCAGCCTCTCTTTTTTTCATATTTTAAATTTTTTCAGTTTTATTGTTCAGTTAATTTTACTGAAAATATTTTCTTTTGATTTCTAATAATGAAGTCAAATGTTTATTTTTTAATAGAACTGCAAAAAACAAAAAATAAAATGGGTTTATGTCCTTTGTCTCATTATTTTTTAAGTACTAATATACAATGGAATATAACATTCTTTTTATTTTATGTAACTACTTACAAAAGATCGGGGCCCTAGATGCTTCTGTAAAGAATACAGAGTCAATAGAACAATATTGTTTTTTATGTTAATGAAGGTATGGGTAAAATACCCTCATCCTGAGTTTTAATTACCATTTATAAGCTTTATGGTCCTTCAGCAAGTAAATCTATAAATTGCAAAGCAGTAGTACCCATCACAATAAGAACACATTTCTCTCTCTCCACAGATATAGAAATATGACTAAATGTGCTATTATGAATGAGGATTGTTATATACATATAACCTGCTCTGAGAAAGGACTTTTTGAAAGAGAAAGGTAAAAACATGATTATGAAAAATTTAGAAAGATTATAAATATTCCTATGTCTACAAAATATGAGTGTCCATAGCATCTTTAAATGTGACCCATGTTAAACATACATTTTGTTGTGAACTGAGAAAAGTTTATATCGTCATTTGCAAAAGACCATCCTTTGTTTCATCAGGGTTCAATATTAATTCAAAAGAGTGAATGGATTCCTTTCTTGTTCTCTTCCCCAACCACCTACCAATTTAGCTATATATCTCAAGCAAGCAGAGTTTTACATAAGCCTGTTCATTGCTTCCATCATGCTTTCCAACAAACATTCAATCACTCTCCTCTCCTATTTTGGGATAAGCAGTTGTGAAATTTTGCTGAAAATTTCTTACTGTGCCTTTGAGATTAATTCCCTCTGTTAACTGAATAAGGATGGAAATAATTAACCTTTCACTCGGTTTTAATAGAAAAAAATGTAGAATTTCAGTAGCACTAACTTACTTTATAGGCTATTACTTCTATTGTCTCCATCCCATCTCTTCCCACATGTGACCATCTGGTTGGCTGAATACAGCTGTTCATTTGTGTCATTTGCGTGACTACAGGTCCAAAGAGCATAATAGGAGGTGAAAGAAATCATGCACATGTGGGAAGGGGAGAGCTGAGTTATGGATCCCAGGAGTTCTCATTTTGGATAATTTCAGAAAATGCATAGCATATCACTGCTGGGTGATGTGATTGTTAAATTGTTGTTCTGGCCTCAGAAATAGAGCCTGGGTGCAGCTATTGGTGTTTGGGAAAAGAAACATGTTTATGGTATTATATGTTCAAATGACAAGTGAGATTTAATATGCAGGAATACAATATCTCCTGCCTTTACTGCCCACCTACTCTGACCATGGGAAATGAAATGTATACAATACGGTGCTCGACGTTGAGTATCAGGTACAGATTCCCACCTTCTAGGGACTCTTAAGAATGTCTCTGCCCTAATTTTTTTTTTTTTTTTTTTTTTTTTGAGATTGAGTCTCACTCTGTCACCCAGACTGGAGTGCAATGGCGTGATCTCAGCTCACTGCAACCTCTCCCTCCAGGGTTCAAGCCATTCTTCTGCCTCAGCCTCCCAAGTAGCTGGGACTACAGGCATGTGCCACCATGCCCGACTAATTTTTGTATTTTTAGTAGAGACAGGGTTGCACCCCATGTTGGCCAGGCTGGTCTCGAACTCCTGATCTCAAGTGATCTGCCTTCCTCAGTCTCCCAGAGTGCTGGGATTACAGGTGTGAGCCACTGCACCTGGCCTGCCTGTCATTCTGTACCATAAGGACAGACTCTGGAGTTCAAACCCAGAAATCTGTGTTTTAACAAACTCTTCAGAAAATTCTGACACATACTCAAGTTTGAGAACCACTGGCAAAATCCTTCAGCCATTTATTCCAGGTGATGTTTCTTTCTACTATTTTAGATCCAACTATGTTGTTTTTTGATACATTTTGTTTTTACTCTTTCATTCCTTTTTTTTTTTTCCAAGTATCCAACAATTTTTATTGGACAATTGAATTATTTCTAACAATTGTTTTTCTACCCAGAATAACCTCCCCCCTTGAACTTTTTTCCAGGGGTAGGGGTCACTTATTTTTATATTTTTTTCATTGATATATTATAGTTGTACATCTTTTTGGATATATGTGATATTTTGATATCTGTATACAATGTGCAACAATCAATTCAGGGTAATTGGGGCATCTATCACCTCAAGCATTTATCTTTCTTTTCGGTTGAGGACGCTGCAATATTTATTTTCTAGCTATTTTGAAACATACATTAAATTATAAACTATAATTTTTCTATTGTAGTATCAAATACTAGAACTTGCTCTTTTCATTTAACTTTGGCCTTTTAATCTATTTTAAACATCCCTTACATCATGGCCTCTTACTTCAACCCCCTAGAAACTCCCCAGTGTCAATTGGATAAAGTCCAATTGTCCTGTCCTGTTCTATAACACTCCACATGGTACAAGCTTCTGAAAGTAACTCATGAACTTATTTTTTTTCTTTCCTCACAATTTAATTCTCTGGTGAAATTTGTTTTCTTAATGTCTATACCATTCCTTGCACATAGTTTTCATCTATGCTTTTGTTTATCCTCTTCTTCCAGGCCTAGATCATTCTTTTTTTAACCCTTCTTGTGTTTTCTTTTTTTTTTTTTTTTTTTTTTTGAGACAGAGTCTCGCTCTGTCACCCAGGCTGGAGCGCAGTGGCGCCATCTCGGCTCACTGCAAGCTCCGCCTCCCAGGTTCACGCCATTCTCCTGCCTCAGCCTCCCGAGTAGCGAGTAGCTGGGACTACAGGCGGCTGGGACTACAGGCGCCTGCCACCACGCCCGGCTAATTTTTTGTATTTTATTAGAGACGGGGTTTCACCGTGTTAGCTAGGATGGTCTCGATCTCCTGACCTCGTGATCTGCCTGCCTTGGCCTCCCAAAGTGCTGGGATTACAGGCGTGAGCCACTGCGCCTGGCCCCTTCTTGTATTTTCAAATCCCAATCACTTTTCAGTTTTCACTTCTTTCAGGAAGACTTTCCCATCACCTCATGTACTTACTTACTTACTCATATACTTACTTACTGTTCATTCCTCTCCTCTGACCACTACGAGTACCCTATCTTGTATTATGTCCCCAGGGACAAAAAAATTTGATTTTGACGTCTTTGTGTCTTTTCATCCAATAGCTTATAAGGCAGACTGAAGTGTTCATAAACCGTAGTGGTCTTTGAATAATAACTCCAAAGTTTTGAAAAATAGGTAGAATGCTTATCTTCAGTGAAGCTGTTATTTAGATTTGACATATTAGTATTTACTTCTTGGTCACGATTCACTATCCTAACTGGAAATTACTCTGGTGTTTTGGGATGAAGGTAACTGTGCAATGAGAGGTCATTCTTCTGTAGAAGCAGAGGAGCTCCGATGGCCAGTGGCAGTGAATAGCTCTGAGGATGGAATTATTGAACCAAGATAAGGAAAACTGGCACTGGCTTCAGTTTCTTTCAGTGTCAGAGAGTTGCAAGTTTTCTAGTGTCACAAAGATAATGTTCTGGTTTTCTGTCAGTGATACAAAAAGAACAAGGTGGGGACGTGGGAGGAGGAAGAAAATCCATCTCTCTGCTTGCCTTTGCTACTACAGCAGAAAAGTATTTTGGAAAATGAGAAAATTACATCAACTATGTAAGTCAAATGATAAACAAAGTCCTTGTTGTAAATTCCAGATAAAGTTCTGATTTGCTATATGAGGTTGGTCAAGTAACGTTATGCTCTGATACTCAGAGACTTCATCTCTCAAATGAAGATTCGAATCCCTTTTCCTTGGGATTGTAAAAATTCAAGGAGATAATGGCTGTTCCTGGATCAGAAGTTGGTCAATTAAATCCTTGCCATTCTGGGGCTAGTACTGGGACAAGGTGTGAAGTGTGGGGTGTTCATCGTACCAAGGAAAATGACTGCCTTTATTTCCTATGTCCTGCATCCCCCTTCTACTATTGGAGCTTTCGGGCCCAAAGGAACTATGAAGAGAAGAAAGTCAAATGCTCAAGCAGATATGAGGGAAATAGCACGGCTATACCTTTATTAGGAAAAATAGATGTTATCCTTGGGTTTCCCTGGATACAGAAATATAAACGTCCATTTACTTGTGGAAACTATGCTTGCATAGTATCTCTAGATTTCCCGAGTTCTTGCCATGTGCCAGGCAACATGCTAGATGCACTCACATAGATCACTTCAACCTGGTCACAGCTCCATGATGTAAGTAGCCCAAAGAAGAAGAAAAATTCAAAGAAGGATATGTTGATTTCCCAATGACCAGATAGAGAGATTTTTTACTCCGAAGATGTTGTTCTTTCTACTCTCCGAGGACGCCATTCTGAAGCCAGCATGATCTAACAAGCCACACAGAAGAGGAGCTAAACTTATACTAACTATAAAAGTTTTGATCCAAGTGGCAGCTGCATTATTAAAGCCCCTGAGTTCCCTATTTTACTTGGGATAATCTACACAAAGCCATATCAGTTAAGAATATTGAAGGGTGGAAATGAATAAGAATGTAGCATGTCCATGCCTAGCATAAAGTTGCATACAATTTTTAAGTAATGGAGCATCCACTCCCATCTGATCTAGATTCAAGACTCACTGGCACAGATTTATCTGTCTCACAAAACACTGGTTATTTTGTGCCTTCACTACTCCATTAGGTGTGCAGTTGTCTTGGGGCATCAGAGGTGAGTCCTTAAATGGTGGTTGGTCAACTAACAGGGAAGCATGAGAATGAGTATGAGACAGGTTCCCTACTCCATGCACTGGCCTTAAGCACTTAACATGGAGTCCCTCCTGCATGCTTCATTTGGTTCACGGACTCCAGCATGACTCTGACCTTAGAACGTCATCAGATATCCTGAACCATTTATTTGTTTTTTTTCCTGCCTTATCCTCATGGTCCTGCCAACCCTCGATATTTGTTTAAGGTTCTCATTAAAAGACATCCTTCATGCCTTTTCTCCTGCAAAGGAGCAGATTATCCTTTCTAGAAGAGATTGATGGCCTATTTAGAAAGACCCAATTGCTAGAAATATAGAGTGAGTTCTTTGTCCAGCTTGGAGAACAGGTGGGGCAAATCCCTGTTATTTGCTGTTGATGTTTCACCCCTCAAAAGCCTAACAAAAAGGTTTCTTGCTATAGCAATGAAAAATAAAATACAAGTGAAATTCTCAAGGCACTCCATAAGATAAGCCTTTGGCAGCATTCCCTCCTAAATTTATATTTCAACAGAGGTTATTTTTCCATATTAAAATGAACACAGGGAAATTATGAGAAGGAAGAGGAGAGGAAAAGATGGAAGAATTAGTAAAATGAATCCAAAAGGAGAAATTTACATCTCAGATTAGCAGTATATCTCTGAAATTTTGTTCTGTCAGTGCATAATTTATCTGTGCACTAATGAAGGTAAATACTTGCTACTCTAATCCTAAAATCTCAGTGTTTTAACATAGTAAAAGCAAATTTTTCCAACACATTAGCATCTCATGCATATCAGCCTTTGGGGGCTAGTAGAGGGGCTGTACTCTGTTTCACACAGTCATTTGGGAACCTAGCTCTAGCTTGTAGCTTGCCATCTTTAAGAACTCAGGTTCTCCAATTATATTCTTTGCTTTGGGCAAAATGAAAGAAAAGCACAAGTGGAGACTATTTCAGGAAGCTTCTAGGGGTCAGGACTAAAAGGGGCGTACTTTCTCCAACATTCCACGGGTCAAAATTCAGACACATGGCTTCATCTGTCTGTAATGGAAGCTATAAATACAGCTTAGTTGTGTAAACACAAATTTTAAGAAGCAGGATTTGGAGAAAACCAGCATTGTTTGGTAACAATTTGGGACCAGAGCTAGGAATGGCTTTCCCCACTAGTAGTATTTCTGGCTAAGAGAGGAGTGTTCAACCAAGCTTTGGGAGTCTCTGGTTAGCCTTTTTAAACATTTAAACTGCATGTGGTAAAAGTAAATTTGACCTTCTTTTGTACTGTGTACAAATTCACAAAATATACTAGTAATTAATTTTTTGAATGTAGGTGAAGAGGTTTTATGTACTAGTTTAAATTTTAAATTGATGCTGCCACGAAAACATTTCATAGGTGTCTGTATTTCTGCTGGCTTAAAATTTAAAATATATTTAAAAAATTATAATCTGTAATGTACCTGAAATAAAATTTTGAGCAGAAAATAACCCCAAAATTGGGGTGTTATTTTCTTCCAAAAGCTTTCCCTTAAGTAGAAATAGAAAGGGTTGCTGAAGGATTAGCATGGCAAGTAAAAAAAATTCTTTCAGCAAAACATACATTCTTCTATTAAAACACACATAATGGCAAATACTTAATAATTGATTATAGATCAACATTTGGGTAATAGAGTTGTTGTAATTTCCCCACACTCCTCCATGTTGCCATTACAATGCACTGAAATAAAAAACATTATTAACACCAAGATAAATTACATGTGCATAGAGATATATAAGTCAGAGTTTAACTAGAAAAATACAAACCAGTTCCGGTACCTACACTTAGAGAATTGGTTATACAGGTGATGGAGGAATTTAAAATGCAAATAAGACACAATAGAGTAATCTAAGATATTTAAACAGCAGGAAACCACTCCTAGTATGAGGCTGGAGAGATAAAGGAAGGAGGTAGTGTTCCCTGGCATAGGGGCTGGGGTTACTGAGTGGAAGCCGGAAGCATAGCAGACGGGTCCTGCTGGAAGTGGCAATGTGGAGATTATGAAGGTGCTGGATATGAAAGATATGAAGGAGCTGGCCCTGTAGAGAGTACAAAACCAGTGTCTAAAAGTCTGCTGGCAGAGAAGAAGAGAAAGAAATACTGGGTTTCTTCTCTCCTTACCCCTCACCTCCCACAAGCTTCTGCCTGTGTCTACCATTGACCAAACACAGCCAAAGTGTGGCTGATAGAAAGGAAAATCCTTGGTACCTGCTCTTCCTCTGATAACACAGAGGAACAGAGAGTAAAGAGCAATGCCTCCGAAACAAGTACACCCAGGATCATCAAATGCAATGAATGCACCAAGGCAGATCATCATATGTGCTTTATATTCACCATTGATTTCTCTTATTCAGAGCAAATGAATGATGGCCTCTCTGCATGTAGCTTCTTCAAGAGTACCTACAAGTTCAGAATAATTCCAAAGCCTTCGAGTCATGTCTTTGAGTAAAACTAATGTTTGGTTTTAATAAATTGCTACCTAAGTTTCCAAAACACATGTTGGAAGTTTGACTTTCAGAATTGTGTTCTTGCTAGAAAAAAATTTAAAAAAAAACCTAAAATAGTTGGGAAAATGCATCCAGAATTCACACCTAGAAGATCCTCTCCAAAAATATCCAAGAGATGAACATAGGAAGGAGATTGTGTACCTTGAGAATCTGAGTGGCAAATACTTTAAACTAAATGTCAAACTGACAGAACAGGTTGATAAACCCTGGGAATTCATTCCCCAGTCAACAAGCAAGAATTACACAAATAAATTCCCACACTTCCTACACTTCTCTAAAAATCTATAACCGTTCTTTGGAGTTAGTTCAAAATAATGCAAATAACCTCAAAGATAAATAATTTGAGACACGCTGCTTTTTGAAAGGTGATAGAAATGAAACGAAAGTAGCAGAAATAAAAAGAGTTGGGCACAGGGAGAATCTCAGGGCAGTAATGAAAATGGCATATTTTCAACCCAGTAGTGCTAAACCTTATTAATGAAATGTCTGGAAACATGTAAAATGCTTTAACTGTCCATAAAAATAATGAGAGTTCCAACAACTTTAGCCAAATGGATGTCACCAGAATTCTCTAAGGCTGGTGTCTAACGTCTATTTTGTCTGTGAAAAGCTATTTTTTTTTTTCAGAATGAATTACAGTCTAATAGAAAGAGCCAGAATTATGTAGCCCAAACAACCTAATATGAGGCTGACTTAGGTATCTACTAAATGTATGGCCTTGGAACAAAGCATTTTATCACAAGAACCCTCAGTTATTTCTTGAGTGAAAAGGAGATATTACTTCTCTTATGGTTTGTGATAGGAATTAGCAATAATGTTGTTAATGTTGGTTGTGATTATTATCTTATTATTTGAGCATTTGTGCATAACACAAATTGACAAGGTAGCTTCCTTTAATATTATCATTTTTCTCTTCTCATCAAGAAAGAGATTATAACTTCTTGGAGACTCCTTAAAAATGCAAACATCCTTGAGAGGAGTTACTTCTTTAAATAGTAGCTGTGAATATGGTGGTTATTTTTAATACCCTTGCAAAGCTCAGTTGACAGTCACCAAAGAGCAAAATTAGGGCAGGTAGTTGGGTGGAAGGAGGACTTACAGAAAGCTTTAAATTCACATTGAACATGAAATTGAGTACCTTGTTTTTGGATCCAGCTGACCATCAAGAGAAGCTCACTGTTTTACATATTAGCCTCTAACTCTGTTTTTCCTTTAGACCTAATTGAAATGCTTGTCAAAAATGCAGGCAACTAGACACCATGCCTAGGATGTTAGAGCCCAGGAATCTGTATATTTATTAGGCAAGACAGTTGACTCTGATTTATGTAGCCTGAAACCTCACTTTCTGCTTTACAGAAAATATGAGAAGTTGCCAGGGAGGAGGGATTGAGAGTGGTGAGTGGTCATCCCACACAGACTACAGCTCCTTAAAAGTTTTCCTAAGCTTCTTGATTCTGCCTTATTTTGTTGCCAAACAAACAAGAATAGGCTGAGAGTAACCCAAAGGGTTTTATGGCTTGATGCCATAGCTTTGAGTTCAGGAAATCCTTTAAATGCCAGACCCTGTTGTTGAGGAGAGGGGAGTGGTATCTATGATTACGTATTTAGAATTGCATTTTGGCATGATTAAAAAAAATAGTCTTTGCAAAGTATAGTGAATTTATCAATGCAGGTAGAGGGCCAAGAACCCACATTACCAGGGAATGGACAGTCTTCATTTTGGCAGAGATGGAGGGTGGGCAGAGTAGTATGACCCTGACTCACATTTCAGAACAGTAATTGTGCTTCTCCTTTGCCACTTGACCTTGACCTTTTCTTGCCATGTTTTATTTTCTGTCCTCTGTCCGCTATGTTTTCTACTCACCACATCTACCACCCTTTCTTCTTACTCATCAATGATTTGAGGTGGCCTGTGGCTAAAAAGGGCACTCGCCTACCCTATATATCCCAGCCCAAATGTTAAAGAAGTGACTTACTCCCAGGTTCTATAACGATTCTATAATGAGTAATAATGACAAAAATCATCATTGCTTTATTAATACTCCTGCCACTACTAGGAATATAAAAAGTAAATGCAAAGGTATGCAAGAAAAACGAAAATTAATTTTTAAAAATGTTCTTATGGTTATCTATGTTATTTCCATTAAAAATACTTTAAAAACATATAGTTTCATTGTTACAACAGTATTTTTCAGGGCCAAGATGATGAACCATCAGTAAATTCATTCCAGATTCAAAAGGAGAACCCACTAGTAGTTTGCTCCTCCCCCTGTAACATCTTACTGTGACAGAAATAAACTCAAATTGCCAAATCGCAGAGTAAATATGCAAGCTTCCTTTGCTGGTAGAAGTCTGTGAAATGTGTTCCTCGGGCTCTTTGGATTTCTGAACATGAAATTGAGTACCTTGTTCTTGGATCCAGCTGATGATCAAGAGAAGCTCACTGTTTTACATTTTAGCCTCTGTAACTCTGTTTTTCCTTTAGACCTAGGTGATTTATGAAGCTGATGGCAGACCTTTAGAATGAGGAAAGGGCCAAGGCTGAAGTCTTTATTTAATCTGATTTCATGGAAAGTCCCCTTTTTCTTTTGGATCATAGGTGCTGTGAAGTATAAAACTTGAGCTGTATGTCAGTTTCAGTTGAGGCAGTTTAATAATTTTACATACCATGATCAGTTTCGCAACTGATTCTCTTCCTTGTTCCAAATCTGGAGAAATGATAAATTTACTGACTCTGGATCTCAGTAAATAAGTTGCAAATATAGAAAATACACCCTGAAGCATGGACTCTTCTATTAAATATATGATACTATTTGTTAAAAATCCTTAAATATGGCTATTGATTTTTAAAAATTAATTGCCTTTTTTTAAGAACAAATTTAGATTTACAGAAAAATTTAGATTATAGTACAGAGAGTTCCCATATTCCGTCCCCTCTCCTGCACACAGTTTCCACAGTTAACATCTTGTTTGGAGCAGTGTATTTGTTACGATTTGTAAACCAATATTAATACATTACTATTAACTGAAGTCTACAGCGTATTGTAAGGTTTACTCTGTGTTTTACCATTCTATGAGTTTTGACAAATGCATAAAGACATACATCCACTATTGCAGTATCATACAGAACAGCTTATCACCCTAAAAATCTATCGTATGTCACCTACTCATTCCTCTCCACTTTCCTCTTCCTGTTTTCCTCCTGGCAACCACTGATCTTTTCATTATTCCAGAGTTTTGGCTTTTCCAGAATATCAGGCAATTGGAATCATATAGTATGCAGCCTTTTTTGACTGGCTTATTTCATTTAGTAATGTGTATTTAAGTTTCCTCCCTGTCTTCTCATGGCCTTTTCATTTTTCACTGAATATTTTATTGTATGGATGTACCACAGTTTATTTATTTTTCTACTGAAGAACATCTTGAATGCTTACAGTATTTGGAGACTACTCATAAAACTACTATAAACATTTATGAGCAGGTTCTTTTTTTTTTGGACATAAGTTTTCAGCTTAATTGAGTAAATCCTTGGGAGCGTAACTGCTGGATTGTATAGTAAGACTATGTAAGCTTTGTAGAAAGCTGCCAAACTGTCTTCCAAGGTGGCTCTACCATTTTTCATTCCTGCCAGCAATAAATGAGAGTTTCTGTTGTTTCACAACTTCACCATCATTTGGTTGTGGTGTTTTTGGGATTTTACTCGTTCAAATAGGTGTGCAGTGGTATCTTATTTTAATTTGCAATTCCCTGAAGATATGATGTTGAACACCTTTTAGTATGCTTATTTGCCAGGCTATCTATATATATCTTCTTTGGTGAGGTGTTAGTTGAGATCTTTGGCCCATTTTTAAAATTTGACTGTTTATTTTCTTACTGCTGAGTTGTAAGAGTTCTTTGTATATTTTGAACACAAGTTCTTTATCAATTACGTGTTTTACAAATATTTTCTCCCAATGTGTGTTTTTCTTCTCATTCCCTTAACAGTGTCTTTTGTAGGGAAGAAGTTTTTATTTTTAATAAAGTCAATGTATCAGCTTTTTATTTCATGGGTTCTGCTTTTGGTGTTATATTTAAAAGCTCATCATCAAACCCATAGTCACCTAGATTTCTTCTGTTATCTTTTGGTATTTTTAAAGTTTTGCAGTTTGCATTTGGATCTATGATCCATTTTCAGTAAACTGTGGAATATATGAAATCTGTGTCTAGATTATTGTTTTATATGGAATGTCCAATTGTTCTAGAACCATTTGTTAAATGACTATCTCTTATCCGTTGAACTGCCTTTGCTCTTTTGTTAACTATGAAAGATTGGTTGAAATACTAAATTTCCCGACTCTGATTCTGAGTATGAAAGTAATTGGTTAAACCAAATACAGAAAATCTATACTGAAACATGCCTTAGCATATTAAATATTTGGTAATGTTTGTTAAGATCCTTAAACTCAAACACAGCCATTAACTTTCCTGTTTCATCAGAGACATAAATATTTCACTGTGGCTTGAGTTCTAATAATGAAGCAATCATTTATTGAGTGTGAGATGCTAAGCTCTCTCTCTCTATATATATTCATTTAATCCTCACAAAACCCATATGAGGTTTTATCAATATCCACATGGATCATATCATAGAATGGTGGCTTACAGAAGTTAAATACGTTGCCCATGGTCATCCAGCTGGTATATGGCAAAGCCAGGATGGGAAGTCACCAGGTGATTCCAGGAGCAAAGATCTTAAGCACCTTTTGATATTTTCTTCATGTTCTCCTTTAAAACTTAAGAGTCCTCACCTCGATTGGCTTCCACTTCAGGATTGTGGTGAAATGACTGCTGCAGTTCTGGGTCTCACATCTCTTCCAGGAAATTTAAAAAAGAAAATCAATGGAACTTTTTCTTAGAGAACCTCTTATACTTCCCCTTTCATTTTGGTTGTTTGTGCATTCCTAAAACAACTCCAGTGAGCTGGGGAGTGATGAAAGGTGATTGACTTTGCCATATATTGTTGATCAATTGCTGTTGAGGGAATTAAAATTATCTGTAGAAATATAAGGCCCCTTGAGCTGGGGATGGCCAGGTTTCCTTGCATGGGTTGGTGATAATGAGAAGACACCTATTTGGAAATGAGCTAGGCTCTGAGTAGAAAGCCAAGAATTTCACTTATACCTGTTTGTATACTTTTCTAATCACATTGCACCTTCCAGCCTCATCTCCTGTGTACTTTCCTTAACTTCATGTAAATTGGATGATCATTGTTCCTAATTATGCTCATGATAAGCCCCCTCTGTGCCTTTGCTACTTTGTAGAGGTGTTATACTTTTGAGTCAAAGACAGCTGGTTTCAAATTCTAGCTCTGTTCACCCAGAGTGAGTAACTTACCGTCCCCCATCCTCGGTTTACTCCATTGCAAAAATAGAAATAATAGCTATCTCATAGAGTTACAACAACTATAAATTAAAAGAAGAACTTATCACAATGTCTGTGGTGAGGAAAAATAATGGTTCCTTGAAATACCTCCTTGCTAATAGCACACAATTGTCTTCTGGCTTCATCTCCATCTTATCTTTGTCAAGACTTGAAAAATAACCAATGTATGAGAAGAGGGAAATATGGTAGTAAAAGCTTTTTTTTCTAAAAGTTTCATTTTATACATTGGAAAAATAAACTTCCATAAAGTATGTTCAGAATCCTTGCCATGAACATGGGGCAAGGAAAGGAGCCAGCCTCTTATGTTACCTTCTGTTCCTCACAAAAGTGACTCCTGTTGCCTGCAAAGCCTGAATGTCCCTCCCCTGCCATTGACATCTGGCTGATTCCTTTATTTCTTCATACAAATGTCACCTCTTCAGAGAAGATACTGCTGATCCTTCAATCTTTCAAGCTCATTAAGTCTTCTGTTATTGGTTCAGACAACACTCAGTCCTTCTCCTCTTGTAGCCCTCACCACATGTATGATTATAGGTTCTCTTTGTCTTCTTTCCTGACTTGTGATCTCTCGAGGACCCAGATGGCTTTATCTGCTTCACTGCCATAGCCTAGTGCCTAGTATGGTCCCTGGCACACACACAGGCACTTAAACATAGCTCTTAGTGAAGTGAATGAACAACTGGAAACTGGCCTGAAAGGTGACAATTCTCAGCATCCAGAAAGCTAGATAGACTTATTTGTTTGACGCATATGCCTGGAAAAGAGTAAGAAAAATCAGCAGAAATAAAATATTTCTAAAACAACACATAGATCTACTTATTGCTCTGTGGGAGTATTAAAGGTCCAAACTGTTCTGTGAAAAGTAAAATGATAACTACATTGGGTAGGTTTTGTTTCCAGTTGACAGACACATTCTTGTATAAGTGTCATATCATTCTTATTGAATCAAATAATATTTTATACACGCAAAAAAATGGAGCAACAAGAAAATGGAGTATAAGAAAAAATGGAGGTAGACATGGTGAAAAAAGTAATTAAAATTAAAATAAAGGATGTGAGGCAAAATTCCCTGAAATATCTTTAAAATCCCACAGAATATTAAAAAGAAAATGTTTAGAATGACTTAAACACAAATAAGGTGTCTGATCTCATTAATATGTTAATCACATTAGACAATGATTTTTTGTGTGTATATTGAAAAATAATGCATAAGATTTGTTGATTTATTTTCACTGGTTCCTGAAATACAGCATTGAAATTAAACACTTAAGATAACAACTTAAATGTTCCAAACACAGTTCATGGCAAACTTGGAAAAAACCAAATATAGTACAGTGTACCGCTGCATGAATTCTGGCATTTTTCAATTCTCCTTGAAATGGGAAGGAATATACATACTCTAAGGTGATTATCATCAAGAGATCCGTGAAAGGTGATTAGTATAAAGTTTGTATTTTAAAAAGTTGAAGTCTGGGAGAAATGTATTTAGAGAATATTGATGATGGGAGGAGAATGGTGTAGAATACAGGATTGGAATTCAGATTTTCCTAGGTTTAAGTTCTAATTTCCAGTCAGCTATTTAACTGCTATTTAATCACTTTGACATTGTTTTTAAAACTACTTGATAAGGATAATAATTATAATAAAAACTCCTATTATTTTTATTTGACTCAGAAGAATATACACCAACCATCTGACACATAAATAATGGCACAATAAATAGTGAGTTTAATTTCATTGTGTAGAATAAGAATCTGCTTCTTGTCAACAAGACAATAGGCTGCTTCCCTAACATGAAATCAAGTTCATTTCAACACTGAAGTTGAAACCACCAACAATTACAAATACTCAGGTAAAGAGCAATATATTTGGCCAATGTCATACAAAGAAACAGCCCTTGTCTATTACAAATTGCATTTATCATAAATCTTGCTGACAACTGTGGTAAGACAGCCTCAAAAGGAAAATATTTGCAAAACTAGGAAATGCTCTGAGGGCTCAAAGGAGAAAAAGACACTACTGCCAGCAAAAATACCTGTAAGAAAGCTTTGTTCTCAGTTGAACTTTTTATTTTCCTGTCAATCTAAAAACCACCAGTTTCCTCCACCAAATGCAAAAACCAGTAGAGGAAACAGAACTGATGGATGAGTTCAAAGCCAGATTTCTTTAAGCCTGTGATGGCAGGTAGAGTCAGGGATAAAGATTGCTTCTTCAAGTGATATGATTTCTTGAACTTAATTTCACAGTCTATCAGTTACCTGAGAGACATTATTTTCTTCAGCTTGGTCAAGTCAAAAGCAAGATTTCACAGATATAAATAAAGAGAGGAAGTAATGTCTTCTTTCAGGGGAATATTATCCCCTAGAGACACGAAGCAACTTCTTATAGCTGTTTGTACCTCTGATGTTTCCCGAAAGGTTGGTTAAACCATGGAATACTTTTAATAGCTCCAGCTTCCTCATGTAGAAAAAAAAAGCCCAATAATATCTTAAATGTACAAATAAAGGACATTGCACCAGTGGATAAAATGTCACCATAAGATTTACAATATTGGTGGTATTGTGTTATTGTTCTTAGGTATATTTTAATGCCTTTAACATACTTCTCTTGGATGATTTGGAAAACAGATCCTTTTAGCTAATAGAAACAAAATCAAAACAAATAATTTTCAGAAGCCTTCAGTGGTAGATTTGTGGATTGCATAGTATAAGAAGACTAGTGGAGGAAATTTGGATGTATTTACGTATTAATTCATTTTTACGTATTTATGTCTTCCCTTGTTCCACAGATGATTTAAGTTGCCTAAAAACAACACAATGTGATTTTTAAAAATTAAAAATAACTAAGTGAGGAAATGAGGGCAAATAAAAGAAAGAAAGAAAAGATAGACTGACAATTAGTACAAAAGCTACTGGCCATGTGGTTTAGTATGTGTGTTGTTTTGTCTATGATGCAGAAATAATTTTCAGTGAAACAGTTGCTCAAGTGGCTATGGGCCAACAGAGATTTTACTTTTCAAAGACTGAGAAGAAATAAAGTGGTCCTGACCTGTTTCCCCTGGAAAGTACTTCTTGGACCCCACCATGATGGTAGGTGGCCCAGTCTATTTGGCTGAAGTTCCTGCATTTGACAGCCTGTATAGCCACAGCTTAATCACTGGTGAAACTTTGACAGAGGAAAAAGGGTATTCTAGGTATAATGAAAGTTGAACTTTTTTCTCTGTTATTCTGTATACCCTGCATATGGTCATTACAGATAATGCTTGCCAGAAAAGCTTCACGAGCCTCCTAAGGCAAAATCATATCAGAAGGAAATAGCCTCAGCAATAATGTAAATAGCAGCTTTTATTGTAGATAGGACCACTTGAATCTACAGAGAGGATTTCCAAGGTCATGACTGTGTAGCTTTTCTCTCTCTCTAGTTCTTACCCAGGGATCGTCTATGTCAAGAATGACAAATAGATTTTCATACTGAGTTACAACTTAGCTCAATTGTTAATTGGTAGTTGATAGCTAACACTGTACGTTGAGCAAGATTCTGTGCCTGAATCCGGCCCCAGTGGGAAAGACTAATGTGATCAATTAATGATATTGGCCAAAAGAGTGGGAATAAGAGTGGTGGCAAGTGCTTTGAGCACATCTGGTTTCAAGAGTTTTCTGTTATTTTAATTCTGATTATACCCCAGATTTGTAGGAAATTGACCTGATGGTACCTATATTTCTTTCCTAAGACCTTTTTAGAAAGGGTAATGATGAGTCAAGAGTTTTCTCGACTCTATATAAGGAAAGACTGATGACTTTCCTCCATTCTGTGATTGCTTCCATGTGTATTTGTTGCTGTGAACAAAGTACCAATATGAACAACGGCATATTTCATATATTGAAAAAATTATCCAATTTAAACAGAATTGATCTGGATTGCAGATGAAGAGCAAGAAATGGGATCCATATCCAGGGTTATATATTTTCTGTCATTACATTACAGATCTTTTTCATTATATTAATTTGCTATTAAGCCAGAAATAGGCAGTTATGAAAATCTTTTGCTTCTAGTGTGTAGGTGGTTTCCAATTTTAGACTCTTCCTATTATGGATGGTAGAATGATTTCAAGTCCAACATAAGTCATGTTTGTCTTCTAAGATTCTGGAGGTATTACTTAATCCTCTAGGAATATGAAAAAGTATTGTGGACATTATCATGATTGAAAGGGTAAACACAGATGTGTGTTGCCAGTGAATTTTTGAGCATGAATAGTGTGAGAACATCATCGATGGAATTCCAAGAACTTAAAATGCTGTGGGAAACTGGCTCCCAAAAAGTTACACAACATCTGACATGCAATTATCCTTCCACTAATCATTTCACTAAGAGTCAGTAGTGTTCATGAGGCTAGTTGGTTGCTTAAAAATGTTTAGAGGAGAACATTTAAAACTATAATTAAATTGTAAGTGTAGACTGAAATTTGTAGCTGAAGATAATGATAGAATCTGGGCAGTTACCATTATTTTCATATACAAATGTGTATAGTGTATTGATCCATGACTGGAGTCATCTGTGTTGTTGTAAAAGATCATAAAACTTGCTTAGAGAGCTAAGGCTTCCCAAAATTGGTAGGTGAATTTCTTTTTACTGATGTTGAATGTATTTACATTTTTATTATTGGAATAGTAATCTGGTAGGAAGCGAGCAGGTGTCTCTGAAGAGATATCACAGTGGGAAATGTTTATGGAATTTCCATACTTGGTTTCCACCCAATAGTACATATCTCATAACATTTCAGCTAAATTAGCACATTCATTTTAGTGCTATATGGGGGTGGGAAAGAACTAACCTTTTCTAGTTTTTGAAAATTAATCAGACATTTTTAGCTTTCATTTTATTTTGAAATAAGAAATAAAAGTTGCAAATATGAACTTCCACCTTGGCAGGATTAAAAACTCATTCAGGCATGAAGAAAATCAATATCCAGTCAGGGGAAAAAGGAAATGAGAAGCCTCAATTATGAAGGTTTGAAATAAAACTCCCGTGCACAATGAGTCCTATCTTTTCAAGGTCATCCCTGGTAGCTGCTGATCCCTACAAAGACATGAACTTATGAATCAGGAAGTATAGTACAGCGTGGTTGAGGAAACGCTCTCCAAGGGAGAGCTTCTACATGACTGCTGTGCTTTCAGAGAATCTCATAGCCATCACTGATACCTCTAAGGCAGTATTTACAAGATGAAAGCTTGACCTGGTACTTGAGAAAAGTCACCTGACCAGGAATATGCATTATGTTATATGAATAAGAAGTAAATTTTTATTGTGTTAAGGCATTCAGTTTGGAATTTATTAGTTTCAGCTGCTAGCATCATTTTAAATAATATGGACAATTCTTATCATCTCCAGAAATTTTTCCAAAGTGTCTCAAAATAATAACAAATTGAGTAAAATGCTATTCTTGCTAGGTAAAGCCAGCGTTCAAGCAAGTATTCTAGACCCCAAATCCCTCCTGTAGAGAAATTATAGATGAGCCTCCAATTCCCTCACCTGTCATGTACGTCCACTAAAGGGTTCACAGGAAAGAATACACGCACCACAAAGGTGCCATATAGAATGGGTTTCCTAGCAAATAGGACCTGGAGATATTGTTATATAATAAGAAATATATATGTGGATTCTGCCCCAGATTCCTGACACACACAGCTCCTAAACCCCTTGTGTATAGGGGTGCTAGGATAATTTTTTGTTCTAATATTAGGTCTTTGACCCAGGTTCCTGACACAGAGCTCCTAAGACCTTTGTAATTT
This sequence comes from Gorilla gorilla gorilla, assembly GCF_029281585.2. Classification (NCBI taxonomy): domain Eukaryota; kingdom Metazoa; phylum Chordata; class Mammalia; order Primates; family Hominidae; genus Gorilla; species Gorilla gorilla. Next base: position 36,864,538 of record NC_073229.2, on the reverse strand, counting down.
TCTGAGTGATAGGAGCATCTGGTACAGAGCTCCTACATTCCTTGGAATTTCCTGAGTGAGAGGAGTATCTTTTGTTTTCTGGCTGCCAGGAAACCAACAATGTGATTAGAAGATTGGAACCTTCAGCTCCTGTCCCCCAATCCCTGGACCTCTGAGGAGAGGAGAGGGGCTGAAGGTTGAGTTGCTCACCAATGCCAGTGACTTAATCAATCATATCTATGTAATTATGCCTCCATAAAATCCCAAAATGACTAATTTCAAAGAACTTCTCGGTTAGTGAAAACATTTGCATGCCAGAAGGCGCTCGCACTCCAACTCAGCAGGTATGGAAAATCCTACACTCAAAGCTCTTCCAGACCTTGCCCTATGTATCTCTTCATCTGGCTGTTCATCTGTGTTCTTTATTATATCCTTTATTAATAAACTGGTAAACATAAAGTGTTTCTCTGAGTTCTATGAGACACCACAGCAAATTAATTGAACTCAAAGGAGGGGACCATGGAGACTCCAATTTATAGCCAGTTGGTCAGAAGCATAGGTCACAAACTGGGGCATACAACTGGCATCTTAAGTTTGGGCAGTTTTTTGGGACTGAGCCCTCAACCTGTGGGATCTGATGCAATCTCCAGGTAGCTGTGATAGTATTGAATTAAAATGGAAGACACCCAGCTGATGTCCATTGCTTGGTGTGTGGGAAACACTCCACAGGCACCTGGTTACAGAAGTGTTAAGTGGGTGTGTGAGTAGAAAAAACACTATGTCTTTTCCTATCCATATTATATTCCCAACTCAATTCTAGGTACTGCTTTTAGTTTTCTAATAGCGAACAAAACAATGAGCACCTTAACACTGAGCGCTACCTTAGGAAGGCTTAACTGACTTACAGGCCTAAGAAAGTCAAGATGCTTTATCTAAGGTAACAGGTTGTATATTAAGGTTCCTGGATATTTTGTTTATTTGCCTTTTTTGCATGGAGCATCAAAGCAATAAACAATTTTATGTCAGGCTAATAGTGTGGCTGGAACATGAAATTTATAGAAGTAGTAAAAGCAGTGATTTATATTCTAAACGGAAAGGGTAATCACGTGATCTAAGACTGGCAGAATCAAAAGTCAAAACTGCTGTCAGTCATCTGGAAGTTTTCAAACATTCAGACATTTGGCAGTAAGTAAACAAAAGGTTTGAGTAAGTGACAATTTTTTCTTTAGCTTTTGAGAAAATTATTTTGGTATATACATTAAATATTAATTGAGATAATATATTTCACATATGCATTTTAAATTGTATAGTAATGTAGTACTACCACTATTTTAAAACCTTCAGTTATAGCTTTGGTAAGGTAGCTATTCAAAATACACTTTAAATTTTTTATTGCCTGATAGATTCTGCCCATATAAAATATCCTTCCGGAGATATGACAATAGAGTAATTTTACTGAAACATTTCCTATTTAATTTTTCCAAGAACATTCTGAACAACCATATGGAAATGTGAATTTTTCAACTAAGTAATGATTTTCTGCAGTCATTGCAAGCAAAATAGAAAAATGCAACTGTGAATCTAGACTCAGAGGTTAAAAACAAATCAGGTAGAGTCCTAAACAAATTAAGGCTGCCCTGGTTCATGCTCTGGCATTAGTGTTCCATATGAATTTTGCTAAAACACTTGCAAGTATTAGAATTTGAGGTCAACAATTGTGGACAGGTTACATTTTCTTTAAATCCAAGATATTTTTAATTGCTCTGGGCCTGTATTATTAATAAGATCCATTGAAAGAAAAGGTAGAATCCTTGAATTTATATTCTTTTTATTTTATGAGATTCCTAGACAAGAATCGTAGGATTATTATGGTAGGGGAGAATTGGGAGGTTAACTTAACGGGGTTATAGCCTTTGCATCACATAAATAATAGTAACAATACATAGTTAGCAAATATCAACCGTTGGTCTTAGATGCTATTGCAGAATTCTTTTTACAGAAAGAAAACAAATTCCGTATTTATGAAAAAGCTTACAATCTAGTTAAGTTTTGAAAAGCAAACACCTTAAGGATTGATGGATTGATATAAAGCAAAATATTAAAAAGTGTTACAGGAACGCCAAAGAAGACTGGCATTAATGGGTAATATTAACTCCAAAAAAGCTGAGTATTTGAGGTTGATCTTAAAGAGTATGATGGGTATAAATTAGTGAAGAGTAGGGAAATAGAGTTCCAGAATACAGCAGGGTAAGAACAGGGTAGAAACACTAGTGAAAATTTGCATTTACACACTTTTTCTTGTAGGTGAGAATTTACCTCGAGAATGCAGCATCTAGGAATTGTGCTTTTTGTGCCTCTTTCAGCAGATTTTTTAGTTCATAATTTTCCTCTGGCCCTGGTTGTAAGATATTTATGCTCGACTGTGTTCATTGTTTTTTGTGAACTTATAAAAATTGCTTTTCTATTAGTCTATAAAAGCCATGTTTGGAGACAGCCTAAAATAAAAATTAATGCAACTTATCACCCTACAGCATGGAACAAGTGCCTGTTTCAGTCTCTTATTTAAGCACCGCAGATGCGTTGAAACCTAATAAAAATTGTTCCCTGACACATCAACCCTAACCAGAGAGTAAGAAGCTAAAAATCTGTGAATCGCCTACAACCAAAGGGAAGTCTTTTGAGAGCTGCATTGTTAAAACTCTGAGAACAGGCATGTTATGTCTAGAGGCATAAAATCTGGGCTTTGTGAAGAAGCAAATGTTTATCACTTAGTAAATACTCTTCCTCCTTCATCACCTTGACTTTTTAAAACAATTAGTCCTTTTAATTGTGTTATGGCTCTCTTTGGCTTTGAAATATATCTTGCTGGACAGAAAAGGAGGCTGCATTCTTTATGGTCCTGAAATAATAATTGCAAGTAGTAAGACATATGAGATGTCCTAGTTTAAGGCATGTTCAATAGCTGTCTCCCTGTATCCATGAGGGTGAGGGTAATAGGAAATACATAAAAACGAGCCAGTTTGGAAAATCATAACAATAACAGCAATAATGATTATTATTATATTACAAACACAAACACAGCACACAGCCCTGTGGATGTGATTGTTTTCCAGTGGATAGCTTGGGCCTCCCAGTTCACTTCTGAATGTGCCCAGGGATGCTGTGCAGATGGCCAGTACTTGCAGTGTGAGCCAGCTCACTGGTACACAGAAAGCTGGAGTTTGAGAGGAGAGAGCAAAATACAAAGTGTGTGTCCTAGACTTTCCCATCTAGCCTTCTCATGAGATAGGCCAACAGTCTTCAACAGGTGATGCTTCCTTCAGTAGCCCCACCTCCCTTGGCTCCTGCCCCTGACCTGGCTGAGGAGTCTTCATGGGAACAGTGTGCCCTTGTCTTCATCAAAAGCAGCCCTGCAGGGAGTAGGCTAGGAAGGAACTGGTAAGAAAATAGCACTCTAATGCTTTTTCCTCAGGTGCTCTCCAGATACATTCTCAAGGACATATTCATCTGTGAATGCAGATTTTTATTCCTATGCCTCATTCTGTTGGAGCTGTAGAAAACCAAACTCTCTATCTGGTTAGTCTTTAGGAAAAGTATGCTGGCCCTCCCAGATGTGATAAGAAGCCAGTTAAAATGATCTGGGCATTAAGGCAGCCACAGTGGAAGAATTCTAGCTAAATAGATACCATCTGTACCCCCAGAGCAAGCACATCACATTCAGCTCCTGACCCGATTATCTCTGAGCTATGGCTCCTGTGGCTCGGTCCGCAAGTCCATGCCTGGGGTTCCCAGAACACAGACCAACTGGTTGTGCAATGAAGACTTTATGAGAAACTTTGTTTTCTCTTTTCCTAAGGGCCTGAAATCAGCAAGCCAAAAAGCATTTTATCCTAATATAGAAAAGAATTAGACAGCAGATGCTTCTTCACAGCAGCCTGTGTGCTGGGGATAGAAAAAAAAATGGCGTAGCCTTCTCTCTGGCAAGAGTTAGGACTGAATCATCATGGGAGTGTTTGTGGTAAAATTACATTTTTCCTTTAGATAGTGGAATTATTATCACTGGGCTATAGACAGCTAGTCCAGAGTGACTTTGATGAGACATACTCTTTTTCACCACATAAAGAGTGTATCTTTGGCTCCAAGGGAACAAAATATCCAAGAATATCGTCATGGGAGGAGAGCAGATAGGAGACCCTGGAAAAAAGTTGGCTGAGATCAAGAAGGGAGGAGAGCCAGCAAAATAATGAAGAAGATTTGTTTTCTTTTTGAACTAAGGATGGGGATTCGGTCATGTCTCCATAATCATGTGAACACAAAAGGTCATCCCAATGAACAGTGTTCCCAGTGGCCTCCATGAAGCAAACTACAAAATCAATTCTATATCATCTAACCAAAGACCACCACTAGGGACTAGGATGCCTTCTTAGGCTTGATGAGTGAAAATACAATTTTGTCTAGAGGCTTATTCAGATCAGGAAGGAAAAGGAGAAAAGAGAATTATTGAGGAAGTTCCTCCAATATTGGAAAATATTGGATTTTTCCCTTTTTTTTTTTTTTTTTTTTTGACAGAGCCTCACTGTTGCCCAGGCTGGACTGCAGTGGCATGATCTGGGCTCACTGCAACCTCCGCTTCCCAGGTTCAAATGATTCTCATACCTCAGCCTCCTGAGTAGCTGGGACTATAGGCGCTTGCCATCACACCTGGCTAATTTTTGTATTTTTTGGTAGAGACAGGGTTTCACCATGTTGGTCAGACCAGTCTCGAACTCCTGGACTCAAGCGATCCTCCTGCCTTGGCCTCCCAAAGTACTGGGATTACAGATGTGAGCCACCATGCCTGGTGATTTTTTGCATTGCTAATGCTTTAGATTTTCATCTATACCTGGCAGTTGCCTAGATATCCAGCTTGACTCCTTGCTGCTAGTGTCTTCTCTCATTTAATCAATTCTTCCAGTTGGCCTTTGTTTTATCTTTCTAAAAGATTAAATTTCCCTCTGCAATCCCTTCCCTTTGCTAGCTCCTCATGAAATATCAAAGTCTAGCTTCTTCAACCTGAACATCATCTATAAAATATGGATACTCCCTGCCTCCTCCAATCCTACCTCCCAACAGTCCTCTGATCCAAGATGACTTTCTTCTCACTATTCCTGGAAGATATCTCCTCTTGCATTTCTATGTATTCAGTTGATTATGTTGTTCTCATCAAAAATGGGCACCTCCTTATATACATCTGCTTATCCAAATCTGTCCACTCCCCAAGCCCCTCCTTCAAGATCATCTTCAGTGCTCCTCCAGATGTGTCTTGCGTATCTCTGAATTTCTATAGCATCTAATGCTTATACTTTTGTAATTTTAGCACTCCATTTAGGCTTATTCAGATTTTTTTCCAACATTATTATGTATTTGTATAGAATGTCTTCTCCATTGAAAGAAAAATCTCCTCTGTGACACGGACTGTGTCACGGACATTTTAATATCCCTCATAATACTTCAAACAGTTTAATACAAACATTTAAAATCTTTTTGTTCCCAAATCAGTCTACATGTAGCCTTTAAACCTCATTGTCAGCCTTTGGGAATGGGAAAATAAGTCCAAATAAGGCAATCCATTGGAAGCTCTTTTAATTCATCATGCTTCTATCTCTCCTCTCCCCACTAGGTTAAGAGATCAGAGTAACTTTTGAGCTAATGAGGACACTAGGTGACATCAAGCCCAAACACTTTCTGAGCAAGTGGCTGGTCCTGAGAGGTGATCGAGGTCACACAACTATAAGATATAAGCAGGAACTGAAAAATCACATCTCCAGACTCATCACTTGGTATGTTTTTTCTCCTTTTGTTATATTGCTCCCCATCCTAGCTTTTCTATGGCTGGTGGGCCAGAAAATATTGGTTAATTCAATTTTAGAAAAAAAAAACCCAAAACTAAAGAAATGAAAACAATGCGGGAGGGAAAACAAAATGTAGGGTTGGTGTGAACAGGCTTTTAGCTTTTCAGTTAGGTTTTCAACGCTTCAGGAATCCAGGGCATGGCTGTCGATTATGGCTGTGTTTTTGTTCACTTTGATTCTGTTTTGATATTTTCTTTTTGACATTTTAGAAGTTGCTTTGGATTGAACTAACCACATTGCTTCTACCACCAATTATGATTAATTGTCAAAAAAGAGCCACATTATGCCCTCCATACTGTTAGGTTGCTGTTTCTTTGTTCCAGATAATTCTACCTGAGATAAAGCAAAAATCACAATGCTGGACCTAATGAAAATATTGATGAAATAGTCAAAGTGACAAATGCATAAAATGTAAAAAAAAAAGAGTAGAAATTTGATGCACTTTAGAAATACTCTAAGAATCACTACATTTATATTTTAGGATGCCAAGAGGTATTTCTAGAAGGAATAAAATTAACATATCAGTATGGTTTTATAGAATTCTAAAACAAGATTTAAAAGTACTGAATTTAGCTGTTTATCAAGGTATTGGTCATTAAATTCCTTGATTCTCTGTTTCCCCATCAGATGAGAATTATACAACTCACATATTTGCTTTTATTATTAGAAATATATAAAAGTATGTGAAAATGTGTTTACATATTGAATGTATTTTTTGTGGACTTAAAGAAGGGTTGTTTCCTGGGCTGAGACTTATTTTACTGGTTGTGTTATATTGATTTTCCATGTGCATTTGCTAGGAAGAAAATAGTAATAGGATTTTTATTTTTTAAATGTGAGGCTTACCAATCAGGCTACAAGATGGATGAATTCAACCATACAGCATACAATTTTTTATTTTTTATGCTTCTATGTTATCTTCCCTCCATTTCTCTCCACGTCCCACATTCCATCACCCCATTCTGATCACTGTCAATCACTGCACTGTGTTTTCCTTGCTCTGATCTCCTAACCAGATAGATCCACAACTGACAGGAACTTATCAGGAGAGACACAACAACTCACAACATACAAGCCATATATGAACCTGACAGCCCCTATTAGGGGTGGATGCGCACAGGATAATGATAGAGCAGTTGACAAATAACTAGCGGTTTGGCTCATTTACACTGAAGAGTTTTGCATGCTGGGGTAGTTATGTGCCCATTTATTGCACCTTCATAGGCAGTATAAATCCGATTTAGTCCACTTAACCCTTTACTGTGATTTTTGCTGAGAGTGCACTTACGTAGTCTCACAGTAAAAGAGATACTCAGAACTGAGCAAAAAACAAAATCAAAAACTCACTTTCTAATTTTCTTTCTCATAACTACCTTTAGGATCACTACAGATCAAATATAACTAGTGTTTTCTGCAGAGCAACATTCTTTTTTCATATATGCAAAGATAATTCTGTTAACATAATAGTTACTTATAATCTAAGTAGGTCTCCGTTTCTGCTTTCAGCTTGGTGTAGTTTATAGCAGACCAGTGATAAGATCCATGAAAAATAAATAAAACAAACATGTAGAAAATTGAAATTTAGAAATAATATGTACTATGTACAGTAGCTCAAAAATTATCAAATACTTAGGAAAGACATGCAAGACCTCTGCACTGAAAATTAAACACAGTATTCAGACACACTTAAAAACTTGTAAATAGAAGCATATTCCATGTTTATAGACTGAAGACTCAATATTTTATTTTTTAATTAAATTCTAAAAATATTCTCATATTTTTGAATTGAATTGAATTACAATTTTGAATTGTAAAGTGTACGTTTTATGAACTATGTCCCAGTTCTGGCCATAGCGTCTTACTGATTTCAGCTGCTGATGACAACCTGCTCCCCAGAGAGGGCCATTTTATAACTTAATGGTGTCAAAATGAGGGTTTCTTCATTTGCAGTTCTGTAAAACCTACAGTCAGATGGGTAGGGTGGCAGGATCTGGTATATGCAGTAATCATATTCAAGATTAATGACCAGGCGCGGTGGCTCACGCCTGTAATCCCAGCACTTTGGAAGGCCGAGGCGGGCAGATCACGAGGTCAGGAGATTGAGACCATCCTGGCTAACACGGTGAAATCCCGTCTCTACTAAAAATACAAAAAATTAGCCAGGCGTGGTGGCAGGTGCCTGTAGTCCCTGCTACTCAGGAGGCTGAGGCAGGAGAATGGCGTGAACCTGGGAGGTGGAGCTTGCAGTGAGCCGAGATGGCGCCACTGCACTCCAGCCTGGGCGACACAGCAAGACTCCGTCTTAAAAAAAAAAAAAAAGATTAACATACTAGGGGTTGCTAAGTTGCCTGTAACCAATCATAAAAAGGGTGTGTACAGTAACACATGTAGAATGATTAATAACAGTGTAGTGAGTTAACTAGTGTCCACTCCAAATTCATGAGACACAATTTTTTCAAGTTTTTATAGTATTTCCAAACTAACGTATATGGTTACTACAATTCCTATCAAGATGCCAATAGGTTTTGCTGCTGTTGTTGCTATTGTTGGGTTGTTGCAATGGTGGGGTGGGGGTGTGAAGATTGTCAGGCGTATTTTAACATATACATTCAAATGACAGGCTACCTTGTGGAAATACAAAGTTGGAGGACTAACACCGTCAGATATCAAGATTTGTTCCGAAGTTTCATAATTAAGACAGTGAGGTGTAGGTTCAATGACAGACCAATAGAACAGAATAGAGAATCCAGAAATGGACTCACAAATATATAGTCTCCTGGGGCATAACCAAGTGTAACTGCAATGCAGTGAAGGAAAATATTTTATTTTCAATAAATGATGTCGGTTGAGATGTATATTTATAGAGGAAGAATTAGTTTAAATCATAATTTAAGCTGGCTCATAGATCTAAATGTAAAAGGCAAAACTCTAGGACCTCTAGAAGAAAAGAGAATATTTTCATGAAACTTGGGGAGAGAATGATTTTTAAAACAGGACTGAAAAAGCACTAATTATAAATAAAAGTTTGATTAAGATTAAAACAGTTTCATTAAAACACACCATTAGGAGAGTGGTAAGGCAAGCTACAGAGAGGGAGAAGACATTAGCAATGAATACACACACACACACACACACACACACACACACACACACACACACACACACACACACACACACAAAAGACTTATATTGGGGATACATAACAAACTCCTACCTATCAGTAACAAAAGGATATGTCAGTAGAAAAATAAGGTAAGGATTTCAACAAGCACTTCTCTAAGAAGCACATCCAAATGGCCAATAAGAATATGAAAAACATCTACCTTCATCAGTTGTCAAGGAAATTCTGACTAAAATATAAAACTCCTACGATACAACCAAATTGGCTACAATAACAAAGACTGACAATATCAACAGATTGTAAGCATGTAGGGAAACTAGAAGCCTCACCCACTTCTAATGGGTGTGAAAATTGGTACAGCTGTTTGAAAAAGTTTGGCAGTCTCCATTAATGTATACAGTATGCATAGTTTATTACCTAAATGTTTGTGCTCAACAGAAATGCATATGCATGTGTTCCCAAAATACTATTTGTAAGAGCACAAATATTAATAGATATTTAACATATTGTTGATACCTGCAATAAGATACTACACAGCAATGAGAACTGCTATCACATGAATGACATGAATAATTGCTGCACACACTACTGAGTGAAAGAAACCAGACATAGAAGAGTACACACTATATAATTTGATATATGTAAATTTCGAATACTGGCTAAACTAAACCGTGTTGTTAGAAGTCATGAAAGTGATTACTTTTTGGGGAATTGTGACTAGGCAGGGCATGGGGCTTCTTGGGTGCTAATGTTCCATTTCTTAGTCTGATAGTTAAAGGGGTGTGTTTGCTTTGTTCAAATACATCAAACTGAGCACTTAAGATTTTTACACTTTTCTACATGCATATTATATTTCATTAAGAGCTTTCTCAAAAACAATCCAGATCACCTATTCCTTCTGCTTCTACTAATCATGTTAAGTCATTTAATGCAATTACTATTGCTCTCTAAAATTGCTCTGTAGTATCAGTGCAGTATGTAGAACCTGGTCTAAAATAATCAGGAAATTCCAACTTTAAAGATTTCATGTTGTCTTTTAAAAATCAACACACATACAATTAAGTTGTCAAGGACCCAGCTTGTCCACTGGAGATAGGAGATTCAGGCCAAGAAGAGAATTTTAATATGGTCATGCATTATCTATAACTTGTAGGTTGAATAAAGATAAGAATTAGAGTGGACTTAACTGAAAATAGCCTTGCGATAAAAACAAGTCACTTTATTTCAATGACACTCACTTCCACTGTGATTTTTATCTTGTGCTTATTTAGTTCCTAGGCCCAAACCAAGCCTTCTTGGTGTTTTTTTTTTTTTTTTCCTTTTCATTCTTTTTTTTTTTTTTTTTTGATTCTTCAGCTCTGCAAAGTCAATGTAACCTATGGAAATGGAATTGCCCTTTTGCACAATGTCACTGAAGACATAGTAGAGAAGGAAAGCAAGTGTGAAGCCAAAGTATTTGTGAAGTCTGAACTACCTGTTTTGAACTTGAATTTCAAAAACATTGTTTCAAGTGAATGTGATGTTATTTTGATTTACTATATTAGAAACACTCCTTTCTTAGTTCAGTCTTGCAAGCTACTCACATAAATTAAAGCAGGATCTCATGAGGGCTGATGAGAGAGAGAGAGAGAGAGAAGACAGGTAGCTTCGTACAGGCAAGCTGAAGTATATGTTTTAAGTAAGACTTTGTGGGGACATTGCCAGATTAAAATTCTTGTCCTTAATTTTCCAAATGATACCCTCCTTAGTAAATTTAAATACTATGCCAACTTCAGTTCATTCAGATACATCACCTACAATATTAATTTAATTGCTCCTGTATTCCATTCTGGTTTCTCTTGTTGCTCTGATTTTACATTTGGTCATCAAAATATAAAGACAGAGCCACCTCGAAGCAATTTCCCCAAAGGCATGAAGAAGCAATTTCCCCAAAGGCATGGAAATAAAATAACTTGGGGCATTTTTTAATGTAGCTTGAAATTTCTAGGTAAGAAAATATAAAACTAACAGGAGTGAGAGATGACAGGGTAAGCAGCCATCCTTAAACTAGTCCTGAGAGATTAGGATGATGACATCTTGTTGTAACAGGGATTCTTTGAGAAGGTGATGAAGGGTGAATAAATGGGTTGCCACTGGCCATTTTATTTAAGGATGTTTGGACCACTATAGTTTAATATGTACCTTTAGAAGACTTCAATTACCTGAAGATGAGGGTAGATATTAACAAGGCCATGTTAAATTTACTGTGATCAACAAATAGCTCACCATAGGTGAATCTGGAATCATACTCCTCCAATTTAGCAAGGAATAAACTGGAGTTGTCTGACAAGGACAAAAAACTGATATTTAGTAAAAGACATTTCACAGAAGGTCTGTTCAGAAGGAAATAAAATTTAATTTCTAAGAATTTTTGTGGCTAAAATTGCATTTTAAAAATGTAATAAGCAGCCTCAATAGAAATTCATATAACCAACTGAACCATGCTTATACACACAGCAGTTTTCACCACCTCTTAAGAGACAACAGCTGATTCTTTTGATCGGCCTGCTTCCTAGACAAAAGTTCACTGTCTCTGAATTAGCCCCGTGTTTAGAATCATAGCACTTTTTTTTTAATCTGTGCACGTTCTTATTGAACAAATACTGCATGCTGACTTGCTCCAGGGTAAATCACTGTTTGGTCTAAGACTAATAAGCACTCCTCTCCTCCCCGTTATCACCAGTGCTTGATCACATGAAAGGTTATACTGAGGCTCAAACCATATTCTGTTTAGGTGAAGAAATGGGGTGTATCTTTCTCAATGAAATATAGAAAAGATCCTATGCTACAGTTGTGGCTAATGCTTCCCTGTAACCAACCTAGCAATGTTGGAAAGTTATTAGAAAGCAACTTTTTCCAGTGCTTGTACTTAGTGATATACACATGGACATGGACACTGGAAACCTCTGCATGAATACCATCACCAAGATAACTGGGCATTCATCATGTCCCGTTCAATAAAATAAAGAAGTTAGAAAATAATGCACACTGTGACATCTTGTATCTGCCATGCAAAATTTTAATCATGTATATGACCTTGCATTTGTAGGATATAATAAATTCCTCTTCAAAGGTTTTAGCCCGTAAATTGTTAAGTACAATGAGTTCTGAGATCCTCTCCAAAGAACTAATGTATCAGTATGTTCAGCTCCCCTGTTCGTTGTTCTGCATTTTAAAATTTAACTTCCTTGTTCTCCTCTCCCCTAGTTTCAGTAAACAACCTTTTCCACCAGTTCTAATCAGTAGTTCACATCTGTTCCTCTGGTCACCTGCTCTGTCTTGAGTCACTCCTGGTCACCTGCTCCATCCTGAGTCACCTCTGGTCACCTGCTCTGACCTGAATCATCCTGAGTCACCTGTTCTGTAACTGCCCTTCCAGCCAAACTACTCACCCTGGCACTCTGGCTAGTACGCCTGCTTTCTTTCAAATAGCCAATCAGAATTAGCTTAGACTGTGTAGTCCAATCCTAGCCAATAGGGGAACGACACAGCAGTAGGGGTTACCTGCATCAGGAATAAAAACCTTTTCCCCTCCCTTGTTCAGGTGTGCTCTCACCATTGCTCCATCTGTGATTCACACCCTTCTATGGAAGTAAAATTGCCTTGCTGAGAAAATTGAATTTATGTTCGAGTACTATTTCTTTTGTGGCACCAAAAATTCATTTATAACACATTTATGAATCTATATTTGCTAAAAATGGCTGCAATTGAAAAATCAGACAGCTTAGAAGTAACTTTCATCTATATTTTTTGTAAATAAGGTGATGCTGATTCTAGATCTTACCAAGGTGTTAGACAAAACAAGTTATTCCATTTAGTGAAAAATGAAGAGCTTTTGACCCCAGGCTTCTAATACTATACCTGCCTCAGTACACATGGAAGGCAAATCATTTATACACTAATAATCACATTTGCATTTTATAATTGGTATGGTAGTAAATAGTTTCTAAGCAAAATGAAATTCAGTTTAATTATTAGGAATTCATGTTCACAAAAGGCAAAGCTACAAGTGTGTGGCTGGTTTATCAGAATAGGAAAGCAAAGGATTATATGGATTGAGAAAGCCAGAGAATTCAAAGATAAATAGAAAGTTATGGTTCAGGTCACATGTTATATATAGACTAGAAGCTGAAAGCCAAAGAAGTTCAATTACTTGTCCGAGTTCATATAACTAGTTGGGGGTGAAACCAGGGCTATAAAAGAGATCTCTTATTTGTGATCCAATTCTTATACCACAATACTGTGCTTCCTTTTGAAGATTAGATTTTTATATCTGTAGCTTAATACGCTTTAATCATATATCTTAAAATTTCCTTCTAAGTGATTGTTAGGTAAATACGTTTATTTTCAAAAGTAGCAGTATTGCCTCAGGAGGTCACCATGAGCTTTTATTGCAGTTTTCATTGTCAGTTCTTCTGGGCTCCGGCTGAAAGCAACAGTCTCCAGACTCCTTTGCAACCCAAATTCAGAATGTGTTAAAATCCCTGGAGACCGCCTTGCCATGGGGCCCTAAAGAATTCATGTGGTCACTAACAAGAGTCCAGAAATAAATTTAGTGGCTAAAATATGGTACCTTGAGTCCCCACATAATGCGAGGCTATGGGTTCTCTGCTAAAAATGGGGTCTCCAATGTTTGGCTCTGGAAGCTTTCGCGTGAGGAAGACCAGGGCTTGGAGGACATCTGAAGCCCTCTTGACTTCAAAAAAATTGTTTTCCCTCTTGAATTTTACATAGAGCTGAGCTGTGAGAATCCTTTTAAAGTTTTTGACAATTTCCTAAAATATAGTCTGCACATTGCCATTGCCAGGTGATATGAGTAGAGCTCATTTCACCCAAGTCTTACATTGAAAACCAGAAAGCTAAAAGAAACCATAACTCTTTTTTTCAATTAAAAATACCAATTTGACAGATATTTTACTCACAATAGCCTGGTAACAACCTACCCAAATGGCATGTAGTCATGCATTTTCTTTCTCTCCAAGGACTAGCTATGTCTCATGATTTTCACATATATTATACAGAAGAAGAGGAAATGCTCAAAGATGATGCTTAGCTCAAGTGAGTACTCTTAATGAATGAGTGGAAGGGGAGGACCATTAAGACAACTGAAACAAGAAGAGAAGCAGGTCATTGTGGGAGAGGGGTCCATAGACACAGCTGGTACATCATGCATCAATCCATCCAGTTAATATTTATAAAATAAACTCCATTTTCTTTCAAGAAACTCACTATGTTACAGCAGAAATAGATCAAAAAGGAAACAAAGAAACAGATAATTATTTACAGGTACATATCCTGGTGGATTTTTCCAGCAGACAGGTTGAAAGTACTAGCTTGGGGATGAAATAAAAATTTACAGATGTTTGTATGGGAGAGGGTAAACAAGGAGTATAATAATTCTTACAAATGGCACCAGAATTCCTTTTAAGGTGGGAATTATGTTTGTTGGGAAATATAACTTAATTGCTTGGGGGAAAAAATCGAGATCCTTGTTATTGGTTGGCTCCGAGGTCTCCAAGAATAGAGCTAAGCTGTTCTGTTAGATAAAAGGGTGGTATGTGTGTTTGATTGGGTGGGGAGGAGGGGAGTGCAGGATGGGGAAGACTAGAAGATTCTAGAGCACTTCTAAGAGTGGGCTCTGCAGAATTCTAGGGGTTCCTGATACTCTTTTAAAGGACCTGAGAAGTCTAAACTATTTATAAGATAATACTTTGGTGTTACTTGTTTTTACTTACGACATTGGCATTTGTACTATTGGTACAAATGCAATGGTTGGTAAAACTGCTGGTGCCTGTATGAATGAAGGTAGTGGCACTAAAAGATATTTTGTAAAGCTAATTTAATTTAAAAACATCTTTTGGCCTTGTGCAGTGGCTCACACCTGTAATCCCAGCACTTTGGGAGGCTGAAGTGGGAGAATCATTTGAGCCCAGTAGTTTGAGACTAGCCTCGGCAACATAATGAGATCCCGTCTCTACAAAAAATTTCTAAAAGTTAGCAGCACATGGTGGTGCATGCCTGCAGTCCCAGCTACTCAAGAGGCTGAGGTGGGAAGATTGTTTGAGCCCAGGAAGTAGAAGCTTCAGTGATCCGTGATTATGTCACTGCACTCCAGCCTGGGAAACAGAGTAAGGTTCTGTCTCAACAGAGTCTTTCATAAGGCAGTAAACATTGTAAATTTTATCAAATCTTTTTTTTAAATTTTTGTAAATTATTTTATTTCTTCCTTGATGATTTAGAGGTACTATCTTCAAACCAGTACAAATATTTCATACATAATACCTGGCCATTTTCTAACCAATTGAGTAATTTGTTGCACAATAAGCTACGTCACGTCTTTCAGCAAGAAATACATTAATTTGAATAGTAAAGACATTACATATGAATTACGGCGCAATTAAAATTTAATTTTTAATTTAAATATTGCTTTGGGGGAGAAGACACCACACTTCTACTCAATGAAGGGAAACATTTTTACAGTCCAGAGGTCTTTTATTTTTTTAACACGTACGAGGCCATGAATTCATAGGGAAGAGGTTCCAGCAGCTCAGGCTCCTTCCCATTGGTTCTCACACAGTGTGCTTCTCTGGGTGGAGCAGGCTGGCGCTTCAATTGAACCCAGGTACCTTTCTCTTCGGCGTCTTTCTTTATCTTATCATTTTCCTTCACGTGTTTCAGGAAGCCATCTCAGCTCTTAGAGTGCTTAATATGCTCAGTACGCACGTTAATTCTCTTGGCGAGAATCTTGCCCTTAACAACAATGTTATAGCATGCTGGGGAACATTGTAGGCTCTTCCAGTTTTGCCATGGTAACACTTGCGGGCATTCCTTTTTCAACAGTATGCATTCTCTTGATGCCTACAATGTCACCTTTCTTATAGATTCGCATATATGTGGCCAAAGGAACAACTCCGTGTTTTCTAAAAGGTCTAGAGAACATATATCACGTGCCTCTCTTCTTTCCCTTTGTGTTCGTCATTTTGGCGAATTACTGGAAGATGGCGGTTCCGGCCGAAAGGAACCATCAAATCTTAATTCTTGAGTTTATATCTCCCTTTCCAAGTATATATCTGGATATGGTCATATTTTCTTCACAAACTTCAGCAAAAACGATTATAACAGGTAGAATGCAGAAACAGATATGAGAATCAGCCATCTTCTGTTATGCCAAACATTAAAAAGGTTTGCAAAAATAAAAACAAGGCCATAGTTCATACGTTGTAGAGCAGGTATGCCACCCAGTACAGTAGCCACAGCCACAAGTGACCATTCACATTTAAACTAACTAAGATTACAGTAAATATCTAACTCTCAGTCATACTAGCTCACTTCAAGGGCTCAGTGGCCACATCAGCACAGATTACCTTTCCATTTTCACAGAAAGTTCTACAGGCAGCATTGTTATAGAGTATATATATATAAAGATAAGTTTTTATTCTGTGTTTCTAGACAAAAATGAAGTTTTTAAGACAAAAGTGAATACTTTCATTGTAATGTGTAAAAATAAGCATTTCTCAGTAAAACTTGTCTCTGTTCTGCTTTTCAAGCTCACTTCTTTTGGGCACTTGGAATCTCCAATTCCCACTGTCAGAGTTATTTCAGATCAAGGATCAGAGGAAGTAAGCATATTTATTTATTCCACAGCCCAGAAGGTGTCAACCTCAGGCTGTTCCCAAGCAATAAGGTCATCTTCAGTCAAAAGTCCCTGAATTCAAGTGGCCCTGTTGTCAGTGAAGCTCTTCTGTTGTCAGAAGGCAGAGAGAGAAGGCAAAAAATTCTTCTTTCTAGCATGAATTCAGGTTACCCTCTCAAACCTTCTGAATGGCACATTTGCCCCCAAAGTCACAGTTCCCTCTTCTGTGTCCAAGTCTGCAATACTTATGACACACATTTCGAATAATATGGCTCTACCTCAGAGATTTAAGATTGCTAGAAACTGGGACAAGAGAATGCTGGTTAGCAGATGCCAGTGCTTTACTTTCCCAATATTTTCTCTTCCTGTGATAACAACCATCATCATTCTTTTTTTAGGAGACAGAAACCCATGCACAGAAATTTGTGTGCTGTTATTCGCAAGGTAACGATATTTGAGTGTTTACTCTCATGCTGGTGTTAATTAGTTCACAGCATATTTAAGTCTGGGAACAAGGCAAGTCAGCTAACATCTCCGAAGGACATCTTTTACACAGCTACATTATGTTCTGACAAAACTCAAGCAGCATTGCCAAGACACCAATGGTGCCTGGTAAACACGGTTTTGGCAGAGTGCAGAGGGATTTTTCTCTACTGGCAACCAGGCAAATCCAGGTTTACAAATGTGCCACTCTTGGTTAATTAGTGACAGTGCTGGCTTTTAATTTAATTTAAAGCAATGTGAGAAAAAAATAAGGAAAAAAAAAGTGGGTAAACAAGCACACTAGTCTCACTGCTGGAGAAATGAAGTTACATAAGCATGAACGATCCAGGCCCGCGAAGAGCTTGATGGATGTGGTTGCTTCTGAAACACAAGAACATCTGGCTACACTGCACAGCTGAGGGGGAAAAAAAAGAAGGGTCCAAATTCATGGACACATTTCTGTCAGAGACATCGGTAAACAGATGGCACTGGTTCCAAATAAAGTCCCATAGATATGCTGAGAGGTTTTGAAAACTCATGCGCCCATAAAGGCATTCTTTTTACCCCTTTATTTCCAGCTCAGTAACTTGTCATTAGCTCCTTCCCTATGCACTATCTTCAGAGCAGCGACATTTCTGAAGGCAGAGGCAGTAGCACTCTGAAGAGGTTCTGTACTGTACTGTATTCTCAACCAAGTCTGACAGATGTGATGAGGAAGAACCGTATACCACGATCTAGGGTTTCAGTCTAGGTGGGAACCGTACTGCTACAAGAACCAAAATGCTCCAGATAAATGAAGCGCTAATAGATAGTAATGGCCAGCATTTATTGAACACTGAGTATCAGACATTGCTTGTATTATCTCATGTAATCGTCATTAGTTTTATATGGTGGCTACTATTATAATTTAAATTTTAAGGATGAAGTTCAGATACATTGGATACCTGAAGTTATCTAAGTAGTCAGCAGCAAGCTTAAAATTCATACTCTGGTCCCTGCTGACAAAATAATAGGTTCCTAATTACTTCTCTGCCCTGCTTATGAATATTTTGGGAGAAATCATGTACTTTTCATTTGAGGCAGACAAGTCTCAGGCAATCAGAAGGTAAGATGCATCATTCAAAGCAGTAAGTTGCTGTAGTCTTTTGAACAGGGAATCATATATTGTTTAGCAAATATGTCTAGAATCTGAAATTTAAGAGATTTTTGCTTCTTTCTGTGATCTGCTTCTGGTCCAGAAACCTCTTACACATGGAGAGGGAAGGACAGAGTGCAGCAGCTGAGACTCCTTGGAAAGCCAGCAGAAGCCTGTGTCTGCTAGAGGACCTGCAAGCCTCCCATTATTATAACCGGAACCCCACGGGTTTCGCCCATTGCCCCCACTCAGCTGAAACCAATCAGGAACAGAGTTAGTACTCCTAGGAACAGAACATATCGAAGTTCACTTGTTGCCTTTGCTGTTCTAATAGGCAATCACGAATACCCACAAACATCAATGTCATCCATGAAGACGAGATACAATAGAAATTAAAAGCATTGGCTGGGCACAGTGGCTCATGTCTGTAATCCCAGCACTTTGGGAGACCAAGGTGGGCGGATCACGAGGTCAAGAGATTGAGACCATCCTGGCCAGCATGGTGAAACCCTGTCTCTACTAAAAATACAAAAATTAGCCAGGCGTGATGGCGTGCGCTGTAGTCCCAGCTACTCGGCAGGCTGAGGCAGGAGAATTGCTTGAACCTGGGAGGTGGAGGTTGCAGTGAGCTGAGATTGTGCCACTGCCCTCCAGCCTGGTGACAGAGCGAGACTCTGTCTCAAAAAAGTAAAATAAAATAAAAGCACAAATATATACAGACTTAAACACCTTGAACACAATGATCTGCAGAGAATCTATGCAGTCCTACAGTTCTGAAAATCAGACCAGATGCAGGCAACTGGTGATACTGAAGCAATGCATATTTTCATTAAGCATGACTCTAATGATGTAACTTTTTCATCAACCAAAGAGAATCTGGTAATAAGGCCATCTGCAGAAAAAGACATAAAAAGGCAAAATAGTGACTGTATTATTGCATTACTTATGCCATACAATTTATGAGACCCAGACTTGTGGTCCAAACTGATAGTGGAAATTACATAAGGCAAATGAGGATTTTGCATATTTTCTGATTTTCTGACTTCTGAAGCAGTGCAAAAATCCATAAAATAATTTGGTTCTGTTTTGACTGTTTGCATCTACATTGGTTTACTGAAGTGGTAGAAGGTGGAGAATTGAGACTCATCTTTCAGTTGACAAAATTGAATTTTAGAACTAAAAGAAAAAAATACTTTATTCTTTCAAGGCTCACATTGTTATACATGTAATAATACATGTAAGGATAACAAAATGCTTTATGAATTTATGTGGTATGAACTCAGAATACTGGTTATATAGCTTTAGTATGTTTATAATTTGTTACTTCTATCTCTGTCTTCAGATTGGGCCCAGGAGTGATTGCTGATTACTGTATAGCCCATAGTGAGCTTGAGGTTGGACTAAACCCACATGGGTGAAAGATTATTATGGGCACCCCTTACTGCACTAATACCAGGGAAACGACATCTGCAGGGAAGTCTGACACTGGGAAAAGGGCACTCTTCTGGAATGTGAGAAGTTCATTAGCTGCAAAACATCTTAGCTCAAAATTAACCCTAGTCTGTGGAAGGGTTCTAGATGGAGTGTGACAATACCAACAGTGATAATGATAACTGATAACATTTATTGGGTGCTTGTGTATGTTCAAGGCAATGTGCTCAACCCTTATGGACATTGTGACTTCGTCACAATAACTCTATTCAATTAGTTCTGTAATTATTCTTTATCATCTGAGAAAGCTGAGGCCCAGAGAGGTTAAAACTTGCTCAAGAACAAACATTGCCAAAAACTAAGTCAGAAAATGATAGCTTCTAGATTCAAATTCTAATGCATCTGGTGCCAGAGCCCCTAAATTTAACTCTTATTTTTGCTGAGTGTATGGGAGATCTGGAAGCAGAGCAAACATATCATTTAACATCTTCTCAGGGACGTATTTGAAAGTGGAAGGAGGCACTATTGATAACTACACCAGGACAGCACGAAGTAGGATGTAAAACCATTCTACCTAAGAAGAGAACTGGCATGAGACGTGCACCTGCCTGAGAGAGGAAATGACAAGTCTGGATGCACTTGGACATTAACATATGTCAACTGCTCCCAGATTTTAATATAAAAATTTTCAAAAGAGAGACTTCCATCACCAGATAGGCAGTTCCTCTTATCTGTTTGAGATGAATATGTGCTCAAAAAGTTAGCCTCTGTTTGCCTTTGCCTAGTATTTTTTAATACCTTTCTTTTAGTTTCATGTTATGCTGTCACAAGCATTTTTAAACATCAAGGACATTTTGCTGTTAAGTATTTGTTGCCTTTCTAGTTTAGGTTGGCATTCAAGTGAGCTGTTTTATATAGACACTAAGGCAGAATTGCAAAATCCTTGCACCCAAATGACCATTTTCAAATGGTTTGGTTTTTAAAGTCTTGGCTGTAGTGAAAATACGCTCACAGCACTTGGTTTAAACTCTTAGGGATTCCAGTATACAGGAAACTGACTTTGGGAGAAATATTAAATATAGGATTATCAATTCTGTCTGTTCTTCTCACACATTGCCTTCCCCAAGGCAATGTACATGAAACAGTAGCATTTCTTTTTAAGCAAGGCTCTAGTATCATGAAACTGCTATCACATCTGACACTATGGGCCACTTCCTTCTTTTCCTGAAACTTTGCTCTGATGATTTTCTGGCACTTTCCTCCTTCCCTCTTTCCTACTCCTCCTCTGTCATTTCTGCCTTCTTTCTCAGCCCCTCTGAATGTTGCCACTGTCCCTGGGTCTCACTACTGGCTTCCTGCTTCCGTTTCTCTCAATACAATTTGTCATTTGACAATCTCGTTGATTTCATGGATTCAATAAATACTTTCAGGTAATACAAGACTCCCAAATCTATATTTCCAGCTCTAGCATTCTCTCCCAAACCCTAACACTCTGTCTAAAATTCTCTATCAGGATTTCAGGATATTTCCTTCTGACATCTCAAATTCAATGCGTGCATCCGAAGCAGGTCTCACACCTCTCTTCTCTCAGCAGCCCCCACCAGTGTCCCATCTATCCCAGGCATGCCTCTTCCTTTGAGTTTCCTCTTTGCACATGAAACAACTTACCTAGCCTCACAATCTTTGCATCCCTTTTTTTTGCCTCATACAAAATAATCCAAAATAAAATCAGTTGACACATTCTCTCAGGTCTACCATTCCAATACCTCTCAAGTATAATATATCACTTTCTCTAATTTTTTCTAGCCAAAGTTGCACAGAACATTACTATCTTTCACCTGAAATATGCTAAGTGTTCTCTCCTATTCTTAATTCCTCTTTTGCATTCATCCTGTGTGGTAGCAAGATTCAACTGCTTTAAAAAAACCAGATTGGAGTATGCCATTTTTTTCTTCAAATTTCTATGCATGCAAAATATCCTATTCTGTTCACATTTCTCAGGCTGGCATCTAAGATTCAGTATAGATTTGACCCCACCTCATGATTCAGATCTTAGTTGACATGACATTTCTTCTGTGAGTCCCTCTCTGAGCCCATGGGTTGTGTAGCCCTGATCTGAGCTCTCCCAGCACCATCATAACCTGCATCGTGCTTTATTGCAAACACTCATTTACTTATTTATCTTCCCTTAGTCTTTCAAGTGTCTACAAGGACAGAGAGAACAGAATGCTTAGTCACAGTTATATTCCCAGTCCTGGCCTATGGGGGGAATTCAATAAACATTTGTCGAATTAACAAATGAATGAATCTACTCACAGTAAACAAATAAATGGACCTATTCACTCTAAAGCTCTGTGGCTCTGGACAAAGTGACTCATTCTCCCCAGTTTAGCCTTTTATCTGTCTCAATGTGTTCCTTAGCTAGTCCTACCCACCAGTCTCCACATGACTAAACTCAGCCTACTTTGACAGAAGTATAAGTGAAAATGCCCCTTTCTACCATGAAGTCGTCTTTGAGTCTCCCATAAGTGACCTGTTCCACTTCAAAACTCTTACAGTATTTTCTGTGTACCTCTTTTATAGTATTGAGTTCTTTCCACTTCACAGCATGCATATTTTAATTCCCCAGTAGATCTGTAAGCTCTCTGAAGACAAAACCTTTGTTTGATTTGTTTTTAATCACCCTAACTACCTAGTGTAATGCCTTTTAAAAAGAAGCTCAAAAGATCAATATTTATAGATCTAATGAATCAATGCATGGTTTCAATGACCTAATGAATTTCTTATATCCACAAATAAGACACTCTCTTACTTCAAACCATCAAATCAGTATTTCTCAGAACTGTTTTATACATTTTTATTGAAACAGATTCTCCATTAGAAAAAAGTGATGTCCCCCCCCTCAGTGATTTTAAGACTCGCACTTAGCTCCACAGTAAAGACCTTGTTCACACAGTTGATTTCTCTGTGTGTGCATGTGTGTATGCATGCTGTCTGTATGCAAGTGTGTATACATTTTCAAAATATAAACTACAGGCAAAAAGTACAATGATCACAGATGTACAGTTTGGTAAATTTTTATATGGTGAGTATATCCATGTAACCAGCACTCAAATAAAGAAACAGAAACGGAAACAGCACACAGAAACTCCCTCATACTCCCTTGCAGTCATTAAGTTTCCAAAGACAACCATCATCTTGACTTCTAATCATATTAATTATGTTTTCCTGCTTTTAAGCTATATGTAGATGAAATACTAAAATATGTACATTTTTGTGCACGGTCCAACATTTCATTTACAAGATTCATCCATGTTGTTGTATGCAGTTGTAGTTTGTTCATGTTCATTGATGTACAGAATTTCATTGTATCAAGATTCCATAGTTGCTTTGTCCATTCTATAGTGGATGAACGTTTTGATTGTCTCCAGTTTGGGGCTATATGGGTAAAGCTGCTATGAACATTTATGTTCTTTTTGTGAACACATTCATGTGTTTCAATAGGGCATATATTTAAGAGTGGAAAAATTGAATCAAAGCATATATAGACCAGACTTTAGAAGATACTTCTAAACAGTTTTCCAAAATGATTGTTTTGATTTATACTCAACTACAGTGTATGAGAATTCCAGTTGTTCTGTAGCTTCATCAATGCATGACAAGGTCAATTATTAATTTCATTATTCTGGTGATATGGCATGATATCATATTGTGGTTTTAATGAGCTTTTCTCTGAGAAATGAAATTGAACATCTCACATTATTGGTTATTTGCATATCTTCTGTGGCATTCAAGTTTCTTTGCCCATGAGGTTTTTTTTTTAAAATCATTTTTTATGGGTTTGTAAGAGTTTATTTTTACATATTTTAATATTAACTTCTTAGTTAGATACAGGTATTGCAAATATCTCCTCCCAGTTTGTGGCTTGCTGTGCATTCTCTTAAAGGAGTGGACTTGTTTTTCTGCTTCACTGATATTCAAGTTCAAGGACCATACCATATAAGTGTGATTAAAGAAACATTCTTTAGCTTGACAGATCTTACTTTAAGCCAAAGCTGCCTCTCCGTGCTGCCTAAGTTAGATGATAAGGAATATGTGTCAGCCTCCATGGCAGCTGGCAAGTGTCCTAAAACTGCTTGTTCTCTAATCCCTGTGGGAGCCAATTTTTCTGGGTTCCACAGAATCACATCACACATAGAGCATGAAGTGAACTGAGGGGGCACCTGATATAGTACATCTAAACTGGGTTCCTCTGAGTTCTAGGGTCCCTTACATGTGAAGTTTAGGACTGAGAACGGAGAATGGGATATGGGGCTTTATGCCCCTTTTCAATTTATACAGCTACACATTTGTTTGATTCATTTAAGAGGGTTGCATAAGATTTCATTTGACAAAATTGGAACCCATGCTTGAAAACCTAGATCTTATTCAACTATCTAACATGGTGTCTTTTGAACAGTGCATTTCCATGTTTAGTTGATGGGTTAAATTGAGTTGCATTTAATTGATGAGAAAACTGAGCTCTGGAGAAGTTAAACAACATAGTAACTTTATACAGTGTGTCTGGCATCTCCCATCCACTACGTCAGTTCACCCGTTGCTTTGGCCACTTCCATGCTCTGACGACTTCCATGCTGGCTTTGTCTAGGTTTGCACAGGCACAACAGGCAAAGCCCTACATGAAGCCCATACTACATACCTCATGGTTCCTGTTCGGGGACTTCTCTGATGGCTTGTATTGAATACCTCATGGAAATGAAACAAGAGAGTTCCCTGATTTCTCTTGCAGGACGTGTGACGGGGTGTCATTGCTTGGTCACCCTGCAGTTCATGCCCCCAGGGGAGCAGGTGCAGAGGCCAACCTGAGTGCTCTGGGGCTCTGGACCTATGGTAGCATCTAGAGGTGGGTGTCTGCAACTCCCGAAGCCCAAGTGGGCGTGTGTTACCAACCTCTTTTAGATTTGCCATCTGCAGATGGCATATGTGTTAATCAACTCAATAGATCCTCTGCCTTATCGCAAGGGCAGGGGCCAGTGTGACAGTCTTCTGTATCCCGAGTCCTTGCCCAGTGTACCGGAAGAATTGGATCACACACTGGAAGGATGTGTGCAAAGTTTTATTGAGTGGTGGAGGCGGCTGTCAGTGAGACGGATGGGGAGCCAGAACCGGGGGATGGAGTGGGAAAGTGGGCTTCCCCTGGAATCAGGCCACCCAGTGGCCAGACTGTTCTCTGACTTTCCCTGGCTGAACTCCCCCTTGGCCTCCAGACATCCCTCCTCTTCTCTGTTTCTCTGCCATGTTGTTCCACTGTCTGGTCTGCTGGTCCCAACGTTCAGCCACTTGTGTGTGTGCCTGCTAAGGTCTCATGGTGGGCCAAAAGTCAACTTTTGGGGTGCAAAAACAGAAATGCCTGTCCTCATTTAGGTCCACAGGTCTTCAGGTTTGAGGGTGGGGCCTTTGCCGGGGAACCACTCACTTCTACCCAGTATTTCCCTGTCTCCTGTCTATATCAGAAACACATCTAGTACTCACCTGTGCATAAGCCAGAAGTGTAAGGGAGTTAACATGTACAGGTATCAGGTGACAGCAGGTAAATGCTTCACTCTTTTACACTTGGGTGGATAGTACGAGACCTATTTTATAAAGCTCCTGAAGAGATCTAGTGGGATGGAATTCTAGTTATCCTCTCTGATTGCTAGCTTAATAATGCTTCCTTGTATTGGCTTTTTTTTTTTTCCTATTTCATTATCTCTTCCCTGTGTACTTGGTCCTTGCCACAGCACTCTCCAGTAAACAACCTCAACGACCTCACATGAGACATGGTCTCAGTCTGCTTTCAGAGACCCAGACTAAGACACATACCTATTAAGTTAGGAGAAGACCCAAATATTGGACTTTAGCTCTATAGATTTAAAATGCATTTTCTGCTCCTCTGGCCCAGAAGGTGTGAGCTTTGCAAAAAATTATAATGTTCTTATTTTATTATCTCTTTAAGGAACATCACACCTAGTAGTAGAATTAAGCAAACAAAAACCAGTGTCACTGGTTACTACTCACTTTTCCTCCCATGAGAGAATGAAATAACCAGTGTCTGGAAAACTTAGAAACACATGTAATATCCATGTGTATGTATACATAATATCCACCAAATGCTTTTCAGTAGAGATGATGCTATGGAAAAAGAATATATTACAGCACAAAATGCAGATTTGGACTGCTACCATTGTGGGCTTAAACCTTAAATATTCAGTCAATGGTTAACTATGATAATTAGAGCAGAATGTACTTATTAACACAGACAAAAAAGGAATACTAAACTGAGAAGATATGAAGAACTCTTTACTGGACGTCCAAATACCACACAGATAATCAGGAATAGACATCAATGAACATGAACCTGACTGAAAGCCCAATCTGCCACATCACATGGCCAAACCATCATTATTTCAGAGAAGAGTACTCTAAAAACAAACACTTACTGTGCCCCTAACTTGTGCCAGACACTGTCTTAGTGTTTCCCTCATATACTATCACCCCCCACAGGCATCCTTTACAATGATATGAGTAATAACATAATTATAAGAATAGTAGCTCTCTATCCTCTTTTATTACATATATAGATACCAAGTACTATTTTAAACATTTAAAACCATATGTTATTTAATATTCATGACGACCTTATGAGGTAAGCACCCTTATTATTGCTACTTTTCAGATGACAAAATTAAGCCTTACAAACTTGCTGTCCCTTGCCTGGTGACGGAGAGAAACAGATAATGGGCCCAGGTCTGTAACTTCAAACCTTGAGTTCTTACATTCAGATTACTTCTAGAACTTCAACGACTTTTACTTCTCACATGGACATCCAGGTATTAGTCAGCCCTGTCTCAGATCTTTCATTCTAACATATTTCAGTCACAAATCTTTGCTGCAAAAGTGTGTTCCTCATCTCCCTGATCACCTAATTGTGGGTCAGTTTTGCTATCTATTGCCCTACATTTCCGAGGAATCTCAGCTATTCTCTGGGCCACCCTATCCTCTGAGATATCACTCTCATCATTAGTACTTGGTGAAAATCTCCTCATTAACATGGGCAAATGGATTTTCTTTTTTTTAAATTTTTTAATTTTATTATTATGCTTTAAGTTTTAGGGTACATGTGCACAATGTGCAGGTTTGTTACATATGTATACATGTGCCATGTTGGTGTGCTGCACCCATTAACTCGTCATTTAGCGTTAGGTATATCTCCTAATGCTATCCCTCCCCCCTCCCCCCAACCCACAACAGTCCCCAGAGTGTGATGTTCCCCTTCCTGTGTCCATGTGTTCTCATTGTTCAATTCCCACCTATGAGTGACAACATGCAGTGTTTGGTTTTTTGTCCTTGTGATAGTTTGCTGAGAATGATGGTTTCCAGTTTCATCCACGTCCCTACAAAGGACATGAACTCTTCATTTTTTATGGCTGCATAGTATTCCATGGTGTATATGTGTCACATTTTCTTAATCCAGTCTATCACTGATGGACATTTGGGTTGGTTCCAAGTCTTTGCTATTGTGAATAGTGCCGCAATAAACATACGTGTGCATGTGTCTTTATAGCAGCATGATTTATAATCCTTTGGGTATATACCCAGTAATGGGATGGCTGGGTCAAATGGTATTTCTAGTTCTTGATCCCTGAGGAATTGCCACACTGACTTCCACAATGGTTGAACTAGTTTACAGTCCCACCAACAGTGTAAAAGTGTTCCTATGTCTCCACATCCTCTCCAGCACCTGTTGTTTCCTGACTTTTTAATGATCGCCATTCTAACTGGTGTGAGATGGTATCTCATTGTGGTTTTGATTTGCATTTCTCTGATGGCCAGTGATGATGAGCATTTTTTCATGTGCTTTTTGGCTACATAAATGTCTTCTTTTGAGAAGTGTCTGTTCGTATCCTTTGCCCACTTTTTGATGGGGTTGTTTGTTTTTTTCTTGTAAATTTGTTTGAGTTCATTGTAGATTCTGGATATTAGCCCTTTGTCAGATGAGTAGGTTGCAAAAATTTTCTCCCATGTTGTAGGTTGCCTGTTCACTCTGATGGTAGTTTCTTTTGCTGTGCAGAAGCTCTTTAGTTTAATTAGATCCCATTTATCAATTTTGGCTTTTGTTGCCATTGCTTTTGGTGTTTTAGACATGAAGTCCTTGCCCATGCCTATGTCCTGAATGGTATTGCCTAGGCTTTCTTCTAGGGTTTTTATGGTTTTAGGTCTAACATATTAGTCTTCAATCCATCTTGAATTAATTTTTGTATAAGGTGTAAGGAAGGTTTCCAGTTTCAGCTTTCTACATATGGCCAGCCAGTTTTCCCAGCACCATTTATTAAATAGGGAATCCTTTCCCCATTGCTTGTTTTTGTCAGGTTTGTCAAAGATCAGATGGTTGTAGATATGCAGCATTATTTCTGAGAGCTCTGTTCTGTTCCATTGATCGATATCTCTGTTTTGGTACCAGTACCATGCTGTTTTGGTTACTGTAGCCTTGTAGTATAGTTTGAAGTCACGTAGCGTGATGCCTCCAGCTTTGTTCTTTTGGCTTAGGATTGACTTGGTGATGCAGGCTCTTTTTTGGTTCCATATGAACTTTAAAGTAGTTTTTTCCAGTTCTGTGAAGAAAGTCATTAGTAGCTTGATGGGGATGGCATTGAATCTATAAATTACCTTGGGCAGTATGGCCATTTTCATGATATTGATTCTTCGTACCCATGAGCATGGAATGTTCTTCCATTTGTTTGTATCCTCTTTTATTTCCTTGAGCAGTGGTTTGTAGTTCTCCTTGAAGAGGTCCTTCACATCCCTTGTAAGTTGGATTCCTAGGTATTTTATTCTCTTTGAAGCAATTGTGAATGGGAGTTCACTCATGATTTGGCTCTCTGTTTGTCTGTTATTGGTGTATAAGAATGCTTGTGATTTTTGTACATTGATTTTGTATCCTGAGACTTTGCTGAAGTTGCTCATCAGCTTAAGGAGATTTTGGGCTGAGATGATGGGGTTTTCTAGATATACAATCATGTTGTCTGCAAACAGGGACAATTTGACTTCCTCTTTTCCTAATTGAATACCCTTTATTTCTTTCTCCTGCCTAATTGCCCTGGCCAGAACTTCCAACACTATGTTGAATAGGAGTGGTGAGAGAGGGCATCCCTGTCTTGTGCCAGTTTTCAAAGGGAATGCTTCCAGTTTTTGCCCGTTCAGTATGATATTGGCTGTGGGTTTGTCATAGATAGCTCTTATTATTTTGAGATATGTCCCATCAATACCTAATTTATTGAGAGTTTTTATCATGAAGGGTTGTTGAATTTTGTCAAAGGCCTTTTCTGCATCTATTGAGATAATCATGTGGTTTTTGTCTTTGGCTCTGTTTATATGCTGGATTACATTTATTGATTTGCGTATGTTGAACCAGCCTTGCATCCCAGGGATGAAGCCCACTTGATCATGGTGGATAAGCTTTTTGATGTGCTGCTGGATTTGGTTTGCCAGTATTTTATTGAGGATTTTTGCATCAATGTTCATCAAGGATATTGGTCTAAAATTCTCTTTTTTGGTTGTGTCTCTGCCAGGCTTTGGTATCAGGATGCTGCTGGCCTCATAAAATGAGTTAGGGAGGAATCCCTCTTTTTCTATTGATTGGAATAGTTTCAGAAGGAATGGTACCAGCTCCTCCTTGTACCTCTGGTAGAATTCGGCTGTGAATCCATCTTGTCCTGGACTTTTTTTGGTTGGTAAGCTATTGATTATTGCCACAATTTAAGATCCTGTTATTGGTCTATTCAGAGATTCAACTTCTTCCTGGTTTAGTCTTGGGAGGGTGTATGTGTCGAGGAATTTATCCATTTCTTCTAGATTTTCTAGTTTATTGGGCAAATGGATTTTCATTCATCCTGCACAGCTAGGCTTTGAAATGTAGGCCTTTTTTAAGGAGATTTCTTCATCCTAGAGAAACCTAATATTTACACTTGCAATCCTTTATCATTTATTTGTGCTTTAGGTCTCTGAGAATCTGCTTCCATTTTTAAGATTGCTATTGTGATGGATCATAAATAATCTCTGATGCAAAAGTTCCCTTATTTGCCAAGTAGCCATTCTCAATAATTTTATTGAGGTTATGTTCCATAGTTTTAAAAATACTCTATTTTAGGAGTCACTTCCAAGTCCCAAAGTCTCCTCTTTCTGCAAGCATATGACAGAGACACATTAAGGCACATTCTTTTATATATCACTTTTCCTAGAGCAACAAAATGCCATGATTTTTAAAATAAACTTTCTATTTTAGACTAGTTTTATGTTTACAGAAAAATGTTAAAGAGAGAACAGAGAGTTCCCACATACCCAGTACCAGAAAGATCACAGAAGTTAAAACGCTATTTACAGTACATCATATGAAATGTACATACTATCAATATGACTTACCGCTGTTGATGTTGACCTTGGTCCTTTAGCTTAGACAGTATTTCTTAGGCTTCACCTGTTAGTAACGTCAAATATAGTATGGCACATTTGTTACATTAATGAACCAATATTGATACTTTGATATTAACTTAAGTCCATACTTAATAGATTGTTTTGTCCTTTTGCTATTCCAAAATCTGAATATCTCATACAGGCTACCACATTACATTTAATCATTTAATTGTCATGTTTTCTTTTTTTTCTTTTTCCTTTCTTTTCTTTTTTTTTTTTTGAGACAGAGTCTCACTCTGCCACCCAGGCTGGAATGCAATGGCGTGTTCTCAGTTCATTGTAACTTACGCCTCCCAGGTTCAAGCAATTCTCCTGCCTCAGCCTCTTAAGTAGCTGGGATTACAGGGGTCCACCACCATGCCTAACTAACTTTTTTTGTATTTTTAGTAGAGATGGGGTTTCGCCACGTTGGTCAGACTGGTCTGGAACTCCTGACCTCGTGATCCGCCCACCTTGGCCTCCCAAAGTGCTGGGATTACAGGTGAGAGCCACCGTGCCTGGCAAATTCTCATGTTTTCTTAGGCTTCTCTTGGCTGCTACAGTTTCTCAGACTTACATTTTTTTGATGACCTTGACAGTTTTGAGGAGTACCTGTCTGGGTATTTTGTTAAATGTCCCTCAATTGGGATTTGCCTGGTGTTTCTTTTTCATGATTAGCTTAGGGTTATACATTTTAGAGAGGAAGATCACAGAAGTAAAGAGTCATTTTCATCACATCATATCAAATGTACAGACAAGCAAAATGACTTATCACTATTGATGTTGACCTTGATCACCTGGCCAAGTAGCGTTTGTCAGGTTTCTCCATTATAAAATAACTGTTTTTCCCCTTTTCCATACTGTACTCTTTGGAAGGAAGTAACTGTGCATAGCCCACGCTTAAGGAGTGAACAGCTATGCTCCCCTTCATGTACGGTGGAGTATCTAAATAATTTACTTGAAATTCTTCTACATGGGTGATTTGTCTTTTCTCCCCCATTTATTGATTTATTGAATCATTTGTATTCACTCACAGACATAATACTTATTTAATACCTTGGGCTATAAATACTGCTTTTCTTATGCTCCCATTGTTCCAGGTTGACCATTGAGAGCTCCTTCTGTTGTCCTTGTAATATAACTTCATCATTATGGGTTTTTAGTTTGTTTGTTTGTTTTGCTTTTAGTACTTCTTCATTTCTGAGCAACAAAGTGCCATGATGCTTGAGGTCATTTTGTATATTTCCAGCCCCGGTGCTCAAATCAGCCATTTCTCCAAGTCCTGCTTACCTTTACTAGAAAATGGTATTAGACACCAAGATCCTGGTGCTAGGTGTGCTTGTCGCTAACTCGTTTGTTTGCCTCAACTGACAGAAAAGGAAAATACATGTCTGTATACTTACCCCTATATATATACATATTTATAAATATTACTATTCATAACCATCTGTTTATTAAGCTAAACATGAGTTGATACTGAAGTATCCAAATCTAACCTACTACCACATGGATCATTCTAGCTTCCTCCCCTTGCTTATCTATAGATTTCTACTCCAGCAGTGAGAAACTTGGCTACCACCATCTGCCATCCATTTACTTCACTGTTCAGTGCCAGTGTACATGTATAGCAATAACAGAATTAATAACCCATACTCCCATGCAAAACAACTTTATCATCTAAAGTATAGAGCATTGCCATGTTTTTTAAATGTATGTATGAAAAAATAATTCTTTTATTTATTTTTTATTTTTTTGAGACGGAGTCTCACTCTGTTGCCCAGGCTAGAGTGCAGTGGTGCGATCTCAGCTCACTGCAAGCTCCGCCTCCCGGGTTCACGCCATTCTCCTGCCTCAGCCTCCTGAGTAGCTGGGACTACAGGCGCCCGCCACTATGCCTGGCTAATTTTTTGTAATGAAAAAATAATTCTAAGGGGCTCTCTCCATTTTTTTACCATTGATTTCTAAATTTTGTACACTTTACAAGTGAAACAAAAACTACACACCAGAAAAAAAAAAAAACAGAAATTATCTAGAAAAAGTCTTAGGAAAGAGTAAAACTGAAGCCCACAAATACAAATAGAGTTGGTACCTCAGGACTATGAGAGGAGTGAGTGCAATTTCAGATACAACTTTAACAACCCCAGCACAGGGAGCTGTGTTGCTGTCTTTGAGTATAGCACAAAGCTATCTTTGATTGACAGGCTATCTGAAAGCTGGTGGCGGGCAACAATAGCCCTTTACTGTCTTTCTTCAGTACCCCGACTTGAGAAACAACTCCAGGCTCACCTTTATCTTTGCTAAGTGAATGTAGAGGATAAAACGAGAAACTCTTTTTTTAAAAAGAAAAAAAAAAGCTTTAGTTTTTAAAGCCATTTTGAGTTCACAGCAAAAACTGTATACAGAGTACACAGAGTTTCCCCATACAGCCTGCCCTCACACAAGCACAGCCTCTCCTACTATCAACATCTTGTATCACAGTCACACATTTGTTATAATTGATAAACCTACACTGACACATTGCTGTCACCCCAAATCCATAGTTTACATTTAGGGTTCACTCTTGGTGTTGTACATTCTAGGGATTTTACAACTGTATAATGGCATGTACTCACCTATTCAGTATCATACAGAGCAGCTTTACTGGCCAAAAAATCCTCTGCGTCCTGCCTATGCCTCCCTTTCTCCTGCTTAATCCCTGGCAAACACTCACCTTTTTACTACCTTAACAGTTTTATCTTTTCCAGAATGTCATATAATTGGAATTATATAGCATTTGGCTTTTTTCAGATTGGCTTCTTTCTCTTAGTAATATGCATTTACATTTCTTCCATGTGTTTTTGTAGCTTATTTCCTTTTTGCAATAAATAATATTCCATCATCTGGATGTACCACAGTTTATTTATCCATTCACCTACTGAAGATCGTCTTGCTTCCAAGTTTTGACAGTTACGAGTAAAGCTGCTGTAAACATCTATGTGCAGGTTTTTGTGTAGATATAAGTGTTCAGTTCATTTGGGTAAATACCAAGGAGCACAACTGCTGGATTATATGGTAAGCTTGTTTCATTTTATAAAGAAACTGCCAAACTGTCTTCCAGAGTGGCTGTACCTTTTTGTATTCCCACCTGTAATGAATGAGAGTTCCTGTTGCTCCACCTCTATCCTAAGTGTTGTCAGTGTTTTGGATTTTAGTTCTTCTATGTGTGTGGTGATAATTCATTGTCTTTTTTTTAATTTGCATGATGTTTTAATGCCATGATGTTGAACATCTTTTTATATGCTTATTGCCATCTGTATATCTTTTTTGGTAAAGTGTCTGTTTATATCTTTGGCCCATTGTCTTTGGGTTGTTTGTTTCTTATTGTTGAGATTTAAGAGTTCTTTGTACAATTTGGATAAGTCTATTATCAGATATGCCTTTTGCAAATAGTTTCTCCCCATTTCAAGCTTGTCTTTTCATTCTCTTAACGGTGCCTTTTGCAGAACAGATTATTTTTATTTCAATGAAGTCTAACCTTTGTTATTTCTTTCATGAATCACTTACTTGATGTTATATCTAAAACATCATTTCTAAACCAAGGTCATCTTGGTTTTCTCCTACGTTATCTTCCAGGAGTTTTATTGTTTTGCATTTTACATTTAGGTTATAGTTCATTTTTAGGTAATTTTTGTGAAGGTATAAGGTTTGTAACTGTATTCACTATTTGCCATGTGGATGTTGACTTGTTCCAGTACCATTTGTTGAGAAGACTAGCTTTTCTCCATTGTTTTGCTTTTGCTAGTTTGTCAAAGATCAGTTGACTATATTTATGTGAATCTATTTTGGAGCTCTCTATTCTGTCCCGTAGGCCTATTTGTTTATTTTTTTGCCAGTGCCAAACTGCTTTGATTGCTGTAGCTTTGTCTTGAAGTTGGATAGTGCCAGTCTCCCAACTTTGTTCTCCTTCCATATAGGCTCTGTTTTAGGCCAATTCCTTCTGAATATAGTGCAAAGGCATTTAACCATATTCTCTTTTTCTCTTTCTAGCTTTTCACGTTTCCTACAGTATTTGTCTTGGGAATAACTGACAAAATGGTATTCTGCCTTTTTTTTCTCTCAGCCTTAAGAAATTTGATATTAGAGACATTTCTCTGTTAATTCTTCTGATAGGAAGAAGCTGGTCTAACAAGGTGGGTGAGACAAAGAGACCTAGAGAGACAGAGAGAGAGAGAGAGACCGACTTCCTGGATGCTCCTGTAGTGATTCCAGATACTTTCTTCCTGGAAGATGCCAGGCAAATGAGCTCCACTGAGCATGCGTCTTTCTTAGGCCAGACCCTCTCCTGTGACCACTAGGAATTAGATAAATAGTTGTAAACGCTGACTGGTGAAAAGTGCTTTTTGCTACATAAAGTTCAAAAATAAGGAAATATTGCAAAAAGAAGATTCCACAAAATCTGAAGTATATTTTCCTAATGTTGGTCACATAGGAAAAAATGAAAATGTAGTTTTAAAAAAACTATAAATATAATGTGTATATTGTTCTAATTAGAAAAAATGTCCTTCAAATATTTAGTAGTATTTGAAATAGACTTTTTTTTTCATTTTACTTTAAGTTCTGGGATACATGTGCAGAACGCGCAGGTTTGTTACATAGGTATACATGTGCCATGGTGGTTTGCTGCACCTATCAACTCATCATCTAGGTTTTAAGTCCCACATGCATTAGGTATTTGTCCTGATGCTCTCCCTCCCCTTGCCCACCACCCCCAACAGGCCCCGGTGTATGATGTTCCCTTTCCTGTGTCCATGTGTTCTCATTGTTCAACTCCCACTTATAAGTGAGAACATGTGGTGTTTGGTTTTCTGTTCCTGTGTTAGTTTGCTGGGAATGATGGTTTCCAGCTTCATCCATGTCCCTGCAAAGGACATGAACTCATTCTTTTTTTATGGCTGCATAGTATTCCACAAAATAGGCTTTAAAAAAATTTACAATGCTTGAGGCTAAAGCAGGTACTTCAAGACTGCCTTGTTACATCAATGAGATTCATTTAATAATCATATTTTAGAATAGTGAAAATATAATTTTTATTGTCATCAAATTTTTAAATATTCAACACAAGCAATTTTCATTTTTGTTAATTTTCCTAGTAAAAGTGGATACTTCAGATATATGCTTTCTTTCAATCATAGAAGCACATTCAAATTGTTTTGTTTTAGTAACATAGAATTAAGAAAGTTACTCGTATTTCATTTAAAATGAATAGTGCATTTCTGGATGCAAAGAGCTATCAATAAGAAAGGTAAGAAATGTGCTTAATTTTCTAGAATACCTGAAACAGCACAGGTATATTTACAAGGTCTCCACTAAGAATCTTGTAAGTAATATTGTTACAGGTTTTAGAAATGAAATCTTCATTTGGAAAAAGTGTCCTTAGAAAGTATTTATTTATAAGTAATGAAGAGGACTAGATAGAATCATTCTTGAAGAGCAGTAATACACAAAACAAAACTACTTGGTACTATTTTTAAAATTGGTATAACATGCACTTTCTATTCAATAGGAGATGATTATTATTTGGAAAGTTTTGCCTCCCAGCACTTTCTAAGTCATTATCATTACATATATAAATGTACCTTACAGAAGAAGAGAGTTCACATGATAGTTGTCATTGCTTATGTACTATTCTTGTTTCTTGTTTTTGGCCTAGTCCTTGGTCTTACCAAATTTGTTTGAAGCAACTTACTCTGGAATGCATCCTGGAAAAGTGTCTAATCCAATATTGCTCTATAGCACTACTCTTCTCTCTCAGATTAATCAAACACACCTTCACACACTACCACAGATTTTACACAATAATAGGATTATCTTGCAATTTATCATTCAAATGGGGGCAATTTTGAACATGAAAAGTATGTGTTAAGTATTACTTTGGGACAACAGCCACGAACTGGACATGTCATATAAATGGAATATACAACATGTAGTCTTACGTGTCTGGTTTCTTTCACTTAGCATAATGCTGTCAAGGTCCATCCATATATCAGTACTTCTTTCCTTTTTCGTGCTGAGTAACATTTCATTGTATGACTAAGCCTTTTGTTTCTCCAGTCATCAGTTGTTACACACTTGGGTTGTTTCTACATTTTGGCTGTTATAAGTAATCCAGCTATGTACCAAGTGTACATATTTTTGTGCAAATCTGTGTTTTCAATCCTGATGGTACATACTGAGGAGTATAATTCTTGAATCTTATGGTCATTCTACATTTAACTTTCTGAGAAACTGCAAAAAATGTTTTCCACAGTGGCTGTATGGTTTTACACGTCCACAGGCAATGTATGAGAGTTCTAACATATTTTCAGGGTCCCCAACATTTGTTCATTTGTTTAAATTATAACCATCTTAGTAAGTATAAATTGGCATTGCATTTTGGGTTGAATTTGCATTTTCCTAATGTCCAATGATATTGAACACCTTTTCATAAGGTTATCCACCATTTGTATATTTTTATAGAAATATCTACTCACGCCTTTTGCTCATTGTTAAAAACTTGTTTAAATTTATTTTTATTATTGAGTTGTAAGAATTCTGTATATATTCAGGATATTTGACCTTTATCAGATATATGATTTGCAAATACTTTCTTCCAGTTTTACCATTTCACTTGCTTGATAGTATCCATTAAAGTAGAAAAAGTTTAACTTTTATTTCCTGGGTCATTTTTAAATAGTATTTTCTTAGTGGTGCCCTGGGGATTACCATGACAACTTCATTTATAACAATGTATTTTGGATTAACACCAACCTAATTTCAATAGTATACAAAAGCTTTGCTTCTATAAAGTTCTATTTCCTGTCTCTTTCATGCTGTTATTTTCACAAATTTCATCTTTTTACATTGTGTGTCCATCAACTTAGACTTAAAATTTTTGATTTATGCAGTTGTCTTTTAAATCAGATACAAGAATAAAAAAGGGTTACGAACAGAAAATACGTTTTACTGTCATTTATGTTTACCTATGTCAATATCTCTACTAGTGTTCT
Organism: Gorilla gorilla gorilla; assembly: GCF_029281585.2. Lineage (NCBI taxonomy): Eukaryota > Metazoa > Chordata > Mammalia > Primates > Hominidae > Gorilla > Gorilla gorilla. Next base: position 36,827,313 of record NC_073229.2, on the reverse strand, counting down.
TTATTTTCTTTACGTGTATTCAAGTTACTGTCTCGTGTTCTTTCTCTTCAGCCTGAAGGACTCTTTTCAATGTTTCCTAGAGGGCAGGTCTGCTAGTAGCAAACTCTCTTCATGTTTGTTTATCTGGCAATGTCTTAATTTCTCTATTTTAAAAGAATTATTTTGCCAGATATGGTGTTCTTGATTGACACGGTTTTTGTCTCTCAGAGCTTTGAATATGTCATCCCATTTTCTTCTAGTCTCCATGGTTTCTGATGAGAAATCTGCTGTTAATTTTTTTAAGCATCTCTGACATGTAATGAATCCTTTTTCTCATGCTACTTCAAATTTCCAAAATCTTTTAAAATTATCATCATGATGTCTTCTTTGAATCCATTATTTATTTGTATGTTGCTTAGTGTCTAAATATTTTGAGATATTATAGTTGTCCCCTTTTATTTCTACATTTGTTGTAAAACCCCAAAAGCTAGTTTTGAGTACGATTTGCACAGTAAGCCAAACACTGACATATCACTGTTTAGGAGCAGAGAAAGGTTTATTTGATTTGGCCAAAGCATGAGAAGAGGAGAGGCAGACTCTCAAATCCAACATGGCTTTGAACATAACTGGTGACTTTTATGAATAAGGTAAGTATGCAGGAAGTGAGGTCCCCAGTGATCAAAGCTGCTTGCATCCCTCAGCTAATCAAACTTCTGAATGCCATCAAGGAGGTCAGCATGACCTAAGAATTACTGTTCTCTGAAAAACAAGTTCATTAATCAAGTAGGCAACTCCCAAGGGTCAGGATGTAAAGTTAATCAATTATTAGTGACTACTCTCTCTCTATGGAAATGACTAAGTGCAAGCAATCATGCATGGAAGAAGAAAAGGACAAAGAGAAGGAAAATAAGTAGAGCAAACACCTTAAGATTTTTAAAATATAGGCTCTGTTACACTTTAATTTTACTTGGCACAGAAAACATACTATGTATGGCTCTAATACTATAGAATTTGTTCAGAATCATTTTATGGTCTGGTATGTAATCTATTTTTAGTAATGTTCCATGTACAATTGAAAAGAACATGTATTTTGCAGTTCCACTGCACAGTATTCTATATGTTTAAATGAAGTCAAGTATATTAATCACGTTGCCTAATCATCTGTATCATCTATATCTTTACTAATTTTGGCCTGTTAATTTTATCAGTAACTGGGAGTTGTCAGTAAAATCTTCTCCTATTTGCCTGCTTCTTTGATTTCTCTAAGAGATTTTCTTTATATATTTGGAGGCTGTATTATTGGGTAAATATAAATTTAGAATCTCATTTCTTTGTTTTAAATTCATTATTAAATGATTAAATTTTTATCTCTATAATATCTACTGCTTTAACTTCTAATTTATCTAATATTAGCATAACTATATAACATTTAGTGTTTTGTATGGCATGTTTTTTCTGTTCTTTTACTTTCAATCTTTATGCCACTATACTTAAAGTATGTATTAAAGGTAATAAAAACTATTTTACCCCAAAATGTATCTTTTGATATATTTTGAAATGGCTGCCTCGAGGCTAGCAGACTGAGGTAGGGGAAATTTGCACCCCTAGAGAATCTTCATTAATGCAGCCATGCCATCCATTTCTATGCCTCTCTTGGATCTAGGAGAGACTGAGAGTCTGACACCTTCAAAAATCTGAAAAGAAACATTTACCATCTATTCTCTATGAGGGAGGCTTCATCTACATAACAAGTCCAACTTTGCTAGCCAAACCTCTTCCTTTCTCCCTCTCATGATCTGTCTTTCCAGTAAACCTGATTTACCCACATAACCTGTTTGGGTCCATGCTCTGAGTCCACATTTTTTTCAGTGGCCTCAGGATGGTATATAAGCTTCTGTATCTTATTTTTGGGTTGAGTCTTCATTCTGAAGACTCCCATGTAAACACATTAAATAAATTCGTATGCCTTTTCTCCTGTTAATCAATCGACCTCATGTCAGGGATTTTTCAGTGAACCTTTAGGGGACCAATAGTCTATGGCTCCCACAGTTTCTTATAAGCAACCTATCATTGTTATTTTTATGCAGTCATTTCCTTTGTCTTTTAATTTAAATATGCTATTTACTTTTAATATAATCATTGATACATATATTTGAGTTTATATCATTTTACTGTTATCTAGCCCATTTTTCTCCTATATTAACTTTCAAGATTACCTCATTTTCTCTTAGCCCATTTTCCTCTTCTGTTAACTTACCAAGTGTGATGCCTGCAGCTTTGTTCTTCTTCTTCAACATTGCTTTAGCTATTTGGGATTTTTTGTGGTTCCATAAAATTTTCAGGATTTTTTTTATTTATGTGAAAACTTTGGTTTTTTCATACAAGGTAAGAATTTTAGAACAGTTTATTTTCTCTTATCTGTCTTCTGACTTCTGTGCTTATTTTTTTGTATTTTAATTCAATGTACATTTTAAATCCCAGGAGACATTATTTTATTATAGTTTTATACAATCTCTATATACATATATGTATATGTGTATATACATATATATATATAGATTGTATAAAATTAAAATAATGTCTCCTGGGATTTGTATGTGTATATATGTATATGTATATATATACAATCTATATATTTATAATATATATTATATATACAATCTATATACACACATACACATATATACATATATGTATATACATACATATATACACATATATGTATATGTGTGTATATATGTATATGTATATATATAGATTGTATAAAACTATAATAAAATTCCATTGATAGGAATTTCACTGAATCTGTGCATTGCCTTGGGCAGTATGAACATTTTGACAATATTGATTCTCTCAGTCTATAAACATGAAATGTCTTTCCATTTATGTGTATTTTTTATTTTTTCATCAATGTTTTATAGTTTTCAGTGTGTAGATTTTTCACCTCCTTGGTTAAATTTCTTCCTAAGGATTTTACTATTTTGGATGCTGTTGTAAATGTGATTGTGTAGCTTGTTGTTAGTGTAGAGAAACACTAGTAATTTTTATATATTAATTTTCTATCCTGAATTAATTTATTAGTTCCAATACTTCTTTGATAGAGTACTTAGGGTTTTCTATATATATATAATATGCCATCTGCAAACAGAGACAATTTTACCTCTTCCTTTCCTATTTGGAAGCCTTTTATTTCTTTCTTTTGCCTAATTTCTCCGGCTGGGACTTCTAGTACCCTATTGGAAAAAAAAAGGGGTGAAAGTGGGCATTCTTACCTATGTACTGATGGTAAGGGAAAAGCTTTCAACTTTTCACCATGAATGGTAATGTTACCTCTGGTCTTGTCATATACAGCCTTTATTGTACTGAGGTACATTCCTTGCAGATCTAATTTGTTGAGTGTTTTTTATCATGAAGAATGTTGAATTTTGGCAAATGCCTTTCCTGCATCTATTGAGATAGTCACATGATTTTTATCCTTAATGTTGTTAATGTAGTGTATGAAATTTGTTAATTTGCATATGTTGAATCTTTCTTGCATTTCAGGAATAAATCTCACTTGATCATGGTGAATGATTCTTTTATGGGTTGTTGATTTCAGTTTGTTAATATTTTATTTAGCATTTTTACATATATGTTTATCAAGAATGCTGGCTTGTAATTTTTATTTCATATTATGACCTCGTCTGGCTTTGCTCTCAGGGTAATGCTGGCCTCACAAATTAAGTTTGGGAGTATTACTTTCACTTCAATATTTGGGAAGTTTGAGAATAATTGGTATTAATTATTCCTTAAATGTTTGGTAGAATTCAGCAGCAAAGCCATCCTGTCCTGTGCTTTTCTTTGATGAAAGACTTTTTATTACTGATTCAATCTTCTTACTTATTATTGGTTTGTTCAGATTTTCTATTTCATAATGATTCAGTCATGGTAGACTGTATGTATGCAGAAATGTGTCATTTTTTTCTAGATTATCCAGTTTGTTGGTATACAATTGTTCAGAGTAGTTTCTAATAATCCTTTGTATTTCTGTAGTATCAGTTATAAGTGTCATCTTTTTTTCTTTAAAAATATTTTAAGTTCTGGAATACATGTGCAGGACATGCAGGTTTGTTACATAGGTAAACGTGTGCCATGGTGGTTTGCTGCACCAGTCAACCCATCACTTAGGTGTTAAGCTCAGCATGCATTAGCTTTTTATCTTGACACTCTCCCTCTCACTGCCTCCACCTCCCAACAGGCCCCAGTATGTGTTGTTCCCTTCCCTGTGTCCATGTATTCTCACTGTTCAGCTCCCACTTATAAGTGAGAACAAACAGTGTTTGGTTCTCTGTTCCTGTGTTAGTTTGCTGTGGATGATGGCTTCCAGCTCCATCCATGTCCCTGAAAAGGACATGCTGTCATTTCTTTTTATGGATGTATAGTATTCCATGGTGTATATGTACCACATTTTCTTTATCCAGTCTATCATTGATGGGCATTTGGGTTAATTCCATGTTTTTGCTATTGTGAATAGTGCTGCAATGAACATAGTCATGCATGTAGAATGGTTTATTTTCCTTTGCGTATATACCCAGTAATGGGATTGCTGGCCCAAATGGTATTTCTGGTTCTAGATCTTTGAGGAATCGCCACACTGTCTTCCACAATGGTTGAACTAATTTGCATTCCCGTAAACAGTGTAAAGGAGTTCCTATTTCTTCACAACCTTGCCAGCATCTGTTGTTTCTTGACTTTTAATAATCACCATTCTGACTGGCATGAGATGGTATCTCATTGTGGTTTTGATTTGCATTTCTCTAATAATCAGTGCTGTTGAGCTTTTTTTTCATGTTTTTTTGGCCACATAAATGCCTTCTTTTGAGAAGTGTCTGTTCATGTCCTTTGCCCGCTTTATAATGGGGTTGGTTTTTTCTTGTAAATTTGTTTAAGTTCCTTGTAGATTCTGGATATTAGACCTTTGTTAAATGGATAGATTGCAAAACTTTTCTTTCATTCTCCCATGTCTGTTCACTCTGATGATAGTTTCTTTTGCTGTGCAGAAGCTCTTTAGTTTAATTAGATCCCATTTTTCAATTTTTGCTTTTGTTGCAATTGCTTTTCATGTTTTTGTCATAAAATCTCTGCTCCTGACTATGTCCTAAATAGTATTGCCTAGATTTTCTTCTAGGGTTTTTATAGTTTTGGGTTTTACATTTAAGTCTTTAATCCATCTTGAGTTGATTTTTGTATAAGGTATAAGAAAGGGGTCCAGTTTCAATTTCCTGCATATGGCTAGCCAGTTCTCCCAGCACCACTTATCAGATAGGGAACCCTTTCCCCATTGCTTGTTTTTGTCAGGTTTGCTGAAGATAAGATAGTTGTAGATGTGTGGTCTTATTTCTGAGTTCTCTATTTTATTCCATTTTTCTATGTGTCTGTGTTTTTATGAGTAGCGTGCTGTTGTGGTTACTGTAGCCTTGTAGTATAGTTTGAGGTTGGGTAGCATGATGCCTCCAACTTTGTTCTTTTGCTTAGGATTGTCTTGACTAGTAGTGTATCATCTTTCATTTCTAATCTTATTTATTTGAATCTTCTCTCTTTTTCCTATTCTAGCTAAGAGTTTCTCAATTTTATCTTTTCATAAGCAAACCCAGTTTTGTTAATCTTTTTTAATACTTTTCTAGTCTCAGTTTCATTTATTTCTGCTCTGCTCATTTATTTCTTTGTTTTCTTCCTTCCTCTTTCTAATTTTGGTTTTAGTTTTTTCTTCTTTTTCTGATTCCCTGTAGTGTAATGTTAGGCTTTTTATTTAAAGTCTTTCTTTCTTATTAACGTAGGCATTTGTTGCTATAAACTTTCCTCTTAGAACTGCTTTTGCTTCATTCCATAAGTTTTGGTATGTTATGTTTCCATTTTCATTGTCTGTAGATATTTTTAAGTTTCCTTCTGAGGCCTTCTTTGACCCATTGGTTGTTCATGAGTGTGTTGTTTAATTCCCATGTGTTTGTGAATTTTCAAATATTTTATATTATTCATTTCTAGTTTTATAGCATTGTGATTGGAAAATATACTTGACATGATTTCAATATTCTTAGAAATGTATTCAAACTTGTTTGTGGCCTAACACATAATCTATCCTAGAGAATGTACCATGTGTGATTGAGAAAAATGTGTATCTGCTGCAGTTGGATAAAATGTTCTATAAATTTTTAGGTCCATTTGGTTTAATGTGAAGTTCACATCCAATTTTTTATTAATTTAATTCTGAATGATCTATCCACTGTTGAAAGTGGGGTATTGGTAGAAATGATGTTAGCAAAATGGTGGAACAGGAATTCTTCAGCTAAACCGCTCCCCCAACTCCAGCCCACACCTGTGCTATACACACAGAAATCCAACTAACAAATATTCTCAGGCAAAAATACCTTTGTGAATATCCCAAACTCAGGAGTGAGGCTGAGATATCCCCTGGGAAACTAGAACTGAAAAATGCTGCATTCAAAAGATAAGAAGAATGGTTCTCTTGGGCGATGTCACCCTTCCCATAACCCAGGACAGCACTACACACAGAGGATGTGACAAAATCCATGGTTTTTACAGTGGAAGAAGTGAGTTGAAGGTGGACATTCAGCTCACCACCTTTCTGGGACCCTTTGCAAGGGGCTTATTTCTGTCTTGCCCTATAGGAAACATTGACATTACCAGCAGGAATAGATCACCTGAGGTCAGTTAGAAACAAAAAGCAAGGGTGGGGCTCACAGCAACCAAAGTACAGATCTTGGCTGTTGGTCTGTATTCTAGATGACAGAGGCACCAAAACGTAGAGACTAGCTCACAGAATCATGTGGCAGAAAGCATGTTCCATAGGTTTGCCAGATTTGAGTCCCTAATCAACTCCCTCACATAGCCCCGGTGCTCTTGTTAAGCCATATCCAGGCCAGAAGGCAACAGCAGGTCAGTGGTTATTCATGGAGGGAACATCCGGTCCCACCCACTCACAGCTGTTGAGTGGCAACTCTACATATTCTTGGTACTCTGCTTAAGCCCACTTTACACTGAGAGGCAAGCCCAAGTCCATGCATATCTGTGGAACATAACCTCTGGCCCTACCCACCCAGTGTGGGCCAAACAGCAAGCCCAGGGATGTTACCCAGCCTCAGTGCCCTGCACACAGCATTTCTCAACTTCAGATTCCAGACAATATTGCCCAGCCATGGAGACAATATTCATCCCTGCCCAATCAGAAATATTTACAGGACCTAGCCAGCAGTTGTGTGATGGTATAGTCCAGCCAGTGGTATCACCAGAACATGGAGCACAGTCAACAATACCACTTGATCTCAGAGCACAAGAAGTAACCCAGCCCAACTAGAGAACCTAACACCAAGGTCTGCCTGTACAGGGTTGCTACCAGTTAGCCCATCCAAAATCCCAGGCTTGACTAAAGGGTAAAGGTCTGTAAATTCCAAAGAACACCTGCAAATGATGAAAGAGGTGGCCATCTTCTCAAATGTGCAAGCATTATGTAAGGACATAAGGATTATGAAAAATCAGGGAAATGTGACACCATCAAAAGAAATGAATAAAGTTCTAATAATCAACTCTATAAAAAATGGAGATCTATGAAAAGACTAACAATTAATTCAAAATCCAAGGGAAATCCAAGAAAATATGGACAAAAATTAAATATACAAAGCAACTTATGAACAAAATGGTAAGTTTGACAAAGAAACAAAACAATTAAAAATTTGAAATCTTAGAGATAATAACTGAGCTGAAAAATTCAATAGAAAGTTTCAACAGGAGAAATGATTAAGAATAAGGAAGAATCAGTGAGCTCTAAAATACATTTGAAATTATTCAATCATAGAAGCAGAAACAACAAAAAAAAAGAGACTAAGTAAAGAAGATCAATGGGAATTGTGGAACACCATCAAGTGAATTAACCTTCTTAATAGCGATTCCTGAGGAAAATGAGAAAGACAGAGTCCTGAAAAACATATATAAGAAAATAATGGCTATCAATTTTCCAAATTTTGGGAAAGATGACACCACTTGGTTACAGAAAACTCAGAGATTACCAATCAAATCTAACCCAAAGAGAAGTTTATGAAGACATGTCATATTAAATTATGAAAAATTAGGCAAAGAATGAATACTGAAAGCAAGAGATAAAAGACATACCACAATCAAGAGAGTTCCAACATGGCTGTCAGCAGATTTGTCAGCAAAAACTCTGCAGTCCAGGAGAGGGTAGTATGACATATTCAATGTGCTAAAGCTAAAAAAAAAAAAAAAAAAAAAAATCATTGATCAGAAATGAGGGAAAAAGAACTTTCTCAGAGAAACAAAAGCTAAGGTAGTGTATCACCTCTAGGACTGCATTACAGAAATTGCTAAAGGAAGTTATTTAAGCTGAAGTGAAAGTCTGCTAATTAATAACATAAAACATATGAAAGTAAAATTCTCAATGGTGCAAGTAATACATAGTCATATGCAGAATCTCTTGTACTGTGAGAGTGGTGTGTAAAGCAATTCTATCCCTACTAGGAGGGTTAAAAGATAAAACTATTTAAAAATAACTACAATAAATTTTTAAAATATAAAAATTACAAAAGAGATAAATTTTGATATCAAAATCACAAATGGTGGGAGGGAGAAAAGGAAAGTGTAGAAATTTTGTACACTATTAAAATGAAGTTTTTATCAGCTTAAGCAGCCTGTTATAAGGTTAAGATATTTAATATAAGCCTCATTATAACCACAAACCAAAAGCCTATAGCAATTTCACAAAATATATAAAGACAGGATTCAAGGCATATGGCCACAGAAAATCATCACACCACAAAGGAAGAAAGCAAGAGAGGAAGAAAGAAAGAAAAGACTTCAGCCGGCTGCAGTGGCTCATGCCTATAATCCCAGCACTTTGGGACGCCAAGGCGGGCAGATCACTTGAGCCCAGGAGTTCGACACCTGCCTGAGCAACATGGCAAAACCCCATCTCTACCAAAAATACAAAAATTAGCTGGGTGTGGTGGTGCACGCCTGTAATCCCAGGTACTTGAGTGGCTAAGGCAGGAGGATTGCTTGAACCCGGAGGTAGAGGTTGCAGTGAGCTGAGATCACACCAGTGGACTCCAGCCTGGATGACACAGAGACCCTGAAGAAAGAAGGATGAGAGAAGAGAGAAAGAAAGAAAGAAAGAGAGAGAGAGATAAAGGAAAGAAAAGAAAAGGAAAGGAAAGGAAGAAGGAAGGAAGGAAAAAGAAAAAGAGAAGGAAGGAAGAAAGAAGAAGAAAGAAAGAGGGAGGGAGGGAAGGAAGGAAGGGAAAGGAAAGGAAGAGAAGGGAAGGGAAAAGAAAGGAAAGCAAGAAGGAAGGAAGGAAGGAAGGGAAAGAAACTACAAAACAATCAGAAGCATATTACCAACTGGCAGTAGCAAGTCCTCACTTTTAATAATTACTTTATATTTAAATGTGTTAAATTATCTAATAAAAATACAGAGTGGCTGAATGGAGTAAAAAACAAGATCTAATCATATGTTGCCTAAAAAGAGACTCAATTTTCTAGTAAGGATGCACAAAGACCGAAAGTAAAGGGATAGAAAAAGATATTCCATGCAAATGGAAACCATAAAAGAGCAAGGATAGGTACACTTATATCAGACAAAACTCACCTTAAGTCAAAATTTTAAAAAGAGACAAAGAAGGCCACTAAATATGATAAAGGGAATAATTCACCAAGAGGACATAACAATTATAAGTGTATATGGACCCAACATCACAGCACCTAAATATATAAAGCTACTATTAAATAATCTGAAGAGAGAGATTACAATACTATAACAGTAGAGGGACCTCAAAATTCTACTTTTAACAATGGAAATATCATCTAGACAGAAAACTCAATAAAAAAACATTAAACTTGCATGAATTTTACAACAAATGAACCAAACAATCATAAACAAATCTTTTTATCCAACAGCAGTAGAATACATATTCTTCTCAAATGGACATGAAACATTCTGCAGATTGATCATATGCTACACCACACACACAAAAAAATCTTAACAAATTTAAAAGGTTTAAAATTATATTGCGAATCTTTCTGGATCTCAAAAGGAATAACTCCCAAACTTATTTCATGAGGCCAACCTTAGCCTGATGGCAAAGCCAGACAAGGTCATAAAAAGAAACAAAAATTATAAGCCAATATTCTTGATGAACATAAATACAAAAATCTTAAATAAAATAAGACATTAACAAATTGAAGTCAACAACCTATAAAAGAATCATTCATCATGATCAAGTGGGATTTATTCCTGGGATGCAAGGACAGTTCAATATATACAAGCCCATATGTGTGATATACCTCATTAACAAAATGAAAAACAAAAATTACATAATAATTACATAATTTAAAAATCTCAATAGATTCAGAAAAAGCATTTGACAAATTTTATCACCCTTTCATGATAAAAATTCTCAATAGATTTAGTATAGAGGGAATGTACTTCAATACAATAAAGGACATAAATGGCAAACCCATTGTCATCATCATTTTCAATGAAAATTTGAAAGCTTTTCCTGTAAGATCAGCACCAAGCCAAGAATACCACTGTCACTGCTTCTCTTCAAAAGGGTACTTGAAGTCCTAGCCAGAGCAATTAGAAAAGAAAGCAAATAAAAGGCATCCAAATAGAAAAGGAAGAAATGAAATTATTTTTATTTGTTGACAACATGATTTTATATAGAGAAAATCCTACAGACTCCACAAAAAAACTGTTAGAACTGATAAAAATACAATAAAGTTGCAGGACACAAAATAAACATATAAAAATCAGTAGTTTTTCTATATACTAAAAATGAGCTATTTGAAAGGAAATTAAGGGAAAAAATCTAATTTACAATAGCAACAAAAAATTATTATTTTATTTATTTTCAGTTCTGGGGTACATGTGTACAGGATGTGCAGGTTTGTTACATTGGTAAATGTGTACCATGTTGGTTTACTGCACCTATCAACCCATCACCTAGGTATTAAGTCCAGCACGCATTAGCTCTTTTCCCTAATGCTCTACCCTCTTCCTTCCCCCAACAGGCCCCAGTGTGTGTTGTTCCCCTCCCTGTGTCCACGTATTCTCATTGTTCAGCTCCCACTTATAAATGAGAAGATGCAATATTTGGTTCTCTGTTCCTGTGTTAGTTTGCTGAGGAAAATGGCTTCCAGCTTTATCCATTTCCCTGCAAAGGACATGATCACATTTCTTTCTGTGGCTGCATAGTATTCCACAGTGTATATGTACCATATTTTCTTTATCCAGTCTATCATTGATGAGCATTTGGGTTGATTTCATGTCTTTGCTATTGTGGATATGCTGCAATGAACATGTATCTTTATAATAGAATGATTTTTATTCCTTTGTATATATATCCAGTAATGAAATTGCTGGGCCAAATGGTATTTCTGGTTCTAGATCTTTGAGGAATCACCACACGGTCTTCCACAATGGTTGAACTAATTTACATTCCCACCAATAGTGTAAAAGAGTTCCTATTTCTCCACAGCTTTGCCAGCATCTATTGTTTCTTGACTTTTTTTTTTCTTTTCTAGATAGAGTCTCACTCTGTTGCCCAGGCTGGAGTGCAGTGGTGGGATTTCAGCTCACTGCAACCTCCACCTCCTGGATTCAAGCAATTCTCTTGCCTCAGCCTCTCAAGTAGTTGGGACTACAGGCATGCACCACCACGCCCAGCTAATTTTTTTTATTTTTAGTAGAGACAGGGTTTCACCATGTTGGCCAGGCTGGTTTCAAACTCCTGGCCTCAGTCAATCCACCTGCCTTGAGCTCCCAAAGTGCTGGGATTACAGACGTAAGCCACTGCACCTGGCTGCTTCTTGACTTTTTAATAATCACCATGCTGACTGGTGTGAGATAGTATCTCAGTGTGGTTTTGATTTGCATTTCTCTAATAATCAGTGATGAGCTTTCCTTCATATGTTTGTTGGCCATATAAATGTCTTCTTTTGAGAAGTGTCTGTTCATGTCCTTTGTCCATTTTTTAATGGGTTTTACTTTTTCTTGTAAATTTGTGTGAGTACCTTGTAGATGCTGAATATTAGACCTTTGTCACATGGATAGATGGCAAAAATTTTCTCCCATTCTGTAGGTTGTGTGATCATTCTGATGATAGTTTCTTTCGCTGTGCAGAAGCTCTTTAGTTTAATAACATCCCATTTTTCAATTTTTGCTTTTGTTGCAATTGATTTTGGCAATTTAATCATAAAATCTTTGCCCATGACTATGTCCTGAATGGTATTGCCTAGATTTTCTTCTGGGGCTTTCACAATTTTGGGTTTTACATTTAGCTCTTTAATCCATCTTGAGTTAATTTTTATATAAGGTATATGGAAGGGGTCCAGTTTCAATTTTCTGCATATGGCTAGCCAGTTCTCCCAGCACTGCTTATCAAATAGGGAATCCTTTCCCCATTGCTTGTTTTCATCAGGTTTGTTGAAGATCAGATGTAACAACAAAAATTTAAATACTTAGAAGTAAATGTAACCAAGGATATAAAAGTCCTCTATACTGAAAATTATGAAAGAGCTATGACAGAAATTGAAATGAATACAAATAAAGATATAACATCATCAAGAATAGTAAGAATTTATCTTGCTGAAATGTCCATATTACCCAAAAAATGCACAGATTGAATGCAATTTCCATCAAAATTCTCATATATTTTTCACAGAAATGGAAAAATCAATTCCTAAATTTATATAGGACCACAAATGATTCTGAATACATGAAACAATGTTGAACAAAGAACAAAACAAAAAAGCAAAAACTAAGCTGGAGATATCACACTCCCTGATTTTAGAACATTTTATAAAGTGACTATAATCACAATAGCATGACACTGTCATAAAACAGACACATTACCCAATGAAACAAAATAAGAGCCCAAAAATAAACCCATGCATCTATGGTCAATGAATTTTTGACAACGGTGTCAAGAACACACAATGCAGAAAGCACAGTCTCCTCAATGGTTTTGAGAAAATTGCAAATCTACATGCAGAAGAATGAAATTGGATCATTTTCTAGCACCATATAAAAATCAACTCAAAATGAATTAAAGTCTTAAATATAAGATCTGAAACTATAAAACTACTAGAAGAAAACATAAGGGGAAAGTTCTAAGACAATGGTTTTGGAAATGAGTTTTTGGAAAGCACCCCAAAGCACAAGCAACAAAAGCAAAAGACAAACACACACATACACACGCGCATGCACACACACACACACACACAACTGGGACAGCATCAAACTAAAAAGCTTCTGAAGAGCAAAGGAAGCAACAATGTGAAGAGACAACAAACAGAATGGAAGAAAATATTTGCAAACCATACATCTGATAAGGCTTTAAAATTCAAAATATACAAGAAACTCAAAGAACTAAATAGCAAGAAAACAAATAACCCTGTTTAAAAATAAGCAGAACCTGGAGAGACATTTCTCAAAAGAAGGCATACAAATGGCCAACATGTACATGAAAAAGTGCTCAGCATTACTAATCCACAGAAAACTGCAAATTAAAACCATAATAAGATATGACCTCACAACTATTAGAATGGCTTTTATCAAAAAGAGGAATGATAACTTTTGGTAAGGATGCAGAGGAAGGGGAATTTTTGTACATTGATGGTAGGAATGTAAAGTTGTTGCAGCCATTATAGAAAATGGTATGTAAGTCTCTCAAAAAACTAAAAATAGAACTATGGGCCAGTAATCTCACTTTTGAGTATATATTAAAGAAATCTGAAGTCAATATGTCAAAGAGGTTTCTGCCTTCCCAGGGTTCTTGCAGCATTATTCACATTAACCAAGATATAGAACAAAACTAGATGTCCATGGAAAAATGAATAAATAAAATGTACATATGTGTGTGTGTGTGTGTGTGTGTGTATATATATATATATACACACACACATATACCCGTGCTAAATGTTCATGGACACATGAATGAAGAAAACCATATTTTCTTTACTAATTTGTCCATGGACATTTAGCTTTGTGGTGTGTGTATATGTATATATACCTATGTATACATATACATATATGTACATATATACATATACATACACATATATGCACTTTGGTATATATCTGGTGAGTGTATATATGTGTATATATGTACATCTATACACACATGGACACATGTATATGAGTGTGTATGTACACATATGTGCACACATATATCCACACAAAGTATATCCATATATACACATATGTACCTATATGCACATACCAGATATACATATATATATAATGGAATACTACTCAGCCTTTAAAAAAGAATGAAGTTCTGTCATTTAAAACAATATGGAGAAACCCAGAAGACAGTAGTCTAAGTGAAATAAGCCAGCTGCAGAAAAACCAATACTGTATGATCTTACTTTAATGTGGAATCTAAAAAAGTTGAAATCACAGAAGTAGAAAGCAGAATGATGGTTACCATAGGCTGTGGATGGGGTGGGGTGGGAGGGAGGAAATGAGGAATTGCTGATCTAAGGGTACAGAGTTTCAGACAGAACAATTTTTGAGATCTATTGTATAGCAGTGACTATAGCACATAATAATTGATTGTACATTTCAAAATAACTAAGACAGTAAATTTCAAATGTCTCACCATAAAAATGATGAGTAAGCAAGGTGAAGAATATGTTAACTAGCTTGATTTAAGCATTACACATTGTATACATCTATCAAGAAATTAATTACATTTTACCGCACAAAGTATACAATGATTTCTCAATGAAAATCATATTAATAATAATAACAGAAAGTAGAATATTAAAGTATCCTACTATTATTTTATTATTGTCTATTTCTCCTTTCAGATGTGTTATATATTTTCATGCTTTATGTTTGATGCATATATACTTACAATTGTGGTAACCTCCTGAGGAATTGATCACTTTATTATAAAATGACCTTTGTCCATTTTTACAGTTTTTGACTTAAATGTCTATTTTGTTTGATGTGAGTATACCTGTCCCTGCTCTCTTTTGATTTCCATTTGCGTGGAATATCTTCTTCCATCTTTTCAATTTTGGTCTTCGTGTGTTCTTACTAGTAAAGTGAGTCATTTGCAGGCAGCTTATGTTTGGATTTTCTTTTTACATCCATTCATTCACTCTGTGTCTTTTAATTGGAGAAGTTAATCTATTTAAATTTAAGAAAACTATGGATAGGTAAGAACTTACTATTGCCATTTTGATCATTGTTTTCTGGTTGTTTTGTAAATCTTTTGTTTCTTTTTTCCTCTCTTGTTGTTTTCCTTTCATGATTTTCTACAGTGGTATACTTTAAATTTTTCTCCTTATTTTTTGTGCATCTAATGTATGTTTTTGCCTTCTGGTTGCTAGGAGGGTTACTAAAATATCTCATAGTTTATATGATTATAACAGGCTATTTTAATTGGTAACAACTTAACTTTGAATTTGACTATATGCTTATCTTTACCAGTGAATTTTATACTTTTATATGTTTTCATGTTAATTTTTCATTGGAGCTTGAAGAATTCCCTTTATTATTTCTTGTAAGGCAGGCCTAATGGTGATAATTTCCCTTAGCTTTTGTTTCTCCAGGAAAGTCTCTATCTTTCCTTCATGTTTGGAGGACAACTTTGCCAGGTAAAGTATTGTATTCTTGGTTGACAGTTTCTTTCTTTCAGTACTTTAAATGTATCATCCTCTTCTCCCTGGCATGTAAGGTTTCTGTTGAGAAATATACTGATAGTCTTATGGAGATTCCCTTGTGCATCATAAGCCTCTATTCTCTTGCTGTTTTCATAATTTCATCTTTTATTTTGAGTTTGATTATAACATATATTGGTAAAGTCTTCTTTGGATTGAAACTGCTCATTAGAGGAATGCAAGTCAAAACCACAATGAGATACCATCTCATGTGAATTAGAATGGCAATGATTAAAAAGTCAGGAAACAACAGATGCTGGAGAAGATGTGTAGAAATAGAAATGCTTTTACACTGTTGGTGGGAGTGTAAATTATTAATTCAACCATTTTGGAAGACAGTGTGGCAATTCCTCAAGGATCTAGAACCAGAAATGCCATTTAACCCAGCAATCCTATTACTGGGTATATACCCAAAGGATTATAAATCATTCTACCATAAAGACACCTGCACACGTATGTTTATTGTGGCACTATTCACAATAGCAAAGACTTGGAAACAACCCAAATGCCCATCAGTGATAGACTGGATAAAGAAAATGTGGCACATATACACCATGGAATACTATGCAGCCATAAAAATGGATGAGTTCGTGTCCATTGCAGGGACATGGATGAAGCTGGAAACTATCATTCTCAGCAAACTAACACAGGAACAGAAAACTAAACACCACATGTTCTCACTCATAAGTGGAAGGTGAACAATGAGAACACATGGACTCAGAGAGGGGAGCATCACACACTGGAGCCTGTCGGGGGAGGGGAGGGCTAGGTGAGGGATAGCATTAGTAGAAATACCTAATGTAGATGACGGGTTGATGGGTGCAGGAAACCATCATGGCACGTGTATACCTATGTAACAAACCTGCACGTTCTGCACATGTATCCCAGAACTTAAAGTATAATTTACAAAAATAAAAAAATTAATTAATTAAAAAAAGAAATAGTACTGAATCTGTAAATTGTTTTGGACAGTATGGACACATTAATGATATTGAGTCTTCCTATCCATGAGCTTGGGATGTTTTTCCATTTGTTTGTGTCTTGATTTTTTTGAGCAGTGTTTTGTAATTCTCATTGTAGAGATCTTTCATCTCCCTGGTTGGCTGTATTCCTAGAGTATTTTGTGTGTGTATGTGTGTGGAAATTGTGAATGGAATTGCCTTCCTGATTTGGATCTCAACTCAACTGTTGTTTGTGTGTAGGAGTGTTAGTGAGTTTTGTACATTGATTTTGGATACTGAAACTTTCCTGCAGTTGTTTATCAGCTTAAGGAGCTTTTTGTCCTAGACTATGGGGTTTTCTAGATATAGAATCATGTCATCTGCAAAGAGGGATAGTTTGACTTCCTCTCTTCCTATTTGGATGCCTCTTATTTCCTTCTCTTTCCTGATTGTTCTGGCTAGGACTTCCAATACTATGTTAAAGAGGAGTGGTGAGAGAGGGTAATCTTGTCTTGTGCCAGATTTCAAGGGGACTGCTTCCAGCTTTTGTGCATTCAGTATAATGTTGGCTATGGGTTTGCCATAGATGGCTCTTATTATTTTGAGGTATGTTCCTTCAATACCTAGTTTACTGAGAGTTTTTAACAAGAAGGGATGTTGAATTTTATCAAAAGCCTTTTTAACATCTATTGAGATAATCATGTGGTTTTTGTCTTTAGTTCTGTTTATGTGATGAATCACATTTGTTGAATTGTTCAACATACTCAAATCAATAAATGTGCATCCCAGGGATGAAGCCTATCTGTTTATGGTGGAATAGCTCTTTGATGTACTGCTGGATTTGGCTGTGTATCCATCTGCTCCTTGGCCTTTTTTATGTGTAAACTATTTATTACTGATTTAATTTTGGAGCTCATTATTGGTCTGTTTGTTTGGGAATCAATTTCTTCCTGGTTCAGTCTTGAGAGGGTGTATATGTCCAAGAATTTATCCATCTCACCTAGGTTTTCTAGTTTGTGTAAATAAATTTTCTACCCCTTTATCTTTTTCTGTTGTTCCGTTTGGACTCTCCTATAATGTGTATATCAGTTTGCTTTAGGATGTCCCATAAATCCCAAAGTATTTTTTTCACTAATTTTTATTCTTTTTGTTTTTCTGACTGGATAATTTGAAATGGATGATCTGTCTTCAAGTTTGCTTATTCTTTCTACTACTTCATTGTGCTGTTTCAATCTCTTTAATTTTTCAGTAGAGTTATTTTATTCTTCTGCTCTAGAATTTCTGCCCTTTTATGTTTTATACCTCTCTTGAATTTCTGGTTTTGTTAATACATAATTTTCCTGATTTTATTAATTGTGTTTTTTTGTTGTCTTTTAGCTCACTGAGTTTTTAAAAGACAATTATTTTGACCTCTTTGTCAGGCAATTCATATCCACATTTTTTTGGAGTCAGCTGTTCAGCTATTTTGTTACTCTGATGGTGTCATGTTTCTTTGATTTTTTTTATGTTCCTAGAAGCTTTGTGTTACTGTCTTCCTTTCATGTTTCTTGAAGACTTTCATTGCTGCAGTTGAAGGAGCAATCACATCCTCCACTTTAGCTAACTAGCTTATAAAACAAACAAACAAAAAAACAAAACAAAACAAAACTTTTCTCAGTCAGCCTGGCTAGAGATTGTGGGAGTGGGGGGCGGTCTCTCAGGCCTTTTTCTTCTTCTTCTTTTTTTTTTTTTTGAGACAGAATCTCACTCTGTTGTCCAGGCTGGAGTGCAGTGGCACGATCTTGGCTCACTGAAAGCTCCACCTCCTGGGTTCAAGCAATTCTTCTGCCTCAGCCTCCCTAGTAGCTGGGACTATAGGTGCATGCCACCACCCCCCTAGCTAATTTTTGTATTTTTAGTAGAGATGGGGTTTCATCATGTTGACCAGGATGGTCTCAATCTCTTGACTTCATATTTCCACCCACCTCGACCTCCCAAAGTGCTGGGATTACAGGCATGAGCCACTACGCCCGGACTCTCAGACCTTTATATGAATGTGCCTTTCCCATTTCTCTTGTTCTTTCTCAGTGGTGGTGGTGGTGGGGAGGTGTCTTAGAATTATGTGCTTTCTCTCAGTCCCACAAAGCAGGCTGGACTCAGAGCCTTCTGTTTATTTTCCTTAGGGCAGTGACCTGAAGGTTCTTGGCTGTGCACTTTCTCCTGATCCATCAGAGCTGTCTGCTAATTTATGTATCCTATGTGTGAAAGCTCACATGCAATCTGTGGTGGTTCATGTGTGCTCTCCATGGGGGGAGCACATACATGTTGATGTCTATGGTGTGCTCAGGATGCCAGCCACATCAAGTGGTGCATGCAGAGTGCTGAGGATATATGTCAGCTTGTTGGATGTTCACAGTTGAGACACCCCATGAGACTCGCGTTTGGAGATCCAGGCAGAGTCTTCAACCCAGCCAGTAGGATCTGCAGCTTGTTGAGATTTGTGTGCCAGCTGCCACTAAGCCTCTCCTCTTGTCCCTGCTCCTAGCTGCCCCTAGATGTTTTCACTATGCGTATTCCCTGTGTTTTGGGTGGGGTGAAACACAAGTGAGCCTCCTGGATAGCATCCCAGAAGGCTGGGGAAGCCAGGCACTCATTTGATCTCCCTTTTTCCCACTAGGAGAAATCACAGGCTGAGTGAATCTCTTAGCATTGAGCTATGCTGCGCTTGGGGAGGGATAATATGGGTAAAGTGAAGCTATTCTTACTCCCCTTAGTGTATTTATTCTTCAGGTTTTTTTTTGTTTGTTTTGTTTTTGCTTCATTGAGGTGCTGGAACATTTCAACTAAATGACTGGGCTACCATAAAAGCATTGCTATCATGTGTAGTTGTTAAAATCAGTGTTTCTGGGTGGGGGTTTGGGGGTGGAGGGAGAGTTGAAGGCTGAAACTTCCCATTCTATCATCTTGACATCCCAAATAGGCCCTTCACTGCAAGAAATTGGTTTCTGTCTTTCTTTTTATAATTTGTATTGCTTATCTTTTAAACATTAATTCAACAATCATCTCTCTGTTCTCTGTGTCTTAAGTGGCCTTCCCAAGTTACTTTTATCATGCCATATAGTTTATTTACTTTGCAGCATATGTGAAAATGAAAATTATTTTTTGTTTTCATTGCTGTTTATTTCTTCATTATTTATTTCTGCCATTGTAATAAGGTCTTAGACATTTTAGCTATATTGTTATTTTTGTAGCCCCTAGAACAATACGTGGCCCAGAGTAGGTGCTCTCTGAATAATTATTGAATAAATAAAATTTTCAAAGGATTCTAAAGTTTTCTTCAAAGCTCCAAAAAGTTCTAATTAGTCTATTATTTTGCTGAAATAAAATCTAATTTCTCAAATATTAGCATTTGTAATAAAAATGATGTATTCTTCAGCTTTATGTTTTGATTATATATGTAGTATAGCCAATTACATTTTATTGCAAGTCTAAAGCAGTTCTGTTATATCCCAGATCAAATAGGCTTTATGAGCCTTCCAGGGAGCTTAAACTGTAGTTATTACATTGTTTCTGCATGAAAATGTGATTTTGTGATTGAAGTAACAATAATTTTTACTTTCCAACAAACTTTTACTTTGTTTACTTTTTGTTAAAAAAGTTATTTTTACATTGATAACAGTTGACCTTTGAGTTCCGAGCAAGCATTAAACCTTTGGGTTATAAACCACGTTTGCATTAAAAGCACACTAATACTCATGCAGCAACTATACTAAGTCTTTTTTTCAGAAGTGAGTAGGAATGTAAATGTAAAATTGGGAACTGTAGAACTATATATGAAACAAAGAAGGTATATGATATATAACTTCTGCCTTTGTTAGGTATTTGTTTCTGCTGCGGTCATTGGATTTGAGTGCAGTACCCCACAGTATTGGATAGTCATTAAGACAGTCCTTACATTGGTCTCTATAAAAACACCATTGAATAAGAAAATACTTATTGGTGCATATTTACCTATTGTTTAGAAAAAAGTTGGAATGGGTTGCATCCCACTCACTTTCTTAAAACTCATCTGAGAGATAATGTAGAAAAGGTATTACCTTCTACACCAAAATGTTTTGTTTGTATTATGTATTCATATTTTTCTTTGATATTTATTTAACTTCTTTTTGTGAGATTAATAGAGGCCATATTCTTTACTATTTAGCCAAACTATTTTTTACTTCCTTAAGTAATTATTTCATTTAAGAGGTTTAATTTTTTAAAAAATGAATAGGACTTTAACATATTTTTCTGGCCAGGAGTTAATATGTAATTTACTGAAACACGAGTAATATCCAAATTTCTGTATTAATAGTCAGGAGCTCAAAGTATTATTCCAATAGAAAATTATACATATTTGGTAGCTCTTATGGAAGAATTTAAAATACTTCTATGTCCATATATCAGCAAAACTGTACATGTTTCTCTTAAATGAATTTTATTTTCCTGAAGTTTAGAAAAATAACTTCATCCTTAAAAATGTTGGAAAAGAAAATGAGTTAAAATGTGTTGTGATATTTGAATGTTGCAAACTAAGATCTCTGTGTGTGTTTGTATATTCCTCATATTCTTGAAATACAGTTTTTGTCTTCTAAGGCTAACATTAGGCATGAAAAACTTCCCATAACAGGCTGCGTTGGTCAATGTGTCCCTGGAAGAAGGTATTTTGTATCTCAGAGGTAGCATAAGCACCATTAGATGTGGCGTTGCCATGGTAACTGCTCTCTTTTTTTTTTAATTGAATGGCAAGTAAGTAGTCTTATAAAACCCACCAACCCATAGCTTGCTGGTGCCCCAAGGCAGCTTTAACTTACTTAAGCACCTTCTCTTTGTCTTTATATTTTTAATCTAAGGGATTCAGGTGTTTGACTATACCAGTTTTATGAGTCTAATGTGCTTTGGAACTTAAATCCTTAGTTTGTTGACCACAGATTATTTCTAAACAGGAGCTCAATGCAGTTATCATATCAAGGAAAGAATACAAAATTTCCAGTGCAAAAAGATGAAAAGCAAACTTGTACATAAGGCCATGTCTATAAAACACAAACTGAGTAAGATGCCAATATTTGATCATCTGATTTCACCAGAACCTAACTACACATGGCAAAGCGCAAATAAATCATTATAGAAATGAGAGCCACAAAAATACTGTGCTAAAATATGTCTGGGGCAACCAGTACAAATAGCTTAGTTTAAATATAAATTCTCCTGGGATGCAAGAGTCCTTTTTATTTTTTTGTTTGTACTCAAGACACACCTCTTAAAATATTTATACCCTGCTGCAGAGATGTTGCATGGAGTCAAATAAAATCTATTGTAAATTTCTCTTCCTCTACTTTGTTTCCTAGAAACACTAATTCTTTTGACTATTTTGCTAGTCATTTATGTTTAAACTGTTAATAAATCTATTTAAATTAAAAATTGAATATATAAGAATTGATAGTGCTCTGTACGAAAATAGGGCTCTTATAATGTGTCCTATTTGTGGAAAAGAGGGCATTGTAATATTGATGAAAAGATTATTCCAACCATATTAATTTAGTATCAATAAATATTGTCTTCCTACTGAGTAGCACTGTCATTTTCCAAAAGACTGTGTGGGTAAGTACAATTAGAAATAACTGTAAGTTTATAATGGGTACTAATGCTTAAGCATACCAAAGAAACCCAAGTTGAGAGTTTAGAATTTACGTTGTCCAGCTTCCTGAAAACATGTTCTTATATATTCTTTCAGTGCTTCTAATGTTTTTTTTAAGAGAGGGTCTCACTCTGTCACCCAGGCCAGAGTGCAATGGTGCAGTCATAGCTCACTGCAGCCTCAAACTCCCAGGCTTAGGTGATATGCCCACCTCAACCTCCCAAGTAGCTGGGACCATAGGTGTGTGACACTACGGTTGGCTAATTTTTGTTATTTTTTGTAGAGACAGGATCTCCCTATATTGTCTAGGCTGGTATAGAACTGGGCTCAAGTGATCCACCTACCTTGACCTCGGAAAGTGGCTTTTAAATTTTGAGGCAACTCAAATATGGATGATAATTGTTTTCTCAAATTTGCTAGCATCTTTTTATAAGGTGAATAATTTAATTTACATATAGACAATTAATAAAGACCATAGTAAAGTGGGTAATTATGACAGCTTACTGTGCAGGAAATTCCTCTACCTAAGTCAGAAAAAGCCCACAGGAAATAAAGGTAGTGGGACAAGGAGTTAAGTATGACAATAAAATGTATCCACAGTATTTTTTTGGAAGAATCACAACTCATTGAAATCAGAGTAAAGAGAACTCCAGGGGAGAGATGTTGGGAGACACTCCTCCTTGGGTATCTTTTGTTCCTGTTTTCTTGCTGAATATGCAAATAATTCAAGTCTCTAACGACTCTTACCTGGTCATTTTTCAGTGTTGTGTTTGTAGCAAGCAACCTTGAGGGATAAGATAATGTGTTCCTCTGGAACAAAGAGCAGGCTTGCTTACTGCTTGCTATAAAAACAGCAGGTTTCCAATCTAAGTGTTCCTTGGCTGTAAGACAAAGCCACTGCATCAACCTGGACTCTATGCTTCACCCCTACGGGACATGGGGATCAAGGGGGAACTGATGCAAACATGCTGGTGCTTGTGTTGCTTGCTTTGCCATGATTAATAAAGTCCTTTGTCTCTGATTCAGGAGTCTGGTGTCTTCTACTAGCATTCCTGAAGCAGCAACAGGCTTACTTATTAACTTATAAGTAGGGTAAAATCCCTGACCAGATAGGAGAAAGCTGCATTAACTTACTCCATCATCCTTTTGGGGATGGAATTAATGGACCACCAAAACTGCAACCTGATTCTTGCCAGAAAAGAGAGCTATGATTTAATTAATCTAAATCCGAAGCCATTACCTTGGTAGATGTTCCATGAACAAGTGAAACGTTTTTTAGAAGCACATTCAAAAGTTGTGGGAGTGGGAGAGGGATAATTTACTCAAAGGTATGTATTATTAGTCCTTTAAATAAGATGAGGGCTTTTTGTTCCCTTCCCAGTAGCAGAAAACTTTTAAACTAACATTATTCTGAACATTTGGAATACAATTTTGCACCTTTGACCACTTATGTATTTACATGGTATAAAGTAATTTTGAATCCATTATAAGCAGAATCTTGGCATGATCTACAGATTTCTAGCAAAAGTGGCATTTGGGTCCTAATACTGACCTAATAACTGAGTTGTTAGGCAACTCAGTTATCAAGTTAAAATGTCAAATCTATCCCTTCACAGATACCTGCTTGGGCATAACTATTTGTATTCAACTGGTAACAGACTAACTTCACTTTTGATCCTATCGGAATAGACAGTCTGGAATGTGGTGATACTCTGTAGCTATCAAATCTGCAGGTGAGAGAAATAATATTTATGAAGATAATCTGAAGAACATGCAGTCCATCTATTTCTCTAAACAGTTATTTCTCAACCTTTTGCTTTTCAAATTGCTCACTTATGGAGCCTTTTTAGACATTTTTCTCCTTATCACCTTCCTGCTCCTAGAGAAACTTGAATATCAGAGATAAGTGGTATATATATTTATGTACTGTGGCTTTTTAGAAGTCTACAAGCTATTTTAATATCTAAGATTTTCTGGCCTCCTAAGAACAAATAATCATCTGCTTTTGGATGGTATTGCCCATGTTGAGAATTCATGCTCCAAGCGCTCTGAAATCTATCCCTGGACTGATGGAATATTTCTCTGCCTACACTCCAGAGTAGGCAGACTCCCAACAATTTCTTTTTTGCTTAACTGTCCTGTACTTTGGATTAATATGTATATTTAGTGATGCTATAAGAAATAGCACCAATAAACTACTATAAGGCTACTGATAAATTGCTAATTGGAGGCAACATAGCCTCCATAGTGATTACAAGTTCTACCTGACTACTTGAATTTAATCTTGACATTACCACTTACTAGCTATGTAACCTTGGACCTATTATATATCATCTCTCTAAGTCTCAATTTGCTCATATGTAAAATGAGAATAATAATAGTACTCACACCATAGGATGATAAAAATTAAGGATAAAACAAACATAAACTGTCTGACCCAGAATAAATGTTCAGCAATATTAGCTCTTAGATATACATACAGTAATGCAGGGTGCTCTCCACAGATATTCTAAACGGAATGTTTTTTAGCCAGGAGTAGTGGCTTGTATCTGTAATCTCAACATTTTGGGAGGCTGAGGTGGGAGGATCACTTGATGCCAGAAGTTTGAGACCAGCCTGAACAACATAGTGAGACCCTGTCTCTCCAAAAAAAATAAAAAATAAAAAATAAAAGCTTAGAACTTAGCCTGGTGTGGTGTGGTGTATATACTGCCTGTAGTCCCAGCTACTCAAGAGGCTGAGTTGGGTGGATTGCTTGAGCCCAGGAGATTGAGGCTACAAGGCTACAGTGAGCCATGATCACACCACTGAACTCCAGCCTGGATAATACAGCAAGCCCTATTTCAAAAAAAAAAAAAAAACCTAAAATCAAAAATAATGTTTTCACTTGTCATACTGAGTATGTTTACAGTGTCATACATAGTTGAGTAATAGATTTTATGTTAGGAACACTAGAAATAGACATTGAGACTAGTGATTGATCAGTTTTCTTTCTTTGTACCATCCGAAAGTTTTAAGTCCAATTTGTCTCCTGCCGTTAGCAAGTATATAGTAATTCGTAGCATATATCATAGCATATATATATTTACTTCTGATATCTAATTATGTCCTTACTCTCATTTCCCTTTCTTGTTTACCGGATGTACAGGCCTGGATTTGAGTCCTTTATTCATTACTCATTAACTGGTTAGGTTAATCTTAGTGGGGTCCTTTTTTGTTTTTGTTTTTGTTTTTTTTGAGACAGAGTCTCGCTCTGTTGCCCAGGCTGGAGTGCGGTGGCACGATCTCGGCTCACTGCAAGCTCCGCCTCCCGGGTTCACGCCATTCTCCTGCCTCAGCCTCCCGAGTAGCTGGGACTACAGGCGCCCACCACCACGCCTGGCTAATTTTGTTTGTTTGTTTTTGTATTTTTAGTAGAGACGGGGTTTCACCGCGTTAGGCAGGAAGGTCTCGATCTCCTGACCTCGTGATCCGCCCACCTCGGCCTCCCAATGTGCTGGGATTACAGGCGTGAGCCACTGTGCCCGGCCTCTTAGTTGTGTTCTTAAGCATCTTTAACATCCCACTTATATAAAATAGGGTCAATAGTAGGACCTAATTAATAGGATTGTTTTGAGAAAAGTACACAGTACCTAACAAGTAATAAGAATTCAATATAAGCTAGTTACTTTTACTATTTATGTTATTTTGCCATATTTTAAAAATCTGTAAACCACTGTAAATATTTTTTCTGTAAGAAAAAGAATAAATAAAAATATACTTAGAATGTTGCCATGACAACAGTGTCTTTTCTACCAGGGTTTGGGTCTTCAGGTATTTCCTCACACTATTACTTAAGCCTTCTTGACTAGGAAAGGAGCAATGAAGTTCACCCAGCACCACTCTGGTCATCTCTGTAGACTCGTCTTCAGGTCCCTGGTTGGGACACTGGCTTATGGTCTATGGATGAATGAGAATGAGAATGAGAATTTTACAAGTATGATGACTGCTTTAGTAGGTCAAGCCCTGGAACTTAATTTAGATCTTTAGACACTTTCCTTGAAGGTCAATGAAGCTTTGCTCATGATGCTAAGCAAAGTAACTTGTACATCCTCATGCCTGTCTCACATCTGCTAATAAAAATAGTTGTCTTTTTTAGTAGCTGACATCTAGGGCTTGTACTAATATATTTAACAATCCTCAGCCTAGATGAAAGTCCTAGCTTCTTTACTTCACTTCTGTGGCCTTGAGCAGGTTATTTTATCTCCTAGGTTTGTCTTCCATAAAATGGAGATAATATTCAGACGTGCTATTGAGAAAGAAGTGAACTTATTTATAAATATGTAAAGCTTCTGCCATGCCTATCGTAGATACTTTGTCAATGTAAATTTGATACATTTGCCTTTTCTTGGTAGGGGATCAGGGTTTTCAGGTTGATTGTCAGGTTAAGAATAGAAAAAGTAAAGCATTTCTTACTTTAAGTCCCTTATAGTGCCCATTTAGCCTGGTAAAAATAGACCTCAACACAAAGCACAAGGGCAGAATCCTCTCAACACAATAAAGAATTTCTTGCTTTTCTTTTTCAGAGGAGTTTGGCTGCACATGGATGAAATTAATGGGGGTAGATATGAATGGAAGAAGGGGAAGGGGATGTTTTTTTTTTCTCCTCCTTTAGTGTTGGTGTCACAGGGAATGCAATTTCTGAGACCCTGCGTGGTAGTCATAATTCTAAAATGATTCTCAAGGACCCATTCTTGTACAATTCCCTCCCTTTAGCTGTAAGAGGAACCCTTGGATATGAAAGGACATCACTCCTGTTAAGTTACACAGCAAAAAAGATCTTGCAGATGTAATTTGGGATGCTAATGAGTTGACTCTGAGTTAATCAAAAGGGAGATGATTTGGATGGGCCCGACCTAATCACAGGAGCCCCTTAAATCTGGGTCTAGAGGACAAAGACAAAGTTAAAGACTTGAAACATGACAGGATTTGACTTGGCACAACAACTGGAATAGAAAGGGGGCCATATGGTAAGGGTGGCCTCTAGGAGCTGAGAGCAGCCCCCCGCTGACAGCTAGCAAAGTAACAAGGACCTCAGTTTTATAACTGCAAGAAACTGAATTCTGCCAAAAACGATAATGAATTTAGAAGTCAGTTTTTCTCCAGAGTCTCCAGCCAAGAACTCAGTCTGGTTGACACCATCCTTTCAGACTTATGAGACCCTGAGCAGAGAAACCAGTCTTGCCACGTCCAGACTTCTTACCTATGGAAACCGTGAGATAATAAATTTGTGCTGTTTTAACTTGATAGGTTTGTGGTAATTTATTGCACAGAAAATAGAAAACTAATGTGCCCTGGTGCACTATATATTTACTCCTGATAATAGTTTTTCTATTAAATAAATAAATATGGCAAAAACATAAATAGTAAAAGTAACTAGCATTTATTGAATTCTTATTACTTGTTAGGTACTGTGTACTTTCCTCAAAACAATCCTATTAATTAGGTCCTACTATTGACCCTATTTTATATAAGTGGGATGTTAAGGAGGCTTAAGAACTCAACTAAGATTAACCAGTTAATGAGTAATGAATGAAGGACTCAAATCCAGGTCTGTACATCCATGCTAAATAAGAAAGGGAAATGAGAGTAAGGACATAATTAGATATCAGGAGGAAATATATATGCTATGAGTGAATAGTTTTTATTATATTTATTATATTTCTTTTAATAGTTTTTCTATTAAAAGAACCGTGATATAGTACGTTTTGCTTGTGCTTTAAGTCTTACCCCCAATTGCTTAGCTTATAATAGCTTACAGAGAAGCCCAAGGCAGCACCTGGGAAGAGCCTGAAAACTCCATTCCACCTGTTTCAGCAGTAGCTTCATCGCTGTTAGACATTATCCTCTTGAGCTGCCAGCCCTTCAGATTTAGCAACTTTATCCTACGTACAGCTTGGGAATGAGGTCGTGGTAGCTCCTCATTGGCGTGGCCCTAATTCATGATTCAAACATATCAGGGTTTTCTGCAGTAGTCAGTTCAAAAGTGTGATTCTGTATAATTCATAACATGCTCATTTATTTCTTTTGGGTCTTTTAATGTTCTTATTCCTTCATTATTATTATTTGAATCCTCCTAGATTCCAAAGTCCTGGGATGAAGAGACTTTTTTCTTCCTTTTGATCTTCTACAATACTTATTATTGTTTGCAAACTAGATAGTCAAATATTGATTAAAAGAAACATGATATAATAAGTTTTGCTTGTGCGTTAAGTCCTACTCTCAATTAGTAAGCATTTTCTGATCTAGCATTCACCTGAAAGATAGAAAGGAGATGGAATCTTGTTAATAATAAACCATCAGAACGGAGCCAAATGACACAACAGGAGTGGAAGCTCTTCTTTCTGGCAGAGAAGAGGAAGTCCATATGCTCAGAACTGCCAAGGAGTGAGAGCAGAAATGGGCTAGGGTAGTTATCAAGGAATTAATTCACATACTGTCTATGAAACAACTGAGCCACTAATGTCTTGGCACCCCAGACCCACTTCCCCATGTGAATCACAGCCATTTTTATCCTGTGATACAAGCAGAGAGCTGCTATTAAGGAAATGCAAGTCTGCCAGAGGAGAACTAGAAATATAGGTGCTGATACATGAAAAAGTACAGCAGAGTCTAATGTAAACCTTCCAACAGACAAGATATTTTAAACGAAATACAGATCTGACCAAGAGGGGAAAATGATATGTTCCCAGAGTAATGGATGACATCTACACGCCAGAGTAAGTCCATCCATATTGGCTGGACCCTAAACAAACTGGCTGGGCCCTTTTGATACATACTAAAGTCAGTCATGCTACAATGCACACTTTACCCATGTAGACAAAGCTTGCAGTCATCCCACTATTTCAAGGGAGAATAATAGAAAAACAGACCACAAGTTGCAGAGGCAAACCACATCAGTTACCTGCTAATGTAAGTTCAACTGATATTAGGTTCTAAACTGGAAGCCAGCCATGGTGGTTCACATCTGTAATCCCAGCACTTTGGGAGGCCAAGGCGGGAGGATCACTTGAGTGCACACAAGTTCAAGACCAGCCTGGGCAACATAGCAAGACCCTGTCTATAAAAGTTTTGGGTTTTTGTTGTTGTTGTTTTTAAATTAGCCAGGTACGGTGGTACACACTTGTAGTCCTAGCTACTTGGGAAGCTGAGATGGGACGATCACTTGAGCCCAGGAGTTTGAGGCTGCAGGGAGCTGTGATCAGTCCACTGTACTCCAGCCTTGGTGACACTCCAGCTTGTCTCTAAAAAATAAATAAAGAACCCTTCTAAACCATGTACTGTGTGATATTCATTGTAAGTGAATACCAAAAGATGGGAGCTATTTGTGAATGTTGGAACTAAGAAGGCCTAACAGATGCAGATGGAGTCATAGCATGAGCTCAAGTACAAAGATGGAAAGAGCATGGCACATTGGAGACAGACTCATCCACTATATACAAATTACTTAGTGGTTCATGAACAACTGTGAGTGGATAATCAAGAATCACCAGATACATGCGTAGAAGCAGCAACAAGGGGCCTTATAAAAAGAAACTTGATTCAGGAAGAAAAGAAAACTTAAACATGATCATTTCAGTATTCTCAGAGAGATTTGAGAAGCCATTATATCCAGAATTGAATAAGATAAAAGAACCAGAAACGCTTCTTAGAAATGCATAAGATGGTCAAAATAAAACATTGAATAGGATAATTGAATAATAACTTGGACACAAATTGTTAAAGTTGGTGATATGAACTATTCATAAATATCTCTCCCTACCCTTATATATAAGAATGTAAAGAAAAAGACAAAGAAATTTTTAAAATGAGTGAAAATATTGAGCTGTGAATAATATTTATTAAAATATATCAATCAAAGTGTTCAGAAAAAAGGTAAAACATATTTGAAGATGTAACAGGAAAATTTCTTTGGGCAGAGTAAAGATTCACATCTTCAGATTTGAAAGGAGCTGTAAAGTATCTGTTTATTTCTTTATTCAACAATTACTTGAGCTCAGTATTATTCAGAATTTTGTGGTTATGAAATTATCAAAAAGGGCTGGGTGCAGTGGCTCCTGCCTGTAATCCCAGCCCTTTGGGAGGCCGAGGCAGGCAGATCACGAGGTCAAGAGATCGAGACCACTCAGGTCAACATGGTGAAACCCCGTCTCTACTAAAAATTCAAAAATTAGCCAGCGTGGTGGCGGGCACCTGTAGTCCCAGCTACTCGGGAGGCTGAAGCAGGAGAATCACTTGAACCCTGGAGGCGGAGGTTGCAGTGAGCTGAGATTGTACCACTGCACTCCAGCCTGGTGACAGAACAAGACTCCAAAAAAACAAACAAAAAAAAAAAAAGAAAAGAAAAAGAAAAGGAATTGTGTGAAAAATACGTGGTAGGCAGTGTTTTAAAATGCCTCCCAGGAGTCCCACCCACTGTGTACATGCCCTATGGCATCTCTTCTTCTTAAATATAGAGAGGGTCCCCTGACTCTGACACATGTCATTCCCATACTAGGTTACGTTACATGGCAAAGATAAGGGATGTTTTCAGATAGAATTAATGTCCCCAATCAGTTTGACTTTGAGTTAATCGAAAGGGAGATTCTTCTAGGTGTGCCTGACCTCATCAAGCAAGCCCTTTAAAAAGGCTTCTTGGGCTCAGAGACGGGAAGAAGAGATTCTCTTTCTATGGCTGGCTTTGAAAAAGCAAGCTTCGATAAATTCTACAGCTTCAAGGAAGTGAATGCTGCCAAAAACGTGAGAAAGTGCAGAAGTCGATGCTTCCCTAGCCATTTGAGAACGCAGCTTAGTAAACACCTTGATTTTAACCTTGCGAGACTGTGCTATGGATTCAGCTGGCCCTTCCTGGACTTCTGACTTTCACAAACTGTGATATAATAAATGAGTATTATTTTAAACAGTTAAATTTGTGGTAATTTGTTAAGCTGTAATAGAAATTTAATGTATCTACATAAATTATGGTGAAACTTCAGAACACTGTGTGTAAAAAAAATTTCTTACAGCTTTCAAAGAAAATTTAAAAAGTTATAAAAATCAAAATAACTTTAAACTTTTCACTAACAACACAATATTCTAGAAAACAATGTAACAACTCCCTCCATGTTCTGAGAGAAAATGATTTGGAGCCAAACAATTAATAAAGTCAGAGTGAAATAAAGACATTTTCTGACATGTAGACTTTGAAAGTTCACTGTCCATATGGCATGATTTTGAGAAAGTGATAGAATATTTTTTTAAAGAATGAATTTGGCTTTCACTCTTGAAATAATCTCCTTACAGGGGTACATATGAATATGTGCCAGATATCTCACTTGGATCTGGATGACATATTTGCAATATCTTAGTATTTTAAATGCTGTTTATTGTTTTTTACATTTTTTACTGAGGTAGAATATATGTGGTCAAATGAGTGTCAAGTTCACTAATCTTTATGAGGTTTGATCAAGTTTTAAAGATGTACACACCTAAGTAATAACTACCAAGATGAAAATATATAGCATTTCCAGCACCCAAACGTAGTCTTTATGCGCCTTTCCCATCACATCCTTCCATTCTCAAAATGGTAATCACCATTCACACTTCTTTCTCCATTCATTAGTTTTGCCAGTTCTTAAACTTCATCTAAATGTAATCCAATGGTGTGTATTATTTTGTGTCTAACTTCTGCCATTGTGAGAGTCATCCTTGTCATTGTGTTTACCAGTAGTTCATTCTCTTTTCGTTGCTGTGTAGTATTTCTTTACATGATATAATTTAGCCATTTTTGTTGTTGGACATTGGACTTGGTTTTGGTTCTTGGTTGTCATAAATGAATCTGTTATGGACATCCTTCCACAATATTTTGGTGGATGTGTGCACTCATTTGTGTCTGGGCAAATACCTAGGAATGGGATTGCTAGGACATAGGGTAGTAGATGTTTTTATTGTTTTTAACATTTACACTCAATTTGCAGAGGAAATATTGAAGGCTCATATATAGTTATAAGCTAATAAAAATAAGAAAATTATTGGCAATTTGAAAGCAATGTTAAGACTGAGAAGTAAGATCTATAGTGAAAGAAATAAGACTCCAGCTTATTTCTTTACATCCACTAAGCTGTAACCAGGGTAAACTTTCAGAAGCCTTATTCTGATCATGATTTGATCAGAATTAAGTGACTTTCCCTTGATCTTAGGATAAAGGCAAAACTCCTTTATAAACCCTGCAAAGCTCCAAATGGCCAGTCGATATTTATCTTTTCTTTCTTATATCTCTGCAGTTCTTAACTTTCTCCATTTGAGTCCTACTGACACTCACCATTACT
Source organism: Gorilla gorilla gorilla (assembly GCF_029281585.2). Classification (NCBI taxonomy): domain Eukaryota; kingdom Metazoa; phylum Chordata; class Mammalia; order Primates; family Hominidae; genus Gorilla; species Gorilla gorilla. The sequence continues at coordinate 36,794,650 of NC_073229.2, read as the reverse complement.
TCTCTGCCACAGGGTCTTTGCACAAGCTGTTCCTCTGCTTAGAAAGCCTTTTTTACAATTTTCCACATAGATAAATCCTACTCATTGGTCAGATTTCTTATCAAGGGTGGTCTCTTCTGAGAAATATCCCTGACCTCCTTAATATAAATTCTCATAATTTATCTCATAATGATTTTATTTTGGGCCACACTTATTATAATTAATTTTGTTTTGTTATTATTGATCACCCTTTTCATTAAGTGGTGATTTTCACTATGGCAGGGTTTATGTCTGTTTTTACTCATTTTATTGCTAGAATCTAGTGCAGCATTTGGTCAATGTGGACACTCAATATTATTGAGCAGAAGAAAGAATGTCGAATGACATGGTTTTCAATGTCGAAATCTCAAATTGAAGGAGTAGTATCATTTAAAATTATGAAGGCAACCACTTGAAAAATTGAAAATACTGTAAATTAGAATGAAAACAGAAGACTCTAGTAAGGGAACTAAATTCCTCTTCTTTGTAGAATGGAGTCTGCATAAGCTATCTAAAGCCCAGTACTTATCTAGTGACAAACACTAGAACTAAAATTAGAAATATTTAAATGTAATTGTCTCTGGGAAGTGAGACTGAGGCTGAGGAATGGAGATTGGGGAGGTGAATTTCTAAGTTTTACCCTTATTTTTAATTTATTTTATTACATTTATTATAACATATATCAGAAAGATGAAACTCAAGGTCACGATACATGCCCAGTTTTAGAAAACTTTGGAAGACTGGGAGACCTAATTTGTATATCTGCCCCTGTGCCACAGACTGGGTATAAGGTATGGCACATGTAAATATGTATTTGAGATTGCTGACAAAATTACTAGATATATGATAAGCTCAAGGCTTTTGGGATAAAGTTATGCCAGTGGGAGCCACAAACTCATTTGAAGACTATCAATGGTAACAACATATTTTGGGAATTGACTTGTAAAAGGTTGAAGTTCACTGGAATTAGTTCAAGCAGTCAGGGATTAGTACAAAATTTTAACACCCTGGGTGGTTTCTGCATTTTCTCCCACTTTAGTCACAGCACAGGTGGTAGCAATACCAAACCAAATTAATCACATACAATGACAGAGTATCATAGAGGGGAACAAAATGTTAATCACTATATAGGTTTCAGATATAAGATCTCAAGAACTGAACTGGAGCAAATATTTCTAACCTAATTGGTGAATTCAAGCTAAGGATTAGTACTATCAGGAGAAAAATTAGTAGTAGGATGTGGGGACTTGGGGTCAGGATGATCCGAATTAATTCCGGTACACTGTAACATACTGCTTCAGTGACTCCCTTTAGAAACCAGGACCTTGCCTTCTGGGCTGTATCACTGAACATTTCCAGTATGTAGTCTGTCCTCCAAGTTCCAACACAAAGCTAATTCCTTTTTTGAAGCTTTTCTGTTTCCCACAGCCAGAAACAGTTCCTCTCTCCCTTATCTCCCGAAGCATTTTTTCCAACTTTCTTACTGCATTTAGCACTTTATACTATGTATTCTGGTTCTGTATGTGCATCCCTTACTTCTTCCATTAATCTGAGAGGTCATAAAAATTACACCATTTGCATTTACCACAGGGTTTGGCCATGGACTTGCATATCATTGCCGAGAGAAGTCTCAATAGCAGCTTAAGTACTATTGAGGACCCCAAGATGACAAATTTTCTCCATCTCTTCTAAGGCTGAATTGTCATATGCAGTGTGCTTTATGACTATGCTTTGGTGAGTGTCACAGAATTTAGAATTTGTACTACTATATATATGCACTAAATATATACTATTATTTCCATTATATTATTTAAGGGAGTGGAGAAGGTTTTTGTCAGTGTTAACAAGCACTGGGCATCTTCCTATATCAAATATACATGTTAGAATAGCAGAGGTTGGTTTTCATTAATAAGAACTGAGAAGATATTTGAATATTTGTTTTTAATAATTATAATGATCTGTGCAAGCTGCATAGCTTAAGCTAATTTCTAACATTACATCGCTTAAATTCTTATAGAAATTATAATATTCTCCTACAAAGACAAACTAACACTCTACATATTCATTGTCTATAAACCTAAAATAGTAATGAAATGTCTTAGGAAATAGAGGCAAAATTCATGCTACATTCAAAGCAAAACATTTTCTGTGATTTTAAGTATGTGCAAAGAGATTCTTAGCAGCCTGTACATTGAAGTTGTGATTTCTAAGTTATGTTCCAAGGAATTCCTTTTCTTATTTTCTCCCAGGGCTATCTTTGTTTTTTGTATTATTATGGATTAGATTTGTTTGGAACATAAAAAAACACAATTGATCTTCCCTCTTTGAATAATGCAGAAGATAATATATGTAGGAAACTTCTTCCAAATCATGTCTGAGTATATACCTTTGAATTTTACTTGAAAACATGTCATTCCATTCAAAACTCTGAATTAAGATGCACTATTTTTGGCTGAAGGCTATTTTAAATTAGGCTAATAAATTGCTACTCTCTGCCTTGCATGATAATGCATTACATTATCTATTGATGTACATGTATTGTTTGACTCTAATGGTGTGGAAATTAAATGTTAGACATGGGCCAGATGTTCCTATAGATGAATATGAAGTATGACTCTGGCATAGTTATGTCTCATCAGGACAGCGAGGAAGAATGCAATAACCAAACGATAATAATAACCACCCAAGAATGCCCTGATATTGGTCTCCAGTAAGAACTCCCACCGTGCAAGCCTAGATCCTTAGTCCCTACCTTTGAGGAGTGTTCTAAATGTCAGCAGTATTTGCACCTGTTCGTGAGGAAAGAGATGTTCTTTCCTAAAATACAGAATAAAATAAAGTTGTGAACATACTACTATTTGGAGGGGTGTCCAGAGACAGTAAATATATGTCATCTTTACTTGGCAAACATGAGCAGCTTAATTTGGCACCTCCACAGGACCATGAGATTCCATGGGTCATTCCTCTGCTCTGCGCAGTTCACAGCAGGGTGGGAGGAATATGTGACTTGGGGGAAGGGAAATGGCAAACAAATGGGCCTTACGGTGAATTTTAATGAAGATTCCCTGCTGGCTTCAGCCCCATTGGGAAAAAGAAAAAAAGAAAGAAAAAGAAACCCATAATCTCCTATATGAGGTTAAGTTACAAATGGGATAATGATTCAAATAGTAGCAACATCTCACAGGAATGAGGTGGGGTTAGGAGGGTATATAGGATGTTTGCTACTGCTGCTGCTTCTACTGGTGCTAACTAGATTACTAATAATATGTAGCTATATCTTTGAAAATAATCAGAGAGATGGTGATAGAAGACAAATACATCGCATCATCATCCACTCAGTGAGAAATGGCTTTTGCAGATTTGTGCTGATGGATCTAAGGTGTGCACCTCTGGAGGCTTTGAGGTGGCTATACTTCAGTTGTGGATAAAGAGGTGAAGAAGGACATCTATGGTGATGCTCAGTAATATCTGCGAAGAACTGTGGAGACAGACAAATAGTCAAAGGTGAGGTCAGTGCTTGCAAGTATCTTCTTTTAAAAGAGTTGCCGAATACCAAGAGGAACATCATGGGAAAAATGCAACATGAAGAAAGAGGAGAATTTATCGCTGCAAGAGTTATTTCAGCTGCAAGTGTTGCTATCAATTTTTTCCCTCTCTAGTGGTTCATTTGAAATATGGGATAGTGAGGGATTCATTGCTTTGTGCATTGGAGGTTTGTTTGTGTGTTCCTTTTCATTAACAGTCATATTTCCTTTCTGATTTATGTGAATTCTTTTTTTTCTTTGTTTGGCATTGTTTCTGATTTTTAGCCCTATAAACACTGATTTCTCAGGAGTAACCTAATTTTTTCTATCTTTTTCTTTTTTATTTCCATATTATGTCACTTTACAAAAAACAAAAAATTGGTGTCTTGAAAATCTTTTCCTTATTAATCATAAAGGTAAAGTAGAGTTTCTCTCTAATGTGGGTTTTGCACTCAGATGAATGTTACACCTTCTGGATCTCTCTCTCAAGATATGTGTAAGCAGAAACCTATTGTTTTTCCATTTAACAGTATGATTGATTACATATTTAATTCATTCCTGTTGTCATCAGTTCCAGGCAAATTAAAAGTGTGTATTTCTGCCTGTCAGGATAATGGAGGCACTGGAAATAACTTTCTAGAACCCTCATATTTTGGATAAAATTGCTTTCATTCTCCTTAGCGCTGGAAGTTTCCTCTTCTTATCATCTAATCAAATCCACTGTCATCATAGAAGTAGATTATTTGCAGAATTTCCCTTGATAGGTTGATGTTGGCATTTTTTGTGCCGGGTTATTTTGCCAAATTAAATAAATGGATACTTTCTGTGTTAAGCACAAACTCCGTCTTGCTCTTGGATTGGCCATTTCTTCTAGACTCACACTTCTTCAGCACTGGCAGAGTAAGTGGATTGTGGGCCCAGGACAAAAGGCAAAAGGAGGCCACTTTGCCTAGCATTTGCCTCCTCAAAGAGAGTCACTGGCAGAATCTAGACTAATTCACTAGTTATTTTATTGGGGTTGAAGGCTGAAGCCCTAATTGCCCTTGTGCTCTAGACAATTACTTCCTTTGAGGTCCTGAAGGAGAAGATGACCATGGCAGGATAGGATGGGAACCCAGGATCCTGAGTGATGTTCGGATATTAAGTATTGTATAGCTAGAGTAGTATTTGAGTAAAGAACATAAATTTGAGAGTTAGGCTCAAAATGGAGTCACATCATTATCACTTACTAGCTGTGTGGTCATGGTCAAGTTGTTTACACTCAGTCAACCTCAGCTTTCTCATCTGTCCAATATATGTGATTATAGTTACTACTTTATAGCAGTGGTGTATTAAATGAGATACTCTATATAAAAATGTTCAGCTCAGGGCCCAGTACAAGGTACACCCTCAATACACATTATCTGCTATTAGTAGAACATTAATAATAATCATAATACCATTAGTGAAAGTTAGAAAGAAGGATTAATTTTAAAAATTCAGTCAGACACTTGGGCTGTTTGGGACAGTCAGATAAAATCAAGCATCGACAAACTCCCTCTTCTACTTTATTTTCCATGTCAGATTTATCACGATCCCTGTGAAATAGGCACCACATATTTTATTAGGTGATCATGACCATTCAGTATTTACTTTGGGTTTAGTTGGAACAGACTTAATATTTTTGGAAAATTAATTTTTATTTTTCAACCCCACTGTAACTGGTCAGTACCTATCAGTTAAATCAATAAAACTAATCAGGTATGTAATCTAATGATATAGAGGCTGCATGATAAATACAAGCATTTTTCCTAAATCCAACAAATCTTGGTAAATTGCAGTCTTGCAATGTAATTGGGAAATTGAGGGTAACATATGAAATAATAGTGCAAAAATAAAAACTATGCCATGTACAAGAACTTTGCCTTAAGACTATTTTGGGATGTACCTTTCCAACTATGTCTTGTTTTTTTGTTACTGTTTTTCTATGAGAATTCTGGACCTGTTGTAACTGCTTACTTTCTTATCAAACACTGCTTGCTTAGATTTGCCCAGAAATTATTATATTTGAAGTCTGTCTTTATGTCAACCCAGAATATAAAACTTCCATTTGACCTGTGACATCACTATTATTTTAAGGACTTAGGTTTGGCAGCTTGCCCATAATTTTTCTAACTTTTGACCTTGGCCTCCATTTTTAGCTTTGCTGTTCTTAATTTCACACTGACAATTCCAAAAGACATTGCCCAACATATTGGTATTGGCATGGCATTTATATTATGTTTTACAGTTTATCAAGGGTTCTCTCATGTAATCGGTTTAGTCAAATGTATGATAAGGCACTAAATTATGTAGTGTATAAAGGGCAGGAGTTTTAAGAGTACAGATAAAACAAATCAGTAAATGATGGAGTAGGGAAGATTTTATAAAATGGGGAGAATGGAACTGGGCATTGAAAGTGGGGTGAGACAGTGTTTATATTTCATAACATCTAACTTTATTAATTTTCTTTTAATTTAGTTTTTATATAACATATGAACATATGCTCCTTATATAACATTCAAAGAAAACAAAATAGAGTCTTCCCTTAAAAATCTTCCCAATACTGTACCCTTCTTCGGAAGTAGCTACTGTTAAGAGTTCAACATACATCACTTTAGTTCTTAAGCATTTTCACACATAAATGTGTACATGGATAAGCAAACATTTTAAATAGATGGGCCTGCATTCTATTTTATCCTACAACCTTATTTTCTCCACTGACAATATCACTTGATAATTTTTTTCTTATGCATTTTTGTATTCCATAATTATTTTTCAGGTACCATAAAATTTACTCTTAAGTTAAACAGTGGGTTTTAGCACTTTCACAAAGTTGTGCAGCCATCAATAATACTAATTACAGAACATTGTCACCACCCAAAAACAAACAAGGAAACTTCTTCTTTATTATTCTTCCCTTCCCCAAACCTCAGGTAAACACTAATCTAATTCTGCGTGTAAGAATTCGCTTGCTATTGGCATTTTACATGAGTAGAATCTGTGGCCTTTTGCATCTGCCTTTTCTCACATAGCATGTGTTCAAGGCCTATCCACGTTGTAGCATATATCAGTAATTCATTCATTTTTATGGCTGAATAATACGCCGTTGTGTATATATACCAAATTTTGTTTATCCATTTACAATTAATGGGCATTCGTGTTGTTTCTACTTTTTAGGTATTATGAATAATGCTGCTATGACTATTCATGTACAAGTGTTGATGTGGATACATTTTATGTACATTTGTTTTCATCTCTCTTGCATATGTGCCTAGGATTGGAATTGTTGGGTCACATTGTAGAACCCGGTTTCAGGCATGGTAACACTAGCTTTAAGAAACTGCCATACTGTTTCTCAATGTGGCTACACCATTTTACAGTCCCATCAGATATATTGGAAGATAACCACACATCCTTGTTATTGCCTGTTTTTCTGATAATAGCCTCTAGTGGGGATGAAGCGGCACCTCATTGTGGTTTTGGTTTACATTTGGAATAATGATGTTGAGCATCTTTTCATGTGCTTATGGGAATGTGTGTATCATCATCGGAGAAATGTCTCTTCACACCCTTTGTCCGTTTTGTTGTTGAGTTATAAGAGTTCTTTATATATTCTGGATACTAGATCCTTATCTGGTATACAACTTGCAAAGAGGTTGTCTTTTCACTTTCTTGATAATGTCCTTTGATGTACATTTTTACATTGTTTAATGAAGTCTAACATTTTTTGTTTTTACTTGTACTTTTGATATTATATGTAAGAAACCATTGCCTAACTCAAGGTCATGAAGATTTGTGCATATCTTTTCTCATAAGAGTTTAGAGTCTAAGCTATTGCTTTTAGATTTTTCATCCATTCCGATTTAACTTTGGCAGAAGGCGTGAGATAATTTTAGAATCGGCTTGCAACTTTCTGGAAATAAATCAGCTGGGATTTTGATAGGAATTGTGTTGAATGTGTAGATCAATTTGAGTATTGCCATCTTAACAATATTCTTTCATTCTATGAACATAAGGTTTTTAAAATTTATTTAGTCTTAGTTTGCTACTTTCAATGATGTTTTACAGTATTTGGTGCATAAGTCTTACACTTCTTACACTTTTAAAATTATATTATTAATATATTCTCTTTGACACTATTGTAAATGAAATTGTTTTCTTAATTTTATTTTCAGATTGTTCATTACCAGTGTATAGAAATACAATTGGCTTTGGTGTGTTAATTTTGTATACTGCACCCTTGTACAACTTGTTTTTAGCTGTTTTTGTTTTGTTTTGTTTTGTTTTTGTGAAATCCTTGAGATTTTTAAATAGAAAAAAAAAGTCATAGAGATTGTTTTACTCTTTTCTTCCTAATCTATATATCTGTGTTTTATAGTCTTGCTTAAATGCCCTGGCTAGGACCTCACTTACAATATTAGATAAAAGTAGCAAGAACAGACATCCTCGTTTTGTTCCTGACCATAGGGAGCATGTAGGTTTATCATAAATATGCTTTATCTGATTGAGGAAGTTATTTTATATTCCTAGTTTGTTAAGGGTTTTTATCATAGAAATGTGTTACATTTTGTCACATGATTTTCTTGCATTCATGGAGATAAAAATGTATTTTTTGTTATTTATTGTATTCATATAAGATATTACATTGATGGATTTTCGTATGTTGAAACAATTACGAGTTCTTGGGATAAAACGCACATGGTCATTGCGTACAATTCATTGTAAATGCTGCTGTATTTGGTTTGCTAGCATTTTGTTGAAGATCTACAGTCATAAAATATATTGGCCTGTAGTGGTTTTTTTTCCCCTTGTGATGTCTGCATCTGATTTTGATAGCAGGGTAATACTGACATCATGGAATGAGTTGGGAAGTGTTTCCTCCCCTTCAGATTTGCTTATGGGCTCTTTATTTTTTCAGAAGAGTTTGTGAAAGATTGGTATAAATTCTTCTTTAAGCCTTTGGTAGAATTCACTGATGACAACTGGTCCTGAAATTTTATTTGTGAGAAGTTTTTTGATTACGAATTCAATCACCTTACTTGTTCTAGGCCTCCTCATTGGAAAAAAAAATTTGGTAGTTTGTGTCATTCTCAGAATTTGTCCATTTCATCTAGAATATTGAATTTGTTGGCATACAGTAAATTTTGTATATAGATGTAACTCATTCTTCTAAATTTCTTGGTGATATTCTGTGGCATGGATATGCCTTAATTTGTTTAGCTGTAAACAGTTTTTCTCCTGATTTTCCCTATTATGGGCAGTGTTACAAGTAACAAAAAACAAATTGGTCTCATATATTTGAGCATTTTTTTGGCTAGTGATTTATTCTCAGACTTTTATCTTTCTCTTATAATATATATGCAATATTGATGTTTTAGGCATTCTGTTTCTTTAGCTTTTCAGGCTATTATGTTTAATCACATAATTTTCTCACTTTCATGTCACATAGAAGAGGCAATATTAAGTGTTCTCCAAATTCTGTTTTATTTTCCACTTCTTAAACACACAGGAATACTGTACTCCCTACATTCTCTTGCAGTTAGACCAGGGCGACGTGACTATTTCTGGTCAATAGGCTACCCACACTGGGGTTTTTCACTTTTAGTCCAGTGGAAAAAATAAGCAAGAATGAGTCCTCTATATCAGCAATCCCCAAACTTTTTGATACCAGGGACTGGTTTCAAGGAAGGCAAGTTTTCCACAGTAATGGTTTCAGGATGAAACTTGAAACTGTTCCACTTCAGATCATCAAGCATTAGATGCTCATAAGGAGCATGCAACCTAGATTCGGCGCATGTGTGCAGTTCACAATAGGGTTCACGCTCCAGGAGAATCCAATGTTCCTGCTGGTCTGACAGGAGGTGGAGCTCAGGTGGTAATGCTTGATGGCTCGCTTGCTCACCTCCTGCTGTGCAGCCCAGTTCCTAACAGGCCACAGACCGGTACTGGCCTGCAGCTCAGGGGTTGGGGATCCCTGCTCTCCATTCTTTCTTCCTATGTTTGGATGATTGTTGGGATTGCCTAATAAGATGGCAGAGTTACAAGATGGTGGCTGTCTGGCTCTTTGAGCAACGGCTTTGGAAGAGCTTTTTTTTTTTTTTTTTTTTTTCTGAGACGGAGTCTCGCTCTGTCGCCCAGGCTGGAGTGCAGTGGCGCCATCTCGGCTCACTGCAAGTTCTGCCTTTCGGGTTCACGCCATTCTCCTGCCTCAGCCTCCCGAGTAGCTGGGACTACAGGTGCCCGCCACCACGCCCAGCTAATTTTTTGTGTGTGTGTTTTTGGTGGAGAAGGGGTTTCACCGTGTTAGCCAGGATGGTCTCGATCTCCTGACCTTGTGATCCGCCCGCCTCGGCCTCCCAAAGTGCTGGGATTACAGGCTTGAGCCACCGCGCCCGGCCGGAAGAGCTGCTTATACCAGGAGGAGCTTCCTGACTTATCAGGCTTTGTTGTACTGATATTGAGACTCTGGGATAATTTGCTACCATCACAGGATCTCGCTAATCCTGACTGATAGAGATAAGTATTCATTTACTCCTGTAATCCTTACCAGCCTTCATTTATTTTGCTTTCTTCTTCCGTCTTTCCCTAGACAATCTCCTCCCGCTGTGTACAGCAACTATATGGTGAACTATTTGTTCTATTTGTTAAACAAAAGAAGTGATGGCTAGAAGATAGAATAGGTGGGGCTTAAAAATTATGGTGGGAAAAGGAAACTTCGCATTTTTCTTGGAAGTAACAAAGAAGCTCAAATCTCAGCTACTTAGGATTGTCTCAGAAGTCTGACTAAAGCTGATTTTCTTTGCCCTTCACTATGTAGTAGGAGACTTGTGTTTTTTAAAATATTTGCTTTTTTTGGATACATAAGAGTTACACACACTTATGGGGTACATGTGGTATTTTGATACAAGCATACAATGTGTAATGATTAAATCCAGGAAACCGAAGTATCCATTATCTTAAACATTTATCATTTCTGTGTGTTGGAAACATTCCAAATTTTCTTTGGTATTTTTAAATAGTCAATAAGTTGTTATTATTGACTACAGTCACCCTACTGTGCTATCAAACACTAGGTAGTATTCCTTCTATCCCCTGCCCTCACAAACCTTTTAGCCTCTGGTAGCCACCAGTCTATCCACTACTTTTATGAGATCTATATTTTTAGCTCCCAGTTATGAGTAAGAACATGTGATATTTGTCTCTCTGTGCCTGGCTTATTTCACTTAACATAATGTTCTCCAGTTCAGTCCATGTCACTGTAAATGATAGGATTTCATTCTTTTCTTTATGGATGAATAATATTCCATTGCCTATGTATATACACCACATTTTCTTTTTATCCATTAATCCATCGATGGACCCTTAGGTTGATTCCATATCTTGACTATTGTGAATAGCGCTGCAAAAATAAAGAGGGGGTTGTTTACATATCTCTTCAATATACTGATTTCCATTCTTTTGGATATATACCCAGCAATAGGATTGCTAGATCATAGGGTAGTTATATTTTTAGTTTTGGAGGAGCCTCTATATTATTTTTCATAGTGGCTGTGCTAATTTACATTCCCACTAACAGTGTGCAAATGTTCCCCTTTCTCTACATCTTTGGTAGCATTTATTTTATCTATTTTGATAACACATTTTAACTGGGGTGAGATGGTATCTGATTTTGATTTTGATTTCCTTGATGATGTTGAGCATTTTTTCATATACCTGTTGGCCATTTGTCTTCTTTTGAGAAATGCCTGTTAAGGTCTTTTGCCCATTTTTAATCAGATTATTTGGAAGTTTTTTTTTTTTGTTGTTGTTGTTGTTTTGTTTTTGCTATTGAGTTTTGAGTTACTTATATATTCTGATTAGTAGTCCATTTTTGGATAGTTTGCAAATATTCTTTACTAATTTTGTATATGGTGGGAGATGGGGCCTAATTCTTCTAATTCAACCTAATTCTGTAGGTGGTTTCTTCACTTTGTTGGTTGCTTCCTTTGCTGTACAGAAGCTTTTTAGCTTGATATGATCCCATTTGTCAATTTTGTAATTGGTGAGATAGGAATCTAATTTTATTGTTCTGCATATGGATATCCAGTTTTCCCAGCACCGTATAGAAAATACTGTCCTTTCCTTAATGTATATTTTTAACAACTTTGTTAAAAATGACTTGGCTGTAAATGCAAGGAATTATTTATGGGTTCTCTATTCTGTTTTATTGGTCTATATGTCTATTTTTATGCCAGTGCTATGTTTTGGTTACCATAGATTTGTAGTATATTTCAAAGTATAGTAGTGTGATGTTTCCTGCTTTGTTCTTTTTGCTCAGGATTGCTTTGGCTATTTGGGGTCTTTTCTGGTTCCATGTGAATTTTAGGATTGTTTTTTCTATTTCCATGAAGAATGTCATTGGTATTTGACAGGGATTGCATTGAATCTGTAGGTTGCTTTGAGTATTATGAACATTTAAGTAGTATTAATTCTTCTAATCCATAACATGAGATATCTTTCTTTTTTGTGCATTTTCTTCAATTTCTTTCATCAGTGTTTAGTAGTTTTTATTGTAGAGATAAAAACTTTAGTCAAGTTTATTTCTAGGTATTTTTTGTGGCTATCGTAAAAAGGATTGCTTTCTTGATTTCTTTTCCACATCCTTCACTGTTGGCGTATAGAAATGCTAATGATTCTTGTATCCCGCAAATTTACTGAATTACTTTATCAGTTCTACCAGTTTTTTTGGTGAAGTCTTTAAGTTTCTCTAAATATAAAGGCACAAACAAGGACAACTTAAATTCTTCCTTTCCAGTTTAAATGCCCTTTATTTCTTTTTCCTGTCTAATTGCCCTGGCTAGGACTTCTGGTACCATGTTGAATAAAAGTGGTAAAAGTGGGCATCCTTGTCTTGTTCCAGATCTTAGAAGAAATGCTTTCAGCCTTTCCCCATTCAGTATGACATGAGCTGTGGGTTTGTTTTATATGACTTTTATCAAGTTGAGGTATGTTTCCTCTAAACCCAGTTTGTTGCAAGTAATTTTATGAAAGGATGTTAAATTTTATGTTTTTCCAACATTGATTGAAATGATTTTTATCCTTCATTCTGTTATGTGATGTATCCTTCATTCTATTATGTGATGTATTATGTTGATTGAATTATGTATGTTGAAACGTCATTCTATCCCTGAGATGAATCTCATTTAGTTGTTAATGATCTTTTTTTTTTTTTTTTTTTTTTTTTTTTGTGAGACGGAGTCTCGCTCTATCGTCCAGGCTGGAGTGCAGTGGCGCGATCTCGGCTCAGTGTAAACTCCGCCTCCCAGGTTCACGCCATTCTCCTATCTCAGCTTCCTGAGTAGCTGGGACTGTAGGCATCCGCCACCACGCCCGGCTAAGTTTTTGTTTTTCTAGTAGAGACAGAGTTTCACTGTGTTAGCCAGGATGGTCTCGATCTCCTGACCTCGTGATCCACCTGCCTTGGCCTCCCAAAGTGCTAGGATTACAGGTGTGAGCCACTGAGCCTGGCCTTAATGATCTTTTTAATGTGTTGGTAAAGTTGGTTTGTTAGTTTTTTGAGGAGTTTTGCATCTATGTTGATCGGGGATATTGGCCTGTAGTTCTTGTTATTGTCGAGTCTCTGTCTGGTTTTTGGTATCAGGGTAATAATAGCCATCTAGAACGAGTTTGGTAGTATTCCTTCCTCTTCAGTGTTTTGAAGAGGTTGAGTAGGATCGGTATTATTTTTTCTTGAAATGTTTCATAGAATTCAACAGGGAAGCCATCAGTTCCTCACCTTTTCTTTGATGGGAGACTTTTTATTACTACTTCTATTTCATTACTCATTATTGGTCTGTGCAGGTTTTCTATTTGTTTATGGAACAACCTTCATAGGTTGTATGTGTCTAGACTAAATTTATCCATTTCTATTATGTTTTCTAACTTATTGGCATATAGATGCTCGTCACAGTCTATAACGGTTCTTTGCATTTCTGTGCTATCAGTTGTAATGTCTTCTTTTTGTCTCCAATTTTATTAGTTCTTCTCTTTTTCTTCTTAGTCTGGCTAAAAGTTTCCAAATTTTCTTTCTTTTCAAAAACCCAACTTATTTTATTGATCTATTTTTTAGTCTCAAATTTATTTCTGTTTTGACATTATTTCTTGTCTTCTACTAATTTTAGGTTGGTTTAGGTTTAGCTCTTTAAGGTGTGCCATTAATTGTTTATTTGAAGTCTTTCTACTTTATGATGTAGCCATTTATAATGAAAAACTTCCCACTTAGTACTGCTTTTGCTGTATTCCACAGGTTTTGGTATGTTTTCTTTCCATTTTTATTTGTTTCAATAAAATTTTAAATTTTCTTCTTAATTTCTTTGTTGACCCATTAATGGTTCAAGAACAAGTTGTTTAATTTTCATGTATTTTTATAGTTTCCAAAGTTCTTCTTGTTATTGATTTAGAGTATTATTCTACTTTAGTCAAAAAAGAAACTTGATATGATTTTGATATTTCTGAATTTGTTAAGACTTGTTTTGTGGCCTAACTTATAGTCGATCCTGGAGAATGTTCCATGTGCTGATGAGAAGAATATGTTTTCTGCATCTATTTGGTGAAATGTTCTATAAATATCAGTTAAGTTGATTTAGCCTAGCATGTAGCTTAATTCCAATATTTCTTTGCTGATTTTCTGCCTGGATGATCTGTCCATTGCTGAAACTGGGTTGTTGAAGTCCTCTGCTATCATTGTATTGTAGTCTATCTTTAATACTCGCTTTAAATGTCTGGGTGATGTATTAGTCTGTTCTTGCATTGCTATAAAGAAATACCTGAGACTGAGTGGGTTATAAAGAAAAGAGGCTTAATTGGCTAATGGTTCTGCAGCCTCTGCAGGAAGCATGGCTGGGGAGGCCTCAGGAAACTTACAACCGTGGCAGACGGCAAACGGAAACAAGCACATCTTATGTGGCCAGAACAGAAGGAAGAGAGAAAAAAATGAAGGAGGTAACACACACTTTTAAACATCCAGATCTCATGAGAACTCACTGGCTATATAGTACCAAAGGTGATGTCACTAAACCATTCATAAGAACTCCACCCCCATGATCTAATCACCTCCCACCAGGTTCCACCTCCAACACTGGGATTACAATTGCACATGAGATTTGTGTGAGGACACAAGTTTAAACCATAACAAGTGCTTTAATTTTGGTTGCATATATAATACAATTGGTTGCATATATATTTAATACAATTAAATACAGTTGTTATATTCTCTTGCTGAATTGACTTTTTAATCATTATATAATGACCTTTGTCTCTTCTTACAGTTTTTGACTTGAAATGTACTTTAAATATAGCTACTTTTGTTCTTTTTTGGTTTCAATTTGCACAAAATATCTTTTTCCATCTTTACTTATTTATTTTTCATCCATTTTTACTTTCAGTCCACATGTCTTTATAGGTAAAAAGTGAGTTTCTTGTAGAGAGCACATAGTTGTGTCTTATTTCTTTATTCAGCTACTTCATATCTTTTAACTGGAGAATGTAGTCAATTTATATTCAGTGTCATTATTGACAGGTAAGGACTTACTAATGCCATTTTGCTAGTTGTTTTCCAGTTGTTTTGTAAACCTTCTCTTTCTTTCTTACTGGCTTTGTGGATAAATGATTTTCTCTGGCAGTATGTTTTAATTCATTTTTTCTTTTTAGTGTGTCTGTTAGATTTTTGCTTTGTGGTCATAATAATGGTTGAAACAAACATATCAGAATTGTAACAAGTTATTTTAAACTGATGACAACTTAACTTTGATCCCAAAGAAGAAAAGACAGAAGCAAAGAAAAATTAAAATACTCCACGGTTTAACTCCATCCCCCTAGTTTTTGACTTTTTGTTGTGTCTATATATCTTCTTATAATTCCTATCTCTTAACAAATCTGTGTAGTTATTATTTCTTATAGATTTGCCTCTTGGTCTTTATACTAAATATATGCATGGCTTACACACTGCAATGGCAGTATTAGATAATTCTGTGTACTTAACTTTTACCAGTGACTTTTCTACCTTTAGGTGATTTCTTGCTGCATGATAGCATCCTTTTTTTCAGTTGGAAAACTCCCTTTAACATTTCTTATAAGACAGGTATGGTGATGATTAATTCCCTCAGGTTTTGTTCATCTGGGAAAGTTTTTATTTCTCCTTTGTGTCTGAAAAATAGCTATGCTGGGTACAGTTTCCTTAGTTGGAGCTTTTATTTCCTTTAGCACTTTGGATATGTCATTCCCATTCCCTCCAGGCCTGTAAGGTTTCCTCTGAGAAGTCTATTGCTAGATGTATCAGACCTTAGATGTTATTTGCTTTTATCTTGCTGCTTTTAGGATCCTTTGTTTTTGACTTTTGGGAGTTGATTATATGCCTTGGGATAGTCTTATATGGATTGTGTCTTCTTTGATGTTCTGTGAACTTCTGGTACCTGGATATTAATAATTTTCTATAGGTTTGGAAAGTACTTTGTTATTATTTATTTGAATAAGTTTTCCACCCTGATCTCTTTATCTGCATCCTCTTTATGGACAATAACTCTGAATAAGTTTTCTACCCTGATCTCTTTATCTGCATCCTCTTTATGGACAATAACTCTGAATAAGTTTTCTACCCTGATCTCTTTATCTGCATCCTCTTTATGGACAATAACTCTTAAATTTGCCTTTTTGAGACTATTTTTTGGATCTTGTAAGCATACTTTATTCTTTTTAATTATTTTTTATTATCTTCCTATTTTTTAAATAGCTCATCTTTGAGTTCACTAGTTCCTTATTCTGCTTAATTCTGTTGTTAAGACTGTGTTACATTTTTTAGTTTATCTACTGAATTTTTCTGCTCCAGTATTTATTTTTTTTTAAATGTCCATGTCTTTGTTAAATTTCTTAGATAGATTTATGAATTCCTTCTCTGTGTTATCTTGAAGTTTGCCAAGCTGCCTCAAAATATTTATTTTGAATTCCCTGTCTGAGAGGTTATATATCTCTGTCACTCGAGGGTTGTTCACTGGTGCCTTATTTAGTCTGTTTGGTGAGGTAATATTTTCCTGGATGTCCTTCATGCTTATGAACATTTGTCCTTATTTGGGCATTGAAGAGTTAGGTATTTGTCCTAGTCTTCACAGTCTGGCCTTGTTTGTTTGGGACTCAGTTTCCTCCTCCTTGGGTGATGAAGTCTCCTCGGGCCCAGGGCTTGTCTTAATGGCATCAACAGAATTCTGCCCTGTGCTATGTTCTGACTGTGACAGGGTGGGACTGAGTTCCAATGCCAAGTTCCAAACTCACTTTGCTCTGCCTCCTCCAAGCACAGATTTTCTCTCTTGGCTGTACTGCTGGGAGTGGAGGTAGGGGTAGTGTAGGGAACATCAGAGACTGTCCTTCCTACCCTCTTCAATGTGTCCTTGTTATTATGCTAAACCCAGGTACTCTGATCACTCACCTGATATTTTTGGTTCTTATGAAGGTGCTTTTTGCATGGATAATTGTTTGATTTTATGTTCCTGCAGAGGATGAGGGAGGGAATTTCTGAAGGGTTCCAGTCGGCCATCTTGCTCCACCTCCTTCAGTAGGAGTCTTATCTTTGTAGCTTGGTCTTCCCAATAATTTTCTATGGGCTTTTAATAATTTTGTCAAAAATTAATTTACCAAAATTATTTTGAAGCAATAATATGACAATTTTAAGTGATAATGCATATTCAACCTAAACTAAATTAAGCCAAACTAAAAACTGGGAAAAAGTTATTAAAAAATTGCATCTAGC
This sequence comes from Gorilla gorilla gorilla, assembly GCF_029281585.2. Lineage (NCBI taxonomy): Eukaryota > Metazoa > Chordata > Mammalia > Primates > Hominidae > Gorilla > Gorilla gorilla. The sequence continues at coordinate 36,777,310 of NC_073229.2, read as the reverse complement.
AATTTTAATTTGACATGATTTTAATGAAAGCAATAAATTACTTGAAATAGAAATCATTACCATTAATATTCCATATAGATTATTTAAACAACTTTTCTACATATGTTGAGAGGGAAATAAAAATTTAGACAAAATTTTGTAGATGAGGAAGAAAAAGACAACATAATTTCTAAGTAATATGCTTGGATAAATGCTGTTTTAAAATAGAAGCTAGTAATCTTAATTTGACATGAATATAATGAAAAATGCAACTAAGGTGAATGAAAAAATTGTAGGACTTCATATTGTCTTCATCATATCAGGTAATAGGTGCCAAAATGTCCCTCTAAATTAAAAAAAAATTAATAACTTGTATTCAGCACAGATTTATTTAAATTACATATATTAATTTCAGTAATCATCATTAACTCCTCTGAAAGACAATATAATTAAGAACCTCTATTTCTCTTTTCTTCTGAGTTTGTTGCTTTTATAATATTTAATTTGTGATGGTTTTATTATATATCTTTATTATATATCTGTTCTACTCTGCAATAATAATTACCTCAGTTGTTTTATCTCAGGTCATACTTAAGTAAGTGTTCAGCCACCTGTTACATAACCATGGTTTCCTAATTCCTCTATTCTTTATTATGATTTATCTCTTCATTGGTTGCATTTAATCTCCAAGTAGGGTTTTTTTAAGTTTCATTGTTGTAAAATTTCATTAAACCTGTTATTTATAATGTATAGAAATGCCTTTCTGTTGTATTTATAACTGAAGAGCAATTTGCTGTATATAATGGAAACTTTGTTACATTGTTTCTGAAACTCAATATTTATTCTGAGGCCAATCAGCAATCAGATTTCCCACTTGTTATGTAACTTCCTATTTTTTTCTGAAACTAAGTGTTTTATCTCGATTTTCCCAGACTCATCAATTTCTGAATGCTTTTATTTTTGAAATTTAATAACTAAATATGTCTTATAGTATTAGCTTTTTATTAACTTTTCTTGGCATTTGCCCTATTAACTGAAATATTTAGTCATTCATTTACTTTAGGTAAGTTAAGTTTCCCTCTTTTATATCCCTCATTATTTTCTGTTCTATTTGTTGGTGTCTTTACTTCAGCAGTATCAATAGCCCTATGGCGGATGCACTATAGTTTATATACCTATTGTCTAATTATTTAAACCTATTGTCTATTTTTATTCACTATAACTAAATAAATCATTATCTCCATGATGACTTGTTTCCTGCTGCTTCTAATTTATTTTATCTATACTGTTTGTTTTGTATCAGTTTTTTCTTTTCCTTATAATATTCCTTTTCTCATAATTCTGATCTTTTATTACATTATTGTTTTCCTTGTTTTACTAAATCTATGTCCTTATTGGATTATTCAATAAATGCAAAACACCAGCAAAGAAATTTTAGTTCCTTGGATTGTATATTCTTTCAAATTGGATTATCTGTGTTATGTTTTAAAATCAATGCCTTTCTCCATTTATATATTAATATATTTTTATTTGGGGGCTGTAATATATTTTCATCACTCTCAAACCATTTTTTTCCTCTTGTACCTTTGTTAATATCTTATATTTACTTTTGTTAATATCTTATATTTACTAGGAAATGGTGTATGCGGTTTCTCCTTGACATCACTCTTACCTTATCTGGGATTATTTATCTTCCCCCTGTGTACTAGAAGGTACAGAGAACAGACAGAAGAGAGTGGGAAGCACAGCTGGGACTGATTGCAGTCTTTGAGGAGGTCCTGGGTTTACTCTTCTTGCTGAGATCCCACCAGATGTTCTTCATTGGACTCCATTACACCAAGCTTGGCATGAATTCAAGTCTTTTGGGCTTTGGCTTACTTCCCTAATTTAGCACTGTGTGCTGGAGCAAGAGAATCTATGGCCCTTCCTGCTTCTGCCAAGGTCCAGATGTGATTTGTAGAGCATCCACTAAGTGTTTTATCTTGATTTTCCCAGACCCATCAATTCATCCCTTCAAACCACTCCTTTCAAGTTACAGAGCATTCAGATTCAGGATTTGTGTCACTTCTTATATCCTCAGTTATCCTCAGTGCCACTTCTGGAGGTGGAATAAGAGTTGGGAATTCTGTTGACCTGGCCATGACACCAGAATTTTCTGTTACTTGACTGGTCATCATTTTTGAGGTTATAATCCTTCCCCATTTCTTCCTGCTGACGGGAAAATTGGCAGGGTTGTTTTTGTTTTGCTTTTGTTTATTGGAGGAGGAAGATTCTGTACCATAACTTTACAGACAGCACCACCATCCCGCAGATAAATAACTATTTTCAAATGTATTTGTGAGCTATGCATCTTAAGAGATTAGAGCAAAGATACTAATGTATAAAAATAAGCAAGCAAGTGCATGAAACACCTAACTTCGATGGCTTGGACTATCAAATATTAACACTTATCAACATTTAGTGTCCATTTTGTACAAAATACTAGGCCTGGTGCTATGAGCGACATAAAGGTGCATAAGTTGGGACAGGAAAATGGAAAGAGGCAAATATGCTTAGACAATTTTATAAGGAAGAATTAATTACTTCCAATAACAAATCACAGACAAAATGTAAAGGTGAGTTAAAGGGGGGAGACAGTATATCCAGTTAAGGGAGTATCAAAATGCATAATGAAAAACATGACATTTATAATGTATTCCAAAGATGGTCAGGGATGGGGGCAGGTACATTTAAAAGAAAGTAAAAGGATAAGCATTAGATATGAAGGTAGAAGAGCATAGAGTGTAGCTAGAAAAGAACAAGCTATATAATATGCAAATAATTTTACACACATTGGAGCAGTGAAAAAAGCTGAAAGTGGAGTATGTAGATGTAGTGTACTTAACTGAATGTCGGAGTGACTTAACTCTGTAAGGTAACGGAGAATAAAAACCACAAGTAGTTAATAAGCAAGAGTACAACATGAATAGACTAGTGAGGATAAACATTAATCTGGCAGCAGGATAGAGGTTGAATCCTGGGAAAGTGGAAAAAATGCTACACTGGGTATCATGAGATTTAGTCTCTTGGTCCAGCTTTGCCACACTACCCATATGTGTGAGATTAAGTGAATCATTTGACCCCTTTTGGTCCCATTGAGCTCTCTGTAAAATAAAGATGGTGAACTTGGCTTCTAATATTTATTCTAGCTCTAAATAGCATAGGTCTATATATTATAATGATGAAAACATGGGAAATATGGAAAGTCTTTAGTATATAGCATAAGTTTGGCAAAAAAATACGTGGAAAAATAAATTACAATTGAAGTGTTTATAGAAAAAATATTTTATATGCAAGGGAATTTACAAAGGTAGAGAGTCAAGAAGTCAAAGAAATTGTATGAAAAGATGACTCCAAGTTTCTGATTTGGGCTTATTAGGAGAATACAGATGACTTTCAGAAGAAGTCTGAACATCAAGCTGAGGAGCTTTTTTGAAGAGCAGGATCTTTCTATCAACATGGGATAGTGGAAGATTAAAGTAGTGATGACTACATATAGAAATACAAAGTTGAAGTGAGAGACGCAAGTCTGATACTGCAAAAGAAAAATGTAAGAAACTTAGGACTCAACTTTATCAATGAGTTTGTTCAACTATAGAAATGCACTAGGGACTGAATGGTGTCCCCCCAAAATTTATATGTCAAAGCTCTAATCATCAATATGATGATCTCCAGAGATGGAACTTTGGGGTGGTAATTGGGTTTAGACGAGGTTATGAGGATGGGGTCCTCATGAAGGGATTAGTGCCCTTATAAGGAGAGGCCAGCGTGCTCACTTGTTCGCATATGCTCTTGTATTCTCTCTCTCTCCTCAACCCCCACCACGTGAGGACACAAGAAGAAGATGGTTGTCTACAAGCCAGGAAGATAACCTTCACAAGGAACCAAATCAGCGGGCACCCTGATCATGAGACTCCCAGCCTCCAGAACTGTGAGAAATAAATGTCTGCTGTTGAAGCCATCCAGTCCACAGTATTTTGTTACAGCAGCCTGAGCAGATTAAAATAAAGAAATGTAACTTGTGAGATAGACACAAAGGTAAGAAAGAGAAAATGCAACATAAAGTCTATGCTTAAAGGAGCGCTTATTAGTAGTTAAGATGAGCTAGGCAAAATATAAATGGTAGAGAAATGAAAGATGACAACACTCATAACTTGCTGATTCATGCAACAGATACTTGCAGAGTATTTATTGAAGGACCCTGCACTGGTACTTAGGAATCAAACTTAACTTAAATCCCACCTTCAAATCTGACAGAGATAAAGACATAGACTGTTTTTTATTTGGGTAAATTATTCCTACCCATTAAAAGATCTGTAGATAAATGCCTTTGGATTTCTAAGAGGGGAGATATTATTTTCAACTGGGAGAAACACAGGAATATCATTTTATATACTACGTAGCATTTGGTCTAGACCTTATACAGAAATAGAATGTTCACATGGAGAGAATGCTGTATGGGGAACTCCAGATGGAATAATTGGTATTAGCTCTGGTCCCAGAGTAGTGACTATCTTTGCAGGAAACCTCAGGTGTAATCTTATGGACCTCTGGAAAGACTGTAACAAAATAACTATTTATGGAGATGACTGGCAAAGTTAAGGACATGGACAAGGGACATGAGGGGCCTAGGGACAGGCAACAGTGAGAAGTCACTCCTAGGAAAGAGTGTTCAGGGAGCCAGTGAAGAGTGTAGCCATGTAGAAAGAATGGCCTGACAGAGCATTCATCCTAGAGGGATGCAGCTGCTGCAAGAGCCATGATGCTGATGCAGGAGGAGAAGAGGGAGACAGAAGGAGACAGGAAGAGACAGGAGGAAAAGCCTCAGACTCTCCCTTCCCACTCTCCCACCTCCCTGCTTGAACTCTTACCAGCTGATCCCAACAAGAAACACAGTCAGTAGGAACAGCTCTGGAGCACAGCTTGAGGTAGAAAATGGAGCAGGGTAGGGACCAAGTGGAAAATAATTGCCATAGCTACTGAGACAGGAGAGAAGAAAATGTGTATATGAGAAAACAGTTCGTTTTGGCTAGAATAAATGATGCATGAGGGCAAAAACCCAGAGTGTGGTTATAAAAGTAAGCGGTAGCTGAAACTCATCAGAATAATGACAAAATAAAGGGAAAGGAAAAAAACGTATGAATCTGGTGCTTAACTCATCAGGGATGTTTGGCGCCTTTCCTGGAAATTACAGATAAAAGCAACAGGAGTGGAGAGAAATGACATCAGAACATAAGAGGTACCACAAAATATGAGTTAGTTTTTAGAAATGTGAATGTAACAGTGGCCAAGAAGAGGCAGTAGGGAGAAAGCAGTACTCTGATTCCTCCATCTCACTCAATGAGGTGAACAGGAAGAATGCCATTTATTTTCTCGGACAAAGGCAGCATAGTCTTTAGACACTTGCTTGGATCAGGAGGGACAGGCTACTTCCATGATTTGGGTCATTGTGAGGGAAGTAGTTAAGAAAAAAAAAATGAAGGACAGGAGATAAGGGAACTATTTGCGGGACTAGTAGAAAGAAGGCAGCAGTGGAGCAGGGACAGGTGGAACAGAGCTAAAGAAAGAGGAAAGAGAGAAGGAAAAGGGATGGCAGAGGATGGGATGGTGATTTTTAATGGCAGGATCAGAGAGTCACGTTGTCGGAAAGTTGAACAAATATATATTAGCCCCTGTGGGAATTCTAGAGAGGAAAACCAGCCATGAGACCTCTCTAAGTATATACTCTTAAGAGAAATATTGATGTAGTATTCGACCTCAGAGGTTAAGGAATAGTGGGTTTCGGGAAGGACCTGGAGGGTGGTCAGCTGCACACATAGAGGCTTGCTGCAGCCAGCTTGCACCAGCTCCTGAGGATCAATTGTGCACATCTCTTTCCAACTCTGGGCTCTGTGGCTTCACATAAACACCAAAATATGTCATGGTAGGTGTAGTTCTACCCATAGAAACTGGCAAATGCTACAGATGAGGGTTCCCTTCTCACAAAGTCAACTATCAACCCCAGAGCCTATTATTAAACCTTTACCAGCACACCACTGATCTGCTGCAGCTTCAATTTGAGGACAGGTTGTTGCAATGAGCACTGAGGAAGGTGTTGCATGAGAACATGTTCATGAAAGAAGCAGCACCCTCTGCCAAAGGTCACCGGGTGAATGTGTGCTGAGCAGGTGCAGGCATGGTCCTCCTTAAAAGACTGGAATCAGTGGCTGTTCATTGATTAGAACTACATTTTGATCAAGCTGAGAGAATTCCAGGTGATACAACCTGGAATAAGCTAAGCAAATAAAAATAAGTCATCAACAACCTGTCAGGCATGCGGAATTCAGTGAATAGAAAATTAACCCATTCCTCTGAACTAAGTAAGCAATGCTTGATTTAGCTTCAGTGAGCCTTACAAGTGGAAGCTGGCACTTTCTTCCTGTTTGTTTGTATCTACTGCATGAAGTAAAAATACATACCACCTACCTGAAGCCTGACATGGTACTTGTGTTTCTGTAGGAATATTTTCTACAACATCTTAAGTTACTGCTAGAAATTGCCAGCAATTGTGTCTGTGTTTTCCCATTTTTGAAAGAAATTAATACTCTCAATGCCTTAGAGTTGCTCCTTCCCACCTTCTGATGCCTTGTCCTGGGCTTAGTGGATGTAAATTAACTCTGCTGCTGAATAAAGAAATTTTATTCTAGGAATACAGTGCTGAATACAAAAAGAGAGTCATCAATTTTGTCTTTCTTTTCATTTTCTCTCCTCGACCCTTTTCTCCTTAACTATTCTTCTAATTTTTTTCTCTAGCTGACATGTTTTCCATGTCTGTCACATACACAGGGTTTCTTAGGGACTAGAAATGCATAAGAAGTTTAACAAGGGGTGATTTACCTGCTTAATGTTATTCACATAGCACAGTCATTCATCATCCATTCAATAATGTTTGTTAATCACCTGTGATGTGAAAGACACCGTTCTAGACATATTATATCCTACAGAGCAACATCTCATAAAGTATATGCTAAAACAGAGAGAAGATACAGACTTCAGGCAGGTCCATTCTGCTCTGATTTGGGTTTGAAATCAACAGCTCCATATTTGTTTTCATTTTTAATATAAATTTCATTGTGTAGTTAGTATACAACGCGATGTTATCGGATACATATGTATAGTAAAAAGACTATTATAGCAAAGCAAAGTAACCTGTTTGTAACTGTATTAGTCTGAATACTCTTGAATATTGACCATGTGAATGTCTTTCACTTAATTATTTTTATTTTCTTAGCCTTCCATCTTGGGAAATATTAAGTTCTCAGAGTGGAAGCAGTTCAGATGAGCCATACTGTAGGAAATACACTGAGATTACTATAAAGGATACTTGCAGGAGAGCTCTGTGCATTTCCTCCCTCAGTGTCAGACAAATACACATATCAAGTTGGGGCAGTGATACAATTAAAATGTTAGTTGAAGGATGCCTACAGGGCCCAGGCACAAAAGTGTCAGCTCCTTTGTCAGTCACCTGCCTGACATCCCTACCATCAGCCTCTCCTTCTTCCTTTTACAACAAAAGCCTTTCTTAAAAACGTAAGTAATATTTACCACTTATAAAATTTTAGTTTCAGCTGTGCAAGGTAGCCCTCACCTGTAATCCCAGCATTTTGGGAGGCTGAGGTGAGAGGGTCGCTTGAGACCATCAGTTTGAGACCAGCCTCGGCAACTTGGTGAAATCCTTTCTCTATGCACATGCACGCACACACACACGCACGTGCACACACACACACACATTAGCCAGGCATGGTATGAGCACCTGTAGTCCCTGCTACTAGGGAGGCTGAAGTGGGAGAATTGGTTGAGCCCAGGAGTTTAAAGTTGCAGTGAGCCATGATCACACCCCTGCACTCCAGCCTGGGCAACAGAGTGAGACCTTGTCTCTAAAAAACAAACAAACAAATCAAAATTTAGTTTCTTAAAGAACATCTTAATAGGGCTCTGAGCCATTTTTCAAATCACATGTATGTTTGCACAGGAAATAGGGCAGGGGGATAGGAAATAACTGAAGTACAGGCTGTATAGAGGAATATCCACAGGGGAAGACAGAAGTTAGCAAAAGAGCATGGTGTGGAGGATGGTCTAACTGAGAAAGAGAGGCGTTACTAGAATATAAGATCTGCTGCAGTTAGAAGAGACCCAAAATAACATCGTGGCAAATGGAGACAACTTTATCTCTGTTGTTTAATGGCCCAGAGAGACATGGGCAGGGCTAGCATTGTGAGTCGGCTCCATGGGGTCATCCGGGGACCCAGGCTCCTTCTACCTTGTTGCTCCACATCCCTGAAGTGTTACTTTCCCTCCAGGTCTCACTACTACAGGCTGAAAATTCCCAAGTTTATTACACCTGTGCTTTCGATCAAGTCTGCTCTGCCAAGCCCCATTGCCACTCTACTTGGTCACATCCCTGGTACAGCCTTCTTGTCACTACTAGATACCCAATAGGTGGCAACACTGGCATTGATGGATCCTACTGGGCTCTGACAGGCTCTAATGCCCACTGACTGTTTGTTTTGCTAAATCTGTAGGGTTATCTGTGGTTAGGTAGGGGAAAATGCTTCTTTCTCTTCTGGTTACACCATGGTCTAGAGTTTCCAAAGTAAGATTGTTTATCCAGTGTTCTGTAAATTTTTCTCAGAAAAAAACTAAATAAAATAATTTCAGCTTTAATGGACAGTCCCTATTCTCCACTGCTCTAATCCAAGAGGAGCTAAGTTGTAAGATACACATGGAAGATAACAATCACGCTGTATTCAGAATCACTTCCTCTAACTTACAACTATATCTCTATTATAGTAAGCTCATTTACCTAGGCAACCCATTCCCCCAAACAAGATCTCCTGTCCTCATCCTACCCCTCTAAATATCTTCTGTTAGACCTTCCCCACCAGTTCAGTGGCATGCTCTGATCACTTATATTTAAAGTGCAGTTCAGCTAGACACAGCATTGGCACAAGGAAATAAGTTGGGGCATAATACTTTGAAAATCGTAACACATGAGAAACAGAACAATGCATCAGTTTGTTCATTGGGAGCCCCCATAGCATGAGGTATAGTATTCAAGACAGTAAAAGTGTCTCAAATTGTGACATTTGTATTATTCAAAGTAGCCAACTATTGGGTATAGCATCCTGCTTGAGTGTTGGGTCTATTGATTGAAAGTTCTATTATAATTCCAAAGTGGATTTAATCTACCATGTTGTAAATGTCAGTAAATATTAATTTTGAAACAAAAATGTCATTTTTTAACAATACAGCAATAGTACTCCTTAGTATTTACACAAAAGAGTTAAAAACTGCAATAAGATACTATCTCGCACCAGTCGGAATGGTGATTTTTAAAAATTCAGGAAACAACAGATGCCGGCAAGGCTGTCAAGAAATAGGAATGCTTTTATACTGTTGGTAGAAGTGTAAATTAGTTCAACCATTGTGGAAGACAGTGTGGCGATTCCTCAAGGATCTAGAACCAGAAATACCATTTGACCCAGCAACCCATTACTGGGTACATACCCAAAAGATTAGAAATCATTCCACTATCAAAACACATGCACACGTATGTTTATTGCAGCACTATTTACAATAGCAAAGACTTAGAACCAACCCAAATGCCCATCAATGACAGACTGGATAAAGAAAATGTGGCAAATATACACCATGGAATACTATGCAGCCATAAAAAAGAATGAGTTCATGTCCTTTGCAGGGACATGGATGAAGCTGGAAGCCATTATTCTCAGCAAACTAACACAGGAACAGAAAACCAAACACAGCATGTTCTCACTCATAAGTGGGAGTTGAACAATGAGAACACGAGGACACAGGGAGGGGAACAACACATACCAGGACCTGTCGGCGGGTAGGGGACAAGGGGATGGAGAGCATTAGGACAAATACCTAATGCATGCAGGGCTTCAAACCTAGATGACAGGTTGATAGGTGCAGGAAACAACCATGGCACATGTATACCTATGTAACAAACCTGCACGTTCTTCTGTACATGTATCCTAGAACTTAAAGTAAAACTAAAAAAAAAAAAAACTTATGTCCAAACAAAAACTTCCACACGATGTTTTAGTTCCATTTGTAATTGCCAAAAAGTAACCAAGATGTCCTTCAGTGGGTGAATGAGTAAATAAACTGTAGTACATGCAGACAACAAAATATTATTCAGTGTTTGAAAAATGAGTTACCAAGGTACAAAAAGACATGCAAGAAACTTAAATGTATATTACTAAGTGAAAGAAGCTAATTGACAAAGACTACATATTGCATGATTCCAACTAGATAACATTCTGAAAAAGGCAAAACTATGGAGACAGTTAAAAGATCAGTGGTTTCCAGGGATTAGAGAGAAGGAAGGGATGAATAGCTGAGCACGGAGGATTTCTAGAGCAGTGAACCTACTCTGTATGATACAACGTTAGACACGCCATTACACATTTTTCCATACCCACAGAATGCACAACACAAAAAGTGAACCCTGATGTAAACCAACTATGGACTCTGGATGATTATGATGTGTCAATACAGGTTCATCAATTGAAACAAATGTAGTACTCTGGTGGATATTGATAATGGAGGAGGCTATGCATTTGTGTGGGGAGAGAGTATATGGGAAATCTCTGTACTTTGCACTTAAGTTTGCTGTGAACCCAAAACGAGTCTAAAAAGTCAAGTCTACTTTAAATGAGGGAAAATGTAGTTCATCTGAAACAACTGTTAATATCCTCAGTGCAATCCAGATTCCAACAACACAAATACAGCCCTAAAGTCCATCTGTGGACATTTCTATTCCCAATTTATAAACACCAATATTTTGTCAATAATAAATTATATGGATGTAGGTAAAAATTTTGTAAAAGTTTCCTGAGTAATTTAGAGAAAACAAGAAAAGCTTCACACCCTTCCTTTTGGGGGATTACAGGAATATATCCCATATGTTCCAAACCTGAGATATTAAATAAAAATAACAATCTGGATGAGAGCCTGCCTCTAGGGAGCACAGGGGAGACTGATTAAATGTTGGAACACGCCAATGTATGGCAGCAATATGAAATGCATTGTATCATTTTAAACTCTAACTTTTAAGCAGACATTATCATTCTCACTTTATTAAAATTTCGCATGAGGCAAGGTCAGGATTTGATGTTACAAACACGTTTTATTTTGTAGTCTCATTCTCCAGGTACTCAAATTCCCCGGTTGTAAAAAGAGACAGCATTTTTATCCAGCTTATTTGTCAGGATTATATGAAAAAAACTGAACTTGGCCAGTGGCCTTGAATAGGAGACAAAACTGTAGAAATAGTCCTATGAACTAGAAGTAGGAGAGACTATAAACGAGGCGAACTGGAGTTGAAGAATCCTCAGAAAGGAAAGCAGCATTACAGAACCAAGAGAGGATAAGAAAGGCAGCTATGGCCGGGCATTCTGGCTCACGCATGTAATGCCAGCACTTCGGGATGCCAAGACATGAAGATTGCTTATGGCCAGGAGTTCAAGACCAGCCTAGGCAATATAGTGAGACCTGTCCCTACTAAAAAAAAAGGAAACAAAAGGAAAACAATGCAGTCATATTCTCAACTGGGAGAAGGTTGAAGTAGGCTAGAGATGGATATATATACATATATTATATATACATCATACACATATACATACACATATATATCTTTATCTCATAAATATATGATAAAGACGAAGTTGGGCCAGAAGTGCAGGCTTCCACCAGTTGTGGGCCAGTGACAGGGGTTGGGGAGTAGTGGTGATTGCAAACCATGAGCAGAAGGAAGGAGGGGGTAGGAATACAAAACAATTTTTTATGTTTATTTTTCACTCCTGAGTCTCAGCTCCAGCTTGAAACTGATCTCACTCTCATCAGTTGGTGTCTTAATATGGAAAGTGGCATAATTAAAGCAGAAACTCTAACAAGCTTGCTTCTGAGGCTTTGAGCCTAAAATATTGGGGTGACTCTAACATTGGAAACCTGATCACTTGCTCAACACCAAGATCAGGGTCTTTCCAATCAGCCATGTCACTGTCATGGAGTAGGAACATAAAATAGTGATTTTCAATAATTTAGGAAAGTTCAAACTAAACTAACTTTGCATTGCCTCTCCTTCCCCTCTTCCTCTGGCTGAGTTACATGTTTCTGGTTCCCATCTTTTTGTTCCACTCCATGGATGAGAATTGCCTGAAGTTGCAGTGGTTCTCAAGCCTCACTACATATTAGGCTCACGCAGGCAGGTTTTAGAACTGAAAAGACTGGCCCTACTCCAGAAAAACAGAACCCAAACCTAGGAGATGGGGAAAGCCTGAGCAATGGTATGTTTACAGCACTCCCCAGGTGACTCTAATATGCAGCCAGGGTGCTGAGCATCTTTCTATCTGAACCGTTCAAGGGAAAACAAAGGGCAGGATGTTATTTATTTAATTCTTGACCAGGTTTCCAATTCTTATATACGAGCTAGGGTCTTTGTTGTGAGACAATTTGTCTGTCAATAAAATTACCTTCCAAATGTTTTGAAGACTGGGATTTCTTGTTCTTAGCACAAAGAACAGCATATGCCATTATCAAAGTACCAACAGGAATCTGGATTTAAACCAATCTGGCATTTTTCCTTTATATCTTTTTTTTTTTGTCAATTCATTATCATATTCTCTAAGAGAAACAGCAAGAAGTGAGCATTTCCTCAGGGTAATCACTTGAATATGAGTGCCAATAATTTCATTCTACAAAAAACAGATACTCAACTAGATACTGCTAAGAAGAAAAATAAAATATATTAAATTCATAAGGACAACTTCCAAATACTGAACCTTTAACATTATCTCCGATTATAGGTCGTTGTCATATCTAGGGTGTAACCAGCAATGTCAAAAAGCTATAGAATCCTGGAAAGTGCTCCAGCACTAGAAAATGACAAAATGAAAAACTTACAAAGAAATTCCTGTTCCTAGAAATACAACACCTTGTTAAAAATAAAAATCATTAATTTTTGGAGGGGAGGTGTGTTCCAGGACTCTGTCTTATGACTAAAGTACTTGTTAATTGGATAAAAGTAAAAAGAATATTAAATCTCAGTATTTGATGGCAGAAGCCAAGGATGTTTCCCTAGATACAGTCTCCGTTTCTCTTCCCCCCGGGCATCCTGCCATAGGGATTGCTGAGGATGTACATTTGTGATGATATGCACATCTGGTAAAATGACATACGTGTGACCTTCAGTATTTTCAACGTGCGTGCAGCTTGTAGATTGCCTTTGGTGTTGACTTTCCTTCATCTAGCATTTGCAAGAAATTTCCATAGTTTCTAGGTCACTTCATGGAGCTTTTCACAATCTCTAATTTTAATTTTTAGACAGATATACAAATGTATTCATCATAGAAAAAAGTCCAGAAATCTCACCTGCTATAGAAAGATTTAAGAAAATTAAATTTAAATGTACTCAACTTGTTCATAAGACTCCAGCAGTTATTCCCCACTGATAACTTTTGTGTACTTGCCTGGGTTCACTGTCCCTGAGAACTATATCCCCACCTAGCTTTACATGTAAGGAGCTTGGAAGTTACCACTCTGTCCTAATAACATGGAGAAAGCAGAACAAACTGAAAATATCAACAACTCTTCTTGAATCTGCAAGAGAGGTGAGACACAGGGCGAAGCATTGCCCCCAAGATTGGAGAGATAGGCGAATGCAGGAAGTCACAGCTTACTGGAGCAGAGACTCACAAGCAGAAACCTCTGCAGGAATCAGTACCAGGGAAGGAAAAATCTGAACTGTAATTGACAAATTGCTAGAGGCCCCGTGCAGGTTAACTCTAAGACTTAAAAACTCTAGGGGGCACCCAGTCATAGGGGGACCCTCCCAATTTTGCGAGATTTACCTCCAGGATCTTGTCCAGGTTCCCACAGTAAATAAGGGAGAAAACAAATCCCTTCGGGCTTTTGGCAAAGGTAGGGGTATTTATGTAAGCATATTACTTTAAAATTACCTTTTCCTCTCTCATCTACATATTTTCTGTTTCAATTTTATTTATTTCCCTCTCAATATATATAGAGAGATTGCATAAATAATCTATAGGGAATATTAGTGATAGGGATTTCAAGTAATTTATTGCTTTAAATAAAATCGTGTCAAATTAAAATTACTAGATGCAATTTTAATATTTTCTTTCCAACTTTTAGGTTCAGGGTACTTGTGCGTGTTTTAATTTTTTAATTTTTGTGGATTCATAGTAGGTGCACATATTTATAGGTTATGTGAGATATTTTGATACAGGCATGCAGTGCATAATAACACCAGGATAAATGGTGTATCCATCACCTCAAGCATTCATCCTTTGTGTTATAAACAATCTAACAATACACTTTGTTATTTTTAAATGTACAATTATTTTTTACTATAATCACCTTGTTGTGCTAGCAAATATTAGATCTTATTCATTCTTTATAATTTTTTTTTTGCACTCATTACCCATCTGCACTTCCCTCCCACCACACCCCCACTACTCTTCCCAGACTCTGGTAACCGTCCTTCTACTCTTTATCTCCATGAGTTCAATTATTTTAATTTTTAGCTCCCAAAAATAAGTGAGAACGTGTGAAGTATGTCTTTCTATGCCTGGCTTATTTCCCTTAACATAATGACCTCCAATTTCATCCATGTTTTTGCAAATGGTGGGATCTTCTTTTTTTATGGCTGAATAGTACTATATTGGGTATATGTACCACATTTCCTTTATTCATCTGTTGAAGGACACTTAGGTTGCTTTTAAATCTCATTAAATAGGTAAATTATGTGTTGCAGGAAATTGGTGCACAGATTATTTTGCCACCGAGGTAATAAGCATAAGACCTGATAGGTAGTTTTTTGACCCTCACCCTCCTCCCACCCTCTATCCCCAAGTAGGCCCTAGTGTCTACTGTTCTCTTCTTTGTGTCCATGTGTATTCAATTTTTTGCTCCCATTTATAAGTGAGAATATGCAGTATTTGGTTTTCTGATGCTCTGTTAGCTCACATGGGATAATGGCCTCCACCTCCATCCATGATGCTGCAAAGGGCATGATTTGAGGTTTTTTTTTATGGCTACGTAGTATTCCATGTTATAAATGTACCATATTTTCATTATCCAGTCCACCATTGATGGGCGTTTAGGTTGACTCCATGTCTTTGATATTGTGAATAGTGCTACAATGAACATACACATGCATGTGACCTATCACAGAACAATTTATATTCCTTGGGGTATATACTGACTAAGGGGATTGCTGGGTCAAACAGTAGTTCTATTTTAAGTCTTTTGAGACATCTCCAAACTGTTTTCCACAGTGGCTGAACTAATTTACACTTCTACTAGCAGTGTATAAGCATTCCTTTTTCTCTGCAACCTCACCAATATCTGTTATTTTTTGACTTTTTAATAATAGCCATTCTTACTGGTGTGAGATGGCATCTTACTGTGGTTTTGATTTGTATTTCTCTGATTATTAGTAATGATGAACTTGTTTTCATATATTTGTCTGCCACTTACATGTCTTCTTTTGAGACGTGTCTGTTCATATCCTTTGCCCATTTTTTAATGGGGTTGGTTTTTGCTTGCTGATTGGTTAAGTTCTTTATAGAAGCTGGATATTAGACCTTTGTCAGATATATGGTTTGTAGATATTTTTTCGCATTCTGTAGGTTGTCTGTTTACTCTGTTGATGGTTTCCTCCGCTGTACAGAAGCTCTTTAATTAGCTCCCACTTGTCAATATCTGTTGTGTTGCAACTATTTGGAGGGACTTAGTCAAAATTTCTTTGCTAGGGCTGATGCTGAGAAAGGTATTTCCTAGGTTTTCTTCTAAGCTTTTTATAGTTTGAGGTCTTACATTTACACCTTTAATCTATCTTAAGTTATTCTTTGTATATGGTGAAAAGTAAGGGTCTAATTTCATTCTTCTGCATATGGCTAGCTAGTTATCCCAGTACCATTTATTGAATAGGTAGTCCTTTCCCCATTGCTTGTTTTTGTTAGCCCTGTTGAAGATCAGATGGTTGTAGATGTGTGGCTTTATTTCTGAGATTTCTGTTCTGTTCCATTGGTCTATGCATCTGTTTTTGTACCAGTATCAGGCTGTTTTGGTTGACATATCTTTATAGTGTCATGGAGTATAGCAGGCATGGCTGGGGAAGCCTTAGGAAACTTACAATTATGGAGGAAGGTGAAGGGAAAGCAAGTACATCTTCACAAGCTGGCAGGAGAAAGAGGAGAGAGTGAAGAAGGAAGTGCTATACACTTTCAAGCAACCGGATCTTGTAAGAACTCACTCTCATGACAACAGCAAGGGGTAAATCCACTCCCATGATCCCATCACCTCCCACCAGGTCCCTCCTCCAACATTGGGGATTACAATTCAACATGAGACTTAGATGGCAACAAAGAGCCAAACCTTATCAGGTAGTGTGATGCCTCTGGCTTTGTTCTTTTTGTTTAGGATTGCCTTGGCTAGTTGGGCTCTTTTTGGTTCCATATAAATTTAAAAATACTTTTTTATAATTCTGTTAATATTTTGGCAGTTTGATAGGAATAGTGTTGAACCTCCAAATAGTTTTGGGCTCTATGGCCATTTTAATAATATTGACTCTCCTACTCCATGAGCATGGGGTGTTTTCTGATTTATTTGTGTCATCTTTGATTTCTCTGAACAGTGTTTTGTAGTTCTCATTGTAGAAATTTTTCACCTCATTGGTTAGATGTATTTCTAGCTATTTCATTTTCTTTGTGGCTATTGTAAACGGGATTGTGTTCTTCATTTGACTATTAGCCTTGATGTTACTGGCGTACAGAAATGCCACCAATTTCTGCATATAGGTTTTGCATTCTAAAACCTTGCTAAAATCTTTTATTAGTTCTAGTAGCCTTTGGGCAGAGTCTTTAGGGTTGCCTAAGTATAGAATCATGTGATCGGCCAAAAGAGATAATTTGACTTTTACTTTTCTATTTGGATGCCTTTTATTTCTTTCTTTCTCCTGCCTGATTGCTCTGGTTAGGACTTCCAGTAATATGTTGAATAGGAGTGGTGAAAGTGAGCATCCTTGCCTTGTTCCAGTTTTCAAGGGGAATACTTCCAACTTTTGCCCATTCAGTATGATGTTGGCTGTGGGTTTGTCATAGATGGCTCTTATTATTTTGAGGTATGCTCCTTCGATAGCTAGTCTGTGGAGGGTTTTTATCATGAAGGAAGGATTTTGTATATTATTAAACATTTTTTCTGCATCTGTTGAGATGATCATATGATATTTAATGCTGTTTATGTGGTGCATCACATTAATTTGTGTATGTTGAACCAACCTTGTATCCCATGAATAAAGCCTAGTTGATCATGTTGAATTAACTTTTTGATGTGCTGCTAGATGCAGTTTGCTAATGTTTTTTAAGGATTTTTTCATCTGTATTCATCAGGAATATTGGCATGAATTTTTCTTTCTTCATTGTGTCTCTGTCAGATTTAGGTATTAGGCTGATGCTGGTTTCATAGAATAAGTTAGGGAGGAATCCCTCCTCTTTGATTTTTTGGAATAGTTTCAGTAGGATTGGCACCAGTTCTTTGTACATCTGGTAGAATTCAGCTGTGCATCCATCTGGTTTAGGACTTATTTTGTTTGTAGGTTGTTTATTACTGCTTCAATTATAGAGCTCGATACTGGTCTATTCAGGATTTCAATCTCTTCCTGATTCAATCTTAAGAGATTGTGTGTTTCCAGGAATTTGTCCATTTCCACTAGATTTTCTAAATTGTGTATATAAATTTGTTTATAGTATTCTCTAAAGAGCTTTTTTATTTCTGTGGGATAGGTTTTAATATCATCATTGTAATTTCTGATTGTACTTATTTGGATCTTCTCTTTTTTCTTTGCTAGTCTAACTAGCACTCTATCAATCTTGTTAATTTTTTAAATAATCCACTTTTGGTTTCACTGATCTTTTGTATGGATTTTTACATCTAAATTTTCATAAATTTTTCTCTAATTTTAGTTATTTATCTTCTACTAGGTTTGGGGTTTGTTTGTTCCTTTTATTTCTAGTTCTTTTAAGTGCAAAGTTAGATTGTCAATTTGAGATATTTCTGACTTCCTGATGAAGGCATTTATGGCTATAAACTTTCCTCTTAACACTGCTATAGCTGCATCCCAGAGATTTTGGTAAGTTCTGTCCCTATTTTTGTCAATTGCAAATAATTTTTTTTTATTTCCATCTTAATTTCAATGTTCTCTCAAGAATTATTTAGGAACAAGTTGTTTAATTTCCATATGTTTGTATAGTTTTGAGAGGTCTTTTTGATATTTACTTCTATTTTTATTGCACTATGGTCCAAAAATGTGCTTAGTATGACTTCCCTATTTTTTCCCTATTTTTTTGTTGTTGAGTGTTGCTTTATCACTATCTGATCAATCTTAGAATATGTTCCGTGTGCAGATGATAAAGATCTATTCTATAGTTGTTGGGTGGAATGTTCTGTAGATGTCTCTTATGTCCAGTTGGTCAAGTGTTGAGTTTAAGTCCAGAGTTTCTTTGTTAGTTTTCTGCCTTGGTGATCTATCTAATGCTGTCAGTGGGGAGTTAAAATCTTCACTATTATTGTGTGGTTGCCTACATTTTTCCATAGGGAAAGAAGAATTTGTTTTTTAAATGTAGGTGCTCCAATGTTGGGGGCATATATATTTAGGATAATTCAGTCTTCTTGTCAGATTGCACCCTTTATCATTATGTAATGCCCTTCATTGTCCTTCTTCATTTTTATTGATTTAAAATCCATTTCATCTGATATAAGAAGTGTGACTCTTGCTCTTTTTTGTTTTTCATTGCATGGTAGATTTTTTTTTTTCCCATCTTTTACTTTGAGGCTGTTGGTGTTGTTACATGTGAGATTGGTCTCTTGAAGACAACAGATGATTTGGTCTGATGTTTTTATCCAGTCTGTCTTTTACATGGGGCATTTAGCCCATTGACATTCAAGGTTAGTATAGATATGTGTGAATTTGATCCTCTCATCCTGTTGTTAGCTGTTTTTTACATAGACTTGATTGTATCCTTGCTTTATATTTATGCCTGTGAGCTATGTGCCTAAGTATGTTTTTGTGGTGGCCAATAATGGTCTTTTGTTTCCCTGTTTAGCAATCCCTTAAGGACCTCTTGTAAGGCTGGTCTAGTTGAAAGGTATCAACTTAGCATTTGCTTGTCTGGAAAAGGATTTTACTTCTTCACTTATGAAGCTTAGTTTGGCAGAATATAAAAATTTTTGGTTGAAATTTCTTTCCTTTAAGGATGTTAAAAATAGTACACCATTCTCTTCTGGCTTGAAAGGCTTCTACTGAGAGGTCTGCTGCTACCTTGAAGGGGTTCCCTCTTTATGTAAATTGGCCCTTCTCTCTAGATGCATTTAAGATTTTTTCTTTTACATTGACCTCTGTGAATCAGACTATGTGCCTTAGAGATAGATAGTCATCTTACACAGTATCTAGCTGGGGTTCTCTGTATCTCTTAGATTTGCATGTATAATCTCTCTAGTGAGATTAAGAAAATTTTTGTGGACTATGTCCTTGATATAGTTTGGATATTTATCCCTGCCCAAATCTCATGTTGAAATGTAATCCTCAAATGTTGGTGGTAGGGCCAGGCAGGAAGGTGACTGGATCATGGGGGTGGATTTCTCATGAATGGTTTAGCACCATCTCCTTGGTGCTGTCTTTGTAATAGTGAGTGAGTTCTTGCAAGATCTGGTTGTTTAAAAGTGTGTGGCACCTCCTTCTCTCTCTCTTGCTCCTGCTCCCCAATGTGAGATGTCTGCTCCCCCTATACCTTTCACAATAATTGGGAGCTTCCTGAGGTCTCCCCAGAAGCAGATACCTGTGTTATGCTTTATGTACAACCTGCACAACTGTGAGCCAATTAAACATCTTTTCTTTATAAATTACCCAGTCTCAGGTATTTCTTTATAGCAAAGCAAGAATGACCTAATTACAGTCCTCAAATATAGTTTCTAAGTTGCATATTCTCTCTCCTTCTGTCTTAGGAATGCCAATGAGTCATAGATTTGGTATCTTTACATAATCCCGTATTTCTCAGAGGTTTTGCTCATTTTTAAAAATTCTTTTTTCTTTCCTGTCTGAGTTGATTTGAAGAATCAGTCTTCAAACTCTTGAGTTTCTTTCCTCAGCTTTATCTATTCTAATATTAATATTTCTGATTGTATTATGAAATGCTTATAGTGAGTTTTTCAGCTCTAGAAGTTTAGTTTGGTTCTTTCTTTAAATAGCTATTTAATCTCTCAGCTCTTGGATTATTTTACTGGACTCTGGATTTGGTTTTAACTTTATCCTCAATCTTGATGAATTTCCTTGCCATCCAAATCCTGGATGCTGTCTGCCACTTCAGTTACTTTAAAGTGGTAATAACCTTTGTTGGGGAATTAATGGATTCATTTGGAGGTAAGGGGACACTCTAGTTTTTTGAATTACCAGAGTTCTTGCACTGATTCTCATCTGGGTGGTTGGTGTTCCTTTAACTCTGGTGTAAGTTAGGTATAAGCAGTTGGCTTTGTTTCTGTTGTTTTCATAGGGCAAGGGCTCTGTACAGGACCTTTATGTGTGGATGAATTCTTGCAGTTGGGTTCACAGGTATACATATTAGCGGCAATCTTTATGGTATTGTCTTTTGGGCTGCAATCCAGTAGATGTCACTTAAGAGTAATGGTCGGTAGCTAGGTTAATACCCACTTTCACAGCTCTTTTGTATTTTCTGACATTCAAAGTGTGCTCTGTGGTTGAGGTGGGGCATAGCCTCCTCACCAGGTTCATTCCTGGGACTTGGGGGAGCCATTCTGATCACTGGCAATGCATCCACATTGCTTTTGTTAGATGTTCTGGGCTGTGGGGCTCTCTCAGGCAGAGGCTGCAGCAGGGAGATAAGCCACACCATTTCTAGACTGGCCTTGTAGAGGAAGGCATGCCCCACTCCTGCCCTGGCCCAGGAACCCATGCATCTTGCCCTTCTCAATGCTCTGAGGGTCGGGGTTCTCCCCTGCAATATCTCCATATTCCCCAGCTGAACACCACAGTTCTTGGGACACCAGAACATCCCACAGCTTGGGGTCAGGTTCCAGCTGCACAGGGGGATCTTATGTGCTCCCAGGTCACCAGGAAAGTACTCAGGTACAGAAATGCACTCAGTATGGCATGCAAGGACAGCACTGTGCACCTGCTCCTGCAGTTGACTAGCCCTGGGAAGGGCTGATGGGCAGGGGAGCTTGCCTCTTCCCATTGGAACAGATGCATCCTAGGTCCAATGGGGAGCTAGCCCTGCTGCCTCCTGGCTTAGAGGTCAGTTGAGACTTACAGCTCCTGGAAAGGGATGCGGAGCCCTGGGGGATGGGCGTCCATGGCCACTCTCTGGCGAAGCTGCCCAGCTCACAAAAGCTTCCCAGCTCTATGTCATCTGAAGGCCTGTCTCTGTTTCTGTGGAGAGGCAGATCCCTATGCCTGCTCACATAATCACAGGGGATGCAGTCACCCGTAGCTAGGATCTAAGAGGTCCACAGTGAGAGTGAGCCATCCTTTAGTTCCCTCACTCATCCTTTTCCCATGAACCATTCAGGGCCAGAAACTACTCCTAGTACTCCTAGTACCCCACTCAAGGGTCTAAACTTCCTTCCTCTTTAGCTTCAGCTTCAGTATTGTTTCTACATCCACTCTTGGCATTTTCTATCTGAAGATACACCCAAGTTATGGTGGTTTACTCAATAATTTGGTCTCCTTGGTGGGAGTAGCACTTCCTGGTTGTATCTAGTAGGCCATCTTGTCCCACCTCCCTAGGCACATTATTTTCAAACTACAGAAAACCGAAGATGAAGGAAAAGCCCTAAAAACATCAGGATAAAAACACTTTACCTTTAGAGGAACAAGGAAAATAATTATATATGACTTTTCCTCAGAAATAATACATGTAAGAAGAGAGTGGAAGAGATTTTTACAGTGTTGAGAAAAAAAAATGCCACTGACCTAGAATTCTGCCCTCTGCAAAATTATCCTCCCAAACTGAAGATGTAGTAAGACTTTCTCAGAAAAACAAAAGTTGAGGAATTTGTTGCCAGTAGAACTGCCATGTAAGAAATGTTAAAAGAAGTTCCTTAGAGAGAAGGAAAATAATATAGTTCAGAACTCATATTTACATAAAGAAGAGTATTAAAAAAAGAATAAGTGAAGATAAAATAGAAATTTTTGTTTTTCTTATTCTTAATTGATTAGACAACAGTTTGTTCAAAATTCATAATAACAGCAATGTATTTGATTATTGTCCTTGTCCATTTTCTGCAGCTATAACAGAATACCAAAGACTAGGTAATGTATAATGAACAGAAATTTATTTCTTACAGTTCTGGTTGCTGAGAAGTCTAAGACCAAGGCACCAGCATCTGGCAAGGCCCTTTCTTCCTGACTTCTAGAGGGGAGGAACACTGTGTCCTCACATGATATAAGGTGGAAGGGCAAGAGAGGAAGTATACTCCCTCTTCCACCTTGAGCCTTTTTATGAGTCCTAATCTCATCTATGGGAGCTCTGTCTTTATTACTTAATTACCTCTTAAAGACCCCACCTTTCGATACTATTACATTGCAGATTAGGTGATTAGGTTTCAAGCTATGAATTTTGGAGAGGATGTAAAAATCCAAACCATAATAATTATGTGTGCTTATTTATATATAATATATAGTTGTAAACATACACTACAAACTCTAGGGCAACCACTAAAAATAAAAATAGAAGTATAACTGATATGCTAAGAAAGGAGATAAAATGGTATCATATAAAATGCTCGATTAAAACCACATATAGCAGAAAAAAGGACAAAAATAAGAACAAGAAAAAGAACTAGAGAACTGTTCCAAGTAAATATTAATCTAAATATCTAAATATCAATAATCACTTTGAATGTCAATGGTCTAAATGATCTACTTAAAGAAAAAAGATTGTCAGAATGAATTAAAAACAAGACCCAACCATATGTTGTCTACAAGATACCCACTTTAAATATAAAGACACACATAGATTAAAAGTAAATGGATGGAGAAAGATATACCATGCTACACACACACACACACACACACACACACACACACACCAGAACAGACTTCAAAGCAAGGAGAGTTATCAGAGATAAAGAGAAGCATTACATTACAATAAAGCAGTCAATGCTACAAGAAGACATAACAATTCTTAATGTGACAATAGACAGTCGAACTGAGTGAAGCAAAATCTCATACAGCTGCAAGAAGGAAAAGGTGAACTCATTATTATAGTTGGAGACATCAACACCCCCATCAGAAATAGAGAAATCCAGCAGGCAGAAAGGCAGCAAGGATATATTTGAATTCAACAATACCATCAATCAGCTGGATATAATCAACTTCATGCAACAACAGCAGAAAACACATTTTTCTGAAGCTCACATAGAGCATTTACCAAGGTAGACCACATTGTGGGCCATAAAACATACCTTAACACATTTTTAAAAATAAAAATCATATAAGTTCTGCTCTCAGACCAAAATACACTTAAACTACAGATTACTGAAAAAATAAATGAAAAATCCCAAATACATGAAGATTAAACAACATACTTCTAAATAAGACATGAATTAAATAAGAAATCTCAAGACACATTTAAAAATATTTTGAACTAAATGAAAATGGAAAACACAGATTGAAATTTGTGGGATGTACAAAAGCAAAGCTTACTGTGAAATTTATAGCATTGAATGCATACATTAGAAAAGAAGAAAAATCTAAAATCAACAATACAAGTTTCTACCTTAGGAAACTAGAAAAGGAAAAGCAAATGAAATCCAAAGTCACAAGAAGGAAAGCAGTAATAAAAATTAAAGCAGAAATCAGTGAAATAAAAAACCTGAAATCAATAGGGTAAAGCAATAAAACCCAAAGCTGTTTCTTTGAAAAGATCAATAAAATTAATAAGCCTCTTCCATGCCTAATATGCAAAAAGAGAAAGGATATAAATTACATCAGAAATGAAACAGAGAACAATACTACAGATCCTGTAAATATTAAATGGATAATAAAGGAATAGTATAAATACCTCTATGCTCTCAAGTTTGGTAATCTAAATGAGGTGAATCAATTCCCTGAAAGACACAATTTGCCAAAAATTCCACAAGAAGTAATAGACAATCTGAATTATCGTCTATTAAAAATTTGAGTTTCTAATTTTAAAATTTCTAAAACACAAAGCATCAGGCCAAGATGTAGTCACTGGTAAATTCTACCACATGTTTAAGGGAGAAATTATTTCAATTCTCTACAATCTCCTTCAGGGGATAGCAGCAGAGGCGATACTTCCTAACTCATTCTATGAGGCAAGAGTAACCCTAATACTAAAACCAGGAAAAAGTGTTAAAAGTAAGGAAGACTACAAACCAATATCTCTCATGAAGATAGATGTAAAAATTCTCAAAAAAAAAAAAAAAAACCCCAGCAAATCAAATCCAACAATGTATAAAAAGAAGTATACACCATCACCAAGTGAGATGTATCCCAGGTATTCAAGACTGGATAAACATTTAAAAATCAATCAATGTAATCTATCACATTAACATTATAAAAAAAGAAAAATCACATGATCATATCCATAGATGCAGAAAAAAAGAATTAAAAAATCCAATACTCATTCATGATAAACATTCTGGAATGTCTTTAACTTGATAAATTTTTTAAAAAATCTACAAAAACCTATAGCTAACATCTTAATTAATGATGAGAAGCCTGAAGCTTTTCCAATGATTTAAAAATTAGGAGGAAGGCAAGGATGTCTTCTCTCACTACTACTTTTGAGCATCATATTGGAAGTACTAGCTGATGCAATAACACAAGAAAAGGAAGTAAAAAATATACAGACAGGAAAGGAAAATAAAACTGTTTTGTTTGCAGATGACATAATCATTTATGAAGAAAATCTTTAAAAATTGATGAAACAAAAACACTATTACACAATTATGGCAAAGTTGTAGGATATAAGATTCATATACAAAAGTCAATTGCTTTCCTATATACCAGCAATGAACAAGTGAAATTCTAGATCCAAAACACTATGCCATTTACATTAGCATCCCCCAAAATAAAATAGTTAATAAATCTAATAATATATGTATAAGATCTGTATACAAAAAACAATGAAATTGTGATCAATGAAATCAAGAAAGAACTAAATAAATGGAGAGCTATTCCATGTTCATAGTTAGGAAGACTCAGTATTTTCAAGATGTCAGTTACTCCCAAATTGATATATAGATTCAATGCAGGCTGGGCACAGTGGCTCACGCCTGTAATCCCAGCACTTTGGGAGGCTGGGGCAGGCGGATTACGAGGTCAGGAGATCAAGACCATCCTGGCTAACACAGTGAAACCCCGTCTCTACTAAAAAATACAAAAAAAAAAAAAAAAAAAAAGCCGGGCATGGTGGTGGGTGCCTGTAATCCCAGCTACTCAGGAGGCTGAAGTAGGGGAATGGCGTGAACCAGGGAGGCGGAGCTTGCAGTGAGCTGAAATAGCGCCACTGCACTCCAGCCTGGGTGACAGAGTGAGACTCCATCTCAAAAAAAAAAAAAAAAAGAAGAAAAAAATAGAAAAAAATAGATTCAATGCAATCCTAACAAAAATCCCAATAAGTTATTGTGTAGATATCAACAAAATGATTCTAATGTTTTTAGGGAGAGGCAAAAACCCATAATTCCTGATGCAAAATTGAAGAAGAACAAAGTTTGAGAACTGACACTACATGACGTCAGGACTTACCATGAATCTATAGAAACCAAGATAATGTCATATTAGTTGAAGAATAAAGAAATAGATCAACAGAAGAGAATTGAGATCCCAGAAATAGACCCACATCAAGATAGGCAACCGATAGTCTTTCAGTGAATGGTGCTAGAACTGGAGAGCCACATGCAAAACAGTGAACTAGACAAAGACCACACACACTTTACAAAAATTAACTCAAAATGCATCATAGACCTCAGTGAAAAAAAGAAAAACTATAAAACTCCTAGAAGATAGCATCAAAGAAAATATAAAAAACTTTGGGTATGGTAATGACTTTTTGAATAAAACACCAGTCACAAATAAAGAGATAAAAATTGAGAAGCTACACTTAAAAAAACCCCAAAAACTTCTGGTTTGTTAAATACAATGACAAGAGAATAAGAAGACAAGCCACAGACTGGGAGAAAATATTTGCAAAAAGACACAAATCATAAAGGACTATTACATAGTCCTATTAGTACTATTATATAGGTCTTTATCACATGAGTCTTTTTGCAAATATTTTTATATCAAAATAATATATTAATATATAAAATAATATATATCAAATATATCAAATAATATATCAAAATACGACTATATTTTGATACAATATATCAAAATACAACTATTTTGATATATCTATTAAAAATTTGAGTTTCTAATTTTAAAATTTTTAAAACACAAAGCATCAGCCCCAAAATACAACTATTTTGATATATTATTTATATATATCAAATATATTAGAAACTTTAAAACTCAACAATAAGAAAATAACCTGATTTAAACAATAAACCAAAGACTGCAACACACATCTGAAAGAAGATATACAGGTGACAAATAAGCATATGAAAATATGTTCCACTTCCTATGTCATCAGGAAAATACAAATTAAAACAATAATGAGATAGCAATACACACGTATTAGAATGGCCAAAATCTGTAACACGGACAACACCAAATGCTGACAAGAATATGGAACAACAGGTACTGTCAATCATTGCTGGTGGGAATACAAAATGGTACTGCAGCTTTGGAAAACAGAAGTTTCTTACCAAACTAAACATATTCTTACCATATGATCTAGCAATTACTCTCCATGGTATTTACTCAGAGGAGATGAAAACTTATGTCCACACATAAGCTTGTGGACTAAACTGTTACTCAGGTGTTTACAGCAGTTTTATTCATGATTACCAAAACTTGGAAGTGACCAAAATGTCCTTTAGTGGGTGACTAGATAAACTGTGGTACATCCAGACCATGGAATATTATTCAGTGTTAAAAGGAAATTAGTTATCAAGCCATGAAAAGACATAGAGGAAACTTAAATGCATATAATTAAGTGAAAGAAGACAATATGAAAAGGATACATACTTATTATTCCAATTATATGACATTCTGGAAAAGGCAAAGCTATGGGGACAGTAAAAAGATCAGTGGTTGCCAGGAGTTGGGGAGGGGGGCATGAATAGACAGAGCACACAGTATTTTTAGGGGAGTGAAACTATTCTATATGATACTATAATGGTGGATATATGTCATTATATGTTTTGTCAAACCCATAGATTATACTATGGTAAACTATGGACTCTGGGTGATAATGATGTGTCAATGTAGGCTTATTAATGCTAACTAATGTACCACTCAGAAGGGGGATGTTGATAATAAGGCAGACTATGCATGTGAAGGGGCAAGGGTCATATGGAAAATCTCTGTACATTTCTCCTAATTTTGCTGTGAGCTTTAAATATTCTAAAAACATAGTCTTTAAGTAAATGAAAAATAAAGGAACAGAAGAAAAAGGAAGGGAGGGAGGGAGGGACTGTGTCCTCTTTTATCATAAAATGTGTAGGGCAAGTAGATGCTTCTATAGCAGAGAAGGACTTTGGGCTCATGAATTACATGCTCCATTATGGTTGGCTCAGTAAAGATCCTTTGCAAGACGGAAAAATATTTAAACCTTGGTCCTCGTTGTGAAATACCAGGCAGAGAAAAAACAAATTCGAAAAGATGTGTATTTTCTTTTTTGTGAAACATACAGCAATTTCTAAAATATTTGCAAACATTTAGCTCTCATCTGTAGTATAAGCATACTACTACCCACTTAGGGATTAGAAGCAAAAGTATTCGGCATCTGGAATATATGATAGAAGAGACTTAATAAATGTGGCTTATTAACCTCTTCTCTTTATTTCTCAGAAATGTAAGTGAACACTACACAGGACTTTCGAGGAGCAGAATTTTGAAGCTATATCTTAATACCTTATTATATTTTTCCCTCAAGCACTGAAGAAGTGCAGGATGAAGCCAGTTCTTTGAGTCTGAAAGGCAAAATCAGATCCCTGTATTTTTTTAAGTTGGGATGTGTAATCTGGTGCTTCTGGGTTGTTTTTATCTAGGATCATGATGACCTGTTATGAGCGTGCTTTAGCAACCTTGAAAATGGATAACATCAAAATGCAATTTACTGTACAAAAATGGCATGAAACAATGCATCTTTCAAACATGCTTTGAAATGCTGATTATGATGGTGTCACAAAAATTAATAGTAAATTACAAAATAAGTACATGATAGCATAGCAGTGCATTGTTAAATGAAAATGGGTAGGGGAGAGAATAAAAACATAATAGGCATCTTCTTTCTAAATTTCTTAATGCCAAATCTTAAATGAAACAAGAGGCATAATCACAAGTACATTAGGAGCACAGCCCAGAAATTGTTTAGGACAACGTGCTTTTAAAGGTTGAAAGTCATGTCACTTTCTCCATTTTGGCCTCTATTACACTCATGAAGACAAAGGTAAGTATGTTTCTAGTTAATAGAGTAGCCACAAAATCAATATAGAGAAATAGTAAATACATAGTGCAAATGTTACTCGAAGGAAATACTATCAAGGAAAAGACACTTTCAGAAAAAGAGAGGACTTTAGAAGCAATTTTGTTCAACTGTATTTTTATTGGTGAGGAAAATGAAGTTCTGAGATGTAAAGGACATAGGGTGTTTTATGTGTGTATGTGTGTGTGTGTGTGTGTGTGTGTGTGTGTGTGTGTGTGTGTGTTTTCAGCGTAGAATTGAACCCAGGCCCTGTAAGATGTTAGTGTTTCTCTTACCTTTTGCATCCTATTGGATCTAAGAGCGTGAATTGAAAGGATTTAAGTATAGCTACAATTTCCTTTCTATAATAGGGCTTGTAGAAAGTCAGGTGGACTTTACAAAATAAGTGAAAGGCAATTTTCAGCAATGAAAAGGTTTTGATTCTAAACTGTCTCTATTTAATAATCTGTAATTCTGCTCACATCAAAAAGAATGTCAGAAGAGAATTAGAGATGGGTTTTTCACATGGGACTTAAGTGGATGTGGTTTGATAGAAAACAATCATTTTATTTTCTAATTAAGTTTATACAATTTGGCAACCATATCCATTTCCCAAAAAGAATTTCCTGTGGATTCTACAAACTGGAAGTCAGAAATAATACTGCTCAAAACTCTCTCCTTCCTTTCCAAACTCCAGTTTAAATTTGTCTTCTTGACACGAAAATCCAAGCAAAGCTTTGCCCAAGCCTGAAAAAGCTTTATATGAGGTTCCAGGGAAAAACAAGGCAAAATAATACAAACAGCAACTCTGACAGCAGAGACCAGAGCTCTGCTCTCTGTGATTTTCCTGGCTGTTCAGTAAAGGTCTTGATGCCTGGTGATGAATAGAATGCATGTGTACAGTAGAAGATAAAAATGATCTCCGTTGGCCCTTTCCCAGCTACAGATGCCATTGCCTTGACCTTAAGCATCGTATTCCAGCCCCAGTTTGCTGAAATGCTCCAAGGCAAAATACTCTGTATCATTCTGCCTCAGTGTGGTGAGAGGCTCCTGGGCCTGGGAATGTGCTCATATTTGGTGATGTCTTCCTGCGTCACTAAAGCAATCAGATGGATCCAGATTGAAAAGACAATAAGGGCTGAACAAAAGCCGAGAGGGCAAACAGATGGGTAATGATCCCCTCTTCTATCATTCGTGTCTATAGAGAATTATTCAGCAAAATTGAACTCTCTGATGAACAGAGGCCAAGATAGCTTTATGCAATGAAAATAATGGGATTCTTCCTTTCTATTTGCTTCTGTGCTCTGAGAGAAATGGTAAAATGATATTCTTATTCATGGTAGTAGAAAAAAAAAGGATCTACTGATGTTTGTCACAGTCAGTAGTGTGATACGAGAGAGTGAGAACTTTATTCAGTCAGGCTCCCTTTATCATGAATCAGGATGTATATGGGAGATCTGTCGACACCTCTGTCAGTTCCCAGGGCCCCCGATCTGGGATAGATAGCGCCTGGGGAAAGAAACGGAACATCTGCTCTTCTAAGTTGACTCTGGAAATCAAGAGAGCCAAGTGGATAATAACTTCTCATTCAGTAAGTTTTGAAATAATTCAGTAAACTATGATTTGAAAACCTGTAGCGATGGACTTGGGAAAAGGAAGTCCCCCATATCTAAGGATGTGGAGGCTAGAAAGTGGGGAGGTGTTTGCTAAAATGAGAAGTTCATTGGTTACTTTCATATTTTATGTGCCCCCTTCATCCCAGCTGCATGCCTCTGAAAGGGTGTTACAGGCACTGTGGGTACCAGTGGCAGTACCTCTGGTGGGGCATAAATCTAGTACTGCTTACCACTGCAGAGGTATCCCTAACCAAATGCTACTGCAGTCTTGCTGGGTGTAGGTTTTGTGGTCCTGTTTTCCCCTGAAACATAGCAGAAAACATCTTTTAAGCTTAGGTTCTGAGTTATCACGGTCTGTGTTTCCACCAAGGGAGAGTGAGTGATGAGCCACTTATGAGAGATACCTATCAACCAGATAATCTAGAAGAAATTCTTTCAGACTAGATGAATAATATCTTTACCTTTGCTTTTGGGCTGCTGTTCAACAGAGGTTTAAAAAGGGTAACTGGGATAATGTCCTATTTTATCCCATGTCTGAAAAAAAATCTATTTCTTATCAAGGATGTCTTTTATTAAAAATAACAGCAGCTACTACTTCTTGAGTTATTGAGTCTTAAGGATACATACAGATTGAGTATTCCTTATCTGAAATGCTTGGGACCAGAAGTGTTTTGGATTTGTACTTTTCTTCCATATTTTAGAATATTTGTAGATATATATCTTGGGAAAAGGACGTAAGTCTAAACACAAAATTCATTTATGGTTTTTATACTTTCTACACATAGCCTGAAGATAATTTTATACATTTGTATTAATTTTGTGCCTGAAACAAAATTGTGTTGAGTACTTATGTGTAGAATTTTCCACCGTGGTATCATGTCACCACTTAAATAATATTGGATTTGGGAGCATTTTCAATATCAGATTTTTGGATTTTCACCCTGTATATATGTGTGTGTGTGTGTGTGTGTGTACACACACACACACACATACACATACACACACACACACACAGTTAGAGATTAAGTGACTTGCTTAAGATAATGCAAGTAGTGAACTTTGGGGCCCAGGGCTGCCTGATTCCAGATCTCAAGGTCCTTGTACTAAAACCAAGCTAGCTTATCTCTGGCACTCAGTTGCAATTGATTCTACATTGCCTTCTACTCTTACCTTCGCATTTCCTTTACCATACTGTAAGTTCCTCAAAGGCAGAAGCTGTATCCTATATTTGTCACTCCCATAGAGCCAGTACCTAGCAAGTGTCATTACTAGACTTCATGTGATGAAAGCCTGTTCCATACATAGAGTGATTATTTGTCAGTGTCATGAGACCTCAGGCCTTCACTGGGTTTGAAAGATAGGTAGAAATAGCCACCCACAGATTACTGAGGTCCTTGCATGCCATATGGGGCTGAGAAAGCTGTTCATTGCATATCCATATGTGCCCTACATTTTCCAGCCCTCAGCTGCCTTTGGAACACGACAGTGCTGAGGAATGGACTGTGAGCAGAAATGACATATGTCACATCTAGGCCATGGCAACTAAGAATCAATTTCCCTTCTCCATTCTTCTCTTCACACACAGGGTGACATGAGATGATAGTATCACAAGATAAACTCAGCCTGAATTTCTCAGTGATCAAATAGATGAGAACTCTTTCATCAGAATTTGCTAGAGAAAGAAACACACTTTTGTTTCCAAACCATTGAGATTTGGGGGTTTATATGTTGCTGCCACAAACCCTGTCCTTTCCTTGTCAACATGCCATGCCATAAAGTTTGGACTTTTAAATATTAACCAAGTCAGCTCATTAGAAACTTTCATGCAAGGCAGCAGCAATCTAAAGTATCTTAACTATCAAATTAGCTCTTTTTAAGTCATGCCTTCATATTTTCTTTCCTCCCAGCATTTTCCAGGGTCTTTTACTTTTCACTTATTCATTCAACAATTGATTGTTAATTATGTTATCTGACTACTACTGTGTGTCTGGTGTGGGACATTCAGGTCACTTAATTATTTGTTAAATATTGAAGTAAAGTATGTCATGTACCAGACACAGTTCTAGGGTGCTTGTCAAACATTTAATCTAGAAATGCTAGAAGGCACTATCATCACCCTCATTTTATATATTAAGGAAACTGGGTCACAGAGAAATTAAGGAACTTGCTCAAGGTCACAGAGCTGGTAGTAGGAAATATTGAAACTTGAAAACAGCCAGACTTGGTGTCAGCACCTAAGCTCTTAACCAAAAAACTGTATTGATGATAGTGTTATAGTTGAATCAATGTAGGGGATGGAGTCCTAACAGATCATCACGGCCAACCTGGTCTTTGCCCATGGGCCTTACTGAAGCTGCTGCTTCCCTCCTATTTTATCACAAACATCAGCTTGGCTTTAAGACCAGGAAGTTCTCAGGAAAATGCTGAGAGAACTCTCAGGGAATTTATCCCATCTCTACATTCCTTTAATATCTTCTTTACCTTTCCATCAAGTCACTGCTTATCCCATATCTTTATTTATTTAGTTAGTTATATACAAGATTTATTCATATTAGTATGCCCACAGCATTTATTTCACAACATGAATATGCAGAGTAAATGTTTTACAGATGATGTAAATGAAGAATGAGTAAACTAATTAATACAAGTTAAGCCATAATCCACTGCTAAAATTTAAGCACTTTTGGATATTTCTGTCTACCCTACCCTATAAACGGCAGGGTAGACAATACATAGCAGTAAATATATTTTTTTCTGCCTGACTATAAAGCCTAACTATATAACACTTTCAATGAGTGTTATTTAATATCTTGTGTTATTGTTTCCAACTGTGGAGGGATCTTTTACTGTTCTAGTACTGAGAAAATAATAGAGGGCATATATTGAGCATTTACTGTGAGTTAGGCAGTTGCTATGGACTGAATGCTTATTTCCCAAAATTCATGTATTGAAGCCCTAATTCCCAGTATGACGACATTAGGAGGTGGGGCCTTCAGGAGGTAATTAGGTCATGAGGATGGAGCCCTCATGAATGGGATTCCTGTCTCTTAAAGAGATATGAGAGAGAGGATCTTTCTCTTTCTCTACCATGTAAGAATACAGCAAGAAGTCACCCATCTGCAAACCTGGAAGCAGGTCTTCACAAGGAAACGAATCAGCCAAGTGTTAGTTTGTTCTCACATTGCTATAAAGAAATCTAGACTGGGTAAGTTATAAAGAAAAGAGGCTTAATTGGCTTCTGGTTCTGGAGGTTACACAGGAAGCACAGTTGTTTCAGCTTCTGGGGAGGACTCAGGAACTTTCCAATCATGGTGGAAGGCAAAGGGGAAGCAGGCCTGTCTTACACAGCTGGAGCAGGAGCAAGAGAGAAGGAGGGGCATGCTACACCATTTTAAACAACCACATCTTGTGAGAACTCTATCACGAGAACAGCACCAGGGGGATGGTGCTAAACCAGTCATGAGAAACCACCTGCTGCCATGATCCAATCACCTCCCACCAGGCCCCACCTCCAACACGGGATTACAATTCAACATGAGATTTGCTTGGGGACACAGATCCAAACCATGTCAAGCTAGTAGCTTGATCTTGGATTTCCCTGCCTCAAAAATGGAAAATAAATGTTGTTTATGCCACCCTGTCTATGGTATTTGTTATAGCAGCCTAAACTAGGACAGCAGTCTTGTAAGGACTTTATGAATAAAAATTTATTTAATCTTCATAATAGCTTGATGAGTCATAGTCAATCAATTCTCATTATTCACAGTACTTATGTTCTGTACAAACAATGAATTGGACTGCTGCTCCTAGAAAAAATAAATGGTCAGGTTCCTTTGAGCCCCTGGTGACAGCATTTTCATCAACTGAACATCTATACAACCCTGTTTTATGTGTGCTTGTGTTTAAAGACACCTCATGTAACATATAATGTTGTTTTATTTACATTAAACTCATGGCCAACAGCACTATAACTCCTGCCTGAATAAAACTTATCTAACACATGTATTTTCTCCATAAAACACACCACAGCCTTCTTGCACACAGAAACACTAGACAGACAGCACTTTGGCACTACACTTAGGGCCATTTTAGGAGGTGAAATCACCAACAGAAATGCACAAAAATGTGAAAATGTGGCATCACCTAGAATGTGGAAAGGACACGTGTTTACAGCATGTGAACTGAAACCAGAAAGCAGAGCATCGCCTTGTTTGACCTCAGCTGGGAGCATGTATATCAGGTGAATAAAATTTTTCACAGCTCTGTGCATGTCTTCAAATAACCATGAAAGTGCCGCAAGTATTGATTTTGGGTTATAAATAAATTGTAGTGAGCAGACAAATTTGCAAGTATGAAATCTGTGAATAACGAGTGTTAAAGATGAAATATTTGTGCCCTGAATTGATAGGTAGGTCCCCTATCCCACAGTGTGGATGTATTTGGAGATGGGGCATGTAAGGAAGTAACTAATGTTAAATAAAGTCCTAAGTGTGGGGTCCTGATCAGATACGACTAATTTCCTTATAAAGAAGAGCCACTGGAGAGTTGTCTCTTTCTGCACCTCATGTTCTGAAGAAAGGACATGTAAGGACACAGTGAGAAGGTGGCCATCTGTAAGACACAAAAAGAGCCCTCACCTAAAGCCAGATTAGCCAGAACCTTGATCTTGGACTTCCCAGCCTCCAGAATTTTGAAAAAATACATTTCTGTTGTTTAAGCCACACAGTCTAGTATTTTGTTATGGTGGCCCAAAGCAGACTAAAACAGTAAGTACTGGTTGTACTATTGTAATTCCACTTTAAGAATAAGGAAACTTGGGCAAAGGGATGATATGTAACTAACACCTGACTTTCCTATCTACTGCTTAACGGACCTGGTTTCAAACCCATGCAGTCTGATTCCAGATGATATATTTTAAGTGCCAGAACACTATGCTAGACTACCTCCTTGAACTAGACCATGTGATGAGGCTGCCCTTCCCTTTTGCTCTAAATTGGTCTGTGAAATCATCAGGTTGAGCTCTGAAGCACACCTCTTCCTTTCCTGACAAAGCAGATTCTCTTTGTATCTCTCCAACTCCTCGATAGCTCAAGACATAAAAAGAGAACACCAACATGACACATTCTTTTTTAAAGCTGAACACCGCTTCTCCCAGCTGCCAACCAGCAGAGAGTCAATCTTCTCCTGGAAATTTCCTCCCGTTGACCATGTTGTATCCATTAACTAGGGAGAAAGTTTTCCCAGTACACTGTCCATATTACTGCATTGTCATAATTGAAACCATTAGGTTACATTCTTTCCATATGTGAGAGTGTAGCCAATGTGCCTTACTTGGTGATACTTCAGTTCCTTGGTTCTTAATGTGTTTCGGGTAATGGACCACTC
The DNA here is from genome assembly GCF_029281585.2 of Gorilla gorilla gorilla. Taxonomy (NCBI): domain Eukaryota; kingdom Metazoa; phylum Chordata; class Mammalia; order Primates; family Hominidae; genus Gorilla; species Gorilla gorilla. The sequence continues at coordinate 36,741,588 of NC_073229.2, read as the reverse complement.
TAATAATTTGAGGAAAGTTATGGACATATTGCCCCAGAAAAAAAATGCACATGCAAAGTGATATAGGAGCTTTTGCATAAATTTCAGGGACTCAAGGACCAACAGAAGCCCACTCTCCCTTCCGAAAGCCCTTTCTCTAGTAATACTATTTCATTTACACAGAAAGGATAACAGCTTCTATCTACAATCTATATAGTGATGACAACAGCAAATGGAAAATCTACGTTGGAAGACTTGGCATTTATGTGAAGCTGTGTTTCTGGCTACTGCAGAACCTCTTGTTACATTGTATCACGCTTATCTTCATGCTCAGCTTCATCAAGATGAAGCCTTTCAATACTTCATCTTTATTCCCACAGTCCTTTAGCTGTTTCCAAGCACTAAGAAACAGGGGCAAAGCACAACATGTACTTGAAAAGAAAGAAATGCTCTGCTTCCCTTTAGAGGGGCATTGGTTTCTGAACCTTGGGAAATGGGTGATGTTACCACACAGCCAGCCAAAGTTTCCAATGGCAACTGAAAGCAGAATAGCAAGAAACCAGTTCAACAGCTGACACCAAAATGCTTTTCCATATGTAAAGCCGTCTTAAACCCACAAGAGACACTGAGAATAAACTTTGTGCTTTCTTTTCTTTTTTGCTTAATACCAAATGGGTCAGGGAGAAGCGCTGGACGCTTTTAAAAATGTACTTATAATTTTGAATCCAAGCTGTGCAAGTACCCATTGGAGACAACTGTTCTCTCATGGCCTGCTTTGAATAAACAATCACAGCTCTGTGTGATATTACTTCTTAACCAGATTCTAGCATTGAGCTGTTGGCTCGCCATGGTTACTTGCATTCTAAACCAGTGGCTCCTTTTCCTTCCCCTTGGCTAAGATTTCTGCCTACTTGGCAGTGGCTCCCTCTCATTTGAACTTTTGCCCTCTTTTAATCTCCACCAAATTTTAGTCTAAAAGAACCTTTCACGGGCACCTTTTGTTACTCTGAGTTTCTTTCTCGTGTGAGAACCAGCTTAGGGAGCTGCTTACTGGAAAACACTCAAGGGCCTGTCTTCCTCCTCTGTGAAGCCAGCAGTGACAGGCTGTTTTGTGTATGTACTTTTCTCCCCCACTTTTTTTTTTTATTAAGGAAGCACAAGATGCAAGCTGTTTGCTGAAAACAAAATGTTTGCTTTCAAAAGCAAGGGAACACACACATATTTGCATATGTCCGTGTGGCTCCACTATTGTCTGACTCCAGGGCCACTCCTCTTTATTTCTCCAGCATATAGCTCTTTCAAAACTTATTTCAGATCAAAAGCCAAGCTAATGAAAAGTTTTCGTTCTTCCTAACTTCCCACACCAGTTACAATTCAGCAAGGCCTTCCAGGACCTCAACATCCATGGAGCCCGGTCCTCTTTCCAAAGAATAAACAACATTTCAACCCCTCCTCCCATTTGATGGTTAGACAATCTGCTTCCTATATAAATGGAGTCTGCCATTTTATTCAGAACCCCCGGCTTCATCCTGTTCATTCTCTGGATTCTCTCCTCAGCCTGGACTCATAGCCACTCAGCTTTGTGCTATTGTCCTCTCCTCACCCTAACTGTGCCTAACCACTAAGCTATATCGGTTCCTTTCCCAAAAGCAAATCCACTGTCTCTCTCTCTCTGCTTATTTTCCTGAGCCTCACAGCATGGGGGTCTGTTCACCAAACAATCTGGTGTTGACTCCAGCTGGAACCCACCCTGATGCCTGGTAATTCAGTTCTGCAAATTCTCTCCCACCCTTTGCAAAATATTCTAGACCTCTCCTTTCTCTCTGCCACTCTCAATAATCTTCTTGCCTCTTGACTCAGAAGATAGGGGTTTACTGGCTCAAGCTACTAATTTTTCCCACACTCACTCTTTTTTCACACCCTGGTAAATACTGAGAAGTCGCCATCCAGTCTTGGAGGGGAAGTGAAATTCCTCTTTCCCAAAGCCAATCCCATCTTTGTGAGCTCAGGCGTTCCAGATGCAAAGGGACTATGCTTTATATTTTCTTCACAGTCACAGCCATTTATTCCCAACCAACTCCTACTCTTCTGCCTTCAAACATACTTAAATGTTTGAAAAACAAAAACAAAACACTTCCGAGCAAGCTTTCTTGTTCCATATGCCCTTCTCACTACCATCCAACTTCTTCCCATCCTTATAACTCCACACTTGAATTGCCTGCATCTGTCACTTTTATTTCTTCATCTCACCTCCTCTACTCTCTTATCTCTCTTTTCTCACTTTCAGCTTCACCACCATTCTAAGAATTTTCTTATGAAGGCCATCAATAAAAATAAGGATGTTTCCTTCACCTTCAGTGTCTTTGTCTTCCATGCTGCAAATGGTCTACTTTTCATAAAACTCTTGTTTTCTGTTTATCACATTCTCCTGATTTCCTTCTCCTTTTATGCCTACTGCTCCTTCAGCAGTTCCTCTCCCCAAGGCTCTGACCTTAACTCAGTTAAGTTTATCAAACATTTCTTGGACATTGACTCCAACAAAATGTGGAGTAAAACTTTTTTTATTATCTGGAGATTTTAGCTCAAGCTTCAATTCTTTTCAAGTACATGTTGTGCTTTGCCCCTGTTTCTTAATGAGAAGGACTTGCAAATAATCCTGAGGAGAATAGGAAATAGGCAGGGCTCTCAGGTACTTGGTTGCTAAAACATAGAAATACTTCTAGAGAACTGATAAATAGCCACTTCCCTGAGCCCCACCATTCTACTGCCTTAGCCTCTTGCCTGGAACCCCTTGATTTCGTAATGGCTCAGAAACTAAAAGATTAAATTCTAGATCATCAAGGCCTTTACAGAATACTGTTTCAACATTATGGTCTGAATCCATCTAATGACCTGCCACAGGAGCCATTAAACACACTCGCCATTAAACACATTGAGGACCACCACTGTCAGTAAGTGCTTCTGTGTTCTAAAGAGCAGCCAGCAATCCTTCAAGTGTTTACTAACGGGTGATCAAACTGGAACTTACTTCTCCCACTTACCTTTTCCATCTATCCAATGTAAGCAATGGACAGGAGTTCCTGAAAAGAGACGTAAGTTGGAAATAATTATCTGCCTAGGGACAAGAGCTGTTACTAGGGGGAAATGCACATGAAGAAAAGGAAAGAGGGCTCTCCCCACCTAACCAAGTAAGGGGAGCTCTGAAAGAGACCTTTGTAGAAATTGTGGATGTCTGCAAAAGAAGAGACACCATATTGTCCTCTCCAATTGGATACTTTCAACTCGCAGACAGTTTTAGGTTTAGTCAGTACATCAGAGTTTGATGAGGGAGGCCTTGGGAGCACTTGACATTTAGGAGGAATTTATTTGTGTCCCCTGAAGTTTGACAGTGTACATAAAAATAGATACTGGTGTCTGGTGCCAAAGTGGAAAAAATCAGAAGATAAAAGGCTGGCTGGAGCTGTCTTCCATGGCAAGACAAGGAAGGGAGAGTGGAGCCTGGGGGCAGCAGACTACCCAGAGTCTGGCATGGAAATGAGGCATGAGTTTCCTTTAGTCCAAGTGAGCTTAGGCTGTCTCTATGGGATCCTACTTTAAAAAGTGCTGGGGGTGAGTGGATCCTAACAGGATGGATCCCTGTGGACGAAGACTGAAAGGATGTCACTCCAGGTCAGCTGGAAAGCACATTACCCATGTCATCAAATAACAACCTGGAACAATCTCAGTGAACAATGTTTAGAGATATTGGCTGAAGAACTCAGAAGGAAAATAAAGGGAGAAAAAAGAAAAGTTATCCATGACAGAGCAGTATTTAGAAGCCTGCTCTAATGGAGAACACACTAGGCATTTACTATCAGCCAAGAAAGAACTACAAAAAACAGCAGCTAAATAAAGGCTTGAAAGGCTAAGAAGGAAATCTGAAAGTTGAGAACATGGCCCCTCCCCTACTACAGGCCCAGAGCCATAGGTCTGGCTTGAGCTGTGAGAAGAAAGATATTCAAATCAAATCAGAAGTGAGACTGGAATTTTGGCTTAACCTTATCCAGAAATTTTACTTCCTGAAAGTGTTATATGTATCTAAACATTCTTATAATTGAACATTTCTAGGAAACTGTGGAATCGTCTCAGGAAATCAGATGAAGGAAAGAAAGATATGACCAGTCAGGTCAGAAAACAGGGATTAGAGAAAAACAAAGACATTTAATGTGTATATCCCTGCTCAATAACTAGTTATACATGTTTACAAATACCTAGTTTACTGATACACTTTTATTGTTAACTGCTGCTTTTTTGTTTATGTCTCTTCCAGTTGTAAGTGATGAAATCCTAACTCAAATAGGCTTAAGGAAAAGAGCTCACATAACAAAGATGTCTACAGGTATTTTAAATTCAGGAATAATCCAGGACCTCAAAATAATGTTATCAAGGCCCTGGCTTTCTTGTTATTTGAAATCCATTTGTCTCTGCTTGGCTTAATTTTGCATGCATATTCTTTCTCAGTTATAGGTATGATGGATCATACTATGCCAGCTTAATAAATCTTGCACACACAAAAAAAGTGGGGTACCATAGCAGTAAATTTCCATTGAGTTCTCTAACTGACCTGTCTTGGATTCTGTCTTAACTCTAGAGCCTGTGGTATTCTAATTGGTGAAATGTACATCATATGCCCATTCCTGTGGTTGGAAAATTAGGGTCAGCCTCACATAAACCATGAGAAATGAGTTCCCCCAAAATAGGGGTTCTATTAGGAAGAGGGAATATTGAACAACCCAAAGATATTAAAACAAAGATAACAGAAATCCATTAGAATATCCTCATTTGTAGCTTCTTCCCGGTTATCACTCACTGTCTATTTCTCCTTTCAGTTCTGTCAGGTTATGCTTCATGTATTTTGGGGCCCTCTTATTAGGTGCACATGATTTTATTATCATAAAATGTCCTTTTTCTCTAGCAACAAATTTTGTTCTAAAGTCCATTTTGTCTGATATTAGTATAGCTAAAAAATGAGGTGAAAAAGAAAGAAAGCTAGATGATGGATTATATTTGGAGAGTGTTATTGAACAGATGAATATGATTTTGAGATTTGAGGTTTGGTTGTCAGGGTATGGCTATTCACTGAGATTGGGAAAGAGAAGGAACAATAGATGTGAACATTAAAGAGATGAGGTTTTTTTTGTAAACAAATATTATTAGTTTCAAGATCTGTGAGAGAACCAAAAAGTCCTTGGTGGCTTCTTCAGAACTGTATTATTATCTAATTATTTTTATGTAATCCTATTTTGAAATTTCAAGCTTTATGTGGTCAAGACAATAGTCTACTTGCAATTTTCTCATGCTTTGTGCAGAGTTTAGCTCAGATTAGATGAAATGCTTTTAAATGGAAGGACTGATTTAGAAAACTTGATGTTGGGCAGGGCATGGTGGCTCATGTCTGTAATCCCAGCACTTTGGGAAGCCAAGGCGGGTGAATCATTTGAGGTCAGGAGTCTGAGACCAGCCTGGCCAACATGGTGAAACCCTGTCTCTACAAAAAATACCAAAATTAGCCAGGCGTGGTGGTGGGTGCCTATAATCCCAGCTACTTGGGAGGCTGAGGCAAGAGAATCAATTGAAACCAGGAGGCAGAGGTTTCAGTGAGCCAAGATCATGCCACTGCATTCCAGCCTGGGCAACAGACTGAGTAAGACTCTGTCTCAAAAAAAAAAAAAAAAAAAGAAAAAAGAAAAAGAAAGAAAACTTGATGTCCTTATGAGTGTCTAGCCAGTCTGTACAAGATTTAGTTCCTTTAGCCTAATGGGTTGCTTTTTCTTTTGAATCATGGGTCATTGAACACTCTGCTTTCTTTCCTTAGAATGCCCTTCTCTTCTTTCCATATAATTCACTTGGCTAAGCCTACTTGTCTTTCAGTCCTCAGCTATCTCCTTCTACAGAAAGCCTTTTCTAATGACTTAAGATTTTCTGTGCAATTGCTTCCATTTACCCCAATGCAGTCCTTTTTGCACTGCATTGTTTAACAGCCTATTCCATGAAGATAGATATTGCTTCCAGTTTATTATCTTAGTTGATAGCATAATACATGGAAATTCAAAAAATTCTTTTTGAATTAACTACTAAACAGACATATTTAGCTATAAGGAAAGAACTATCTTTCTAATTGCTTATTTTACACTCCTATACCAGAATATCCAGGCACTGAATGTATTGACTTTTGGTCAAAACCTAGGAAAAGAAAACAGTTTCAGATAAAGAGGAATGGATATCTCCAAAGTAGATGTCCAGAGAAATATAAAAAGAATTTATTTATGGAACCTACATCAACTAAATCCTTTTCTGGAATTGAAATTCCATTCACCTCTCAAAGATGCCCAGGAATATGAACTAAGTTGGTTTTGATATGATTGGCCGATGGATGATGCCATTATCTGAGTTTGGTATCTTTGGGGCGCAGTTATCAATTACACAGCATATTTCATCAAAGCTAAGATAGCGTTCATTGCAAAATGCACCATTATTTTATGTACCTTCAAAATAGTAAAGGAAAACCTGATAACAATTCTGCGACAGTGACTAAGAAATATTGACTGTAAGACACACTTCAATTTTAGAGACACTAAAATGTGAAAAAGATGTGTGTCTTGAACACAATTAAATATGTTAGATAACACATGAATTATAGAATGTGGAAGGACCTAAGACTTAATCTACTCTAGTCTTCACCAACTTATAAATAAACTAAGAACTAAAGATTTGTAAGTATACAGTTACACAAAAATTGGGGAAATCAATCAACCTTAAAAACCAGATGGGCTGGTTTGTTCCAGTGTCAACATTTTATAATTCTGTTCTAATATTAATACTAAAAAGAGACCTAGGAGAATATATGTCATCATCAAATGACAAATGTCTCCTTCCTATGTTAGAGATAGCTAATTTACCTCAACAAATATGTTACTTTAATTTTCTATACTCACATGCCTGAATCATAGCATGTCTTCCCAGTGAGTCAAGGGTTTGCCTAGAAAGAAAGACTTGAATCCAGGGTTTGATAGTCAAGCAAATACCCAATGAGATGTATACCCGATGGTACATGTAACTATTTTCCTGCCATTTAATAATATCTCATTTAGGCCAGGTGCAGTGGCTCATACCTGTAATCCCAGCACTTTGGGAGGCCGAGACAGGTGGATCACAAGGTCAGGGGTTTGAGACCAGCCTGACCAACATGGTGAAACCCCGCCTCTACTAAAAATACAAAAATTGGCTGGGCGTGGCAGTGTACGCCTGTAATCCCAGCTACTCAGGAGGCTGAGGCAGGGGAATCTCATGAATCCGGGAGGCGGAGGTTGCAGTGAGCTGAGATCGCGCCATTGCATTCCAGCCTGGGCAACAGAGTGAGACTCTGTCTTAAAAAAAAAAAACAAACAAAAAACAAAAACTCTCATTTAAGCAAAGACCATTTCCATGGCATGAGATATTCAATATTTCATTAGAAGAACAAATCAAACTTGCTATAATTATGAATTTTGAATTCACGATTTCTAATGGCAACTTTAGACTTAGCTTTCTTCAGTCAATTTTAGTTTCCTTGGCACATAATGCTCCAGGTTTTGTTTTAAAAAGCCGCTTATTCCCTTTCTCTTTCCTTCATTTCCCCCTTCCCTTAACACCACAATTGAAAAACTCTCCCTCAATTCCACCTCCTCTCAAATTCCCCTACCTCTAGAACCTCAGGCCCTCCTTTCATTACTTTGCTCATAACAAAAGCATCTTCATTTTCTCTGGAACTCATGCAGAAGAAACATTTTAAGCTTAACTAAATAATTATCCACCTACTTTATATTTCCTAAAAGAAATCCTGATTGACTGAAAAATCACCAGGCTGTTGTCACCCGAATCCTTAATGTGAAACCTTCCTTACAATCTTTCTTCAACTTTCTGTTTTTGATGCGGGAAGCAGCAAAATTAAGGGAATTTGTGAATTTTATGAGAAAATGCCACCAGATAAATGAAGGTACATTTAATTGAACAAGTCATCATAAATGCATTCAGTATATGAGTGACATGACAAAGGAAACCACAGAGTGTAAGAGGTGCATGGTTGTCTTTCAGTTTGCCACCAACCCTTAGAGTGGGCTGCAAGGTACGCTCAAGGGAATGCGCTCAAGGTCAAGATCACAGCACAGGCAACAGTTGAGAGCATGGTGGGGGACAGGTGGAGGTGGGAGCAGCTTAAGAATGACTCACCCAGGCAAGTGAAGACAAAGCTTTTCTCAGCAGACCTAAATCCCAGTTGCTTCCTCACCTTCATTTTGCAAAAAATACCCTTTGCTTAGAAAGGATAAGAAGAAACCATGATTCAACTCAAGAAGTTCTCTGACAAAACAACCTCAAGATTGTCAATGGATTCTTCCTGCTTGTGAATACATAATATACAAATATTTATACATACATGTGCATGCATACAAAACCAGTATTTTAAATGAGTATAAAGCCCTTTCTGAAAGCAGGGCTGGCCCCTGAGCAAAATAGTAATTTAGCAAAGTTTGACTTGCTGTCTTCTCACTTCTTTTAATGCTACCTTTTTGCCCCTTATCTTACTCAAGAGTCTCATTCCTGTTGTCTCTGACAGCTTTAAGCGCCTCCCTGTTAATGTGCTAACTAATAACTAAGTGTTTTAGCCTATTCAAGCTATAACAAAACATCTTAAACTGGGTAATTTATAAGCGACAGAAATGTATTTCTCATAGTTCTAGAAGCTGGAAGTACAAGATGAAAATGCTAGCAGTTTTGGTGTCTGGTGAGGGCTCTCTGCTTTAATGATGGAGCCTTGGCCGGGTGTGGTGGCTCATGCTTGTGATCCCAGCACTTTGGGAGGCTAAGGCAGGAGGATTACTTGAGGCCAGGAGTTCGAGACCAGCCTGGGCAATATATCAAGATCCTATCTCTACAAAAAATAAAATGTAAAAAAATATATAGCCAGACATAATAGAACATGCCTGTAGCCCTAGCTCCTCAGGAAGCTGAGACAGGAGGATCCCTTGAGCCCAGGAGTTCAAGGCTGCAACGAGCTATGATAGCACCACTGCACTCCAGCCTGGGCAACAGAGTGAGACCTTGTCTCTAAATAAATAAAGATAGTGCCTTGGTGCTACATGTTCACATGGCAGAAGGAGCAGGGGCACTCCCTTCAACGTTTTTCATAAGGGCATTAATCCCATTCATGAGGGCAAAGCAGTCCTAACCTAATCACTCTCCAAAAGGTTCTACCTCTTAATGCTATAACATTGGGTATTAGGTTTCCATATATGAGGTTTATGGGGGACAGTATCATTCACACCACAGCAGCAAGTATTTGAAAAGTGTTGCTATATCTGAGGCCTTTTTAGAGAAAACGAGAGGGTCTTCAAGGCTGTGAGTAAGTCAATGTGAAATGTGGACTTGATAACTGGCAATTTGGAAATAATCTTATTCTTTCTTGACCACCTCAGCAGCTTGATAGCTAGGAGGGGTCTATTTGATATATCTTTTTTTTTTTTTTTTTTTTTTTTTTTTTTTTTTTTTTTTTTTTTACTGGTAATGGACATTATCTATAGATATTTTAAAAATTGTGGGAGCTGGAAAAGATTTTGACAGTCATCTCAAACCATGTCTACATTTTATACATTTGGTAACTGAGATGTAGAGAGGCAAGAGAGTTATTGCCAGAGGCCATCCTCATTCCCATCATATTTCCAGGTCAGTAGTTTCCAGAAATTCTGCCTTGGGAAAACTGACACTGATTAGAGGTTTGAATTTTTGGCACTAAGCAAGCTAAATAATTTAGCATGTGTTATCTGAGAAGGCTGAAGATATAGGTCTAATTTGTGGACTGTCATGTTGAAGGCACATCTAAACCAGTTTGTTTTTGTCCATCAGTAGGTCAATCGTTGCTTAAAAGAAGGGTTTCAACTTCATCATATGGTGCCACAAGCCCTGGATAACATATATCAAATGCCCATGTATTGAAAAGAAGCTGTCTGCTCCATTCCTCTAGATGAGAAGGCCTTGGGAAAATCTTTTTGGCTATCTGCTTTTAGCACTATGGCTGACTAGGTACTCTGAAAACCTCCTGTTACTATCTATTACATAGGGCAAAGTCTTCAAAGCATTGTTTGCCTTTAAATTGGTGGAGATTTTCAAACCTTCTCCCCAAATTCCTGCCATATGAACTGCAGTGAAGAACTGGGATCAGAACAATCAGGGGTCAGGAGGAACAGGGTGACCTAAGGGTAGATCAGGAGAGTAGCAATGCTGTTGGTTACTAAGTCTTGAGCAAATATTAAAGTAGAGAATCTGAGTCTAGAATTCTTGAACTGACGCAAGATAAACAGAAGTTTTCTACCATTAATGACAGAAGCCATAGTCAGAAAGCATACCCAGACTGAAAGAAAGCCTTCTCAATTTTTGAGCTGCAGGATTTCCACCAAAGAGATCAAGTAATGTGCTCACAATCAAAGATCATTAGCAAAGTAGAAAGGAAGCTGTATTAGTTATCTGTTGCAGAATAGCAAATTACTCTAAAAGTTAAAGTTTCATGAAATGACTATAAATATTCATTATCCCTGCCATTTTCTGAGGGTCAGAATAGGAGAACCTAGAATCTGGGGAGTGGGTCAATGTTTTTCATAAGGGTACTGATCCCATTCATGAGGGCAAAGCACTCATAACCTAATCACTTTCCAAAAGGTTCTACCTCTTAATGCTATAACATTGGGTATTAGGTTTAAATGAGGGTTTCTCATAAACTTACGGTCATTTGAAGGCTTCATGAGTGCTGGAGGATCCAATTCCAAAAGCACCCACTCACCTGCGCTGTATTGGTGTTGGTTATTGATTGGCGACCTCAGTGCCTCTGTGTGTGGGCCTCCCATTAGGCCAGCTGAGTGTACTCCTGACATGGCAGCTGGTTTCCATCAGAGTAATTGATCCAAGAGAGAGTAAGTCAGGAAGGAGCTATTCTTTTCATGTCCTAGCCAGAAATGAAAACAGGGGCAAATTCCTTTGTAATCTTGGGGTAAAAAATGCTAACCATAAAAAAAAATCCTATCATATTTTAATATTTAAATTAAGATTTTAGTATTTAAGTTAAATTTTTATATTTTAATTAAAATAAAAAATTGTGTTCAGCAAATACACCATCAGAGAATAAGAAAAATAAATGGCAAACAAAGGGAGATATTTACAAGTCACTTAACAACAAAGGATTAATATATTCCAGAATACATACATAATTTCTACAAATCAATAACAGACAACCCAACAGAAAAACAGGCAAAAGCCAAAACACTGTTAAGAGAAAGAAGCATGGCCAAAACAGATATAATGAGGTGCTCAACCTAGCTAATAATCAAGGAAATACAAGTTATGACCATAATAAGATACAGTTTTACACCTATTTAATTATCTCAGATTAGAAGATCTGACAATACCCAGTATCAGAGAAGAAGTGAATCAATGGGAAAGCCAGTAGGCACTAAGTGGTTACAATCACTTTGGAAAACAACTGGGCTTTCTCTTGTGAAAGTGAATACTTACATATTGCCTCTACCCAGCAGTTGTATTTCTAGGTAAGTGATTTTGACCCCTAGAGTACCTTTGGCAATGTCTGGAGACATTTTTGGTTGTCACAACTTGGAGACACTACTGACATCTAGTGGGTAGAGGCCAGGGATGCTGCTAAACATGTTACGATGCATAGGACAGTTTCACACAACAAAGAACTATCTGGCTCCGCACATCAGTACTGCTGAGGTTGAGAAACTCTGTCCTAGGTATATGTGTTAGTGAAACTTGCATAGATGTGCAACAGGAGATGTAGAAGAGTATACTCATGACAGCAACAGCTAACTGGAAGCCATAATTCTCCTTTAACAGGAGAATAGATAAATCAATTGTGACATAGCTATTCCATGGAATACACATGATTGAACTATAGCTACAGACAACCATGATGCAAAGTGAAAAACAATAAATTTCATAAGAAGATATCCCATGTAATATGTTTAATGAACTGCTCAAAAAGAAGCACAACTGAAAAAATCTGTTATTTAGGCCTACCAACAAGCAAATGATAAGAGTATAAAAGTAGAGTAAGCAATAATTACACAAAATTCAAAGTACTGGTTACTGTTTGTGCAAAATGAGGGGAATATTTCAGCATGGAAGCAGGGGATAAATACAGGGAAGCATTGCAACCATGTTCGAATATTTCGATTGGATGATAGGTTCACAGTTGCTCATTACACTATCACACTTTATAACTTACATCAGCAGTTCCCAACTTTTTGGCACCAGGGACAGGTTTCATGGAAGACAACTTTTCCACAGACCAGGGATATTAGGGACAATTTGGGGATGGAAGGGTATTATTAATACATTTATTGTACACTTTATTTCTATTACAACACTTAATGAAGTAATTATACAACTCACCATAATGTAAAATCAGTGGGAGCCCTGAGCTTGTTTTTTTCTGTTTGTTTTTGTTTTTTGCAACTAGACATTCCCATCTGAGGGTGATGGGAGACAGTGACAGATCATCAGGCATTAGATTCTCATAAAGAGCAGGCAACCTAGATCCCTTGAATGTGCAGTTCACAGTAGGGTTCACGCACCTATGAGAATCTAATGCCACTGCTGATCTGACAGGAGGCGGAGCTCAGGTGTTAATTCAATCAATGGGAAGTGGCTGTAAATACAGATGAAGCTCTGCTCACCCACTGCTCACCTCCTGCTATGTCAGTTTCTAACAGCAACCAGTACCAGTACCAGTACCCATCCATGGCCTGGGAGTCAAGGACCCCTGACTTACATATACATATATATACATACATACAAACATACATATGTCACATATATTCTTTTGTACTGTTGTATTAAAATGTAAATAAATAAGTAAATAAAAATCATTAATCAGACAGATGTGGAGAGGTAGATTGTACAATATAACCACACAAGGAACTACCTGAAATTACAGCAACCAACTTGCTTTTGTCCTTTTGGAGAGGAGATGCTGCTCTTTTTATGTTAGGACTAGGCTCAAAATCCTAATGCTAACATGAATGTATCTCATGAGTGTAATTTATCTCATGAGGTCTGTCCCAGTAGCTCACTAGAGTAGCAACCATCACATCAATATTGTTGACTTAAGCACCCCTTACCTTTAAGTTATGTTGGCAATAAACACAAAGAACACAAAGCAAATAAAGGATAGCATGGGGATTGTTAAGACATTTCTCTCTGTCTCTGTCTCTCTCTTTCTATATACTGTAGTCATACACTGGTAGGGGCATAATACCATATGTAACAACAGGGAGTAGGTGGATGATCTGCTGGATTTCTTTGTTTCTTCAAGAAGACCCTCATTCTCCTTAAAAGCCAAATTTTCACAATCACGTGCCTTTAAACCACAGGTTGGAAAACTGAGACAGCCCAAGTGATTTGGAGTGCCTGGGCCACCTACCAGTTTTAAACAAAATTGTAAAGATTTCCTGTCTTTTTCTTTCTTTCTTCTTATTCTAACCAGGCTTTCCAAGTGCCAGCCTACCTCTATTTCTATTCTCAGCCGACTTTCAAATAATCCCTGCTAGAGTGTTAATTGAAAAGCAAGGTATTAACTGATTATAGCTTAGTATGATCCCTCCTAGGGTGATTTTATTTTCATAGGGGACTCATAAAGGTTGGTGTGGGTAACAGGGAGTGAAGGCTCAGAGATGACCTTCAGGAGGCTATAGCTAACTCCAACACCTGACGGAGCAAATAAAAAATATTTGTTATGCAGCCTCTGAAAGGTTGGGAAAACCTTGCTTCAGGCCCTGTTTAAACACCCAGTCTCTGTCTACTACTTTTGGAACTGAACTGCAATAAAACCTCTTATTTTCCTGACCCAAGAGGAAATATTTTATAAATTATAGCGTAGAGAATTATTTGGCCAATATTTAGACCTGAAATACCCTGAAGAGTGAGAAAGGTAAGGAAAAGAACAGATTTGGAGAAAGCACAAAGGCCAAAGTCAATCAACAAAATGCTTAATAGTGTAAAGAGAAAAAACTTTTCAAGTGTCCAAGCATAAATGTCAAGAGTATTTCAATAAAACCCAAAAGGCTCGAAGTTGAAGCAGGTATGAGAAAAGGGGAATAGAGAAGATCCCCGAGGAGAATACAAGCATGTGGGGTGTGTATCTCTATTTACACAATAATTGTTCCATCACCTTCCTGTTTCACAGTACTTAATATTAGCAACTGCTTCGCCTGATAAGAAACGGTATCAGCCCTTTATAAAAGAGGTATCCCTGAGTCAGGATGTTTAAGCCAGCAAAAACTGGTCACAGCTGAATCCAAATCCAAATGTTCAATAGCTGTTCTTAAACTTTACTGTGCATAACTCACCTAACAATGTTCATGTAACATGAAGATTCCAGAATCACAGCTGAGGTGATTCCAATGCAGCAGTTCTGGGGCATGGCCCAGGAGTTTACAGTTTAAGAGCATGCCAGTTGATTCTAATGTAGGCAGTGGGCCACTGTGAAACGGGTTTCAGAAAGCCCAACCCAGGGTTTGTATTCAGTGCTTGCACCCCTCCTTCCATCTCTCAAACTGCCATTTGCTCCAGCAACATTCCTGGACAAACCAGCTTTGCTGAAGTTGAGACTGAGAGCTCCTCTCCTCATTGGCACCATGCATCTCTCACCTTCTGTTCCGAGTGGGTCACCTCCCATGCAGGCTGCTGCGTGCGACGCCTGCAGGAACCTACTCTGTGCTCACACAGGGGCAAAACTGGAAATGTGAGGAGGGCTAAAACTCCCAGGGGGATTGCTTGATCAATGGAGGCAGGAGCCAGTAGGTAAACATTCCCAAGTTGCCATTCCTCAGGACAATTTTCTGAAACTTATTCTGTATAATTCCCCCAGAGGGTCCTAGCAGGAATGAATTCCAGTTGCCCACAGGGATGGCCAGCTATATAACTCTTCTTCTCTTCCCAGTCCAAAAGTAAACCACTTATCCAAAAGTAAACTACTACATGGGAGCTCTTGCTGCAAACTCTGCCATCTGAGAAGAACACAGGCTCAGGGAAGGTTCACCTGAGAGACTGGCTCTGGAAACCAAGAAGGAGAGGGTGAAGGGGAGGGACAAAGAGCCCTTGGTATATTCTTCTCATGCAGCCTCACTCAGAGTAGCCCCACTTTGTCTGTTTTTTGCATTACGCTTCTCCGTTTTAGTTTCCTTAAAAATAAAATTATGGAGATAAAAGGCATTTGAAAATAATCAGTCTAAGAAAAAGGCTCAAATCTTGGCAGCAAGAGCCCAAGATTTACCACTAGTACAACCTGAAATCAAGTACATAATATCCCTAGCATTCGTTTTCTTGTCTACATGACAGGGTTGTTGAGACAATAACACACGATTATTATTAACTGATAATATAAAACTAATAGGAGTATGCCATGTGGCCCAGACCCAATCTCTCACTCCATGCAGTTGTCATCAGGCTCGTTTGATTCCGTGATTTTGTTCACACTAATAAGCCACTGGACACAAGTCACACATACCCTAAAGTGGTTAGTTAGAAATCTTACGATGTTTGTGCAAAATTTGGCTTCATCTGTTGATGCTGCATCGATATGAGTTTGCTGTTAATACAAGTTTCAAGAAAGGAAAGGAAAGGAAATGGAAGGGAAAGGGAAGGAAAGGGAAGAAAAATTCTCACTAAACACGAAGCAAAATTATATGACTTCTACATCCTGTCTAGGATACAGGTGCCCATTTGGTCCACTCTTATTCTCTCTTTTCCTCCACAGTTTCTTTCCTGGGTTACCTGGTAGTCTGCTGCCATCCATGTACTTTCCTCACATTGACATTAGGCATTTTCCTGGATTCTTCCACAGGTTCTTCTGACGTGGAAGTGCAATATAAACATAAAAGCTTTGTTTGTTATAGCAGAAACTATGGATCCACAGACTTTTCCATTTGTTGCCAAATTTTGCTCTGTAAGAACAAAATAAAACAGAACCAAAATGAAGCTATTATGGCTCACGTATGATATCCATATATTCAAATAATTTTCATTGAGGTACAACATGCATAGAAAAAGAGTACATAAATCATAAATGTACAGCTTGAGAAATTTTCACAAAATAAATCTTCTTGTGTAACCAGCACACAGGCCAAGAAGATTACAAGTACCCAATTAGCCTCCCTATACCACTCTCAGTCATTACTTACACTCCAAAGAGAGCTGATATACTGACTTCTAATACCATCAATTTACTTTGCTGGTTTCTAAGGTTTGTATACATAGAATCACAATTTACACTCAAATGTATCTGGTTTATTCAATATTGTAAGATTCATCCATATCATTACTTATAGTAGTAGTTCATTTTCATAGCTATGTGTAGCATTTACTTGTATAAATATAAGACAATGTATTCATTCTACTGTATTGAACATTTTAGTTTTTCTAGATTTTGCCTATTTCAAAGAGTGCTGTTATGAGGATTCTTGAATGTCTTTTGCTACATCATGCTTACAGTGCTTTGGGGAAGGTACTTAAAGTGGAGTGCCTGGGTACACAGGTTTAACTATGTACTCAAATGCTTTCCAAAGGAATTGGAAATTAACAAGATCATTTAAAATGTATGTGTTAATATGTAGGGCTACATACACCCAAGACATTCTAGGAAAAAAACAAAACACCACTACCATCAAAGTGGAAAGACTCTACCAAGTATGACTTATTATGAAACTACACTAATCAAGACAGTGTGGTACTGTTGCAATAGTCAAATAATGGAATATAACACAGAGTCAAGAACTATCCTTTCTTCCATCCTTCCTTCCTCCCTCTTTTCTGTCTTTTTCTTTCTTTCATTCATTCTTTCTTTCCTTCTTTCTTTCCCTGTAGATGTTAATGTGTGTGTGTATACATTTGTATATTATATATAGATTTGATTTACAATAAAGATGACATTGTTGACCATTGTGGAAAGAATGGTCTTTTCAATACATGGTATGAGGTCAATATTATATCAATTTTGAAAAGAATAAATCTTAATCCCTGTCTCACACAATATACAAAATCAATTCCATGGTCTATCTGAGGTTTGCACTCTTTACCAGGTGTATACAGTTCATCAGAAAGAAATGAAGTTCCAAGGCTTAATCAGTTTCATATATCCTTTAATAAACTTTATTTTCATTTGTATTAAAATTCAAATTAGAACTCCTGATATTTTCTTTATTAGGACTAGTGGGGGTGGTTAATGGGTATTAAGAAAAATAGAATGAACAACACCTACTATTTGATAGCACAACAGGGAGTCTATAGTCAATAATAACTGTACATTTTAAATAACTTAAAGAGTATAGTGGGATTGTTTGCAATTCAATGGATAAATGCTTGAGGGGATGAATACCCCATTCTTCATGATGTGTTTCTTTCACATTGCATGTCTGTATCAAAACATCTCATGTACCCCATAAATGTATACACATATTATGTACCCATAAAAATTAAAAACAATTCTTATGTATATTGTGGAAAACTGATTTTCTTCTCCCTTTTTCCCTTCTTTCCTTCCTTTTTCCCTTCTTCCTTTACTTTCCACCTTCCCACCATTTGTTTTTTCATTAATCTAACAACATACATCAGACATCAGTGGTTACAAATCAGCAGCCCACATGCCAACTATGACCTGAATAGTTATTTTAAAACACTTTGTGTTAAAAATAAATCCTGTTGCCAGTATGATTGTGAGAATTTACATGAGATCAAATTATGGGGCATCTCTTGAAAATTTGGCAGATATGGCAACCGCAGGCCAACAGTATTCCATAGCAACAGTCTGTTGGATTTTGTGAAACATTTGCCAGCTTAAGACAGGGCAACCCGCTCAGGTTTACCTTAATCCTCACTGGGCCTGTTTCACTCATGTATATTTATTACCTGCCTGACCCCTGTAGGAATTTTTATTCAAGGTTTCTGTTACCATAAATGTTTGAATAGAATAGTTAGACATAAAAACATGTTTCCAAAGAAATTGTAGATGCATAAGTGTCAATATTGTTTTCTATTTATATACAGTTTTCAGTGTTCTACATATGGCAGCTAAAAAGATTCTTTCTTCTTCTTCTTTAGTTTTGGGCATAAATCCCTTCTTGTTTCCACAGGAACATTAGCTCAAATTTGCAGATACTGTGTGATACAGATAAAATTGTTGCATTTAAAACCATATGTCACACTGAACTGCTCAAGAGGCATCAAGCCTTTCTTACTTGCAGATCTTTAAAGATATAATTTTATGCTCAGTTAAGATGGAAAAGAGCATTAGGTTTGAAGATAAACCTATTTACTGTGGAAGCACTCGCTAAATTATTTCACCAAATTACTAGGTAGAGAGACATTAGTAGAGCACGTTAAAAGTGAACTTTTTCAACTTATATATGTCTTCCTCCATGTTAATCAGCTGCCAGAGATTATCGTCTTGATAGTAGCTGGATACATAAGGATATGACAGACCTTGGCCCTATTTTTTTACACATTTGTATTTACTTTTTAAAAGTTGTAATAAGGATCTCAATTCTATAAGTGGCTATGAATCATTTAAAATTGTATGGGAGCTCTTGCTCTATTTCAGGCCATCATTATATCATGGTGATTGGCATAAAACTCTATTACCATTTCACAGAGATAAAAAAAATCAACTTGAGTAATACAAAATAAAGTAGTTCACAACTGTGAAAAGTCCTTCAGGAATAAGATGCATTTCAGTATTACTATTCTTCACTCCCATACATATAACTTGTGCATCCTTTTCAGACACAGAAGCACATAATGGAAGTATATGTCTTGTTTTAAGAAAATATGACCCCTAGGGCGCTGTTCTCTTAAGAAGTATTTAATACATCTCATGCAAATAGAGAGTTTAAATGACAAGCACACTGAATTCAGATCTCAGATATACAAAATTGGCTTCATTCAGCTGTCTTATATGTGTATATAAATGTACACACATATATTTTTCTTCTTCTTCAAGTGAATATTAAAAGCCAAGTATGAAATAAAGAGGATGGGAAGTGATCAGAGAGAATATCAATGAAAAATTTCCTGGCTCACAGGTGACCAGAACCCAGAACCCCGGTACCACTTAGCCAAACTAAGTCTTGAAAACAATGACAATAACATTATGATAGTCTACACAGAATATTTACACTAGTAGTAAATAAACAGAATGAATAGTCGGTTTGGGGCATGTACACACATATCCAATGTAAGGCCATTTCGTACTTAGGAGAACCTAAAGCTCAAATTGCTCCCATCACCGTTCACTGGGACCTTATTTTCAGTTTCCAATTTTACTCAGATCTTCTCACTCCTACCTCCCACCTCTGATCCATTTCCTCCCCTCTACCCTGTCCCAGGTGTTGATTTTGAGATCCATGGACTAAAAAGAAAACATGGCCTCTACTGTTCTCCCTCACATCTATATTTGCTTCTTCCATTGTCCCAGTGCACTGAATGAGATGGAAAAAGGGAGGTGGTACTGAAGATGTAGAACTGTAGTTAGAAATAAAAAATCATAAGGAAGACAATTTTTATAAGCTTCTCACAGTACATTTTCAGCCACTATTCCTTCCTCTGACATAAACTTGGTTCTGAGCCTGTTCCTCCAAGTTCTCCAGTCCCTAAACATACTAAATGTTCTTTCTCCAGTGAATTCCTTCTCTCTCCAGCAGGACGTCCACCTTGAAAAATTAATCTTCCATACTCAATGGCCTTATTTCCTTCTCTAACACCCAACAGGTCCCCATTAGCTACTATTTTTCTTGCTCTAAAACTTCTCCCAAATCCTTGCTTTGCAATCTTCAGATGCCCAATCAATAGATATGTCACAAGTTTCAAACACAAAAGGTCATATCAAAGTTTCCTCTTATATTGGTCATACACTAATCCCAAATGAAATTCCTAATAAACCAGTTGTCATTCAACTCTTGCTTCCAGGTCATCAGTGTCGTTGAGTAATTTTGTAATAAAGTTTCAGAGTGGGCCTTTACAAGTTTATAACTGTCAGCTTTGTAAGAAAGCCTCTGACTTTACCCCAGTTTTTTCTGTCCTCTCAAGCCCCTTCTTTAATTTTCTTGCTGTCAAACTTTAAATATGAGAGTGGTGTGTGTGTGTGTGTGTGTGTGTGTGTGTGTGTGTGTGTAAGATAGACAATAATCTGAATCCAGCCAGTTCTCTTTCCTGTATTCCCCAGATCAATATCTTCTTCCTCCTTTTCAAATTCAACGTTGCCACTCGGGTTGTGCTCTTTATTGCATTTCCATCTCCATGGAGACCACACAAATCCAGTGTTTCTATCTTATACTTAATTCTCTTTGCTAATTTCTATGCTTCAGCTGGGAAATATATTCTGACCTTTTTTATCCCTAGCAAGTTCTCTTTAAGTTTTCCTTTCTTTAACCATACAGCTTTAAAAAAGTATATAATAGATATTAACCATTTCATTCTTTCCCCTTCTCTTCTCTTCAACCTCCCAATCTTTCTTTCCACATCCATATGCCCAGCAGCACCTCTGACTTTTATTAAAGCTCCAAGCTTGTGGCACTATCTACTTACTGGATATCTTCAACTGGAGATTCTATAGGTACCTCTGATTTAATATGTCTGAAACCAGATTTATTATTTTCCATTTGCTAAAATAGTCTCCTTCTCTGCTATCTCTCAACCCACTTATAAATATCACTTAGAATGTTGTCTGTTTTTGATTCTTCATATTCAATAAGGACTGAAAGAATTGTAAAGCAGGGGGTTAGTGCTCAGTTGTCCATGTAGCTAACATATCTAGGTAACCACAATGCATCATTCATCAGACATTCAGGAATAACACAAGTATAGACAGTCTATTTTTATTTGGGTGCTTCATTTGTGTTCCTTGTTGTGTCATCTTAATCAAGAAAAGGAACTTGTAATAGCTGTGGATTTCCCTTCTAGATGAAACTCATTTGTGTTCACATTTCCATTTCAGAAAAGAGGAAGGCAGCACCAATTTTAATTAAAAATCTCAAGATATAAATTCACCTAGCCAGATGTTATTCTACAGAATGTTCTTTCTTAAGATCATTATTTCCTAATTAACACACCGGGTATATGTTATATTTATCTAAATGGAGCTGGTGTTAAGAATGGGGTAAGACACATTCTTTTTGATAATCAATCTTATACAAGTATGACCCTCCTTCAGTAAACTACACCTATTTTAAGTGTACAGTTCAATGAGTTTTGGCAGCTGTATACATCTGTGTAACCACCTTCATAATAAAGGTATAGAACATTTTCATAAAACCAAAAAGTTTATCTGTGCCCCTTTGCATGAGGGGCCTTCATTCCTCCTTAACCCTAGGGAAAGTATTTACCTACATCTGTCACTTGCATTTTTTGGAATTTCATGTGAATTGAACGATAGCAATCAACTCTTCTGGGTCATTTGCACAGTATGATGTTTTTAGAGACCCACTTGTTGCATGGATCTTGATTTTTGTTTCTGAGTAGTTTTCTCTCATGTGAATATACTACAATTTGTTTATTGTGATGCACTACTTGTTTCTACTTTGGGTCTGGAAGTTAATGAATAAGTTTCAAGAACATTCATATACTTGTCTTTGTGTGTATACACGGCTCCATTTCTCTTGGGTAAATACCTAGGAATGAATTGGTAGGGATATATATTAAGATAAGGAGCTTCCAAACTGTTTTCCAAAGTGGTTGAAATTGGCTGGGCATGGTGGCTCACACCTGTAATCCCAGCACTTTGGGAGGCCAAGGCAGGTGGAGCAGCTGAGGTCAAGAGTTCAAGACCAGCCTGACCAACATGGTGAAACCCTGTCTCTACTAAAAATGCAAAAAAAAAAAATTGGCCAGGCATGGTGGCTCATGCCTGTAATCCCAGCACTTTGGGAGGCCAAGGCAAGTGGATCACAAGATCAGGAGTTCAAGACCGGCCTGACCAACATGGTCTACTCTCATCTCTACTAAAAATACAAAATTAGCCAGGCATGGTGGTGTGCACCTGTAATCCCAGCTACTCAGGAGGCTGAGGCAGGAGAATCACTTGAACCTGGGAGGTGGAGGTTGTAGTGAGCCGAGACTGTGCCATTGCACTCCAGCCTGGGTGACAGAGTGAGACTCGGGCTCAAAAAAAAAACTATATTCAACCATATATAATATATGGTTGAAACATTTCACATTTCCATCAACAGTGCTACTTCAGTGAAGTTGGTGATTGTGTTTTTCAAGTCTTCAATATCCAACTGACATTTATAACTACTTGTTTTATTAACTACTGAGAAAGAAGTATTGAAATAGCCAGCTATAACAGAGAGTTTGTCTATTGCTAATTTCAGTTTGGTAAGATTTTTCTCCTGGTATGTTTTGAGGTTCTGTTATTTGGTGCATACACATTTAAGGGTGTTATATCATCTTGGTGAATTTACTCCGTGATGAAATGTCCCTTTTTATTTCTGATAATATTCCTTTATCTGATATGTGCTTTGATCAGTATTAGTATGGCCATTCTAATTTTCTCTTGATTTGTATCTGCATGTTATATTAAACTAAATATATTTTTATATTTGGAGTATATTCTTGTAGACAGTGTATAGCTGTGTTTGCTTTTTAACCCAGTCTAACAGCTAATGTTTTGTAGTTAGACTGTTTAAATTCAATGCAATTTCTATATAGTTGGTATTATATAAATCCTGTTGATATTTTTCTATTTGTTTCATTTGTTCTTTATTCTTTTTTACTTCTTTTTGTGTCTTCTTGTAGACTATTTTTATTTTCTTTATCTATAATAATGTCATTTTATTTTGTAATAGTCATTTGCATCTTTAATTGATGAGTCTGCCTTCAAATAATATACCACTTCAATAACACTATAAGAAACTTCAAAGAGTAGATTTATATTCCCCTCCTCCTTTTTGACTTCCAGTTATGTTGCTCTAGCTGGACTGTCTCCTATATCTCAGGACTCAGTTGAAACAACTGGAATGACTTAGCCCTATTTCATGTGCTCTATGCTTAGTCCCATGGTTTTGGCGATTTTCCAAAAAAGCAAGTGGAATTGTTTAAGTCTTCTTGAACCAACACACACTTTTACTTGCATTCTTTTGGCCAGTGCAAATCATAGGGTCAAACCATGTTTAAGGGACGGAGAAAGAGATACGCTCCTCCACCCCTGCAGTCTCTTGATGAGGAAAGCTGTATGACATTGCAAAAAGTTTGGATATGAAAAGCAGTGGGAAGTTTGGGCTATTTTTACAATTAATCTACCATATAAATTTTACCTATGTAAAATGATCTTATTTTTGGAAACTGACTAATGACTCAGATTACAGTGATCTGAAGTTTTCTCTGCTAAGCTTCACTGATCATGATGACTCAGTCTAGCATATGGGCAATGGGAACGCTGGGGAATCTCATTAATCAGCCATCTATATCTGTCTCCTCAGGCCTCTGCCTATTACTGCCTCTATCTTCTTGTTTTTTGTTTTGCCAGATCCTGTAAATATGTCACAACTTATGATGAAGCAAATACCATTTCATGAAATCTATCCTGAGTGCCTTGGAGAATATATTTTCATAGCACTTTGTACCATCACCCTTATGGCATTTATATTTTACCTTTCATTTTATTTGTTCTATTGTGTGATCCTCCCCTATGCCATATAATCTTTGAAGCCAAAATCATGTCCTTTATACTTTGCATCTTCTTCAAGATTAACTCATAGCCTTTTACATAATATTGCACCATTGAATAAGCTGAGTGAGAAATACATTATTGCGTACATGCCATGGCTGCTTTTCTAATGTGCAGAAAGAAAGGCTTTAATGGTAATTTAAATCAAGACTCTAAATATTAATAGCAATCATTTATTGTATTCTGCATCCAAATACTGTTCTTAAAATGTTAAAAAAACATTAAGAAAAACCAGTAATTCTTCATTGTTGTCTACATCTTAACTTCAATCAATATTACAAAATTTCAGCCAATGCCTGCTCTGCTGCCTAATCAGTTTTGGGGAGGAAAAAAAAAACAGGTCTTTGGAGAAAGAGATTAAATTCAAATCTCTCACTGCTACTTCTCAAGTGTTATTCATCCTGAGATTCTTTCCAAAAGCTTACCAATATTAACTCAATATTAAAAGAACTAAGAGAGAGGGAGAGGGTCTGACACATAATAGGGACTTGTTCCTTGTTCACTTACTCTCTTCTGTGTCTCAGAATGCAGGTCTGCTTTAATGGCAATTACTGTAGAACACAAGTGGG
This sequence comes from Gorilla gorilla gorilla, assembly GCF_029281585.2. Classification (NCBI taxonomy): domain Eukaryota; kingdom Metazoa; phylum Chordata; class Mammalia; order Primates; family Hominidae; genus Gorilla; species Gorilla gorilla. Next base: position 36,717,243 of record NC_073229.2, on the reverse strand, counting down.
CTCTTGTACCTTTACAGAGGTGGGTTGGAAAGAAGATGAATATGAAGGAGAAAAGAGAGATTTGGTTTTTGTTTAACTTAAATATCTTTTCACTTCACTCTAGTTGATTGGAGAGAAGTCTTACAGGTATCAGAAGAGTTGAGGACCACCATGGAATAATATCCCACCATCTGCAAAAGGAAGTGGACTGCTCTTCCCCTTCAGCCTTTGCAATGAAGGGCAGCATCCTTGACAGGATATACTGGAGAAAGTTTTACCCTTACCTCCTCTCCTTTCAGAGAGGCTGATGATCCATGCCCAGTGCTCATAAATAGTTTGTTCACATCCTGCTTTCTGTTACAATCTTTTCTTCTCTCCTTTTGGTTGTTACAACTGATCTATCTTTGAGATTTTTCACTCTTCAAATGTCCCAGAATTTCCTGCCTCCAAAATCATGAAGAGAAATTTAAGATCTCAGAGTTCCTTATACCAATAATGCCACTTTGGGCTGCAGCAAACATGTAGTTTTCCCCACAGCACCACACACACACAAAAAAAAATCTGAAGATATTAGAAAAGAGAGAAGGCCAGAGGACATTGGATAAAAAAGGGTGTGGTAGGCAAAACATCGCCCCTTTTCCCCCCAAATATTGTCCTCTAATTCCTGAAACCTGTGGATATGTTACCTTAATCTGCAAAGGCTCTTTTTCCAGGTAAGTTAAGGTCCCTGAGATGAAAAAGTTTTCCTGAATTGTACAGTTGGGCCCAACCTAATCACTTGTCCTGGTTGAGGTGAGAGAGAGATGTGAGAATGGAAGAAATATCAGGGAGATGTATTGTTGTTGGCTTTGAAAATCGAGGAAGGGACCACTAGCCAAGAAATGAAGATGTTCCCTAGAAGCTGAAAAATGAAAGGAATCAGATTCTGCCTCCAGAAGCCTCCAGAAAGGCATATAGCCCTGCCAACAACGCCTTGATTTTAGATCGGTAAGAACCATGGTAGAGATCTGAACCTACAGACCATAAGATAATAAAACTGTGTTGTTTTACGTCATTGCTTGTGGTAACTTGTTACAGCACAATAGGAAACTAATATAGTGGGAATGAATAGGGATAAGTAAAAGAGGCATTTTCTAAGAATGTTCAGCTGTTTCCAGATGAACACTTGAGCATCCTTTACCCCAGACTTAAAAGTATTATTTTTAAAGCCTTTGAATATATAAGCATTCTTGGAGAATGAAATTTTCTCTTCAAGGTAAAAGTATTTAACAAGAGGTTTTCTTTTCCCTCCATAATGTTGTGTGTCCGTGCCTATGCATATCTGAGATTAAAATAAAAAAATAGAATTAGAGAAACGGTTGGTATAGGTAGGTAATATCAGAAAGCTTCAAATCTCTATTGCTATCCTTGCCACAACAATCTGCCAATTGCCTGCTGGATGGAAGTTATGTTGCTATGTACTGAAGATACATAAAATTAAACATTTGGCCTCTGCTATCAATAAAATATTATATGATGTTTTGATTAACTTAATATTTTTCTGAACATTGCTTTTAGGAGGAACTCATAAATGACCTGAAAAAGTTTATCTTTTTCTATGTTTTACAATGGTACCTGATTTTCCCCATGGGCTCTGAAAAGCAATAAATCATCAAAGTAGAAATTTTATTCACTGTCCTGTACCTACTAAGGCAAAATTTCTAAATGATATATTTTAGGATGATCTAACAGAAACTGGAACAGCAAAGGGATTGACACCAGCAGAAGGTCACAATCCCTTGAGTTCTGGTTAATGGAGACCATATTGTGCATTTATCATCAATTAAATGAGGGTATAGAAGGCCATTCACAAATGTTAGTTATGTAGAGATAGAGGAAACAAGGAGGAAAAAAAACCTTATTGGACATATTAAAGAAAACTGGCCCTTCAATGAAGCAGATGATCTGAGATCATCTATCTCTGATACTTTGTAGTGGTATGATATTGAGAAAATTCCTTAACTTCTATGAGCTTGCATTTTCTTAATTTTAAAAACATGTGTAATAAAATTATGAATCACAGAAATTTTATCAGTGTTATATAAGTGAAAGATTTTAGAAGCACCTAGTGATACGTTTGGTACATATAATATTAATTAATCTTTTATTCAATCTTTCATTTGTTCAAAACCCACTTAGCATTTGCAAATACAGTGACATAATCCTTGAATATAATGACTCTGTATACCTAAGAGCTGCTGATTTCCAAATTTCGAGATTTGCAAATGGATTCACCAATCTGCCAAGATCTGCATGAAATGTTTCAACAGAGCAATTATAAGTTAACTCTCTCTTTTGTTTCATGCTTCATTTTTAGATGTTTCATAACCAACTCCTTTGGAAAGAAAAAAAAGTAGCACATCAGCAATTTTCAAGCACATTAGGATTTGAACAGCTGAATGACAGTATCTCCTGGAGGAAAGATTTTCTACTCACAGAACCTGAGATGAGAATCATCTGTCCCAGTTTTACAAATTAAAAAGGAAAAAAGAAACTCCAGTGCCTTTTCTGCCAGTATTTTCTGATGTTGAAATTCTGATACAAATATTCAAGTTCAATGCAATCCCATCATGAGCGTATGTGTATGAATGAATACGTATACATATATATATGATAGACTCCTGACAATCAAAATAATGTTTTACAGGCAAGAATTCTTTAAATTAGAAAGCTACTAAAATGCATTTAACTTGCTTTGTGAGAAAGCTAACCCTTTGTCTGTAACTCCCAACCCTGGTTGCAAAATGCAATGACCTAGGCTGACTTTTTTTTTTTAATCCTATATGTAGAAGTTTCTCATTCTGATTTAATTGGTCTGGGATGACTACATTGGGATACAGACTACATTGGGATATTTTAAAAGTTTCTCAGTTGATTTTTAACATGTACAAAGTTGAGAAATAATGCCCTACACCAGTGATTAGTGGCACATGGCCTTGGTAGTACATTACAGTCACCTGGGGGAGCTTTAAAAAATACTGATTCCCAGGGCATACCCCAGATTTATTAAATAATAAGAATAAGAGGGGAGAACCACAGTCATCAATATTTTCAAAACTCCCCAGCATGGGCTACCTGGGTTGAGAGACACTTCCTGTGCTCTGCCAGTGATATAATGATTATGATGTACATTAGGCATCAAATGATTCATTATGCCGCCTTATATCTCAACTCATTGCAGCTGGGACTCATATTAGACACCTCATCTTTGTTTCACATATAGAATTAACAAAATTAATTTCAGGTTCTATCATACCTTTACTAAGATGAACAGTGTGTCAGTGATCAGAGAATTGCCTCTAGTGTTTCTGACATATTTGCTTTCACAATATTTTGAGAACTAATAGTCTACTCTGAGCAAATATTAATATCATTCCATGTGAGTAAATTTCGTCCTGGAATTGACTGTGGGCAATTCATGATTTCATGAGCATTGGGGTCTCTATTCCTTTGCTGGAAATTTTGATACCACCGATATATGTTACATTTTAGGCACATTTAACTGTGCAGCCGGTGTTGGGTTAGACTATACCCTTCATGCTCATGACTCTTTAATATCTGCTAATTTCAGAAGATCTTTTGAATATCGTAGGGAAGTGTAGGTCCCTTTTACTTATCACCATTTTTCTAAAGCTCATCACACTCCAACATTAGAGAAGTTTCAAGGAAGCTTCATCTTAATATTGACACCTTGATATGACCTGTCCCCAAAGAAGAACTGTCATGTTTGTGATCAGTATCTTCCCTCAAATAGCAATGGAAGCATTGGTCTGGAATTATTGAGTAATTTGACTTAGTGATAATTATGGTAGTCTATAGATACTAGAGATTATTATGCATTTATTACATGATCTTTGCTTAGAACTATTTTTATATGGTCTTTGTTGGCTGTCTTGTAAATCTGTTTCAGAGCAGGATCCTCAGGCAGCTGTATTTGAAATGAAGCTTTGTTAGATGAGAAATCAAATTCACAATCCTTCTGTGGTTTTGGTGCAAGAGCTCGATCTGGAAATGGACCAGCCCTTACTGCCTCAGCATATGTCCCAGGGACTACATTCTCCCAATAATTGAACACTTTGATTCCAAATACAGCACAGTTTTCTCTCTTCATGCTGTTATTCACCTATCTCTGAGCATGCAAACTTCAGGAAGCCAAAGTGAGTGTAGAAAGATATTTATAATGAAGAAATAAAAAAATCCTTATCATAATTAAGTGATGCTGAAATATTCTTCTAGTTGGTATTCTGCCTAGGAGTTTAAAGGGTTTTTACTTAGTTCTGACTTTGCTTACCTGTAAACCAACCAAGTTCCCTCCATTTCCCTGCAGTTTGGCATTTTAGTGTTACAAACCATTATTCATTGGAAGTCATCAAAAGACAAGGGACCTTTTTCATTACAAAGCTCCTGGGTGGAATAAAATGGCTTACATTGTTGAAGGGAAAAGGGGGACAAGAAGTGAGTATTTTCTTTCTAGAAAACACACACAGACACAAACACACACACACACACACACACACACACACACACACACACACACACACACACACACACACACACTTGTATATCCGCAATCCAGATGGCCATGGTGCCCTGGATGGGAAAGAAATAATCCACTTACTTCTTCTTTTGCTTTTTATATGGACTACCACAAATGGCCAATCCTGACCCTCAGGGACTGCTCTTTAAGTGTTCTTAAAATTCAAATAGAATTGGAAGTGTCAGTTTCTGGACCATGTCCATGTCACCACAGGTGGAAACACAATGGTTAAACTAGGATGGACAGGAACTAAGGAGTCAATCAACTTTGACCTGGATTGGCATCCAATATGGAGGATTTCCGTAATAATAACAGGACACAGTTCTCTTTAGGCTTCCCTTTATCCTTAGCTCTGATATATTAGATTCTTACATATTCTGTGTTTTTAACTGAAACAGCCTGCTGCTAAAGCCTTCAGACTACTCTAATTCTGGAAGCCTAATTTCAGACTACTCTGCCTCCTCCCAGAGGGAACGAAAGCCAGGGAGAGATTCTAAAGCCATAATCCTGAAAGGATAGTTCTGCTTGCAGATCTAGGGCTTTCATTTAAAAGAATGACTCAAAAGGCCATTTCTAGGCTCATGAATCTCAAAAGTCAATGTCGATGAGTATTATCTCAGACACTTGTAAGAAATGCATACATTCAAGCCCCTTTTTTCTGATTCGGAAGTTCTGAGTTCAGGTTTGGGGCCAGGGGATCTGATATTTCACTGCATATGATCCTGATGTAGTCGTTCTGTGGAATACACAGTAAGAGTCACTAAACTAAACTACAATAGACTTGGGAACACAGAAATAGGAAGTTTCTTAGATTTTTCTTGAGATGTGGATTTTAAGGTATATTTGTTATATTTTCTCTTAGTTTATTTTAAATACCAGGTAACCCTGAGACACACTGAAACCTGAAAGTCATATAAAGTTATGTCTAATTTAGTGTGCCTGAGTACATAAATTGGTTCAGATTAGCTAATGAGGACACATTCATTCATTTGGCAAATAATAGTTAAACTTTTTTTTTTGAGATAGTCTTGCTCTGTTACCCAGGCTCACTGCAGCCTTGAACCCCTGGGCTTAAGCAATCCTCCTGCCTCAGATTCTCAAGTAGTTGGGACCAGAGGCGTATGCCACCACACCCAGCTATTATTTTTCTCTTAATTTTTTTTTTCATGGAGAGAGAGTCTTGCCATGTTGCCCAGGCTGGTCTTGAACTCCTGGGCTCAAGCAATCCTCCTGCCTTGGCCTCCTAAAGTGTTGGGATTACAGGCATGAGCCACTGTGCCTGGCCTAGTTGAACTCTTGCTCAGCTAAGAATTGTGCAAGGTACTGGTGGCACAAAGGCAAATGAAATGCAGTTCTTGCCCCTTGAGGACTTCATTTTAGTGGAAGAAACAGTGATATAAATTAATTAAATACAGTGATATGAAAAAGTGTTATCAGTGCTTGTAGGACAATATAATTTACTCTGCAAGGGAAGATTTAACAGAGACAATTGGAGTTGAGCTTTGTTTTCAACTACTGCTGGAAATTGCAAGACACAGAAGAGAAGAAAAATTTTGAGAAATAGGAAAAAAATATCATGCAAAGGCAAGGAAGTCAGAAATAGCCTTTTGTATTCTAGACATGCTACAAAGTTCAAAGAGTTTAGAAAGATGCACAAATGATGGGGAATGGAGGGAAATAAGGTGGGCAGCAGAGAGCCTTGAGACTATACTACAATCTGCTATGACAAAATGAGGATCATTATGAGAGAAAATAGACACCTAAATAAATGAAGGAATGCGCTATACTCATAGATTGAAAGACTCCATATTTTAAACATAAACATTTTTTAATTGAAGCATAAATATAAAACAATCAGAATTAATATTTGATTAATATTTGATTAGTTTTGTGAAAGTAGGTAAACCTATCCTAAAATTTGTGTACAAATTATGAGGTCAAAAAATAGCCAAGATAGGCCGGGCACGGTGGTTCATGCCTGTAATCCCAGCACTTTGTGAGGCCAAGGCGGGTGGATCATCCGAGGTCAGGAGTTCATGACCAGCCTGGGCAACATGGTGAAACCCCATCTCTACTAAAAATACAAAAAATTAGCTGGGCGTGGTGGCGGGCACCTGTAATCCCAGCTACTTGTGTGGCTGAGGCAGGAGAATTGTTCGATCCTGGGAGGCGGAGGTTGCAGTGAGCTGAGATCGGGCCAGTGCACTCCAGCCTGGGTGACAGAGCAAAACCCCGTCTCAGAAAAAAAGAAAAGAAAAGAAAAGAAAAAATAGTCAAGATAATTTTGAAGAAACAGAACAAAGTTAGAGGTCTTACTCTGAAATCTTGTGACTTACTTTAAACCTATAATGATTCGGGCAGCATGGTATTATTATAAGGGTAGCTAAATAGATCAATGGAATAGAATCAATATTAATAAAGAATATTAGTAGAATAAAGAAATGCACTCAAATATGCAATAATCAGTTTATAAAGAGATACCACTATACCACAGTGAAAAAAAGATGGCCTTTTCAATAAACAGCATTAGGTTCATTGAATACCTATATGGAAAAAACATAAATTTTATCCATACCTCACACCATGCACAAAAATTAATTCCAGATGGTCCATAGATCAAAAAGTTAAAGGTAATTTTCTTTTTGAGATAGGGTTTTGCTCTGTCACCCAGGCTGGAGTGTAGTGGTACGTTCTTGGCTCACTGCAACCTCAACCTCCTGGGCTCAGGCAATCTTCCCACTTCAGCCTCCCGAGTATCTGGGACTGCTGGCACGCATCACCACATCCAGTTAATTTTTCGTATTTTTTGTAGAGATAGGGTTTTGCCATTTTCCAAGGGTAGTCTTAAACTCCTGGGCTCAAGTGATCTGGTCGCCTCAGACTCCCAAAGTGCTGGAACTACAGGAGTGAGCCATAGTGCCCAGCCAGTTAAAGGTAAATTAATAACCATTCTAAAAAATCGCATCTATGCAGAGATTTTTTTTAAAGAAAAACTAACCAAAATGAAAGCCTTGAAAAATTGGATCATATTGAAATGAAAAGCCTCTGTTTATCAAAAGATTCATAAGAGTAATAAGGCAGGCCACAGAGTAAAAAATTCTTGCCATGCATATGTCGAGAATGGAATCATGTGCGAAATATGTAAAGAACTTCTACCAAAAAATCAAGTCAAAGCAACCAACCAACTTTTAAAAAAATGTTTAAAATGTTTGAAAGGGCATTTCATCAAAAAAGGTATTCAAATCATCAATAAACATATAAAAATAGAACAAATCTCATTAGTCAGCACAGAGTGTAATTTAAATCCAACGAATAAAACTATATGCTCACTAAATGCTAAGATTGAACATACTAATGACACAAACTGCTACCAAGATTTGAATTAAGAGACACTCCTATATACTGTTACAAGAAACCAAAAAACGCTATAACCACTTGGGAAAAGCATTTAGCAGTATTTATAAATATGAACGTTTCCACAACCCAACAGTTGCCTTCCTAGGGACATAGCTAATAAAATTGCATATATATTTAACCCAAAGATGAGTAAAATATGTTCACAATGCACTCTTTACAGTAGCCTAAAACTGAAAAATTCAAATGTCTATCAATGGCAGACTGGATAAATTAACTGTAGTATATTCACACAATGGGAATAGTATGTAACAACAAGAATGAACAAAGTACTGCTATACGTAACATAAACATCAAATTTATAGTTGAACAAAAGAAAACTGACACAAGTGAATTATGCCATTATTCCATTTATGTAAAGTTCAAAAACTGAAAAAGCTAATTGATAACAATAGAAGTCCTACGAGTGGTTACCTTTGGGAAGAGAAAAAGCAAGAGGCTTTGGGCAATGCTAGTGTTCTTTTTTTATGTGTGGTGGTTACACATAAAAAGTTACTAGTGTGTTCATTTTTTGAAAATTCACTGAACTGTACACTTATGATTCGTGCATACTTCTGTCATTTATAATTTAATAAAATTCACATTAAACATTTTTGCAGTAATTTAATTAGAATGAAGGAAGCATGTCATTTTCTCAGATGGGACATGGCTTTTTATAGCATTATGTTGAAAGAAAACTTTTTTCTTGCTGTATTTTGTTTTCTCTTGGACATGTTTTTAAAAACAAATCTGGAAGTGATTTGCTTTTACAGAGAGAGAGATTATCACACAAGTGCAGAAAATAGATGATGAGAGCCTAAATTTTGTGGAGAGAGGGACATGAGGCAGACTAGAAGCAATGTTTCAGAGATAGAAATCACAGGATTGGAAGTTCAATTATCTGTGGGATGATGGAAGAGAAACATAAAAGTCACCCTAAAGTTTCTAGCTTGATAGATTTGAATGATTATGCAGTTGGATCTAATGAGTCTTTTTTTAAATGTTGGACATGTTTGTGGTATTAGAGAGTCAGGACATATTTTTATGCAATTGAAAATATAGGTCTAGAACTTAGTGAAAAGAACAAGAGTAGAAATATAAATCTGGGTCTCTTCAAATGTGTTTTATGTCTTGAATGTACGTTTTACGGCTAAAGCCTTGAAAATAGATGCAATACCCACTTCATTATCCTGCGGAAATGTGCAGTATAAAGAAAGGGGAGAATAACTGACAGAGGTGGAAAGTGAAGTGAAGGAGATTTCAAGCAAGGAATCCATTTGCAATTCATCTTAACTACTTATATTTTAAGTATTCCCAACATGTCTCAATACTCAGCTGACCTAGGTAATTATTACACTCTGTTGTTGTCCTCTGGTATTTATTTTCTAAATATAAAAATTATTAAAAGCATTACAAATAGTACCTGGTGTTCCACAAAACTTAATTTATCACTCACTTCTGAACTGTAGTGTTACCAGAGAACAGTATTACATTGAATCTGTTATAATGTCAGTTATTTCAGGAATATTTTACAACTTAAGTAAAACTGATGTTAACTTATCATATTTACAGCCTCATAAGGGAATTTCAGAGGTCTGAATCAGATATTCGTAATAATTTCCTGAAAAATGAATATTTTTTAGAAGAACCACATTTTAAATCAGCATTGATCATGAAATAATTCCAGGTTTGAATAAGATGGCCAAGAAGTAATTATAAAACTATCTTCGTTGCTAAAAATATCATAGTTTTTTTTTTATTCTATTGATCCATTTCAATTTACTGGCAATCACAACACATCCTCTGAATCCATACTAATAATTCCTATAGTGAGAGAAACACATTGTATTCCCTTCTGGTAAGTCTATTGCTGTGATTATCTATTGTTATGTAGCCAATTACCTCCAAAACTTAGTAGCTTAAAACAGTCCCTGTTTGATTATATGACACAGTTCTAGGGGTTAGGAATGCTGGCAGTGCCCAGCAGGGCAACTGTTCTGCTCCCTGTGGCATTAACTGAGGTGCATTAGTGGAATTCAGCTAGTGGTTGTACTACATAGAGGGCTGAAGATGATGCCACTCACATGTTTGGCATCTTGGCAGGGGTGGCTGGAAGTATGGGCTCAATGTGACCATCAACTGAAGCACCTGCAAGTGATCCCTCTCTCCATCACGGTGGTCTTAGAGTAATCAGACTTCTTACATGGTGTTTCAGGGTGCCTGGAGACAGCATTCTTAGAGAAAAGAAGGGAACATTGCTAATTTCTTAAGGCCTGAGCCAGTACAGCATTGTTTTGGCAATTTTGTTAAACAGTCACAGAAACCATCAGATTCAAGAGGAAGGGTGTAGACCCTAACTCCTGATGGGAGGAATATCAAATAATTTGAAGTTTTCTTTAATTCACTACACAAATGTAATAATAATTCATTTATGGTTCTGTTTACTAAATGTTTTGTGTATACTAACATAGATTTTAAAAATAAAAGCAAACCTAAAAATAGTCCAGTTTAATAAAGTACATTAATTAGTCTCTTTTTAAAAAGACAGATGATATATACAGATCTGAACCTGGTAATATCTGGAATGAAAATTTCAGAATAAAAATGAAATAGAGAATTATGAATATTTATAGATGGTATTAAATAACAGATATGGTGAAAGCAGAGAAAGACTGAAAATTAACTCAATTATTTTTGATGCCTTGATTTACTGGAAATAAATTTAGACTGTTCCACTTAGAAAATAAGTATGATCCTTGATTCTTTTCTCTGGTAATCATTGAAAGTAATACATATTAAAATTTTTCTACCTGGTTACATTTCCATGTATTTGGTTTAAATGCATAAATGTCAGGAAAAAGAAACTCACTACAATTGAGTTCCTCTTGTATGCTAGGCTTTAAGTACACTATTTATATAACTAATTTAATCTTCAAACTAATCTTAGAGTTAGATATTGTAACCCTCATTTTATAGATGAGGAGATTGAGGTTCAAATAAGTTATATATAAATAACACATACAACTATATACATGCTCTGATATTATCTATAAAGTATGCTGTATTATGTGTATATGTAATACATGTTCATAATATAATAGGTATATATGTGTGTTTGTAATACATAATATGCACATATTATATATATTTATCATTAGTCACATTATATATAGTATATATTATAATATCATATATGTTCATATGTATTTTGGGGTGGAGGTCCATTTTTCAGACCATTTGCCCTCTTTCTGTTTCTTAGGCTAGGAGTTAAGCACCATGGTAGTCTGTGGGATGTAGCATCCTGCTCTGTATAGTGCAGCATGCCAAGATAGCTTTTAAATTATGACATGTTCTTATGTACATTGCAGGTAAGCTTTCTGAATATGTCTTTTCTTTAAGCATAAACAAAATTGAATGCATATTAATTATGATCAGCAGTCTTTGCTGTACATACGACAGACAGGATATTTTCAAACTGGGGTTTCAAAACAAAATCTGTACCACACCATAGTTTGAGTCCCAATATGCACTGTTTTTCTCCAGACGATCAACCACACTGGGCTGGCAGCTAAGAAAAGTGGAGAAGATCACCATGATGTGACTGCACAGGGCAGGACTAGTGCTGGCGGGATGCACAGGTCTGGTTTTCAATCATCTTAATAGCACCCTACTGAGCCAGAGCACAAAGAACGTGATTGGTATTTGTCTGACGCTGATTAGAGATATTTGTGCAAGACCTTCATTTGCATTAATCTTTAGGAGAAGTGACCTGCCTAAAAGGAGAGGTTGGGGATTCTGGATTCAGACGTGCTTCTATATGTTGGGAAAGAATGTCATGGAAAATAAAAAAGAGATAAAGAAGAAAAGTAATTCTTTCTGGAGTAATGAGGTTCACTTCTCCTCTTACTACAGAAATGCTCCAAAGACTGTAAACATTTACAGATAAGAATGAAAATTTGCTTCATTACTTATTTCAATTGGATAGAAGCCAAGTTGAGACTAAGAAATAGAAACCATTTCTCTGTACAGACAGCAGTCTTCTGAGAGCATCCACAGAAGAAAGGATGGGTCTGGATCCTAGTCACTAAATTGTGAACGCTTAACTAACTGAAACAATCTAAACTCATTTTACATGACCCAAAAGTCACAGTTTGGGTTCCCTCCAGAAGCATACACTTAGACAAGGATTCACATCTACAGTGAGTTGAATGGCATTCTCCTCCAAAAGATACATCCACTCAGAACCTGTGAATGTGACCTTATTTGGAAAAAGAGCCTTTGAGATGTAATTAAGCTAAGGTTCTTGAAATGAGATTATCTTTAATTAGGGGACCCTAAGTCCAATGACAATTTCCCTTAGAAAATGGGGACAGAAGGATCTTTGACTATAGGAGAGGAGAAGGCAATGTGATGATGGAAGCAGAGATTGAAGTTATCCTGCCACAAGCCAAGCTATCTGTGAAGGCACTAGCAGCTGGGAGAGGTAAGCAACGATGCTCCTGTAAAGCTGGCAAAAGGAGTTCTGGCCTCTAGAACTGTAGGAGAATACATTTTTGTTATGTCAATTTCTCATGGCCACCACAGAAAACCAAAGTAAGGTCCAAGTAGTTTACTGATAAGGTAAAGGAAAACATGGGTTGGGGAATGGGAAAATGAGACAGCAAAGAGGAGGCAAGCAATAAAGATGGTTATCTAGCTAGCAATGTAAGAAGATGGATGCTGGGGAAAGGCTGGGAGGTGGCATAAAATGCGTGCATCAAAGTAAATGGATCTGAGGAGAAGGGAACTAGAGTATTTATACACTCATTCCAGTTAGCCATTGACTGAGAGCTATTCTCTAGGGATGTTATTTCTCCAGAACTTTCAGCTTTCCATATGAACAGCAAAGTTCACTCTAGCAGCAAGAGAGTAAGCCCACAAAAAGAAGCACAGATACATCAGTTACAGATCTTGCGATGGTGGTATGTTTCATTAATAACTCTGTTACCTTGGGTGAGGTATGGTAAGGCCATGCATAGATCAAGAGAGGCTAATTGGAAAGAGTTGTAGTTTTATGCCCACACAATTTTCTTGGGAGAACACAGATACCCACCAACCCCACTACCTCTAACATAAGACCACTCAGGGGAAGCAACAGGGTCAGTCCTGAGGCAGAGGGAGAAAGCAGAACTGTGGGCAAACATGCTGGTTTCCAAGGGAAGGAGTAGGCAAGAGAGGGTAAATGAGTTTACGATTGGCTACTCTGAATAAGTTCAGCAAGCACTGGTGCATAGGGGCTGTCTTTAGTTGTTTGGTACCTGGCCCTGAGGTGCTTAGCAAAAGGGGATCATGGCCTGAGTCTCATGAAAATTCCATAATGGAGGCGACTGGGCTATAGACTTAATTTGGCTGGTCAAGAAGAGGAATTCACTGACTTTTATGCAGGGCCTCAGAACTGGGTAAAGATGGCATATAAAAAACTATACTAAAAATTATACAAGTCTGATGAAAGAAATCAAAGAATAAATGGAAGATATTTCATGCTCATGAATAGGAAGACTCCATGTTGTCAGTTCAGTTCTTCCCAACTTGATTTATAAATTCAGTGCAATCCTAATCAAAATCCCAGCAAGTTATTTTGTGAATATCAATAAATTGATTCTAAAGTTTATATAGATAGGCAAAAGACCCAGAATACACAATATTGAAGGAGAAGAACAAAGTTGGAAGACTGACACTACCTGGCTTCAAGATGGACTATAAAGCTACAGTAATCAAGACAGTGTGACACTGGCAAAAGAACAGACAAATAGATCAACGGAGGAGAAGAAAGAGCCCAGAAATAGACCCACATAAATTTAGTCAACTGATCTTTGAAAAGGGAACAAAAGCAATACAATGGAGAAGAGGTGATCTTTTCAACAAATGGTGCTGGAAGAAGTGAACAATAACAGGCAAAAAATAAATGAATCTAGGCACAAACCTTCAACCTTCACAAAAATAAACTTGAAACAAATCACTAACCTAAATGTAAAATGCAAAACTCTAAAACTTCTGGAAGATAATATAGGAGAAAATCTAGGTGACCTTAGTATTGGGGATAACTTTCCAGATACGACACCAAAGTCATAATCCATGAAATAAAGAATTGATAAGCTGGAAATCATTAATATTAAAAATTCTACAGATTATGGTGCAGGAGGGCACTCTACACTCCACATGCAGGGAGATTCTCCAGGCCTCTGGAGCACCCACTCTTCTGGATTAGGAGTTTAGGCTGTCCTGCTCCCCCTGTGCAAGAACTTGGGGCTGAGGGAGTTTCCCAGCTTCACACCTAGGCATGCTTCTGAGTGCTTTATGGATGCCTACTGAATTATCCCTTAGAGCTGGTGCTGGTGCTTGTGCCTGCCATTAGAGGACCTGTAGGCAGACCTGCCTTATATGTCCCCACCCATTTTGCCCCTCATCTCCTCAGGGCTGGGCAGAGAGCTCAGGCCACTGTGCACTTCATGGATTAGCCCATTGTCTGAAGTAACAGAGAGCTTCTCCCAGTAAACACGGATCAGGTGTATATCCAGCCACACTGGCCACAGCAAGCACTTACTCATAAGTGCCATCTACTGGCTTATAGGTCATACAACACAGCCCAATAAAGAACCTGCCAATAGAAGTACTTATGTCTATAGAAGCAAAACCAAAAGACTTTACTCAGCATTCTCTACAGTCTCAGCCCCTAGGGAGGAAGGGAAAGAGAGAGGAAAAGAAAAAATAATAAAAAGAAATAAAAGAGGAAGAAAAAAGAACAATAATATTATGTGGAGAGAAAGAAAAAGAAAAATTCCTATGTGCACAAAAATAATTACAAAAACTAGAAGCGTCAGTGTCTCCAGATGAGAAGGTACTAGTGCAAAAATTATGGCACTATGAAAAATCTGAATGTAGTGACACCACCAAAAGATCACATTTGCTCTCCAGCAATGATCCCTAACCAAAATGGAAACTCAAAAATGACAAAAAGGTAAAAAATTCAAAGCGTGGATTGCAAGGAAGCTGAATGAAATGCAAGGTAAGGTTGAAAATTAACAAGAAGAAACTTTTAAAGCAATCCAGGAAACACAGGAAGAGATAAACATTTTTAAAAGAAATCAATCAGGGCTTCTGGAATTGAAAAATTTACCTAAGGAATTTCAAAATACAATTGAAGGCCTGATACAGTGGCTCACACCTGAAATCCCAACACTTTGGGAGGCTGAGGCACAGTGAGCCGAGTTCATGCCATTGCACTCCAGCCTGGGCGACAGAGCGAGATTCTGTCTCAAAAAAAAAAAATACAATAGAAAATTCTATCAATAGACTGGACCAAGCAGAAGAAACAATTTCAGGACTCGAAGACTGGCCTTTCAAATGAACCCAGTCAGACAAAAATAAAGGAAAAGGAATTAAGAAAAATAAATGGAGTCTTCAAGAAATATGTGATTATATAAAGCAACCAAACCTACAAATTGTTAGGATTTCTCAGAGACATGAGAAAAAGTAAAAAACCAGGAAAATATATTTGAGAGAATAACTCAAGAAAATTTCCCTAATCATGATAAAGAGATAGACATCCAGATGCAAGAAATCCAGAGGACACCTGTCGCTCTAAAAAAAGAGCATCCCCAAGTCATTTATTCATCAGACTGTCCAAGGTCAATGCTAAAAAAAAAAACCCAAAAACAAACAAACAAACAAAAAACTCTTAAAGGCAGCTAGAGAAAAATGTCAGATCACACATGAAGAGAACCCCATCAGGCTGATAGTGGACTTCTCAGCAGAAACTTTACAAGCCAGTAGAGATTGGATGTCTAGTTTCAGCATTCGTAATGAAAAGAAATTCCAACCAAGAATTTCATATCCTGTCAAAATATGCTTCATAAGTGGAGGAATAATATATTTTCCAGACAAGCAAAGACTAAGGGAATTTGTTACTATTAGACCAGCCTTACAAGAGATCTTTAAGACAGTTCTAAATATAAAAATAAAATATCTACTACCACAAAAACACCTTAAGTACATAGCCCATACACCCTATAAAGCAATCACACAATAGAAACTGCAAAGCAACCAGCTAACAACTTCACAATATGATCAAAACATTACATATCAATATTAACTTTGAATGTAAATGGTTTAAACACCCCACTTAAAAGGCATAGAGTGGCACGTTGGATACAAAAGTAAGACCCATCCATCTTCTGTCTTCAAGAGACACATCTCACATCTAATGACATCCATAGGCTCAAAGTAAAGGGTTAGAGAGAAATCTATCACACAAATAGAAAACTAAAAAGAGCAAAGGTCACTATTTTTATATCAGATAAAACAGACTTTGAACCAACAACAGTAAAAAAGGACAAGGAAGGGCATTACATAATGATAAAGGGTTCAATTCAATAAGAAGACCCAACTATCCTAAATATATACTCACCCAACATAAGAGCACCCAGATTACAAAACAAGTACTTATAGGTCTACAAAAAGACATAGACAGCCAAACAATAACAACATGTGACTTCAACACTTACTGACAGTGTTAGAGCATTGAGGCAGAAAAATAACAAAGAATTCTAGACTTAAATTTGATACAATCAATTGGACATAATAGACACTTAATATTCTATACACCAACCACAGAATATACATTTTTCTCATCTGTACACAGAACATACTCTAAGGTCCACCACATGCTCAGTCATACAGCAAGTCTCCATAAATGCAAAAATATCAAAATCATACCAACCATACTCTTGAACCACAGTGGAATAAAAACAGAAATCAATACCAAGAAGACCTCTCAAAACCACACAATTACAGGAAAATTAAACAACTCGCTCTTGAATGACTTTTGGGTAAACAAAGAAATTGAAGCAGAAATGAAAAAAATCTTTGAAATCAGTGAAAACAGAGACACAATATCAAAATCTCTGGGATGCAGCAAAAGTGGTGTTAAGAGGAAAATTGATAGCTCTGAACACCTACCTCACAAAGTTAGAAAAATCTCAAATTAACAATCTGACATCACACCTATAGGAACTAGAAAATCAAGAACAAACTAACCTCAAATCTAGAGAAGAAAAGAACTAAACCAGGGCAGAACTGAACGAAATTGAGATCCAAAAATCCATATAAAGAATCGACAAAACCAAAAGTTTGTTTTCTGAAAGGATAAACAAGATCAATAGACTGCTAGCTAGATCAACAAAGAAAACAAGATAGAAGAGCCAAATAAGCACAATCAGAAATGACAAAGGTGACTTTACAAATAATCCCACAGAAAGACAAAGGATCCTTAGAGATTATTATGAGCACCTCTATGCACACAATTAGAAAATCTAAAGGAAATGGATAAATTCCCAGAAACACAATCTTCCAAGATTGAATCAGGAAGAAATTGAAACCCTGAACAGAATAATATTGAATTCCAGAATTCAGTTAGTGATAAAAAAAAAAAAACTATCAACCTAATAAACCCCTGGACCAGATGGAAAGAGTGAACTTTAATGTAGACTGTAGACTATGGGTGATTATGATGTGACATTTAGGTTGTTTGTAACAAATGTACCACTCTGGTCCGAGGAATGTTGGTAATGGGGAAGGCTACACATATGTGGGGGCAGGGGATATATGGGAAATCTCTGTACCTTCCTCTAAATTTTGCTATGAACCTAAAACTGCTTTTTTTTTTTAAACTGCTTTTAAAAAATAAAATCTATTAAAAGAAAAAAGACATTATAAGTAAGGGTAGGGAGATATGGGTTAGGTGACAAGGTTCACAATAGGAGGATCCCATCATAACACATACTACAGTGAAAATAAAATCAAATTCCCATTATAATTTGTAAATCCCTGGGAAGCACTTATAATCATTCATTAAAAATCCCTTCAAAGAGTGACTTAAGAAATTTGTAAATATTATTCATCTTTGTGCTTTATCCTCTTATCAAAATACGGGAAAACCCTTATTCATGTATTCATTTATTCAGCTTGCAAATATTTATTGAGTGGCTACTTTATGCCAGGGACTAGATTCTGAGAATGCAATGAACAAAACAGACTAAATATCATTTCCTTGTAGAGCTTATATACTTTAGAGTAAGTGAGAGATGACAATAAGCCAGTAAATAAGTAAATATATACAGCATGGCAGACAGTGATTATTTATTGGTTTAAAAGTCTTCCCATCTGGTAAAACAATAACTACAAATTAAATGATATGAAAAACTTATTTCACCATCAAATAGCAACATCACAACTTCTAAGTTGTTCTTTCATCATTGAAGTGTTGTGGAAGCATCACTTGATACCAGTCTCTAGAATACTGCCGCGTGCTGCTGGCCTTTACAAATGCGGTTGTCTTGGAAAAGGATGCATTCCTTTAAACCCAGAGAGCAGAGGTAACAGATCCTGTTTGAAATGGTTGCTAAGGGACCATTCTATATAAATTAATTAGTAAACATCAACCCAGGTTTCAAAGGGCTAAGGAGGTCTCTCACTTGAGAAGGAAAAATTATTCCCTAATGATTAGGAAAAGGCTATCACAGGGTATTTCATGCACACCAGCAGCACTGCACTGCTGCATATTTTTTTCTTTTTGTTTTGAGGCTTTCTCTTTACTTCGTCCTTTATTGTCTTCTGTAGTTTTATTTATTGTTTCCGAGATTTTCTTTTCTTTTTTTTTTTGCATGGGGGAACAGGGAGAAAATCAGGGAAATCTGGAAAGGCAAGCAGGTCTTTGTATCTTTTAAAAGGTGAGCAGAAGATAGCATGTCCTTCCTGCTGCAGGGCAGAGATGAAGAGACACTGTTTATGAGGGTTTTTGACATTAAGTCAAAAATGTTCAAAAATGTTATTGAAGTTATACACAGGCCCAGAAAGTGGTGTTGTTGTTTTTTATCAGAGATAAATTATGAGCGATTTCTGAAAATTTTCTGTGAGAAATAGGGTTAGGATAGAGAGTTTAATATATCGTTATGTTTATATTATTTAAATGTTGCTATAAATAGTTTTGCTGATTTGTAAATAGTTGGCTTAAAATGATGCTTGGATGTCTTCATAAAGGGTTTAATTTCCATAAAGAATAAAATTTAGAAGAAAATGAGGTAAAACTTTGATTCAGGTATCTTACAGGATGTCTGACTGCTAGGGTCAAAAAGACCAAGATAACATAATAGTTCATTTGATGACAAGTTAATTGAATTTCATGAATAATTACGAGAAAGAAAAAAAGCAAGCTTCTGGTACTCTAGCCTTGTAAGCATCATAAAACATTAAAGTAAGAGCTAGGGAGAGCTGTGGAAAATGTAAAAATAATTTTTCTTTTAGAATTTATTTTTTAATGTTGTCATATTTTTAAATCATAAAACAATTTTATTTTGAAAGGTAAATGCTTGTAAGGCATTCTTATTCTAAGTATACTTGTGATACAAACTGACTCAAGCATAAATTATGACTAGTTAGAGCAGTACATTACTAACTTAATATCAAGAAGATACATATTTTTCCCTTTTTAAAGCTAATTCTCAATGAGATGAATAAGACAAAAAATAAACCTTTGTATGCCAAATGGAGTTCCAGCTACTCGGTCATAAGGAAAGACTTGCAAACTTGCAAATAAGAATTTTTTTTTAAAAAAAAGAAAGATGAAAAAATATCTTCATATTCTTCTCTCCTGCTGTTCTACAAAATTTACCCTCATTTTACTTATATAGTCCTTGCTTGTTTGGTAAAGAGGGAGTCCTGTGGGATTCCGAAGGTAACACAATAGAGGCAATGGACTGTTTCATTTCCCATATGCAAGTGATTACAGAAGGAATGGAAGAAGCTAGCACTAAAGAGGGATTTTTTAAAAGAATGAATGCCCAGTCAGTGTTATTTGAAAAGTATCTAGTTACAGGTCAAGTTACTTGTATTTATCATAGGTGGGAAGGTTAGATTTTCACTACATTAAGATGTAAAACTAGCATATCAGTGTGCACAGTGAGGTTTCTGAACTCAAAGGATAATATTAGATATTTTCCTATTCTGTCCTAGGAGCAAGCTTATACTATATATGGGGGAGGAAATCAACGTATCTGAGCAGTATGGTCAGATAAGAAACATTCACGTGATGTTCATAATACAGCTAGTATCTCCTGCTGGCTTTTGTGAAACAGTTTAAACAGACAAATACTAGACCAGGGGTGTCTAATCTTTTGGCTTCCCTAGACCACATTGGAAGAAGAATTGTCTTGGGCCACACATAAAATACACTAAAAAAAAATTCACAAAAAGATATAATGTTTTAAGAAAGTTTGTGAATTTGTGTTGGGCAGTATTGAGAGCTGCCCTGGGCCACATTGCAGCCCACGGGCCGCAGATTGGACAAGCTTGTTTGGCTTTTGCTTTCCAGTTTGTTTACTTCAATTCAATGAGAAGTTTCTATGAAACTATAGATGTTGTCTTGGCCTACACCAAAAGTTTCTCTGGAATGTAAGATGAATAGATGAATGTGTGAAAAATCAAATCAAGAAGATGGGAGGAGATTATTAAAGTAAAGAGATTCTTCCTGGTGCTGAACTTTGCCATGAACTTGGCTTGGTTTCTTTCTTTCTTTCCAAATTTTGAGTAAATGGGAACCATTCTAAATAGGCGAGTCATTGGGTGAGTTGTCATATGCAAAGGTTAGGCACTTTCCTACTCTAGCCCTTAGGCCTTCCCTTTGACTTGATTTAATCTACATCTACAGTGTGTGGGGAGAATTTGCTTCTGAGCTGATGTTAGTGGGTCCAAAAAGTGAAGTTGTAGAAACAGAGAATGTAGGTAGGACACATTTTTCTTTGCCAAGTTGCCTTCCACATGCATGGAAGGTCATGTTCAGCTTTTACCTCTCCAAGTGAAAACTCCTGTTCCCTGTCTGCCCACTTTCTAGTTTGTGCATATTGCTTCCTCAAGAGAACGTTCGAGACCAGGCATGATGGCTCATGCCTGTAATCCCAGCACTTTAGGCAGCTGAGGCGGGAAGACTGCTTAAGCAAAGGAGATCAAGACCAGTCTGGGCAACATAATGAGACCTCGTCTCGATTTAAAAAAAAAAAAAAAAAAAAGGAGAGAGAAAGAGAGAGAGAGAACATTAGAAGTAGGGAAATACATGTGCAAAATGTATACGTTTTGAAGTATTAAAATGTATGAAATTATTACATATTCATTTCAACCAATTTTATCTAGTTAAGAAAAACCGAAACCAAGAATGAAACAAGCATTTTTCATGGCAAAATCGGAATTTGGCAGATTTATTATCAAATAGGTGAGAGTACTATTTGCCACGATCTAAAGAGTACTGTGTATAGACATCCGCCCTGTATTTAGCTTAAGACTTCGGAGTTTGAAGAAAGTTCACAATTGTCCATTAGCAACCGCCGATACCTTGGCATGGGATGCCCACAACACCAATTTATCAAATGCATACCTGCCTCAAAACAATCTTTTCCTGGCAGATGCTTTAATTGCGCTCTGCAAGAGAGCCAGCTTGCCATCCCATGAGCAGGCACTCTTTGGAGGCTGACAGCCGATTGGCTCCCCCTAGGGGCAGACGAGCCTCCGCGGAGGGAAGGCACCGTGGCAGGTTGCCAGGAAACCAAGCCCTTGGTGCGGCTGATAGAAAAACACAGGAGCAGAGGGTCTCCTTTCTGTGCATTGTTTGGTTAGGCGGCTTCGTCTCTCTCTAGCACACCAGCTGAGTGCAGATCCTGTCTCAACACTCTAAAGCCAAGAAGTTCATCTCCACGAATCCCAACGGAGACACTTTCCTATATCACTTTCTCCTTCTCAGGGGCTGTCTCCCCTGATTTCCTTACACTCTTCATGTTTGCTTTTCATAGTTGCTCTTGCAAACGCGAGACAAAGCTGGAGGAATGTGTTTGGGAAAATAGATGGCTGAGCTCCAGTAGTCAGGGAGCAATGTGACTTAACGAGGATATTTTATCCTTATGGCTTCATACCTGCAGAGCTCTTTTCCTTCTAAAAGCTCAAAGAACAATTCTGGTCTTGATTTTGCCTCAGCAAGATGCCATAACGTTTAAGAAAATACAACTTCAAAAGAAGACTCTGAAGAAAATCATAGAGTATTTTTGCGATTACTATATTTATGCAGCATTATAAGATATATAAAGTTGTAGGTGTTGCTCCGCCAAATCTTTTATTACTTTGATTATACTTCAAATAGTCTTCATGTGCTTGAGAAAGGATTTTTTAAAATTATTTGCTTTACCACTTCGGCTTTATGTTCCAATATCTCTTTCTTCGTGAAGACTTCTCCAATTATATTATTTAAAAGTACAGCTCACTTCCCATAAGCACTTCCTGTTTCTGACCCTACATACTTTTCCGTAATGCTTGTATCAGTCACAGTTCAACTAGGGAAGCAGGACCACTAAGAGTGGGATGAAACATGGGTGTATTATAGAAATAAGGCCTTACACAAAGAACAACTGGGGAACAAAGAGTCTAAGAAGGGAACTGGGAGGCTGGAGAAATGTCCTGAAGCAGCCCTCCTGAAGCACTGTTGCAGATGATGGACAAATAGGAGCTTTCCAAAAGCATACTGGTGGTGAGGCACATGGAGCTGGAATTGGGCAGCATAGGAGAGCTGGTAAAGTCAGCAGAAGGCTCTTGCCTCTGCTTCTATTGGTTGGCTTGAGATTGCCGTAGGTCAGCAGGACAGACAGGAGAAAGAGCTGGACACAGAGCAAGGGGAGAGGAGGAGGCAGAAGGCTCTGGCACCTCTGCATCTGTCTTTCACAGCATGTAGCCATGATGATGTTCAGATAGCACGGCTGCTGCTTCATTTCCAACCTCCAAACCTTGCGAAAGTTCCTCTTTGGCCAATTCTACCCAGGAACCATACGAGGAAAGGGATGCTGGGAAACATTGTTCCAGCTTAGGCAGTTGGACACAGTACAAACCTACAAGTGTTTAACCCCTTTCCCCATCTGACATACTGTATACTTAAATTATATAGATTTGTACCCCTGTATGTGCACATACACACGCACACAATTCTAAATTCTATGAGTACAGGGATTTTTATCTGTTTTACATACCTCAGTGTCTTGGCACATAGTAAATATTTACTATGCTTGGCACATAGTAAATATTTAATGAATATTTATTGATTGAAGATTTGATTGCTACCCTTTGAATTTTACCTGTGGGCAAAACCTGAGTCAGGATCGTTAATTTTGACAAAAATTGACAAATACAGTTGACAAAACCTAGATCCAAGAAATGAAAAAGTGACCAATTCCAAGAAAATGAGTAAGCTGCCAAGCCAGAATTGGAGACAGCAGTGTTTGCTAGTGCATAAGACACTGTCCAGCTAACATGTCCCTCTCCTGTGAGAAATTCGACTCAGTCTACTTCCAGCGGTGACCTCATTTCTGTTTTTAAGCTCAGGAAAGCTTACATGTGGTTTGCTTAAAATAAAAGCCAAAGTGGATGGATCCAGTTTGCCAGCTTTACCCAAGTGAAACCAGGAATTAAGCTGTAGAGATGCATTTTTCAGCATCAAGGGCCACCCAGGTCTTAGAAATTCATATTGTTAAATGTCTTGAGAAGACCCCAATTTCTACAGCCTAAGTGGGACACACTTTCTCATCTTATACATTTCCAGGGCCAGATTTTATTAATAACTGGCTGAATCTTAACAGACATAGTTCCTACCCCTATATATGTCCACTATTAGACTGTCTAGTGGCCTTATACCCATTAAGGGGATCATACTTTGAAACCTACAATTTAATTACTTATAAAGGATTTAGAAATCTATCTAATTAAAAGACCTGAGAGAACCACAAATTGAGGCATGTAACCTGATATAAAAGCTTGATTCACTATGGCCCCTGTGTAGCCTGTGTATCAGCTGGAATAATTTTCATTGCAAATAAAACAATACAATGTGGCATAAGCAATAGAGGAAACTTATTAGTTCACATAACTGAAAACCTCAGCCTTCAGGCTGGGACTGATCAGAGCTCCAAATGCATTTCTTTTCTGTTTTCTTGTCTGTGTCTCTTCCATCCCTTACCCTCTGACTAGCTTCACAAGATGACTGCCTGCAGCACCTGAAGCTGTGTGTTTCCTCAGTCGTGTGCATGGGGAACAAAAGGGCACGTTTCGACACTATTAAACAAAAGTCCAAGGATTATGTTAATAATAGTACCACTACATTAATCCTTGTGTCCAAAGAAATATCATGAGACTGACTGGCTTAGGTCAGGGTTATATAAAGCAATTGCAGTGGGGTGATGGGAGGGATTACCCTGATATTCCAGTACAGGCCCCATGGGCACTGTATTGGCCTGCCAAAGCTGCTGTAACAAGGTACCATAGACCAGGTGGGTACCTTAAACAATGGAAATTTATTTTCTCACAGTTTCAGAGTCTAGAAGGCCAAGATCAAGGCTTCGGCAGGCCTGGTTTCTCCTGAGGCCTCTTTCCTTGGCATGCAGATGATACTTTCCTACTGTGCCCTCACCTGGCCTTTCCTCTAATTAAAAGACCCAAAAGAACCACAAATTGAGGCATATAACCCAATATCAAAGCTTGATTCACTATGGCCCCTATAGTATATAAACTGTACATCAGTTACAGTGATTTTCATTCCAGATAAAACAATACAATGTGGCTTAAGTAATAGAAGAAACTTCTTAGTTCACATAATTGAAAACTTCAGCCTGCAGGCAGGGACTAATGAGAGCTCCAAATGCATTTTTTTCTGTGTTCTTGTCTGTCTATAAGGACTTAGTCCCTCCCTCTTCTTATAAGGACATCAGTCATATTGGATTGGGTTCCCATCTCACCACCTTATTTAACTTTAATTACCTCTTTAAAGGTCCCATATCCGAATATAGTCACATTGGAGGTTAGGGCTTTAACATATGAATTTGGAGGATAGAACTCAGCCCATAACAGCAGCTGAGAATTGGAACAATCTCTTTCAAATAACTTGACTACAAAAGTACAGGGGAGAAAGGTATTGGGGAATCAACCAAAATGTTCATGAAAATCCAAAAAAATCTTAAACCCTTAAAAGTTCCCTTTACCCATCAAATTAATGATGATTTTAAAAAACATCATTAACGGTGTATTGAATTTCCCCAGGGCAAAATGCTACTAAATGTGGGTCTCCTCGGCCTTATTGTTTTGTCTAAGCAAATATTTTCAAAAGCGTATTCTAAGGAGTGCTAGTCTCATGACATACTGAAAAAAACTCCTGTTTAAATAAATAATGATAAATCCTACACAATGCATTTATCAAGATCTCAACTCACAAATTAGTACATTTAAAGGCCCCAAGAAATCCTAGAGTTTTTTTAAAAAATGTTTACTTTTATATAATACAAGACTTCCTCAACTTTTTGACAACATAGAATTTTCCCCGAATATGACATATTAAAACTCCCATGGAATACATTTTACAAAATGCTTTTCTCTGGAAATGTTACATCTTCTTATTCAAAGTAGGAAGAGATAAATGGCAGGAACAAACATTCAGGCTGAATGATAGAATTGGCATAGGTTTTAGAATGAAGGCTGTTGTACTATACGTTAGTCTAATGTAGCTTTGCTTTTTTCACTGAAAGTTTCCTGTTCTGGGAAAGGAAGCTAATACATTTCAGTGCTAGTCTCTGGCTGTAACAGAAGGGTAGCTAGCTTCAGAGAAATCACGCTAATAGAGCACCTGAATGCATGTGGTCATAGCCTGTTTGCACCTGTTGCAGCCACAGGCTGAGAAAGAAACAGGAACAAGACACATTAAGGTTCAGGAATAATGAAGTGTCTACGCCAAGAAGATTGTACAATACAAACTCTGCAATGCAGGAAAATAAAGAACCAGTGACCAGAGGAAAAAATCAGTGGCAGAAGCCCAGAGACAAGAAAGGCCCAGAGCCTCAATTTGCAATGACTGCACAGGCTTGTGTGCCAATAGCTCAACTCCACCCCCTTGCTCTTGGGACACTCCAATTTTAAACACTTGGACACCATAAGGAGTGGCTGCTTCCAACATATAACCCAAGACATCTGTTAAAGCAAAGTAAAACAGAAAAACCCGAAGGTAATTTGGAGCCTTCCAAACACCTGTGAGTCAGACAACACACAAACCTCCCCTTCTTTAAAAGCACAGATGAGCTTGAACCTTCTGGGCATTTTAGCAGTTTACCATCTGTACCAATAACCCTTTTCTGCAGTTCAGAGAGTCTTCTAGGAGGATGTAAAATCCAGGAACCAAGATAAGGAAACATGTTTACACCTGCTACATCTGTTCAATCTTTTCCAGGCTCTGCTTCACACTGGACTTCCTGTGCAGGCATGCTTTTGAAATCATTCTTGTCCATTTAAGTTTCACATATGCTCCATAAAAGCATAGCAGAAGAATATAGAAACCAGCTTCAAGAGCTCCGTGGTCCAAGGTTGCATTTCCAGGGAATACTATCTCCATTTTCCTTTTATCTTCAATAATCATGGAACCTAGGTCACTGTGAATAAGGTAAAATATTGCTCTAGTGGTAGGTGATGAAATCACAAAAATGGGGAGGACATTAAATCAGTTCTGTTGGAAAGTAAAACCTTTAGACAAGCTAATTACAGTGAAGCCATTCATAAAATAATAGGTTAAAAAAGAACGATGATAACCAAACCACCCAGACAAACAACACAGTCATTCATCTTACCTCCAAGAAAAACATAACCCCAACCAGCTATTTGCCCTGCTCCCAGTAGAGCCAGACACACCTGAATGTGCTATGAAGAGACAAGCCTTAGGGGAGAAACAGTGTGACTTGGACAAATCATTCTATAACAGCGAAACCTTTAGATGTGTTCAACGGCTGCAGAAAGCACACCACAGGTGAGAGACCAGAAAGTGCCCAAGGGGTTTCATACAAAAAACTATATTTAGGTATAGGCCACGGTCTACGTAAAAAACCTTCAAAGGGCTGGGAACAGTGGCTCGTGCCTGTAATCCTAGCACTTTGGGAGGCCAAGGCGGGTGGATCACCTGAGGTCAGGAGATTGAGACCAGCCTGGCCAACATGGTGAAACCCTGTCTCTACTAAAAATACAAAATAATTAGCCAGGTGTGGTAGCACACACCTGTAACCCCAGCTACTTGGGAGGCTGAGGCAGAATTGCTTCAACCCAGGAGACGGAGGTTGCAGTGAGCTGAGAACATGCCACTGCACTCCAGCCTGGGCAACAGAGTGAGACTCCGTCTCAAAAACAAACAAACAAACAAACAAACAAACAAAAAAACAAAGAAAACCTTCAAAGAATCTTCAAAGATGGGTTGGAGGGTAGAAACCAAAAGGATAATTATATTACAACACTGGAACATTACCTCTGACCTGTTCAGCGCATTTAGACCATGATATTCAAGGAAAATGACTGATACTTATACTATATAATAAGAATAATACCAGCGTTCATATTGAGAAATTTGGGGAGTCTAGGATCAACAGGTGGCATGTAAGTTGACAAGAGACCCTATTTAAGAGCAAACATAATTCTGTTAAAGTTTATTTTATTGGGATCTATTTATTTGCCCATTCAAAAATGAAATTGACTCTAAAACAGCAAGTGTTAAAACTAAATAATCTAACCCAGTGTTTCCAACCCTCCTTCCCCAATTTTAAAATAAAACAATTAAAACAAAGAAGACCTAAGTGCTTGGTCCAGAGTATCAGAGACAATGGCAAAGCTCAAACAAGAATACACTTGTCTGCCTTTGAGTCCCCAGCTTATTTAGAGATTTCTACTAGTTATAGTCGTAAAAGGATCTAGGGTCTTCCCCACCTATAACATACTCTGACCATATCACAGACAAGTCTTGTAGCTGGAAATCTTTCAGTTCCTAAAATTGTCTTAAATGATTCCAAAGATTAATACTTCTATATGTCCACTGAAGAATAAACATACTTCTCTGGAATGTATTATATCATTTTGCCTAATAAAACTTACAGTTTGTGCTTCCCTCCCTTCCTGAAAGAAAGGAAGGTCATAGAGAAGAGAAAAATTTGTGATTCATGCAACTAAATACAGGATGAAGGGGCAGTTTATCCCAAGTCAGTCAATACTGCATATGTAGAATCAGTATATGCTGCAACTTGCTTTCTGGGACCCCAGAGCAAATCTATGGAAAAACCAATGCCCAATGGCAACAGTTTGTATTATATTTATATTTCTTCTGGTGTACTGGGATTTCAAATCTATTATCATGGAAATATATTTCACCACAAAACATTGCTATACAGATCTGAGAAGAATTGGATTACCTTCCCTGAAATGATACAACTAAAAGCTCTGATACTAATCCTTATTGGCAGCCAGCGCTACACAGTGACCAGGCAGTGGGTCTATGACAGATGTGAGATTCAAACCTGGGTCATCACCCTCCCAAGCTAGCATTCATTTTCCTACATCTGGCTTTATAATAACATAGTATTCTAGCAGGCAACAGAGCAACATTATTTGATACTGACTGCTGATCTGGGACTAGACTTGTTTGTATTCCTATCATCTTTAAATCAATTTATAAAAGTGAAAACCATTTTAGCCATGGGTTAACTGAAAAGCAGGAAGGCAAAGACGAACGCTTCTGAAGTGAAACTTGGAACAGACAGATCTCTTGTGACTTTTCAGGCTGTTGGCAGCACCTATGGTGGTAATAGCAATATGTCACTCCACATCCATGCACATCTTGCCTCCGATATAGTGCGCCAACACTGTGATTGAATTTAAGAAAACTTAGAGGCGGGGCGCGGTGCCTCATGCCTGTAATCCCAGCACTTTGGGAGGCCGAGACGGGTGGATCACGAGGTCAGGAGATCGAGACCATCCTGGCTTACACGGTGAAACCCCATCTCTACTAAAAATACAAAAAAATTAGCTGGGCATGGTGGCGGGTGCCTGTAGTCCCAGCTACTCAGGAGGCTGAGGCAGGAGAATGGCGTGAACCTGGGAGGCGGAGCTTGCAGTGAGCCGAGATCGCACCACTGCACTCCAGCCTGGGCGACAGAGCGAGACTCCATCTCAAAAAAAAAAAAAAAAAAAAAAAAAAGAAAGACAAAGAAAAAAAAGAAAACTTAGAGTAGTTTGTACGTAGTTGCAAGTAGACTTTCCCTTTCAAAGTATGATTTTGAAATAACTCCAAAAAGCCCAAAGACTCAAAAATATTTCCTCCTCACCTCTCCACCTCTTGACTTTGGGATGAGACATTATTTCCTACAAAGTTGTTGTTAAAATTGAAATATTTAACCCGGGTGGAGTAAAATTATATTAAGCAAAACATGATATCATCTAAAACTTTGAAACATTAATAAATAAAACTGTCTGAAGCACTTCAGCTTTTTGTGGCTCACCCCTAGCCCTACTCCACTCCTCTCACTAAAGATAGAAGGTCAAGTTTAAGGGTCCCACGGATTTAAGGTTTAAATTTCCAACTTTAACACCTCTAATGAGGACTTTCTACTCCAGGTCAATAGCTTCTCACAGTCCTTTCTTGAACGCTCATTCTTCTCAACCCCTTTCTCTACACTTATGATGCTCTTTCTTCCTGCACAATTTGTCCCCATCATCTCTATCTATAAGTTTTAATTTGACCTTTTCTAGCAGCCTGAGCTCTTGGAATGTCTCTCTTCTCTGAATCCTGGCTATTTCTCGATCATGCATTGCAGAACATAAACACAATCTGTTTTCCATTGTTCTTTAATATTTTGCTCCCCAAGCAGACTTTCTTCATAACTTTTGTCTACCTTTTCTAACATAGAATATGAGGTCTGAGTGTCCAGAGGGCAATTTTATGACTCTGAGTATTAGGAGAGGGAGGAGATAGAAACATTGATATCTTCAACAGCATTCACTGAGCACCTACTATGCACAGAGCACTTGTTAAGTGTGAACTGCTGAAGATAAACTAGATTCTCCACGAGCCTTATCCCCAAGGAATTTATTGGCTAGTGGAGGAGACAGAAAAAGCCAAGATGCCAGGGCTGAGAAAAGTGTGAACACCAATCCTTTTCCTGGGCTTTCTTTTCTTTTGCAGCCACTGTGACTTCCATAATGCATGTGAGTTTAGTCATTAGCCAGATATGAAGTCTCTAGCATCAATGGTAGTATACATCCATTTACATTACCATCCTCAAACACTTTTCTTACTGATGAGAACATCAGAAATCCTTTGGTACGATTTGATAATTACGTGAATTGAGTGCCTGTTACGTGCCAGGCATGGGGCCAATTCTCTTGTCACTGATTTGTGAAACCACAAAGGATGATTTATGGTACAGTGACTCTATTATTTTAGAAAATCGTACAAATGAAACAGCTCAATCAATATTAAATTGTGTTTTTTTCCTCCCCCTCTATCTATACTCAGATCTCAAGGTCAGATAATGTTTTGTCTCAAAGAGTCAGGTGAGAATTCCATGAGAGTTTCCTTCATTGTCCTCAATAACTCTTTAAGATTCAGATTGTCCAGCCCTTTCAGAATGAGATGGGCTGCAGCTACTCATGACTTACTCTGATTGCATCTTTCTGAGGGGGGCCAGCGGCTTCAAGACATGGTAGAAAAAGCTTGATCTAAGCCTCAGACATAAATGGGCTCAAATTTTTATTCTGTAATTCTGTGAGACCGCTGACCTTTGAGCAAATTAGAAAATGGCACTTCCTTTCTCCGTAATAACAGCCCCACACCAAAGATCATCCCTGGGCAGGCAGAGCACAAACGTATGGCAGACCCAATTTGCCTCTCCTCACTACCAGATGCTGTTGTGCAGTATACAACAATACATGGCAATGCTGACCACTCGTTTTGGTCATTATTTTAGCTTATTTAGCTTCAGTTTCCTAATCTGTAAAATAGGGATAGCAACATATCCCTCTGAGACTGTGAAGGGTAAGGAGATAATTTGCCGAAAGTGACTGATACATGGTTGGCACTCAACAAATATTCCCCAAACTCCCTCCTTAACTGTACTGACATTTCAATAGGCTGCTTCAAACAAAAGCCTGGTTTTCTAAGGCTGTTTACCTTGCCTCTGAGCCCTAGTATGCATGATTTTCAAATCTCAGCTTTTTATCTATGGAATGAGAATTCTCTTATCTTTACATGCTTTCAAAATATTTTGAGAATTTTGAATACTTGAATAGATGTAAAGCACAGTCATACAGAAACCTATACTTTTATATACACACATCTATATAATTATATGTTCCCTTTAAATCAATCATACTGATATTAGCTAATATTAATTGTCTCATTAGGATTCCTGTTAGCCAGAGCTGGAGTCAGGGATCCTTGAGAAATCTAATTGACTCAAGTTAATTGTAATTTTTCCTAGGGGTTTTATTACGATAATTCCTAAGTTGATTGTAATATTCTACATTTTTGCACAACACTGAGATTCTTCAAATGAATTATACTTATATGATGACAAAATGTTTGATGATAAAGACAAACAAAGCCTATTATGTTTCATTTGGATCATTCTCCCTATCTTCTGTGTTTACCCCAGCTCTTTTCTCACTTTCTATTTTTCTTTGTTTTCTCTGTGTATGTTTTTTTAAATTATCACTTTGTTAGCTGGATCTGTGTTATAAGTTTCTTGTTCTCCTAGTCCATCTCAGTGAAAGGTAGCATAGCCAGGCAGAAAAGATGTGTGTTCTAGAATCACAAGGTCCTAAATAGAAGCTCTAGCTTTTTCACTTACTGTATGATCTTTGAAAAACACAATTTGTATTAACTTCTGTCTTCTCTGCTCTAACGGTGCAGTACTCTACATATACAAGGTAATGTTTAATGTGAGAGGTAGAAATTTAGCCATTTAATATCCAGTAAAATTTGGGGGGATATATCTATTCATATAGCATACAGT
Organism: Gorilla gorilla gorilla; assembly: GCF_029281585.2. NCBI lineage: Eukaryota > Metazoa > Chordata > Mammalia > Primates > Hominidae > Gorilla > Gorilla gorilla. The sequence continues at coordinate 36,685,371 of NC_073229.2, read as the reverse complement.
ATGGATTCAAAAAGACTTTTTTGTAAGTAATTGTAGTTTTTAAATTTAGTTTTGACAAAAGCTGTTTTGTTTCTTTTATTTACTCATTTACATGAAAAATGTGAACTTGAAAGAATGTTCTTCCAGAAAGATCATTCAAGCGCCATCTCTTCCTCCATCTATTAGCTGAATGACATTAGACAAATCATTTAATTTCCTGACTCTGTTTCCTAACTTGTGAAATCAGAGAGTCAGAAAAGATCACCTCTAACGAGTTCCAGCTCTGAAAACTTTAATTGTAATTTTCCTTTACTGGGTTAAAATATTAATCACTCTTTAATAATGACATGTTCCAATCATGATCTACAACAGCTTATCCACGAATTCCACTTGATAACACATACTTAGAAAAAAATTACATCCTTAAAAATCTTTTATGGATTTTTTAATATTAATACTTATGTTGTATTTTAGCCATCATGTACATGTTTGAAATATGCATGCTTTATAATACATGTATCATCTAAAGGACTACCAACTAAATAACTTCCCAGTGGATGTATGGATATCTAATATTCCACAGCCAGAGCCCAAAGAAAATCCTCAGTTACTGATATTCCACAAAAACTGTGAGGCCTGTGCCTATTGTGTTTTATTTTCTTCCAGTTTTATGCTAGTCTCTAAATCCTATGCTCTCATTTTATACTTAGTTTCTTTGATTTAGAGCCAGATATAAAGTAGGAGATACAGAATTTGTAACTACATTCTTGACTCAATTATCAAAATTCACTGCACAAAATGGACTTATATTCCTCTACGCATATCTTTCCAAAGCTTCTCCAAAGCCTTAGCATTTGAAATAATTTTATATTTCAGATTTCATTTGGATAATTGTTGGATGGTAATGACATGTCATATGTTTAATGTACTTTCCAGATTGAAAGTCATTTAAATATTTATATCTTAGGGCCAACAATTTCCAAAGGTAATCACCTTAGTTTGCTACATTTCACTTGCATGTATTACAGACAGAAGGTGACACTGTTTTGAAAATTGGCAATGAAGAACATAAATACCATTTTACATGTATCATTCTTAGTTCCCTAGAGGAAAATGTGTGTGGTTGTATAGATACGAATTACATGCATGCTGTATACGGTCTACAGATTTTTTTGTGATTTAATATTGAATAAAACATATTAGCATCTACATAAGTGCTGAGGCCTAATGAAAATTGAGCAATTAATTGGGAAATTAGATTAATCATCAACATGTTAAAACTGACTTTTCCAAAGGTGACATGATGTAGTACAAAGGTTATGTGCTGGACAAACAGGCAGATATCAGTTTGAATCCCAGTTTCTAATCATTTAAATTTTAGAAAGTTATTTAACTGGTTTAACAATTTTTCACATTGAAAATATGGATAATAATGTCTATTCCCTAAGACTATTTCAAAATGTGATAAAATGTAAATGCAGGTGGTCCAAGGACTTCATAATGAGGACCACTTTATTAAAAATTTTAGCTCCCCAAAGACAAAACTCAAAGTTATATCCTAGGAATTAAGGGTCATTCTAGTTAATTTATCTAATAACTGTTTCCTGATATAACTGTCTAGTATCCTAACAGGGGTGTGAGGCATTGTGAGTTGCTAGGCAACGTAGGAAAGCAAATAAAGCTTCAGTTTGCCTGGGTAGGAATGTAAGTCAGCTACAGAGGCAGATCCCAAAGAAGGAATCTGTAGAGAGTTTTTAGTCTTACTCAGCCTTTACAATCATATTACCATTGAAGGAAAATTGGTACTATTATGTTCCCCACCTCCATGTTTTACAAACTAAGCCTTAGAAAGTTTCCTGAAGACAGATATTCTATGGCGGTAGGTAGTGAGATTTTCTAATTTCAGGATGGTATTGTTTAGTGACAAAAGGATGATAAGTAGTAAATATTTCTTAACTGTGGAAATGCCTATAACACACTTAGTGGTTATCTAATCTGTGGGTTCATCAAAGGGCCATGCTTTATTTATTTTTACACTTTACTCTTACCCCAGAATCTGGAATGTGTATGGCACTTAATAAACATTTCTTGACTAAAGAAATATGTTTTTATAATGTAAAATATGGATAATAGTCCTAGCTGGCTTTACATAAATATTGGGCAGTAGATAGTGAAGTTTCCTATTTTCAGTAGAACTGAAACAATCAAAGAAATGTTATTTTAGTAAATGTTGATCTCTTTTCATTCTTTCTCCCTGGACATTCTCTGAAATCTCTGTCAATGGAATTTGTTTACTCCAAATCACATCTTTGTTGCCTTTGAGTATTACCATGTTTGAATGTTTACCACTCAAATCCAGCATAAAAGTGTCTTCTTTTTTAGGTAAGATCAGGCAAAGAGGTACTGAATGAATAACACTTGATTGGGAATGGTAAATAACCATGCAATTAAACTGTAAACACTGTGTGTGGTGATTTTAATGTAATTTGAGGACTTGTAAATTATATGGTCATAAAATGGCACTTGGGCTTATGCTTTACAAAAATATCCATGTTTGTATGAGATTAATTAGTGCAGTTTGCATAAAGACATTGAGTAAAGCACTTTCTGAACATTCTCATTTGTAAGGTTTTCTTATTTATAAGGCTTTCTTGAGTTTTTATTTCTGTCTTTCTGTGGTCTTGAAGAAATTATTATCATTGTCCACAGATTTCTGTAGCTGCAAATTAATCTGGACACCAGTAAAGAACTGATGGGTTTCAGTTCTGCTTTAAAAATAGATTTTTAGTTCTTAAAATGGGTTGGTCATTTTACAGGCTGATTATATCATTACTTCTTTGGTTCAATTCACGGATCATCAGATGCCCAAATAGGGCTTTTTCACTGTTGGGAGAGTTTATATGCATTATGTTATGAATCACATATACTGCAGCCCAAGGGAAATAACTGTAGCAGAGTGGCTATTAAGTGCTGTTACCACTGCTTTCCACTCATTGCAAGTTTTGCCTAGCAAGGGTCTCCTTTTGGTGTGTGTGATGGTAACAGTAGGAGACCCAAGGTAATCTTACCATCTGAGGCAGCTCTTGTGTTTTTCCATCTCCAGGAAACTTTCACTTTGCAAACTCAGACTCAAGTTACCATGGCACTACCGGGAATTCTCATAGATTATGTTATGATGAAATAATGACGGTGGTGAGGATGATGGTGTAAAATTTTTGATGACTATTTTCCAGGTGCTCTGCTGAGCGTTTTATATGCATTACCTCATATAATCCTTACACCACCACCACTGATTTTTAAAAATTATCACTTTACACATGAGAAAACTGAAATGTAGAGAGTCTAAGTGATTTGTGCAAGGTCTCACAGTTTGTTTGTCTAGCTCCAAAATCTTTGCTCTTAACATTTTTTTTTTTTTTTTTTTTTTTTTTTTTGGAGATGAACTCTCACCCTGTCACCCAGGCTGGAGTGCAATGGTGTCATCTCGGCTCACTGCAACCTCCACCTCCCGGATTCAAGCAATTCTCCTTCCTCAGCCTCCCTAGTAGCTGGAATTGTAGGCACATGCCACCATGCCTGGCTAATTTTTTGTATCTTTAGTAGACACAGGGTTTCACCATGTTGGCCGAGCTGGTCTCAAACCCCTGACCTCATGATCTGCCTGCCTCGGCCTCCCAATGTGCTGAGATTATAGGCATGAGCCACTGTGCCTGGCCAACTTTTTTGATATATTGCTTCAGCATAGATTAGGGCTACGCATTCCTTGAAACTTTATGTACAGCTAAGTTTCAGGTCTTTTTGCATTTGATGCCTTATGTGTTAGGCAGATTCATTTTTTAGTCAGCAATTGAGATAGCTAAGAGACCAGAAGGTTTGACTACTGCATGTCTCACATGGAAGAGCTAACATTCCTGATTTGTAGGACAGTTGTGAAATTGGTCTCTCCATAACTTATGTAGAACTTGGCTATATCAGAAATATTCCAAGCTGTTGTAAGAAGTCTAGTTACTCACCTTTGGGAGAGTTGTGGGGAGATAGTATGTGCCATTATGAGACAGTCTGGTATGCCACCACAAACCACCGCCAGAGGTCCAGGACATAGGGAAAGACATTTGATGGGAGAGGAGAGGTATGCAGTGGAGTGGTGGCTGGAACACCTGCTCTTACTTTCTGGAAACACGATCCTAAGTGAGCATGTGGTCATGAAACACAAAGACAGGTGAGGAAAAAAGTATTGGCCATGATCCTTGCTTTGGCATGTTGGAAATCTGGTCATTTCATCCAAATATTCTATTTGCCATCATGATGACTACCTTGTAAGCTTGATCTAAAGCAGACATTAGCTTCAAATGCCCGATTATTAATGCATGGCAAAAAAATATGACATACAGTGCCAGATTTCCATGGACAAAAATAATCACTCAACTCATTACAGCAAACAATTAAGACTAGCCAGATATATATTAAAGGGAAACCAGAGAGCTTAAGTGTGCTATAGATTTGCCATTTCATTCAAGTAGTCAGCATGTGGAACATCTACTAGGTGTCAGATATGGTGTCAATGGCTGAGGATACAAAGAGGAATATAATATAGACTCAAGTTTTGTCAATAGAGAGATGCATATTAACTTTGGTTCAGAAGTAACTATTACTCATAATATTGTATGATTGTAAATTTCAATGAATTGAGAAGTCTGAGCATAATTTTTTAGCACAGGTGGAACTAATTATAAATGGTTATTTTGATTTGGACAGCAACATTACCCACTCTTTCTCTGATCAAACTTCTGTACAAGATTCAACATGTTTTCACCTCCCATATATTATCAGATATTAACTCCAGCTGCTTTCTTTTCTGTGCCACATTTAAAAACACCCTTTCTTTTTAAGGCTTTATCACCCCATCCTTTATCTAGACCTCATTGACCTTGTTCTATCAAACGGCAGCTGAAAAATTATTATGTGCAAAATTTCAATGTTTTCTCCAGCTTCATAATTGTGAATATTCCAAAGAAGAGTTCTGCTCTTTCCTCTGGCTTTTCATCAGTGAATGTGTTACTCTTTTCCTTTCTTTAAATTCCAAAGAAAAGTATCACTTTTCAATATGGTACAAACATTTAGCTTTTGCTCACTGAAGCAAATTTTTCAAGTATTTGATTCTTCCTCAGATTATTGTACTCCCAGGTAAATTAAATGTCAGCATGAGGGATAGCTTCACCCACTTCTGTAGCTGGCTTTATTCAATCCAAATAAGTCATAAGGGAACAGCCAGCAAAGCACAGCTTTCTATCACATTCCAAAGGCTTTCCCCCTGTGAGTATGCCCAGTCCAACCAGAAATTCTGAAGAAAAGCTAAGAATTCTAAATACTCAGTGGATTTCAGACATGGGATCGAGTAAAATCCAACCTCTAGGTGTTACATAAAGGGAACCTCCTATTCTGGACGGCACCAAATGGAGTAAGACGTTGTTAAAGAAAAATAAAACTTCATTTATCATATAATGAAGCTAAGTGACACATTCTTTGACTCTTAAAAATTAAAGAGAAAAGCAAAAGAACCAAAACCCTGGAAACATAATGGGATTTTTTTTAAATGGAGGAATAGGAACGAGGAATTCTTTTCTCTTAAATTGTCACAGGGAGCTTCCTTTTAGGAACTGTCATCCCTTTCTTACCATTCTTTCCACCCCTTACCATAAGATCAACTGCCAGCTAGAGTACCCCCAGCTGGGTCCCCCTGAGAATCCAGGTAATGCACCTACCCATTCCAGCCCAGCTGTGCCGGAGCTCAGTTTGGACTTGTTAGTACCAGAGCCAACATCAGGATCCCTTTGTGTGGGTAGAAGCTCAGATCACCTCCAGGTGTGTGCAAGATTAGCCCATCAATAGAATATAAATAGAGCTGCTCATCAATCCTCCCCATGGTTTTCCTTCAGTCCCATGCTCCTGGGGGATGGATTAGAGAGAAAGTTATATCATCTGCAGGTTTCCAGATTCATTTTTAAGAAAGTCAGGTTTTCAGTGGAATGTGGTCTGCCTGGAGCAAGGCTCCTGGATTTGTCGCAGCCACAGGCGGCTGCACAGAGGAGCACATGCTGGAAAGAAAGGGCACCTCAACCAGACAACAAGCCTGAGCTCTGGGGAGGCTGCAAGTCCTTCCCGGGTCATTCTCTAACCTGGTCTCCTTCATGGCTCATTACTGAGGACCAGAGAGTTTGAAACTAAGTGAATTAGAAGCAGGTAATGGGCCCTCACTTAGAAATACCCTAAAGAAAACTGATGAAGTAATACATTCTTTTACATATGGTTACTGCCTGAAAAAATGTGATGATAAAGATAAATAGAACAATATCAAAAGTCTTCTCACTGAAAGCCAAAGTATAATATACTCAAATCTGGGTATTTTTTGACATAAATGACTTACTTTTTTTATCCACCGATTTGTAGACTTATAACCCACATATCTTCACACAAATTTCAGAATATCAGAAACTCTAGGACTCACTATAAAATCCTAGAATGTTAGATTCTGAAGGGTCTTTTGGGTTTACCTATCCACAGATGAAGAAGCTGATGTCTGGAACCGAAATGACCCGTATTCATAGATTCTCTTCCTACTAGCATAGGCTCTTGGAACTTTGGTATGAAGAGAAATTCCAAGGTTTGGGAGGAAAGCAGTATGTTTTGAAACTGACTTTGTTCAAAACACTTAGTGTAATTCAATGATCCATGAAGGAGAGCCGTATCTGGGAACAGAACCAAGTTCTCCCATCAAACAAACTGGAGATGCAATCTGGTCTGTTGACACTAAAGGAATATACCACTTTTTCCACTGTGAGCAAAATTAGACTATTTTTGAAGCAAAATTAGACTCTCAGGCAGCATGATCTAGTCAGAATAGACTCAGATTCTTACCAGCTGCTGCTTGTGTTATTGCCATCCCTGGGCCAATAAGAGCATACTGCTGAATTTGAAATGCTCCATGTCCGTCTCTGGACTGCTATTTTGGCCACTCTGAGGATAGATAGCTGATTTTGAAAATGCTTTACATCAAAATGAATCTCACATTAGTATGCACTTCAAGTTCATAACTATGTTACCCTAAGTAGCTTTTTAATATTTTATTATAATTAGTGTATGTAGCTTTGTGCTCCTCTAAAAACTAAACTTTTCTTTTTATTAACCCCAGCTGTTCTGATTCTGTAACAAAAAGAATGCATCAGGGAAAGTAATAAACCAATCAACCAACCAGTATTTATTGAGTACCTATTGATGGTCACGCCGGAGCTGACCAAGATCAGGAGCTTCTGTATCTCCAAGTAGTTTTTTTAAAAACTACCACTGCATCAGTGAATCACAAGGGGTGGAACAAATGAGCTCTGTGAGACCAGGTACTGGGTCTCCACAGGAGCTTGGGATATTTCAGCCCCTCAATGAATATTTGATGAATGAATGAAATAGCTGAGATTTGGCTCCTAATTTTCCTCTGTATGTGCTGTTTTAGTAATGGGCCAGTTAGAATATTATGAGACTCAAAGGCCATCTGTATCCCTGTAGCTCAAAACTTAGACTAGAAGCAAGCCTGAACTTTGAGTTGTGTAACACCTCCCCCTAGTCTCCACTGTGGTCTTCTTTGATTCTTCCATCTTACCATTTCATGCCTGAAGGAAGGTAAAATGGATTTTTGTGATTTCTGCCAGATTATAACTCTCCCCTTGAGGTCCCATACTGGCCCCTGAAGCCTCGTTTTGACCCATCTGAGATATTGTCCACCTTCAACTGAAATGGTGTGAAAGTGGGTTTAGTACAAAGATGTTGAGCCATCAATAGTTACTATCCTAGACTCTATAAATGGGTTCCAAGGACCATGGGAACATCCTAAGTTTCAAGTTGATTGTTTTTCCTGAAACGAGAATCCATGGCTTTCACTAGATTTTCATGTACAGTATTCAAAACCACTATCCTACAAATTAGTGTGTGCAACCGACACGAACTATGTGCCTCGAAGACAGCTAGTCCCTTCAGGAGAAAAGTCAAGATGCTACGTCCTGACATGCTGTGCTTACTATATGGATGGAAAGTTAAGACTAAGTTTTAAAACCTAGTTCATGTGTATCATTTTCCCCCCATCCAAAAGAGTCACCAAGCTTCTCTTTACATTGCGATCTTTTATTTCTAGAATATGACCCAAGTTATAAAGATATATTTCAATATACTTCGTTAGGAGGCCATCTGATAAAGTCAAAGACGATGCCTATCTTGATCTTTGCCTGATACATAAGAGGCACTCAATAATTACTTATTGACTCACAAAAAGCACAGGAGGTACATCTGTATTTTTATGGTTGCTTCTAACTTGCACCTAAAGATGCCTTTACAAAGTTCTAGGACTACTTATATTTTCTGCAAAGATTTAATATTGAAATATGGAAATAATCCACTGAATTTCACAATTATAGATGGGGAATTTTTCACATTATACAAGGTTGTCTAAAAGCAATGGTGCTGTCTTTCAATAACTTATGAAATAAATATACATAAAAACAAAGGACAAAAATAAAAGAAGGGGAATGATCAAGAAATATTACTGCAGAGGGGGCTTTGGAAGACATTAGAATATACCCCTTCTAAACAATATAGCTCTATTGTTTATAAATATGTGCAGTCCATCAGAGCCAGGTTTTTACCATTCCCCTAAACTTGTCTAATTTTGAATGCCACAATATAGGAAGACACAGAAGACTTTGAGAAACAACATAAAGCAAGCCATAAAGATAATTATTCAAAGCCTAAACAATAAAAAATTGGGCCATGAAAAAGAAAAATGAATAGGTCATTAATAACAGATCTTCAAATATATCAAGATTCTCACTTAGAGATTGGTACAAGTCTACTCTCCACTTCCAATAATCAGCAAAGTATAGACAGACTAAAAAGTAGCATGAGGCAGTTAAATGAGACATACATAAAGGTTACCAGACAGCATGAGATCCTGAAATATCTGATCCTAAATGAGATTGGGCAAGTTCCTTTCCTAAAGCACTTTAGAAAACAAGACAGATTCTTTGCAGGACTGAATGGATGACCTTTCATCTCCTCCTTCACCCTAATGGGTTTTTAATCTAATAGAAACAAACAAACAAGGAATTAAATACTTTTCCAGCCGATGGAGAATTTCCCATTTTGGCCTCACTACTATGTTCCTTCAGAACACATGGCAATAGTTGAAAGGATTTAGTACAAAAATCTGCTGGTCATACAGAGAGAGACCCAGTATGCATCAGCAGTGAAAACCTGATTTCTTATTTCTAAAACGTGGCCCAAAAGCTCATCTGGTTTTCTGTGTGTGTGATCGTTGCATTCCCAAGACTGAAAGCTCACTGTAGCAAAAAGCAATTAATTGAATGATGAGTCCATGCTAACATGCCTGTGTGTGCGGATAATAGAGATAACTTAATATGCATCTAATGCCACTATTAATTTATCATCTCCACCATTTAATTTTTGAAATACAATCATTCCTGAATAAAGAACCAAACACTTGAGAAAATATTTTCTAACAATTTTATGAAAGAACAAGTTAATTGCACCTGAAATTATTTAATTAGTTAACATAACTTTATTCCACATGCTATAAGCCTTTTAATACATTTTGATCACTTAAGGACTGCATTTACAAGGATCTCTTTCAGTAAAGTGTAAGGTCCTTTACCAGTACCATCATGACGATCATCTCTTTTCTTATTTTAAGCCAAGTGGGAATTTCACAGAATTTAGTATTTAGAGCCTTTGTTATGGAAAATGTTTAAACCAGCTTCATCTTTCAAGTAAAACTACCTCATCATTAAATCCTCAGTAAAGAGGCACATACAGTATTTGGTAAAATTGCAATGTACACCTTTCACTAAGGGATTACGCCTTTCACTAAGGGATTGGAGAGTTTGGTGATCACATGGCCTCAGTAGGTCCTTTTCTTAGGCCTCAGATAAATTCTTATCATCCCGGTCTATGACTTATAGATTGTTAGAGAGAGGTTGTATAGAAGATATCAAAAGTGCCTTTTCCTTTGGATGGGAAGACCAAGGCTTGGGAATTTTGTCTTCCTCCAGGCTCACAGCCTCCCTTGACATTCCTCCCTTAAACATTCAAATTGTATCATTTTCCCAACTTGAAAACTAACAAAGTAAGTGTGTGGCCTCTCTAACCCAAAAATTAATTTTTAAATAGGTTTTATTTACTTATTCATTTTAAAAACCATGACCCTATATTTTAAAAATTCAATGTTACAATTATTCCTATTGTTGGATTTTCTGGATAAGTATATAAATTTTTTATAATTCTTTTGTTGATACATAATATTTGTACATATTCATGGGATACATGGATATAGTGATACATGCATAGAATATGTAATGATCAAGTCAGGTATTTAGGATATCTGTCATCTGAAGCTTTCATCACTTGTGTCAGGAACATTCCAAGCCCTCTTTAAATATACAATACATTGTTTTTAACTATAGTTACCCTACTGTGCTTTTGAACATTAGAACTTATCCCATATATCTAACTGTATATGTGTAGCTATTAGCCAACTTTTCATCCCCTCCTCCTCGCCATCCCCCACACCCTTCCCAGCCTCTGGTAACTAATCATTTTACTCTCCATCTCCATGAAATCAACTTTTTAAGCTCCCATATATGAGTGAGAACATGCAATTTTGTCATATGATAGTTCTAGTTTTAATTGGACTACCATTCTATGATAGTTCTATTTTCAATTTTTTGGGAACCTCCATACTGTCTTTATAATGGCTATGCTAATTTACATTCCAATCAACAATGCTTAAGAATTCCCTTTTCTCTGCATCTTCACCAGCATCTGTTATTTTCTGTGTTTGATAATAGCCCTAATAACTGGGGTGAGATGATAGCTCATTGTGGTTTTGATTTGCATCTCCCTGATGATCAATGATGTTGAGCCTTTTTTTTCATACGTTTGTTGGCCATTTCTATTTCTTCTTTGAGAAATATCTTTTCAGATCCTTTGCCCACTTTAGTGAGATTATTATTATTGCTGTTGAATTGTTTGAGTTCCTTGTATATTCCATCCCTGTCTGATGAATAGTTTGCAAGTATTTCCTCCCATTCTGCAGGTTGTTTCTTTACTGTTGATTGTTTCCTTTAATCTGAAGGAAACAACTTTGAATTTAATGGAACTGTGTTTAACTCACTATTGATTATCTAATGGGTCTGGCTCTGTTCTATTTGCTGCAGTGGATGCAGAAAAAAAATAAAGTAGTATCATGGAGAATTATACTCAGTCCTACAATTTAAAAAATAACCTTTTTAAAAGGAGTTTTAGATTTATGGAATAATTGAGTGGAAAGTACAGAGTTCCTCTATACCAACTCCCAAGTTTTTTTCTATTATCATCATCTATTTTTGTGGTACAGTTGTCAAAACTGATGAGCTGATATTGATAATTACTAAATACAGTCTATCTAGGGTTGATTCTTGGTGTTGTATATTATATATTGTATAGGCAAATGTATAATGGCACTATCCACCATTATGGTATCATATATAATAGTTTCACTTCCCTAAAAATAAATCTCCTGTTTTCCATCTATTCATTCTCCCTCAACCCTGGCAACCACCTTACCTTTTTACTCTCTCTACAGATTTGCCGGCTGTACAATTTTATCACTTGGTTTTCCCAACTCATTTATACCCCCTACCCCAATTCCCTCCCTCCACTGGCTCCCTTCTTATTCCATTAATATTCCCTAGCCAAATATTATAATCACTTCCTTACATATACCCCTGACCTCCTTACCTCCCTTGCCGTCACTCTTTTCATCACACTCAACAAAATTACAGTTCTCTGCCTAGTCATGCTGACAGCCCTGTGGCTGTCCACACTGACTGATAAATTCATGACCATGAATTTCAAGAGAGCCTCTATACTTCCAGTTGAGCACACTATATGCCTGGTCCACTCACTTTGTCACTTTCCCACTGGATTATTTTAGACACTTTCAGTTTCCTCACTCTCCCACTACATCATCTTCTGTTCTGCCTTTATCCAATGATGTTGCTTCCTTCTTAATTACAAATCCTTGAAGCAATCCAAAGAACTTCTCTCACTAAGCAGCATTTGTATTTGAAGACTGTATGTTCCTGCCAGTTAAAGTAGATGAACTAGCTTTATCCAAACTCAATCCCTCCACAACATATTAGATCTCATGCTTCTTTCCTTCTCAAGGACAGTCTTCCAGCTAGTCTCCCCCTTCTCTCTTCCACATTATTAAATATTTTTCTCTCTCATAGGTTATTTTCACTGATATACAAATCTATCCTCATCATAAAAAAATAAACAACATTCAGGACATAGGCATGGGCAAGGACTTCATGTCTAAAACACCAAAAGCAATGGCAACAAAAGCCAAATTTGACAAATGGGATCTAATTAAACTAAAGAGCTTCTGCACAGCAAAAGAAACTACCATCAGAGTGAACAGGCAACCTACAGAATAGGAGAAAATTTTTGCAACCTACTCATCTGACAAAGGGCTAATATCCAGAATCTACAATGAACTCAAACAAATTTACAAGAAACAAACAAACAACCCCATCAAAAAGTGGGCGAAGGACATGAACAGACACTTCTCAGAAGAAGACATTAATGAAGCCAAAAAACACATGAAAAAATGCTCACCATCACTGGCCATCAGAGAAATGCAAATCAAAACCACAATGAGATACCATCTCACACCAGTTAGAATGGCGATCATTAAAAAGTCAGGAAACAACAGGTGCTGGAGAGGATGTGGAGAAATAGGAACACTTTTACACTGTTGGTGGGACTGTAAACTAGTTCAACCATTGTGGAAGTCAGTGTGGTGATTCCTCAGGGATCTAGAACTAGAAATACCATTTGACCTAGCCATCCCATTACTGGGTATATACCCAAAGGACTATAAACCATGCTGCTATAAAGACACACGCACACGTATGTTTATTGCGGCTCTATTCACAATAGCAAAGACTTGGAACCAACCCAAATGTCCAACAATGATAGACTGGATTAAGAAAATATGGCACATATACACCACGGAATACTATGCTGCCTTAAAAATGATGAGTTCATGACCTTTGTAGGGACATGGATGAAATTGGAAATCATCATTCTCAGTCAACTATCGCAAGAACAAAAAACCAAACACTGCATATTCTCACTCATAGGTGGGAATTGAACAATGAGAACACATGGACACAGGAAGGGGAACATCACACTCTGGGGACTGTTGTGGGGTGGGGGGAGGGGGGAGGGATAGCATTAGGAGATATACCTAATGCTAAATGACAAGTTAATGGGTGCAGCACACCAGCATGGCACATGTATACATATGTAACTAACCTGCACATTGTGCACATGTACCCTAAAACTTAAAGTATAATAATAATAAAATAAAGTACATACATACATACTAAAAAAAAATTTTAAAATAAAATTTAAAAAAAATCAACATCTTTTCTTCACCATGGCTGTGATAACTGATTTTATGTATTAAACTGGTTTGGCCATGATACCTAGCTTTTGGTTAAACACCAGTCTAGACGTTATTATGAAGGTATTTTATATATAGTTAACACTCAAATTGGTAGAATTTGGGTAAAACAGATTACCCTACATAATGTGGGTGGGCCTCATATAATCAGTTGAGAGCCTTAACAGCAAAGATTGAGGTCCCCTGAGGAAGACGAATTCTGCCTCTAGACTGTCTTCAGGCTCCAGCTGCAATATCCACTGTCCCCTGGATTTCCAGCCTGCCAATATGCCTGCAGATTTCAAAACTTCTAGAAATCCTTATCTATTCTTGTTGGCTCCAAGTTTTTCTTCCCATTCTCTCTTCTATCTACTCCAATTAAGCTCTCCTCCCCACCATTTCATTAAACTCTTCTCATCAAGGTTTCCCATAACTTTATTATTAAGGTAGCTGACCAATCCTTGTCTTCCTTGATGTATTTTATGCAGTTCATCTATCTGTTACTTTTTCTTCTCTTCACTTCTAGGACCACACACTCTCCTGAATCTAATTTTACCTTATGGCCACCCCATTTTAGTCTCCTTTATCTCTCCTTAAGCTCTTAATGTTGGCCTTCCTTCAGGCTCACTTCTTGTTCCTCTTGTCCCCTCATTCTCATGGTCATGTCACTCAGTTCCATAGCATTAAGTTGGATCTGTATGATGGCCCTTCCCAAATGTCTATGCACAGTTCAAATGTCTACAAACTCCAGAACCGTATCCTCAACTGCCTACTCAACATCTTCATTTGGCTAGAACAGACATCTCCAGTGAAACAAGTTCCAAAGAACACCCAGTCTCATGCTCCACATTCAAAACCAGCTCTACTTCCAAGCCCTTTCCATCTCAATTCATAGCAGCTTCATTCTTCTAGTCGCTCAAGAAAAATCCTTAGAGCCACTCTTGCCTGACCTTTCTCTCACACTCCCGTATTCAGTCTAGCAGAAAATCCTGCTGGCACTATCTTCAAAATGTATTTACTTCGTACCACCTCCCCTGCTATCCTCCTGATTCTTGCTACCATTATATCTTACCTGTATGATTGCAAAGGCCTCCTAACAGGTCTCCCTTGCTCACCGCTGCCTAGTCTTATAACAGTCACAGGGAACCTTTTAAGAGTTGTGTCAGATTTTGTCACTCAAAACTGTGTGCTGTTTCCTCACTTCAGAATAAACACCTCCCTGCTTGCTTGAAATGACCCATGGGGCCCTCCACAATCTGGTCCACCACACCTCTCTACCCTCCTCTCCTAATGCTCCTCTCACTCCCTTGATTCAAGTCATGGTAGCCTCCTGATATGGTTTGGCTGTATCCCCGCCCAAATCTCATATTGAATTGTATCTCCCAGAATTCCCACATGTTGTGGGAGGGACCCAGGGGGAGGTAATTGAATCATGGGGGCCGGTCTTTCCTGTGCTATTCTCATGATAGTGAATAAGTCTCATGAGATCTGATGGGTTTATCAGGGGTTACCACTTTTGCTTCCTCCTCATTCTCTCTTGCCACTGACCTGTAAGAAGTGCCTTTCACCCTCTGCTGTGATTCTGAGACCTTCCCCAGCCACGTACAACTATAAGTCCAGTTAAACCTCTTTTGTTTGTAAATTGCCCAGTCTCGGGTATGTCTTTATCAGCAGTGTGAAAATGGACTAATACACCTCCTTACTGGTCATCTCACATATCAGGTATGCTTCTGCCTTAGGGTCTGTATTCATTTTCTATGGCTGCCATAACAAATTACTACAAAATTTTGCCTTGAAACAATAGAAATGTGTTACCTTGCAATTCTGTGGGTCAGAAGTCGAACATGAGTCTCACTGGGCTAAAATCAAGGTATTTCCTTTTGAAGGCTCTAGGAGAGAATCCACGTCCTTGCCATTTCCAGTTTCCAGAGACATCCACATCCTCTGGCTCACATCCTATTCCTCTGTCTTCAAAGCCAGTAGTATTACATCTCCATGCCTTTCTTCTGTGGTCACACTTTCCTCCAACCTCCTTTTCTGCCTTTCTCTTCTACTTTTAAGGACGCTTGTGATTACACTGGGCTCACCTGGATAATCCAGGCTTATTTCTCTATCTTAAAGTCAGCTGTTTAGCAACCCTAATTTACCTGCAACATCAATTTCCCTTTGCTGTGTAACTTAACATATTCACAAGTTCTGCAGATTAAGACGTCTAATCTGGCAGTGGGAGATGTGGCAGTGTGTATTATTCTTACTACTATACAGCCTTTGCTCTAATTGTGCCCTCTGCCTGGAATGTTTCTACTCTTGGTTATTTCTCTCATCCTCTTTAGGTCTTTGATGAAAGGCTTACTTTCTCAATGAGGCCTATTTTGACTATCTATTTAATCCTGCAACATGACCCCAGCCCCACCATGAGCACATCTGATTCCATTTTCACTTTGTCTTGGCTGAATTTCCTTAGAAGCAGAATCTGAGACCGAGGCTCCTGTGCAAGTGACTTAATGAGGAAGTGTTTTCAGGTGAAACTTGAAGGAGAGAGAGAATCAGGATATGGTGGGGAAAGAAGCTAGACAAAGATGTGGGTTCACTTGGAGAATGCTGGCCTGAGTCCGTAGGAGGTCTAGCCTAGCATGCAAACGGTACCTCAGAGTTGTCCTACATTGAGCACAATGACAACTCCATATCAGTCAATTATTACCTGCAGGCCAGCCCCTCCCCGCCGTCCCACCCCAATCCTGAGGTGAGAGGATGCATAACTTCCTAGGCGTCTTTTCTCAAGGCAGCGCCACTGGCTGCGCACAGTACTCTGGAGAAGGGTAGACCCAATGCTCAGAGCAGCTGAGGGATGGAGGCACCGACCCAGTAGAGGGAATGGAGCTGAGCTTCTTGCCCACACCCATCCAAATATAGTACGTCCCTGAAAGGAGGGTGCAATCCTTTGGGGGACACCTGTCTGATGGGCTGAGGTGCAGACACACAGGAAGGGGAGATTGACTTCCCCACCTCTGGATGTCGCAGGGTGCCTCTGTAGGGTGGCTGGTGGGACACAAAACCTGGCAGCTGGTGAGTCTTGTGCTGTCACATGCCGAGTCATGGGTCAGGGCCCTGGACATATGTGAGGACCTGCACTCAGCCAGCATGTAGCCCTGTTCCCAAGGAACATGACATTAAATACAAAAAGACAAGAAAATGACAGGCCAGGAGAGATACCACAGAAGAAAGAGATATGTTTCACACTTTGGTACCTTTAAGGGCACTAAAATGCCCTTTATCTCCTGCTCTTTGAACAAGAGGTCCTGCATTTTTGTTTTGCATAGGACCAGGCAACTATATAGCTGGCCCTGGTTTCAACTTCCTGAATTACTTGACATTCCGGTCAGACTTGTTCATATTATCTCAAATCACATTGCTAGGCACATTAAGTTATCACATAGACTCTTCTTTCACACTTGTCCCATCTCTTAGGTTGCCTCTGCAGTTGAGGAATATCAGCTTTTATTTATCCTTTATGCTCAGATGGTAACCTTGCTTCTGTGTTATTTGGCATACTTCTCCGTCAGTCTTGCGCACCTGCCTTGTGTTATAGTCATCCCTGCATGCGCCTTTGAATGTCCTCAGCATCTAATCAGGACATGCACACAGAGTGGGTCTGCAGTAAATGTGGTTAAATGTTCAATGTATAAATGAATCAATCAAGAAAGCCTGAGGTGGTTTTTTGGCCTTATCTAGGCAGGCCCCTGCTTCAGAAATATATTTCTTAGGTTCACATCATGACGCCAGAAGTAGATGGACAATTTCTGATGAGTTCAGTCTGCGATCCCAGACTTGGTTGCTTTGTCATCAAGGAGGCAATGTGCCCTCGCATCTCTCACCAGCTTCCAATCAATGGGCCTCGCACAGGAACAGACACCAAGCCCAGAGAAACTGGGCACTGTCTCTCCTTGATAAAGAGTTCTTGTTTATTCACCCAAGCACTTTAGTTTTGCATTCAGAAGACAAAGCAGCAAGTAGGAGCTTGTTGGGAAAAGAATAAGAGCTGCCAGAAGTGAGAGAGGGGGGTTCATTCAGTTGTCACTTGCAGCCCATTCCTTGTCTGAAGCATCTTTTACCTCCTAATTGTCTCCCTCCCCTTTCCTGTGTCTGCCTCACACAGACTGAACACTCCCAGACAGCTTTACAAATTGGCTCTGGAATTGTTAAGCAGTAAAAATTCCATTGAGTCTGAAAAATATACACTTCTCCTGCCCATGTTTATTAATCAGTTGCTATTTTATGCCTCTCCTTGTCCACCTTATTATGCTCAATGCTGCCCTAGGCCATATTGAGAAGGAGGCAGTTAGTCTTTGTCCTTTGCTGTCTGCATCCTTGGCTATGCAGTCTTTTTGTTATTTTAAAAGACTTCTCCTAATTTCCTTTTCAGGGGTCTATGTTTTCCTGAGTCTCTGTCAGATTTATATCCTCATTCACACTAGGTTATGATTGACATCATATATCATGTTTCCTAGGAGCATTTGCATCTTAAAATACCTTTCCTAGAGAGGGCAACGCTCAAGCTGAAGAAGTCAAATCTCCAGTTGTGTAATTTTAGATGCTGCAGAAGCTGGATGGATGTCATTTCAGGGCATTCCTAGCAGCCCTCAAATCATACTCAGAAGGAAGCTATTCACTATAGATCGTGTAATTATTAGCCCTAATGATTCTCCTCCTCTTGTCACTGAACTAAGTGAGATTTATTCCTTTCTGCAGCAAACAAACATTTACCATCCACTGCTAACATAGTTGGCCCCAGGAGCTCAAATGGAAAGTGAACAGGAAAGATATTCATACTATTTAAGTTGTCTTACTGGTTTTCTACATCCAAGTTCTGGAAACTTTTGCTTCTTTTTGACAGCTTTCCAGAGGAACAGTCAAAGCCTTTAAGGACTTATGGATTGCATCTTTCACATTCTTTCCCAGCCAGTAGCAGGGAAACCTGACCATGGCATTCCTATGATGAAAGTTGTTCAATGGCACCCATGTCCTACAAAATAAAAGCTTAACACCTTAGCACAGAGCATGACTTTCCCACCTGCCCAGCCTCCTGTTCTCCTAAATAATTCCTCCTCCCATCCCTGCTTAAAGCCTCCTTCCTTAAAGCCTGTACATATACTGGTGCTGCAGTAAACACTCAAATTCTTAAAGGCCCAGGAACAGGTCTATTTTCTTGGGTGTCTATGCATTTTCCTAGGCTGTTTCCTCTCAAAATGCCCACTGCCTGGTAAAATCTTCCTAACGCTTTAAGTCTCAGGAATGCTTTCATTCCCTTAACCTACAGTCTCATACACCCACATGTCTATTATAGCATTAAGTAGATCACTTTGTAGCTATCTGCTTGTCTGTCCAACTGTTTACAAGATGGTAATCTCGGGTTTTATGATTCTGTATTCTTAGTACCTAGCACAGAGCCTGGCACATAGCTGGTATTAAAAACTTAAATGACGGGCCAGGTGTGGCGGCTCATGCCTCTAATCCTAGCACTTTGGAAGGCCAAGGTGGGCAGATCACCTGAGGTCAGGAGTTCGAAACCAGCCTGACCAACATGGAGAAACCCTGTCTCTACTAAAAATAGAAAATTAGCTGCGTGTGGTGGCGCATGCCTGTAATCCCAGCTACTCGGGAGGTTGAGGCAGGAGAATCGCTTGGACCCGGGAGGCGGAGGTTGCGGTGAGCCGAGATCATGCCATTGCACTGCAGCCTGGGCAATGGGAGCAAAACTCCATCTCAAAAACAAAAACAAAAACAAAAACAATTTAACTGATGAACCATCATCTGAACAAAATTAAAACTTTGAAAATACTACATGGCTACTTTTATTTCATAAGTGGAATGAGAACTTCCCTTTTAGAACATTATAATACAAGTTAACAAACTACAGCCTGTGGCCACACCTGGCCACCACTTATTTTTGTAAGTAAAATTTTATTGACATACAACCATACACATTTATTTATGTATGGTCGGTGGCTGCTTTTGCACTACCACATGCAACAGAAACCGTATGGGCCACAAAGCTTAAACTCTTTACTAGTTGTATTATCTGATACTCCAAAAAGTTTCCCAACAGTTGCCTTTGGGGAGAGAGAGAAAAAGAGAGCTAACGAGTTGAGTTGTATCTACAATGAAGGAAAAAAAGGACTCAGGAGAAGAAATAAGCAATAAAGTATGGTGATATCCTTCAATTTGCTCTAAAGGGAGGTCCAATTTTCAAGTGCCCTCACAGACTGGAAACATAGGACTCCTGAGCACAGACAGGAAAAGTGAGAATGAATTTGCCACAGGAGCCTGGAACACAAGGGTGTTGTTGTCAACTGTTTGCCAAGGCAGACAGAAGGGCAAAGAAGATCCCAAGAAGTTAGTAAAAGCACTAATGCCTAATAATAATTGCAGCAGAGAGCTTTTTAGGTGCCCCATTAAAGAGAGTGCTTTGTCCTAATAAATACCAGGATGAGAGTCTGTTCTCAGAGCCCCCTTCCTGCACTTTATTCTTAATGAGCCTTGTAATGAGTGCACCGTCTTTATTTCCTTGAGAGACTCACCACTCCCTATCTTAGCCTGTTATTTAAATATATGGCATGGTGTGGAAAGCTTAAAAAAAAAAAAAAGCCCAAGAAATCTCTGTGCCTTTTTCAATTGCCTATGTCACCCCTGCAGGACAGAGGAGGGTGTGTAAACTGTATTCATAAGATAACAGGTTCCTCTATTTTTAATAAGGCAAAACTCATAAAAGCAGAGAAGTACTACTAAACTCCAGGTTTGTTTCTAGATATATTAGAAAAAAAAAACAAAACACTTAAATAGCAATGGCTTCCCTGCACTGTTCTTTAACCCTTAGAAATATACCAGCTCTTGGCTTCTCAAAACAAAAGGACTCAGACGTCAGTAGGTTTACCTTCGAGCTCAGGATTTCTTATTTTATTTTGTTTCATATTTCATTGTCACTTTTCTCCTTCTACTATTTAGTAAATGAAAATTACCACAGAAAGAAGAGAATTACCCACAACTCTTCAGTTAAGAATCATTCTGGGTTATCAACCTGTCCAGATAGATGAGGATTTAATATTATTTTTCAATGGCAAAGTATTAAACTACATTCTTGCCACAACCATAAAGTCATTATCTCACCTACCTTTAAAAAAGAGGGGGTGTGAAGTACGTGGTAATTTCTTAATATCACTTAATATCATCAAATATACAGTCACTGTTTAAATTTCCTTAATCGTCTCATAATTGTTGGTTAGAATCAATGTGTGTCTGAGTCTCTTCCACTTATAGGTTTTCCCTTAATCTTATTTTATCCATTGTAATTTATTTGTTAAGGAAACTGAGTTTTCATCCTGTAGAATTATTAGCATTGGGAATTTTGCTGATTGTATTCTTTTGACATCTTTTAATGTGCTATCCTGTATTTTCTGTAGTTAAAACTAGAAGCTTGTGATGTTAAAAAAAAATGTCCTTTTGCTTCAGAGATGCATGCTGATGAAATGATATAATTTCTAGGCTTTCCAGCAAACTGAAACAGTCAGAGGTAGGGCTATAGAGAGAAGGGCTGTAGGTGAAACAATATTGTATATGTTGATAATTGTTGAAGCTGGGAGATGGGCACATTGGCTTTTCTTATATTTTGTACTTTGGTATATGTTTAAATTTTTCTATAATTAAAAAGTTAATATACACTTTAGTCATTTCAGATTAAAATTTCTGAAAGACATCATGCATGTTTTATCCTTGCTAAACATTTGATCTTTTCTTGATAACACTCAGTCCTCATTCTAAACACTACAGTATCACAGAGTAAATAGCTCAATAAACTAAAAGAAACTTCTCCTTTTGCATTTCAGTATATGGAAGAAGTCACACTAAATTATCAGGTTTCATTTAAAACCCAGGTCTCTACCTATTGAAAAGAATTCTTTATGTCTGTATTTTTGACTAATTAAAAATAACAAGAAATAAAACTGCTAATCTAGAAAAGTTTCTCAAATAGGAATCACCACCCTTTAGAAGTGTATGAGATTTTTATGAAAATCCATTAGAAGCAGATCCATTTCCACTAGCTCCACCTTCAGTCTTAAGATCATCTAGATCTTCCTCCTCCTCTTCTTCTTCTTCTTCTTCTTCTTCTTCTTCTTCTTCTTCTTCTTCTTCTTCTTCTTCTTCTTCTTCTTCTTCTTCTTCTTCTTCTTCTTCTTCTTCTTCCTCCTCCTCCTCCTCCTCCTCCTATTTGGTAGTAACATGGTAAATGCAGAGCCAGCAAAAGATGGTGGGAAAAGGCTGAGACTTACCAAACCACAGACTTTGAGATACAGTTGAGCTTTCATTTCTTCTCAGTCTGTGCCTGAGGGGAATAAAGGTCAGAATGACCCTCATAGAAAATTCCAGCTCCCATTCTGCCTCAGAAAAGGGGAAGGTACCATTGTTGGAGCTGGAAATGGGGGGTTACGTTGATTTGGGGTGACAAAAGTACACAGTATACTACCTTTCCTTTTAGGAACTTGTTAAAATGATTCTAATAGAATTGTATCCTTTCGTAAATAAGCCTGAGAATTAGCAATTGTTTTTGTTCTTCAACATTTCAGCCCCAAGGCAGCCATGGAATTGCCCATTGATTGAGAAATATATGATGCCCGCTCCCAGGCTCGGAATACCCATGTATCACAGACTGAATCTTACACTCATTAGCTACTTCTGTGTGATAATATTTTCCCTGACTCCCTCCTTGTCTGTTAATGCCTAGACAGCCTCGGTTCAGATCTCACTGGGCCCCCGCTTAATGCAGCTGCAAGTGCATCCGTTGAAGGATGACTTAGTGCTCAGTCTGAAGCTCTGATTTTGCACATAACCAGTCTTTTCATGACAAATGGCCATTCTGTCTCGAATCCCACAACCATGAATGACTCCAGAGATTCAGTCTTAAAATCAGTCTTGGAACCCTGTCCTTGCCTTAATTATTTTAATATTGCTGTGGAATGCCCATGTTGCTCATTCTTTTATTTTTGAATTTTGACTTTAGTATTTTTATATGTTATAAATATGTATATAATATATAAAATTATTTAACCATATAAAGATTATTAAAGGAATTGTGAAAAGCTATCACTAATCCAACTTGCAATTAGACAATATCTTGGTTTCTTCTGTAATTTATTCTTCAGCTCAGGTCTATCGTTCTGCCTCTCTAGAATATCCGACTTACCTACATTGGCCTAGTGAGCTCTACTTTCACTGCCCACTTTCTTGGGCTCGTGTCCTGCCTCCACCTCCTTTTGTCACTAGCAGTGGCCTTGCTGTCCCCCTCCTCCATAGGCTAGCCCATTAGCACCCCCCCACATCAGTAGTAATTTTCACTTGCTTTTCAAATTATTTACAGAAACACATAAGTCGTGAATCTCCTAGAATCTGCTAGATTTTTCTGTGGTGATGGAAACATCAAATATAGTAGCCACTACCCACATGTGGCTATGGAGCACTTGAACCCTTAAACATGAATAGTGTGGTGGATGGATTTTGATAGGTTTCATCCCTGCAGGCAGAGGATGGGATCCTCTTAAAACCATTTCTAAAACTGTAAGTCTAAATATAAGTACCTTAAATATAAGTACCTTCAAAGGTACTTATATTCAGGGATTCTGTTTTTCTCTTGTTGTTTGAAAAATGGACCATATACAATTTCCCACATAGAGCTACATTAGATTGTTATCTTTTCACTAATCCATTTACCTGGTTACAGCTACTAAGTACATGAAATGAAACTTGTGTTCAGCAGCCCATAGAGAAAGCAGTAAGCAATCAGCTAGATGACACTCTACCCCAAATACATATAATTAACAACGAACTCAATGTCATAAATGAGAGGTTTCAGACAATGATCAGAACATGAATCTGGGTTTGCCACACATATAAAATGTCTTTAGAGGATACCAACAGCCTGTAGGTCAGAAGCTCCAGGATGGGAAAAGCAGTCTTAGTAAGACAATGTAATGACTGTTGAGGAGACTAAATCCTCATAGGAAGAGGGCTCTTGAGAAAGCAAAACAAGCCATCCACAGAGAGTAGAAGAGTTAAAGTCAGGATTGCTATAATTCTTTCCATATAGTAGTATCTTTTCCTCAAACATTTATGTTAAGTCGTTCATAGAGCATTAATATTTTAGAGGAAGCTAAATATTATAGGAGACAGACAATGAGAGAAATGAATACCCCAGCAATGAATGCCTTATGTTAAAAGTGACCACATCGCTTCTCCTCTATGAAGCTTAAATTAATTATATACTAAATTGGGAAATTGAGACTCCTGGAGATACATTCCTCTGGAATTTTATGTGGCACTTCAAAGGCTTGAACTATTTATTAATAATTATACTCTACATCAAGCTATCTCAGAGTCAACCAATATAGCCCCTAGAATAAGAAAAACTAAGAAGCACAAGTCCTTGATATTTCATATGTTGTCCTCACACGTGGTACTTCCTAGGCTCATTGGCTTATTCAGGTTCCATGCTTCTCATGACATTTTATAGCTTGATCTAAAAAGAAAAAGTTTTATAGACCTGACTGAAAAAATTAGTAATCTTAACAATTATTATCATCATCTCATTTTTATTGAGTGCTGTGCCAAGAGCTGTTCTAAACAGTTAACATTCATCAGACTTTTTTAATCCTCATGATAATCCTAGAAAACGATGGGTCTTATTATCCCAATTTGCAAATAAGGAAATTAGGCATAAAGACTTTAATGTTTAACAATAAGGAAGCAGGTAAATACCAGCTTAGAATTGAATACTATGCATCCATTAAAAATCATGCTTTATATAAATACTTAATCGATTGAAAAAAATTCATGATATATATAGGTAAGTACGAATAGTGGTAATTCAGAATAATCCTTTTTGATGGAAATGGGGAGAGAGAAGAGAAGATAGAGAAAGAAATGAGAAGGACAGTCACCAAAATTGTACATATTTTACCCCTAGATAGTGATTTTATTGCCCTTTTATGATTTGTATATTTTTCAAATTTTTTCAGTGAACATATATTACTTTAATCATCACAAAATGTAATAATTTTTTAAATACTCATCTGATTTTCTTCCTATATTTAATCAAAGTGATGGTCATCATATTTATTCATACAACAAATATTTATGAAAGTCTTCTGTGCAAGGCATTGTTTTGGGCTCTCAAGATACAGCAGTAAACAAGGCTGACAATTATCCTACATGTTTTCATTCAAGTGGCAGAAAACATAAACCATTAAACAAAAACACAAATAAGTCATTTCAGAATGCAATAAATACTATAAAATAAAAAAGAACAGATGATGTGATAGAGAATAAGAGGTGTGTGCAGGGGGGAGAGGCGAGCAGTTAATTTCAAAAGGATGCTCTAAGTGGATATTACTTAGGAGACATTTGTGTTGAGGCCTGAAAAGAACCATTCAATGAGACTGTGAAAGGTGATGACAGAAAGAATGGTAATACAGTATTCCAAAGGTGGCAACAAGCTCAGCAAATTCAGAATACAGACAGAGGCTCAGTGTGGCTAGAGTACAATGAAGAAGGAGAACGGGCTGGGAAATAGGCAATGCCAGATCAAGGAAGTCTATGTAGGCCACAAAAAAGTTGAATTATTATTTGTTTATTTATTAGGTATTTTTTTTACATCCACTCTAGCTGTTGTGTAAACAATGAGCTATGGGATCCAAGAATAGAAGACCACAGCCAATGAGGAAGCTATTGCTGTAATTTAGGCTAGAGATAATGACGACTTAGAAGGAGAGTAGCACTACAAAGAAAGAGAAGTGAACAGATTAAATAATATTTTCAAGATACAGCATAAACTTTGTGGTGTTTTAGATGTAGGGCATAAGTAAATAGTCAAGAAGAATGCATGGGATATAGGCTCAATCGATCAAGTAGATGGTGATATCATTTCCTAATATGAAAAAGTTTAGAAAGAGATTAGGTCATAGATGGAGATTGGAAGGAAGAATGACATTTTCGACACAAACGCATATGCCTAAGTAACCACCACAACAATCAACTATAGAGCATTTCCATCATGCAAAGAACTTCCTCTGTGCCCTTCCCAACCAAGTCCCTAATTGTGACCCTAAGCAATCACGGGTGCACTCTCATGGTAAATTATTGTCTTTTTTAGAATTTCTATGAATAAAATTTGTGTTTAGAGTTCTTCATTCTGTGTTTATTGTTGTTGCTGTTGTTTTTATAATTATCCATGTTGTTACATATATCAATATTCTGTATGTTTTATCAGATACAAATTTTATTATAAAATATAATATAGTTCTGTATTATAAATAAAACATAACTTGCTTACCTATTCATCTGTTGATGAATATTGAGTTATATTTACTTTGGTGGTATTATGAGTAAAGCTGTTATGAACATTCAGGTAAAAGACTTTAGTGTAGACACACGTTTTCATTTCTCTGGGGTTGATACCTAGGAGTAGAATTTCTGGGTCACATGGTAAGTGCATGCTTAAGTTTAAACTGCCTGAATGTTCCCAAATAATTTATAAAATTTTACATTCTTACAAATAATATATGAGAGTTCCAGTTGCTCTCCATTCCTCACTAACTCTTGATGTTTTCTATCTTTTTAAAGCTTTCTAGTGGTTGTATAGTAGTATCCCATTGTTGTTAAAATCTGCATTTCCCTGGTGACTCAAAGCACATGTCTTCATTTGCTTAGGTCTTTCACTCAGCAATATTTTGTACTTGTCAGTATGTGGTCTTATACATATATATTTTAAATTTATACCTAAATATTTTCTTTTTAATGCTGTTGTAATTGAAAATATTTTTAAATTTTATTTTCCATTTTTTTCTTGCTAGTATTCAAAATAAAATTAATTTTCACACTTTTTAAGGGAATATTCAAACAGCAACATTTCACAGTGAACTTCCATATATCATCACTGATTCTATTGCTATCATTGTAATTGGTTTATCACATATCTATCCATCTATCCGCTTATCTATCCATCTAATCCATATTCATTTTTATTCATTTCAAAATAAACTGTAGATATTATTTCTCTTTGTCTTTATTTATTTGTTTGTTTATTTTGTAGAAACGAGGCCTCACTATGTTGCCCAAGCTGGTCTTGGGATTCTGACCTTAAGGAATCCTCCCATCTCAGCCACTACACCAGACCTCACTTTGTCTTTGTACTTCAACACGCATATCATCTACTGAATTCAATATATTTGATTTTATTTCTATTTTGGTATAAACTGTACATTCAAAGAATTGCACAAATATTACATGTGCATTCACTGAGTTTTGACAAATGCATGTAACTGTATATCTGAAATTCCTATCAAGATATAGACTATTATCATCAATCTAAAAACCCCCTTATTCCCTTTTGCAATATATTCTTCCCTTGCTGCTGAGAACATAAGGAGCAACCAACCTTTCTTTCTTTCTTTTTCTTTCTTTCTCCTTCCTTCCTTCTTTCCTTCCTTCCTTCTTTCCTTCCTTCCATCCTTCCTTCCTTCTTTCCTTCCTTCCCTTCCTTCCTTCCTTCTTCCTTCCCTGCCTCCCTCCCCTTCCTCCCTTCCTCCCTCCCTCCCTCCCTCCCTCCCTCCCTTCCTTCCTTCCTTCCTTCTTTCCTTCCTTCGTTTCCTCCCTTCCATTCTTTCTTTTTTACATTATAAGATTGTTTGGAACATTTCACAATTTCATATAACTCTGATCAAACAGTTTATCAGTTGCATAAGACTTCTTTTACTTACCCTAACAGTTTTGAGATCATCCATATTACTTCATGTAACAGTAGTTTGTTCCTTTCTTTTGAATGAACAGTACTCTAACATATGAACATACCACAATTTGCTGGTTCATTCTTCTATAAGTAAGCTATGTCCAGTTTCTTGGCCATCATGAATAAAACTGCTGTGAAAATTCATGTGCAATTATTTGCCACATAATCATGATTTGGTCAATGACGGAGCATATATAATAGAGGTCCCAAGGACAAAAAACCAAACACCGCATGTTCTCACTCATAGGTGGGAATTGAACAATGAGAACACATGGACACAGGAAGGGGAACATCACACACCAGGGCCTGTTGTGGGGTGGGGGGAGGGGGAGGGATAGCATTAGGAGATATACATAATGTTAAATGACGAGTTAATGGGTGCAGTACGCCAACATGGCACATGTATACATATGTAACTAACCTGCACATTGTGCACATGTACCCTAAAACTTAAAGTATAATTTAAAAAAAGATTATAATGAAGCATATAGAAACCTGATATATGTCATTTGATATTGGCATTGCAGATCAAGTAGGGGAAATGATTAATATTCGGTAATGGTGTTGGGACATTTGGTTTTCCATATATATATGTGCCATCTATATTTGTGTAAGTACACTCTGTTATTACAAAACAAAATTACTTAATGAAGCATTTCAAATGTTTAATGACACATTTCTCAGAACATATCCCCATCATTAAGTGACACATGGTTGTATTTGTTTTGTGAACATGTTTTAATTTCTTTTAGGTTGAAATCTAAAAGTAAAGTTACTTGGTCCTGAGGTAGGTATACTTATTTTGATAAGAAACCACCAGACTTTTATCTCCAGAGGCTGAACCATCTTATATCACAACCAATGATGTACAAAAGTTCTAGTTATTCCACATCCTCGATAGCATTTGGTTTTGTCCATTTTTAAAATGTTAGCAGGTATGTAATAACACATACCGTAGTTTTAATTTTTATTTCTCTAATAATTAATGACATAGAACAACTCTTTATGTGCTTATTGGTCCTTCATATATCTTCTTTTAGGAAGTATATGGACAAATCTTTTGCTCATTTTAATTGCATTGTCTTTTTTCTTCAAAATTTAGGAATTATTTATAAATCTTGGATCTCAGTGTCCCTTGTCCAATACATATTACAGGTGTTTTTCTCTGACTGTGCAGCTTATCTATTCATTTTAAAGGAGCTTTTTATTAGTAGGAATTTGTAGATTCTATGAAGACTAATATACCATATTTGACTACACAGTTATTTTGTTCTGTGACCTATCTAAATTACCTTTGCCTACTTTCAAGTCATGAAAAATCTTCTTATGTGTCTTCTAAAAGTCTTATGGTTTTATTCTTTACATGTAAGTCCATGATCTATTTCAAATTAAATTTTATGTATGGTGTGAGGTAAGGGTTGAAGCTTATTTTTTCTATATTATTCCAGCACTATTTATTGAAAAGGTTTTTTCTCCCAGTTGGACTATATTGTTTTAGTGTCTCAAGTAATTGATTTATTTTAAATTTTATTTTCTTAATACATCATAATTTTATATATTTATGGGGTACACTGTGATGTTCTGGTATATGTATACATTGTATAATGATCAAATCAGAGTAATTAGAATATCCATCACCTCAAATACTTGTCATTTTTTTGTGGTGAGAACATTCAAAATTGTCTCTTCTGGATATTTTGAAATATAAAATACATTATTAACTATAGTTACCCTACTGTGTGATAGAACACCAGAACTTATTACTGCTACCTAACTGTAACTTTGTATCCATTGACCAACTTCTCCCTATCCTCCCCACCTTCCTGCTCTCCCCAGCCTCTGGTAACCTCTATTTAACTTTCTACTTGCACGAGATCAAAATTTTTAGATTATACATATGAGTGATATCGTGCAGTATTTGTCCTTTTGTGCTTGTCTTAATTCACTTCATATAATGTCCTCCAGGCTCATCCATGTTGCACAAATGACAGGATTTCATTAATTTTATCTATTATTTTTATTATTTTTTTGAGATGGAGTCTTGCTCTGTTGCCCAGGCTGGAGTTCAGTGACGCAATCTCCACTCAGCTTGGCCTCCCATAGTGCTAGGATTACAGGAGTGAGCCATTGTGCCCAGCCGGATTTTATTATTTTTTATGGCTGAATAGCATTCAATTGTGTGTGTGTGTGTGTGTGTGTGTGTCCATATATATATATATATAACATTTTTTAAAAGATTCTTGATTTTTTTTAACTTTTATGTTAGGCTCAGGGGTACAGGTACAGATCCATTATATAGGCAAACTCTGTGTCATGGGGCTCTGGGGTACAGATAATTTCATCACCCACGTAATAAGCATAGTACCCAACAGGTATTTTTTCTGATCCTCTCCTTCCTCCTACCCTCCACTCTCAAGTAGGCCCCAGATCTGTTGTTTCCCTCCTAGCATCCATGTGTTCTCACTGTTTAGCTCCTTTATAAAAATGAGAACATGTGGTATTTGGTTTTCTGTTCCTGTGTTATTTTGCTTAGGATAATGGCCTCCAGCTCTACCCATACAACTGCAAAGGATATTATTTTGTTCTTTTTATGGCTGCAAAGTATTCCCATGTATACTACATTTTTTAATCCATTCATTCATTGATGGATACCTAGGTTGATTCCATATCTTGGCTATTGTGAACAGTGCAGCAATAAACATGAGAGTGCAGATCTCTCATTGAAATACTGATTTCCTTTCCCTCAGATATATATGCATCAGTGGAATTGTTGGATCATATGGTACTTATATTTTTAATTTTTTGAGGAACCTCCATATTATTGTCCATCACTAGATGGACAGTATGAATGCACTAGTCCAATAATGGATGCACTAATTTACATTCCCACCAACAGAGTATGAGTTCCCCTTTCTCTACATCCTTGCCCAAATTTGTTACTTTTGGTCTCTTTGATAATAACCATTCTAACTGGGGTGAGATCATATCTCATTGTGGTTTTGATTTACAGTTCACTGATGCTTAGTAATAAAGATCAGAGCAGAAATAAACAAAATACAGATTAAAAATACTAAAGACCAATGAAATGAAGAGTTGGTTTTTTGAATAGATAAATAAAATAGATAAACCTTTAGCTAGACTAAGAAAAAAAGAGAGAAGACTGAAATAAAGTCAGAGGTGAGAAAGGAAACCTCACAATTGACACCACACAAATACACAGGATCAGTAGAGACTACTATGAACAACTATACACCGAGAAATTGGAAAACTTAGAAGAAATGGATAAATTCCTACATACAGACAACCTCCCAAGACTGAACCATGATGAAATAGAAAGCCTGAACAGACCAATAAGAAGTAACAAAATTGAATCAGTAATAAAAAGTCTTCCATCAAAAAATCCCAGTACAAATAAAATAAAAAGAATGAATAAGACCTTATACTTGATAGCACAAGAGGACTGCAGTCAATACAAATTTAATTGGATGGGCATGGTGGCTTATGCCTGTAAGTAATCCTAACACTTTGGGAGTCTGAAGCAGGTGGATCACTTGAGGCCAGGAGTTCAAGACCAGCCCGGCCAACATAGCAAAGCTCCATCTCTACTAAAAATTATAAAAAATTAGCCAGGTGTCATGACAAATGTCTGTAATCCCAGCTACTCAGGAGACTGAGGCATGAGAATATCTTGAACCCGGGAGGCAGAGGTTGCAGTGAGCAAAGATAGCACCATTGCACTCCAGCCTGGGTGACAGAGCAAGACTCTGTCTCAAGTAAATAAATAAATAAAAGTAAATAGAATTTAATTGTACATTCTAAAATAACTGAAAGAGCATAATTAGATTGTTTGTAAGACAAAGGATAAATGCTTGAAGGGATGAATACCCAATTTTCCCTGATATTATTGTGCATTGCATGTCTGTACCAAAATACCTCATGTACCCCATAAATATGTGTACCTAATACATACCCACAAAAATTAAACTAAAAAGAAAAAGCCAAGGATCCAAGACTTCACAGCTGAATTCTACCAAATATTTAAAGATGAACTAATACCAATTCTTTTCAAACTATTACAAAAATATTGGAGAGAATTCTTCCAAACTCCTGGCAAGATGTAAGCATTACGATGATACCAAAACCAGAAAAAGACACGACAACAACAAAAAGCTCTAGGCTGATATCCCTGATGAACACAGATGCAAAAATTCTCAACAAAATACTAGCAAGCCCAATCCAACAGCACCTCAAAAAGATCATTCAAAATGATCAAGTGGGATTTATTCCTGCAATGCAAGAATGATTCAACATACACAAATCAATAAGCAAAATACATTATATTAACAGAATGAAGGACAAAAACCATATGGTCATCTCAAGTAATTTTAGACCTCACTTCTAGTCTAATCATTTAAAGCTATACATTTTTTAATCACAACATTAACTGCATCTCATAAATTTTGATGTTGTTTTAATATTTATTTTCAGAATATTTTTAAATGCATATAATTTCCTATTTGACCCATAGATCACTTAAAATGTATTAATTTCTAAATGTTTGAAGGTTTCCTAGATAACTCATTTTTATTAATTTTTATTTTAATGCAATCAGTGTAAAAGGACATGCTCTGCATGATTTCAATTCTTTTAAATGTACTGAGTCTTTTTTCATGACCCCATAAATAGTACATCTTGGACAGTGTATCATGTATCATGTGCACTTAAAAAATATGTTTTGTAGTTTCTTGTCAAGTTAGCTGATAGTGCTGTTCAGATCATGTAGGTCTTTACTGATTGTTTTGTCTAGTTGTCCTGTTAAGCACAAAGAGATAAGGGTATAGTTTCATCCTTTTGCAAATGGGTATCCAGTTTTCTCAATACTATTTATTGAAGAGACTGTCCTTTCCCTAATGTATGTTCTTGATATCTTTGTCTAGTGCAGAGAATTGGGAGTTGAAATCTCCCCCTGAGGTCTGGTGGAAATCTTCATTTCTCCTTGCATTTCTGTCAATTTTTGCTTTCAATATTTTTAGGCCCTGTTATTAAGTAAATACATACATATGGTCATGACTTCTTCCTAATTCATTAGCCCTCATCATTATTAAATGCTTCTTTTTATCTTTTGGTAATATTCACTGTTTTGACATTTATTTTACTTGATATTAATATAGATATTCCAGTCTTCTTATATTTATTCTTGATATATTTTTTCCCATGCACTTTCAGGCTATATATGACTTTATATTAAGTTGTATCTCTTGTTTACAGCATAGAGTTGGTCTTACGTTGTATCTGTTCTATTTTTGTCTTTTAATTAGCATGCATAATTTGTTAATATTTTATGTAGTTTGTAATGTGATTAAAATTAGGTATACTACTTTATTTGTTTTCTGTGTGCTCATTCTTTTTGTCTTTCCAACCTTCCCTTTTTGTATTCTTGTATATTATCTTAATAACGACTATGAACTGTGGAAATTTCACAGAAGTTGTGTCTCGTTTGTGGACTTTTTTATATGTGTGGAAATGCCAACGAAAACAATTACATTAGAGAGTTTTAGGGGACTATTAGAGCTCCTCTGGCCCAAGCCCTTTAGTTTTATAGATATGGAAACTAAGACCAGAGAAGTTAAGTGACTTGCCTTCAAGCACACAAGAAGTAATCTTTCTAAGCCAAGATGAGAGTACTGTCTATACCACCATCTCAATATACGCTGGGTAAAAAATTTTCATTTTGAGCCACCTAGCACCGAACACCCTTCCTCATTGCGTGAGTTGCGATGAGAGGCAAGACCCTAACATCTCTCACTGTGGAATTGGAGGGACCAAACCATCCTCCTCACTCTAGGAGGATTTCAAAATTCTGATGTCTGGTTCATCTTGCAAAAGCAGAATATATGACACCACTGAGCCTCCAGTCCTATAGGGCAACAATCCAGTAGAAATGAGTAGCAGCCCCTGCCTTCTGTAGCAAAGACATGATTTACAGGTCACCAGAATCTCCATGCAGATACTTACCATTTACATGATTTGCCTAGCCTGGTAGGCATGTGAGTTTGTGGCCCCTTGCTCTAGCCATACAAGACTCCTTTCAGTTCTTTATATATATCATGCAATTTCATGTCTTCTTGGCTTTTTATACAATGTATCTTCTGCCTCCTTCACCTCCTGTGCCTTGAACACCTCATCATCCTTCATGAGTGTGACCAAACAGCGTGTTCCCTTTGAAGCTCGTGCTGATTTCTGCAAGCAACGGTGATCATGGCATCCTTGGAGTCATGGCTGTATTCTGTAACTCACCTTCTATTTTATCACAACGATTTTTTTAAACACATGCCTCTTTCTATCCTGTGGCCCCACAGATGTCAGGGCCCACTCTGTGTATGTGTATGTGTGTACACAGGCATGCATATTTTCATCTCAGAATCTCAGGCACCAAGAAATAAATGATGGAGAACTTGTTAAGTCTCTCATATATTACTTTCTTTATAAAATATTAGTAACAGTTTTTACCTGCCTCACAGGAGTGTCTTAAGAATTGATTCACATTTACAAAGCACTCAGAAATCCTTGGATTTGAGATGCTGTAGAAGTGAGTGCATTATTATTATTATCAACCTGAGGCAGATAAATTGTAAGGAGAAAGCAGAGGATTGGGCTTGCTTGATATTTACAATAATATAGGTCTCTTTGCTGGGAATGCTATCTCCCCAGAAATGTATATTATGAATTACATTCCCTTTCCCTAGAAAACAGTTCTTAAAATCAGGCCAGTAACTCTGTGCTGGTTACATTTTGCTTCATCTTTGGATTTATCTACCTCAGGGCAACATATTATACAGCCTGCTCTGAAACACTTTGGATACCCTCAAGGTATATATAAGCCTAGAAGAAAACAAAAGGTAATTTTCTATTTTTATGAAGCAGCTGAATAAAATGTCACCCTGTTATACTAAATCATAGAAAGCAAGCCTTCTGGATATTTAAAGTTAGAAATCTGAATTTGTTACATAGGTTTTGTTTTTTATCACAGCCAAGGTTTCAGGGGAAATGTGTCTGTGTCTTCCATACTTTCTCAACTCCCTTTTAAGCTGCCTAACCGGAGAATCTCAGCCCCATATATCCCTTGTAGGCAATGCCCTGAATTTTTCTCCCCTCCCATCAGCAGTTTTCTGATGCTTCACCGCTGCTTCTTGTTCCATCTCATCCTGCTTCCTCCATCCTGAGGATGATCATATTCTGAGAAAATCATTTGTTCTTCATTGATGAATCCTGGCTCCTTCTTAATGCTCATCTCAAGACACACCTTATCTTGACGTAGTCAGTTTATTCCCCAGCTTAGCCAAACATTCCTTGTATCTCCATTGTACTCCACATATAATTCCATCAGAATACTTACTGTTATTAAATCTAGGGAGATAGGATCTCACTCTGTCAACCAGGCTGGAATGCAATGGCTCAATCATAGCTCACTGTAGCCCTGAACTCCTGGGCGCAAGCAAAGCCTTCCAATTTGCTGGGACTAAATAAGTCTGCCACCATGCCTGGCTATTCTTTTTATTTTTTAATTTTAATTTTAATTTTAATTTTTTTCTATAGAAAGCGGTCCTCGCTATGTTGCCCCGGCTGGTCTGGAACTGCTGGGCTTGAGCCATCCTCCTGCCTCCCAAAGTGCTAGGATTACAGGCATAAGCCACCACTCCTGGCCTTTTCTTATATTTTACACTTTTGTCTCCTCCTTCTACATCTAAACTTCTTTTGGTAAAGTACTACTAATTTCATCTGCTTATCGATGGGTTCTAATATCGTTTTTACTACATAATGGTTACGGAACAACTTGTTTTTCAGGTGAATATAAATGCAAGGTTAACAGTAGGCAACCAATTAATATTTTACCTCCACAGGTGTATTTTGACTTTAACAGTGATATGCTGATGGATGGTACACAGTGATCATATTCTTCGAAGGTTTTGTGTTGGAAGAGATCTTGCAGATTGATTGTCCCTAACATTCTCTCTCGAAATCCTGGTGTTATAAGATACTAATATGTTTTCTTAAAAGAGGTCTACAATTTGGGGGAAATCATGTATGAAACAAACCTAATCCCTGTTTGTATTATTTTTTTAACTACAGGATTTCTGAGAGTCTTTCCCATGTCACTGATGTCTAAGAGGAATACATGAGTATTTTCCCAATTTTTTGAGAGCAGGCTCATTTTGTTTGCAGAGTATCTAACAAAATTAGTGTTCTTCAGAAAACACATTGGGAAAAACTAGTGAGGCCAATATCTTACATGTGACAGAAGAATATACTGATGATCAGAGAGAGCAAATGCAATTTCCAAAGTCAGGATCTTGCAATTTCTTCTTTAGCATTCTTTCTATTAAATAGTGATGACAAAATTCTCACCTTTTTGGGAGGTCATTGCTTGGGGAGTTAGATATTTAAAAAAAGAGAATTTAAGATAATTTATAGTCTAGCAGGACCAGTTCTAGGCAATAAGGACACTGAGATATCTGTTTTAAGAAAGATGACTGTTATGGGGAGGTTCTGCAGGTAATGGGAGGAGACAAGACATGGAGCCCAGGTGACAAATTTTGCACAGAGCTCAGGGGCACAGCCTGGTGAAGTAAGGGACTCCTTATAATATAACTTGGGAATGAAAGGACGTTTTCTAACCATGACGAATAAACCATTATTTACTCTACCTCTGAGTAAGCCTTACTGATTATCTGTTTAATGAGAGACCGTTGTGTACTTTGCCCAAGAAAAGTAAGTAGGTTTGGAGTTACTTAATACTAAGAAGAAAACAAGAGGAACAGGCGAATACATAGGGTCTATATTTACACCATAAGAAAAGGTATAATGGAATCCAAAACCCCTAGTCATAATTTTCTTCTGTTCACTGATGTAAGGGTCTTGGCCAGTACTCTTCAAAGTGTCCATTCTTAATAGTGGGTTCTAAATATTCTAAGATATAATGGGTTGTAAGCTTGATTTTCCAAAGTTAGCCTACAAATATGTTTAGTCTTCTTGTTCCTTTTATAATCATTTTGGACTCATCTTAGACTCTTTAGGATAAAATTGCTGCTTCCTACACCAGCTGTTATCTTTCCTTCCTTGGGTATAATTCAGAAAGAATCAAAGGGCAGAGTCCAGGTGAAACTAATTTAGGTATTAGCTAGAGGGAGCTACTTGTAGATCAATTTTACTCTGACAGATAAATTTGCCTTAGAGATCCAATTATATACAATATTAAGACTAGCATGAATCACCTATCACACTTGGAAACAGCTGCTAATTAAAGCACAGAGATACTAGAACATTCAGAGAACACATTGAAATAGAGTTTTTAAGGATGCAAAATGGAAAAAAAGAGAAAGATTATTATTTATTTCCCAGAGATAAATTCCAGTAGTCACATTTCCGGGAAACTATTTCTGAATTCAGTGAGTCACAGTGAAATCCATTTTTACAGTTTTTGTTTCCCTGTTTTTTTTTATTAATTCCTGAGCTTCCTACGCAGTATTAAAATTGTAATATTCTAGCCAAGAACCTATGGAAGTGTTACCATTCCAGTAGAAAGAGAATGTAGAATAGTACCTAAAAGCATGGGTCCCAAAATCACTGTTTGATTTAAAATCTCAATTCTACCAGTACTCAGTTATATAATTTGGGGTAAGTTACTTAAATAATCTTAGTCTCGGTTTTCTGTAAAAAACTGTAAAATGAAAATAAGCAGAGTAACTGCCTCAGCATGTTATGGAAAGGATTAAATATGTGAATGTTCATGGGGCAACAACAGAGTGGAAGAGAGTGCATACACACACCAATAACACACACACATGATTAGTTTTAGTTTCCTCTTTTTCACTTAACTACTTGGAAAGAAAGGAAGATTTTTCACTGTATTACATATGTTACTTTTTGATCCATTAAAAATCACTCTTCACTATTTGCTTAAATATAGCTGCAAATACCAATTTATAATGGCATTTAAAATTACATGAGAAATATGGATGGTGATATTTTATTTTTTAGGAAAAAAATAAAAAAACAAAAATCTAAAATAATGGAAATATATATCTGCACTGATTATAACTATTTTGCTGTGTCTAGCATCCTTCACACCTGTGGTGATCAATGCCATGCAATGAATCTTTAGGGCATATATTAATTCATTTGTTCAACAAACAGAAATTAAATGTTTTTAAGGTGTCTGCCACTTATCTAGGCACTGAGGTTTCAAATAAGTAATTTCACTTTCAAGTTATAGTTTTGCAGCTTCTTCATTAAAAAAATTGTTTTCTCTCTCTGTTTTCTAATAAAAATGGAATTAATTTAACAGACTTGCTCCTTCAGCTTACTATTATGAGAACACTAAGACTTGGGTGCAGTGGCTCACACCTGTAATCCCAACACTTTGGGAGGCCGAGGTGGACGGATCACCCAAGGTCAGGAGTTCGAGACCAGCCTGGCCAACATGGATAAACCCCATCTCTACCTAAAATACAAAAATTAGCTGGGTTTGGTGGCGGGTGCCTGTAATCCCAACTGCTCCAGAGGCTAAGGCAGGAAAATCCCTTGAACCCAGGAGGCAGAGGTTGCAGCGAGTCGAGATCAAACCACTGCACTCCAGCCTGGGTGACAGAGCGAGACTCTGTCTCAAAAAAAAAACAAACAAACAAAAAACACTAAGACTCTGTGGTGCCTTTCATACATCCTTTTAGACCAAAGCTTCATGGAAATGTAATTACAGGGAGATGAGATAACAAGGTGCTTGCTTTATAGAAAGGTAAAAATAGGCCGGGCGCGGTGGCTCACGCCTGTAATCCCAGCACTTTGGGAGGCCGAGGCGGGAGGATCACGAGGTCAGGAGATCGAGACCATCCTGGCTAACACGGTGAAACCCCGTCTCTACTAAAAATACAAAAAAAAAAAAAAATTAGCTGGGCGTGGTAGTGGGCGCCTGTAGTCCCAGCTACTCGGGAGGCTGAGGCAGGAGAATGGCGTGAACCCGGGAGGTGGAACTTGCAGTGAGCCGAGATCGCGCCACTGCACTCCAGCCTGGGCGACAAAGCAAGACTCCGTCTCAAAAAAAAAAAAAAAAAAAAAAAGAAAGGTAAAAATATTCCAAGTAAATAATTAAACGGGACATTCTTGAACAGAGTTTGTGATAGTCTTGAACAGAGTTTGTGATAGTTCTGGGATTAGAGAAAAATGAGAGGGAGACAGTTTCTTTCTGGAAAAATTATCAAAAGAAATGTTGTCGACAATTTTACATATCTGATGATAAATATGTTTGAATCAAATCATTTAGGTATGTGAACTTAGAAAGAGCTCTATAGAACTGTGACAAATGTTACAGCTGAATGTCTTCCTCATTGTTAAATGAAACCACCAGAATTACTGGGCTTAAAAGAATCATTGAGTCTGAACCCCGTTTTAGCTCCCAAGTGAGAAATCCTTAGCTATCTTGAAGTGAGATATGTGATGCAGGTGCTTAAACCTTCGTTAAAAATGAAATCGAAGGGAAACCAGGATTCCCATTGATTTTTATTAAGAGAAATAAACCTTATTAAGGATCAGGACGTTATAAAGCGAGATTCTCAAACATTAGTGAGTTTTTTTATGGATGCTTTTGGGAGTGCTGAAAGAAAATTTATGCAAGGTTGTGTTCAGAAGCTTCATGGGATCTCTTAATAAGCCAAATCCAGAAAAACCAAAGGGATCCCTGAATACTTACAGAAGAAAGCCTCTTCTGACTTTTGGTTTGTATGTGTTTTCAAGCAGTTAGCTTACAGTTCATCTTTGTGTTAAAAAAACTGAATTTTGCCATGTCTGTTTACATCACAGGCTATTCGATAAATTTAGGTTCCTCATAACTCTTGTATTGCAGCCCTTTTTCATTATTGCAGCTCCCGTTTTGTATTAGATCTTCCCTCAGTGTAAACCTACACATTCAGTCTCGTACTGCTCAGAGTATCTAGTAAAACAGTAGAACAAATTTCTGCTCAGCTGCTCAGCAAGCCATAACATCATGGTCTCTTAGTGATATGGCCTCCAGGTTAGACTTGGGGTTAGGGGCTTTGAAAAAGGTGAAAGCAGAATTTGTCCTATCCTGTGGCGGATTCACTATGTACCCAAGCTTTCCAGAATCCAGAAACTCTGAAATGGGGAGTGGCTTAGAAATGCTCAGGAGGGAGGGAAAGATGCTGCCCAAAGCCTGGCTATATTCACCTTAGATCCCTGTGTCAGTCTAACAGTGAATTTCGTCTAGGATAAATGTTTACACTAGGGTGAGGGTGGGGTAAGAGACAGCATAGTTGGCATGGAGTAAAAGACAATAGAAAATAGCTGTTATTTTTATTCTTTAGAATTTACATTCTAATGGGGTGAGTCATAGTCATCATAACAATTAATTTGGTTTCATAATAGTTCATATACTAATAGTAGATCATTTATTACTTTGTATTTTTTATTATTTGAGGGTACTTATTTCCTTTGAAATCAATAATGCTGAAATAAATATAAAATGTTCTTTAGGCAAATAGCCTTTACTGCCCGAATTATGAAATGGATATTTCTTACAAACTAGAGTTTAGGGATAAACAAATATCTAACCTGGCAATGTATAAATAGCCCATTCAAACTGGTCCCCTAAAACAAAACAAAACACAGCCAAAAACCCCAGCATAATTTCTGCTCTTTATGTGACAGAATATAGACATAACATGAAGACTGTAAGTTTATTTAATATATGAATGGAAGACTCGACCTAGAAAAATGTGCCAATATGGAGCATAAGGCCACTTAGTTAAAACTTAAGACATGAAACACACAAGAACACAAGCGAAAAACACTTTAGATTTCCAACCAGCACAAGTTTATTTAAAAAACTGGAGAGATAAGGCTGGGCATGGTGGCTCACACTTGTAATCCCAGCACTTTGGGAGGCCTAGGCGGGTGGATCATCTGAGCTCAGGAGTTCAAGACCAGCCTGGCTGACATGGTGAAACCCCACTACTAAAAATACAAAAAAAAAAAAAAAATTAGCAGGGTGTGGTGGTGTGCACCTGTAGTCCCAGCTACTCTGGAGGCTGAGGCATGAGAATTGCTTGAACCCAGGAGGTGGAGGTTGCAGTGAGCCGGGATCGCATCATTGCACTCAAACATGGACCACAGGAGCAAAAAACTCCATCTCAAAAAAAAAAAAAAAATGGAGAGATACAGTCTATAGAAAAGAAAACTTCTGGGTAAGTCTGCCACAGGAACTTACAAAGTCAATAGTCAGCTTGCAAAAAAACAAAAAACAAAAAACAAAAAAAGGAAGAAACAGTGTCTATGCCAAATAGGCTAGTTCATTTTGGCTAATAGATGCTTTCTAGAATGTTTATTTACTCAATTTTGAAAAAATCTATATAATGCCGTATTTTCTATATCCCTAATCCATTAATTTTAATCAAGTCACAACCTAACCTAAGGAGTTTTTTGGAGTAGTGGCCAACCACACTGCCTTTCATGAATGTTACCTGAGATGGTTGACAAGGGATTACTGTGTTTCTTGGAGTTAGGTTCCCAGAGGTGGGATTAGTGAGGTTATGAGCAGTTTTATGACTCTTGTCATATTGGTAGCAATACTGCACTTGCAAAGCTTTTGATATGTTTTACTGAATTATTTTCCCAAAGGAGTTACTAATTTATAATGCTACCAGAAGTGCATGAGACAAGTGAATTCCTTTTACCTTCAGATTTTTGGACTTTGCCTTTAATTTTTTTCTATTTTTAAAAGTAGGTGAAAATATGCATTAAAAAAACCATTAAGAAGTGCCCTTCTCAGCCTGAAGCAGCAAAGAAAATAGCAAAAATTCTGATTTCAAATCCCATCTCATTAAATTTTTAAATGTCAAGAGCCTAATATTAAAGACACATCTAGTTTATGCCAGCTTGGCCTGTCCTGGCCACCCAGAAAATTTTAGAGTCTTTCCTGGCTCAATCATTAATGTGTACTTAGAGAATGTAAGAAAATAACCATCAAAATGTGACTGTCATGTAGAGATTTTAGTTATTTTATAATTGTCATTTTAATTTAAGGCAAATATAGATGTTTTTAATTATATGATTGTCCTCTTTACATGTATTTCCATTCTGAATAAAGGAGAAGGCTGCAAAGTGTGTGCCTATGGCAAAATCCCCAATAATGCTGAACTTTCTATTTCTCCAAACATCAAATAAGGCTGAGAAAAAGATCAGCGTTCATCAAATTCTATTTTCTATTCCTCCTTTTTAACTTAAAGAAAACTATACTTTTCAAACCCTTTGCTCACAGACAAGGTCAGGTGACTACTTCTGGCCAGTGAAATTCGGGAAGAAATGATGCATGAGCTATGGCAATGGATATTCTGTTCATGATTCTCCAGGTCCTTCCTTTTCTTGCTCTAGCAAACCCTGAAGCCTCATCTGGCAATGTTGAAAATTCTGTCAGCCTGGATCCCTGAGTGACCCTGTGGAGGAGAGTGCCATCCCCAACCCCTATCCTGCACCTCTATAACTTGGATTAGAATGCGTGAACAAAAGACAAACTTTGGGTGTACTGTGAGATCTGCTAACTAATACCTAAGGTGTGGTCACAGATCTACTACCAAGTCTTTTCCCCCAACCAAACAGCTTGAATATATGGAGTAAGGATTACTGGAGAGACTAGCAAGGGAAGTTTATTCTGCCTTGAGATGCCCAGTTCCAAGGAGCAACTGTCTTTGCATTTCATATGCACCAAATACAAGGAAAGATATTAAAATGTATATAGAAGAAAAGAATCCTCAGAACAACAGTTTAGATTTATAATAACAAACTTCAGAAAACTCATAAAAGCCCATCTGTTCTGTGAAGCATTCCAACAAAAATGACCACTTGGCGCTCACTGTTCTGTGCCACCGCTTATATTGTATTTGTGTGTATGGCTCTCATATCCCCAAGTGTGCCTCAAATTCAGGGCTCTGCAGGGCAGGGTATTTTATTGTGTTTTCTGCATGGCAGTCCACCTAAGATAAATGAATAGATGGGGGAAAGCAAATAAAATAGAAAACTGTCTCTTTCTACAGATGCGTGTACTGAAATTTCAAGTTTACAAACAAATCAAAAGCATACACATTTTCTTTCTCTTACCAAATTGTCACTCATGGGCTTTAGCCCTTTACATCTACAGAGAAATGCTTTCAGACAGCAGATACAAGGAAGTAGAAAAAAAATCACATAGCTGACCTCCTCTTTCTTCTATTCCAGAAGTATGTAGTTCAACTAACTGCTTTATCTTACAGGGTATGGTTTAATGTGGAAAGAGTTTGTCCTTTGTTGTAAGAAAATTGTTAATTGAGACTGGAAGTGTTATCTAAGAAAGAAAGACAAAGGAAATTCAGGCCACCTACCACATTCCAGACTCTTATTAAGGTATTTCACATAAATTGCTCCATTC
Source organism: Gorilla gorilla gorilla (assembly GCF_029281585.2). NCBI lineage: Eukaryota > Metazoa > Chordata > Mammalia > Primates > Hominidae > Gorilla > Gorilla gorilla. Next base: position 36,642,543 of record NC_073229.2, on the reverse strand, counting down.
ACCTGTCTGAAAATCCCTAAATTTTTCACATTTACAATGTGGAGATGATAACAATATCAGCAAGGATTAAATGAGATTAGGTATGTAGATGTTCTCTGTAAATTGTACAGGAATACCACAGAAGTGAAAATTATTATTTTCAAAAAGTTGATTGTTTCCAAAATAGTAGATATTTCCTCTCGGGCAAAGAAAAGTATCACTTGCCTTGTGATGTTTAGTGTGTAACAATTACAGGTAAAAGAATATTTAAAAAAGAATATTTTCTTTCAAATGGTGTTGGAGAAAAGATTTTTAAGCAGCATTTCTATGTGCTAAGAGAGGGAGAAAGAAGAGCGAGTAAGAGAGAGAGAGAGATGAGATAAAGAAAGGTAGAAACAGAGGCACAAAGAGAGGGTAGCCCAACAGGCAGAAAGACAGACACAAAGGAACAGACACACACACACACACACACACACACAGAGAGAGAGAGAGAGAGAGAGAGAGCAAACTAAACCTATTGGAGAACAAACTTGTATATATTGTTTACCTGTGTTAATTTGGTGGATTATTCCATTAAATCTCAGAAACTCTGAGATATCTTACTTTTTAAGTGGATGAAAAGAAATGAAAAGTTACATTCCTTTATGAACACTGAGAGGAAGTAGCCTGGGCCCTCTGGCTGGTCTTGGATTTGTCTGATCTGCACCTTTATGTTCAAATGGCTGCTTTCCATTTTTGCAGTGAAAGAACATTTTACTATGCAACAGCTTTGCACCAGGCAGTAAAACATATGGGCCTATGCCTGAATCCTTAGTCTGTCGTCAGTACCCCAGTACCTACCAGTTATTATGACCTTCAAATATAGTTCCAACACTGCTGTCCCCCTCAGAGATGTCTCTGCTGATTCATGTTGCAATACTCTGTCATTGGGAGTCATGCTCTGGACTAACCATGTCACACAGAAGCCTTTACCCACAAAGAAGTCTTACAGCAGACAACCAGAAATTGGGTTTCTTCCTATAGCCCAACTGCACTGATCTGACTTTGAAACCAACTGAATTCTCCCAGCGGAGCACTCGGGGCGTCATCTGAACCCAATCAATTGCAAGGTCAATGTATCAGTGGATTCTCATGCTGCTAATAAAGACATACCTGAGCCTGGGTAATTTATAAAGCAAACAGGTTTAATTGACTCACAGTTCAGCATGGCTGGGAGGCCTCAGGAAACTTACAATCATCGTGGAAGGGGAAGCAAACATGCCCTTCTTAACATGGTGGCAGAAAGGAGAAGTGCTGAGTGAAGAGAGGGAAAAGCCTCTTATAAAACCATCAGATCTCATGAGAACTCACTCACCATCACAAGAACAGCATGAGGGTAACTGCCCTCATGATTCAATTACTTCCCACCAGGTCCCTCTCATGACATGTGGGGATTATGGGAACCTCAATTCAAGATGAGATTTTGGTGGGGACACAGCCAAACCATAACAGTGAACAAGGCAGGCAAAAACAATGAGAGAAGTACAAACACCAACTGTGGAATGCCAGGCACCTTCCTCTATGTTTTGTATGTGCTTTCTCATCTAATCTTTCCAATTACCCTTACTTTTCACATGAAGATGCTAAGCACAGAGTGGTTACATTCCACAAAGTTACAGACCTAGTTAGGGGCAGAATCCTAGAGACAAACTAGACACTGCATTTTCATACTTATATTTTGAGGAAAAAAAAGAACAGAATTCCATTCTTGTTCTTAGCTTGCTGCACATTCATGAGCATCCATAATACAGTAAGCATGGCCTAATATTTGCTTCTCTGTACTTCATAAACTGGCATCAAAAGAAAGGAGAGAAATGTTCAAAAAAGGTGCTATTGCAAACATAGACACACACACACAAATCCTACAGAATATAACAACTGTTTTAATGAATTCAGATAAGGGTTTTAAATGCTATTTTTAAAAGTCACTAAAAATATCTCTGGCAAAAAGATTCCCAAGGACAAGATTAAAAATGAGAGGTGAATGGAAGAAAGACTATCCTAGGAAAGCGACACTAGAGATGCCCACATGCATGAAGACTCCATCTTCAGATAGTGTTGAGGTGAGCCACAAGACAGAAAGCCAGAGAGTTTGGAGAAAATTCATGGAGACAAAGAAAGTTCTTTCTGGAACAAAGGAGATGAGGGAGGCAGGAGAGAGTGTTGAGGTAGCTGCAAGAGGCTGGAGCTGAGTGCTGCAGAGGCTTTACAGCAGGAAGGGAAGAAGCACCCGTCTGCTGACACCATTAGAGCCTTCCAGATCTTTCTTTTCATGCAAGCCTCCTCACCTAAGGAGTAAATTCTATGGCTGCTAAGGCAGCATTGTCCGCTCTCTTCTCCTCAAAATTTTACTTCTTCCATATTTAATAGATGTCTAAGAGAAAGGTGATTCCTGGTCAAATAAGCTTAGAAGACCATGCCCACAGTATCCCCTACCACGATATTCATAATGAGCATTAGCAGATGAATGACTATGAGAAGACCTGACATAGACATAGCTATCAATTTCATCCAGTATTCTGAAATGTGTTCCAATGTGTAGACTCTTTTTTTTTCAATTTCATCTTTCCCCAAACAGATGCCTTAGTCCATTTGTATTGCAATAAAGGAATAATTGAAGCTGGGTAATTTATAAAGAAAAGAGTTTTATTTGGCCCATGGTCCTGCAGGCTTTACTCTTAGAAGACAAGGAATTTTACTCTCCTGTCATCATCTTTAAACTCTGGAAAGAGGTTCAAATATATTCTACATTTATAAGTAAAAGAGAATTATATTTCTGACTTATCATTTTCCACATCCTAAGCTTTAATTGAAATATCAATATCAAAAGTATCAATATCCACACACTATGACTTGAAATTGGACTAGAAAAACTAAGAAGCTGTAGAGTGAAAGCATTTTAAATGACAGAGCATCATGCAAGCCAAATAATTATAGTTTCTTAATAAGTAAATTAGTGTACTATAATTTTCCTATATATTTCAAGTTGGAAAAAAATAAATTATTCACTTTCTATCAAATGAGAAAAGTAGCTCTAATATGCAAGAATTTTTCATGGGTCACTTGGAAGTTTATTCTTTAGGCCTGAAGTAGATTAGGTTTCTGAACATAACTAGTCATTGCCTATCACACGATTTAACATCACTTATAAATAAAAAACCCAAACATCTTTATAATTTTGTTCTGTGTCTCTTAGGTATTATTTTACCATATCAATAGGATAAATAGCAAAACATAGTATTGTTTTTCAATAATAATTAATAAATATATACCATATACGGAATCATCCTCACTAGATTTTCTTTTTTCTTTTTGAAGAAAAGGGCCATTCTTGTGTTTTCCATAGAGCTTAAAACAATCCCTTGCATATAATGGCAAGTAATTAGTGCTTTAGAATGAAAATAATTGTTGATATCACTGGCTAAATACATAGAAAATTAAGCAAAGTACTAATGGGACGAATCTTGCAAATTGGTTTCCCACAAGATTCCAAATAAAAAGTCTTGGTTCAACCTGACAGCCTCCCTACCATTACACAACAGAGCTACCCGAAATTACCAAAGGGGCATAATCACCTATTAATTTTTCTGTCATCATAGGATAAACTCAGATAATAGAAATAGTGGCAGAAGTAAAGCTTCTCTAATGCAGCTAAGAGCTGCAGAGAAAGGTGGCTTTATCTTGAAACGGGTTTTGTTATGCACATGACAAATATGACCTTATGTAAATCATCTCTTCCTATCGGTGTTCTAAGTGACTCAACTTCAAAATCCAAACAATATTGCCAAACCCTCTATCAGTCTCATGACGATGTGATAGGGAGCTGTGTCCTGGTAGTCAAGTTGAATTAGGCACTGTAGGAACCCAAAGATGTAAGTATTCCTAAAGATGGAATTTCAGAGGTATTTCTAAAAGTCACATTTCTGAAACTAAGGTCACTCCAATTTATTTACAGAATCCCTAGAATCATAGAATAGTGAATATGGAGGATTTGTTTATATCACTAATTTAGCTCACTCCCATGTATTTATAAAGAAAGAAGACAAAGCCTCCTGAAATGAAGGTGTGGTCTCAGAAGGTAATTCAAGGCACAACTAAGAAATGAGGGCTTCATCCAACTACTTCTGCAGTCCTAGGGTCTTTTTACCACACCATAAAACCTTCTCACAATGGTTTCATGCACTGTTGTATGAGAAAGAATTATTTCAAAATTGAAAGGGAAGAGTTAACGAAAATGTAACCAATGTCATGTACCGATTTAAGTCTCTATTTAATCCATCCAACCGTTTACAGGGTGTTTGTTTTCCACAGAAAGCCACACACATCCAGGAGTTGCACACACTCATATTCAGAAATTACTATCTGGCACTTGCATGTGTGGGTGGCTGGTTGCCTAAGCATGCGAAATTTCCTCAATTGGAAAGACACATCTTTGAAGAAAGCTGACAAACCTACTCCCATCTCATGTCAAACTGAGAATTGATCCTCAGTGATCATTAATGATCACATAGTCTGCCCAACCAAGAATCCATTCTTTACACAGTTGTAAGGATATCTCACTTAACACACAGAGGGAAAGTGACCCACTCAGGAATTCGAGGACTAAAAGATGTACTAAATGATTCATTTACTTAAAAAATTCTTGAGAATATTCTAAGAGGCACAGAGTCAAATTCAAAATGAAAACTGAGATATTTTTTCCCTCTTGAATTTATGTTTAAAGGAAATGAACTTCACCTTTCTCCTTCTCAAGTATTATAATGTTGTTGCCTGCTATATAACTTTTACCTCTTGCTGTTTCACTGGGAGCTATTTTTGCAATGAAGGACAAGCTAGTTCTATATGCATTTCTGTACTTGTTTAAAAACAAAAACAAAAGGCACTATGTTAAAAAAGAAAGCACATGGTTATTTCAAAGCCAGCTTGGGATGACTTAGCCTTATGTTTCCTATTTCCATACACATCCAAAAGGGAACAACTTTCTGTTACCCAAAAATATCTTAGAATCACTAGATCTGGACCCCCAAAGATTGTACACAAGAAGGGACTAAGGCAATGTAAGCATAGTTTAGCTTTAAGATTTCTTTCACCTTCAAACTACACAAGAAACTCAAGACTCACTTCAGTTTCTTCCTCTATATGTTCCTCTATATGTTATCTTTCTCCAGTGGAAGTAATTTTCCTTCTCTAAGCTGTTATTAAATAGGATCTTTGCTGTCTTCATGTTAACTTATCATATACTATCTAGTGATATTTATTGTAAGTTTTCTCCCCTTCAACATTTTGTGTCTTGCCTCTCTTTTGAAGCCTTTCCTGACCTCCTCAGGAAGGGGCCTGGCTCTCTCCTAAGAGTTTCTCCTGTGAATGGTACAAACTGGTATTACATCTTGCATAATACTTTCATTTATCTTAATGTTGATCTCCCTTTCGGCCGGTCCCTTGAAGGTACAGACAATACCTTAACATCTTTAGGTCTTAAATCTTATAATACTTCACAGCACAAAATAAATATTTGTTTGATCACTTATTACCACAAACTCCTGCAGAGGTAGCCTTCCCTAATTGTAGGCTATTTTCTGGGTTTTTTGTTGTTGTTGTTATGTAACTGTAACTATCCCTTTTACTATTTGTCATCCTCCTGAAGCAGCTATCTTTGCTTCGGGTAAGTCTCAATTTGCTTTATTGGCATGTGGATATCAACATTATTGGGGCTGCAGATGAATTCAGTCCTGCCAGATGTACAGAAAGGAAGCAGCAATGTTACAATAATACATGAAGCAGTCACTTCTTCAATAATCTAACAGGGGAGATGAGAAGCTTGCATTCTCTTTCTCTTCACACAAAGAACAAAGCTCATACCCCTGGGCTGGCCACATATCCAGAACAAAATGGTACAACAATGATTTTTCAGCCATATAGGTTGATGAAACCTTTCAGCTGCCCAATGGTCAGGCATTTGAGTGGTAAGTAGGGGATGTAAAGCATTCTTCCTCTTTACTGGGGACACTGGCTCGTTCAAGAGGGATTTGCTGAAGAATCAATTCCCCAAACAGCTTGTTTTGTTTTGTTTTGCTTCCTTTGTATGTAGGCAGATTGTCTTAAGCTGCCAAAGTAGGAAATAAATGGCATTAAAAATGTGTTCTCGTGAAGAAGCAAATTGTTTCTTTTACCAGAATATTCATCAGAGATTTGTGAAATTTTGAAAACAACACAAAACCACCAGTGACTTTCTTGTGATTCTTCCCTTGGACTGCATCTAATTTCAGATTCTTTCTTTCTGCTCTTTAAAGTTGCTAATATCTGTGACAGTATGCAATATCATGCCAGCTTTAATTCAAGTGAAGCGAAATTTAGAGGTAAACTTGCTGATTAAGTGGTCTCATATCACATATCACACAGAAGCTAAAAGTAGACACTTAGGTTTAAATTGTTACAAGGGCCCTCCAAAATTGCATTCACAAAACCTTCATTGGTATGCATGAGCAGCTGTCTCGTTATCCATCCCACCCAGCAGCAAGCTGGTGACTTCCTTATCAAAGGCTATATACATCGTGGACTAAGACTGTAATTGCCAATTGATAAAGCATTGACGCATTGACCACAAAATTGCAACCAGCGGACTCTTATTCATTGTGCTGAGATCAACTAATCTATTCTGACAATCAACCATACACTCAATATTTGAACTTTTCTGTAATGCCTGCCCTTACTCTGACTTGATGGTGTGCACATTCTCATCTAATCAGGTGTCAACTTTACCATAATTGAAGCACCTTCTCTGATACAGAAGCCAGCGGCTGGAGAATAAGACACATACAATCCAAATCTTCACAGGATGATTTGTAAATCAATCAACCCAACAAAATAGAGATAAGTATTTCCTTTCATTCACTCACTCTCAATATAAAGATTATTATAGGGTGAATGTTTGTGTCTCCCCAAAATTCATATGCTGATGCCCTGATCCCCATTTTGTAGGGTTAGAAGAGGTCAAGAGGGCAGGGCCCTCACAATAGGATTAGTGTCCTTATAAGAAGAAACATCAGAGAGCTTGTTCAATATCTGTCTCTCTCTTCGTCGCATATGAGGAAGGCAGCCAAAAAGAGTCCTATGTAGAAACTGAATCAGCAGTCGCCTTGATCTTGGGCTTTCAGCCTCTACAACAGTGAGAAAAATTTTTGTTGTTTAAGCCACCCAGTCTGCAGTATTTTGTTGTGGCAGCCCAAGATGACTGACACAAAGATACCATTATATAAAGTACTATATGTACAAATACATAAATAAATATTAACATAATAGTTGTATTAAAGTAGGTATCATTGTATGGTTACATGTAGATGAAGATGCAGTTCCACATAATTAAGCACAGTTGCAGTTTAAGTCTTCAGCTGGTAAAACTTTCTCTGTTTAGCCCATTTGGAAAAAGTATTCCCTTTGGGAGACTGTTTAATAAGTCAAAGACATAACAGAAACAGTGATGACCTCATTAACATAAGCTTCTTTCTCCTGTTTATAACTTGGTCATAAACCTTCATAACTGCTCAGTAAGAAAACCGTCTGGATGATAATAGTACTCAGAGGGGGAGTTGTTTGCAGATCAGTGAAGCCAGGCCACATGTCCCTCCACCAAAGAGCTGTAAAAGTGCTACTCTCAGTGAAAGCAAAACTCCTTTAAAAATTATTAACATGTCAGGACCACTATGTAGAAAAGTATGTGAGTATACAGAATATAGAGCAAAGAGATTTCTCTTTAAACATCTTAATCGAGCTAACCCAGGCTTTCTCACATATTACCTTGATTCTAAGATGTAATCAATCACAAAGCATACCTTAGATTCAAATTAGCTTTTGGAGATAAATAGATAGATAGATAGAAAGACAGACATAAATATGTATACATGTGTATGACTGTGTGTATATGTGTGTGTATGGGTATACATATGTGTATACATATAGGTATACATGTGTGTACATATGTGCATATGAATATACACATGCACACACCAATGAACACATTAATAGTGAGCCCTAACCTGATTATCATTATAAGGTGAAAAGCTTGTCATAAAATTGAGTAAATCAGTTACTTTTTTTTCAATTCTCTTTCTCCGTATATGTATATGTATATGTATATGTATATGTATATGTATATGTATATGTATATGTATGTGTGTGCTGGAGAAAAATGAAGAGAATGAAAGAAAACTTTAAAGTTTGCATTTGTTCTTGTGAACTCTAAAGTGTAAGGTAGAGCTCACATGCGAAGCTGCTCAAGGAATACGGTTTGCCAAAAAAATAGATGGCCACTGAAGGGGGGAAAAATGAATGAAAAGTAGTGGTCTAGATGTGGCTATTTCTTCTTTCATCAAAAGCATCTCATTAGAAAATGATAGTAATTTCAGTTTGACTTGAAAGATAAATTAAATACTCTCTCCGCATGTTTCTTTTCATATTGGTTAAACACTTATATACCATTTTCTACACAACCCAAGCAACATCCTAAAGTAAGAGGTGACTTCTTTTTTTTTTTTCTAGCTTTAAGAGTTCTTTTTTTTATTATTATACTTTAAGTTTTAGGGTACATGTGCACAATGTGCAGGTTAGTTAGGATTATAAATCATGCTGCTATAAAGACACATGCACACGTATGTTTATTGCGGCTCTATTCGCAATAGCAAAGACTTGGAACCAACCCAAATGTCCAACAATGATAGACTGGATTAAGAAAATGTGGCACATATACACCATGGAATACTATGCAGCCATAAAAAATGATGAGTTCATGTCCTTTGTAGGGACGTGGATGAAACTGGAAACCATCATTCTCAGCAAACTATCACAAGGACAAAAAACCAAACACCGCATGTTCTCACTCATAGGTGGGAATTGAACAATGAGAACACATGGACACAGGAAGGGGAACATCACACACCGGGGTCTGTTGTGGGGTGGGGGGAGGGGGAAGGGATAGCATTTGGAGATATACCTAATGTTAAATGATGAGTTACTGGGTGCAGCACACCAACATGGCACATGTATACATATGTAAGTAAGAGGTGACTTCTAAAATTTGATGAGTATATGTGTTCAAGTTCGAGTCCAGAATTAAGTAAAATTAATTATGAAGTATGAAAACTGCCAAAAATGCAGTACAAGCAAATGCCAATCACCTTCATATTGTTATTAATATCAGCATCACTAAGGGTGGACCAATCAGACCTCTGCTCCTTGTGCCTTACCCATGATGAAGGATTCTAAAAATGCCTCACTTGAACCTCATTGAGATTGCAGATCTAGCTTCCAGTTGACAGGAACAGCAGCCATCAGAGGAACAAGTTAAACAAAAAAGCAATCTGAGAAATATAGAGGATAGAAATTTCCATAGGATAATGACTTGGGTCAGCTCAAGAAGTACATAGAATGGAAGGGAAGCGGGAAGGTAGGGTGTATGGATTCCCAGTGTAAAATTATTAAGATACAACAACCAAATGGTATCGGTGAACCTGAGCTGGATCTTTCTTTGAACACACCAACACTAAAAGCTATTTTAAGGCTGATGCAGGAAATTTGAATATAGACAGAATATTACTTAATATTGAGGACTTTGTGAGAGAAATGCAGAGCAAGATGGCCAAAATAAACCATCAAAGGGATAATTCAGAGAATTATAACAGAGAATTTCCCAAACCTGGAGAAAGATATCAGTATTCAAGTACAAGAAAGTTATAGAACACCAAACAGATTGAACCCAAAGAAGACCATCTCAAGATATTAAATAATCAAATTCCCAAAAGTCAAGGATAAAGAAAGGATGGTAAAGCAGCAAGAGAAAGGAAACAAATAACATACAAAGGAGCTCTAACCTGTCTGGCCACAGGCTTCTCAGTGGAAACCTTACAGGCCAGGAGAGCTGGCATGACATATTTAAAGTGCTGAAGGAAAAAAACTTTTCTCCTGAAGTAGTACATCCAGCAAAAATATCCTTCAGAACATGCAGGACAAATACTTCCTAGACAAACAAAAGCTGAGGGATATCATCAACACTAGACCTTTCTTACAAGAAATGCTAAAGGGAGTTACTCAGTCTGAAAGAAAAGGATATTAAATGAGCAACAAAAAATTATATGAAGGTACAAAACTCACTGGTAATAGTGCACAGAAAAACACAGAATATCATTACATTGTAATTGTGGTGCATAAACTACTTGTATCTCGAGTAGAAACACGAAAAGATAAACTAATCAAAAATTATAACTACAACAAGTTTTTAAGACATAGACAATATAATAAGATGTAAATAGAAACAATAAAAAGTTTAAAAGCAGGGGGATGAAGTACAAGTGCAAAGTTTTTATTAGTTTTCTCTTTGCTTATTTGTTAGCTTGTTTCTTTACACAATCAGTGTTAATGCTTCATCGGTTTAAAGTAATGGATTATAAGATATTATTTGCAAGACTTGTGGTAACCTCAAATAAAAAACATACAACAAATACACAAAAAATAAAGAGCAAGAAATTAAAATATATTACCTCAGAAAATCACCTTCACTAAAAGGAAGATAGGAAGGAAAGAAGGAAGAGAAGACCACACAACAACCAGAAAATAAATAACAAAATGCCAGAAGTAAGTCTTTACTTATCAATAATAACATTGATATAAATGGATTAACTGTCCAATGAAAACACAAAACGGCTGAATGTATTTTAAAAAGACCCAGCAATCTCTTGCATATAGGAAACACACTTCAGTTATAAAGACACACATATAAATAAAATAAAGGGATGAAAAAAGATATCCTAGGCAAGCGAAAATAAAAAAAGAACAGGAGTACCTGTACTTATATCAGACAAAATAGATTTCAAGACAAAAACTATAAAAAGAGACAAAGAATATTATTATATAATGATAAAGGGGTCAATTCACCAAGAGGGTATAACAATGTAAATATGTACACCCAACATTGCAGCACCCATATATTTAGAGCAAATATTAATAGAGCTAAGGAGACAGATAAACCCCAATGTGATAATAGCTGGAGACTTCAACATCCAACTTTCAGCATTGGATAGATCATACAGATAGAAAATCAACAAAGACACATTGGACTTAATCTGTATTATAGATTAAATGGATCTAATAGATGCTTATAGAACATTTAATCCAACAGCTGCAGAAGGCACATCCTTCTCACCTGCATATGCATTATTCTCGAGGATAGACTATATTTTAGGTCATAAAACAAATCTTAAAACTTTCAAAAAATTAGAAATCATATCAAGTATCTTCTCTGACAACAATGGAATAAAACTAGAAATTAACAATCAGAGGAATTTTGGAAATTATACAAACATGAAAATTAAACAATAGGCTCCTGAATGACCAGTGGATCAATGAAGTAATTAAGAAGGAAATTTAAAAATTACTTAAATGAAAATGAAAACACAACATACCAAAACCTATAGGGTACCATAAAAGCAGTACTAAGATGAAAGTCTATAGCAAGAAATACCTACACCAAAATAGTAGGAAAACTTGAAATAATCAACCTAACAATATATCTTGAAGAACTAGAAAATCAATCGTGAAACAAACCCCAAGTTAGTAGAAGAAAAGAAATAATAAAGATCATTGCAGAAATAAATGAAATTGAAACAAAAAAGACAATACAAAAGTTTAGTGAAACAAAAAGTGGGTTTTTTGGAAAGATAAATAAAATTGGCAAAACTGGAGCCAGGCTAAATAAGAAAAAAGAGAAAAGGTGCAAATAAAATCAGACATGAAAAAAGAGACATTACAACCAATACTGCAGAAATTCAAAGGATCATTAGAGGCTACTATGAGCAACTATATGCCAAAACATTAGAAGACGTGAATAAATTCCTAGACACATACAATCTACCAATATTAAACTATGAAGAAATTCGAAACCTGAACAGACCAATAACAAGTAATGAGATCAAAGAAGTAATAAAGTCTCCCAGCAAAGACAAGTTCAGGACTCAATGGCTTCACTGCTGAATTTTGCCAAATATTTAAAGAACAAATACATTCCTACTTAAGGTATTAAAAAAAAAAAAAGAGAGAGAGAGAGAGTGGAGGATGGAATACTTCTAAACTCATTCTATGAGAACAGTATTACCCTAACACCAAAGCCAAAGACACATCAAAAAAAGAAAACTGCAGGCCAATATCCCTGATGAATATTGGTGTAAAAATCTCAACAAAATACTAGCAAACTGAATTCAACAACCATTAAAATGATAATTTATCATGGCCAAGTGTCATTTATCCCAGGAATGCAAGAATGATTCAATATATGAAAATCAATCAATGTGATACATCATATCAACAGAATGAAGGACAAAAATAATGTGATCATTTCAACTGATGCTGAAAAAGCATTGGATACAATCCCACATCTCTTCATGATAAAAGCCCCGGGAAAAATTGAGTATAGAAGAAACATACCTCAACACAATAAAAGCCATATACAATAGACCCATAGCTAGTATCGTACTGAATGGGGAAAAACTGAAAGCCTTTACTCTAAGATCTGGGTTCAGACAAACATGCCACTTTCACCATGTTATTCAACATAATACTGAAAGTCCTAGCTAGAGCAATCACACAAGAGAAAGAAACAAAGGGCACCCAAAATGGAAAAGAAGTCAAATTATCCCTGTTTGGAGATGACATAGTCTTATATTTAGAAAAACCTAATGACTCCACCAAAAACTATTGGAATTGATAAACAAATTCAGTAAATTTGCAGGATACAAAATCAATATACACTAATTAGCAAAAATTCTGTATGCTAACAGTGAACAATTTGAAAAAGAAGTCAAGAAAGTAACGTCATTTACAATAGCTACAAATAAATTAAAACACCTAGGAATAAACTTAACCAAATAAGTAAAAGATCTCTACAATAAAAACTATAAAACATTGATGCAAGAAATTAAAGAGAACACAAAAAAAGAAAAGATATTCCATGTTCATGAGTTGGAAGATTCAATATTGTTAAAATAACCATACTACCCAAACCAGTCTACAGATTCAACGCAATTCCTATCACAATACCAATGACATTCTTCACAGAAATAGGAAAACCAATCCTATAATGTACACAGAACAACAAAAGACTCAGAATAGCCAAAGCCATCCTGAGCAAAAAGAACAAAACTGGAGGAATCACATTACCTGACTTCTAATTATACTAAAGAGCTGTAGTCACCAAAACAGCATGATACTGGCATAAAAAACAGACACGAAGACCAATGGAACAGAATAGAGAACCCAGAAACAAATCCATACATCTACAATGAATTCATTTTTGGCAAAGTTGTCAAGAACATACATTGGGGAAAAGATAATTTCTTCAACAAATAGTGCTGGGAAAACTGGATATCCATATGATGCAGAAGAATGATCCTAGAACTCCATTTCTCACAGTATACAAAAATCAAATCACATAAATTAAGGACTTAAATCTAAGACCTCAAACTACGAAAGTATGAAAAGAAAACATTGGGGAAATTCTCTAGGACATTGGCCTGGACAAAGATTTGTTGAGTAATACTCTACAAGCACAGGCAACCAAAGCAAACAGGGATAAATAGGATCACATCAAGTTAAAAGCTTCTGCAAAGCAAAGGAAACAATCAACAAAGTGAAGAGACAACTCATAGAATAAGAGAAAATATTTGCAAACTATTCATCTCATAAGGAATTAATAACAAGAATATATAAGTAGCCCAAGCAACTTTATAGAAAAAAAAATCTAATAATCTGGTTAAAAAATTGACAAAATTGATCTACATAGACACTTCTCAAAAGAAGACATAGAAATGGCAAACAGGTGTATGAAAAGGTGCTCAACATCGTCAATCATCAGAAAAATGCAAATCAAAAGTACAATGAGATGTCATCTCATCCCAGTTAAAATGACTTTTATCCAAAAGACAGGCAATAGCGAATGCTGTTGAGGATGTGGAGAAAAAGGAAACCTTCTACACTGTTGGTGAGAATGTAAATTTGTACAATTACTATAGAGAATAGTTTGGAGGTTCCTCAAGAAAATAAAAATAAAGTTACCATATGATCCATTATTCCACTGCTAGGTACATGCCCAAAAGAAAGGAAAACTATACCAAAAAGATACCTGCGCTTCCATGTTTATTGCAGCACTATTCACAACAGCTAAGATTTAGAAGCAACTTAAGGGTCCACCAACAGATGAATGGATAAAGAAAATGTGGTTCATATACACAATGGAGTACTACGACTCAGCCATAAGAATGAGACTCTGTCATTTCCAACAACATGGATAGAACTGGAAGTCATTATGTTAAGTGAAATAAGTCATGCACAGAAAGATAAACATCACATGTTCTCATTTATTTGCAGGACCACAAATTAAAACAACTGGACTCATGGAGATAGAGAGTAAAAGGATGGTTACCAGAGGCTAGGAAGAGTAGTAGGGGGTGGGGTAGGAAGTGGGGATGGTTAATGGGTACAAAAATATAGTTAGAATGAATACGATATAGTATTTGATAGCACAACAGGGTGACTAGAGCCAACAATAGTTTATCGTACATTTAAAAATAACTAAAAGAGCATAATTAGATTGTAAAGAAAGGATAAATGCTTGAGGTGATGGATACCCATTTACCCTGATGTAATTATTACACGTTGTATGCCTGTATCAAAAGATCTCATGTAACCCATAAATACATACAACTACTATGTACCCCCCAAAATTAAAAAACAGAAATAGAAAAAATATTGGGGAATTAGAGTTAATTATATAATAGTGGTGAAGTAGGAATATATCTATTTTTAGAGAAAGGCTTCTAAAGCATTTAGAAATGAAATATCATAAAGTCTATAACTTATTTTAAGTGATATAGCAAAATGGTATAAAGAAAGTATGGTAAAAGACACACAATTATTATATTTAGCTACTGAATACATTGGGTGTTCATGATACCATTCTGTTTACTTTTCTATGTATTTAAATTTTTTCTAACTTTTTCTAACAAATGAATCTGTTAACCAACCAAGTTGGTTAACCATGTTGTTTTATAGAGGTGACATTATTTCACCAATTAAAAAATATTAGATAAAATAATGTACATAAATGCAGCCAAATATCTATTATTAGGAAATTATTTTGCAAAATAATTGTTATAAAACTTGAATCCTGTTTTATTTCTTACTTGATTTATCTTGTAAAAGTGTCAACATCTGGGTTCACTAATAAATTATTAGAACTTTCTCTTCTCTCAAAATGTTGTTTTGAGGATCAAATGGTAATGTTTTATAAGCTATACATTGTGATACAAATGCTACTTGTATTAATAACTCTAGTTCTAAACTGGCTCTTGCCTTACAGTTAATTTTCTAATAACAATGAACATGCTCCTCCTCCACTTAGGAGTAGGAATGTATCCCTAGATTCAAAATTATAAACATTAACATCTTCAAATACATTTACTATTTTTCTGTTATCTGGCTAGGAAAGAAAGACTAGTATCTTATTTCCAATAAAAGTTAACATATGCATGCACACATATAGTCATTTATGTTTATTGAAGATAATTCTCTCAGTATACGTTTTAATTTGTAACTCACCTTACATCTTTCCTGGTACTGTTAAGAGACCAGCATTGTCAAATCAAAAGAGATAGTTGTTTCTCTGAACTTACTGAAGCATCTGAGATGCTAGAGTCCAGCTATGAAACCCTATACTTTGCAGGTTTTGAGGACAGCAAGCAGATGTTCAAACTTCTAAAAACTGGGAATCTCCTCACCAATCTCTGCTTCAGTTATTTGAACTACATCTTCTTTTGTTACATCATCAATTGAGATAAATTATTTTATATAGCTGCTCATGTGGGAACAGACTTAATACAAGTGACCAAGTTTATCAGAAATTATATTTTATTCTTGATGCATGGATAGGGCCTTTAAATGTTATTTTATGTTTTTAAAAAAAATAAGCAAATTACCAAATCATAGATGACTAGAACACATTGGCATGTAAAATTAACTATTAAAAGTTACAATGAACCACCAAGGGCTATTTGGAAGTTAGAATTTATAAATGCAAGTTGTGATGATCTAAAGAGAAAATATGATGAATACATTATGTGCATGGATATTAAATTTTGCATTGGGCCAAAGTTTCAGGTACTCTTCTGCCCAGAATAAGAATCTTTAAAGATCTTATGCTTATTCAAATTATCCTACTCCTAGGTCCTATGAATCCAAACAAAGCAAGTAAAAGAGGTCTCTTGGGTAAGGAAAGCACAGCAAGCCCTCACCCCAATTAGTCTACAGAACTAATTGCAGGCCCAGCCCAGCCTTGTGCAAGCACACTAGAGGTAAGCTGGAAGACAGCCGTGGGCAGTGAGGGCCTGAAAAAGCTCCCCTACATACCTATCCCTAGTCTTCCATAATAATAGCGTGGCATGGAGAATATTTGGAAAAATTCCTATCACCCAATTCATTCACCAGCCCAAGATGGGTACATGGGTTAGCTAAGAATCTAGAGTAGAATTTCCTGCCAGAGGTTGCCAAAGCAAGGGGGCAGAGAGGTCTCATAGCAGAGAATTCAGACTAAGTTCAAATCCAAGAGTCAGGTAGATAGTGTCATTGAACTTCAAAGAGTACCCTGAGAACTGAGATGGGGCATTTGGTCAGCAGATGGCCCAGCAACCTGCAATAGTCCTGGCATCCTCACTCAGAGCAACAAACAATGGGCTGGCTCCCTCAGCAGGGAGTGCATAAGAGAAAGAACCTGATAGCCACAGCCCCAGGGACAGGATATACCTCAGCAGAGGCAAGAAGGACACAAGGAGCAGGGACAGTCTGCAAAGCAGAAACCTCCTCCTTGTTCCCGTGGAACTTCTCATTCTCCATCTCCACGTTGTCGTGGGGAAGAAGAGGAGGGAAGAATATTTGAAAAGGGAAGATGCCTTGATTGAGATTTTAAACTGACTTAGGAAACAGATTCCACTTTGGGAGAAATAAAGCCACCCTTCTGTACGTTTGAGTTTTGCCTACAAATTTCAGCCCCATTATCAACCACCTAATACCCTGCTTCAAGCTCACGGAGGCATGCATTCTCAGCTCTTCAAGACGGAGAACTCAAAATGACTAATAAAGAGCTGAATTCTTTCACTTCTCTTCAGTGTGATTTTCACAGGGTAAAAAGCTTCCTCTTGATGAAGCTTCCCTGGCTTTTGGGATCATGTAAAATTGTCAGCACCTGCCATTTGAATGTGTTTTAGCACAGCAGGCTCATGAAATGTGGCAGCTGGAAGCAGGTGTGAGTTGGGAGCAGGGTTAGCCAGCTTCTAAGGGAAACCAAGGTTTTCCCAGGGAGGGATTTAAAGGCAAATGTACATTGCCACCTCCAGACTAAACAAAACCAGGAAACCGTTTTGACCCTGTCACTCAAGAAAAGGAAAGTAGGGTCAAAGACCATCACAAAAACAAATGCCACAAAAAGATGACACCCCTATTTGCATCAACAGGGTGGGGAGGAGGAGCTTGACAATAGGGAAAAGCTGGAGATAAATAATACAGGGAAGGAGTGTAGCGGGATTTAATCATACAGAGCAACTGACAAGAAGATAGCATTAAAGACAAAGCAGCACTTAAGCCACGTATCTGAACTTGGGGCGGGGGGGAAGTTAGGCAGAGCATTATTTTAAAAGACGGTTTGCAAACATTTTTTGTGTGTGTGTTCTGACAAAATTTTAGTTTATCAACCTCAAAGATTTTGCTTCGGGTTTCCACGTGCAATATCACATCTCCCTAGACCTATCCTTAAGTATGTTTGTGAGTGAGTGTGTGTGTGTGTGTGTGTGTCTGAGAAAGAGAGAGAGAGATTTAAGCAGTGGGTATAATAGCTTATGTATCCTCAATGGTTAAAAGATATTTTAAAAATCATTGTTAATCCATACAATATTACCTACAAAATGCCCAGAGCAGAATACTAGAATTAGAGTATGATTCTAACAAGCAGAATCAGATACTAGGATTTCACAAACATCTGGTGTTGACCACCTATACACAAATTGATTTTTAGAGAAATGAAACTAAGAACTATTTCTCTAAATTTAAATTTAGTTTGCAAAGTCTGTTAGCATGGTATCACAATAAATTTTCCAAGATATCTGATCTGACTATAATTGAACCAGGTTACCTGTCCCCATGGCTTGCATATAGCTCCCTTGTTCTGGTTGGGACTATAACCCTAGATCTTTTGCCTCATATCAACTTGTGTTTCATTAATTGATGGAGTTCTGAGCCCTTGTCTTCCTGGCTTCTTGCCTTTCACTCAAGCCTGTGAAATATTCCTGAGGACTTTCCTCCTAGGAATGATGTGTGCTAGCTCCTCTAATTACACCTGTTTCTGACCACTCTGGATCAGAAGCCCACTCCAACCCAGCCTGCAAGACTTAGCAAGAATACATGAGCCCTTCCAAAGGGGAATGAAACACAATGTTTCTACCAATATGACCAGTAAGCTGACTTCTTAATTTATCTCTATGATCAACAAATGCTTTAGAGTCTAAATTCGCAGAAAAAGATCCTTCAACAACATCTCCATTATCAATAGGTTTGAATCTTTAAATTATTGTCAACATAGTTAGCAAGCCTTATCCATTTATCCATTCTTTCATTCACTCATTTATTTACTATTTATGTTTTACTTTTAAAAATACAAGTAAAACAAAATAACAACAAAAAAATTAAACTAAGTATCTCTTATGGGCTGGGAATAGAAATAGGCCTCAGGGATATGTCTAATTCAGATTTCAGAAGGAAAATTGACATTTTTCTATGTAGTGGGATTTGGAAGCATCCCCTGCCCCAAATATGTCCCTTTTTATCCTACATTTTCTTTTTTATTGCCTACTTTTAGACCCCCCAAAAACAGGTTTGTCTACCAAGGAATGGTAATTAGATTTTTCATTAGCAAAAAAAAAAAAAAAAAAAAAACCAAAAAAAAACTAAAAGCTAATAACATAACCATGAAAATAAAATGTATAGAAAATTATCATTTACTTCTGAAGCATATGAAGAGTTAATCACCTGCAGTCAACCCTATCTGAAAGAATTATTAAAACATATACATCAACAAGAAGAAATTTGAACCTCAGAAGACAGTGAAGACTGGTGAACACAGAAATTTATCAAACAAGTTGATACTTTAATTCGTTCTCAGTTGAGAAAAATAACTAATATTTGGAATTAAAACTTAAATGTAAAACAAAATTCTAGGTAGAACAAACCAATTCAGAGGAACATCCAACAAAGAGGTAATGTATACTGGGTCTTATGCTCAGGAATAGAAAAAATATAGAAACACCCATAGTAGTTAAAGATGACTCTATATATGCTTTGGAAGAAATTATTTGATAGGTAAAAATTAAAATTTCTTCCAAAGATATTGTTAAGCATAAGGGCAATATTTTTTTTAACTCTTCAAAGTTTCTATTCAATCATTCTTGTCTATTTCTCTGAGAATATATTGAGGTCAATTGATTAAATTGCAGCCAGGCGCAGTGGCTCACCTCTGTAATCCCAGCACTTCGGGAGGCCAAGGTGAGAGGATCACTTGAGTGCCAGAGTTTGAGACCAACCTGGGCAACATGGCAAGATCCCTGTCTCCACAGAAAAAAAAAAATTAATTAGACATGGTTTTGCATACCTGTGGTCCCAGCTATTTGGGAGGCTGGAGTGGAAAAATCACTGGAGTCCAGGAGTTCAAGGCTGGAGTGAGCCTTAATTGTACCATTGCACTCCAGCCTAAGCTTGTCTAAACAACAACAACAACAATAACAACAACACCGCTATGAAATCACAATCAACTTCTAAGAAATCTGACCACTTTCTACTCTTAAGGGTTGTATGGCAAACTGCTGCTGCTGATTCCCTTTCTCTGAAACCATGTTGTCAAAATGTAGGTCTCAGAACATGAATAAAAGTCTAAAATTATCTAGGATCCAAAGAGTTTTGTTTATACAAGTTATAGTTGTCGCTATTTACTTTATTAGAATTAAAACTAAAAAATGTAAACATATTCACTTATTTAAAATGAACAATATTACAAAAATATTTTATAAAAATAATTATATTTCCCAAAAGAAAAAATTTGTGAGAAAAGTGATGATCTTTTCCATTTTTGCAAATCTCTTTAATGTCTGACTTAATAGAAACAGCTGGGTTCACATATATGGTTCTGTACTCAATCTGTTGAGACATGCTTCTCTTCCTGAAGCATATGAACAAAATATGAATTCACACAGATAAATATTTGAGGAAAGAAGGAGGAGTACTTTAATAGTCCTTTTCAGATAATTCTAGGTATTCTTTTTTGAAACTACACCAAAACTCATTAAGTCAAAGTTCCCTAAAATTTAGATACAATGTGGAATCTTAAATCATAAGTAAACATTTTTATTCTACTACATTAAAATCCATTTGTCTACCTTGTACATGGAATCGTATTTTACAACACATGAATTTGTGATATCATGCATTGATATGTTAGAAAATATTGGTTACTGAGTTATGTCCATCTTCCAAATGTTCAATATGAAAGATATATTATCTTTCATTATAAAATATCAAAAAGTCACATTTGTTAATACTGCCATTGAGTTTATCAGAAAATCATTAAGAATTAGAAAGTCATAAAGCTCATGGATACAAGTTTTGAAAACGTCCGTTTTTTACCTGAAAGTTGAAATTTTATCATTGGCAACAAATACCATGGTCTTTTTTCTTGAATTGGCATTTTCAAGGAAATGTCTATCAAATGCATAACTCTGAAAAGCCATAGCTTGTGTTTCAGTGTTTTCTTTGAGTAAAAAGCCATGCAAAAAGCTGGTTGTTCAGCTCACAACTTAACCATAAGACAACATTTATACTTCAATATAAAGCAGAAATTCCCTATGGATACTTCTCAAGTTGTCACACAAAATGTTTGTGTACTTGAGAGTGAAGATTTAATGAAATTATTGAGTTGTATTGTTTCATTAAAGACATCAAGAAAAACTTGGCTTTTTAATTAATTAATTATTATTATTGCTGTGAAAACTGCAATGGGCTGTCTTCAGTTTGGTGCTATTGTCTTGATTAATGTTAAGATACTAGAAGCTTTACCCGTTATTACTTTTTATTCATCATCACTGCAAATGTCAGCAAAGTGAAAGAGGCAAATAACACCTTAGAGTTACTATAAAAATAGTTTTGACCTATGGACCCCCTAAATGTGTCTTGAAGATTACTGGTCTCAATGGACCACTTTTGGGAATCACTGTCCTTAACAACAAAAAAGATGTCCATGGACAAGGAGTATGTTTTTATAGATATTTGTTGAATGAATAGGAAAGCTCTAAGTGTGGGATTCTTTAACTGCTTTAAGAATGATGCACCAACCAAATTTGCTAGAATGGGTAATACTTTCCTGCCTAGGGCCTGTATAGGAGGGGCCCAAATTGGACTAGAGAAGTGATGGTGAGAGAAGGGAGATATAAGGAGCCAAGAAGTCTTTTGGCAAAAGTGACAGATTTAAAAAAAAGAAAGAAAAGAAAGAAAGAACGAGAATCAAAGAATCCAGGGGGAACTTGCAACAATGAAGAAGCTAAAGAAACAGCTACTTCTTGAAGGGCCTTTTATATTATCTAACGTGTACTTTAAAGTATTCCTGCACAGATTGTGTGCTATACTCAGGCTAGTTTTCATGTGTATCCTAAGGGCAATTAGTTAACATTTGGTGCATTCTAATTCAGATTACACAATACACAGTGTTTAGTTAAGATTTGAGAGAATAATCAAGAGTCCACACTCCAGAAAGCGACCAACCTCAACTTTCTTGATGGCTTTAGCATCCCTGAAGTGTTTTATAATTACACAAGAAATAGCTTTTCATTGGTGAAGTGAGTTCAAGATTGGCAGTATATCATATCAGTGCCTCTGCCTTTCCTGGACTGAGTATAAGGATCTGAGGAGAATGGCAACCTACAGCTCGGGGAAAAGGTACCTTGGGCCCAGGCACTGGGTTCTATATTCAGACTCAAATGGATTCTGTCACCTCACTACTTACCTGAGTCATGAAGCTAGAATATTTCACATCTACCTCAAGTAAACCTTTACTCAAGGTTGGCAGAACACCTTAAAAGGGTAGAAAGTCAAGACTTTATCAAGTTTAAAAAGGTTCTGCTACTTTTAAAAAAATAAAAACTAATTTTCTTGCCTGCCAGCTAATAAGAATTTGTATGTTTGAGAAGTCAGTTGGAGACTTGCCTTCTGAATAACAAAGTTTTCAAGAAGGAAATCCCAAATCTTCATTTATCTCAAACAAACAAAGCTTCTGGTGGTTAAAAAATAAAACAACAATAACAACAACAACAACAAAACCGTTAGAAAACCAACAGTTGGGGAAGAACAAAATTATTTCATAATAGAGGCTAGAAAAAAAGCTCTGAAAAAAGACAGAAAATAAGTGGCAGATACCAGCTGAATTAATGAAACAACTAGAAAACCAGACATTTTCAACTAAAGGCATGACATTTCTGTGCAGCAAGGGATTCATCTTGCACAAAGACAGGTTTGGCTCCTAGGAGGTAACCTCTAACACTTTAGAATGCCCTGCCTCATAAGAATGTCTTTGTTTACCTGTGGGCCTTGGGCCATGCCAGAGTCTATGTTAAAAATGTGATTTATGGTGAGGGAGTTTCAGACCATGCAGTGTCAGCTTAACCTTTGGAGGAGCTGAAGACTAAAGTCAGCCACCTGGGAGGTCAGCCAAGTCTCAAGGCTGAGCCCCAACAAAACTCCAGACACCAAGGAAGGGATGAGTTTCTCTGGTTGTCAATCCTTTTTATGTATCATCACACATCATTGCTGAAACTAATAAGTGTTGTCCACACAACTCCACTGAGAAGACAGCTAGAAACTCCATGCTTGCAGCCTTCCTAGACTTTGCCCTATGCTCCTCTTCCCTTGGTTGATTGCAGTGTACTCTCTTTCTGTATAAAACATAACCATGAGTATAACAGCTCTCAGTGAGTTGCCTGAGTCCATCTAGCACATTATTGAACCTCAATGTGGTCTTGAGAAACCATGAACTTGCAGCTAATGTTAGATGTGAGTGACTCTTTGGGAGTCCCTCAAATGTGCAGTTAGTGTTAGAAGTGAGAGGGGTCTTGAGGGCTCCCGAACTGTGTTGTACTCACATAAGAAATAATACATTCCTCCAGAAATCAAAGTTACATAAAGGTAGTTCGGTCATAGAGTAGAACGGGAGAGAAAGTACAATAAAATGACCAGATCTTTCCCTGAAGCAACTGGAAACTAAGAGAAAGATCTAAAGAACAAAAGGATTGAAAACAGAAGGAACAAATTTAATACTTTAAACCCAAACTAAAAAGTACTGGGTAACATGAGATGCTATGTTCAATTTGCCTCCATTGCATACAGACAAAATCCTGAATTTCTCTCACATTTTGTGAACTTGAATTTTTCATGAAAGCAAAAGTATAAAGGGTGGTAAGAGTGGTAGAGTTTCCAGGTGGTAAAGCAAAGGGGTCCCTGACTCATGGTCCCTGGAAGGGACAGCTCCCCCTTTTCACCCTAAGAAATGGCAGCAAGCAGTTAGCTTCAGAGCCACAGCAGAGGAGGAGAAAAGAACTGGCTTTCCCACAATCTAATGACCAAAAGCTGCCTTTATCCCCATGTCTCAGACAGACACACTCCTAAATTCACACTTTATGTAATGGCAAAACAGAATGACGAGTAAAAAAGGAAAGCCAGAGCCCTAAGGGTCTCAGCATGGCCAAGGTGTACATTTCAAAGTGAGAAGTGTTTGGGAAACATGGTATTTCTAACATCCTGGAGGTAAGAGTTATATAAAATCCCAAAGAATAAAGCACCAATTTATTTCCCCTTCAGGACATTCTGTTCTCCTTTCAACTGTACACACCAGCTGAAGAAGGACAGGTAGATGGGTTTGGGTAACCTGTTTTCTTGAAAGTTGAGAAGGCAGCCATATGCAGAGTGGCATCTGTTGTAGGCTCCAGCAGACTGCTCCTGGCAACGCTGCTCCACGTCAGTTACAAGGGCAGTTTCTCTGAAATGAAAGCATGTTCCCGCCATCTAAGAAGTCAAGTGCCATTTCCCTTTCATTTTAGAACCCACTCCCCTTTCCACAAAGGCAAGAGCCCTGATACACTCTGAATGCTTAAGAATGATATATTCCAAACCCAAATAAAAATTTAGGAAGAACCATCATTGTTTCAACCTCTCTGAGCATCTGCTGTCTACAGTGATTTTAGGAGACCCAAAGAGACATTTGTGTCCCTGCATGATCCTCACATCTGTTTTATCTTCAACCATTTCACCTTCATCAATTTGTCAATTCACCCAACAAGCCTTTGCTAAGTCATCAATAAGCCCCTAATGAAAATCCATTTTGCAAAGCCCCAAATTTACAAATCAGGAAAAGTGGATTTTTGTTTCATTAAAGAAGTGGGTCTCTGAAATTGATGGAACATTTTCCCCATGCAAGAGATTCCTGTCACTTGACAAACTGAGTGTTCTGAGTGTTTTACCCATGTTGAGAATAGGCAGACAAGATAACATCTGGGCTTGGGTAGAAATCACCATGCTATATGATCTGTCAAACGCCTCTTGATTTTAAGTAGCTTCATTTAGTTTAGTAATAATTCACTTTATTGAGTACATTTCTAGAACACATATTTTCTATTAAGTAAGGTAAAGCTTTCCTTGGGTTCTTGACACCTGCTCTGATCTCCATTTTTTTCCCTTTCTCTGTCATTGTGACACCTGTCCTTTCAAAAGCCTACAAGAAAATCAGATACGTTTCCTTATTCTAGATCATATTTGGATCCTATACTATTTCAGGAATCTAAAATATAATCACCGGATATCTAAGTAGGAAAGAAATTGATATCCTCTGTATTAGTCCGTTCTCACATTGCTGTAAAGAACTACCTAAGACTGGGTAGTTTATGAAGAAAAGAGTTTTAATTGACTCATCATTCCACAGGATGTACAGGAAGCATGGCTAGGGAGGCCTGCGGAAACATAATCATAGCAGAAGTTGAAGGGGGAACAAGCACATCTTCACACGGTGACAGGAGAAAGAGAGAGAGAGCAAAGGGGGAAGTGCCACACACTTTTAAACCATCGGATCTCATAAGAACTCACTCTCTATCATGAGAACAGCAAGTGGGAAATCCACCTCCATGATCCAGTCACCTCCCACCAGGTCCCTTCCCCAACATTGGAAATTATAATTCAACATGAGATTTGGGTAGGGACAGAGAAACAAACCATATCACCATCGATTCATCCATACAATTATTCTCAATTCAAAAATTAATCATTGAAGATAAAATGGTACAGAAGACTGTCATGGTCCCATCCCTCATGAAACTTAACATCTAATGAAGAAAATAGAAATATAATGTATTCAGAACCAATGTGATATTATGTTTTGATGAGGCAATTATGTGGTATCTTGGGAATATACCAGAGGCTTTATCACAGGAAGTTTACCAGAGGAAGTGATATCTAAGGGTGAAATCTAAAGACTGAGTAGGAGTTAACCAGGAAAAGATGAGAGGGGAAAATAGTCCATATTGGAGAGGTCAGAAGTGAAGGAACATGGCAAATTCTAGAAGTCATGGAGACTGCTTGGAAGAGAGTCAGGGAAAGAAGCAGGAGACTTTGACACTGTCTGGATGCTGAGTGACTTTGTGTGCTGTGCTGAAGAACTGGGAACTTATCCAAACAGCAGTGAGCTTTGACCGAAGGATGAACACATTCAGATTTAAATCCCTTCAATGCCTTACCAATGACTATAGGATCAAACCTAATCCCCTTAATTGGGCTAGTATGGCACTAGGAAGCATAGCATGAGAAATCAGAGATCCAGTAAAGAGGAGCCTGAAGTTTGGAGATAGGAAATCCAGTTTGGGACACAGCATTGAACAAAGACTTTGTCACAGACACGCCACATAGGAACTGAGTTACCAATTCAAAGCATGACCAGCAGAAGCACTAGGTTGATCATGAATTTAAGACCTCCTGACAGGATTCCTCTCACTCCTTGTCCTAGGTAATAAGGTCTGGCATGAGGCTCAACCTACAATGTGGAAGACTTAGTTCCAATGATTAGAGGGATTAGAGGGATACAGGGTCATCAATTAATGATTCATTCATTTTTCCTTTAGTTCCTTACTGCATTTATTCATTCAATATACATTCATAGAGCAGGCCATCCTAGCAAAGCATCCATTTTTTGCTCAATAATTGAATACCTATTGAATATGACAGAACACTTAGGAAAACCTAATACATGTGCAATACGTTTCAGGTGTCTCTCTAAGATCAAATGCCTGGCACAATATCAGCAATAGACAAATAGATAACTAGCCAATGGTCGTGGCCAAAATGACCTGACTTTACTCACTGGGAATATTCTAAAATACAATGGCAGTGTCAGGATCAGTTTAACAACCGTGTGTTTATTATGTATTATCTTATTGGCCTTTCAATCAAGGTATTTATCAAGCACTTACTTGTATAAGGCAGACTCAGAGCTGATGGAGGAGAATTAAAGAAGCCTGAGAAATTCTGCCCCTCATTTCATGAGACTATAATCTAAGTGTAAGCTGACCAAACATATACGATAGGAATGTGTAAGTATTGAAGGAGAGTCAACACCTGGGCGAGTGACTTTACAGTGGGCCAGGTTAGTCAGAAGAGGCTTTCTGGAGGAGAAAGGGAAGTACTCAGTGCTGCAGAGATGGGAAGTTACAGAGTTTAGGAAAGACAGTCTGGCGCCACCGGAGATGGCTGCTAGTAAGATAATATCTTTTTGCTTTCTATTTATTTTCTTTAAGAAAGAAACATTCTGAAGCCACCTTTATGTTTGGTTTCTGATCCAAGCATACCAATAGCAACATTGCCACCCATCTGCTCCTGGGCCTCCCACCCTTTCTAACCCTCCATTGTCATGATCAGCTCCAGCAAACTAATGCTCATTCTTTGGTAGTTTTGTTTTGTTTTTTTTCCTGGATGTGAATTAAATTTCTTTCTTTTTTAATATTCTTTTTATTAAATTTTACTTTAAGTTCTGGGATACATGTGCAGAACGTGCAGGTTTGTTACATAGGTATACATGTGCCATGGTGGTTTGCTGCACCCATCAACCCATCATCTAGGTTTTAAACCCTATATGCATTAGGTATTTGACCTAATGCTCTCCCTCCCTTTGCCTTCCACCCCCCGACAGGCCTCAGTGTGTGATGTTACCCTCCCTGTGTCCACGTGTTCTAATTGATCAGCTCTCACTTATGAGTGAGAACATGTGGTTTTTGGTTTTCTGTTCCTATGTTAGTTTGCTGAGAATGATGACTTCCAGCTTCATCAATGTCCCTGCAAAGAACATGAACTCATTTTTTATGGCTTCATAGTATTCCATGGTATACATGTGCCACATTTTCTTTATCCAGTCTATCACTGATGGGCATTTGGGTTGGTTCCAAGTCTTTGCTATTGTAAATAGTTAATGTTCATTCTTTTATTTGTCACTACTCACCTGTTCTACTACGGTTTCTTAGATCAAGAAGCAGATAGGTAGGTGTTTTCCTTTCTCTCCTAAACAATTTTCAGAGGCCTCTGAGGTAAAATCATTTTCCTATAATGTCAAGTTCTGATGACCTTCAGGGGATCATCTTAGGGGACTTCTTAATGCCTTAGAGACTTTTAGATGATGGGGTGCTCTACCGGTAGCCTGAAATTTTCTTGATCTATTCTCATGAGGATACCACTGTCATGAACCAGTGAAATTATGAACACTTTCTCAACCCTATAACTTCTTAGATGGCAGTTGTGACTCAAATGTACACATCAGTCAGATCTCTAGCAGATTCTGTATATTCATGTCTGTCAGACACCCACTCTGATTCCTAGTAAATACTAGTGTTGAACTCAAAATCACCTGAATTCTTTATTGATAGGTCCTCATCAATTACTCCTCCATTCATGCCCTGCAGAAGGCTATACTGGAGCGTATCCCGTTCTCATACTTCATTGCTACTAGGATCAAGTCTCAGTGCTGTTACTAATTCTGACTTGACATTTAAGGAGCATATCAACCCTGTTTCTTCTACAGCCTTTTACCTTCTCATGAATATTTCCTGAGCAACCCCTCTCACCTAACATGCAAACAAAGAGACATTAATATTTTTATCTACCCTGTCTCAGCATTTAGTGTTTACTATTTCACTTACACAGATTTCAAGATGAATTCACAAAAAGCAAGAGCCAGATCTTTTGTTAAAAAAATATATATACACTTAGGGGCAGCACTTCTGTATTTCAGAACATTGCCAGTGGATCTCCTTAAAGAGTACATTTTGGATCATTAAGAACTCCAGGAAAAGAAAATTTATAATACCATTTTGGGGATAGAGTACAAGGAGGATAAAATTTAATGAACCTTCATTTTATGCAAATATAACAGAATGTTGGATTTATAGAACTTATAACATCAGGGAACTCATTTACTTTTATATAACCCAAGGTCCCAAACTTAAGGAATTAATCTGTTAAAGTTGTTGCTTTGTTCGACTAAGGGCCAGTAACTTTGTAAAATATGTACTCCAAGACACTAAGCCTGGGTAGCAGGGAGCAGACTGAAGTTAAAGCTGATGCAGTATAGGTAGCGGTCTTCTTATAAATGGAAAAAGGTGAGACCACTCTCAACAATTGTCACCCTGTAAATAAGAAAAGGGGCGTATAAGTTGCTCACTCTTAATATAGTTGTGACTTGTTAGAAATCTATCTTCAGGGGTTGGTCTTATAAAGAGAGAAGTCCCGGAAAATTCTGGGTAATGTCCTCTGGGGATATGAAAGGGAGGTAAAATCATTCTAAATATGGTTGAATCCAAGTGAAGAAAATAACATTGCACCAGACCCTGGAGCTGAGGGTCACATGAAGAAAGCTGGCAAACCAAGATGCAAAGGCTGAACATGGAGTTAAAAATGAGAGGAGCCAGAAGACCAAGTTAGAGGGTTATTCTAAGACAGCATATGGCAGGACTAAGGTGCAGGGCAGGGACTCCAGCTGCTTCACATCGTTTACCTATGTTTTAGCATGGTGCTAGTTAATCCGACATTGGATGCAAGATGAAACAACTGGCACACTCAAACAAGGGTAATTTAAAGAGGGCATAATATAGTAACTATTTATAAAGATGGAGGTAGGGATGTAGGAAAACTACAGGAATAGCAAAATAACTTGCTAGAAATAATAGGTCCGCCTTTATTCCTGGACCCCATGGAGTGAGACAAGGGAATAGTCATTGTTACTTAGAAAGAGACCATGGTAAGACCGTAGACCTTGAGACCTTAGGTGGAGGAACACAGACAACCTTGAAGTGACTTCCCAGGGAGAAAGCTAGAGGAATAAACATCCAGATCTCAATATCCACTCCCCTCCAACCTCCTACCAGGGATGCCCACTGACTATATCCAACCAGAAGCCTGAGGGCATGAGAGTTTGATTGTATAGTTCATGTGAATCAGCTTCTCAATGCCTGGAGTAGGGTAGAGAATGGTAGAGAGTGAAGGCAGAAAATCCAGTCGAAGGTATCTGCCTTTAAGTAACAGACTTTCTTTAGAAAACCTGCAGCATGCCAAGGAAAATCAGCCCCAAGTATACCAATCCATGGAAGAAGGTTGGAGTCTCCAAAAAACTTCTGAGAGTAGTGTTGAGTTCAGTCAGTCCAATGTACTTTGCTAAACAGTTAACAAACTTAATTCTGCACACAGTGCTGGAAACTGAAGAGGCTTGAACAGAAGCATATGACATACTTCTTGTTTTCAAGGATTTTACAATCTAGTTTTTTAAAGAAATATTTGTTGAATTCCTAATATATGTTAAAGGACACAGAGATATTGCATCTATTCACTCAAATATATATAATAGTAAAAGATTCACTTGAAAACCTTAAAGAGTAAAAGAGAGATAAAGAGAAAAAAATTATTAAATGATGTGGTGCCAACTCTAAGAATATTATGAATTCATAAAAAAAGAATAATACGTGCACAGGAAGAAAACATTGGCAATTCCCAGACACTTGTCTAGATCCCTTATAAATTTCTGGGAGCTCCCGCTGCAATAGCAGCACTTTGAAAAGCTACCTATATTTAGCAGGGCATGAAGCTCACAGTCAGCTCTGCCCACTTCATCACAGGTTGCATAAATTTCTTCAAGGTTACAGCTAGTCTGTCTTGCATCTTTGTGCAAATTAGAATAAAAGACATCTCAGAGTGTGAACCAGTTAGCAAATAGCACCTCTTTCAGGAGTTGGGGAGCAGCCACATGCCAGGGCACCTGGCTTGGCACCCAGAGGGCAGTTGGATTTCAGTTCCCATTTATTCCCCTTGGCTGGGCCTCTGAAGCACAACCTGCATAATCATAAAAGGCACTCTGCATTCACTCACTTGAGAAATATGTATCGAGTACTTATTACATACCAAGATGAGAAGTTGCTTTGCAATATTTTAGTTTTCCAATCTGGCTAGGAAGGGTACCAAACAGCTGTGGTCTGGGTAGGCCATAAGCCAAACACTTGAGTTAATCCTAATAGAGATTGCCTCAATGTACAACTAACTATTGGCTGCCAGAAGCCAGAGGATAAAAGAAGCTCAACAGGTCAATGAGAATAACAGTAAATGAGTTGTGCTCCCTTGCAAAGCTGACTCCTCCTTCCTTTTGTGGTGGACACCATTTTCCCACAATGCTATTTCTAAATTATGAAGCCATGTGCTGCTTGGAGAAATTTTGTTTGCTCTCTCTTGCTTTGTATGAACCTGCCACATTCCTCTTTTTTAAAACATACTTTGGAAGTCTCCCAGATATAAGTGTGGTGCAGTCAAACATCCTGATGTGGGCCATTGGGAAGCAACTGAAAAAAAACATGCTACAGACAAGAAATCCTGCCATATGGGTTCCTAAAACATTCAGTGGAATAGGAGACTGCAGGTGAGTTTTTTACATCTATCCACACTGCTGATTTAAGCCACACTGGGGCAAGACTTCTCTATGCCTTCATTTCTTCATTTATATAACACACTTTAATTAGGTCAGTCAGGCCTCCTTTAGTGTTAACTTTGGTTCTCATATGATTAGAAAAAGAAATAGTGATTTTTACAAAGAGGATGCCAGACTTTCTATTTTAAGTATTGTCTTAGGATGTCTGTACAGTATTATTGTCATTTCTTTAAGCTCTATCCCCAGTCTCCAAAATTAGGCATCCCAATGTCATCTCTTCTATTTTTCCCACAGCTGAACTTCTCCTTCTGTGACTTCTATAATCCCCCGGTAAAAGAATTTTCCCTCTTGCCCTCTAAGCCACCTGCTAATTGGCATGTGATAGAGCATCCCACCTGTACGATACCTCTCTCCTGCTAATAAATGACACAAATTAAAATGATCACACTTATAGTATATTCCACTTGAGATTAAATAAGGGAATGTTTTATTCTGTGTAAGTATCTTCCAGCTGTAGGAAGAAAATGTTAATCAGACATTAAAGATGCCAAGAAAAATAAATTCAATATGTAAATAGCTACTTTGAGTAATTAGCTATTTACTATTTAATAAATGCTAAATAAGATCTCTCAGTTCACTGCAACCCTGGAGAAAAAGTACTTTGAAGGGCACCACAACAGGTTAGTGTTAACAAGAGCCAACAGGCCCAATGAAGCACCTAAAAGTTTAATCAGGTCTTTGTGGCAGTAAAAGATCCCAGCATCAGAACTTGAGGCAAATAGCTTTGGTCTGCCCATCACGAAAAGCTAGCTCTTTCACAGCGGGCAGAATGAGGTCATCAAATACATGGTGACCACAGACACCTTTTCAGTTACCCCAACTGCTGAAGGATCAATGAATGAATTTGAACCATGGCACCTGATCATTACGCAGGTATGAAAGGCAAGCTTTGTCTGAGTTGGTCAGTTTACCTAGACTCACCTTACTGTTTGGACCCTGACATTTACTGGGGTTTCCCATCAGGAAATTGCAAATAAATGAAGCAAAACAGAGAGCAACAGCTAGACCAGGGCCTTATTACATATGGAGTAGGCTGGAGGCAGAATCACACTGGCCCATCTCTGTGTCAAGATCTCAGTAGAGATGAAGACCTGCCTCTCTGTGGATTTCCCCAAGGGGAAGCATTCTGCATTCGGTGGTCTCTCCAAAGTAGACCCCCTACTGAGTACCTCCCTTCATCAAAAACCAACGTCAGTGCCAGGCATGGTGGCTCATGCCTGTGCCAAGGCAGGAGGATCATTTGAGCCCAGGAGTTCAAGACAAGCCCGGGCCACATAGTGAGACCCTGTCTCTGCAAAAATAATTTAAATATTTCCCACGTGTGGTGACACACGCCTTTGGTCCCAACTACTTGGGAGGCTGAGGTAGGAGGATCGCTTGAGCCAAGGAGGTCCAGGCTGTACTGAGACATGATCAAGCCACTGCACTCCAGCCTGGGCAACAGAGCAAGACTCTGTTTAAAAAAAAAAAAATCCATGTCAGTGTCTAATAAAGCATGCAACTTGCAACTCAGAAGATGTTTGTGTGCTAATCATGGAGCTAATATATGTCTCTTTTGCTTCTTATATTGTCTTCTTGGAAGAAGTACATAAAACAAAACTAAGCCAAACTAATTACTTTTCTCCTTTAAACAACTGCGTGTTTGCTACTTGACTTTAGAACTGAGAGCACTAGCTTGAAAAAAAGTTTTATGTCTTTCAGGCTCTTGCTTTTCCTTCTCCCTTTTAGTTCCTTCACCTGGTACCATTGGACTCTCCCAGCCCCAAAGCTGTTATTAGGAAACCACCGTCTTACATTGTAAAGTTGCACTAAGACTTATCTCCAAGCGTGGAATAAAGAAACTTAGATGACAGCATGTACACTGTTGAGACTCCCGAGCCCAAGTGCCATTGAGCTCAGCTTCTGTCTCAGGGACCTCCAACTGCAGATAAACAGGTACAATTATGGTACTCACTTCATAGATCTGTTACAAGGATAAAAAAGACTTCATACACATGAAGTATACACAGGACTTAGAATGGTGCCCAGCATAGAGTAAGCAATTAGCATTAGCTGCCACTGTCTTTTATTTTTACCACTTATAAAAGGAATTGCTATTAATTATCAGAAATTAGAGGAATAGAGATGAGTAAAGAAAACAAGTAAAACCATGACCATTCCTAACATCCAAATATAATCCATTGTCAGTATGTTGGTATATTTACCCTTAGAGTACATATACATATATTTAATGTTTAAAAAAAAGTAGTGCAGTACTATATAATTTTTGTTTTCTGCACTTTTTGGGTAATATCGTGAATATTTTCTTATGTTTCTTACTCTTCTTCAAAAACATGATTATGATGGGTGTGTTATATGCCACAAGATGGCTATAATTTATTTTACTATTTCTCAGCTGGCTACTGAGCTTCTGGCCTACTTCTGTGCTTTGAATGACAGTGTCCCTTCCAAAATTCATGTGGAAACTTAATCCCTGATGCTGCAGTATTAATAGGTGTGGACTTTGGGAAGTGATTAAGTCACGAGGGCTCCACTCTCATGAATAGGATTTGGTTCCCTTATTAAAGAGGCTTGACAGAGGAAGTCTATCCCTTTTTACCCTTCAATCTTCCACCATGTGAGGACACAGCATTGGTTCCCCCTGGAGAATGCAGCAACAAGGCACCACCTTGGAAGCAGAGAGAATGGCCCTTATATGACACCAAACCTGCAAGAACCTTGATCTTGGGCTTCCCAACCTTTAGAACTATGAGAAGTAAATGTCTATAAATTATACAGTCTGAGGTATTTTGCTACAGCAGCAAAACTGGACTAAGGAACTAACTATCACAAATAATGCTGCAGCACATAGACGTGACTGATAATTTTTGGTCCACTTCTGGATAGCCTCTGATATAGAAAGTGAGATTTGAGATTACTTTCTGGTCATTGCTATGAACAGGCCCTTTGTGATCAAGGGATAGTGGTCCAGTTTTTTGGTTAACACACATCCTGGTCATTCAGCTAGAAGCCGGGGTTGAAGACAGGATTGGAGAGGCAGGTTAAAACACCTTCCTAACTTCTTTCAGATGCTATGAAGCCAAATATTACCAGGCCATAATATAGTTATATTCCACCTTCTTTGACCTAAGAGTAGAAATTCATTCTAGATTCTGCTACGGTTTTCTGTATTATTTTTGTCTTTTTGCCCACATTAGTATTTTAGTGGACAATTGTGAGATGCTGTATCAGGAACTGCTTGCTCATTGATCTCTATTTTATTTATAGTTCTATATGTTATTTATAATATTTAATTATGTATTTGTAATACACAAATGTGCATAATTACACTAATTGTACCTCTTATTCCTGGCATACTAGCATTATCAACTGTTGAGACATTCTCTCTCCCTTTCTCTCTCTTTCTCTCTCTCTCTCTCACTCGCTCTTACTCTCACTCTCCCTCTGCTGCATTTCATATCCAATCCCACTTCCCTCCCCTTCAGCATTCATTCTCAAATATTTAAGGTATGTCTATTCATTCTACATTTCAGACCCTCCTTCCTTATATGTGTTTCTATGAAAAAATATAGCATTATATTCTGTATTTTTAAATGTATATGAATTTTATTTTGCTACTAATTTCGTATTTCTCATCTTTTATCATTGTAGCATTATGTATTTGAAATCTATCCATGTTTTCCTATGTAAATGGGGGTGTAGTAACTATGCAATGTTTACTAAATGACTCTACTGTTCAGCTGGTCAAAGATTTGTGTGAGGCATGAGTTTAAAGAAAGCTCCCACAAAGGGGGAACCTGGGGAAACTCACTTTCTTAAAGGCTGAGCTAAAAACCAGAACATGGCTATTGAACCCTCAAGGCCTGTGCATGCAGAGTTAGCTTCTCTGTAACAGTGTTGGCTCTTGGCAGGAGACCTCGGCTGGGTCCCAAGCATTCCCATGGTTGCTTCCTCTGGTTTGCTCTTGAATTTGGCTGCTTTCCTTTTTCTGAACTCAGCTCCTTATGGGATGAAAGAGGAGGGTGCCTGGTCTCTCAGACTTCAAAGAGCTAAAACTTCTTCCATAAGGTCTTCTGAAAACTACGTGAAGCCCATGATAGCTTGTGTCAAGTGGGAGCCTCACTTTCTTCCTAAAGAAGGCTTCTGTATACAATCATTCCTCCTGTATACAATCACTTTTTGTGCATTTTCTACACTTAACTTCCCTGTTACTCATGAGATGGTAGCTTGGGTTGTCTTCAATTCTACGCTACAATCTGTAGTAGTTCAACAAAGTACTTCATCTTTGTACAGGTTTTCTTACAGAAAAATATTTGTAAAGGTTTTCCCTGTAGAAAAACCTACAAAAGAATTGTTGAAGCACAGAGCATTTTTAACTTAATTTCACAGTTAAATTGCACCTCAACAGGGCTGGACCAGCCCTCGTGACAATCAGCAGTGATGGATGATACTGGTTTCTCCTCATGCTTGTCAGCACTTGATATTGTCTGAGTTGTTTTTTGCCAATCGCATAGACACAAGTTGGTGTTTTATCTTTATTTTCACTTCTTTATCAGTGAGAATGAATGTCTCTTCATGTATTTCTCAGCCATTCAGATTTCTGTTTTGTAAATTGATTATTTCTTTTGCCACATTATCTATAGAATGTTTTATCTTTCTCTTGCGTATTTTAGAATTATTTCTTATATATTTTATACTAATCTTCAACAGAAATGTTGCAAATGTCTTCTTGCAACCAAGCATCCAATTCTAATTTAAATAATTCATAGCTGCATACTATTAAAAGAATGACAGTGGCTGGGTGCAGTGGCTCACACCTGTAATCTTAGCCGAGGCAGGCAAATCATTTGAGGTCAGGGGTTCGAGAACAGCCTGGCCAACGTGGTGAAACCCTGTCTCTACTAAAAATACAAAAATTAGCCAGGTGTGGTGGCACACACCTGTAATCTCAGCTACTTGGGAGGCTGAGGCAGGAGAATTGCTTGAACCCAGGAGGTGGAGGTTGCAGTGAGCTGAGATCGAGCCGTCCAGCCTAGGTGACAGAGTTAGACCCTGTCTCAAAAAAATAAAAAATAAATAAAAAATAAAAATAAAAGAATGATAGTTAGAGGAAGAGTTGGGATTGAAAGTAGCAAACATGAAGTTCTTTTGTTTTCTTGCCCTTTTCAGCCAATGAAACCACTCCATTCTCCCATTTCTAGGTTTCATCTTTCAAACAGGAAATAACCTGTAGTACTGTTTAATAACTCATAGCAATAGTAATAATGGTAACAGTAATGTTGAAATGAGGTCTTTATTGCCAACATCTTGCAAAAGAAAAAATCCACAAATAAAAAATAAGTACATTTATTTTGTGTATATGATGACTTTTTGATGATACAGGACCAGAAAGCAACTGGATTTTTCCAGTCATTTGTGTTCATACATAGTAATTATTTTTCCTCATATCTATTACTTCATGTATGTGTTGATTATTTTCCTTCTATTTCTACTTTCCTTGCTCTTTAAAACCTTGGTGTTTGAAAATATGGTGAACTGACAAAGGCACATTAAACCTTCATTCCCCACGGCCTGTCACCACTCTGGGAGGAGGGTAAGCAGAGTCAGAGGTGTCCCAGGAGCAGGGAAGAGAACCACACATAACAGCAGTTCAGGACGGCGGTAGCAGCATCGCATCGGCTCCATCTTTACTTGCACACTCAGGCCCTGCAAATATT
This sequence comes from Gorilla gorilla gorilla, assembly GCF_029281585.2. Classification (NCBI taxonomy): domain Eukaryota; kingdom Metazoa; phylum Chordata; class Mammalia; order Primates; family Hominidae; genus Gorilla; species Gorilla gorilla. The sequence goes on along the minus strand of NC_073229.2, from coordinate 36,605,634 downwards.
TCAGGCACACAATGTGGTGTAGTCTACATCAGAGTGACACTTGAAATGGTTTGTGGAGGGCTACTGAACAGAAATGTAGACTCTTGGCTGGGCACAGTGGCTCACCCCTGTAATCCCCAGCCAAGGCGGGTGGATCACCTGAGGTCAGGAGTTCGAGACCAGCATGATCAATGTGGTGAAACTCAGTCTCTACTAAAAATACAAAAATTAGCCAGGCGTGCTGGTGGGTGCCTGTAATCCCAGCTACTCTGGAGACTGAGGCAGGAGAATCGCTTGAACCCAGGAGGCGGAGGTTGCAGTGAGACAAGATCACACCACTGCACTCCAGCCTGGGCGACAAGAGTGAAACTCCGTATTAAAAAAAGAGAGAGAGAGAGAGAGAGAGAGAGAGAGAGAGAAAGAGAGAGAGAAGAGCAAAAGAGAGAAAAGAAAAGAAAAAAAGAGAAAAAAGAAAAAAGAAGAGAAGAAAAGAAAGAAAAGTAGACTCTTTAGACCAGAAAACTTTAAAAATATGAGCATAAAAACTGCTCAGGAGATGTGTGAGGGGGTGGTGGTAGATCTTTTTTTTCCACTAATGAGCTTTCCTTTCATGTGTATTGGAAGGGGTATAAATTAAAGTGATAATCCTGGCTATTTAATACATCCCTGCCCTTTCTTATCTGTAGGAAATAAAACAGTTTACTTGACTCAGGATATGTTAGCCTAAGTGATTCTGCTGTTCCTGGTGGGATGGTTGGCCTTAGGGGGCTCACATTCTCTCCGTTCTGAAAGTCTGCAGCCCTGTGGTGAGCCCTTCCTGGTCTAGCATTGCCTATGACTGAAGAGATGCTTTTCTAATTCTGGGGCTCAGCATTAGAAGGCAGACTTGCCCACAGATACAAACTACCTCTTCCAGCCTAAATCTTGAAAGCACCTGATATTATTTTGACTTCTTTTTCTTATTTCTCAATTGATTTCTAATTCATGAGGTGAAGAGGGTTTTTGAGGCTTCCAACAAGAATAGGGTGTGTTAAACAATATAGGCAATGAGGCGTTATCCCCAGATATTTTCATGTAGTAGATCTTGAATGGAACAACCCCTAGACATCTGTATTTTTAACAAGATTTGCAGGTAGGACGATAAGAGGTTCCCAGTGACTCTGGAAATGCATTGTTTTAAGTGCATTTAGGAGTTGCTGTTAATGCCTCAGCATCAGGAAGATTTTAAAAAACATAATTTTCCTAATTCATTGGCATTTTATTTTTTATTTAATTCTTTGTAGCTTTTATATAGTAAAAATTAATATTTATTGAGTGCCTATCTTTCATCAGTTACACTGCCATGAGCTTTACATATATTATTCCAACCCTTAGAAAAATCATAAAAGGCATTTTTTAACTGAATTTTTCCAGCTGAGGAATCCAAGACCCAGAGAAACTTAGTGACTTTCCTAGGACTTTATAGACATCTACACAGCAGTTCCAAGGTTTGGACCCATATCTGTTTAGTTCAATGTTTTTCCACTACACTATTTTGCTTTCTCATTTAAACCCATCTGTACACATGAAATGACCCATTAATCAGTGGCTCCAAACGTTCCTTCCTACCTTTCAGAATGTTACCAAAAGTTTCAGTTACATCGCAGTATCAAATTTTTATCCCTAGGTCATACTGGTATTTATGGCATTCTCCAAATAATGCAGTGTACCTTCATTGAGAAAGTGCATGGGTGAATGAAAGGGAGATAAGCATGTGTGAGTGGACCCCATAGTCTCTTCCCAATAGCGTATGATAATTAACAAACAAATCATGGCTAGTTTTTATTACCTCATTTTCTTTGTAGACATCAAAAGTAAAAGACATCATTTGGATGGTGTAATGGAAAGAACACAGAGATTGGAGTAAGCTTCCATAGCTTTTAAATTTATCTCCTTTACTTTCATTATTTTTTTTGCATGAAGGGGACAGGATCTCACTCTGTCATCCTGGCTGAAGTGCAGAGGTGCAATCACGACTCACTGCAACCTCCACCTCCTGGCTCAAGCCATCCTCCCACCTCAGCCTCCTAAGTATCTGGAACCACAGGCATATGCACACACACACAAGTGTGGTGGCATATATGTATAATATGTATATATTTATATTTATATAGAATATATATTTATTTATTTAGTAGACATGGGATCTCACTATTTTGCCCAGGCTGGTCTCAAACTTCTGGGCTCAAGTGATCCTCCCCCCTCAGCCTCTCAAAATGCTAGAATTACATGCATCAGCCAAGGTCAGCCAAGCCTGACCCTCTTTTACTATCTAGGAAGTCATTTATACCAGCGGTCCCCAACCTTATTGGCACCAGGTACCGATTTTGTGGAAGACAAATTTTCTATGGACCAGGAGGGAAGATGCTTTTGAGATAATTCAATCACATTACTGTTACTGTGCACTTTATTTCTATTACTATTACACTGTAATATATAATGAAATAATTATATACTCACCATAATGTAGAATCAGTGGGAGCCCTGTGCTTGTTTTCCTGCAGCTAGACCATCCCATCTGAGGGTGATGGGTGACAGTGACAGATCATCAGGCATTAGATTCTCATAAAAAGCATAAAACCTAGATCCCTCACATGTTCATTTCACAATAGAGTTTGCACTCCTATGAGAATCTAATGCCATCCCTGATCTGACAGGAGGAGGAGCTCAGGAGGTAATGCACATGATGGGGAGTGGCTGTAAATACAGATGAAGCTTGCTCACTCACCTGCCGCTAACCTCCTGCTGTGCAGCCTGGGTTCTAATGGGCCACAGACTGGTACTGTTCCATGACCTGGGGGTTGGGGACCCCTGATTTATACTGTTTAATGTGAGGTTTCCTCAACCATAAAATAATAGAGTTGGTCAAGGTCAAGTGTATGTATTGCCATTTCTCTACCTTCATCCATGGAAATGATTACAAACTGATCATGACTAGTTTTTCAGTTGACCCTCAGGAGGAAAATCTACTCAATCCAGGGCTCTAGATAGCTACAATCAAAGAATTAGAGTTGGCCAGCAATCTGAGTCTTATTTGCCACTGCTAAAATAGATCATGCCTACAGTCTTTCCACCTTTAAGTCTAGGATTGACCTCAGTGGAGAAGAAAGAAACAGTCAAAATTAAATGAAAAACCCTAATCCAGAGCTTAACACATATTTGAAAGGGACATATAGGAAGATTATGTTATAATAATAACTTGTGTTTGGACATAGACCATTTCATATAAAATTTTCATAACCAGTGATATTTCTCCCTATCTGAAAATATGTAGCTTGATCTCTAAATGAGGGAAAAAGTACACGTCTTCTTCCCTGACATCTCTCATTCAGGTGTATGATATATTATAAGCAACGTCCGCAGAGTATTTGTTATGAAATCTAGAAGAAGAGAAGCCCTGCAATAAATATGATCTCATATTTATTGTTTCAAAGCCAGTTTCAAAGCCCCTGGGTAAGGAAGGACCAACTTTAAGGCAGGTGGAGTAACCACCATAGGGGCCACTAGGGCCTTGTTAGTAAGAGAATGTCAGACTGCTCCCCAGTTCTCACAATCTCTCTCTTCTCTCTCAGTCATCCCTTCCTATAAATCACAACTCACCAGTCCAGATCTTCAAGCAGAGATAACCTCAAAACTCAAGAACTGTCTTTAGATAAATGAGGTCTCAGGCAAATGTCTGTCAACCAGGCAGATACCCCAGCAAACTATTATTCCCACCAGAATTAAGAATCCCTGCTGAGAGCCAAGCACAGTAACACATGCCTATAGTCTCAGCTACTCAGGATGCTGAGGCAGGAGGATCACTTGAGCCCAGGAGTTCAGGGTTGTAATGTGCTATGTTCACACCTGTGAATAGCCACTGTTCTCCAGCCTGGGCAACGTAACAAAACTCTGTCTTCACAAAACAAAACAAAACAAAATCTCCCTTGCTCAGGGTATCCATAACATTAAATAATCCAGGTTTCTGAGTGATATTACTTGTGTTTAAATCCACAGACACTTTTGTTCACCATCTGAGAATCTAATTGACATATTTTTTAAAAGTTATTTCTAAACTTCTCCCCTCCCCACTCTTATCTAACTGATGAAAATGTCTATTACACATTCCAGTTTGGAGTACCTCCCTTGTGATACATATTTTCCCTTTGCTGATAATATAAGCTTCCTGCCACCTGTGACCTAATAGGTTTAAGTTGTTTATTTGCTAATCAAACTTAAGCTCCCTCCTACTTAGCCCTGGACTTGACCCTCAACTGCCTCATATGCTACAGTCTAATAATTTCCCCTGAGTTCTAGTTACAGCATGCACCTGGTGTTTCCTTGATTACCAGAAGCCTTCCTAGCAGGCTATGTCCTGCAGCTTCCCAGCTACAATCCTGCACTATGTCCAAAAACTGGGACACAAGGTGCTTTAAGGATGAAAGTCAGGTATTCACAAAACGTAGAATTCAAGAACTCCCTGCCCTTCCCTGCCACACATATCCACATAGAACGCCTTGTGTGTGCTTTCCCTGACAGTTTGAAAGGGCCTTTGAGGTTTAATCAGCAGATAGCGGCAAAAGGATAACACGGTGTTCATAGTGGGAATTCTTATCTCAATGCTCCTGCTGGCAGAACACCAAAGACTGCATGCCTTGCAGTTTATTTAGCTGTAAGGAATAGGGGTCAGAACGATTCTTGGATTACTGTATACAAAAATACCACTTTTTCAACTCAGAAGTGATCTCTAGGAAATATGTAACAGCAACTTGTAAGAAGTTCAGGGTGAAATAGTTCTTTTAAGAGAATACATTCCCTTCCCATCTAATTCGTATTATAATTCCTGAATTATAGTAATCTTGGTCCTTTTTTTAAAATGTACTTTTACTTTTGGAAATGATTATTTCTAGTTAAGTCAATGATGGAAAATAAAAACCAAATTAATCTCTACCAACGCATCAGAACAAGAAAGAAATATAACCATAAATTGCAATGGCTAAGCAAACACTTTTAGAGTAATTAAGTCCTAGATTCATAGAGAATTCAAAAACTCTGTGAAAACACCTGAGTTTTACCAATGTAACAACTGTATCTATTTTACATACTTACCTTTCACATTTTATATAATTATTCTTTAGGTTTTATTACAAATGCTATTTTGCATTTCAATTATTTTATTAATTTAAATGAGGTAGGAGGTCAACAGGACTTGCTTTCACGACCCTGCTGATCAAAACAGGATGTAGCAAAGAAACCAGCCAACCAGCTAGGACTGGGAATTATAATACATTTGTATGCTATAAGACACTCCCACCAACACCATGGCAGTTTACAAATGACATAGCAATGGCCAGAAGTTTCCATATATGGTTCTGGGAACTCCCTGATGCTTTTTTAGAAAGCTCATTAATAATCCTTCCCTGATTCAGCGTACAATTAGAAGTAGGTGTAAATATAGCTAGCCAGCAATCCAGGAGTGCTACTCTGCCTATGGGATACCCCTGCTCTGTCTACGGAGCAGCAATTTTGCTGCACGCTATCACTCTAATAAACTTGCTTTCTTCCACTGTTGGCTCACTCTTAAATTTTTTCCTGAGTGAAGCCAAGAACCCTCCCAAGCTGAGCCCTGATATGGGGGTTTGCCTGCATCAAAATGTCGTGCAATAAGTTGTAAACTGCTTTGCTGCTCCTAGTGTGCACCTTGGACTTTCAGCATTGGTACCAAGTAAGAGTTTGTTGAAAAAGCAGTATTTTGCACTCCACCCTTACCGATTCAGAACCTACATTTTATCAAGATCTCTAGGTGGTTCAGATATACATGATAATATAAGTAGCTTTGGGATAAAGAATGAGCCTGGACTTTTTTAGTCCCACAGAGAAGATCTCAGATAAGTTCACGACTTTTGACTTTAGACACATTTCCAAACTTCTTTAAATGTCATATTCTTCTTTTGTACAAAGAGTACAGTAACATGCATTACCAAAGAGGATAAAGACAGTTGATACATATGAAGCATTTAATTAGCACAGGATTTGGAGTTCAGAAGTTTCAACGAATGTTTCTTGCCGTCTTTCCACAGGTTATGGGCTGCCAAAATAGAAAGAGATCCACATTTCTCCTCCTCCCACCTTTCTACTCAGAATTTCTATTATGATATTTTAAAGGATATTCTAATTCCCTACACTAGATCATTTTAATCTTTGTAAAAGAGGAATACATTAATATAGGAAATCCAAACTTTCAGTAACAGAAAAATAAAACCTTTATAAGAAGTAGAGAAAATGGGTGTACTAAGCAAAGTTTGTAAGTCCTAAAATTAAAATCAGTAAGTATTTATTTTCACTATTCATTTGTTCATTTTGAATATGCCTTAGGCCATTTTTGCATGGCTATAAAGAAATACCTGAGAGTGGGTAACTTATAAAGAAAATAGTTTGAATTGGTTCATAGTTATACAGGCTTTACAGGAAGCATGGTGCTGATATCTGCTCAACTTCTGAGGAGGCCTCTGGAAATTTACAATCATGGTGGAAGGTGAAGGGGGAGCAGGTACATCACATGGCCAGAGCCAGATTAAAAACGTAACTAAAAATTAATGCCCACTGTGTTAGTCAGGGTTCTCTAGAGGAATAGAACTAATAGAATATATATATACAGATCTCCTGTATAGGAACTAATAAGAGATATATATTATATATATTCTATTAGTTATATAGATATATAGATATATAGATATCATATATATAGATATCCTATTAGTCATATAGAAATATAGATATCCTAATAGGATACATATCATAGATATATATATCTCATATATATCATAGATATATATATCATAGATATCATAGATATCACAGATAGATATACCACAGATATCACAGATAGATATATATCATAGATATCACAGATAGATATATATCATAGATATCACAGATAGATATATATGATATATATCACAGATAGATATATCATATATATCATAGATAGATATATCATATCTATCATATATATCATATATATCATATATATCATATATATATCATATATATCATATATATCATACATATCATACATATCATATATATCATACATATCACATATATATTATATATATCATATATATCACATATATCATATATATGATATATCACATATATCATAGATACCATAGATATCATAGATATAGATATCATATAGATCATATAGATATATATCATATGGATATATATATCATACAGATATATATCTATGTGGATGTATATCATATAGATATATATCATATGGACATATATCATATAGATATATGTCCATATGATATATATATCATATAGATATATATCATATGGATATATATATCATATAGATACATATCATATGGATATATATATCATATAGATACATATCATATGGATATATATATCATATAGATACATATCATATGGATATATATATCATATAGATACATATCATATGGATATATATATCATATAGATACATATCATATGGATATATTTATTCATATAGATACATATCATATGGATATATATATTCATATAGATATATATCGTATGGATATATATATTCATATAGATATATATCATATGGATATATATTCATATAGATATATATCGTATGGATATATATATCGTATAGATATATATCGTATGGATATATATATTCATATAGATATATATCGTATGGATATATATATCGTATAGATATATATCATATGGATATATATATCGTATAGATATATATTGTATGGATATATATATCATATGGATATATATATCGTATGGATATATATATCATATTTTTTATGGGAATTTATTAATTATTAACTTATACAATCACAAGGTCCCACAATAGGCTGTCTGCAAGCTGAGAAGCAGAGGAGCCAGTCTGAGTCCCACAGCTGAAGAACTTGGTGTCTGATTTTCGAGGGCAAGAAGCATCCAGCAGGGGAGAAAGATGTAGGCTGGGAGGCTAGGCCAGTCTCTCTTTTTCACGTTTTTCTGCCTGCTTTACATTCGATGGCAGCTGGTTAGATTGTGCCCACCAGATTAAGGGTGGATCTGCCTTCCCCAGACCACTGACTCAAATGCTGATCTCTTTTGGCAACACTCACACAGACACACCCAGGATCAATACTTTGTATCCTTCAGTCCAATCAAGTTGACACTCAGTATTAACTGTCACATCCACTCATCATAAAATCCTTAGCAAACTAGGAAGAAAAAGGGAACTCCCTTAATCTAATTAAGACTAAAAGATATAAACAGTTAAAACTAATTCAATGGTGAAACATAGAAACCCCCCTTGGATTTCAATCACTACTTTTATTTGATATTTTATTAAAGGTCATAACTAGTAGAAAAAGTAAAAAAGGAAAAAGAAAGAAATGAAGGAAGAATGGAAAGAAGGAAGGAAGGAAATAAAACTAGTCTCATAAAATTCACAAGAATCTATAGACGAATCACAGTCTCTTAATGATGAGGATACCTTCTGAGAAATGCTTCATTAGGTGATTTTGTGGTTGCATGAACATTATAGAGTGTATTTACACAAACCTAGATGATATAGCCCACTACACACCGAGTCTATACAGTAGCTTATTGCTTCTAGGCTATAAACATATACAGCATGTTACCATACTGAATACTGCAGGCAATTGGACACAATGACATTTGTATAAACAGAAAATGTACAGTAAAAATACTGTTTAAAGACAAAAAACAATGGTACATCTGTATAGGACAGTTTCCACAAATGGAGCTTGCAGGACTGAAAGCTGCTCTGAGTGAGTCAGTGAATGAGTGGTGAGTGAATGTGAAGGCCTAGGACAGTAGCTGTTCACTACTGTAGACTTTACAAACACCGTACACTTAGGCTACATGACATTTACTTAATTTTTTTCTTTAGTTAATAATAAATTAACCTTAGCTTACTATAACTATTTTACTTTATGTACTTTTAAATTTTTTTAACTTTTTGATCCTTTTATAATGACATTTCACTGAAAGCACAAACACATTGTATCGCTATAAAATACTTTGTTTATATATTTATTCTAAAGTTTTTTTTTTTTTACTTTTCAAATTTTTGTTAAAAACTAATACCCAAATACACACATGAACCCAGGCCTGCGCAGGAACAGGATCATCACTATCGTTGTCTTCAACCTCCACATCTTGTCCCGCTGGGAGGTTTTCAGAGGCAATAACATGCATGAAACTGTCATCTTCTATGATAACAATGCCTTCTTCTGGGATACTGAAGAAGTATCCCAGAAGAAGGCACTGCCTGAGGCTCTTTTACAATTAACTTTTTTAATAAGTAGAAGATGTACATTCTAAAATAATGATAAAAAGCATAATAAATACATAAACCACATACATAGTTGTTTATTATTATAAAATATTGTAGACTATAGATAATAGTATGTGCTATACTTTTATACAATTGGCAGTAGGTTTGTTTACATCAGCATCACCACGACCATGTGAGTAATGTGTTGTAATATGACATTAAGACAGCTATAGTGCCACTAAGAGATAGGGATTTTCATCTCCATTATAATCTTAGGGTCCATTGCTGACCAAATGTCGTTACATAGCACATGGCTATATTGGCATTAGCCTGCAAATTTTTAAAGTCTGCTATACAGAATGTAAATTTTTTTATCCCTTAATAAACATCAAAGGTCTTCAAATAAATTTTTTAATATCAAATTATACAAGTAAAATATCAAAATGGTCCAAAGGGCCAATGATAAGTTCTCAATTTCATTATGTATAGGGGAAATACGAATTAAAACCAAAAAGTATACAAACCAAATAGAACGACTAGTGAAAAAAATGATGATTTCAAGTTTTGCCAAGGAATTTTAAATAACTGGAATTCTTATTCTGTGTGGGCAGCAGCACAAATTCTCTGAAACTCTTTGTAAAGTATTTGGGAACATCAGCAAAAAGCTGAACTTTTCATATCCTATGAACAGCAATATCACTTCTATGTATATAAACCTATCATATATATGTATGTACCAAAAGACATGCAAAAGAAAGTTTCTAGCAGCACTGTAAGTAGTAGCCAAAAAGTGGATATTATATATATAAGACTGCATACGTGAATCATGGTGTGCTCTGTGAGCAATGGGCAGACAAGGTGGGTTCTATTAGTATAAAAGTCTTCAACTCTATTAGTAACTTTTTATTATTGAATTTGTTAATGGGCATATGAACATTCATGGTGTTTTTTAAAACGAATTTGTATTTAAAATTGCAAATAATTTTTTACTAAGGCTTACCAAAAATGCAAATAAAATGTATATTTATAGCTTCAAAAATAGCAAGCAAAACACAAAATAAACAAAAATGTGGATGATTTTTTAAAACTATGCATTTCAACAAGAAGGAAAGAAAGAGAGAGAAAGAAGAAAGAAAAGAAAAAAGAAAAGAAAAGAAAAAGAAAGAAAGAAAGAAGGAAGGAAGGAAAGAGAGAAACAGAAAGGGAGGAAGGAAGGAAGGAAAGAAGGAAGGAAGGGAGAAAGGGAGGGAAGGAAAAGAATTAGTTTTGCCTTTTGATGGGAGAAGCTGAAAAACACTATGGCCATGTTTTCCTTTTACCCCAGTAGGTAATGATGTATTTACTAGCATGAAAACATATTTATGAATTACACATAATCAAACTCCTAATGTTATTAAAACTATGTATTTTTTATAGTCAGAAAACCAACAATAAAAATATTGTCATTAAAGATATAGATAATTGTCTTTAGGTTCAAAATCTCTACCCTACCCTTTTCTCCAATGTATAAGGAACACAAAAACAAGATCAGATGCTACAGCCCAATTTGCTTGTGCTGGCTTGTGTATAGACTACTTCATACTCCCTGGATCTAGCATTTGTTTGGATTTTCTATTTTTTCTTCATATTTGGACTTATGAAGATTTTTGCTTCCCTCTTTCTAATGGGATTTCTGTATTAAAACTCTAGCATGTGACCTTGGGTGTTCACTAGCCCTCCCTAGAAAAGGTAGATTCCAGGTCTTTTCCTGCCCTGAATTGATGCTGTTCTCACTCTAGCATGACAGCTTTTCATAGCTGTCAACTTCATCTTCTTGCAACTGCCCATCACTTACAATGTAAAATCACTTACAATGTAAAATATATTGAATAGTTCTTATTATTCCTCTTTCAGAGACACAATACTACAGTTAATATTATGTCATATTTATAATTTGCATTTTTTCACTAACATACACTACATATAGCTATATATCTATAAGAAAAAAATTGTGAAAAATGTTGATAAGAAAGAATTGAATGTGAATTCTGTTTTCTTTGTGATCTGGGCTAGTATCACATTGGTAGAAAACACTATTATCTGACAGAGGTCTTTCAGGGTTCTAGTTATGGGCCCAAACAAATCACAATGTAATTCATCACATTTATACACAGTCAGCTTTGGGTTGACTCACTTGATTGTCCTTGACAGTGCTGCTGAATACTTTCATTTTTAGTCCAGCCATTATAGAAAAGGCCCATTGTATGGTGTGGGCAATTGCATTTGCTAGAGAATGTCTTTTGCTTGCTATTATGTGCATGGAGGTAGGTGAGAAGAAAAAAAAAACAAACAAATAGAAACAGAACAAAACAAAAGAAAACCTCGCTAGTTATGCCTTTCAACCTTGAAAAGAAAAATGAAACTCATATATAGAAATTTCTTTCAATAAATTTCCATGTGTGAAAATGTGTCATACATTTTGCTGATAACAGGAAGAGGTATGACCATGAATGAGTATGTGAAAGGCATTCATAGTTTAAGTCAAGTTAAGATCTCAGGAGTGGTGTCTAGTCCAAATTTCAAATGTGCTTATCATGGCTTGTTCAAATCCCATGTGCTATGGGGTATGATAATCCCTAAAACAAAAAAAAAAAAGCAGTTCTCTGGCAGATTAAGAGAACAGTTTGCTTTTGCCTCAGGCCATTAACATTTTGATAAAACGGTCATCAACTGTGATAACAATTCATCTTTAGGTTACTTTATCTATTATTAACCTTATTAAATAACAAGTTTATTATTGCTGACATGTAGGTTTTCCAGCCCTCATCAAACATGTTTCTCACTCTAGCTCTCTTTCACTCTCTCTCTCTTTAAAATTTCAGCTCAATTAAGCTGAATTTCTGTGCCAAGTACATGTTTACAAGTTTGTTGGTTTGTTTTCCTTTGGAGCAATTTGAAAATGATTCTCATTTCCAATAATAGTTGATTAAGCTAAACACATTTTATGGGCTTTGTTGAGGACTACAATCTGTTTAGCAGGAATAATTTACTACTTTTGTCTGATTTGGTTGAAATAGACGCTTGTTAGCCTTAAGAAAATTTTGTTCTATATAAGAGTACGAGGTCAAAAGATACAAGTTAGAGTTTATTTTCACATGGAATAAGGTGACATAATGGGCAATTATGCTTCTTACCAACAGCATGATGCCCAATACTTTTTATTGAAGTAACCATAAACACCCTATTTAATCTACAATTGATAAAGGACAATGGACCCAGCACTAAGCCTCTGGAATGCATGAAGAAGAAAACAAAAGTATGGAATGGGGATTGTACATGATGTGCTTGGTGAATTCAAAATGATCTACTATGGTGAGAGCCAAGGACTGGACAAAGAGAAAGAATAGTTAGAAGATAAAATAGAAAATTGTTTTGGAACCCATCTTAGATTATAGAAGTTGCAAATGTTTCACCTAAAGTAAAAGGGAGTCAGGAAGCATCCACTGGTTAATGCATATGAAGTGGAGAAAAACATAATTTGATTGAAGTTTTAAGCAACTCTGCACAATAGACAGAATCAGTTTGGGTTGTAAAGTCTGGAGACACATAAACCTTTTGGAAGGCAGTTTCATGAGACTGATGAAAGATGGCAAGGACCTATACTTGGTAGACAGGGCAGTAAGGAGAGAAACGAGATAAATGATGAACCTTTCTAAAGAGTATCTGTATTAGCCAATTTTTGCATTGCTTTAAAGAAACACTTGAGACTGGGTAATTTATAAGAAAGGAGGTTTAATTGGCTTACAGTTCTGCAGGCTGTACAGGAGGCACCTGCTTCTTGGGAGGCCTCAGGGAGCTTACACTCATGGTGGAAGGCCAAGTGGGAGCAGGCTGTCTTACACGGCCAGAGCAGGAGCAAGAGAGAGAGAGTGAGGGAGGAGATACTACACACTTTCAAATAATCAGATCTCACAAGAACCCACTCTCACGAGAGCATCACCAAGAGGATTGTGCTAAACCATTCATGATCCAATCACCTCCAACCAGGCCCTGCCTCCAACATTGGGGATTATAATCTGACATGAGATTTTGTTGGGAACAGGACCCCAAATCTGGCCATAAACAGGCCCCCAAATTGGCCATAAACAAAATCTCTGCAGCACTGTGACATGCTCGTGATGGCTATGATGCCCACACTGAAGGTTGTTGGTTTACCAGAATGAGGGCAAGGAACGCCTGGCCCACCCAGGGCAGAAAACCACTTAAGGCGTTCCTGAACCACAAACAATTGCATGAGAGATCTGTGTCTTAAGGACATGTTCCTGCTGCAGATAACTAGCCAGAGCCCATCCCTTTGTTTCCTGTTTTAGTTAATCTATAATCTATAGAAAGAATGCTTAACACTGGCTTGCTGTTAATAAATATGTGGATAAAACTTGTTCGTGGCTCTCAGATCTGAAGGCTGTCAGCACTCTGATTCCCACTCTGCACTCTGTATTTCTGTGTGTGTGTCTTTAATTCCTCTAACACCGCTGGGTTAGGGTCTCCAAGACCGTTGGTCTCGGCAAGATTTGGGTAGGGACACAGATCCAAACCATATCAATATCCAATAGAACTTGGTGAAAGGTGAATTGTGGTTACAATAAAAAACCATAATGTTGATTTTCAGTTTGAGTAACTAAATAGTTGGTAATGGCATCAACCATCAGTAATGAAAGTATAGGGATAAAATGCTTAAGTAGGAAGATACTGAGGTTTTTTGGCATATGAGTGTTTTTGGAGTCTATTGGTGACAACTAGGTGCAGTAACAAGAGTTTCTACAGAGCTAGAAAACAGCAAAGCTGCCTTGTACATACACATTTCTAGGACTATGCATACCTAGCCTTTTATGTTAAAAAACATTGGTATCTTGAAGTCTATATAGGACAAAACATTTTCCCAACTTGGATTTGCTTCAAGTCCTACTTTCTTTCCATTTGTACTTTTTCATATACCACCAATACATCTCTTCTCTCTGTCACCACACTCATTGATTTTTTCAGAATTTTACCTTGCATGATTTAATATAATGGTCACTAAGCTGGTCACCTTTTCTTTTACTTCATCCATGATATATATGTTTCATGCATAGCCATAGGAGTGATTTTTATGCAATAAAAATACATGTTACAACAGTGCTTCCAACCAATGGCACTGTGGGACATAACATCTCCTTTTAATATGATTTGCTTTTTAATGTAGTTTTACTGTTCTAAATTCGAATTTATAGATATTTTAACATATCAGTGGGCTTAATTTTAAAAACTAATAAAATAACATAAAAACACTAACAATGAAATAAAATAAATGTAATTTGTGATATGATAATATATTTCCATATACAAATGCTCAGGCACCAATATACCCAAAGACATAATTAAGTACATTATTGTCTGGACCCACATATAGAATCTCAATGGATAAATGGACAAACACAGCTGGATGCAGATATGTGTGGTTGTGAACAAATAGCATGTACAGCACTGACATTTAGGACATAATTCCTTTAAAAATATACAACTCTTGATAAAGTTACCAGCAATGCAATAAAAATCTTTTTGTATTTACATGGTAGTTGCATTCCTGGAAAATTTCATATATATTAAAACAAATAGTATGCACTTAAATATAAAACAGAGTTAAAGTCTAGGTTCAGATTATTATAACTCAGTTTTAATGTAAATGAACATCCAACATTTGAAAGTCACATGAGGGAAAGAAAAATTTATTTGTGTTATGAAAATATCCTACACATTGAAGAGAAGTAGAATCCCAGATACCCTCCCACTAAGTGGCAGGAGTCCCCTCAATAATATGAAATCTAAAACTCGCTCTTCTAAAAATTATATGGCCATCACTGATCATCTGCTTTATACCTTTCAAAGGCTCTACATGCCTCAGAGAATAAGTTTCAAATTTTTTCTGGATATAGGGTGCCAACTATGATCTGATTCCAACTGCTACTTTCATGGTTCCTGTCTCAACATTTATGCCCAAGTCATACTAAATTGCTTTGTATTTTTAGAAAATTTGTTTTGTTTGGCTTTCCTCATGTGATCCACTTTGCCTAGGATGATGATGATGATGATTGTGATGTTCATGAGGATAAATATGATGATGTTAAAATACATTATCTAATATTTTTAAATGATAATCACAATTTTTCTACTTTTTAAACATTCAATCCATATGCAATATACACAAAGATTTATCTGTAGATAAAAAGTTAACTACAAAGAGATTTCTGTTTTTAGTACTGGTAAACCTGTCTCTCACAGACAATTTCTCATTTTGAGAACAACTATAAAATTTAGAAAAAAATACAAACAAAAAAAAACCATCTGTTTAAGTACATTGGAAAATTACCAAGGTAGCAAAGACATGAGAGGCCAAATGTGAAGAGAAAGAGAACATGACAGTTTGCGTCTACTTTTCCTATTGAAACATTTGCTGATTCTAAAGCAGTGGCTAACAAGCTGAGAAGGTAAACAAGAAATTGTGGGTGAGAAAAACTGAGAAGAGATTCCAACAGTTTTATGTGATTACGGTTCAGGATCTCTAAAGAGAAGGAGTCTGATAATCATAACAGCTGTTTGCTTGGGATTCACAAAAATAATCCCAAAAGGTTAACTAGAATTAACCAGCTTTCACAAAGACTGAAGATCAGTTTCAAATAAACTCAGTCACTGGAAAAAGTGATAACCACTGCCCAAAAGGAAAAAAAAATATATAGACTGTCTAGGAAAATAACATCATAGCCTCAAATTTCTTTAAAGAGGTTTATATAACATTATGTAATGTTGTGCATTTAAGAAATAATTACCAGGCATTATCAGGACAAAACCAGGTAACCAAAAACCAAAAGGAAAAATATAAAGAAATAGACCAAAAAAGTAGAGCTATTAGAGGTATTAAACATGGTATTTAAGATATTTGTGATTAATAAGCACGATGACATTAAGTAAATTTTTAAATTTCCATTATACTTTTTTAATTAAAATGCACAATAACAATATGACAAAAATTTTAAATTTCCATTATAAAGTTTAATTTCCATTATAAAATTAATTTCCGTTATAAAATCAGAACTTCAGCAGATAAATAGGATTTTTTATCTTTAAAATCAAATGGAAGAATTTGAATCTTCATAGCAAAGTCTTTGAGAACTAAACTGAGATTTGAAAAACTAAACACGAGGTGAAAGAGAATTTGCAGTCTGAACTAACTGAATTAATATCCAGCTAACACAAAAACGCAAGATTTTCCAGAGGATTGTAGCAGAACTCAGTGACTACACAACACAACAATTACAATGTCCAGGATACAGATCAAACTTATTCAACAGAAAAAGAACCTGAAAAACTGGAGGGGAAAAAAATAATGAGCAGATGTTGGAATTATCAGACAAAGAGTTTACAACAGCAAGCATAACAAAGAACAATGTGGAAAAAAATTATTTTTTTAAATACATGAAAAGACAGAAAATTTCCACAGGGAAATGGAACTACATATAGGTACAAAAGAAATTTAATAATTTAAAAATAAAATATCTGAATTAAAAATGTATCAGATGGACTTAATATCAGAAAGGAATTGAAGAGAAAAAGTTAGTTAACTTGAGGATGGTTCATAGAAGAAGTTATCCAATTTGGAAAACAGAAAAAAATTGATAAAAAAATTAAATGAGTCTCAGAAACCTGTGAGATAATATTAAAAACAAAATATAATTTGAATTCCACTGCGACTACATTGGGAAGAAATAATATTTGAAGAAATAATGAAAAAATCCCAAATTAGGTGAAAGACATAAATTTACAAATTTACAATTTAAGAAGCTCAGCAAATCTAAATAGGGTAATTTCAAAGAAATCAATGCTTGCATACATCATAATCAATCTGTTAAACATCAAAGATAAAGTATGAGAAACAACTAGAGAAAATATGATATGCTGCTGTTAATTTCTTGTCAGAAGAAAATAGAGAACGTTTACAAAGGACTGTAAGTGAAAAATTTAAAACAAAATTTTATCCCTACATAAAGTATCCTTCAACGTTTCAGAGGAAACATTTTTAGACAAAGTAAAACTAAGAGAATTTGTTATCAGCAAACCTGTTTATAAAGAATGGTAAAAGAGTTTACTCCAACTGAAGAAAAATGACCCCAGAGGGAAACTACGATCTTCAGAAGTTGAAAAAGAGGCTCAAAAATAGTATATATCTAGGTTAATTTAAACACTACATTTAACTCTTTAGTTTATATATGAAAATATTTAAAGCAAAAATATATAACACCTGATGGGGTTGTCAAAATACATACAGTTAATAAATATAAAAATTTAGCGTAAACCAGAGTGGGTTTGGGCAATGGGACCTTTTTGCTGGGTTTCCACATTTATGCAACATGGTACAATTTTAGCTCTAAGTGGACTACGAAAGATTAAATATGTATATTATAATCCCCAATAAGCCACCAATAAGAAAACAGTGCAAAGAAATAGAACCAAAAATGCCGAGAGGTCAATTAAAATATTTTAAATATTCAAATAATCCAAAAGAAGGAAAGAAAGTGGGAAGAGAGGAAAAGAAAAACAGAAAACAAAAAAATTAAGGGAGTAGAACTAAATTGAAGCAAGTAAGTATTACCTATAAGGAAAATCCTTTAAATAAAAATACCCAGGGAGGTTAGAACTAAGTGAATGGGAAACCATATACCGTGCAAATAATAAGTATGAGAAGGCTGCGGTAGATAAATTCATAGCAGACTAAATACACTTCAAGACAAAAAATAAATGTCAGACATAAAGAGGGACATTTCATCTTGATAAAAGAAAAGTTCAACAGGAGGACAAAAATTGTAACTGTGCTTAATAAAACAGCTTCAAAATAATGGAGTAAAAATTGATAGAGTTAGAGGGAGAACTAGATAATACTAATGCATTATATCATTCTTCTCTTAGCAATGGATTGAATAATTAAATAAAACAAAATTGGTAAGGTCATGGAATAGTTGAGCAACATTATAAACCACCTTTACCTAATCGATACTTATAGAATACTATATTTAACAATTGCAGATTTCATGTTCTTTTATGTCTCATGATATACTCACCAAATTAGACGATACACTGGACCATTAAATTAGCATTCATAAAGTTTAAAATCATGCACAGCAAGTTGCTGATCAAAACAATTAAATTTGAAATCAATAACAAGATACCTCAGAAAACTTCACATATGTGAAAACTAAATAGCATGCTTTGAAATAATGCTTGGGTCAAAGACAATATTACAACAGAAATTAAGACACATTTTGAATAGAAAACAACAAAAATAAAACATGCCGACATTTGTGGAAAGCAGTGTCTAAAGGGAAATTTGTAGGTTTAAATGTACATATTAAACATTAAAAATGACTTAAAGTTCTATCTTAAAAAGCAATAAAGGTAGAAAGTAAACCTAAAACAAGTAAAAGGAAGAAATAATAAATGTAAGTACAGAAATCAATGTAATAAAAACACAGAAAAACAATGAGGAAATTAACAAAGCCAAAACTTAGTTCTTTGAAAAGATAATAAAATCAACAAATTCTTAGCTAGATTGATCAGACAAAAACAAAGAGACTACAAGTCTCCAATATTAGGAAAGAAAAAGAGATTTACACCACAGATCCCTAAGATATTAAAAGGATAATAAGATAATATGCAATATTATCTTATATATAAAATATATTATAACAATATATATTATAATTTCGTGCCAACAAATTTGAAAACAGATGAAATTTTAAAAAATTTTTGAAAAATACAATTTACACAAGAAGAAACAGATGATATGAATAACCTAACAGCTATTAAAGAAATTGAATTAACTATCAAAAATCTTTCTAAAAGGAAAATTTCAGTTCCAGATGGCTTCACTGGTGAAGTCTATCAAACACTCAGTGTCAAAAAGAATACTGGCCAGGCGCAGTGGCTCACACCTGTAATCCCAGCACTTCGGGATTCTGAGGCAGGCAGATTGCTTGAGCCCAGGTGTTGGAGACCAGCCTGGCCAACATGGCAAAACATCATCTCTATTAAAAATACAAAAAAATAAAAAATAAAAAAATAAAAAATTAGCCGGGCATGATGGTGGAAGCCTGTAGTCCCAGATATTTGGGAGTCTGAGGCATGAGAAGCGCTTGAACCCGGGACGCAGAGATTGCAGTGAGCTGAGAAGGTGCCCCTGCACTCCAGCCTAAGCAACAGAGCAAGACTCAAGTCTCATAATAATAATAATAATAATAATAACTAAAAAACATTGATTTTACACTAAATTTTTCAAAAAATAGAGAATATTACAATTACAAATAATACAATAGAGGTATTTTATGCCTTTAGATAAAAAAATCCTTAACCAAATATTCACAAACTTAATCCAATAATGCATCAATACTAATTAATGTATTATAGGAACTCAAGGTTGCTTTAACATGTGAAAATCAATGTAATTTACTATATTAAAAGAGAAACCTATTTCATCACTTCAATACATGTACATATACCATTTGACAAAATTCAATCTAAAATCTCTCAACCAACTAGCAAATAGGAATAAAATTTTTAAATTGAAAAAGGGAAACTACAAAAAACCCAGAGCTAACATCATGCCTAATGGACAAAGACTAAATTGTTCCCCCTAAGATCAAAAACAAGGCAAAGAGGCACACTTTAACCACTTGTATTTAATAATGAATTGGAAGTATTAGTCATTGTAACAAGGCAAAACTAATCAAGAAAAATCGTAAACATTGTAAAAAAAAAAAGATAAAAACAATCCCTATTTTTCTATTTGCAGAAGGTATGATTGTTCTGAGAAAAATCTCAGAAATCTACCAGAAGCAAGAAGTGATTTTCGCAAAGTTACAGGAAATAGGTTAAAATACAAAAATCAGTTTCTCAAAAAATTAAAAGTAGAACTACCACGTGACCCAGCAATCCCATTACTGGGTGTATATCCAAAGGATATAAAATCAGGATGTCAAAGAGATATCTGCACTTCCATGTTCATTGCAGCACTATTCACAATAACCAAAATATGGAATCAACCTAAGGGTCTGTCAACAGATAAATGGATAAAGAAAATGTGGTATACATACAAAATGGAATACTATTTAGCTTTAATAAAACATCACACTCTGGGGACTGTTGTGGGGTAGGTGGAGGGCGGAGGGATAGCATTAGGAGATATACCTAATGCTAAATGACGAGTTAATGGGTGCAGCACACCAGCATGGTGTTACATATGTACATATGTATATGTTACATATACATATGTATATGTATACATATGTATATGTATATGTTACATATGTATACATATGTATACATATGTAACTAACCTGCACATCGTGCACATGTACCCTAAAACTTAAAGTATAATAATAATAAAATAAATAAATAAAGAAGGAATCTTGTCATTTGTCACAACATAGATAAACCCGGAGGACATCATATTAAATAAAATAAGCCACCAGGCACAGAAAGACAAATACTGCATGATCTCACTCATATGCTGAATCTAAAAAAGTCAAATTCATAGAAATAGAGAGCAAAATGGTGGTCACTAGAGGCTGGGGGGTGGGGAAATTGGGGAGATGTTAGTCAAAGGACACAACATTTCAGCTATACAGAAAAAAATAAGTTAAACTGCTCTATTGTATATCATGGTGACTATAGTCAATAACAATATAACTACATATTGTATACTTAAAAATTGCTAAAAGAGTAGATTTTAATTGTTATTGCTACAAATAAACTGACAAGTACATGAGGTAATGCATATCTTAATTAGCTTGATTTACCATTCCACAATGTATACATAAATTAAAACACCGTGTTGCACACATAAATATATATAATTTTTGCCAATTAAAATAAATTGTAAAAATTAATTGTATTCATAAATTGGCAGCAAGCAACTGGAAATGGAAAATTTTAAAATTCCACACATAGTAGCTTGAAAAATACATGATATTTAAGAAAAATCTAACAAAAATTTTCAAAATCTATACCTCAAAACATTACTGAAAAAGAGAAAAAAATACCTAAATAAAAGGAGCAATACATCACATTCATGGATTGGAAAACTTAATATTGTTAAGATGAAAATTCTCCCCAAATTAATTTATACATTGGCTATAATCCTAAGTTTCATTAAGATTTTTGTATAAATTGGCAAGAAAAATCTCAAATGTACATGGAAAGTCAAGGGCATAGAATAAATAAAACTATTTTTATAAATAAGGACAAAGTTGGAAGACTTGCCTTATCTGATTTCAAGACTAACTACAGAGTTGTAAAAATCAAGACAGCTTGGTGTTAGTGAAAGGCCAGAAATAAGTCAGTGGAACAATGGAGTACATAATGGGAGATACCCATACTTTCAATATAAACCTGCAGGAAAACCATGCCCTAAAAATTTTGAGGGCCCATCTAAAACTTTAATTTGGGGAGATTGTGTTAACTCACATGCAGTAATATTAAGGCAACAGATATCGGGCGAAATTCGCCCCCGATATTTCATGTAGGTTCTTTTCTATTTTCCCTAAGTGTTGGCCAGTCTGAGAAATAAAGGGACAGAGTACAAAAGAGAGAAATTTTAAAGCTGGGTGTCTGGGGGAGACATCACATGTCGGCAGGTTCCATGATGCCCCCTGAGCCGTAAAACCAGCAAGTTTTTATTAGTGATTTTCAAAAGGGGAGGGAGTGTATGAATAGGGTGTGGGTCACAGAGATCACACACTTCACAAGGTAATAAGATATCACAAGGCAAATGGAGGTAGGGTGAGATCACAGGACCACAGAACCGGGGTGAAACTAAAATTGCTAATGAAGTTTCAGGCATGCATTGTCATTGATAACATCTTATCAGGAGACAGGGTTTGAAAGCAGACAACAGGTCTGGCCAAAATTTATTAGGTGGGAATTTCCTCGTCCTAATAAGCCTGGGAGCACTACGGGAGACTGGGGCTTATTTCATCCCTACAGCTGAAACTGTAAAAGACAGCAGCCCTAAAGCAGCCATTTCAGAGGCCTACCCTCAGGGATGCATTCTCTTTCTCAGGGATGTTCCTTGCTGAGAAAAATAATTCAGTGATATTTCTCCCATTTGCCTTTGAAAGAAGAGAAATATGGCTCTGTTCCACCTGGCTCACCGGCAGTCAGAGTTTAAGGTTGTCTCTCTTGTTCCCTGAACATTGCTGTTATCCTATTCTTTTTTCAAGGTGCTCAGATTTCATATTGTTCAAACACACATGCTCTACAAACAATTTGTGCAGTTAACGCAATTATCACAGGGTCCTGAGGCAACATACATCCTCCTCAGCTTGCGAAGATGATGGGATTAAGACATTAAAGTGAAGACAGGCATAGGAAATCACAAGGGTATTGATTGGGGAAGTGATATCAGTGTCCATGAAATCTTCACAGTTTATGTTCAGAGACTGCAGTAAAGACAGGTGTAAGAAATTATAAAAGTATTAATTTGGGGAACTAATAAATGTCTATGAAATCTTCACAATTTATGTTCTTCTGCAATGGCTTCAGCCAGTCCCTCCATTCGGGGTTCCTGACTTCCCGCAACAAGTACAGAAATACAGTCCCACACATTTATGGCCAATTGACATCAACAAAGATGCTGAGATTAACAAATGGGGAAACAAACGTCGTTACCAAATATTGTGAGCCCAACTAAATAGTCATATAGAAAAAGACTGTAAATTGACCCTTACCTTATACCATACACACAACTTACCTCAAAGTGAATCACAGACTAAATGCAAGAGTTGCAATTGTAAAACTAACTTCTAAAAGAAAACAAGAAGAAATCTTTGAGGTTCTGGGTAGACAACTTAGAAGATAAATATCCCAGCACTTTGGGAGGCTGAGGTGGGCAGATCACGAGGTCAGGAGATGGAGACCATCCTGGCTAACATGGTGAAACCCCATCTCTACTAAAAATACAAAAAAAATTACCTGGGCGTGGTGGCAGGTGCCTGTAGTCCCAGCTGCTCGGGAGGCTGAGGCAGGAGAATGGTGTGAATATGAACCCGGGAGGAGGAGCTTGCAGTGTGCGGAGATCACGCCACTGCACTCCAGCCTGAGCGACAGAGTGAGACTCTGTTAAAAAAAAAAAAAAGAAGAAGAAGATAAACAATATGAGAAAAATTGATAAATTGAATAATATTTAAAAACTTTTGCCCTTCAAAATGTATATTTTGAAAATATAAGGCAAACCACAGCCTGGGAGAAATTTTTGCAGCACATATCAATAAAAGGTGTGCACTCAGAATGTATAAAATATTCTTTCAAAGGAATGCAAACTGCTGTCACTGCTATGGAAAACTGTATGACAGTTACTCAAAAAATTAAAAATAGAATTGCCATATGATCCAGCTATTTCACTTCTGAGTTTACACCCAAAAGAACTGAAAGTGAAGTCTTGAAAAGATATTTGTACACCTATATTTATAGCAGCATTATCACAATAGCCAAAAGGTAGAAGCAACCAACCCAAGGGACCATCAGCTGATAAACAGATAAATAAAATGTCTATACATACTGTGGAATATTATTCAGCTTTTTTGGATTTTTTTCATTATAAAGATTTTATTCTATTTTAATTTTAATTTTTTTATTTTTTCATAAGTTATTGTGGTACAGGTGGCATTTGGTTACATGAGTAAGTTCTTTACTGGTGATTTGTGAGATATTGGTCACCCATCACCAAAGCAGTATACACTGCACCATATTTGTAGTTTTTTATCCCTTGCCCCCCTCCTACTCTTCCCGCCAAGTCCTCAAAGTCCATTGTGTCATTCTTATGCCTTTGAATCCTCATAGCTTAGCTCCCACATATCAGTGAGAACATATGATGTTTGGTTTTCTATTCCTGAGTTACTTCAGTTAGAATAATAGTCTCCAATCTCATCCAGGTCACTGCAAATGCTGTTAATTCATTCCTTTTTATGGCTGCATAGTATTCCATCATATATATATAATACATACCACAGCTTCTTTATCCACTTGTTGATTGATGGGTATTTGGGTTGGTTCCACGATTTTGCTCTTGTGAATTGTGCTGCTATAAACATGCATATGCAAGTATCTTTTTCTTATAATGACTTCTTTCCTTCTGGGCAGATACCTAGTAGTGGGATTGCTAGATCAAATGGTAGTTCTACTTTTAGTTCTGTAAGGAATCTCTACACTGTTTTCGACAGTGGCTGTACTAGTTTACATTCCCACCAGCAGTGTAGAAGTGTTCCCTGTTCACTGCATCCATGCCAACCTCTACTGTTTTTTGAATTTTTTATTATGGCCATTCTTGCAGGAGTAAGGTGATATGCATTGTGGTTTTTATTTGCATTTTCCTGATCATTAGTGATGTTGAGCATTTTTCATATGTTTATTGGCCATTTGTATATCTTCTTTTGAGAATTGTCTGTTCATGTCCTTAGCCCACTTTTGATGAGATTGTTTTTTTTTTCTTACCAATTTGTTTGAGTTTATTGTAGATTCTGGATATTAGTCCTTTACCAGATATATAGATTGTGAAGATTTTCTTCCACTCTGTGGGTTGTCTGTTTACTCTGCTGACTGTTCCTTTTGCCATGCAAAAGCTCTTTAGTTTAATTAGGTCCCAGCTGTTTATCTTTGTTTTTACTGCATTTGCTTTTAGGTTCTTGGTTATGAAACCCTTGCCTAACCCAATGTCTAGAAGGGCTTTATCAATGTTATCTTCTAGAATTTTTATAGTTTCAGGTCTTAGGTTTAAGTCCTTAATCCATTTTGATTTTTTTTTTTTTTTTTTTTTTTTTGAGACAGAGTCTTGCTCTGTCACCAGGCTGGAGTTCAGTGGCACAATCTCAGCTGACTGCAACCTCCGCCTCCCAGGTTCAAGCAGTTCTGCTGCTTCAGCCTCATGAGTAGCTGGGACTATAGGCACATGCCACCACACCCAGCTAATTTTTATATTTTTAGTAGAGATGGAGTTTCACTATGTTGGCCAGGGTGGTCTTGATCTCCTGACCTCGTGATCTGCCTGCTTCAGCCTCCCAAAGTGCTGGGATTACAGGTGTGAGCCACTGCACCTGGCCTTGAGTTGATTTTTGTATAAGGTGAGAGATGAGGACCCAGTTTAATTCTCCTACATGTGGCTAGCCAATTATCCCAGCACCATTTGTTGAAAAGGGTGTCCTTTCCCCACTGTATGTTTTTGTTTGTTTTGTCAAAGATCAGTTGGCTGTAAGTCTTTGGGTTTCTTTCTGGGTTCTCTATTCTGTTCCATTGGTCGATGTGCTTATTTTTCTACCAGTACCATGCTGTTTTGGTGACTATGGCCTTATAGTATAGGTTGAAATCAGGTAGTATGATGTCTCCAGATTTGTTCTTTTTGGTTAGTCTTGCTTTGGCTACATGGGCTCTTTTTTGGTTCCATATGAATTTTAGAATTGTTCTAATTCTGTGAAGAATGATGGTGGTATTTTGATGGGGATTGTGTTGAATTTGTAGATTGCTTTGGCAGTATGGTCATTTTCACAATATTAATTTTACCCATTCATGAGCATGGGATGTGTTTCTATTTGTTTGTGTCATCTATGATTTCTTTCAGCAGCGTTTTGTAGTTTTCCTTGTAGAGGTCTTTAGATTCCTTCATTAGGTATATTCCTAAGTATTTTATTTTATTTTATTTTTGCAGCTATTGTAAAAGAGGTTGAGTTCTTGATTTGATTCTCTGCTTGGTCACTGTTGGTGTATAGAAAAGCTACTGATTTGTGTACATTAATCTTGTATCCAGAAACTTTGCTGAATTCTTTTATCAGTTCTAGGAGCTTTCTGGAGGAGTCCTTAGGGTTTTCAAGGTAAATGATCATATCATCAGCAAACAGTGACAGGTTTGTTTCCTCTTTATTGATTCCGATACCCTTTCTTTCTTTCTTTTGTCTGATTGCTCTAACTAGGACTTCCAGTACTATGTTGAAGAGGAGTGGTGAGAGTGGGCATTCTTGTCCTGTTCCAGCTCTCAGAGGGAGTGCTTTCAATCTTTCTCCATTCAGTATTATGTTGGCTGTGGGTTTGTCATAGATGACTTTTATTACATTAAGGTATGTCCCTTATATGTTGATTTTGCTGAGAGTTTTAATCTTAAAGGAATGCTGGATTTTGTCTAATGCTTTTTCAGCATCTATTGAGATGATCATGTGATTTTTGTTTTTAACTCTGTTTATGTGGTGCATCACATTTATTGACTTGCATATGTTAAACCATCCCTGCATTCCTGGTACAAAACCTATTTGATCATGGTGGATTATCTTTTTGATATGTTGTTGGATTAAGTTAGCTAGTATTTTGTTAAGGATTTTAGCATCAATGTTCATCATATGTATTGGTCTGTAATTTTCTTTTTTGGTTATGGCCTTTCCTAGTTTGGGTATTAGCATGATGCTGGCTTCATAAAATGAATTAGAGAGGATTCCTTCTTTTTCTATCTTGTGGAATAGTGTCAAAAGGATTGGTATCAATTCTTTGAATGTTTGGTAAAATTCTGCTGTGAATCCGCCTAGTCCTGGACTTTTTTGTTTGGTAATTTTTTAATTACCATTTTAATCTTGCTGCTTGTTATTGGTCTGCTCAAGGTATCTAATTCTTCCTGATTTAAGCTAGGAGGGTTGTATTTTTCCAGGAATTTACCCATCTCTTCTAGGTTTTCTAGTTTATGTGTGTAAAGGTGTTCATAGTAGCCTTGAATGATCTTTTGTATCTCTGTAGTGTCAGTTGTAATATCTCCTGTTTTGTTTCTTAGTGAGGTTATTTGGATTTTCTCTCTTCTTTTCTTGGTTAATCTTGCTAATGGTCTATCAATTTTATTTATCTTTTCAAAGATCATGTTTTTTGTTTCATTTATGTTTTGTATTTTGTGTGTTTGTTTGTTTCAGTTTCATCTAGTTCTACTCTTATCTTGGTAATTTCCTTTCTTCTGCTGGGTTTGGGTTTGGTTTCTTCTGGTTTTTTTTTTTTTTTTTTTGAGACGGAGTCTCACTCTGTCGCCCAGGCTGGACTGTAGTGGCACGATCTCAGCTCACTGCAAGCTCCGCCTCCCGGGTTCACACTATTCTCCTGCCTCAGCCTCCCGAGTAACTGGGACTACAGGCGCCCGCCACCACGCCCAGCTCCTTTTTTGTATTTTTAGTAGAGATGGGGTTTCACTGTGTTAGCCAGGATGGTCTCAATCTCCTGACCTCGTGATCCACTGCCTCAGCCTCCCAAAGTGCTGGGATTACAGGCATGAGCCACTGTGCCTGGCCTTGTTCCGGTTTTTCTAGTTGCTTGAGGTGTGACCATAGAATGTCAATTTGTGCTCTTTCAGTCTTTTTGATGCAGGCACTTAGGGCTACGAACTTTTCTCTTAGCACCGCCTTTGCTGTATCCCAGAGGTTTTGATAGATTGGGTTGTGTCATTATTGTCATTCAGTTTGAAGAATGTTTAAATTTTCATCTTGATTTCATTTTTGACCCAAGGCTCATTGAGGAGCAGGTTATTTAATTTCCATGTACTTGCATGGTTCTGAAGGCTCCTTTTGAGGTTGATTTCCAGTTTTATTCCACTGTGGTCTGAGAGAGTGCTTGTTATAATTTCAATTTTCTTAAATTTATTGAGGCTCATTTTATGGCCTATCATATTGTCTATCTTGGAGAAAGTTCCATGTGCTGTTGAATAGAATGTGTATGCTGCAGTTGTTGTATGAAATGTTCTGTATATGTCTGTTAAGTCCATTTGCTCCGAGGTACAGTTTAAATCCATTGTTTCTTTGTTGACTTTCTGTCTTGATGACCTGTCTAGTGCTGTCAGTGAAGTATTGAAGTCCCCACTATTATTGTGCTGCTGTCTATCTCATTTCTTAGGTCTATTAGTAATTGTTTTATAAATTTGGGTGCTCCTGTGTTAGGTGCATATTTATTCAGTCTTTAAAAGGAAGGACATTCTAACACATGCTACAACATGGATGAACGTGGAGGGACATTATGCCATATAAAATAAGTCAATCACAAAACAGACAAATACTGTATGATTTCACTTATAAAAAGTGCCTGTAGTAGTCAAATTCATAGAGAATTTGGTTGCCAGCAGCTGGGGAGAGGGGACAATAAGTTTTGTTCAATGGGTTTTACAACATGGAAAGACTTCTGGAGATTAGTTGAACAAATATGTGAATGTACTTAACATTACTGAACTCCACACTTGAAAATGGTTAAGGTGTTCAATTCTATGGTATGTATATTTTACCATGGTTTTAGAAATCTCTTTCAACCCACAATAAGACAAACAACTCAATTTACAAAAAGTAAAAGCTTTGAAGAGACACTTCACAATGGAAAACATACAAATGGCCAAAAATATTAGCTGCATTGCCAGTTATCAGGAAAATGCAAATTCAAACCACATGGAATATCACTACTTTCCATTAAAATGGCTGAAATTAAAAATACATATCATGCTAAGTATTGGAGAGGATTTGTAACTTTTTGTGTGAATGCAAAATAATACAACTTAGAAAACTGTGTTTTCTTAAAAAGTTAAACTTACATCTGTCACTTCACTCCTAGATATTTCTAAAATATATTTGTGACCAAACAAAGAATTATGCAGTCAAGACTTATGTGCTGTGTGCATTCTTAAAAATAATAAATATGTAAATATAATAATAAATATACATCTGTAGATATCATACATATTCCACATATGATGTGTTTGTTCATTTTCCACTTAGCACTTAAAGTACTATTATAGGTGAGATAACTATATCACACTATACGCCCGTTAAGCTTTTAAGTAGTAATTTGTGCAAGAAATTAATACCATTTATCAAAGTTCCCTTACATATGCCAGATCATTTACATACATTGTAACATTTAATCCCTGCATCAAATCATCTTGGCTAAAATTAATTGAGCATTTACTATTTGCTAAACACTTTAAACAAGAAATTTCATGTGAATATTTTCTTTATTCTCATTTTACTTGGCTTATATATAAAGAGAAAGAACCAAACACACACTTTTTTTGTTTAGAAGCCTCTAGACCAATGGTTCTCATGTGGGTACA
Source organism: Gorilla gorilla gorilla (assembly GCF_029281585.2). Taxonomy (NCBI): domain Eukaryota; kingdom Metazoa; phylum Chordata; class Mammalia; order Primates; family Hominidae; genus Gorilla; species Gorilla gorilla. Next base: position 36,576,160 of record NC_073229.2, on the reverse strand, counting down.
GTTTTGTCCTGCAGGGAACATTTCACCAATCTCTGGAGATATTTTTGGTTCTCATAATTGACAGGATACTAGTAGCATCTCGTGGGTAGAGGCCAGGGATGCTGCTAAACATCTAACACTCAGCACGGTCTCTTCCATTACAGAGAATTATCTGGACCCAAATGTCAGTAATGCCACTGAGGTTGAGGAACCCTACTTTAGATCCATGACCAAAACCCTCATCTTCTCTAGGAATATATTCTCCTCACTTTTCCTGCCCAGGTTCCATCCTCCTTTTTTATGATTGCATGTACTCAGTGTAAAGGAGAAAGAAAAATAATCTACACTTTCTCTATTCCAAGGTGCTGCCCTCATGCAACTCCTCCCATAATTTTCATGTGTGTTTCATGGCTTTCTCCCACAGATGGTACAGACTTTATAACAGTTTCCCTGTGATGTTTAAATGCCTGTCCCTACATATCTCCCTTCGCTGTATGAATATTAGAATTTTGGTAGGCAGCAAGGAGAGGCTGCCTGGCTCTTTAAATATTTTACTATAACCTTTATTATTTTGTGTGCCCCAGTCCTCTTTCTGGCTTTACCACCAGCCTCCCACAGGTGTCTTCCACCATGGCTTCTCTTTGTACATTAATCACTATGAGAATTGATAAAATGTACAGCCCTAAAAAGTAAAAGAATAGGAAATGGAAAGTCAATTGCAAAATCTAGACAGCCCATTTTGCATTGTTATCTCATTCAATCTTCTCCCCTTTCCAGTCAAAATAGCCTTAGAACCCTTCATGGCTAACTCAACATTGATTTTACTTTTTGTCAGGGTGACAGCAGCAGTACTGGACTTGAAAGTAGAACAGCATATTCTATGTCAAGATGCTACTCACTTTGATCTTTCCATCTAGAATGCCTCAGGACTGGAAGATAATTTTCTTGTACAAACTACTGTAAAGTTAGTATGTCAAGCAGTTCTTATCTTGCCATATCTCACTTCAAAATTTCAAATTTCAAAATGAAATATCGACCTTCTACAATAGAACACCACCTCCACTGGGAGTTAGAAAGACACTCATAACTGCCCCATTCCAAAAAAAAAAAAAAAAAAGTTTCCTGTAGCAAAAAAGAACGTTGAAAAAAGACGATTTATTTAGAATGTTAGACAACCAACAATTTTTAGGTCAATTTATACATCCCAATATTCCAGTATGACTTCTAGAAATAGTTAATAATAACTGTATTTGTATATGCTAATAGATGGACTATGATTAAGCATGTTATTGCTTTGGTTTGTCTCAAATAAAAAGTAAAATAGAGTGAGGTTCCAAGGCTTTATCTGAAGTACCCCTGCCCGTGTTGGTTCAGTATTATTCTCACCAAATCATCTTTTTAACTTTTTTCAAAAAAATATTTTAGTAACTGAACAAAAAGCCTTATCCTAAGAGTTTCTATTTTTGGTCTTTGATCTCTCACAACACTGTACAGATGAGGTATATGAGAAGGTAGCAACAACCTTATGACTGCATTTTTTAAATAATTTAAAGACTATTTTTAGAGCAGTTTTAGGTTCATAGCAAAATTAAGAGGAACGTATAGAGATTTTACATTTACCCCTGCTCATACACAGCATAGCTTCCCCATTAACAACATCCTCCACCAGAGCCGTCTTTAAATTCTTACAGTAGATAAACTATAGTGACACATCATTTTCACCCAAAGTCTATAGCTTACATTAGGGTTCGTTCTTGATGTGTACATTCTATAAATTTGGACAAATGTATAATGATGTGTCTCCATCATTACCGTCTCATAGAGAGTTTGTCACTACCCCAAGATCCCTCTGTACTTCACATACCTTTACTCAATTTATATTCCCTCAAATGTTTTTGTTTATTAATGTTTCTGAATTTTCAAAAACTAGACATTAGTGAATTTATGAAGATTATTTCTAGAAAAGGAAACAAAGCTGAAAACCTAGTAAAGACTCCAGACCATATTTAAAAGTTTCTTGGAGAAATCGCTGATTCTAGGACTAAGGAAAGAAACACACATGATGATATTAGAAGTTCTTGTAGTCCCAGTGTATTAGGCCATTCTTGCACTGCTATAAAAAATACCTGAGACAGGGTAATTTATAAAGAAAAGAAGTTTAATTGGCTCACAGCTCTGCAGACTTTACAGGAAGCATGGTGCTAGCACCTGGTCAGCTTCTGGTGAAGCCTCATAGAGCTTTGAATCATGGCAGAAGGCAAAGGGGGAACAGGCAGGTCACATGGCAAAAGCAGAAACAGGTGAGAGGGAGCATGGAGTGGGGAGGTGCCACACACTTTTAAACAACTGGATCTCCTGCAAACTCAGAACAAAAGCTCACTTATCACCAAGGGGATGGCCTGAGCCATTCATAAGGGATCCACCCCCATGATCCAATCACCTCCCACTGGGCCCCACCTCTAACACTGGGATTATATTTCAACATGAGATTTGGGCAGGGACACATATCCAGACTATATCACCCAGAAAGAAAGTGCTAAAAAAAAAAATCAACCCTCCACAATGATAAAATAACATTATTGGGTTATGACCCAATGTATAAAATAAATATCCACGAGTCTATATTAATGTAAATAAGTGACTGAATAAAGAAATAAATGGAGAGAATAGACAAATATTCCTGTGCAGAAGACTTCCAAATAATTTCTGTAGATCCTCTGCACTAAAGAGGTAGAGCATAATACCCCACTCTTTATATGTTAGCAGTGTGCAGTGACTTTCTTCCAAAAAGCATAGTGTGAAAGTGGAGGGGGAATGAGCAACTTTATAGTGGAAAAACTTGGAAAACTCTACCTCAAGCCAGGTGGTCAAGGTCAACATCAGTAGTGCTAAGGTATATTGACAGTGTGTACCCTTGATATGATGCTATAAGAACAGTACTTCAACTTTGGCTTTCCTCCCCAGAATTCATAACCCCAGTCTAATCATGAGACAAAATATCAGACAACCCAAATTGAGGGACATCCTACAAAGTACCTGACCAATATTCCTCAAAACCATCAATATCAATTAAAAATGAGTGCAAAAAAACAGTCACAACCAAGAGGAACCTATGGAGACATGACCACTAAATGCAACATGGTACCCTGGATGGGATCCTGGAACAGAAAAAGGACATTAGAAAAAAAACAGATAGAATCTGAATAAATTATGAACATTTATTAATAATGTGCCAATATTGGTTCATTAATTGTTGCAAGTGAAATATACTTATGTAAGATGATAGGGGAAACTGAGTATGGAATATACAGGAACTTTGTACTAACTTCACAATAATTCTGTCATTCTAAAAGTATTCTAAAAGGAAAGGATTATTTTAATAAATAAATAAAAAGTTTTTATTTTAATTTTCTACATTCTTGAAAATGTGAGGTAGACCCTGGGCAGAGCCAAATATATGAAAATTGTATACAGGCAGTCCCCAATTTATGATGGTTTGACTTAAAATATTTTGACTTTACAATGATACAAAAGCAATATGCATTCAGTAGAAGCCATACCTTGACTTACCTTGAGTACCCATATAACTGCTCTCTGTTTTTCATTTCCAGGGTGGTATTCAATAAGTTACATGAAATATTCAACACTTTATTATAAAATAGGCTTTATGTTAGACAACGTTGTCCAACTGTGGGCTAATGTTAAGTGTTCTGAGCATGTTTTGAGGAGGCTAGGCTAAGCTATGATGTTTGCTAGGTTAGGTGAACTAAATGCATTTACAACTTACAATAGGTTTACTGGAAACCAACCCTATTGTAGGTCAAGGAGCATCTGCATAGTGCCAAACTGATGACCCTAATTATTGTTCCAGAATATAATTAGTCTAAACCTGATAGTCATATCTCAGTGCCTTTCTCTGAAAGGGCCTGTTGTAACCAGTTATTAGACTCCTCCCTTAAGTCATATTACTGGCCCATATACCATCACTCAACAAGCAAATCTATGGTAACAGAAGGTGAAAAAGCAACTTCAGGTTAACATAGTGACATTTCAATTGTAACCATTGGAGATAAGACATTCTCATCACTTAACACTCCCATAGTGGAGTTGTCAAACTAGGAAGAAGAGGGGTGGAGTTCAGTAGCAGGTGCATATTAAGATAGGTGATGTTAAGTCCCCACTCCCGTATGTATAGCTGTGCACCGAAAGTAGGTCTATCTTTCTGGAAAGGCAATGGGAAATCAGGCACCAGCTTTCCCATGGTTTCTCATAACACAGAGTTCTAGGCAGTCAGAACTCATAGAAATAACCATGAAAAAGATAAATGAAATTATATTAATCTTCAGAAGACAGTGTGATGGGCCTTCCCCATTTCATGGGCTTTACTCTATTTGGGCATTTACTGCTGGGTGTTTGCTTTCTATTACATTCTTCCATGGAATCATGTCATTTTCTATTTCCTCTGTAAGATCTATGAGAAAACAGCCTCCTGGATGAGCATGCTATTAATGTATTAGGGAGAAAATGGCATCCAAAAGACTATGAAATACCAGGGCCAAATTATATTGGCTCTTTGTGAAGCAGGCATACCTCATCCATTTCATCTCTAGCTAGTTATTTCTGTAGCTGCCTCTTAAAAATCATTTAAATCAAACCACACTTCCACTTACAGACAGACGAAATCACTTGCAGCTAATCCATCTCCCACTTTATTGCCCATAGAAATGAAGAACAGGTTGCACAAGCACAGCGTACAACAGGATGCTCAGAGACAGCAGCCATCCATTTCCTCATAGTATACAAGTTTGATCGTGTTTGCCTAATTATCCCATTAACCTGTACCTAAAGATCCAATTACTCCAGCTGTGGGTGATTGAATAAAGGGCAATTGCAACAGATACCAGGCAGGGGACATGTGTATTTCTCATTTGTAAAGTTTGTAATTGCTAGTTCAGTCTTTCACCAAGAAATTCCTATGGCAGCAAAGATAACAGAAGTATTTCAAAAGTGCAGTTTCTAAACTGGTATTCATTTACATTGTAAAAGTTTCTTATGAATTAAAATATTCTTCCTTGTTTTCAGTTCACATTTGTGTCTTTTCCATCACTTTTCCAGTTAGAGATTAAAAGATTGAGCCCACTGGATTGAATTCTTACCTTCCCAGCATTATTCCTCCAACACAGGTAGCTGTCATTAGATAAGGTGTCATTAGAGGTTCCTAACTCAATTTAGGGATTAATAAAACCACCACCTAGGCTTCCCTCAGGTATGATTTAGTGTCTATAAATTATTAAATAGCTAGTATAAAAATTTAGTTACAGTCTTCTATCTCAAATGTACACTCAATGTTGCCCACAAAGCCTTTCATTATTTTTCGAGTCAGATACTTCACAGACGCTCACAAACTGTTGATCTCTTTGTCGTAAGCATTCAATCCTACCATCTCTGCTGCCAGTCTGAGCAGATGAATTCACCCTACCTTACAGTGACGATAGACATCATCATCAAAAAGCCATGAAATGTCTGCTACATAAATTCCCTTCATCCACACATAACAACTCCTCCATCTGCCTTCCATCAAAGATATTCACTGAATAATATAGTTTGGATATTTATTCCCCCAGATCTCAAGTTGAAATGTAATCCCCAGTATTGGAAGTGAGGCCTGGTGGGAGGTGTCTGGGTCATGGGGGTGGATCCCCCATGGCTTGGTGCTGTCCTCGTGATAGTGAGTGAATTCTCATGGGATCTGGCTGTTTAAAAATGAGTGGCACCTCCCACCTCTCTCTTGCTCCTGCTCTCACCACATGACATGTCTCCTCCTGCTTCACCTTCTGCCATAAGTAAAAGCTCCCTGAGGCCTCTCCAGAAACCAAGCAGATGCCACACCATGCTTCCTGCAAAGCCTGCAGAACCATAAGCCAATTAAACCTCTTTTCTTTATAAATTACCTTGTCTCAGGTATTTCTTTACAGCAATGCAAGAATGGCCTAATACATTGAGTTTCACGGCTCAGATCTCAATCCCTCCAGTATCTCCAGAGATCTCTTGATCTTGTTAGTTAACCTCTTATTCCTGTGTCTTCTACCACTAACTCTTCTTTTCTACTGGCTTCTTCTCATCAATATTTTCTACATACTCAAGACTTTCCTATCTTAAAGACAAACAAATGAAACCTTTCTTCAGCCTGCTATCTCCCACAGCAACTTCACTACCATTGTCTTCCCTTTTACAACTAACTTTTTAAAAATAGTCAACATTTTCTGCATGGAAAGAGCCCATATTCATTCATTGTTCAGTCCCCTATGATGGAGTCTGTGCTTACGCTGCTCCACCAGAATGTATCTTGTCAGGTCCACCAGTGATGTTCATGGTGATGAATCAATGGATAATTGTTAGTACCGATTTTTTTCTCTGTAGAATGTTAAGTTTTTTTCCTCCTCTCTTGATTTTTTGGAAGACTTCATTTTCGTTATTTCTTTTCTCACTCCTCTTGCCATTTACCTATTCTTTCTCATAATTTGGAGCATTCCCTGACTTTCTTAAGATCATTACTCAAATTTTACCAACTCAGTAAAGCTTACCTCCACCACCCTATTTAAAAGTACAAACTTCCAGCAGAAAGTAACAAGTGTTGGTGAGGCATGTAAAAATTGAACCCTTGTGCACTGTGTGTGGGAATATAAAATGGTGCAGTTGCTATGAAAAACAATATGACAGTTCCTCAAAAAATAAAAAAATAGAATTACCATATAATCTAGCAATTTCACTGCCGGGTATATACACTAAAGAACTGAAAACAGAGACTTGAACAGGTATTTGGACACCCATGTTCAAAGTAGCATTATTCACAATTACAAAAAAGTGGAAGAAATCCAAGTGTTCACTGATGAATGAATAAACAAAATGTAACATATATGTACAATGGGATATTAGTTAGCCTTAAAAATAAAGGAAATTATGACACATGCTACAACGTGAATGAACCTCGAGGCCATTATGCTAAGTAAAACAAACCAGTTACAAAAGGACAAACAGCTATGCAATTCCCCTTGTCTGAGGTACCTAAGTAGTCAGACTCATAGAGACAGAGAGTAGAATGGTGATTGCCAGGGGCTGGGAGGTGGGGAATGGAGAGTTATTTAATGGGTATAAAGTTTCTATTTTTTAACATGAAGAGAATTCTGGGGACTTGTTGTTCAACAATATAAATGAAGGTATCTACAGGACTGAACTATACGCCTAAAAATGGTTAGGATGGTAAGTTTTATGTTACATACAATTTACCACAATAAAAAAATTCAAAACTTTAAAATTTCCCCAACAACATCTCTAAGTTTATTTCCTGTTTTATGTTTCGTCACAGCATTTATTGGCAAGTAATATAAAAACTTGTTATTTATTGTCTGTTTCTCCCAATCGAATGTAAACTACATGAGGGCAAGGATTTACATGTTCAGTATAATTATATATCTCCATTGCCCAAAACTGTGTTTGGCCTATATTAGGTGTTCAAGCACTTTCTAAATTTTGAATGATTTGATAGATTTTTGTGGACTTTGATTTTCTGTACTTTTCCTTAAATGTCAATTCAGTTCTGTCATATGTCCTCTCAACATCTCAATCTGCACAATCTCTATGGGAGATGTTATTCATTTTAATTGCGAACTAAAAGTTCATATCTCAGAAAATACATCTATGATTCAGATTCTTCTCCTGGGATTTATACCCTTATGCTACTAAATATCTCCATTTGGCTGGATTTTTATGCACCTCAAAGTCAATGGGCCCAAAAAGGAACTCATCCTTTCCCTCAAATCAGCTCCATATTCTGTGTTTGTTTGCAATAAATGTCATCACATTCCCACTCAGTTGCCAAGATAGAAACCTGACATTCATCATGGACTCCTCATTCTTCCATATCCCCCACATAAAATCACACTAACATCTGATATTTCTACCTTATATTTGTTGGATCTGTTCATTTTGCTTGTTTAAAGTTTTGAGCTATTGCTTGGTAAAGCTGCTACGAACATTCTTATACATTTTGGTGAAGAAATAAATGCATTTCTGAGAGTATGTAAATAAGAGTGGAATTTCTGGATAATAAATAGCCAACTATTTGGATTTAGTAGATACTGACAGATTTCCAAAGCAATTGTACCAAATTACACTCTTTCCAACAGTATACGGGAACTCCAGTGCTCTACATATTGTCCAACATTTGGTATCATCAGTCCTTCTAATTTTTGCCTCACTAATAGGTATGGAATAATATCACTTGAGGTTTTATTTGTATTTTCCCCAAATGACTACTTAATTATTATTAAGAGGGTCATCTCCCACTCCCCAATCCACTGTTGCAGACACAGCAGAGGCTCTCCTTGCCGGGGGCTGGAGTAGTGCACTTGGAGACAGCCTTTCCAGGACATTTCACAGCAGCTTCACCCCTGCTTAAAGTGAACCTGCACCACTCAGGCATTCATGAAAGGCAGAGACTATCTTTCTTTCCCTACAGAGAGCAGCAGGGTCCCAGCAACAGAGGGAAGACAAGTCACAGAGCTATCTGCTCTGGACTGGAGGAAGAGCCTTTGCCCCAAGCCCGTTTCAGAGGTAGCTGCCAGAAGGGCATTCCTGCAGACTTTAGTTGCACTGCAGCTGGGAGCCAGAAGACAATGTCTATATGAACTGAAGCTTGTGAGCTCTGCAACAGGGGGATGATAGGAAAGTGGATTGCATTCCTGTCTGTCTATGACAAGTTGCTTGTGAGGCCCCCTGTGTTACCCCTATCCCAGAGACTTCAGTGCATCCCAATATAAAATCTCCTCACCACTCCCCCACACCATGATGGTGGGTGCTTCCACTCATTACCAACCTACCTAAGGATGAGCCAGATCTTAACCTTAAGCACCACCTACCTGACTGAAGATTGAACTGCACCACCAAACAAAAAACTTTCTGTAAGAAGGGCATAGTTCTAGTGTCCAAGAAAAGCATCCTGAGACTTCTGCACTCCTAGCCTCACAGAAGATAGTGAGTCAGCTCATATATCCAATACTTCTCTATAACAAGGAGCATTTGAGAAAGCCACTTCACAAAAGCTACCCATAACCAAGGAACCCATACAGAGTCTTGGCCCTGAAAGCATGCAGAAACAAAGTCAAATGATCAGAAAAAACATATACCATAGTCACACCCTCAAGGGGAAAAAATGTAACAATTAAAAAGCCTCAATGAAATGACAGTAAATTCAAAATTAAGAAGCAACAGCTACTTCACATGAGAAGGACACAGCACAAGAATTCCAGCATTACAAAAATACAGAGTATTTTCACACCTCCAGAAGACCGCACTAGCTTTTGGGCAACGCATTCTAACCAAAATGAAAATTTTGAAATGACAGACAAAGAATTCTAAGTATGGATTGTAAGGAAATTCAATGAGATCCAAGAGAAAGGTGAAAAACAACATAAAAAAAACCCCAAAAACAATTCAGGATATTAAATCAAGATTGCTATATTAAAAAAACAGAACTTCTAGAAATAAAATTTTCACTAAAGGAATTTCAAAATTGATAAAAGCTTTCACAATAGACTAGATCAAGTAGAAGAAAGAATTTCAGATCTTGAGGACTGGTCTTCAAATATAAATAAATAAAATTAATTATTTATTCAAAAATAAATAAAAAATTTAAAAAAGAAACAAAGCCTTTGAGAAATATGAGATTATATCAAGTGACCATGTATTATATGCATTCCTGAGAGATAAGAAAAAGTAAGAAATTTGGAAAACATATTTGAGAGAATAATTCAGGAAAATTTTCCTGACCTTGCTAGAGAGGTAGACATCCAGATGAAAGAAATTCAGATAATACCCATGAAATATCATAAAGACAAACATCACCAAGGTATACAGTCATCAGATTATCCAAGATCAATGATAAAAAATCTTAAAGGCAGCTAGAGAAAAGGGTCAAATCACTTATAAAGAGAATCCCATCAAACTAACAACAGAATCCTCAGCAGAAGCCTTACAAGCCTGTAGAGATTAGGGGCCTATTTTTAGCCTCCTTACAGAATAAAAAAAAAAAAAAAGTCAAGAATTTTATATCCTGCCCACCTAAGCTTCATAAATAAAGAAGAAATAGTCTTTCACAGACAAGCAAACACTAAGGGAATTCATCACCTCTAGATCAGCCCTGCAAGAAATGTTCAAAGGAGTTCTAAACATGGAAGCAAAAGGATGATACTTGCTACCACAAAAACATACATATGTACAAATTTCACAGTTCCTGTAAAGCAACTACACAGTTGAGACTAAAAAGTAACTAGATAATGAAACTATGAGAGGAACCAAACTTCACTATCAATATTAACCTTAAACACAAATAGCATAAATACTCCACTTAAAAGATACAGATTCACAAATTAGATTAAAAAAAACCAAATATCTGCTGCCTACAAGAGACTCATGTAACATGTAGACACCATAAGTTCAAAGTAAATGGGTGGAAAATATATATCATGCAAATGGAAAACAAAAAAGAGCAGTAGTTGCTATTCTTATATCAGATAAAACAGACTTCAAACAACCAATGGTAAAAAAAGACAAAGATGGGTATTGTCTAATGATAAAGGATTTATTCAACAAGAAGATTTAAATACCCTAAATATATAAACACCCAACACCTGAGCACTCAGATTTATAGAACAAATACTACTAGACCTAAAGAGATAGACAGCCATACAGTAATAGTGGGGGACTTCAACACTTCGCTAACTGCACTACTCAAATAATCAAGACAGAAAATTAACAAGGAAACTGAACTTAAACTGGACTCTTGACTAAATATACTTAATAGACATCTATAGAACATTCTACCCAACAACTGCAGAATACATATTTTTCTCATCTGTGTATGTAACATTCTCTAAAATTCGCTGTATGCTTGGACATAAAGCAAATCTCAATAAATTTTTTAAAAATGAAATCATATGAAGTAACTTCTCAGACCACAGTGGAATAAAATTAGAAATCAATACTAACAGTATCTCTCAAAACCACACAAGTACAAGGAAACTAAACAACTTGCTCCTGAATGACTTTGGGGTAAACAATAAAATTAAGACAGAAATAAATTTTTTTTGAAATTAATGAAAATAGAGACACAAAATACCAAAACCTCTGGAATATAACAAAAGCAGTGCTATATATGCCTACACCAAAAAGAAAGCTTTCAAATTAAAAACCTAACATCACACATCAAGGAACTAGAAAAACAAAAACAACAACAAAAAACCTCAAAGCCAGCAGCAGAAAAAAAAAATAACAAAGGTGAGAGAATAACTAAATGAAATTGAGACCAAAAAAAATACAAATACAAAGGATTAATGACTACAAATATATAATAACCAGAACAAAAAGACTAATATCAAGAATATATAAGGAACTCAAACAATTCAACAAGAAAAAACCAAATAACCCCATTAAAAAGTAGGCAAAGGATGTGAACCTTCAGAAGCTTCTCAAAAGAAGACATACAAGTGGCCAATAAATATATAAAAAATGCTCAGCATCACTAATTATCAGAGAAATATAATTAAAGTCATATAAAATATCATCTCACATCAGTTAGAGTGCCTGTTATTAAAAAGTCAAACAGATGTTGGCATGGATGTGGAGAAAAGGGAATGCATATTCACTGTTGATGGGACTGTAAATTAGTTCAATCTCTACTGAAAACAGCATAGAGGTTTCTCAAAGAAGTAAAATAAAACTACTATTCAACCCAGCAAACTTACTGTGAGGTATCTATGCAAAGAAAAAGAAATAGTTTTATCAAAAAGACCCCCGCACTCGTATGTTTATTGCAGCACTATTCACAACAGCAAAGTCATGAAATCAACCTACACGTCCATCAATGGTACGTTGAATAAAGGTAACATAGTACAAATACACCATGGAATACTACGCAGCCATAGAAAAGAATAAAATTATGATCTTTACAGAAACATGAACGGAGCTGGAGGCCATTATCCTAAGTGAAATAACTCAGAAAGAGAAAATAAAATATGATGCGGTTTGACTCTGTGTCTCCACCCAAATCTCATCTTTAATTGTAATCCCCATTATCCCCACATGTCAAGGGAGGGACCTGGTTGGAGGTGATTGGATCATGGAGGCAGTTTTCCCAATGCTTTTCTTGTGATAATCAGTGTGTCCTCATGAGATCTGATGGTTTTATAAGTGTTTGACAGTTCCTCCTTCACACTTGCTCCTCTTTCTCTGCTGCCACCCTGTAAAAGGTGTCTGCTTCCCCTTCCACCATGATTGTAAGTTTTCTGAGGCCTCCCTAGCCCTGTGGAATTGTGAGTTAATTAAACCTCTTTCCTTCATATATTACCCAGTCTCAGGTATTTCTTTATAGCAGTGTGAGAATGGACTAATACAAAGTACTATATGTTCTCACGTATAAGTTGGAGCTAAACAATGCATATACATCGACATAAAAATGGAAATAATAGACACTGGGGATTCCAATAGAGGGAAAGCTAGAAGGGGCTGAGGGTTGAAAAATTACCTGTTGAGTACAATGTTCACTATTTGGTAACGGTTTACTAGAAACCCAAACCTCACCATTATGCAATATATATATTTAACAAACATGTACATGTACCCTCTGAGCCTAAAATAAAATAATAACAAAAAATATGGAACAAACCTTAATTTCCCCATCCTCCTGATTATGAGCTGGATTTAGTGGCTCACCTCCAAAAGATAGAGTATGTAAACTTACACTGAAGAAGTGGCAAACATCAGCTTCTCATGTGTATAGCAGGTGTCCCCTGACATATGACAAGAAGAGTACCTCACTTTTTGGTATTCTTCCCCTAAATCCATGACCACCATCTAATCATGAGAAAAACATCAGATAAACCCCAACTGAAGGACACTCTACAAAATACCAGTACTCCTAAAATCTTTCAAGAGAGAAAGATGAAAAAGAGAGAAAGACTATGAAACCATCATAGACCAGAGAAGACTAAGGAGACACAAAAATAAAATGCAATATGGTATCCCAGATTGGATTCTAAAACAGAAAAGAACACTAGTGGAAAACTGATGAAATTTGAATAAAATATGGAATTCAGTTCATAATGATGTGCCAATGTTGCTTTCTTAATTGTGAGAAATATAGCATGGTAAAGTAAGATGTTAACAATAGGGGAAATGAGATGAGGAATTATCTCATTTTTATGACTTTTGTAAATATAAAATTATAACAAAATAGGTTATTTTAAAATGTCTTAAAAGATTTAATCAGTTTTCAAAACAAAACATAAAAAAGTCACCTGTCTAAAAATGATTTTGATTTAACATTTTGATGTTGGTTTAATTTGTGCTTTGCCTTGTCATTTAAATATTTTTTCAAAGACCCTTAAAAATCTGGAAATATTACTATTTTTAACTTTATACTTACTCTGAATTTCATCTTTGATGAAAATACAAATTTTGTGAACTTAAAATGCATTTAGCTTATTACTTGGGATAGAACACATATAAAAATCTTGATTATAAAATCTAAAAAATAATTTTTTGGAAAAAAAACTCAAGGGCTTGTGACTTCCTGCTTCTCTGAGAGCTCTCTCTGGTGCTATGGGGGTCTTGCTCAGACGGTGAATGTAACAGCCTCAAGTACTGAGAATTTAATACTTTCATAGACAATCATCAATCAAGGAAGGTCAAAATATATTTTAAAATATCCAAGCTTCCCTGTCTCAGTGTGGACAATTCTTAGAGGTGGACTGCACTAATGAAAATGCATTCAGGTTAAACAACTATTATTAGAAAGAAGAAAGAGTTTCAGAAATGCTTTAGAGGAAAATAAACTAATCAATCTGCAAATATGCTTTTGGCATAGAAAATTAATTTCCTAAAACTGAACTATGTATTGAAGAAAAACAACCTCATGTATGTGTACAAAGGCAAGGATGGTGGAGGGTGTTTTAGTTAAAGATTTCCTCCAGTGGAAGTGAGGCCCAGTTTTCCATGGTGGTAAACTATTGACTAACACATACTTATTTAGCTTTTCATCCTTTCCTGCCTCTATTTTCTTGCTCCCTCTCTTGTACTTCCTGGGAAAACCACCTAAATATGTTTGCCTGCACCAGAGTCCTTTCCTCAGAACCTGCTTTCATGGGGGAAACATCATTGTACCATCAAAAGAATGTTCAGGTATGTGCAACAATAATAAAATTCATCCAACTTGGCTTTTTTGCTTATTTGTAGTCATACAAAAGCCATACATTAACACTTTTATTTGTAATTTTGATGGTACATTTTTCAGAATAGGAAGGTGGAACATATTTTACTTAGCAAAATTGTTAGCTAGAGATATAACTTTGTAAATATTTAGGCATATGGTGAGTGAGCTTCCTATTCCAGTCTCCAAAATGTTACAGACACACTTATCAGCAGTAAACACTAGGTGATGGCCAGAGTTCTGACTAAGCAGGGAGCCTCTTTATCTGTCGACAGGTAGGGGGGCATCAAGGTTTAAATTACAGCTTGGAGTATTATAAAACATATTTAACTGTAGCTCTTATTAAAGGCATAAGACTAGAAGTCTTAATCTGGTGATTAAAAGTCTGGTGATTTAAAGCCCCTGAAATATTTTTCTGTGTCATGCTCCCCGGAACTAATGGTGGTGGGTCAGTATTCTTTTCTGTCTCATAGCAAAGACACCTCTCAAGAATTTCACGTTTCTCTGTAGCAAGGATGCCCTTATGTCTCTCAGGAATGTGTTGGAAGTACCTTTTGAGGAGGTAATGAAGTTCTGGCTTGTTGACTAGATTTTTAACACACTTCCATCAAACCAATGGCTCTTTAAAAAGAAAATGGGCATTCTAGTCTTACTTCTTTTCTTTCTAATAGAAAGAGCTTTATATTTACAACTTTCTATTTATTCATTCATTATTCTATTCATTCATATTCTATTCATTCATTCATTATTTTTTAATTTTTATGTGTTTTTATTTCCAATTTTTATTTTATGTTCAGGGGTAAATGTGCAGGATTTGTAGGTTTGCTACACAGGCAAATGTGTGCCAAGGCGGTCTGCTGCACAGATCATCCCATCACCTAGATATTGAGCCCAGCATCTATTAGTTATTCTTCCTAATGCTCTCTCTCCTCCCAACCCCCATACTCTGACAAGCCCCAGTGTGTGTTGTACTCCACAGTGTGTCCATGTGTTCTCATCATTCAGCTCCCACTTATAAGTGAGAACACGTGGTATTTGGTTTTCTGTTCCTGCATTAGTTTGCTGAGGATAATGGCTTCCATCTCCATCCATGCAATGGCCTCATAGATTCTTACATTATTATTCTTATTTTAGTCAATGGATTATAGCCCATCATTCATATTATTGTATTCATTTTGGTGCTCTAATTATCCAAGATGTATTGAATAGAGCCCCTTCAGGCCAGCTCTGGTATCATTTTGACATATTCCCGTCATTTTTACAGAAACTCCATGCTTTCTTGCTATACAAGATAGTTCAGACTTATTTTGCCTTTTCTATCCCTTGCCCTGGAATTAGCCATTCTTCGGGGATTCAGCCTCCATTTTGTTTAAAATAGTATTTAGTACTAATAAATGAAGAGAAAATTATGGAGTTAGATCTCAATTTGTTAATCCTTATAATAGTAATTGATTCAGGGAACAATCATCAATGGATGCTAAAACCAGTGGGTGGAGAGTTCAATAAGGAAGAGGATACTTAAATATAACTTTAAAGTATCTCCCCACGAAATACTTATTAATTGCAAAGAAAAATAGGGTGACTTAAAGGGGAGAACCCTGGTAAACACCATTTTAACCAAGTGATCAAAACTAACATTGCCAGTAATGTTTAAAATGACATCATGTGCCTCCTGGTACAATGTGCTAAGGATACAGTATCACAAGGTATTCTTGCAAAGAAATATAGGCTAAATCTAACAATGAGGAAACATTAGACAAACCCAAATTGATAGGCATTCTACAAAACTACTTGTCTATACTATAAAAATATATCAAAGTCATGAAAGATCAAAAAATAAATCCCAAGGACCTGTTCCAGAGAAAAGTAGACAAGACAGTAACAGAATGCAACCCATGATTGGATTTTGGACCACACTTTTTTCTATAAAATGCTTAAATGTATCAGTGATTGAAATTTGATTAAGTCTATAAATTAGATATTAATATTTTATGAATGCAATTCTATCATTTTTATAATTGTACTGCAGTTATATAAGAGAACATGGTTTCTCTTAACTAATATACACTAAAGGATTTAGAGGTAAAGGGATTTCATTTCTACAACTTACTCTCTTACGGTTTAAAGAAAATGGTATCCATTTGTGTTTAAAGAAAATGGTATCTGTTTGTGTTTATGTCTGTGTACACCCACATGAGAAGGAGAAGAAAGAAAGAGAGAACATAACAAAGCAAATGTGATAAATTGTCAATAATTGGGATTTCGAGTATATGGTATATGAGAGTGTTTTTATTATATTTACAACATTTCTATAAGTTTGAAATTACTTCAAAATAAAAAGTTACAAAAATTAAGCAATACAGTTGGTGTGGATGCTGCATTCTGTGTCAAGAATCCTCAAAAAGGTGAACAGATACAGTCTCATACTTTGTATCAGACTGATACTTAGTCTGACACAAAGTCTCAAAGAATAAGCATCATTAACTCAAATGGGGGGGGCAGGTCTTCGGCAAAGATCGAAATGGAGGAAATATACCTATAATTGTGCAACATAACAGTATCTTTCCTACTACACATGACAAATACATAGGCTAGATGACACTCGTATTCCTGTCTCTTGACCCACAATAAATTTTATGCTTTTCTCCATTAAAGTCAATTCCTTGCTTGAAACTGAGTTTCAGTATTTTTAGTTTCCTAGTCCTATAAGTTGAAATGTATCTGAATGAAATTTTCATGCAAAAATAAAATACCAGCTTCTTGAAGAATTTTTACAGTATGAGCTGAGAGTCAGTGGTTTATAATCGCAGTGCATAAAGTATTTTTATTCACATTGTATAAATAATTCTTTCAGCCTTGGTAACTTTGTGGGAGTCTGATAAGTTCGTAGGATACTTAGCAGATAGCCCTTTGCTTTAAGAGTTATGCAGGAACCAAGACAGGGCCTGATGAGAATGCATTCAAGTTAATAAGCTGGTATTAGAAAGGAAAATATTTTTAGAAATGCTTCAAATAAAAATAAACTAATCAACCTGTAAACATGCTCATGGCATAGAAACTTCATTTCCTATATTAAAGAGAAGCAGCTTCTTTTGGCAAAGAAGGCAAAATCTTGTGTGTGTGTGTGTGTGTGTGTGTGTGTGTGTGTGTGTGACGGAGTTTCGCTTTTGTTGCCCAGGCTGGAGTGCAGTGGCATGGTCTCAGCTCACCGCAACCTCCACCTCACCAGTTCAAGCGATTCTCCTGCCTTAGCCTCCTGAGTAGCTGGGATTACAGGCAGGCACCACCACATCCGGCTAATTTTGTATTTTTAAGTAGAGACGGGGTTTCTCCATGTTGGTCAGGTCAGCTGGTCTTGAACTCCTGAACCTCAGGTGACCTGCCTGCCTCAGCCTCCCAAAGTGCTGAGATTACAGGTGTGAGCCACCATGCCTGGCTGCATATTCCTATTTTCTAAAAATGTAGGTGATATTTTCTACTAACAATCATGATTTAAAACTTCATAGTGGTTAGATTATCACTCCTGAAGCCTGGGTAGATTCAAGCAGCTTTTAAAGATGGGGCAGAGAAAGCTCTTAGATCACTTGTACCACTGTGATGTATTTTCAGTTTTATTCATTTTCGGTGTTATCCCTAGGGTTTCTCGGCAGAGGCATCCCAGTTTTTTCACCCACCCTTATTCTGAGAAAACAACAACAACAACAACAAAAAGAAAGAAAGAGAAAGAAAGGAAGGAAGGAAGGAAGGAAGGAAGGAAGGAAGGAAGGAAGGAAGCAAGCAAGCAAGCAAGGAAGCAAGGAAGCAAGAAAGCAAGAAAGAAAGAAAGAAAGAAAAAGGAGGAAAGGAAGAAAGGAAGGAAGAAAGAAAGAAAGAAAGAAAGAAAGAAAGAAAGAAAGAAAGAAAGAAAGAAAGAAAGAAAGAAAGAGAAAGCAAGCAAGCAAGCAAGCAAGCAAGCAAGCAAGCAAGCAAGCAAGCACCTCTGAATGTTCCAGGCTTGTGGAAAGGATTACTAAATTAGACAGCATAGGTAATGCGTTTACAGGCACTCAGTAAATGCCCTTCCCTTGGAGAGAAGGTTCGCACTGACATTTAGAGCTGTAAATTACCCAAGACTAAACTGTGCACCACAATTCTTACTTGGAGCTCTGAGAGAAGTGTCATTTTAAACCATTTTCTCTTGAACATATTTATTTTGGACCACTTTGCTCATCTATTCTCCTCTTCTGCCTACCATCTATCTCATAACAATTAAAGTTTTCTGTCTGTTTTTTTTTTCTGTCTCCCAGCCCTATTCCTATAACAGATAAATTTGTTTTTCACTTTTGAAAAAAATCTGTAGTAACATTTTATTCTGTAAGTTTTTTCACATTTGCATTATGTATATATAATGAAAAGATCAAAATGCACAAATTCATCTCGCTGGATGATTTTACTAATGATAATATCTGAATCATTACAATATTAGGATTGTAGCATTATTAGTAGTGTTGTCATTCAAAAATAGAAGCATGTTATTAAAATGCACCTGCTCTTTCAAAAATATCATTATCTATTTAAAGGCTGAAACCACATTTCCCATCTCAATGAATCTGAGATAAAGCACATTCTTTCTAAAAATTGGCATTATTCACATTTTGCAGTTTAAAAGGTGACTCTGGCAAGGGCCTTTTAGGGTATTTTCAGGTTTGCTAACAAATGTGAATCATAGGTGCTCTGTTAATATTCTTTGGAAAGTCCTCGAATAAGAAAGAAGACCCTCCCTCTAAGGCAGTGGTCCTAAATGGGGGTATGGAATAATTTTGCTCCCCTCCGAGAGGATATTTGGCAATATCTAGAGATATTGTTAGTTGTCACAATTGGGCTAGGTTTTCTACCGGCATCTAATAGGTGGAGGAGAGGGATGCTCCAAACCACCCTAGAGGGCACAGGAGGCTCCCCACAACAATTATCCCATGCAAATTTCAATAGTGTTGAGATTGAGAAACCTTGCTCTAAGAAAACTTAGCCTACAGGGATTCATGAAATTCTCTGGCAATGCAGAGTCAAAATACTCCAGTTTGAGGGAACATGTACCAAAAAGGAAAAATATATAGCTAGATGCTAAAATTCTACCCACTGAGTTCCACCCACCAGGAAGAACCATGCAAAAATCAGCATATGTAAAGTTGCAACCAGAGGACATTTGCACATGTTGATACACTAGCACGTCATGTCTAAGCAAAATCCAGGTGTCTACAGGGGAACACAGAAGTCATATTCTCAGAACTTTACAATGGTCTGTTGAGGGACCTACCCTGCTCTCTAAGATTATTCTGGAAGCAATTCACTAGCCTTCTGAGATAAGCCTACGGACATAATCTCAGGACACCACTGTTGGTAAAATGGGGTCAGTAAAAACCCCCAGTAATGGAAACTTTACAGTTACATGGAAAATATAGGAGAAGCTTTTCTCCTACAAATATAGATGTTTAGCCTGTACTTCACTTCTTGTATCTAAGGCCATAAAAGAATAGTTTTCATTTATACAGAAACTGACTGAAGAATTATCAGGTAGTATTCTGTGATGCACTCCAGGTTTTTGGCTGTTGCCCAACTATTTAACAGACTGTAGCATTCAGTGCAGCAGTGTGACAAGCAAGCCCGGGCATGTTTTTATTTGTGTTCATGTTATTTGAATAAGATTCAACTACTGTCACTATCATTAATTAATGTGAAGCTCATTAGTGCTAGCATTATTATTAGAGATGTTCCCTTTCCAATGCATTCAGACAATGTGCTGTCTCATTGCAGCTGCTCATTTCCAAGTCATCATAGCAGATGACACGGAGATAAAGAAGCTATAGTGCCAGACTCCTGGATGAACCAATCTATCTTCAAAATGTTTCTTACACATTTATATCTCCTAAGATTTCTCTTCATCTTTTTCAGTGACCACTGGGGATTCACAGAGAAGTAATCTTAGCCCAAAGTAGAAAGCACAAAAAGTTGCTTAGTCTACAGAAACAGTGATTGCATTATTGATGGTGATATTTAATTAATGACATGGGAGAGATGGTGTTCAAACTTCAAGTTATATTTTAAGAACCTTAATCTTAACTATGTGGTGTAATTATTTTACAGTTAAAATAGGATGCAAGATGCAACTCATTTTTTTTGTCTCAAAGCAAAATGAAAAATAGGTCACACTACTTAACAATTACATCAAGATAATAAACAACTTGTCTCTTAGTTTGGGCATTAAGAATTTGTCCAATCTAAATATCTTAGTCTCACCCAGGGTGATTCTCAAAACTATAAACTCTCATCCAATGTAAAACTGCTCCTGTCTTTTAGTTCAGGCCTCCTCCAGGCTTGGAAGCTTAAAAAGTAAGGGGCATGTTCAGTTACTCCTCTCTTGTCTAACCCTAACCTCAGTTCAAAACCTCACCCCATCTCCTTCTCCATTCAATAAAACTTGTTTCTAACTCTCCAAAAAAAAAAAAAATGAATTGCAAGAAGCACAGAAGCTGAGGTAGAAGACATTTCTGACCAGCTGAAAGAGAAGCATTTACCAAATTCAGGGAACTGCAGTCATAAATCTCAGTAGTGGATCCTCTGGAAACCCATAAAATCTCACCAAAAGATAGGTTCACTTTTGGACATCGGCCCAGGTGTAGCTGGCACCGAGGGCAGATGGCAGCAGTAACCAAGTAGATAAGACTCTGCTGTTTCCCTATTGATTCCCTCATGATCCTCTCCAAAGCGAGATGGATCAGAAACCAAAATCAGGAAGGATTGAAGAAACAACACTGACCTTTCTCTGGACTCTAGGATTCCATGACTGGGCCAGGCCCAAGACGGGAGAAAGATTTACCTGGATACACATTTGAAGTCTTGATTAATATTCTGCAATGGACTGGAGTTGTGTGATTATTGGATCAGACTAAAGTTTTAATCCCCAAACAAGAGACCGTTTGTTTATCATTGGAGAAGTAAAACCAGCCTAAGGTTCATCCAGGGGCAGAAAAAGAACTAATCCACAGAGAGAGTACTAAAAGAGACTGAAGACACACTTTGAAGGGAAAATGACATTGCCTTGTTTTATGCTTGTGCTCTACAGAGCCCATCTTATTCAATGAACCCATTACATCTTTATTTCATTTTTGGTGGGGTGCCTGCCAACCCAAAATGAAAGCACATTCCCTTCTCCATTTGCACTCAACCATCAATACCTCCCCAAACACCTTTTCACAGAAAAGTCGTTTATCTGTCTTTGTAATAACATGGACACATTTAAAGCTGAGAACTTCATGGACCAAGTGCATGAACAGCATGTAGGTACAGAATTGTAATGTTAAAAGTTTGTCTACACTTTTCTTCTGGTTTAACCATAGTTATTATAGAAATTAGACTAAATATAAACTTTAAAAATCACCTATTCAAATTTGATCATGTTACAATGTGGAAACTGAAGCTCTGCTAAAGAAAGATACTTCCCAGAGCACACATAATATTAATAGGGTGCTTACCACTAGGACCCAGGCCTTCTCTTCTAGTAATATTGCTTCTGCCAGTCTCCAGCCCTTTATCTGCACCCATTAATTTTATTTTATTTTTTGCTTTTCACTAGGAATGTTAAACCTAGACTATACTGGGAACCTGAAGAAAACTTTATATAATAAAATATTATATAAATATTTAAATTTAGATGCCTTGCTGTAGAAGCAAATATATGTATATACGTATACTTGTGAGCTTCCTTTACCATGGTTTTGACAACTGATATTTTCAGCACATCATAATGGAGATGTGTTAGAAACACATCACCAAGGGAAAACTCTCCATACAAAACTCAGAGAGCATTTGTGCAAAATATATTGTCATTAGAGTAGCAGTGTGTTAGGCTGCTGTTTTAGACACGGTATATAATGCACACATACGAACTTTTCTGCACTGGGTACACTATAAATCTTGCCAACTTAGATTTACTTAGTGCCAAGTTAATAGGTATTCCAATTTCTCTCTCACCCTGAAAAATTATAGAATATTTTTTATGATGAAAGAAAGGAATTGTAAGCAGAATTGTAAGCACCTGCGTTCCATTCTTGGCCTGCCTCTTGC
The DNA here is from genome assembly GCF_029281585.2 of Gorilla gorilla gorilla. Taxonomy (NCBI): domain Eukaryota; kingdom Metazoa; phylum Chordata; class Mammalia; order Primates; family Hominidae; genus Gorilla; species Gorilla gorilla. Next base: position 36,553,818 of record NC_073229.2, on the reverse strand, counting down.
CTTGAGAACCACTTTGGTTGGCCTACAATGCCTTTGGGTGCTTCAAAGACCTTGGGCTCTATCGACATTATAATATCCATCCTACCTGCTGTTTTTGGGAAAATTAAAAATACAACCTGCTTAGAGATTAAATAATTTCCTTCAAATAATTGAACATCTGGGGATATTAGTGAGGCCTTTGGTATCTTTAACATCTTCAAACAGAATGCCTTCTCTCAGTTCATTACTGAAATGATATGCACAGCAATTTATAAAGTGATAACAGAGCAGCTATTATGCTTGAAGACAGAATCCTTGACTGGATAAACAAGTAGACCTGAGTTAAGTGCAGTGTCAGTCTTCCTACTCTTTAATACTGTAAGCTATTGATCTCCTGGACATCTTTAAATTTTCATGTATTTGGATCAGTGCCATTTGGTTCAGGTAGCCTTGTTAAAAAGGGATTTGCAGGTCTTTGCAGTGTTACAGCCCTGCCAAGTTAGAATAACTCAAGACAAGGTCAATGTCTAGGACTCTCTTGTATTAAATCAGCAAGTAAGCTTATATGCATTGCAGATTCCTTGCCCATGAGATCTCTTGTCTAAAGCAATCTGCTGAAAGGTGATAGGGTTGAAGCATGGGCTAGACAACATGCATATGGCAGAGGGTTTGTAATATTCTAAGTGGCATCCACTGTGTCCCCTTGGGTCAAGATAGGAACAGTATTGGTAAATCAATAGTTTAATCCATCTGAGACAAGACTATTTATCAAAACTCTTTCTTTTATTAAACAGAATTCTGCTAAACAAAAGCCTTTGCTGACTTAGTTGGCAGGAGTCATCTTGCATCATATGGCACACCCTACCCACACTAAAACAGTAATCACCAGCTACAATCTTCTTGTATTTCTGCTCTGACAGAAGGTTTGCTAAACAGACCAAGTGTTTCACTTATGCTTAGGCACATGGCTATTAAGTAAATTCTGACAAATTGAATTGTAATTATAGAAGATCTGGAGAGTAGTGGCATTACTCAAATATTAAGTCATAACTGAAATGACTAAATCCCACGTAACATTAAAAAAATTGCTGAAATCTATAATGTCTCATCTGTAATATTAAAGAGAAATGTCTTTACATAAAGTTGATAAGATACATGGAGAGGGAGATTTTTAAATGGTCATTATATTGGAAATCTACCTGGTTTTATCTAAAAATTAAAAACAAAGAGATGAGGCCATCTATACGTCCTATTCTATGAACCTTCTGCAAAAAGGGTGAAAATGTATTAAACAAATAGTATTAAAATATTAAAAACCTTCCTTGAACTTTCGCATTTTCTAAAAAATGAGAGAGAGCTCTAGGGAGATAACAAAGAAAATCCTCTTTTGTGCATTATAAACCAAAAGAGCAAGTGTCAGCAGTAGACTAACTACGTAGAATGATTTCTTCACAACTTGCAGCATCTCCCATCCTCTATGCCCATGGCTGGGAGATACCATAACTGCCGAGGGATGGGATTTTTGAACCCTCTCCAAGGTATCATTCTGGAGAGAGCAAAGTAACATAGTCACCCCTATAATTCTACTTATGGGAAAATTATACTCGATGCTTCCCACCTCATCGTTACAAGTTCCACCAAAGAATATTTTTCAACAGGTATAAAGGATGTAAGATTTCTAGGACACCGAGAAGCTGAAAATGTACATGTTTATTCAAGGAATACTTAATCTGTTCTTGTTGCCTAGATGAGGATGTGGATTTGTTGATGATGTATTTGGTTTGAGAATCAGAAGGACATAGTTTTGTAAATATTCCTTTAAGTGGAAGGCATAGATGATTAACATAAGTTCTCCCAGAATTCAGGAATTGAAAATTTAAGCCCGAACATAAAAGGGCAGTAGTCTAGCACGAATTCGACTTTTTTCTCAATTCTGATGGGATCTCACCTATTTAGAGAATGTCAGCAGCTATGGCATCTGGAGACAAAAGAAGACCCTTTGTCTAAAGGGACATTGCATCTGATCCTACATGGTGTACCCGTGCACCCTCCTCACTTACGGGAAGTTCTGTATCTTTGGCTAAATATGCCAAGTATCCTTAGAATTTTATACCAGGTGGCCGGGCGCGGTGGCTCATGCCTGTAATCTCAGCACCCTGGGAGGCCAAGGCAGGCGGATCACGAGGTCAGGAGATTGAGACCATCCTGGCTAACACGGTGAAACCCCGTCTCTACTAAAAACACAAAAAATTAGCCGGCGTGGTGGCGGGCGCCTATAGTACCAGCTACTCGGGAGGCTGAAGCAGGAGAATGGCGTGAACCCGGGAGGCGGAGCTTGCAGTGAGCCGAGATCACGCCACTGCACTCCAGCCTGGGCGACAGAGCGAGACTCCGTCTTAAAACAAATAATAAAGAAATAAAGAATTTTATACCAGGTGTGCATGTTAGTGGTAGTGGCTGTGTCTCTTCTAACCAATCCATAAACTACTTGTCTACAATGGGTTAAACTAAAGAATACTTGAAGGAAAAAATAAGTCCGAAGGTCTCATGTGTTCTTGGAAGACAAGATGGGTGTGATAGAGGAGATTCTGTCTTGATAATCGTGAGATTGACTAAATGGTATCATTCTCAGAATATGTTTTAGTAATAGCTGGAGATATTTGTTGCCTCTAGAAACCATTGCCTCAGCCCACTGGTATGGGACCTTTCATAGAGCAGTCCATGGGACCTGGCTTGATGTATTCTTCCCCCAGAAGAACTGTATGCACAACAACACAGTTTATCTGAATTTCTCAGGCAAGTGTGATTGGCATTATGACCTTCAACTCCACGTATCCTGGGGTAGACGTAAACTCACGTTTCAGGAACCATGCAGATAAGAGGTCCATTGGAAAGAAATAATTTAAAATTTTCAGGCTTTAATCCTCTGAAATACATGTTAGAACAGAGCTCTAGGATCAAAGGAAGAGTGCTACTATGTATTCAGATCTCTACTGTTAGCATCAGATGTTCTAGCAGTTAACGTCTGTCCATGCCAAGTTCTGCCTGGAGCATTCCCACAGAGTCACTGAGCATCAATGGCCGAGCAAACCCTAGCATACTGTCAACAGATTCCAAGTCTTTTTAATAAGATTAAATGGCCAATTTTCTTAATTTTCTGGTCCTGGATACTAAAGCAAGCAGAGGACTTCATGGTTATTCTCCAGTTGTCTAATCAAACTAATAATTATACTTCCTCCCATTCATAGGCGTGTTCATGAACATTTTCTTATTGATTCTCCTCAAAAATTTTGAGGTGGACTTTGTTATCCTGCATTATTAATAGGACACTGAAACACAGACTCAGGCCCAGGAAATTTGACAACAATCTTGGAGCTCTTTCACCTCTTCTACAACCACTTCTCACACTTCATGCATCTTCAGTTTATTTACAAATAACAGTATTCCATAGCTTATATTCAGCAAGGACATGATTCTGAACTGAATTTTCTGCAGGGAAACTATGATTGCTCTAAACTAGCTATCTTTTCTCCACTTTTAGTCAGTATGTGCTCAAGCACTACAAGGAAATTTATTTTATCAGTACCCTAAGCAAAATATAACTACAAAGGTTAAAAAAATCATTTGGAAAAAATGATCCACACAATGTGTGAGAGCTCATCCAACCTTTACACTGGTAGCAGCTATGGAATTCCTTCCATGAGAATACAGACCTATTTTCAATATATCTACCCCTAGTATTTGTTATTTATCCATTGATCATTCGTTGAGCAATTCCTATTTGTTAAGTACTGTCTTAAGTGCCAAGGTATAATAGTGAGTATAAATAGTTTCTGCTATCAAGTACCTACAGCTCAATAACCTGGCAACTGGACTAGAGCAACGTGGTACATATACGCTAGGTAGAGCCCCAGGGACTACAAGCTCAGAAAGAAGGATCCTGTGCAAGTCCCTGAGGGTCAATGAAGAAATGCCCCAGAAACTGATGACTGAGCTGAGACAGAGGGACAAGCAGTCGTTGATGTAGTGTGGGGATGGGATAGTGGGAAGCTGAACTTTTTTCAGCTTGGGTAATACTGTGTGGCCTGCATATTTTTGTTTTGGCTGTACTCCAGCTTTTACCAGCCTGGTTTTTTATTCTCATTTTACAAACAAGTAAAGGCATGTTTAGAGAATTTGAGAGTCTCATCCAAGGTCACAGAGCTAGTGAGAGTTCCAAGAACTAATACAAGTCTGTATGACCACTATGGTTTCAGAGAAGAAAGAGCGCCGGACTGAAAGTCAGGCAACTGGAAATCTATTCTGTCACCAAATCCCTGTGCAACCTTCAACAGGTCACTGAAAAGCTATGCTCTGCTTCCCTTATCTCTAAAATGAGGGGATTTAAACCTGATAACCTCCAAAGTTTCTCCAGTTTTCAGTCTGATACATTTAACTCTCTCCTGATTAGACCAATAGAAGTAGAAGAAAATTCTGAAAAATAAAAAGGAACTAATAACAATTATCTATAATAATTATTATATACATATGTGTATATGTTTGTGTGTATATATACATATAAAACAATAGTCACTCCTTTCATATGTGTATATAGAGGGGGCAATATGCCACAATACTTTCTAAAGCTCAACATAATTTTTTAAATGCTGAATGTGTTTTTCGGACTAATGATTCTTTTAGGTTAACAGAGATAATTGTGTAATGACTACAGTGTGATGGAATTTCATTACCGTGGTTTGTTTGAGGGTGTTTAATGGAGAATCAGACCTATGGAGGGGATTTTTGTGGTTAAGGATCATAAAATTTTTTAAAAGTTTTTCTACGTTTTTATTTTCTGATTGTTGTGTAGCCTGTGGCAAAGCCAACACTCTAAGTGTAATGAATAAGGCACTCAAGTTTCCTTGAAGAAAACTCATATACTCAGGGAAAGAAATGGTTTAAACACATAAAAATCAAAGAAGGCAGAAAATGGTTGTTCCAACATGTTAGTGAAATGCTGTATTTTCAGGGTTCTACTAGAGATAATTTGTCAAGGCTAAAATCTTGTTAACAAAATCTTCTTTTAATCATATAAAGCATTTCTAACAGAGTTTTTAATTTGGCTTTTCCCTAACACTGTCTGCTTTACAGAAGTTCCTTTTGGATATCTCTTGGGGTTAAGAAAGATAAAGTGATCTATATATTGCTACAGCAATTTATCCTGCTCTAATAGATGTAGAAATATTTTTACATATAGTATTAATATCATATCATACCACCCTATGATTTAGGCAATTTATTAGTTTCATACCACCCTGTGAGTTAGGCAATTTATTAGTTTATTAGTTAGGCAATTTATTATATTTGATTGGATAAAATAAAATCCTATTTATCATTTATAAAAATCAAATCCTAAGGCAGTTGTAACAAATTACCACAAATACAGTAGCTTAAAACAACACAAATTTATATTCCTACAGTTCTGGAAGCCAGAAGTCCAAAATCAAGGTGTCAGCAGGGCCATGCTCCCCCCGAGACTCTGAGTACCATCCTTCCCATCCTTCCTGAGACTCCGGGTAGCATCCATTACACCAGCTCTTCCCAGCTGTGCTGGTGCCGTCGGTGCCCCCATCCCTTGGTGTACAGCTGCATCCCTGCAATCTCTCACCTGTTGCCTTATGGAGTTCTCTCTGTATGTTTTCCATGGCCAAATTTCCCTCTTCTTATAAGGAAACCAGTCAAATTGGATTAGGGTCCACTCTAATGACCTCATCTTAACTTCATTACCTCTGCAGAGACCTTATTTCCAAATAAGGTCACATTCATAGTTCCTGGGGTTGGGGTTTCGACATATATTTTTGGAGGATACAATTCAACCTGTAATAAGTGGCCTTGGTGTGGTTATTATTTCCATTTTATAAATAAGTGAATTAAGACATGGAGTATCTAAGTGGCTTCTCCAAGGTCATACAGAATGTTATTGGCAGAAAAGAGACAAAATATACTGTCTCCTAACTCTTAAGTCAGGCAAAGGAGCATAGAAGGTTACTAAATCAGGTAATGATTTGCCTAGAATCAGAACTTGCATCATTTAATTATCTAGACAGCTGACTTACATCAAGTCCAAACTGCTTGAACATGGGTCCCTGCTATGTTATCATTTATAAAAATCAAATCCTACTGCCTTTGGGTATAATTGTACCTTATTAGATAACTTTGATAGAGAAAAACATATTTCATTTCCAAAATATGTTTTATGGTGTCTACTTTCAGCTAACTTAGGTGCATAAATAATAGGCTATTCTTTAACTGATTCCATTCATAACCCCAAACATTCTTTGGACACTGTGAATGGTGGTGAAATAAACTTGGAATAGTCTGTGGTACATAGGACAAGCTGGAACCTTTTTCTTCAGTGCATATGCCAAGAAATAATTCATTTTGGGTCATTAGATTAGAGAGACAAAATTAAAAACAGATTATTTAACTGCCAGCATAGTGTCCCAAAGAAACTGAGCCCTTTCTCTTTTCTCAAATAACTGTTGTATTTATCAACTGCATCTTCTAGCTAAACAGCAATCTTCTTTACGTAAGCAACCTTCTCCATTCTGGGATGTCGTTTACAGTCATACACCATTTAACAGTAGGGATACATTCTCAGAAATGTGTCATTACGTGATTTCATTGCTGTGGAAACATTACACAAACCTAGATGGCACAACCATCTGTGCTACACACCTAGGCTACATGGTATAGCCTATGGCTCCTAGGCTACAACTCTGTACATCACAGTGCTGTATGAATACTGTAGGCAACTGAAATACCGTGGTAAATATTTGTGTATCTAAGCATACAAAAGGTACAGTAAAAATATAGTATTATAATCTTAGGGCACCACCACCACACATGCTGTTCATCATTGGCTGAAACCTCATTATACAGCCCATCACTGCACTTACTAATGTGTCAGTGACACATTGTGACACAGACACACTGTGACAAGTGTCTGTGGGTCAGGGTACATGGCATGAATTAAACCATCCTATGACCTCTCCTCTCTAACTAGTGTTATTTTAAAAATAAGAATCTGTAAGGAATTCCTTTGGAATCTCTGTATATGACCAACTGCCTGTTGGATGAAAGAATAATTTCCGATTTTGTGGACCTTTTTTTTTTTTTTTTTTCCTGAGACAGAATCTCCTTCTGTCACCCAGGCCGGAGTTCAGTGGCAAAGCTCATTGCAGCCTCTGCCTCCCGAGTAGCTAGGATTATAGGCGCCTGCTACCATGCCGGCTAATTTTGAATTTTTGTATTTTTAGTTTTACCATGTTGGCCAGGCTGAGTTTGAACTCATGGCCTCACGTGATCTGCCCACCTTGGCCTCCCACAGCACCCAGCCAATATGAAAGTTTCCACCGAGATTTGAACTCGGATCGCTGGATTCAGAGTCCAGAGTGCTAACCATTACACCATGGAACCCTCCTTCCTGATGTTTTATTCTAGAAATTCAGGCAGCAGAAAGCGATTCAGATGACTAATAAGACACTCATCGTAAAGATCAGTAAAGCCAATGAAAAATTCCAACTCTACATGCATATTGATTTTGTATGTTATTGGCAAAGCTGGATTAATTGACTTTTCACTATATTCTCTAAGTCGTACTTACTTTTGATAAAAGCCTTTATAGCATTCATTTATTAATTCCTTCACCAACATTCATTGAGCATCTGCTACATACCAGGCATTATTGTGACACTGGGGATACAGTGGTAAATGAGAGAGACAAAGACCTGCCCTTTATCCTGGTAAGCAATTTTTATTCCAAAGAAATATCATAATGGCCATACACAAAGATGATGAGCTAGAAAGGTGACTTGCCTGAAAACTGGACAGCCTGGCCCTGGCTCTGTCACTCCTATGTGCCTTCTGCTCTCTTGAGTTCAGGTAATTTGTTTACAAATGAGAGAACAGAATAAATAAACTTTAACACTGCCTTTCATTCTTCCTCTCCTATTAGCTACAACCCCATGACATCCCATGTGACAGACACAACAAATTGTGAATACTTGGAGCTTACATTAAGGCTTTTTCTAGAATTCAGAAATTACTGTGGAGTGAGAGGAGATTGCTATCTGAGATCAAAATACACAATCAACACATCTTGAACCACAGCATAGGTATGTAAAGTCCCATCCTTCAGGGAAGGGGGGACACCAGACCTGTAAGTCTTGACCATTTTAACAATGTTAGCTGAGACAGTAGCACTGCTTTGTAACATACTAGCTCATAAATACTTATCACGTGAATGCATGAACCTTTCAGTCTTAAAATCCTGTGACATTATTGCACTACATGGAGATGGTTTCTTAAAGGAAATATTTTTAACCAAAAATGAATGCCTTTTTATCTGAAATTTGGGTTCTTTTTACCTTGTGAGATCAGAGGCCACACGCCTCTGAGAGTCTCTAGAATTTCATGAGAGTTGCGGCTGTGTCAATCTTGTTCATCACTAGAACTCCAGCTTTAGGACAGCGGCTGGCACTCAGCAAATATTGGCAGAATGAATGAATTAATGAGAACTAATGAAGAAATTATCATTTACAAACAACATTCCTGAGGCAGCTTGACTCATACAATCATCCTTTCGCCTCAAGTCTGAAAACCCCAGGACTCTTCTGAAAGGCCAGAACCAAATATTTTAAAGCAATCTTAAGAATATATTTAAACAGATTTATGTGCTTTTATCACATGCCTAGTTCTCTCTACCCCTTTTATTCTTGCCTTCTCAGTAAAAGATCCTTCTCCCCCCACCATGCCTTCCCAGCACACAGTGTGCAAGGCCCCTCCACAGTGCCTGCCAGGCTGGATGAAGGAACCAGGGTAAACTCAGAGGCAGCCTGCATTCATTGCCTGTGCTACATAATTAGAAGCTTCCAAGTCCTCAATTCCCTGTTCACCAATATAAGGCCTTTTTATTAAAAACACTGGTTTTCAATTCCCACTGTGTCCATGAGATAACAAGGCATAAAAAAGAAATTGGATGGTGCTAGGTACATAAAGGTTTGGGAAAACATTGTTTAAGTAGTGAAGAATTTATTTCTAGTCAAAAGTCTAAGAACAAGTCCATGAGGAGTTCAAAGATATAAATATATATGAAATACGATATCAATGTACTCTCTCGTTCCCATAAATGTTGTAGTGTGCACTCATCTACAATGTCTCTCGTCTAACATAAGACCCCATTATGCATCACAAGATGGGGAATACAATGAAAGTTCCATTTAACAGCCCATGCCTGGTGTTGCAGAAATCTTCAAGGCCTACAGATACAGTTATTTAGCACTTGTTATTCAAGAGCCTGCTCTGTAATATCAATATGAGTAAACAAACTTTTAAAACTTAAAAATCTGTGGTTAAAAGTGAGACCCCATTGGCCACATTGCCTCTACAGACTCTATTCATCAAGAATGGAGACTTCTCAATTCCACTTCTATCTCTTTAGGACCATCTGCCTTGATGCACATCTAACTCAACTGATAAATAGAAATTCCCCAGCTAGCTTGTCTAAATCTTGTGTTTAAATCTAGTTGCCCACCAGAACAAAGAAATAGAAACATGTTACCATTTGTCGAGCTACCGACTAGGTATCTACTTATTTCCAGCAGAAAGGCAATATCAAGTAAGTGAAAATTGAAGCTGTAAAGAGACGAAAAAACTATGAACTAACAAAATAATTCCAAAGGCAGAGCATTCGATGGACCTGGTTATTCATCATCCATATTCCATTGTGCTTTGTCCCACAAAAATAGTCCTTAATAGTATTACTTTCTGGTGTAGCTACTAGGTTGTGAGTTAATTCATTAAGAAGCCAAGTTCCCACTCAAAAATCATGTTGTTTAGAGCAGCTGGCACAGAGCTTTGTAACAAAAATATTCAACAGATGATTTTGATTCAAAGAATCTAATGCTATTTGCTTGCTGAGGAGGGAACAGAAGGTAGGCACAGTGAGAAACAGCATGATCTTCTATTATTTAAACCTTTCAGGTAAAAACAAAGTATGTAATCCCAGCACTTTGGGAGGCCAAGGCAGGTGGATCATGAGGTCAGGAGATCAAGACCACCCTGGCCAACATGGTGAAACCCCGTCTCTACTAAAAATACAAAATCAGCAGGGCATGGTGGCATGTGCCTGTAGTCCCAGCCACTCGGGAGGCTGAGGCAGGAGAATCGCTTGAACCCGGGAAGCAGAGGTTGCAGTGAGCCGAGATTCTGCCACTACACTTTAGCCTGACGACAGAGCAAGACTCGGTCTCAAAAAAAAAAAAAAAAAAAAAGGAGACCATTCTTAGCTAGACAGTGTTGCATGGTAGCAATCACTCAAACTCTGGCATCACATAGACCAAGGTTCATATTCCAGTTTTTCTGTTATTATCTCTGAAACATGAATACAATTCTCAATCCAACCTATTGAATAGGAAGGATACTCCTGCCTTCCTGAATGGTAAAGATTAATCATAAGTACATATTAATATACAACACCTATCACGTAAGTGTTTGACTTATAGATGGTGCTAAATAAAGAATACCTACGGTTTATGTCCACTAGGTAGGACATTTGGAACATTGGTATGATGCTACATATCAGTGATGATAGTACAGGCTTAATTCAGCTCAGTGAAGAAGGAATTTTCTAAGAGTTAGAACTGCCCAAAGATCAAGTCAACTGGATTCCTTATTATGAGGCGGTGACTTCCCCATCATCAAAAGCCTTCAAGCAAAATCTGAATGACCTTTTACCAGGCATGATGAGTAGGGAATTAGGTAAAAGGCTTAAATTCTAACATTTATATGCTAAATTTCTATGATGGCTTGAAGTTCCTGATAGCTTCTGAAACAATGAGCACAATTTTTCTGATTATTTTTTTAAACCAAAGATAATGATATTAGACAGAAAGGAGCAAATTTGTCACAAGACATTGAGTTTGGCTTAAATGGTAACTTTGCATGTCTAAAAAATTAGTATTCAGATTCATGATATTTTTTTTCCAACAGACCTTAGAAAAATAGGAAGGTCTAAATGTTTACTCAGCCTCTGGCTCCCAGTTGTCTGTTTAAATAGTTCTCACTGTTCCACTTAATCGTTTTCTCTCCAGTTGAGAAGCAGACATGACAAAGGTAGTTAAGCAAGTGCCATTGATCAGCCCTAGAAAAACATCCATTTACTTGCAATTCATCAGGATATGCCCTGGAAATTATCTTCTCTAACCCCCTCTTGGTTTCTCCGTTGCCTATAGTTCTCTCCCTTCTTCCTACTCCATCCAGGAGTAGAAAAAAATATCTGTTTGTCTCATACACAAGTTTCCTCTCTTCTCTGAAGACCCAGCATACTCAGCCTTATAGAGAATTGCATGGTCCCAATAAGGCTACTCAGTCACCAAATGGAATCTTCAAGCTACCCACCAAGAGAATTGTTTTCTTCCTCTCATTGCAAGGAGTTTCCTTTTGTAAGACTGTATGTACATAATCCTAGAGAAAAGCAAAACCTGGGGAGATGGGGGAAAGACACAAGATCTTGGGGTTTCTTAAGGCTTCGGGATCTTTGTAAAAATATCTGAAAATGTATTCAAAATTTCATGGGCATGTACACTCGCCTGGATAAGTGTCCATGCCTTCATCAGATACTTAAAATGCTGCACATGATACAAAAATTGGTTAAGAATCAATGTCTTACAGGAGAAAAAATATTTGCAAATAATATATTTGATAAGGATCTAATATGCAGTATATATAAAGAACTCTCGCAGTATACATAAAGAACTCTTGCAATCCAACAATAAAAAGATAAATAACTGAATTTTAAAATGGGAACATTCTTCAAAGAAGACATACACATGGTCAATAAATGCATGCAAAGATAATCAGCATCATCAGTCATTAGGAATACCACTTAATACCCATGAGAATGGTTAACATAAGAAAGACAGATGATAACAAGTGTTGATGTGGATTTGAAAAAATTGGAAGCAGTTTCTTTCTGACCAGTCAGATATTAGCCACAAATTGGTAACACAAATGGAATCTGACCAATTACCAATTTTATGGCATGGGTATCCCATGATGTAAATATAACCATCTCCAGCTATTGGAACCCAGACAATGAGTAACCATCAGTGAGAAAATCTGAAAATTTGGCATCACTGACACATGGTAGAATCTTGAGGCTATGTTTCTAAATTGTTCATCTTCTCCACCCATACAGTGAAGTCAAATTATATCTTCCTCCACGGTGTTGTAAATGAGGATTAATGAAATTACATGCCTCACACCATTTGAGTTTTTGTCTGAAATGTCCCTGTGACTTTAAGGTGACATTCCTGTGTTTTTTTGTTTACCAAAGAAAGTGTTAGCTTGAAAAAGCATTTGGATGTGTTGCTAAATACATTGTTTTATTCCAATAAAATTGACACACCATAGACAGAAAACTCATTTGAAAGCCAAGTGACCCTGTGTTTTGATTATTGTTGTTGCATAACAAGCTAACCCAAAGCTGAATGATTTCAAATAACTACAGTACTCTATTTTGCTCAAGATTTTATAGGTCAGGAACTTGGACAGGACTTGGCTGAAGGCTTCATCTCTAATCTGTGTGACAGCAACTGGAGGGACTGAGGTTAGAGGATTCACTTCCAGGATGGCTTATTGCTAAGGTGACTGCCATCTAAGTACTCTTTGGTCTCTCTGTGTCCTCCTTGCTCCCTCTCTTCTTCTCTCTTTCTTTCTCTTGGTCTGTCTTTCCATGCAGCATCTCATCATCCAGGGAGTCTCCATGTGCCTGGGGTTTCTGTGGTCTCAAGGAAGGCGTGCTTCTTTTATGATGCTGGCTTCTAAGAGAGAGGAAGCAGTAACTACTGCTTCCATGCCAGTTAAGAACAATGTCCAGAACTGGCACAATGTCACTTGTGCTATATTCTATTGGTCAAAGCACTCAGAGTCTGCCTAGATTCAAGGGAGAGGAGACATACACTCTGCCTCTAAATGAAGAAGTGGCAAGATCACGCTGCAGAAGGCCATGCTGATTAGGAGATATTGTTGCAGCTGTCTGTGGAAACCATTATCATATCCTGGAAAAGTCGCCATCAACCTTGTATTGTATCATGTTCTCAAGAATTGGTCTGTTCACTTGGAAAATGCAGGAATTGGACCAGGATTCTACTTAGAATCTTTTGGTTGCAAGAAACAGAGATACACTCCAAGTTATCTTAAGAAAAATATAGTTCTTATAGAAAAATACAACAGATTGCCACTAAAACAAGAAAGCCCTCAAGCACCAGCTATGCCTCCTGGCCTCTATTGATAAGTTGCAATGTGTGGCCTTCCCCTCTTGGGAGACTGCTGCACACATGAATCTGATTTGTCCTAAACCTTCCTCATAGGCACACTCTCTGGTATCTCTGTAGAGTCCATCATTTTTAACCCCTAGTTAAACACATTCTCTCCTTAGTTGCAGATTAAAATTCCATAGAAAATCCATTGCCCACCCCCTTCCTTTCACTGCAGCAATTGCATAAGCCTCTTGCCACTCCAAAGATTGGCTATTTTTTTTTTTTTTTGTCAGTTACACTTTTTATCTAATCAGCTATAGCAGTTAGGAGATGGGTAGTTTGGTGTTGAAGATAAAGATGGCATCACTTGGTCCAAAAAAAAATGTCTCACTGAAAGGCATGATGATCCATGAGTAACATAACTAAATAATCTCCAAAGCCATTCCAGCTTCAAGAGCATATGGATTTTGTAAAGGTAATTTCCATTAGCTTGTGCAGTAACACAATAGCCTACTCATTTCACAAAGCCTCACAGAGTGTTCTAAAAAAAGGAGCTACTGAGCAGCTTCCATTCCCTAGAGAGAAGAAAGAGTGCTTCAGGGACCCAGCCTAATTTCCTATAGCCATTCTATTATCCCGGCTGTATCTATGGTTTCTATTAACCCTTCAGTGCTATTGATCAGCCTGGTCACAATGAAAGAGCTTTATTGAATTCCAAGTAATGGAAACTCATTACATGGCCTAGATAATTAATTACCAATTCTTTCCTTTTAGTGAAATTGAAACTGGCTGTGGAGAACAAGCTGCGTGAGCCCAGTAATGCAGCCTGTTTGAAGCTTTATTTAATGCCTATGAGGAGCACTCTACACTGGCCTTGGAGATGTGTTTGATGTAGTGCAGACCCTTTTTACAACCCAAGCACTTTCCTTTAAAATAAACCATCTTTTCAAATGGAATCAATTGAATGGAGGAGACACTTAAACTGTACAAAGTAAAAATATCAAAACAAAAATATAAATCATATAGGGATATGAAAGTAAGGCATTGCTTCACTGATACTTTTAAATCAGGTCATCAATGTTTTTGCTGAATAAGAATAAATGTTCTTATTCAAGTGGTTTACTTGAAGAAGTCAGAAATAGAGGCTGGGTTCATGTCTTCAATCTCATCTTTTGTTCTGCTTGCCCCATATGACTTCTTCTAGTTATATTGCTGATGTAATTTTCAAAGAACAGTGAGTTATGATAGTAATATGTTGAGGAGTGATAACATCATCCCTGGGATAGAATGAAAACTGAGAAAGACAGTAGCTGCTAATAATAGTTACCCTGGATGGAAATGCCTACTATGTGCCAGGCGCTGTGCTAGCTCCTTTACAAATATTGTGTCATTTATTCTCACAACTCTATGATATGGCTTATATTAACATCTATTTTGAAGGTGAGGATAACAAAGCTTAATCAAACTGGCCAACATCACAGAGCTACAATTCCAGGAATCCAAATTTCTGTCTGCCTAACTCCATCTATTAAACCATGCTATCGCCCCCAGAACTAGTATGATAAAAAGACAAGTCATTTCAAAAATCATTTACAGGAAACATGAGAAAGACTTGTAGTTATACAAAGATCAAAGTGCAATATGAAAAAGACAATTATGCCCGGAGTTAAAGCATAAGAGGAAACAGTTCTTTTATCACCTTCATGTCTCTTCTTATGACTACTGGTGGCAGTATGGAATGTAACAGTAATTTGTGTTTTGCAAAAATTAGCCCTAAGACATTTGAAACCTGGATGGCAAGTATAAAACCTAGAAAAGATAGACTCCGAGCCTTACACAATCCTCTATGTTATAAGCAGTGGAGATTTGTGTAATTTTAATTATACAGGATGAACTTGAATTTGATTCTTTCTAAAAGAAACACAAGTTAGACTCCAAGAAGCATTGAAGTGACTGGGATGCTTTTCATTCTTTATATCAAACTGTATGATAACCATGACATTCTGGATACCTGCAGAGAAAGAGCTATTTGACTCTTTGGTACTGACATATTTCTGCTACCAACAGTTAAATTTCTCTGCTTAGGTAGAGTCAGCAGTGTTTGTGCCCAGACTGGCTCACACCAGTTGTGCTTGTTTTGGCAAATACACAATTTATTATTAGATAAACCAGTGAAATGAGAAGTGTGAAAAGAAAGAGTCATTGATTGTATTTTAAAAAGATAAAACAAGTTTGAATGCTTTAGAATACTTGAAAATCACTTAAACTATTGTTTAGTTGGGTGTGGGTGAGACAACTGTTAAAATCAGAGATTTTATGAAAAACATAATTATTACTTAAATTAGCTATTTAAAACATAATTATTAAACAAAAAACATAATTATTACTTAAATTATGCCCTTAAATTACTTCATAGGGTACTCCTAAGGACATGCTCTACTTTAAAGAAAATTAAAATTAAAATTATTGTGGGTAGAGTTAATGCAAGTAAGATGCAGATATCTTTGTCAGACTGACTCAAATTGACTTAATAGGTCTTGGTCCTACCTCAAAGTATGTACTTTCAATTAAAATAAAACTCCTACATAAATCATTTTTAATCCCACAATAATTATGTATTTTTAAATAAATCAACCAGTTGCCTGTCCAGCCTGTCTAGGCTAAGAGGATTTCTGATACACCACAAGTTTCTTCATGGGAGGCAGAGTGAGACTTCATATCACACACACTTTGAATTCTGAACATCATCTTATCTCCTTTATCCTAAAACTCCACTCTGTCCTGCAGCTGTTTTATATCAGTCTAAATACCCCAAACTCCTCATTCCTCAGCCATCTGTCACTGGCTATCTACCTGCTACTCCCTTTTCCTCACCTCTTCTTAGAGAGGTCAACTGAGTCCCTTTGTCTTTTTGCAATTCTATCCCCATGTGCTCAGCATAAGAAAGGTCCAGAAAGCCGAAAAAGAAAGAAAGAAAGAAAGAAAGAAAGAAAGAAAGAAAGAAAGAAAGAAAGAAAGAAAGAAAGAAAGAAAGAAAAGAGAGAAAGAAAAAAAGAAAGAGAAAAGGAAAAAAGACTCTCCTTTAGAAAGTGAAGTAAAATAAAAGATCATACCTGTATATATTCCCATTTTTATCCCATCTACATTTGAATAACTACTTAGGCAGATCTCCATTCATTCCTAGAAAGCTTTCTTAATGGGCTTTTTACTTTTAAAATATAAAGCATAGACCCTGCATAAAAATCAACGTCTTTGAAGAAATTTGTCATCACCCATCAGTCAAAACTCTGCAATGATGACGAAGTGGGAAAATTTAAAATGCTCTGTAGGGGAGATGGAAGTGCATCTAGGAAGAACAAGTTCTGAAGAATGAGTTGAGTGGCGGGGAGATGAGGACAGTGAGGCACCAACATGGACTCTATCGGAGGCTCAGCTTCTTAGATGGGAATCAATCTCCAGTGGTTATAGTGGCAACTGCCAGAAGTCGACAAAACAGTTTTTGAGGGACTTGATTTAGCTCTTGATGTAGCAGGATTTGAGAGGAAATGCAGGGGATAGGAGAGGGTGTTTTCTAGTTTACATAGGATGGATTAGAGACAGAATGTGATGAAGCAAGCCAAGTGGCTATCTAGATATCTATGAGAAGAATATTGCAGGCAAAGGCAACTCCAAGTGCAAATGTCCTGAAGCTGAAGTGTTCTTGGTGTGTTGAAGAACAGCAGGGAGGCCCGGGTAGCTGAAGCTGATTGAGTAAGGAGGGGAGTGGCAGTGGGTAAGGTCAGAGGATGGGGAATGACATAGTACTTTCTAGGCCACTGTAAAGACCACTTTTACTCTGACATAACCAAGACTTGAAAAGAACGTTTAGGTGGGAAGAAAAAGTTCATATAAAATTAAATATTATGGAAATGAAGAGATGTGACATTCATTTTCCATTATCAAGGGCTTACTATGGTGCAAAGGAAGAACTAGCAAAATAGAAGTGATGCCAAGGCACTTTCAAGTCAAAATGTTTTATATATAGATATAGATATAGATATAGATATAAATATATAGATATAAATTAAAGGCAAGATTTTGGTCTTAGGTGTCTACCAACTGATAAAAATTATAAGGTTGACAAAGTGAATTTAAATTTTAACAAACAACTGTCAAGAGTCTCAGTAGTGTCAGGTATATGAGCATGAAGTCAGCTTTCTGGACCTAAGTGACCTAATCTCACAAAATTAGGGATTTAAATGGTAAGATTCCTATGGCCTCCAGGTGAAATTTGGGATGTGCTGCTGATATTTGATGGTGTGTGACTTATGTCACAAATCTGGAAGGAAGAGGAGGAAGAAAACTTTGTATATCACAGACTCTACACTTCTGTTCAAATTCACCAACTGAGCAATTCCTTGAGCATACAGGAGAAAACTAATATAATTGTGAGAGATTTCACAGCTAACCCAGACAAATAAAGGTTACAAGATAACACTTTTGTAATAGAAATTATGAAACTGGCACAGAAGTAAGATAAAACAATGGGGCACTTCTACTATCAGGGTATCTACTGCAGTCTCCTTCTTCTATAAGAAGAGTATCTGATAAGTGCTTGTCTTGCTGACAATTACATCTTTCAGAAAATGGAGGGAGCAAAAGGGACATTACAGGTAAGATACAGATGAACAAGGAAGAATTGGTTCATTAATATGAAATGGACAGACACGTACCCTACATTTTAGATTATCTATTTCAGGGAGTTTACAGGAAAAAAAAAAGAAATGGTGCCATGGATAGGAGACCATATAGTAGAATGTCACTTGCATGCAAAAGGAGGTTTTGCTATATGAAATTTTGACTGTGTGACTGTAAATAATCCCAGAAGAAAAAAGAAGAAAGAGCTCTTAAGAAACCAGAACAGACGAAGGCACTTTTAAGCGCAGGTGTTAAAAGTATGAAGGGAAGGACAATAAGAATAGTTCACAAAGCACTGTATTAGCTGTGTAGAGGTTTAGTAGATTAAAAAATGTTCAACATTAATCTTAATTTTCTTTAGAGATCGATTGTTTAGAACTGCACTGGCCAAGACAGTGGCTACAAGCTGTTTATGGCTACTGAGTATTTGAAATGTGGCTAATGCAAATTCAGATACATTTTAAGTATAAAATACACTTAGTGCAAAAGAATATGAAAAATAATGTCTCATTAATAATATTTACATTAGTTCGTGCACATGTTGAAATAATAATATTTTGAATATACTGGGTTAAAGAAAATATATTACAATATTCATTTCACCGGTCTGCTTTTTAAATTGTTTTAGTAAAGTTGTAGCTACTAGGAAAATTTAAACTACCTATGTAGCATGCATTTGTAGCTCATATTGCATTTCTATCAAACAGCACACAACATACCCTCATTTTGTGAGAGAGGAAACACATCTGAAAATGTTAAAAAAAATTCTTCCAACTCATAGAACTACTATAATTATTAAATAAGTGTAGGCTGGGCACAGTGGCTCATGTCTGTAATCCCAGCACTTTGGGAGGCCGAAGTGGGTGGATCACTTTGAGCTCAAGAGTGTGAGACCAGTCTAGGCAACATGGCGAAACCTCATATCTACAAAAAAATACAAAATTTAGCTGGGCATGGTGGCACGCACCTGTGATCCAGGTACTCAGGAGGCTGAGGCTGGAGAATCATTTGAACCCAGGAGGCAGAAGCTGCAATGATCCCAGATCATGCCACTGCACTCCAGCCTGGGCAATGCCAACAGACCCTGTTTCAAAAAAAAAAAAAAGAAAAAAGAATGTGCGATTATTTGTTTAAAGACATAGAAAAACAACAGAGACAGAACTAATGCTAAACACAAACAAATGAAAATTCTCAAACATAAATGAGACAGAAAAAAAAACATAAAAAGAATGGGCTTTCAAAATCTTGGGAAGTGGTGAGTGGGAATAGAAGTGTATGTCCAGCACAGGGGAATCAGTATCTGCATGTTGTTTGTCAAACTTTTTATAATCTGAGCATGCAATGACAAACTTAAATATGTCTTGACAAAAACCATAGGAATAATAGAGTATTCTAAGTAAAGGTGCTTTGGAAATGGAAAAAGCATTGCTTGAATATGTCTGAAAAGTGGTTTACTTCACCAACATAACGACTGAGAAGGTAAAACCTCTTTTACTTTCTAAAAAATGGAAGTCTAGTATCTTCTGCTCAAAGTCCACTCTTTCCTAGCTTTCTCTCCCCTTAATGGCATTTCACAAACCTGGGTTCACACAATCTATCCCAAAGGTTTAATTCTTGCTTCCAAGTACCACGGGAAGAAAGAGAACTGCAACTAATCTGTTGTTCCACAAGTGATTCTAAGGCTGCCACACGGTGGCGCTGTTGAACACTGGTTCTTGCACAGCCCAGTAACCACTGTCCTGTGCTAGTCCAAATCCTTGGATAAGAATCTCCCACCCATAAACTCTTCCTCTCCCTCTTCTCTTTCCTGTTATTTCTCACTGAACTTCCAATTCTTACAGATTTTTTAAAATGCAGAACATATTCACCTTCCACACTTAAATTGCTTTAGAGAATATTTTCTTAAACTAAGATGGTGTCTTTCTTTCTCTGATTCTGGCCACTAAAAATACTTTATTCTCATCTTGCTACATTATAAATAATAGATTAGAAAGTTACAGGTGGACAAATTATAAGGTTGGTAGCACTGCCCACAACTGCATTGGGCTACTTGTGAAGTAGTAAGTTCCTGAACACTGAAACTTAAATGACCATTGTCAAGAACATTTTTAAAAAATTGTATAGGAAACAGCTAACCTGAATTTTTCAAGCCATGCATATTCCCAAAAAAAGCTGCTTTTAGGAGTGGCCTGTATTAGGCCATTCTTGCATTGCTATAAAGAAATACCTGAGACTGGGGAATTTATAAAGAAAAGAGGTTCAATTGGCTCATAGTTCCACAGGCTTTACAGGAAGCATGGTGTTGACATCAGCTTGGCTTCTGGTGAAGCCTCAGGGAGGTAACAATCAAGGAAGAAGGTGAAGGGGGAGGCCAAGCCTTTTTCACTTTTGCACTCTACATGCCCACAGGCTTAACATCACATGGAAGCCACCAAGGCTTACCGCTTGTGCCCTTTGGAGTAGTGGCCCCAGCTGTACCTGGTGCCCTTTGAGCTGAGGCTGGAGCCAGAGGGCCCAGGATGCAAGGAGCAGCTGCCTGGGGTGGCACAGGGCAGGTTACCAGGAGCTGGGAAGGGTCAAGGGTACCTGTGTTAACCAGGTACAAAAATACTGTTAGACTGAATAAGATCTAGTATTTGATAGAACAACGGGGTGACTATAGCCAATAATAATTTATTGTACATTTTAAAATAACTAAGAGTATAATTGGATTGTTAGTAACACAAAGAAAAGATAAATGCTTGAGGTGATAGATACTCCATTTATCCTGATGTGATTATTATGCACTGTATGAAGGGAAGGACAATAAGAATACCAAAATATCAAATATCAAAATATCTATATCAAAATATCTCATGTAACCCATAAACACACATGTGCCCACAAAAATTAAAATAAAAAATTAAATAAACCTTTAGAAGTACTTCAGGAATTTAAGAATAGACATGTCTGTGAGAGATTACAGGTAAACTGACTTGGCTTCAGTGGAGGAAACAATAAGAGTTGTAATTGGAAGTATGAAATTTAAGGACATATGAACTGACCAAATAGAAGCTTTCATTAAAAGAAAGAAAGTTACATAAATTTCATAAATTATGGACAAATGTGATAGAAAAATCCTTGAATATATATGCTAGTCTAACTTCCTCATCCCAACTATGTTCTTTTCAAAATAGCATATTTCATTTACTAAGCAGCCAATATTACAGCAACAATAGAAAATCCATAACATCCTGAATTCCACTACCATAGTACATAGAGTCAGATAGACTTGGGTTCTTTGCCATTTAGTAGCAATGTTACCTTGGATAAGTCACAAGTTTCTTTCACTGTTAGCACTATCCTGTAATATAAGGTTACAAACCAGAGGACTACAAATTTCAAGCCAGAGTAGCTACATGATTTGCCCAAGGTCACTTGGCTAGTCAACAGAAGAACCAGAGCTAATATCCACATTGTCTAATTCTTTGTCCAGAAATCCTTCTTCTCTATCATATTTAATGTAAAGTAAAATTGTGGGCAAATTTTCAGGGAAATAATGGTTGAACAGAAATAGATTACCTATTAGTGATAAGAAGCAGACCAATTCAACAAACAGAGTTCCAGAGAAACTGAGAAATTGGAGACATCTGTAGCCATGGTAGGTGGAAGGGTTAAAACAGAGGATTGTATGAAAGCCTGTGAAAGGAAATTGGGTCCCATCTGCATTCAATATAGAAGGCAAAAATCTCTACCCTACGTTGCAGGAGAAGAAGTAAGATCTCTGAAGAACTTGAGCCAGGGAAGCCCAGACCCAGTGATAACACGCATGGGAAAATTTCTGGTTGGGGAATAAATCTGAAAACAAAACCCACCACAGAAAAGAATAATGGTGTCTGAGTCAATTTATGGGAACTTCAAGAACATGTAATACTAACCGAGAGGGATAGAAGTCGAAATAGTTGGAGAGAAGAGAATCATTGATAGGGAAAGGGCACCAGGAAACTCTGGGGACATGGAAATGTGTAGCATCTTGATGTAGGTGACAGTTACACAGGTACATCTACATGTAACCATTTGTAAAGCTGTGCACTCAAGATTTATATATTTTACTGAATGTACTGCATGCCTCAATTTATAAAAAGAATCCAGAAGTCTGTTAGTATTAAATCTAAGCTTTTCAGGCTCAGTAAAGATTTCATAACAACATAAGTAAAGAGATCTCCAATGCAGAATTGATCCCTTATTTTGGTTCACTTTTTCACCCAGAATACTTGATTTTCAACTTTATTGGGTGAAATTTTTTGAACCTTTTAAAGTCAGCTGCCCTTCTTGTCCCAGAACTTTCTTTACATTTATATAACTAGCTCATTGGGCAATAACTAGCCCATTGAGGAAATTGCATTTCCTCAATCCTAACCACTGCTTCAAACAATATTTGGAGATACATGTTTTGAAACAAATATATGACACATCATTATTGATCTTTAATAAGCCAATCAGCACAAACTTCCTTGTCACTCTTTACTTCCCTCCCAATGTAACTATAATTTTAATTTCTATCAACAGAAATTAGTTTTGCTTGATATTGAACTTTATGTAAATGGGATAATACAATATATCCTATTTGGTGTGGGGCTTCTTTCATTCAACATGATGATTTTGAAAAATAGTAATCTGGCAAATGCAAGCAGACAGGCTTAACTGCATTAAACTGAAAACAGTGGAGTCAGGATCTGGAATTAGTTATCCCCCCTGTCCTACAGAAGGCGCTACGGCACCTGATTTAGTTGCCAATGATGGACATAGGTCCAGTCAAGCAATGGAACAAGACATTTGAAGGTTCAGTAACAGACAATAGGAAAACGTTGTAGTGAAAATGTTGAGAAGAGAATGAACAATCAAAAAGACAGAGGTTCCAAAAGGCAGCAATGGTAATCTGGCAGACAAGTGGACTAGTCTACATTGGTAATTCAGGAGCAAGAGAGCCTCGGATGCAAGACACATGTAACCAGCAAAATTTGTCAGCAGATAATAGAGCACCAGAACATTGATCTGGGGCCAAAGGAGGTAGGGTAAGTAACCACCGTGTTCAGGGAAAGGAATTATAAGGGGCACAAAGAAAACTGGCGGCAAGAGTGACTTTATACTCTGTTTTATGAGTGTTTTGGCTTTAAGTCATTTAATCTGTGATCAGGATTTGACTGTCTGTTTCTCTTTATAACAAGAGGGAGGATGAGTGGTGAATTTTAGGCAAGGTCAAAAACAAGTAGACATTGCTTTCCTAAGCATGGAATTCAATGACAAAAATCACTGGCACAATTTCCACTGGACAAAGAGATGTCCAATGCTGAGTTGGAAAACTACAATTTCATGGGAAAGAAATCTCAATAAGGAAAGAAATTTGTCAACTTTTCTGAGTTCCTTAGAAAAAGTAATTTATCTATTTGACAGGTTTTCCAATGTGGTTCTTAGATTTCTACATCAAAATTCTTCAGTCTTTTCCTAAACCAACAATACAAAATTTCCAGGAGTAGATTCCCTCTACTCTGCTACTCTCAACAAACTTCTCAAGAGATTCTTATGCATATTAAAGTTTGAAAAGCATTGTTTTAGACTAAGAAATAAGTCATGCCTGTATGGTAATAAATAATTAACTTTGTAATTTTTGTTTACTTGGATCTTAAAGGATTAGTTATTAATCCCCTTATAACATGAAAGAGTTAAAATTCTGAATTTTTTTCCAGAGCTATCTTATGAATATAAAATTCCTTGTCATCGCCATTTATATAGCTCTAATTTCACTTAGTCCATATTAAATAATATATTTTCCAAGTCCAAACGTAAACATATATGTTTTAATTAAGCTTATACATCCTGCCATGTCCCAGCATAAAATATACTTTAATAAACTTTTTAAAAATGCAACTGTTAATTAGGAAATAATTTTGAGAAACCTTCATTTGAGAAAAATACAATAAAATCAGTTTTTATAGTAAACTGAGGCAGCCATATATCATCTTACAACCTCGCGATTTTCCCATCAGGCTTCACTGAAGAACGACTTCGCATGCAAACACACAGCTAATGTATTTATTGTTGTGTGATTGCAAACATAGATCACTACATTACACAGAGCTTCCTTTAGAATCAATCACAGGAAACATTTTGAAATGTAATGGAATGCTGGGTTTCTCTAGATTAACTCATCTGTTTATATGGACACTGAAAATATTCTAACTGTAAATATTTTATTTTTTATTTTTGACTCTACTAAGTTTAAAGCTACATTTTTTACTCACTGTTCGATACATATTCATTTTATATTCTAACTCTATCCCTGGTTTCACTTCATTTTCCCAGTGTTCTCTTCTATTATCTGCCTATCCTTATTTTCCCACAAATTTCACTTTTTATCATATATATTAAGGACAAATGGTATTAGAATTAGAAATTATAGAATAAACAACCCCATCTTATTAAATTCTGCATTGTAGAAAAATTTCTGTCACTAAACCAATTTGAAGTTCCTAACATTTCATTCTAGTTTTAGACCCCACATAAATTTCTTTAAAAATCTGAAGAAAACACAAAAAACACTTTTAGGTTCTTTAAAATTAAATTAGTTATTTTATGGAGGAAAAAAATAAAATGTAAAAGCCAAGGATTTTCAGATTTGTATGTGTGTGACAGTCAAAACATTATAGAGTAACTTTGATAATTAATAATTTTAAGGCATGAAAATATACTTATTATCTTGATATTTTTCTAGATTAACATTTTATTATTAAATTTTTGCTAAATGTTAAAATTTTCTCATTGTCCCTGTTGCATTCTAATATTTTTAAGTTATTTCCTTTCTTTAACACCAGAATCACTTTTTATTTTTATTTCTTTAGAGATGAGGTCTCACTGTATCATCCAGGCTGGAGTGCAGTGGTGATATCACAGGTCACCGCAGCCTCGAACTCCTGGGCTCACATGGTCCTCCCACCTCAGCCTCCTGAGTAGCTTCAGGCACATGCTACCATGCCCAGCTATTTTTTTTACATTTTTTTAGAGACAAGGTCTTGCTAGGTTGCCCAGGTTTAGAATGAATTTTTAAATTCACAATTTTAAAAGAACATTCTATGGTCCAAAATCCTGTCCTTGTGCATTTATAACATAATTTGTTTTCCATTCAGAAACTAGAACATCCTTTTAACCTAAGGTTATCTAATATTTTGAATCTTTCTACAATCATCAATATAATATATTTTCCCCAATGTCACATTATGCAGTGTTCTGGTTTCATTGTATAATCAGAAGTAGGTTTTAGATATGAAAATGATAACTTTGACCTACCAGGCCATTTTGCTGTTTCCTCTCTATCTCTTTTCCGCATGTGACAATTTTAGGTTATTAGGGATTAAGCTTGGTGCTGTCCAGCAGCTACTCCCCCATGCTGTCAAGTGAGTGACAATAGTGTACAATGTAAATAGAACTCATAATCTGAATTATTCTGTCCGATTCAGGCCACATCAGTGATCCAAGTGAAAGATGGAAAATGCCTCCTCTCTTGGTGAGAAAAAAGAGTACATCAAATTCTACTCAGGTCATACAAAATCTCACAGAATTTCCAAGACTAGGAAATTAATATTTGACTCACCTGAATATAGAGCAAGAAAGCCAGCAGCATTTTCCTTATTATGAATTTACAGAATACCATGACAGTCAGTTCTGAATTCCTGCATTAACTACTCTTGGTCTTGAGGTTGTTTTGTTCTTTAGTTTTACTAAAATACCCTCAGGAGGATTAAACTTTGCTTGGTCAAATTCCAATTGTCATAACTTCTACATGCTACATGCCAACTTATGAATATTTAGCCTTTTCCTCATATTCAAACCCATCCAAATAAAGATGAGAACTTAAAGAAATGGCCCTTAACAGTCATGATTATCCACTCTAAAGAAATGCCAGTGTCTATGGATTTGAGATATGAAATGTATTTAATATTTAAAAGACTTTAACAAGGTATGAACTTGCCTCTTCAATTAATTATATTGATTCAGGCACTTGTCTCTCTTTCACTTCAAACTTTTAAACAAAGTGTCTCAAGCATTTCAATTTGGCACTGGAGGAGAGGCAGGCATTGGCTTAAGTTGTTCAGAGGTGTGATCAGAAAGAAGCTTTAACAATGTGGGAAAAAAAAGCACAATCAACTTCCATTATCTTACATTTGATGTTGCTGGTGCCATCAAGCAAACACTAAATAACAACAAGCAAATTCTGTTGAAATGTTTAGCTAAATGGAACCAAAACAGTCACAGTTGACAATTTCATAAATACATTAATTAGAAGTGTCTCCAAATAGCATGTGATTTTGAATTATTAACATAAAACACTGCATTATAAATGACTGCAAATTGCATTCCTAGTGTTTTCCATGCTTAATTTATTATGCCGTAGGAAAATTTGCAAATTACTTCATTGTTTTATATTCAATGGCTAGTTTATGTGTACATCTTTCATTTAAGATAAAATTAAACCACACTATACATACATGTCATGTGGCATGTTGGAGGAGATAATCTATAACTCAAAGTTGGGTCAAAAATGACAAGTCTCTCTTTCATATGAGTACTTTGCATTCACAGTGATTTGTTGTGAAGATTCCACAAGTTCCTGACTACCTTCCTCTGTCTCAATGCTCTCCTTTTTTCCCCAGGGATGCATTCCATCCATAATAATAACTAATTTTCAATAAACTGCCCAAAGCATGTCTCTTCATCAGTGAGCACTTCTTGATACCGTATCTATAAACATGCAGAGATTAAAATCTCTTAGTATGCAATAGCCAAGAACCTGGCCAAACTTAACCTTGATGGATGTTGTCACTCACAGTACAAATTATGAATATGCTTCTTCATTTGAATGAAATGGCCTGTATGAAAAATTTTAAATGTTGTAGTTCAACTATGCGTATATTTTTCCACTCTCTGCATTTCTTATGATTTTCCTTTTTGCTTCACATTTATATTGCTATTTTATCCAAACACCTTCTAAATAACTGGTTTTTCACTTATGGTTGGTTTTGTTTTTAGGTGTAAAGCCCCTTTGTGAAATAACACTTAAAACCCATTAGCCCCAATCTAAATAGAGTAAGCCTTATCCAGATATATAAGAAATTAATAAAGTATGAAACTTTAAGTTACACACAAACTGATTTACTTTTCTTTTAAGCATAAGCATCTAAGGAGAGGAACCTCTCCAGGTTCTTCTTTCTAACACAGCTTACTTCCCTTCTCTGGGGATATCAAGATGTTGATTTGCCCACATTTTAAATGAAGAGTGGTCACTATGGTTTAAAAGCCAAGCACTATAGTGTGATTTCTTTTTTGGAGCAGAGGCAGAGTCTCACTCTGTCACCCAGGCTGGAATGCAGTGGTGCAATCACAGCTCATGGCAGCCTTGACATCCCAGGCTCAAGTGATCCTCCCACTTCAGCCACCCAAGTAGCTGAGACTACAGGCATGCACCATCATGTCCAGCTAATTTTTAAATTTTTTTTGTAGAGACAGGATCTTGCTATGTTGCCCAGGCCAGTCTCTAACTCCTGACAACAAGTGATCCTCCTGCCTTGGCTTCCCAAAGTTGTGGAATTACAGTTGTGAGCCAACATGCCAGGCCAGATTCTACTCTTGTTGTTATATTCCATCAATGTTGCAGAACCATAAACTGAACTAATACTTTCCTCTCTTTGTTTTTAGATCCATTTGGTAACTGGTAGTATTATCCACCTTTTAGTTAGTGGAAGAGAGAACCCCTTAGGCCTTGTTTAGCGTAGGCCATATGGTCCAACTCAATTTGCTGATGTTCTGAAGCAGAGATTCATGTACAAACCCAGCTAACGATGGAATGTTTTCTTTTGATATTGAGTTCCAGGCAATAGACTATTCCTTATACAATGTTTTATTGGTATTTTAAAAGAATTATGATTATTACATTAAAGGGTATAGTGGAAAGTGAGTAAAGTAGGCAAATTCCTCTCCCTAACAGATGAGGAATTTAAGAGTGAAATAGAAATAATGACACAAGAAAGTAATTATAAGGGATTGACAGACTAATCAACAGACTGAATATAGCTAAAGAAACAATGAGTGAACTTGAGGAAATGTCAATAGAAAATATCCAAACTAAAACACAAAGGTGTGCGATAAATGAAATGGTACCCAAGAGCTAACATGTGTGTAATTGGAGTCCCAGAAGGCAAAGAGAGAGAGCAGACAAAATAAATATTTGAAGTGATGATGGGCAAGAATTTTCCAAAATTAATGAAAGAAAATAATAATTTTAAAAGACAGCATCAAGAATTTCTGGGAACCTCAACACACACAAATAACAACAATTATGTATATTTTACGTATAACAATATGTGTAAAAGTAACTGTATAACAAAAGTAACCCAAAGAATGGAAGTGAGGAACTAGAAATATGCAATTATAAGTCTTATACTTTGAGGAAGTATAATGCTATTACAAGAAAGACTATGTTAAGCTAAAGATATATATCATAAGTCATAGAGCAACCATCTCCTCAAAATAGATATAACTATACACTGAGAGTAGAGACAATAAAATTTGAGAATACTCAATTAATTCAAAAGAATAAAGAAAAAGAGGAAAAAGGAAACAAACAAAAAAACAAGATAAAGAGCAGGCAAAAGGAAGAAGGAAGATTTAATAATTACATTTATGGAAATGGTCAGACATCTCAAAAGTCAGATATTCAGGTTAGATTTTTAAAAATCAAGATCCAACTTAACACTGCCTATAAGAAATCTACCTAAAATGTAACAACAGAGATCACAAGAGGTGAAAATATCATGCAAATACTCATTAAAAAAACTGAAGTGACTGTGTTACTATCAGGTCAAATAACCTTCAGAATAAGATTATCAGGGATAGAGACATTATGATGATTAATAAGACAATTCAAGAAGACTTAACATTCTTAAATATGTAGGCACCTAATAATAAGACCTCTAAATACATAAAGCAAAAACTAATAGAAAAAAAAAGAAAAATCCACAATTAAGTTGAAAAGTTCAACACTTCTCACTCAGTAATTAATGCAGAAAGTAGACTGGAAATTATAAGAATACAGAAGATTTGAAGAACACTATCAAAGAACCACCAAAATATACTCCATTATGGAATAATTTTGCTGATCAAAAACAACCACAATAACATAGAAAGGGTTGATTGCTACTACATTTTCCAATAATTTATTTACTTCATTTATTATAAAAATGTCCACGAGTATTATCTGGATATTTTTTGGGAATTGACTTTAGTCTAAAAGTTATCAAATAGAAGCACTTTCTCTGAGCTAGTTTATCTGGAATGAAAGTGGCTAGAAATCATCACATTAAGATATCCACCATATAACTGTATTGTATACATTTAAAATCACACCTAAAGCACTGCATTTAATCTAGTTTTAAATTTACGTTTAGAAACTTTATTTCCCTAGTTGACAACTGAAAATTAATATGCCATAAGCCCTTGGTTATTCACCTGGAGATTACTGCTGTTAAGTTTGAGAGAAGCATTATTTAGGAGCATTATTTAAGTAACTTACAAGATAAGGTCTTAGAGATATTCATCCTACTATTTCCCTTATCAACACTAAAAGCTTTATACATTTTGAATATAAACATTAATTTCTATTTGCTAGTATAAAATTTTTTATTTACCCTGATTATCTATATTCCTAATTTCCATTTTGCTGTTGAAAGCACAGATGTAATTGTAAGAAACTAAGTCATCATAGGAATCTCTGAAATCTCAGAAAATCAGGCAGACTACAAGTTTTTAACGTTATTAAATGTATATTCAGAACAGTGTACTAGTGCCTCAAATGAATAAGGATCATAAAGAAATTACCTAAATCAAGATCCTCCAGCTTGATTATTATTTTCCCAGGGAAAGGAAAAAACTAGTTTGCTCTTTCCCTTCCAGGCCCAAACTGGATGCTACTTTTGAACAATTGACATAATTAAAAAACAGTAATTCATCATATTGTAGCAAGCACAGCAGACAAGATTCACAGATTTGCTCACATAATTTAACTTTTTTTATTTTTGACAATATTGTCAAGATGTTGTTGATTCTGAAATTATAATTTTACATTGGCTTTATCATCTAAGATTATTAGCAGTCTTTAAATGAAGTGATTTTCAAAATCAATCTTATCTTCAATCATGCACTTCCTGGTGCCAAAAAGTAAGATCATTTCTAATTGATGACAGTTAGCTCAGTCATTTGTATACTTGTTTTCAATCTCCTTACTGCACTGGTATCATTAAAAATGGCTATTCATTTCTCTACTAATTTCACTTCCCAAAACAGCATGTTTTCTACTAAGAAATGTTAGTAGAAATGTTACAGTTGCCCAAGTTTTCCCCACATATAACAAATGTAACACAGTAAATATGTATAGAATTCAATAAAGTTCTAAAATACAGTAGGTTACTTAACATTTTCTAATGCTATGTTTACAGTGTTGGGTTCAGCCGTTGGAATTAAAATTCACAAAGTTTTCTTCTATTACCAGTTGAAAATCAGTGGGAGGAACGTTTCTTCTTCCTGAGGCCAATCCCTGCTCCTGGGCTTTAGATTCCATCCCCTTCCCTCCCATCAACTTAGGACATGCCTTTATCAACCATTTCTTCTCTTCAGCAACCATTTTCTCTCTATATCTCCTTTCAGTATTGCCTTTTCTTCTTCATACATAACTTGTTTCAATCTTACACATCTGAGGAAACAAATAAAAACCTCAAATTTGAATTGCCATTTTCTTAATTTCTCTCTCCTCCTGTCCCAGCAGATCTGTTGTCTACACTCATTGTCCTTATTTTCTCATGTATAATTCTTGCTTAAATCCACTACAGTATACTTTCAACCTCACCACTCCACTAAAACTGCTTTTACCAAGGTGACCAATGAACTCCTGACTGCCAGACTTAATACATTTGTTTCTTTTAAATTTTTCTCTTGGAAGATTCCTCTGTGAATTTTACATTTGGCTATTTCTGATTTCCTGAGCTTCTCTACTTCCATGACTTCTGTAATAAACATTGCCTTCCAATTTCCCTACTCTTTCTGGCCAGTCCTATTCAGGGTCGTGTGTGAGCTCATCTTTCTCTGCCTGTCCATTAAACGTCAGCAGTCACCCAAGCATTGCCACCATACTCTCTCCTTGGTTCTTTTCATCCTATCCACTTTCATTACCTCACCTATCAGTACTTTCACCTTGCTTTCTTATTTAAACTCCAGATCTCTATATTCATCTGCTCACTAATAATCTAAATTTGAAATCAATTAATTCAGAAGTGAACACATTCTCTTTTGTGCCTTACAGGTTCTGATCCAAAGTTCTGTTTCTTCAGGAATAATACCCTACCAACCCAGGTTCTCATCCTCCTGGGGTCATTCCCACCCACCCTGTTTAATTTTCTTTTGTGTACCTCTACCCTGTCTCCTTCTCTGAATCTCCACAGCCAACATCTTCACTTAGAGAGTTCATATGCACCATCATCTTTCACCATGATTACCATGACACTCTTTCAATGGCTTTCACTGCCTCCGATCTTACAACATAAGAGTCCAGCTCTCTGCTTCCACCAGAAATGTAGTTTGACAAAATGCAAACTGATCATGTCACTTCCCCCATTTTATAATCCCTCAGTGGTTTCCTATTGCTTATAATATTTACTAAGAACTTCAAAGCCCTTAACAATCCTCCTGTTAGGTTCTTCAGTTTCATCATTCTTGGTGACCTTGAAGTTTCATCATTCTTGGTGACTTTGGAATGAATCCAAGTGTTCTACTTGCAATTACCCTAATATAATATATTATCTATATTCTCTAAGGCTTTACATTTATTTTCCTTCCTATTTGAACTGCATTTGCCCTCTTCTCTAGCTTCTGTACCTATGTAAGTTAAACTCATCCTTCAAGAATCATCTCAGATGTCAATTACCCTACTGTCATATAACTGTTATATCATTGTCTGCTTTCTCACTGGCCTGAAAATCCCCAATGTTCAAAAGATGTTTTATTTATCCGTGTGCACTCAGTGCACCTGCCACATAGTTGGTGCTCAAGAAATGACAGGAAAATGTATCAAAAATTCAAAAAATTGAGAAATCACAATTTATTAGCATGATCAGGAAAGTTCTTATGGAGAAATGAGACTTAAAGAGTAAGTATGATAAAGAGGAAATTTTGAAAAACTGCAATTTCATGGAAGGAAAAAGACTGTCCAGATATACTAGTTACAAATAGTGGGCTGCCCAATCAGACTGAAATGGCTTGATAAAGGAGAAAGAGAAGTCTTGGAAATGTAATTGTTTACTGGAATGCCAAGGCAAGGACTTTAGAATCTGTAAGCCATAGGAAGGAACTACAGTTTTGTGACCAAGGAAGTGGTATGGCCAAAGCAAAGGTAGCCAAGCCTAACAGAGTATCTGGCCCACCTGGAAAAAAAAATTAACCACAAATTCCTGAGATCCACTCTAAGAGATGCTGATTCAGAAGCTCCCCAGGTGACATATGCATAGCTGGATTTGAGAACTGCCACCCTAAAGTAATTGTTTTTGAAGATTAATCTCATAGTAGGTAATAAATTTATTTTAAAATGCCCTCTTTGTTACTGATTTACCTTGATAACAGACTGAGTTATAGTGTTTGATAATCATTTACACACATATTGCCAGTCACATTTATCCATAAAGTTTTTTAAGGGAAAATAATGTTTAATTCACTTTTAAGCTTCTGAATCTTGGCACACCACATGGTATATATTTTGATCTAAACAAATTTTCATCAAATAATTGATAAATATCTTAAATGACATTAAAAATCACAACTAGTAGTTTCTAGCTCAAAATAGAAAAATAAACAGTCACCATTTTTCTCCCATTTTTGACTCCACAAATGATAATTAAAAATATACTGTAGGTTGTAGGTCTAAATAGAGAACTATGAAGAAAATGGGGAAAAGACCACAGTGGACAAGCGCTTTTAGTAAATTTACCTTCAACATAACTTGGATGTGGTAATATTAAAAGATGCATATCAAAATAAGCCATAACTAAAAAACAGCCAAAGGCATTTACAGCCAAGGAAGGATTCTACCCTTCTTTCCACCCTCCTGAATCAAAAGAAGAGTAAATTATGTAATTGGTAGGAATATATGTGAGCACATCTCTGAGTGGTCATTTAGGAATTGGCCAGTCTATTGAAGACCTCCCACTCTGTTCTACGTGGAAGGAACACATATGTCCAAGCCTGGAAGCTTATCATTATTAAGACCCAGTGGCTGTGGGATCTTAAACTGGCTTGGTAAATGTATATCCTGTTTATAGATTTAAATTGGGTTCAAATCTAGGCTTTTGGAGAACAAATAATAAAAAGCCAATGCTGCCACAAGTCCAATCTACCACGTCACCCAACTTTTTCAGGAATAAAGCTGATATTCTATCCCCAATATGATGTCTGTCTCTTTTTCAAGTGGGAGTGGTGGTGCTTATTTTAGCTATTTTTATAGCTTTTTTATTTAAAAAACTTTATGGATAAATGTGAGAGGTAATATGTGTGTAAATGATTATTAAACACTATAACTCAGTCTGTTATCAAGGTAAATCAGTAACAAAGAGGGCATTTTAAAATAAATTTATTACCTACAAGATTAATCTTCAAAAACAATTACTTTAGGGTGGCAGTTCTCAAATCCAGCTATGCATATGTCACCTGGGGAGCTTCTGAATCAGCATCTCTTAGAGTGGATCTCAGGAATTTGTGGTTAATTTTTTTTTCCAGGTGGGCCAGATACTCTGTTAGGCTTGGCTACCTTTGCTTTGGCCATACCACTTCCTTGGTCACAAGAAAGTGACCTTTTTCAAGAGACAGACATCATATTTCAAGAGACAGACATATTTCAAGAGACAGACATTTTCAAGAGACAGACATTTTCAAGAGACAGACATCATATTTGGTTGTCTTATGTGGAGAAGAAAGTTATGGGGGAAAGGCATGCAAATGTAACCTCAAGGGGAGACTCCAGGAAGAGTCTTAGGAAGACACAGAGGAGGAAACACAGAATTAATACTGGAAGATTAAGTCAAAATCTTTATTTCTAAAATTATTAATAAACCCTCTGTCCTATCTCTTCCATCCAAATCAACAAGTTTCATGAAAATATATGGAGCACACATGCAACTATTTTTTAAATTTTATGTGTTTAAGGTATACAAAATAATATGTTGATGTACATACACATAGTATGATTATCACAGTCAAGCAAATTAATATATCCATCACTTCAAATAGTTACCTTTTAAATTTTTTTTAATTGACATAGTAATTGTATATATTTATGGGGTGCAATGTGATGCTTTGGTGTATGTATACATCATAGAATGTTTACATCAAGTAGTTAATATATATACCAACTTACATATTTACCATTTTTGGGTTGCAAACATTTAAAATTGTACACTTAGCAATTTTGAAATATGTACTACATTATTATTTACTATAGTCACCATGCTGTGCAATAGATCTCTAAAGCTTATTCCTCCTGTCTAACTGAAACTTTGTTCCCTTCGACCAACATCTTCCCATTTCCCATTCTACCCTCGCTTCCACCTCCCAAAGGTTAGTTATTATGAACAGCACTGAAATATTTTTAATTTTTTGAAGAGCCTTTATATTATTTTCCAAAATGGCTGTATCAATTAATATTTTTACCAACAGTGTAGAAGAGTTCCCTTTTCTCCACTCTTGCTAACTCTTGTTATCTCTTATCTTTTTGATACTAGCCATCCTAATATGTTAGGACATATGAAAATATCTATTGTCTCATTCGAGAACAAATATGAGCAATGAAAGAATGCCAACTTGTTTAAAAATGACTAAATAATGATATACCTAGAAAAATGAACAGAAAA
This sequence comes from Gorilla gorilla gorilla, assembly GCF_029281585.2. NCBI lineage: Eukaryota > Metazoa > Chordata > Mammalia > Primates > Hominidae > Gorilla > Gorilla gorilla. The sequence continues at coordinate 36,518,885 of NC_073229.2, read as the reverse complement.
AGATTCCAAAGGAAACAAAAAGTTCAAAGAGCAGAAATTGATTTATATTATTAAATATTTCATTGGAATCCTCACAGATGTTTGAAAAGATATTTTATACATAAAACCAGGATTAAGTGCAATGGAAAACAAACAAACAAAAAAAGCATAAGAAAAGAGAGAATAAGAAAAACATCTTAGAAATTTATAATAACAAAGTTAATTTTTAAATTTTAGTATTTAGGCAAGAGAAAAAAGATGTATTTTTACATAAAAACCTTTGTACATAATCATCTAAAATTGGAAAATACCCAAATGTCCTTCAACATGTGAATTCATTCTAAATTACATCTAAACTGTGGTATGTCCATACAATGGCATGCTACTCAACAATAAAAAGTAACAAATTATTGATAATACAACAATATGGGTAAGATTTAAATGCATTAGGCTAAGTAGAAGTAACCAGATTTAAATGTCTTTATACTCTATGATTCTATTTCTCGACATTCTCAAAAGGGCAAAACAATAGGAACTGAAAACAGATCTGTAGACCTAAGGGTAGGAGGAGTAGTTGACTACAAAGGAAAAAGGGAATTGTTTTTTTCTAATCCACACCTTCATTATAATGATGTTTACATTACTGTGTATGCTTGTCAAAGCTCATAGAACTGTATACTAAAAAGGGTGAATTTTACTACGTGGAAAAGTATGACTTAATCAATCTGACTTTAAAAAATTTCAACAGAATAACTAAAAGATGAAGTTAAAAGCCTTCCCTAGAAATCAAATAAAAATGACAAAAAGATGGAAATTAGACATTCCAAAGGATAGATATGATTTAGATTGTCAATTGTAATTCAAAATAAAATATCAGAGCTCTAAGTCTTGAATCTTCAGATTGAAAGAACAAGAAGAGATACATTTAAACATGTCATTATGAGCCTGAACATGCAGAGAACTGGAAAGAACATTGCTCCCATGGTTATAACATAAAAATAGCTGTACAAACTCCTCAAAATCAATAACTTTTATTGAACCCATTAAATAACTGAGTTTAGAGAAAGCAACAAACCTGTAATCTGAGGAGAGACAGAAATCTGCAGGGAAAAATAGAACCCAAGTATCGGCTAACCTAGGGGAGACACTGCTGGATATCGTATACAGTAGGTCCCTTTTATCCATACTTTCACTTTCCATGGTTTCAGTTACCCATGGCCAATTGAAAATATTATATGAAACATTCTAAAGATAAACAATTCATAAGTTTTAAATTGTGTGCTCTTGTAAGAAGTGGGACGAAATCTCATGCCATCCTGCCCCATCCCACTTGGAATGTAAATCATCTCTTTGTCCAGTGTATCCACACTGTCACTTAGTAGCTATCTAGGTTATCAGACCAACTGTCACAATATCACAGTGCTTGTGTTTAAGTTACCCTCATTTTACTCAATAATGACCCCAAAGCACAAGAGTTGTGAGGCCAGCATAGTTATAATTGTTTTATTTAATTATTAGTTATTATTATTAATCTCTTATTTTGACTAACTTTTAAGTTGAACTTTATCATAGATATATATAGAAAGGTATATATATTTATCATAGGTATATATACAGGTATATATATATCAACATATAGGTTTATAAGTATATAAAGTTTATACTTACACGTATACTTATACCTATAAAGGCATGTGTGTGTATATCGGAATATGTGTGTGTATACACACACAAATGTATACATATAATTAATATATATGTGTGTGTATATATATATAGGTATATATGTACAAATTTTACAAATTATATCATAGGTATGTGTATATATATGTTCCATATATATGCAAAAAACACAGTGTGTGTGTGTGTGTGTGTGTGTGTGTGTGTGTGTGTGTGTGTGTGTGTGTGTATGATTAGGTACTATCCATGCTTTCAGCCATCCACTATGGGTCTTGGACTCCAGCCTGGGCAACATAGTGAGACTCTGTCTCAAAAATAAAAATGAAAATAAATAAATTAGATAAGTAAGAAATTGTGGCCATGAGGGTAAATGAAGTTGAAAAGATAATAGGATCAAAACACTACATAGGTCTCAATGGGTTAGTGGAAATCAGAGTACTATAATAGATGGAGTTGATTTTAGCTCTCTATAGTCAACCCATAGACAAGAGTTACATGACAAAGTTTTAGTGTCAAGAACTTTGATTATATAAAAGTAAAGTTAGAGTTGGAGAAATATTGAATTTGTTAGAAGGATATAAGCTGGAAAGAAGACTAGATGTAGTTCACAATACAAAATAAGGAGTCAAGAGATGCTGCCTATGAAGAAGAAATGGAAACTAAAAACGTAATCTAAAATTGTAGTGGTAACCAGTATAAAAATACTAAATAACTAAATTGAGATGAAAGAGGAAGCAAAGAGTGTGCTATAAGAAAGTTAAATCTTTATTTATCACAGCAGTAAATAAACAATATCAAAAGTTAATAAATTAAAAATAAAGACATATAAGCAAATGTAGGGAAAAGTAATCCAGGAGGATATAATTATTATCTTGGGCAAAATGTCTGAGAGTGTAACTAAAACCAGCATTTGTTCTGGAAGAGGAGAACTAATGGAGAGGGTAGGTAAAAGAGGAATGATATTGTTTTTGATGAAAATGTCCTCTGTACTATTTGAGTTTTAGTAATGTGAAGGCTTTTTATCAAAGCCCTTACTTTGATGGAAAAAAATTAAAAATTAACAGCCAATGCTAACACTAATCACAAGAATGCAGAAGTAGTTATATTAATTTCAGACAGAGCAGACATCAGAGCATGGAAACTTATCAGGGATAAACAGAAGCATTACATGATGATAAATGAGTCAGTTATCTAAAAAGATATGGCAATCCTTAATGTTCATGTGCCTAACAACAGAGCATTAAAATACATGAGGCAAAAACTGATAGAATTGCAAGAAGAAATTATGAATTCACTATTATAGTTGGATATTTCCACAATCCTCTATTAGAAATGTACAGATGTGGTAGGCAGAATATCAGTAACTCAACAACACCATCAATAACTAGGTATAATTAAAATCTGTGGACTACCACATGCACTGACAGTAGAAAACACACATTCTTCCCAAGATCACATGAAACATTCACCATGACAGACTATACTCTGGGCCATAAAACACACCTTAACAAATTTTAAAAATAGAAATTATACATTGTCTGCTCTCAAACCACAGTGGAATTAAACTAGAAATATATAACAGAAAGTTGGAAAATCCAAAATATTTGGACACAGTTCTAAATAACCCCTGCGCTAATGAAGAAATCCTCAATAAAAATAAAAAATATTTTGAACCAAGAAAAACGAGAATGCCACTTATCAAAATTTGTGGGGTATAGTAAAAGCAGTGTTTAGAGGGAAATTTGTAATATTGAATGAATATAATAGGAAGGAAGAAAGATCTAAACTCAATCACCTAAGCTCTTACCTTAGGAAATTAGAAAAAGAAGAGCAAATTAAATTTAAAATCAGCAGAGGAAAATATAGTATAAAATTAGAGCAGAAATCAATGAAATTGAAAACAAGAAATCAATAGGGAAAATTAAAGAAATCAAAATCTAATTTTTTTAAAGATCGATAAAATTGATACAGCTTTAGCTGGGCTAAGTAGAAAAAAAGAGCAAGGAGGCAAATTGTTAATATCAGAAATGAAAGATAGGACATCACTACAGATCTCATGGACACTAAAAGGATAATAAAGAAATACAAGGAAAAATTCTATGCCCACAAATTGAAAATCCTTGATGAAATGGACCAATTCTTTGAAAAATACAATCTTCCAAAACTCTCACAAGAAGAAATAGATAATCTGAGTAGGCCTATGTTTATTAAAGACAATGAATCAGTAATCAATTACCTTCAAAACAGAAAGTACCAGGCCCAGATGGATTCACTGATAAATCATATCAATATTTAAGAAAGAAATAATGTCAATCATTTGCAATTACTTTTAGAAGAAGGAAGCAGAGGAAATACTTCCTAATACATTCTTTGAGGCCAGCATTACCTAATATCAAAACCAGACAAAAACATTACAAGAAAACTACAGACAAGTGTCTCTCATGAACATGGATAAAAAAATCCTCAACAAAATTTAGCAAATCAAATTCCATAATATATAAAAAGAATTATACAATGCAAGCAAGTTGGATTTATTCCAGGTATCCAAGGCTGGTTCAACATTCAAAAATTAATATACTCCATCTCATTAACAGACAATAATAAAAATCACATGATCATATCAATAGATGCAGAGAAAGCATTTGATAAAATTAAACACCAATTTATAATAAAAACTCTCAGCAGACTTGGGATACAGAGAAATTTCCTGAACTAGACAAAGAATATCTACAAAAATCCTACAGCTAACACTACACTTAATCATGAGAAACTTGAAATTTTCACACAAGATCAAGGAGAAGACAAAGACATCCCCTTTCACCATTCCTTTTCAACATCACATCGAGAGTCCTAACTAATGAAATAAGAGAAAAGAAAAGAGAAAAAGGAAAAGAAGAAAAGATTATAGTGACTAGTAAGAGAAAAATATAACCATCTTTGTTCTTAGATGGCATGATTACTTATGTAGAAGATGTTTAAAAAGACAACAACAACAACAACAAAAAACCTTGCTGGAACTAATATGTGATTACAGCAAGGTTGCAGGTTACAAGGTTAATATACAAAAGTATAGGCCAGCAATAAAACAAATGGAATTTGAAATTAAAAGCATAATACCATGTACATTAGCACCCCCAAAAGTGAAATATTTAGGTATAAATCTAACAAAATATATACAAGATCTATATGAGGAAAAGTATAAAACTGTTGAACAAAATCAAAGAATAAGTAAACAGAGATATATCATGTTCATGGATAGAAAGACTCAATTTTATCAAGATGTTCATTCTTTCTCATTTTATCTATAGATTTAACAGTTCCAATAAAAATACTAGTATGTTACTTGGTGGCTGTCAACAAAATGATTCTAAAGCTAAAGACCCAGAATAGCCAACTTACATTGAAGGAGAAGAACAAAGTCAGAAGACTGATACTACTCAAATTCTAAGACTTACTATAAAGCTACATAAATCAAGACAGTGTGGTATTGGTGAAACAATAGACAAACAGATCAATGGAACAGAGTAGAGAGCCCAGAAATAGACCCACATAAACATGGTCAACTGATCTTTGACAAAGGCAATGCAATAAAGCAAAGATTGTCTTTTCTGCAAATGGTGCTGGAACAACTGAACACTGACATGCAAAAAAGAAAAAAAGAATCTAGACACAGACACACACTTTTCAAAAAACTTAACTGAAAATATTTCACAGACCTAAATATTAAACAAAAAGCATAAAACTCCTAGAAGATGACACAGGAGAAAACCTAGATGACTTTGCATATGATAATGATGTTTTAGATACAACATCAAAGGCATGACTTAATGAAAGGAAGGATTGATAACCTGGATTTTACTAAAATTAAAATTTTCTGCTCTGTGAAAGACACTGTCAACAGAATGAAAAAAATAAGTTACAGACTTGGAGAAAATACTTGCAAAAGACATCTGGTAAAGGACAATTATCCAAAATATGTAAAGAACTTAAAACTCAACAACAAGAAAACAAGCAAACTGACCAAAAATGAGCCAATGGACTTAATAGACAACTCATCAAAGAAAATATACAGGTGGCAAATAAGCACATGAAAATATGCTACATATTATATGTCATCAGAGAAATGCAAATTGAAATACTGAGACACCACTACATACCTATTAGAATGATCAAAATCCAGGACACTAACAGCACCAAATGTGGAGCAACAGGAACTGTCATTCATTGCTGGTAGAAATGCAAAATGGTACAGCCACTTTGGAAGAGTTTCTTACAAATTAAACACACTTTTACCATATAATGCAGCAAGCTAGCTCCTTGTAATTTATTCAAATGAGATAACTTATGTCTACAAAAAAAAACCCCACATGCAGAGAGTCATAGAGATTTTATTTGTAATTGCCAAAACTTGGAAGCTAAGATGCCTATCATTAGGAGAATGGATAGATAAACTATGGTACACCAAACGATGGAACATTACTCAACGCTAAGAAGGAGCTATCAAGCCATAAAAAGACACAGAAAGATCTTAAATGCATATTACTAAGTGAAACAAGCCAGTCTGTAAAGACTACATACTCTGTGCTTCTAACTATATGATATTCTACACTACAGAGATAGTAAAAAGCTTAGTGATTGCCAGGAGAGGGAGGGATAAACAGACAGAGCACAGAGGATATTTAGAGTAGTGAAACTGCTCTATATGACACTATAATGGTGGATGCATGTCATTACACATTTGTCAAAACTCCTAGAATGGGCAACACCAAGAGTGAACCTGATATAAACTAAGGACTTTTGGATGTACATCTCTGATGGTGAATGTTAACAGAGAAAGCTGTGCATGTGTGGAGACAGAGCATATGGAAAACCTCTGGCCATTTGCTCATTTTTGCTGTGTACCTAATCTTTAAAAAAAAGTCTATAAAAAATTTATGGCCTCATTAATTAGCAGTCAGATCCGGTGATTCAGCTGAACTTTTATCTTAAGTATATAGAAAAGAGCACATTTTTTGTGATGTTTGAAAAAAATTGTTCTTTTACCTGGGAACCAAAAGAAAAAAAATGCTGGATTTACAACCTTATTCCTCTAGTCTCCTTTAAAAAAATCCAAAGCCATAGTCTTCATATCTAAAGTTTCCAATTTTACTTCTAATTCACAAGGAGAGTGAGGAAAGGTTTTTAATTCTTTTTGAGAAAAAAAAACTAAGAATTTTTTTTTAGCAAATAGATTTTGCCCATAAACATTTTGATGAGTTCCATAAACATTTTGATGAGTCCAGTGGAAACAAACCAAAAATAGCCTCCCCCAAAAAAATGTGGTTTGCGGGGGAAAGTGCTAGAAAAACACATCTTGCTTTTCCTTATTGCAAAATATTTGAAAAAGGATTTGTAACTTCGTTGAATGTGCAGAGCAGATAAACATGCTTGATTTAGTAGACAAGAGACTTCTTATATTCCTATCCACATCATGTCACAAAGAGTCTTTCTGGAGACAATTTATCTCTTCTGAACCCCACAAGAATGCTGTATTGTCTCCCAAATCTACTAAAACATTTGACCTAGTTTGTTGTCATCACCACTTTCAGATCTTTCCTGTTTTCTAAACCCCTATTCCAGCCACTCTTCCATCTTGCTGCCTTCAGCCCCTGACTTCCAGGTCACTCCACATTGCTCCTATAACTCCCAGCTCATTCTCAGTCTCTAGCTCCACTCCTAGTCATCATCTTTTCAGTATTCAGACCTCTCCATTCCTTGTATTTCTCTTGATCTTGTCCTCCACCTTACCTCCATCACACATTGCCACTGTACCCTCATCTTGTCCTTAGCAATAGTTGCAATGACTTTAATCTTTATTACAGCATTCCACTCTCTTACCATAAGCTCCTAGCTTTTCCATTTATTCTCCATAACAGACCCAGTTCCAATAATTTTAAACCACATTTGGATATTGATATATTAATTCTATCAGTGCCCATTCTTCCCTCTACTAAAATTTCATGGTCAGCCATTACGAAGTAACCCCCTTGTATACACCCTGAGTTCCTCAACCCCTCTCACATTTTAAAGTGCTAGCTTGACAAATCACAATCCTGATTAAATCCAACTCTCCTCTCATTATAGGCCTAACTTAGTTGAAGCGAACCACAGAACCATGATGCCAGGACTTACAAACCTCAAGTGAGCCCTGAATTCAGCCAGAAGTTGTACATTTCCCTAGACCACAGTCTTCAGTTTACTCTTCTCTTTCTTCTCTTGTTCACACCTGCAATACCTCATCCCCTGCTCTTACTCTCAGCAGATGATTTGACTTTCTCTCAGAAAATTGAAGCAACCAAGGGAAATTTCGCCATCTCCCACCACATCTATCAACCTTCCACAGTCTGTGCCACACCTCCCGCCTTCCTGCTTATTACTGTGCTCCCCTCTAGAACCCACCCCCTACCTGGTGCCCTCTCACTCACTCAGGAACGCCAACACTCCAGCAATTTGCCCGTCTTAATTTCACATCACATTTTGTCTTTAATGGATAGTTCCCATCAGCATGTAAAATCACTACTATTTCTCTCACCTTAAAATCAAAACCACAGACATCTGCTCCTACCTATACTTGTCCCACCAGCTCTTCTCCTCAATAATCTCCACTTCTCTATTCCCATTGGCATTTATACTCAAATATGTGTCTAGACTGACCAACAAAAAGAGGGGAAGTGGGGAAAAGTACAAATGAATATATTAGGAAATTTCACTAGTCACATTGCAGATGTTTTAGAAAATATTATAAGCAATTTCATATATAAGTGTGAATTAGATGAAGTGGATGCATCTAATTCTAGATGAATTAGGGAGGATAATTTAGATGAAGTAGATAAATTTCTAGTAAAAATATTAATTGCAAAACTTGATTCAAAAAGAAATAGTAAATATAAATAAAACAATAGCCTTTAAATAAATTGAATTCGTAGGAAAGACCTTCATCATATGCCCCCACCAAAAAAAAAAAAACCAGCAGATGCAAATGACTTAATAGACCAGTTTCATAACACCTGTAAGAACAGATAATTCCTATACCAGCTATCCAAGTGACTATGAGCCCAGTATTATCTTGATAACAAGATATGATGTAGTCAATATGAGAAAAGAAAATTGCAAACCAATCTTAGATTTCTTTTTTAATCCTAAAAAAGAAATAGAGTCCGAAGCACACACACTATGTCCAAGCAAGGAGATAATCTGATGGCTTTCTCCGCTTTTCCTTTTTGAAGAGATATTTTAACTCTGATGTCTGCTTTGCTTCCAGAGTCCTTACTCTGTGGAATTAGGTTTTAGAACTGGCACTATAAGAAAACTTGCATTATCTCCATGCATGTTAAGAAAATATATTTACAATGTTTTTCAGCTTACAAAAGGATGTTAAGATTAGCTAGCCAGTACTGTGACATTGAGTCACAATGTTCAGGAGCTAGCCAGTATTAGCTCATACAGAGTGTATTTTTGAAAATTTCCCAGAAAGGCGCCAAGATGGCCGAATAGGAACAGCTCCAGTCTATAGCTCCCAGCGTGAGCCACGCAGAAGACGGGTGATTTCTGCATTTCCATCTGAGGTACCGGGTTCATCTCACTAGGGAGTGCCAGACAGTGGGCGCAGATCAGTGGGTGCGTGCACCGTGGGCGAGCCAAAGCAGGGCAAGGCATTGCCTCACTCCTGAAGTGCAAGGGGTCAGGGAGTTCCCTTTCCTAGTCAAAGAAAGGGGTGACGGACGGCACCTGGAAAATCGGGTTGCTCCCACCCGAATACTGCGCTTTTCTGACGGGCTTAAAAAACGGCGCATCACGAGATTACATCCCGCACCTGGCTCAGAGGGTCCTACACCCACGGAGTCTCGCTGATTGCTAGCACAGCAGTCTGAGATCAAACTGCAAGGTGGCAGCGAGGCTGGGGGAGAGGCGCCCACCATTGCCCAGGCGTGCTTAGGTAAACAAAGCAGCCGGGAAGCTCGAACTGGGTGGAGCCCACCACAGCTCAAGGAGGCCGGCCTGCCTCTGTAGGCTCCACCTCTGGGGGCAGGGCACAGACAAACAAAAAGCAGTAACCTCTGCAGACTTAAATATCCCTGTCTGACAGCTTTGAAGAGAGCAGTGGTTCTCCCAGCACGCAGCTGGAGATCTGAGAACTGGCAGACTGCCTCCTCAAGTGGGTCCCTGACCCCTGACCCCCGAGCAGCCTAACTGGGAGGCACCTCCCAGCAGGGGCACACTGACACCTCACACGGCAGGGTACTCCAACAGACCTGCAGCTGAGGGTCCTGTCTGTTAGGAGGAAAACTAACAAACAGAAAGGACATCCACACCAAAAACCCATCTGTACATCACCATCATCAAAGACCAAAAGTAGATAAAACCACAAAGATGGCAAAAAAACAGAGCAGAACAACCAGAAACTCTAAAAAGCAGAGTGCCAATCCTCCTCCAAAGAAACGCAGTTCCTCACCAGCAACGGAACAAAGCTGGACGGAGAATGACTTTGACGAGCTGAGAAAAGAAGGCTTCAGATGATCAAATTACTCCGAGCTACGGGAGGACATTCAAACCAAAGGCAAGGAAGTTGAAAACTTTGAAAAAATTTAGAAGAATGTATAACTAGAATAACCAATACAGAGAAGTGCTTAAAGGAGCTGATGGAGCTGAAAACCAAGGCTCGAGAACTACGTGAAGAATGCAAAAGCCTCAGGAGCTGGTGCGATCAACTGGAAGAAAGGGTATCAGCGATGGAAGATGAAATGAATGAAATGAAGTGAGAAGGGAAGTTTAGAGAAAAAAGAATAAAAAGAAATGAGCAAAGCCTCCAAGAAATATGGGACTATGTGAAAAGACCAAATCTACGTCTGATTGGTGTACCTGAAAGTGATGGGGAGAATGGAACCAAGTTGGAAAACACTCTGCAGGATATTATCCAGGAGAACTTCCCCAATCTAGCAAGGCAGGCCAACGTTCAGATTCAGGAAATACAGAGAACGCCACAAAGATACTCCTCGAGAAGAGCAACTCCAAGACACGTAATTGTCAGATTCACCAAAGTTGAAATGAAGGAAAAAATGTTAAGGGCAGCCAGAGAGAAAGGTCGGGTTACCCTCAAAGGGAAGCCCATCAGACTAACAGCGGATCTCTCGGCAGAAACCCTACAAGCCAGAAGAGAGTGGGGGCCAATATTCAACATTCTTAAAGAAAAGAATTTTCAACCCAGAATTTCATATCCAGCCAAACTAAGCTTCATCAGTGAAGGAGAAATAAAATGCTTTACAGACAAGCAAATGCTGAGAGATTTTGTCACCACCAGGCCTGCCCTAAAAGAGCTCCTGAAGGAAGTGCTAAACATGGAAAGAAACAACCGGTACCAGCCGCTGCAAAATCATGCCAAAATGTAAAGACCATCGAGACTAGGAAGAAACTGCATCAACTAATGAGCAAAATAACCAGCTAACATCATCATGACAGGATCAAATTCACACATAACAATATTAACTTTAAATGTAAATGGACTAAATGCTCCAATTAAAAGACACAGACTGGCAAATTGGATAAAGAGTCAAGACCCATCATTGTGCTGTATTCAGGAAACCCATCTCACGTGCAGAGACACACATAGGCTCAAAATAAAAGGATGAAGGAAGATCTACCAAGCAAATGGAAAACAAAAAAAAGGCAGGGGTTGCAATCCTAGTCTCTGATAAAATAGACTTTAAACCAACAAAGATCAAAAGAGACAAAGAAGGCCATTACATAATGGTAAAGGGATCAATTCAACAAGAAGAGCTAACTATCCTAAATATATATGCACCCAATACAGGAGGACCCAGATTCATAAAGCAAGTCCTGAGTGACTTACAAAGAGACTTAGACTCCCACACATTAATAATGGGAGACTTTAACACCCCACTGTCAACATTAGACAGATCAACGAGACAGAAAGTCAACAAGGATACCCAGGAATTGAACTCAGCTCTGCACCAAGCGGACCTAATAGACATCTACAGAACTCTTCACCCCAAATCAACAGAATATACAATTTTTTCAGCACCACACCACACCTATTCCAAAATTGACCACATACTTGGAAGTAAAGCTCTCCTCGGCAAATGTAAAAGAACACAAATTATAACAAACTATCTCTCAGACCACAGTGCAATCAAACTAGAACTCAGGATTAAGAATCTCACTCAAAACCGCTCAATTACATGGAAACTGAACAACCTGTTCCTGAATGACTACTGGGTACATAATGAAATGAAGGCAGAAATAAAGATGTTCTTTGAAACCAACGAAAACAAAGACACAATATACCAGAATCTCTGGGACACATTCAAAGCAGTGTGTAGAGGGAAATTTATAGCACTAAATGCCCACAAGAGAAAGCAGGAAAGATCCAAAATTGACACCCTAAAATCACAATTAAATGAACTAGAAAAGCAAGAGCAAACACATTCAAAAGCTAGCAGAAGGCAAGAAATAACTAAAATCAGAGCAGAACCGAAGGAAATAGAGACACAAAAAACTCTTCAAAAAATTAATGAATCCAGGAGCTGGTTTTTTGAAAGGATCAACAAAATAGACCGCTAGCAAGACTAATAAAGAAAAAAAGAGAGAAGAATCAAATAGACGCAATAAAAAATGATAAAGGGGATATCACCACCGATCCCACAGAAATACAAACTACCATCAGAGAATACTACAAACACCTCTACGCAAATAAACTAGAAAATCTAGAAGAAATGGATAAATTCGACACATACACTCTCCCAAGACTAAACCAGGAAGAAGTTGAATCTCTGAATAGACCAATAACAGGATCTGAAATTGTGGCAATAATCAATAGCTTACCAACCAAAAAGAGTCCAGGACCAGATGGATTCACAGCCGAATTCTACCAGAGGTACAAGGAGGAGCTGGTACCATTCCTTCTGAAACTATTCCAATCAATAGAAAAAGAGGGAATCCTCCCTAACTCATTTTATGAGGCCAGCATCATCCTGATACCAAAGCCGGGCAGAGACACAATCAAAAAAGAGAATTTTAGACCAATATCCTTGATGAACATTGATGCAAAAATCCTCAATAAAATACTGGCAAAACGAATCCAGCAGCACATCAAAAAGCTTATCCACCATGATCAAGTGGGCTTCATCCCTGGGATGCAAGGCTGGTTCAATATAAGCAAATCAATAAATGTAATCCAGCACATAAACAGAGCCAAAGACAAAAAACACATGATTATCTCAATAGATGCAGAAAAGTCCTTTGACAAATTTCAACAACCCTTCATGCTAAAAACTCTCAATAAATTAGGTATTGATGGGACATATCTCAAAATAATAAGAGCTATCTATGACAAACCCACAGCCAATATCATACTGAATGGACAAAAACTGGAAGCATTCCCTTTGAAAACTGGCACAAGACAGGGATGCCCTCTCTCACCACTCCTATTCAACATAGTGTTGGAAGTTCTGGCCAGGGCAATTAGGCAGGAGAAGGAAATAAAGGGTATTCAATTAGGAAAAGAGGAAGTCAAATTGTCCCTGTTTGCAGACGACATGATTGTATATCTAGAAAACCCCATTGTCACAGCCCAAAATCTCCTTAAGCTGATAAGCAACTTCAGCAAAGTCTCAGGATACAAAATCAATGTACAAAAATCACAAGCATTCTTATACACCAACAACAGACAAACAGAGAGCCAAATCATGAGTGAACTCCCATTCACAATTGCTTCAAAGAGAATAAAATACCTAGGAATCCAACTTACAAGGGATGTGAAGGACCTCTTCAAGGAGAACTGCAAACCACTGTTCAATGAAATAAAAGAGGATACAAACAAATGGAAGAACATTCCATGCTCATGGGTAGGAAGAATCAATATCATAAAAATGGTCATACTGCCCAAGGTAATTTATAGATTCAATGCCATCCCCATCAAGCTACCAATGACTTTCTTCACAGAATTGGAAAAAACTACTTTAAAGTTCATATGGAACCAAAAAAGAGCCCGCATCGCCAAGTCAATCCTAAGCCAAAAGAACAAAGCTGGAGGCATCACACTACCTGACTTCAAACTATACTACAAGGCTACAGTAATCAAAACAGCATGGTACTGGTACCAAAACAGAGATATAGATCAATGGAACAGAACAGAGCCCTCAGAAATAATGCCACATATCTACAACTATCTGATCTTTGACAAACCTGAGAAAAACAAGCAATGGGGAAAGGATTCCCTATTTAATAAATGGTGCTGGGAAAACTGGCTGGCCATATGTAGAAAGCTGAAACTGGATCCCTTCCTTACACCTTATACAAAAATCAATTCAAGATGCATTAAAGACTTAAACATTAGGCCTAAAACCATAAAAACCCTAGAAGAAAACCTAGGCATTACCATTCAGGACATAGGCATGGGCAAGGACTTCATGTCTAAAACACCAAAAGCAATGGCAACAAAAGCCAAATTTGACAAATGGGATCTAATTAAACTAAAGAGCTTCTGCACAGCAAAGAAACTACCATCAGAGTGAACAGGCAACCTACAAAATGGGAGAAAATTTTCACAACCTACTCATCTGACAAAGGGCTAATATCCAGAATCTACAATGAACTCAAACAAATTTACAAGAAAAAAACAAACAACCCCATCAAAAAGTGGGCGAAGGATATGAACAGACACTTCTCAAAAGAAGACACTTATGCAGCCAAAAAACACCTGAAAAAATGTTCATCATCACTGGCCATCAGGGAAATGCAAATCAAAACCACAATGAGATACCATCTCACACCAGTTAGAATGGGAATCATTAAAAAGTCAGGAAACAACATGTGCTGGAGAGGATGTGGAGAAATAGGAACACTTTTACACTGTTGGTGGGACTGTAAACTAGTTCAACCATTGTGGAAGTCAGTGTGGCGATTCCTCAGGGATCTAGAACTAGAAATACCATTTGACCCAGCCATCCCATTACTGGCTATATACCCAAAGGACTATAAATCATGCTGCTATAAAGACACATGCACACGTATGTTTATTGCGGCATTATTCACAATAGCAAAGACTTGGAACCAACCCAAATGTCCAACAAGGATAGACTGCATTAAGAAAATGTGGCACATATACACCATGGAATACTATGCAGCCATAAAAAATGATGAGTTCATGTCCTTTGTAGGGACATGGATGAAATTGGAAATCATCATTCTCAGTAAACTATCACAAGAACAAAAAACCAAACACCGCATATTCTCACTCATAGGTGGGAATTGAACAGTGAGATCACATGGACACAGGAAGGGGAACATCACACTCTGGGGACTGTTGTGGGGTGGGGGGAGGGGGGAGGGATAGCATTGGGAGATATACCTAATGCTAGATGATGAGTTAGTGGGTACAGCGCACGAGCATGGCACATGTATACATATGTAACTAACCTGCACAATGTGCACATGTACCCCAAAACTTAAAGTATAATAATAAAAAAATAAATAAATAAAATAAAATAAAATAAAGAAAATTTCCCACGTTCCTGATGTTCCTGAATGAATAAGCATGGTCAGTCTGATTAGTAAATTGGCTTCAGTTCATTATACATTCTGGAGAAAGTTGTACCTCAAAAGTAGCCACTTGATATTATTTTGTGTTAGGCTCTGAAAGTGGCTGGCAGAGGGTCTTACACACATGAGATCCAATAAATGTTAGATTTTGTTTGTTTCAGTTGGTCTCAATTTACAACTTAGGGGAATTCAAAATAGGGAACGAGCCTAACCCTTGCACATGGACCAATCAAATTGAGTCTTCCTAGCAGTAGGCATTTTTATAAAGTGAAAAGAGGCAAATTATTGAGATCATGGACAAAGAAGAATGGGACACCAACCCTTTGTGACCTCTCACCTGCATGTCAAGCCTCACACCCAAGGTCCCAAGACAGCAGAAGTTCATGGGCCAGGAGGCCCTCAAAGGAGATGAGCCTCTACCAAGTCTATTGTCTGGGAAGAATTGAAGGCCATTGTCAGGGCCTCATCTGAGAAGGAAGAAGATGCCAGTGTGTTAGGCAGACCTCACAGCTATGGCTCAGATTCTACAGGTTCCCTCCCCTTGCTCTTCTCCATCAAAACCAGGGTCTACCTCTCATTGATTTATCTTCCCAAGTGGCTAGTCGAAAGAGTGAGGCAGGAGAGAAGAAAACACTCTTGTAATCAAATCTTGCACACCCATAGAAAGCTATCTCCATTACAGAGTACATTCTGAGGCCTAAGTGAGTTCATAGCTCTCATATTGTCTTTTCCCAAGATAATCACATCAATGGCCTTTAAGAAAATTTCAAATTCACCTTCATTCTTAGTTTTTTCCCATAACTTCCTTTTAGAAACCAATAATAAATTGAGGTGGCTCTTCTCAAAATGGGATACCAGTCTGCATATGCAGCTATTCTTTGAGATAAGTCATTTCTTAATCATTAGAACATCAAAATATGGAACTTATTCCTGTAGTCAAAGATCTGGGGTGAAAACATTTAAAATTACAAGAAGCATGAATAAATTGTTAAATAGAATGAAAAATTCACATTAATTGTTAAGATAAAATATTAGTCTCCAAAAATATATTTTATCTGTGTAGCAGCTGGTATCTGACTGCAACCAGCTCCCATTCTTTGCTCCCTTTTCTCTGCCATTGAGAATTCTTCAAGATTACTTCAGTAGAAAAGTCTGAGAAGCACTGTTTATGCTAACATCTTACAGTGAATGTGAGTATTGAAGTTTTGCCTTATAACCTAAGACATTGTGGAAGATATCTGAAAATCTAAAGATCAAATAGCTTTTAGCCTTTGACTAGTCCTGAGTTTGGGGGTCTTATGTGAGCTTGCATCTTAATTTCTGCATGTTGATCTCTGCGAGAAAGTTCTTAGTTAATCTTGAGCCTCTCTACATATGCATATGCACAGTTTTAGACACGTAACTTTCTCTCTCTCTCTCTCTCTCTCTCTCTCTCTCTCTCTCATGCAAGCACGCACACACACACAAACAGTGAGAGAGAATTCTTGGGACAATAGGCCCAAGGGGCCAAATGTAGAATTTCAGGAGCTAGGTTCCCACAAAACACTCTACTGAAGATAGAGATGACTTATAGCAAAAAGATGAGGCCTAATCTACTTGGTCCTATAAGCTTTCAAAAATGTTTTCCTTCCTGCTTCAGCTCATCTGCCCAGCTTCTAAGCATCCATGTCCCCCTGGGCTTCAAAGAGTCCTTACTGCAACAGCTACAAGGACTCCAATTGTCTTATTTTCTACGCTTCATCTCAGTTTAAAACTCACTCATTGAGTGATCCATTCAATTACATTGCTTTCCTCATGCCTGGTGACTATGCAAGGTAATATTTTGTTTTGCTTTGTTTGTTTGCTTGTTGTTAAAATAACAAACATGCTAATCTTACTGATGTCCATATTTATTTGTGGCCATCTTAGAGTGCTATGATTATCAAAATGAAAAGAAAGGACATACCTACTGTAAGCTGTAGAAAGATGAATCAAAATCTCTGGCATGATGTTGAGGATTGGAGGTAGAGGCAGCGGCATTCTCTTGAGCCCAAGAAGATTCTGAATCACATGTCATTCTCTTGAGCCCAAGAAGATTCTGAATCACACTAGGGTGAAATACTTTGCCCCACTCTCCACTTCTATTCTCTATGTAAAAACAGTGCATCCTATGATTAAGGTTCCTGATGAGTGTATTTGCCCATGTAAATAATGTGAAGGCAGAAAAATTAAAAGTTGTGAATGAAGCCAATAAAATATTGAGCACTTCAAACATTGATTTTCTGTTGGTATGTCATAATTGCATATGAGTTACAAATGCCAGGCATTTAGTGGTTGCTGAATAAATATTAGATGGATTAATTCTACCCAGAGTTAAATAGAATTTAAACCCAGTAATGAACCTACCAATAAACATAAAAGCAAACCAAAATTGGCAAAGTTAGTGTGGTAGGGAACCAAACCAAAAACTAGAGCCATATCATCTGAAAGAAATTGTTAAAGTGGCTCTGGTAACCACACAATACAACATGCCACACAACCTCGGATAAAGAAGCAGCACAGTCATAGAGTCAAACAGAAATGGGTTTCAGGCCAGGTAAGATGGTGCACACCTGTAATCCCAACACTTTGGAAGGCCAAGGAGGGAGAATTGCTTTAGGCCAGGAGTTCAAAACCAGTCTGAGCAACATGGTGAGACTTTACATCTACAAAATAAAAATAAATTAGCCAGGCATGGTAGTGCAATTTGGGAAGCTGAGGTGGGAAGATCCCTTGAGCCCAGGAGTTCAAGGCTGCAGTAAGCTATGATAGAACCATTGCACTCCAGTTGTGGTGTAACAGGGCAAGGCCCTGTGGAAAGAAAGAAAAGGAAGAAAGAGAAGGAAGGAAGGGAAGGGAAGGGAGAGAGGGAGGGAAGGAAGGGAGGGGAAGGAAAGAACAAGAAAAGAAAGAGAAAGAAAGAAAGAAAGGAAAGAAAGAAAGAAAGAAAAAGAAAGAAAGAAAGAAGGAAGGAAGGAAGGAAAAGAAAGAGGGAGAAGGAAGGAAGGAAGGGAGGGAGGGAAGAAAGAAGGAAGAAAGAGAGAAAGAAAGAAGAATGAGAAAGAAAAAGAAAGAAAGAAGAAAGAAAGAAAGAAAGAAAGAAAGAAAGAAAGAAAGAGAAAGGAAAGAAAGAAAGAGGAGAGAAGGAAGGAGGGAAGGAAGGAGTTTCAGTGAAACTCTGATGGATGACTTCTTTTTTTCCCGCTGTCTCTGTCTGATTGATTGAGAATGTAGGCTCTGTCATGGGGCTTAGACTCCAAATTTGCCAAATCTCGAAGTCTACTATCTGCTTGCTAGAGTTTGGATATGGTTTGTTTGCCTTCAGCAAATCTCATGTTGAAATTTGATCCCAATGTGGGAAGTGGGCCTAGTGTGAGAACTTTTGTATCCTGGGGGTGGATCCCTCATGAATAGATTAATGCCCTCCCTTGCGGGTAAGTGCATTTTCACCCTATTAGTTCCCAGGAGAGCTCATTGCTAAAAACAGCCTGGCACCTCCCTCCTCTGTCCTGCTCACTCTGTCACCATGCGATCCCTGAATAATCCAGCTCCCCTTTACCATCTACCTTGAGTGGAAGCAGCCTGGGGCCCTAACCAGATGCAGATGCCTAATCATGAACTGTCCAGCCATCAGAAACAAGAGCCAAATAAACTTTTTCTCTATAAATTATGCAGCCTCAGGTATTCCTATATAGCCACACAAAACGGACTCAGATGCTGCCTTCGTCAATCACTTTCTCTTGCCATGTTATCTGGGTAAGCAGCTTGCCCTGGAGCCAAATAGGTTAGGACAAAAAAACCAAGTGAGAATATCCTCCTGTTTCTATGAACCTGAGTAGGTGAACTGTGCGGGGGCAGGGTGAGGAAGGAAAACTTTATTTTGTTTTAGATTCTTGATACAGGTGATAGAGTCAGTGCTCAATACCAACTGCCCCTGATGGACAAAGCTAAGCTAAGGTAGTGGATTCCTGTGAGACAAGGGCCTAGACTCTGTAGAGGATTATCAGGAGAATGGCCATCTCCTATCATTTTAATTCTACTTGAACTTTGTACGCAAGAAGCTACTCATGCAAAGAACATCTCGCAGTGGTGCTTCAACCCAAGGCGAGTTGAGAGGGACAATACCAAGGCATGCAGAGGACCTTATGCACTGTTGGTGTGTTTTGGGTTTTTGGTTGTTGTTTTTGTTTTTTGTTTTTTGTTTTTATTTTTCATTTTCTATTGATGCTGTTGGATGTTTGCTATCTCTTTGACTCTCAACCTCTTAGGTATTAAATCAACATTGTCTTACATCTCAGTTGAGATCTTCCCCCATGGTCTGTGCGGCTGAGGATATGTTTACTCTTGCAAGTTCCAGTAAGACTATTACCCTTTTAAAGGAAAAAAGTTAAGTTTGTACATTGGTTTCATGAGCTCTCCCCAAAGTTTTGCTTCCCCACCAATTGATTCTCCTCTATTTCCACTACCAAAACATCAAAATTTTTTTAAGTTTAAGGGAGTTTCCTATAAAAATATACGATTTCAGGGAGAAGTATGCTGCAATATATTTTAGCCATTTTGACTTGCTTTGCTTTCTAAGAGCTGAAGAACAGGATTTCATTAGTTGAAGAAAAGAGAAATGAGATATTCAGCTCTATTGAGGAAGAAGCAGAAGAGGGCAGTCAGATTGGTGGATAGTCAGTGACGAAAATCTATCTCTTATGACCCAAAGAGAATGAAAATATACATATCTAAGAGGGTTGGTACAACCAAACCTCTAATATACCATGCAGGGTATTAATCCCAAGAAAAAAGAACATGCCTAAGATATACTCTCAAGGTCAAGTCATGAATACCATTATAAGTTTTGTTTTATTTTGTTTCAAATCACTGTACACAATGTTTTAGACCCATTACAACAGAACAGTATCCATAACAACCAATACTTACTGAGCTAGGTTCTTCTAGTAAGTTACCTTCTAGGAATAGATCCACGTACTCTGAGAATTCCTATTAATTCTTTTAGACTATGAGGGTCTCATTAGATGAATTTCCAACTCAATATATTAAACAGTACCCAGGTGGCTTTACAAAATACTCAACCACCCACACAAGGCAGCTTATTTGTCCTAGGAGAATCTGTCTTGTTGATCATTCACCTTGTGTCATACATTATACCAAAACTGGCATTGCATAATTTTAGGTGCTTGTATTATGTTAAAGTCTCATAACCAAACTAAAATACAAAATATTCACACCTACTCACACATACACATACAACATACTAGGCACATATTGAAAACAGCTTTTTCATATTCCTTCAAATGTCATCTCCAGATATAAACAAAGCAGGAAACTGCATCATTCTAAACAAAATAAAAACCTAAAAAATTCTCATTTCCGTATCCTCACATTCTCCCATTCGGGCACATATTCAAACCAAAGCATTTAAGCTTTGTACGTCAATAGACTGTATACCACATTTCCGTGGAAGTACCCATACAGCCTGTACTCCTCTCCTTTCCTTTGCAGTTCACTTAAGAGCCTACCATCAACTTTTTGTGGTAGTACATTCACAGTAACAGAATATAGTAGAGAAAGTCTCTGCCCAGAGATGCTTTCTTCTTTGCCAGTGTCAGACCTACTACACAAGCTCTTTGAATTGTGCAACCCTGCATAAGCATTTGCTGCTGTTAATTTACTCTGGAATCTGCCCTTAACTCTTTTCTGTAATGCATTTTTCTCTCCATTTCCTTGCTCTCTTTTCCACTCTCAGGTGAGTTTGTTTTGATGTAATCCCCTTTTTCCCATTTTCCTATTCTTTCCCTCCTGAAAATGTGGTCCATTCTTTTGCTGAGAAATATAATTACCAACTAGCATACAAATATATGGCCATGTATGTTCTAAAGGAACAGCTGCAAAATTGCTAATATTAGGTCTAATTTAGCGACAATAAATTAGCAAATGTGTGGAAGCACAATGATGACAGCGTAATTATAACAAAAGTCGATGTGTTGAAGTATATGGATGACAATACGTACTAATTTTAGAGAGAAGAAAAGAACCCTAAACCAAATGAAATGCATGCGATGAACAGACGGGACTAATAGCTCAGACACATACACTTAATGTGGCCAGTCACTGTAAAAACAAAAAGATAGATGAAGCTGTTCAGAAATCTAGCTAACAAGCAATGTAGTCTGAAACCATTAACTGTCAGGGGTAATAACACTCAAAGTGCTGAAGTGCAGTAAAGCAGGCGCACTTCCCTGGGATGGAGGCTGTTGTACCAGTGCACACCTGTGAAGAGGGCGCTAAATCTATCCTTGCATTCATTATAACAGAGAGAGGAAAAACAACACTAATAATGTAAAGTATAAAAGGAAATAGCAGACAGCAGAGAGTGACATTTGCATGGTCCCAGTCAGCTTGTTAGCTGAAGTGGGTTTTAATTAGCTATTTTCCAGCAAGCAAACGAGCAAATTAGTGGCAGCTATAAACAAGAAGAGACAATCAGGCCCAAAGAAAAGGAGAAAGGATCGGGGTGTCTTTGCAGGGAGTGGAAAGGAGAGGGCGAGGAAATACAAAGGTTTTACTTGAGACTTTTCTCCATCACAGAATTAATGTTTTCTTTTGAAAATTCCTTAGAGATGATCCAGTCCTTTCTTCTTTTGCAGGTAAGGAGACTGAGGTCCACAGAGGTTCGCTAATTTGTCCCAGGTCACACATCACATCTAAACATAGCTATTAAAAGGGACAGGGGACATTTCCAAGTCTAGTTTTCTTTAAGAAAATTGTTTTTGAGCTATTTTGAGTGGATCAATTCCTTAAAAAAATTGAAATATTTTGAGTGGGTCAACTCCTTAAAAATACAAAGAATTGCGAAACCATTTGCAAAACATACATGACAATTTAGGGATATGACTGGTTATAATTTGGAGTCCAACTATGATGAGACATAAAAAAATGAGAAATAATATTACAAATAGGATAATAACACCTTCATACAGCCAAAGGTACCTTTTGATAAACTCTAAAGAAACACTCATCATGTAGTGAATGAGTGCCTGTAATATAGGAGGCACAGGATTAAACCTAAGAATATAACTTTTGCTGTTTGGTAGATGTGCAGACAAGTAAAAAGACATTACACAACAATGGGATGCAAACCTTGATGCAACAGGAGACAGTGCTGAGGAGCCCTCCAGAGATGCTGCTAAGCTCATGGAGAAAGTCACAACGGGACAAGCTTTTGAGAGGAAGGGCCATCAAAGCAGAATATGAAGCATGCCCAAGAGAAGCCAGCTCTCTCCCAAGTCCACAGCAAGCAAGCACGTATGTGCTCAAGACAGTCATATCTGTAAAAAGAAAATTCAAAAAACTAGTTATCCCACTGGACTAGATAAGAGGACCCCAAATGCTCAAACACAAAGAAGCTGTTTACATAGTTTTCATTATCTAATTTCATCTAATTTACAACCTGACATATGTTCTTTAAAAAGAATAAAGTAATTGGGATAAAGGGAAAATCTTGGAGCAGGGGATAACAGAAGTCAGTAGACTTATCCCTTTCTATCATAAATCTGACTGATATATTAAGAAGATTTAAGCAGATTAAAGTATGAGATAACCCAAATAGAATACAGAGGGGGAAAGAAAACAGCCAGGACAAGAGACTGAAGCAAATACTACCACAGATGTTTGTCACTGCTATAGATAATGAACACAAGGACAGTTCATATGAAAGGGACTGAGAAACTAAGGGCTATATTTACGAAGAGGCTTTAATATCATTATCTTCATAGTTTGCACGTACAGAATTATGATTACATGGAGATTCTGCGTAGGACAGAAAATTGGTCTTGCATACGACTTCACCATCTACAGAATGGCTTCAAA
Source organism: Gorilla gorilla gorilla (assembly GCF_029281585.2). Classification (NCBI taxonomy): domain Eukaryota; kingdom Metazoa; phylum Chordata; class Mammalia; order Primates; family Hominidae; genus Gorilla; species Gorilla gorilla. The sequence goes on along the minus strand of NC_073229.2, from coordinate 36,495,734 downwards.
TATGAGACAGATAAAAAAGATGGACAGACACAGGAAAATGAAAAAAGTAGCTGTCCTCTCTCAGCTAAATGAGATAAATATGTAGTGTCATTAATCGTTCGTTCATCCAACAGACATTTATGGAGCTCATACTATATGTAAAGCATTGGATTAGACCCTGGGCATATAGACATGAATGACTTTAAAGATGATTCTGGTATGTCTGATTTCTCTCCCACAGGTCATATCTTTAAACCGTAGAAGACACGCTTCTCTAATTCTTCTTTTCCTAATGCTAAATGACCATATTTAGTTCATCTTTTTTCATATAATATTTCCAAATGTCTCCAACCTCCTTTCTCTAGTCTTCAGGAGATTGTTTCTATCCTATCAAAAGCATGATGTTCAAAAATTCACAAGTGGGACCTAACTAAGCTAGAGAGCTTCTGCACAGCAAAAGAAACTATCCATCAACAGACAACCTACAGAATGAGAGGAAATATTCACACACTATGCATCCATCAAAGATCTAATATCCAGAATCTATAAGGAACTTAAACAAATCAACAGGTAAAAAACAAATTACGCCATTAAAAAATAGGCAAAGGACATGAACAGACATACTTTTCAAAAGAAGACATACAAGCAGGCTACAAATATATGAAAAAATGCTCAACATCACTAATCGTCAGAGAAATGAAAATTAAAACCACAATGAGATATCATCTTGCACCAGTCAGAATGGCTTTTATTAAAATGTCAAAAAAACAAACAAACAGATGCTGGTGAGGTTGCAAAGAAAAGCAAATGCTTATACACTGTTGGTAAGAATGCAAATTAGTTCAGCTATTGTGGAAAGCACTTTGGAGATTGCTCAAAGAACTTAAAACAGAGCTACCATTTGACCCAGCTAACCCATTACTGGGTGTATATATTCAAAGGAAAATAGACCATTATACAAAAAAGACATATGCACTTGTATGTTTATTGCTATGCTATTCACTATAGCAAAGAGATGGAATCAACTTAGGTTCCCATAAATAATGGATCAGATATAGAAAATGTGGTACATATACATTGTGGAATACTATGCAGCCATAAAAAAGAATAAAAATAAAAATGCATCCTCTTCAGCAACATGGATGCACATGGAGGGAATAATCCTAAGTGAATTAATGCGGGAACAGAAAATCAAATATCACATGTTCTCACTTATAAGTGGGAGCTAAACGTTGAGCACACATGGATGTAAACATGGGAAAAACAGACACTTCAGACTACCAGAGGGGGAAGGTAGGAATGGGGACAAGGGTTGAAAAACTACTATTGGGTACCATGCGCACTTCCTGGATGCAATATACCCATGGAACAAACCCACATACATACTCCTTGTGTCTAAAATAAAAGTTGAATTTTTTTTTAGAAAAAGCATAATGTTTAGATGCTATTGTCGGTTTATTATCATTTAAACATAATTATCACTTTCTTTGGTCTAGTTACTACTTTATTAATCTAACCCCAAATCACATCTGCTTTTTCATCAGCCATGCATCATGTTAACTAACTTGGTTTATTGTTAATTAATACCTCTAAAATGTTATCACAAAATAATGTTTCACATTTGAGAATACTCAATTGCAATATCTTAATCCACTAATATAATTTTATTACACTTATCCATTTTCTAGCTTATTAAAAATTGTGTGAGTCCTGATTCCATCATCTAATATATTCACTACATCACCCGCTACACGAATACTATGTCATCTCCAAATTCATTACAAAACTTTCTACATCTTTATTCAAGTGTTGATGATACTGAGAAAGATAAGGAAAAAATACCCTCCCAGTGTAACATTAGAAACATTCCTTCTGACTTACATAAACCAAGTAGCAATCATTGGGTTATGAAACTATTTTACTTGGTTTATGAAACAATTTTGTTTGTTTTAGAATCTAGTCCATAATTCTCCATGTGTTACACTGGGCTCCCCAAGAAGCATGCTGTAAGACTAGGATTTGAAGAAAGGTCGTTTGCTTAGGAGGTTTTTTCTCAGAAAGTGCTGGTGGAGGAGAATGGGAAGTTAGGCAGGGAAAGGAAAGAAGGAAACCAACATGGGATGCTCTGTGGAGGGATGAGGAGGAAGCTGAGGTATGGATCCACTGATTCTCCTCTCAATGATTGAGTGCTGTTCACAGGGGTGTTAACTCCCAGGTCTGTACATGAGCCAAGCACATTTTTGGGGACAGAGAAGTCCTCAGGCAGAAAGTGGCAGGTGCTTAGAGTAATGAGCTATCAGAATGCTGAGTGCTGAGGGGATATGGACAGGGGACCAACATCTGCTACACTGCAGCTCATCCATTAAGACTGCATGAGACTTCTTTTCAAAAGCCTTGCTCAAATTGAGATACATAATATCAATCCAATAACCCATATTTATTCATTCAATTACATTTTTCAATTCTCTTTGTTGCTAAATATTGTAGATACAACGCTATTATCCGGTGCTCTATTAAATGAGTGACCTTGTCCAAAAATGATATTTATCTTATAACTCAATTTTAATAAGATCATTCTGAACCCTAATAATTTCTGCTGATTTCCTACTAATCTTTTGACAGTTTGTTGATAATACTCTTTAGAACTGACACAAGTTAATCTATTAGAAACCTAGAGAATGCTTTTTCTTTGTTTATTAATTTTCATAAATCAATCATTCCCATTATTAGATTTTATTTGATCTCTAAAGTTTTCAAGACCTTCAGCAGCATTTTTATTTTCAGATTTTTGACAGACTAGATATTTTTCTATGCCAAATAAACAAAGAAACTAAACTTGCTAGGGGATAAACATAACAAACATCCTTATAAATAAATGTGCAACTGAGCATAAGGAACGAGGAAGCTAAAACCAGAGTATTTAGCAGGCTGTAAAACGTTGACTTCCTTGGGGCTATTTGTTAATCTCAGTAGTCAGGAGACTTGAATTGTAATGACGTGATAGTAATGCTTGGGTTCACACAACTTAGTGACTTGAAACTACCTACTACCAGAATAAATCCAAAACTTCAGGAGGCCACACCCTTAGTCAAAATTTAGCTGGAGAAATATTTTCCTACTAGGAAAAAAAAAGGTAAAAATAACTGTTCTGTCTCATCATGGAATCAATGTAAGATAAAAATAATCTCCTCGATCATTTGAAACATGCATGTTTGGGGCTAAAGTACAGACTGTCAGCATGATCTTAAAAACCCTAAGGCAAGGAATTAATTTAGTAGTCCTAGATTTGTAGTACCCCAGGGTCTGGCAAAGGCAAATGGGCATCCTCTTTGGAGAGATGTACCCTCAAACCCAAGTTCAGAGAATTCTCATGGATAACTTATGGATATAAGCTCCCTATTCAAAATTAGAAAACATACAGACCACCATGTACAAAAAAGAATAGAAACAACAGTAGTATTGGATCTCCTAAAACTTCAAACGTGGAATTACTAATATTGATATTTATCATTAACACTATTAAAATTAAAACATGAATTAAAAAAGAAAGAGGCAAGTGAGTACCTAAAAAGAGATTTGAAAATGTATCAAACAGAACTAGAATTAAGTGAATTACATTTTGAAATAGTTGAATAGATGAGTTAGCACAATAGACCCAGCTGAAGAAATCACTTGCAAATTGGAAAATGCAGAGGAAGAAATTGGTCAAATAGCAATTTAGAGAGATGAAGAGATGAACAATATAATAAATATGGTGAATAGAACAAGATGGCCCCCATGTACATTAAATGTTGTAGAAAGAGAGTATACAAAAAATGAGGAAAATACAGAGATAATCACTAAAATTTTTGAAGAATTGACATAAGGCAGATATTCTCATATTTAGAAACATAACAGATCTTGAATAAGATATGTACGAATGAATTCATACCTACAAACATCACAGAGAATCTGTAAAACATAGAACAGAAGGAGTCTTGGTAGCAATGAAAGAGAATTGGAGTTTACTTTCAAACCAATGATAAAAACCTAGTGACACACTTTTCAAGAAGTAACAGTAAAAGCCAGAAGACAGTAGAATAATTTTCAGCATGTCAATCGATCTCAACCTAAAATTACATACCAAGCTAAACTCTTACTTAAGAAAGACAACAAAATAAAGAAAAATAACAGAAAATGTACCGTCACATATCCTCGCTTAAGAAACTTCTAAAATCTCTACATCAGAAACAAGGAAATAGAACCTAGAAGGGAATATTGATGTCTGTGCTGCTGCGAGGCACAGCTCTGGGTGCCACCCTTCAGAAAGTATGCAGTGTGAATGCTGCTGCCTACCACTGTGCAACCTCACAGAATTTTCATAGATGTAAGTACAAGGTGGCAAAAAAAAAATCAGTAACATGTACCTAAATCTCAACAAACATCAACTGTACATTTAAGAAATAAGCATAACAATGACTACACTTGGGATAAAGGGTAATCAGAACTAAAATAATGAAAAATAAAGACACTTAAAACAGGAGAAGGTGACCAGCGTGGGTTGTTTTTAAGACAAATATCTAAATTAAAAATGTAATATAAGCATTGAACATTAGAAATAGAATGTATTACTTCTAAACCAGTAGATGAAAGTAGAGAGGGTGTGTTTCATGAGTCCAAATTAAAGGAGTAGAAAAAGCATAGGAAAAAATGAAAGGTGATAGTGATAATCCAAATATATCATTAATCACAATAAATAAAAATAGACTAAACCCACTAAATTAAAAAAAAACTGGAATTGCCTGAATAGATTTAAAAACACAAAATTCAGCTCTTTGTTATTAAAGGAGACACACCTAAAGCATAACCATATAGAAAGGATAGAAATAAAATACTAAAAAGTAAGACAAATACTATTCAAAATAGAAGTTGGTGATATTAAAAGATAACTTTATTATAAATATAGTATTAGGGACAAATAATCACTATATAACCATTAAAGGCATATTTTAGCAGAAATACAGTAAATAATTTGAGTCTGGGTGATAATGATGTGTCAGGGTAGGTTTATCAATTGTAACAAATGTATCACTCTGAAGGGGATGTTAGCCGTGGGAGAGGCTGTGCATATTTGGTGGCAGTAAATACATGGGAAAACACTGTACCATCCACTCAATTTTGCAGTGAATCTAAAACTGCTCCAAAAAAAGAAGGGAAGGGAAGGGAACGGCAAGGGGAGGGGAGGGGAGGGGAGGGGGATGGGAGGGGAGGGGGACAGGAGGGGAGGGGGGGAGGGGAGGGGAGGGGAGGGGGGAGGGGAGGGGAGGGGAGGGGGGAGGGGAGGGGAGGGGGGAGGGGAGGGAAGGGGAGGGGGGAGGGGAGGGGAGGGGAGGGGAGGGAAGGGAAGGGAAGGGAAGGGAAGGGAAGGGAAGGGAAGGGAAACCTATTTTTAAAATCTTGTGGAAAGGAATCAGGACAGAACTTACTGGACATTGAAATTACATGTGTGCTAATCTAAAGTATTTGTACATTAAAAAAGAAGAAATGAGCTGTCAAGCCATTAAAAGGCATGGAGGAACCGTAATGTATATTACTAAATGAAAGAAGCCAATCTGAAAAGGATGCATCGTTTCTACTATATCATTTCTACTGTATGACATTCTGGAAAAGGCAAAATTATGGAGACAGTAAAGCATCAGTGATTGTCAGGGGTTAAGGCAGGAGGGATGAATAGACCCTGCACAGAGGATTTTCAGGGCAGTGAAACAACTCTGTTTGATACTATAATAGTGTATACATATAATTTTGTTTTTCCAAATTCACAGAATGTACAACACCAAGAGCGAACCATAATGTAAACTATGGTCTTTGGGTGACAATGTAGGTTGATTGTAACAAATGTACCACTTCAGCTAAGGATTTTGATAATGGGGGATGCTGTGTGTATGTAGGTATGGGGGATAGATGGGAACTTTCTGTACCTTCTGCTCAATTTTCTTGTGAATCTAAAACTGCCCTAATTAATAAAGTTTATTTTTTAAAAAAGAAATAGGCCAGGCACGGTGGCTCACACCTGTAATCCCAGCACTTTGGGAGGCCGAGGCGGGCAGATCAGGAGGTCAGGAGATCGAGACCATCCTGGCTAACACGGTGAAACCCCATCTCTACTAAAAATACAAAAATTTAGCTGGGTGTGGTGGCAGGCGCCTGTAGTCCCAGCTACTCAGGAGGCTGAGGCAGGAGAATGGTGTGAACCCGGGAGGTGGAGCTTGCAGTGAGCCAAGATTGCACTGCTTTACTCCAGCCTGGGCGACAGCACGAGACTCCATCTCAAAAAAATAAAAAATAAAAAAAGGAATAAAGCCATACTCGTTAAACACATTGATTAAGAAGTAAAAAACCCACCTATACTCCAAACAATAATGATTAAAAACTGAGGCAAGATAATTATTATGTGGCTTTAGCCAATCAAGGTTAAAGTGCTCCATTGTCTTCTGGCTTTTGTAGCCTCTAGTGATAAGTTGGCTGTCTTCCTTATCTTTAGTTCTTTATGTCTTCTTCTCTGGCTGCTTTTAAGATTTTCTTTTCATCATTAGTTTTCAGCAGTTTGATTATTATGTGTCCTGCCTATTTTTCTTTGCTTCCTCTACTCTGAGTGCAATGAGCTTCTTCAATCTGTGGTCTTCTAATTTTTATCAAATTTGAAAATAGTCTGCCTATTATTTCTTCAATATTTTTTCATCCCCCTTTTTTCTTTTTTTACTTCTAGTATATCAATTACTCCTATGTCAGACTTTCTGATATTTCCTCAAAGGTTACTAATGCTTTGTTCATTTTTCTTTAATTCTTTTTTCCTCTCTGCTTTATTTTGGAGATTTTCTAGTGCTATGTTTTCAAAGTCACTGATTTTTTCCCTGCAAGGTTTAATCTGCCATGAATCCAAGCCAGTGTATTTTTTTATTCCAAGCACTTTAGTTTTAATTTTTAGAAGTTTTGTCATTTTATATCTTCTATATCTCTCCTCATTATACTCATGCTGTTCTCAAACCTTCAGGAATATAGAGTATATTTATAATAGTTATTTTAACATCTTTGTCTGCTATCTCATAATTTCACTTATTTCTGGGTCTAAGTCTATCAATTAATTTTTGTCTGAGTTATGTGTCATAATTTCCTAATTCTTTGTATGTCTGGCAGTACTCTTTTGGATACTGGACACTGTAAATTTTATGTTGTTGGGTATGAGATTTTGTTGCATTCCTTTAAATGGTATTGACTTTTTTGTCTGGGAAGCAGTCAGACTATTTGGGATATTTGGGATTGCTTTGTTTCTGCATAGCATTGCTTTTAAGCTGTGTTAGGTCATGTCAAGAGCAGCCTTTACTCTAGGGATAATTTAGCCTTCCGAATAGTCTACTCAATGCCTCATTTATTATGAAATCCCTCCGCTCTTGCTGACAGGAACAGAATATATTTCCAGCCTGTGATTAGCTTCAGGAATTGTTCAGCCTACTCAGTTCCAATGTCCAGCCTACGTATATCCAGCCTTGGATCATTTATTCTCATGCATGAGCAAATCAGTACTCCACCAAAGACTCAAAGGGACACCTCCGCATATCTTCCAAGCTCTGTCTTTGTGAAGCTCCCTGTGCTCCACCAATGTCTCCCTGAACTATAATCAATGTCTCTAAAACTCAGTGAGATTCCTTGTTTTTAATTTGTTTCTTCTCTCCCTGCACAGCAGAGGGAATACAGCCTCTAGGTAGAAAACTGGAGTAATTATATAGTTTACCTTGTAATCAGGACTAATAAACCTGTGCTGTCTATCACGTAATGTCTAAAAATAATTTCCTTATATATTTTGTCTAGCTTCCTAATTGGCTAAGGTGGGAGAGTAAATCCTGTTATTTCATCATGGCCATATTTAGAAATCTCTTACCTTGAATTTTGAAAAGGAATGATTTTGAACTGTATACAGGATATTTTCTTATGCTTATAGTGGTGGTTGTGTTGCATTTGGAGAGATTGATGGAGGAGAAGACCATTAAGTATTATCTCACAATGTAGGGCTAGCATATATAAAATATTATATCTCATGTCCATCTTGAAGAATAGATTGATATTGAATTGAAAAAATATTCCAGGCCTCATAAAACAAAAAACCATATTGGCTAAAATATACAGATTATAAATATGAATATTCCCAAGTGCAGAGCTCATTGCAACATTGTGAGTTTTGAATGCCACTCAAATTCTGTTGGGGAAGAAAGATATGTGAGGACAGTAAGTTTATATATCTCAAGCAAAACTTGGCTTTTTTTAACAAGATACAATGCAAAAGCATGTAGACACTTTAACTATATTATCCTAATGGTTCCTAGGTGAATAAAGAGTGTATTGTTTAAATGTGCATTGTTTAAATATTTGTCATGACTAAAACTCACGTAATTTTTATCATAAAATTGGCTTTAAAATTTTCCCAAAATTGTTGGCTCTTGGTCGGTGAAACATTTGAAATGTTCGTTTACAGAGGCCAAGTATTTTTCTACATACCAGTGGTCTCAGAATCGTGAACTTTGGTATAAAATTTTAGTGGGTAATGAATACTCAATATGTAATACTTTTACATATTTGGGGCTTTTTTTTGGTAAAATGTATCCTTTAAAACACACAACAATAATAACAAAGCCTCTTGCTCATAAAACTAAGACAGATTTTTATGAGTTTTATAAACTCATAAAATTTCATTTTTCTTGTATATTTCCCAATAGATATCACAGAATAATATTGCCAACACCAAAATATTTGAACATGGGCCTTGATTAAAATTTGCTCTTTTTTCCGATTCACTCCTCAGATTTTAACAGAGCCTTTAACACCCAGTATTCATAGTATTTCAAGACTCTAACATGTTTTAGTTTCATTCTTGATTTTTTCACTATTACTTAGAAAACATAGCATGCCAGTTTCAAACATATGAATATAATATTTTGAATTTTCTGTCTTTTACACCTTAAATGCATTTTGTGGTTTTGACATTAATATGCCTACTTTTATAACTATTTCAATATGTCTTCAATCTCTTTAAATTTTGCTTTCAAAAGTCACTGCCATCCTGTATCTAAAATGTCATAGTTTTTTCTGTCTCATGGTTTAAGATATTTTCAATTGCTTCTACACATTTTTTGAAAATTAAAGAAAGTCATTTATAGCAAAATGCATCTATTTATTATATCCAGCATTAATACCTTCTTTGCCATTATGTGCTGTTACATAATGACATAGTGATGGGGTTATTTTCATAACTGATATTATATACCCTAAAGGCCACAGAGCTTCTCTTATGGCTCCAAAGATATTCTTGCTACCTGTTATTCTGGTCTATTAGGCATTGTAATTATGTTATTAGGTGTTCTTTAAAGACTATCTTAGGTACCTCATAGATTAGAATGGTTCCTCTGAAGCAGTTACCAGATCTGTTATGTAATTACATAATTAAGTCCATGTAGTAAAAATCTTAACAAAACTCTTTAAAAAAAAATAAACAGCCTGCACTGGGGCAACAGATGACTTCGATTGCAAATTAGAAGTGGAACAAAATTGGCAATATATTCAGTGTCAAGAATGAAGGTGTCTCAACACCAATTTTTATATTGGGATTGCATCCCTCAAGGAAAGCTCCAGGGAGGTGGATCTGGCCCCTCAATCGTCCAGAACCTTGGCCTACATATGGTTTTATTAGTACTACTGCAAGAGAATTTCCTCTTCGTAAACTTCATATTCTACCTTCCTCAGAGACACTCATAAAATCAATATGGTTTGGAAGCTAACAAAGAAGATAAAAGGTGACTAAGACACTAAATAAAATGAAAGCTCTTTATATTGTCATTTTATATGTTTAAGTCAATTAAATTCTGCCACAACCTATGTATCCCAAACTTAACTACCAATTACATATGGTGGATTTGCAGAGTAGAATTCAAGCAAATTAAATAATAAAATTTGGAATTAGTATGCACCCCAAAACTCACAAAGATAATACTTTTTAAAAATCCATAGGCACTAAAATACAAAGGCATCATGTTACTAGTCACCGAACTATGAAATGTGTAATGTGAAAGTTGGCCCTTCTAATACTTTGTATGACAGAAAGAAAAATCTATCAATCTAACAAGAGAGAGACACTTCCAGGCAAAAAGTCTTTAGCCATTAATTTGCCCTTTGTCAGAACATCTTTTCTCTTAGGCCTGCAAATCCCCAAGTCACCCCAGCCCTTGATGTGCATGCTATACTCAGTTGACTCTCAGTGGCCACATTATCAGGCTTCTTTCAATTCTCTTTACCACCAACCCCATGTAAAACCTATGTCTGTATATTTCTCAATTAATATTGCTTTTCCACTCCCCTCATCAATTAATTTGGAATGCTATCTTCTATGACTATCTTTCTATTTTGGTAAAAGCTATCATTATTAACTCCAATGTTTACTTCCTGCTAATTTTCAAAGAAGAAATATTTCAAACCAAAGAACTGTGCTTCCTCTGTATTAATTCATTGTGCTGGTTTTCTATCACTGCATAACAAACCATCCTAAAACTTAGTGGCTTAAGCAACAATTTATTGTTATCTCCCACAGGCTCACTGGATACTTATTGCTTCTAGTCTTTCACGTGGTCATGGTTAGATAGTGTCTAGGGCTGGAGTTATCCAAAGATAAGACTAGACTGGAATGTCCAACATGGCGTCTGCACTCACATATCTTTCTTTCTGTTTTTTATTTCATTTTATTTTATTTTTGAGACAGAGTCTCACTCTGTCGCCCAGGCTGGAGTGCAGTGGCGCAATCTAGGCTTACTGCAACCTCTGCCTCTTGGGTTCAAGTGACTCTCCCGCCTCAGCCTCCATAGTAGCTGGGATTACAGGTGCCCACCACTACGCCCAGGTAATTTTTGTATTTTTAGTAGAGACGGGGTTTCAGCGTGTTCGCCAGGCTGGTCTTGAACTCCTGACTTCAAGTGATCCACTTGCCTCAGCCTCCCAAAGTGCCGGGATTACAGGTGTGAGCCATGGCACCCAGCCTACACTCCCATTTCTGGAGCCTCAGATGGAGCAGTTGGACAAATTGGGAGCTGACATCTCCCTCCACATGACCTCTCTACATAACTGTCTTGGGATCTCTCAGTTCATGGCAATTTCAGAGTGACAACTAGCTCCTCACCAGGATGCATATATGCTCCAAGATGCCAAGGTGAAAGCTGCCAGTCTTCTCATGTCTAGCCTCAAAAGGCATGCAATGTGGCATCACTTCCATCATATTCCAGGAGTTACACAGGGAGATGCTACAAAAGTGTGGAAGTGTCAGGAGATGTGGTTCCTCAGATGATTGTATTTGGATAAATGGATGGGCCACACTCAACTAATACGTTATCTAACTCATCAAACATATGACAAAGCAAGGTGTATGAGCTAGGAAATATGATACAGCGAGGTATAAGGTAGTGACAACATCACTGAAGTTGCTATTATAAAAAATTTTAATGTGACTGAGCAACTTCCAGTTTGGTTGAACCTACAGATTACTCCAGCCTCATTAGGTTGAGGCAAATCAATTTAGACTCTAACTCCACAGTACTCAAATAAACTCCTGATGAGTTCAAGTTCTTTAAAAAATATCTACACCACCACAACTCTCTAGCAATCAAAGAATGAGATATCAATTTTTCTATCAAATAATATAGATACACACACACACACACACACACAAACTGCTGGCAAGACTATGGTGAAACGATCCTATTCATACCAGGCTGACGGAAATATAAATAACCACAACCTCTTTATGAAGAAATTGACAATATATTCATCTTGCTTGACTCAGACATTCTATTTTTGGAATTAAGATAATTCAGAAAATAAGCTGAACTACAGAAAAATCTTTTCATACAAAGATATTTATTCCAAGATTATATATAGAGGTAAAAAACTGTAAGCAACATAAATGTCCAAAGATAGGAGAACAGATAACCAAACAATAATAGGTACAAAAGATAAAATTTTATGCAGTCATGTAAAATTACATTCCTGAATATTTTATGATAGGAGAAAGTTAAGAGTTAACATTTATTGAGCACCTGCTACACGTCAGGTATACATAATATGTGATTGCTTAACATACTTACTCATTGGATTTTTCTAATAGCTCCCTGAAGTGCATATAATTGTTATACTCATATTTGGGGAGAGAAAAGAGATTTTAAAAAGCTGAATCACATTCCCAAGTTTGCAAAGATGGGGAAATCAGGATTTGAACCCACACACTGCCTTCACATTTATACATTTATACATTTATGACCATTTTGCTATATCACTTTTGATGATTAGCACCAAGTAAAAGCAAACAGCCAATACACGTGCATGCACACACACACACACACACACACACACCGTTTTAGAAAGAATGCAAGTGCAACTATTTTACAAAATAAAATATACAGAAAGCAATCAGATTGGAAGGATATAAACTAAAATACTCATAATGATTGCCTTTAGGTAATGGTACTCTGGGTCGTTTTTCCCTTCTCCTTTGTATGTTTTTAAGATGTTCTAAAATAAACAAGTTTTTTCAGTCCTGTAAGGAAAAGAGAATTATTTTTCAATCCTGAGCAGCTATTTCTTTTTCTGCAGATAAGAAGGCCAGCTATGTGCATATCTGTCACAAATAACCTGGGGATGTGACACCTTCACATGAGCTAGTAAGGTTGCGGCTGAGAAAGGAACCTGAGGATGTCCTGAAGAGTTAGAAAGACAAATAACACTTTTCACATGATAAGCAGTAAGCAGGAAAATCATTCTTTCCAAAAGGAAGATGGTTTAAATAAAGGTGTCTGGTAAAAAAAAAAAAAAAGACTCCAGGAGCTTTGCCAATGGTTACAGTGCAAAGGGAGTCCCAGAACTCCGAGAGTCCGACTGAGTCAGATTTACTAATGCCCTGAAAGAACCAAGGCAGCAGACGCTTTTCTGGTCTCAGTTGCAGATTACAAACAAGGTATGTAACCAGCCCCAGGTTTCTTTGCAATTGTGATTGCTTGCTTGATTGATTAACATTTACCCTATGCTATTCATAATTTTCAACAATGTAATTGATTAAAATATTAATGTTCACCACTTTAATAAAAACTTATTTTCTAAGAAAAGACACATTGAGTAGAAAGCAGGCAAGTCTTTATTTTCTCACTGAGTAAATCTGAGCTTTTTGGTCTCCCAGACCCCAGCCTTCTGGCAGTTTATCTGAATCTGAAGGTAACTAGGAAGAAATAAATAGGTCTGTGGATATTAGCCTGAAAAACCCAAATCTTTGCTGGCAACAAATGTCACAGAGCTGTAAGTGACAATGAAGTGGAAGTGAGAGCTTCCCTGCACAATGCTTCCCTGTACTTGCCCAGCTTCCTTGTTCAGTGTTTACAAGTGGGCAACAACCAGGGAACGGGGTAACTAGATGGTAAATCAAAAAGAGTTCATCCCAACTGTTAGATTCCCTCTTCCTTTTCAAATGATTCGTTTTGTTTTTGTTTTTGTTTGAGACAGGGTCTTGCTCTGTTGCCCAGGCTAGAGTACAGTGGCATGATCACAGCCCACTGCAGCCTCGACCTCCTGGGCTCAAGGGATCTTCCCACCTCAGCTTCCCGAATAGGATTACAGGTTCACACCACCATGCCCAGCTAATTTTTGTATTTTTTTGTAGAGACGGGGTTTCACCATGTTACCCAGATTGATCTCGAACTCCTGGGCTCAAGCCATCTGCCCACCTCAGACTCCCAAAGGGCTAGGATTACAGGTGTGAGCCACTGCACCTGGCCCAAATAATTTTTTGAAACATCAACTAAAAGAAAACTATAGCCTTACAGCAGTTCAGTAATGTACTCAATTCTAAGGTAAACCAACATAAAATGAACTTCACATAAAGTTTATTTGATTGACTAGTAAGTGAAAATGCAAGAAGTTACATTCATATTCAGCAATGGAACAAAAAACCACTGTGGTCCTTGTGGCTCGTACCTTTACTTTTAGGCTTTTTCTTCTGCGAATTGCTATTTAAATTGAATTTCACTTGGTTGCTTTAACAAGCAGGGAAGGAAAATTGTTCATCCATATGAAAATATGATATAGACTATGGTGTTCTGTAGCATGGTACACACTCACAACATTATAGATCCAGCTTAACATGCCTTCTGCACTGGTTTCTCACACAATAAACAAAGCTTAGAACTCTTCTCTGGTCTTTGTTTCATTCAGATCAGTTTTATGAAATGGACACATCCTAAAAAGTTGGAAAGCTTAATCAATCCCTATAGAATAAATAACATTCTGGCTGGATGTGGTGGCTCACACCTGTAATCTCAACAATTTAGGCAGCTGAGCTGGGAGGACCACTTGAGCCCAGGAGTTTTGAGACCAGCCTGGGCAACATAGTGAACTCAGCCTCTACAAAAATTTTAAAACTTATCCAGGCCTGTAGTCCCAGCTACCCATGGGGCTGAGGTGGGAGGATCACTTGGGCTCAGGAGGTCGACTGCAGTGAGCTATGGTTGTACCACTGCAGTTCAGCCTAGGTGACAAAGCAAGACTGTGTCTCAAAAAATAAAAAATAATAATAACATTTTAACTGTAATAATCGCTTACAATTTATGCTTTACTTTACATAAATGTTTGATTTACGGCCCTGTCTCAAAATAATGATAACATTCTAACTGTACTGATTGCTTACAATTCACACTTTATTTTATACAAATGTTTGATTTTAAATATAACCCCCGAGTTGGGTTCTAGTATAACAGGCTCAGTGCATCAGGAATCCAGACATTGCCAGTAATAATTTCCCAGGCTTGTTCCTTTAGTATCTCTGGGGCTGTGCCAAAACCAAATTAACAATGAACAACCTGAACTTCAGAGATGAAAGGAATCTTGGACACCAATAAAATCTGCCTTAAAATGGCACTGTTGCTTTTCTGAGCTGAGGAAGTTTGATTATTATTGCTTTTCTCAGAGTTTTCAGCATGCTTGTTATTGATCTTAGTAAATTACAGCAAGTATCTTCAACCCCAGAAGATGAGTTTCTCCCCTAGTCTCTTGTTCATCATCTACTTCAAGCCCTTCTCCTCCTCTCCAACGATGTCCACCCACCCTTTGAAGTCCAGCTCTGTTCATTCTTGACACTGCTGCGGGCGTTTTTAATCATTCCACCTCAAGACAAATTGCCCTGTCTCTCAGCTCTATGGTATTAAATACGCATACCATCTGTTATAGATTGGCTTGATTCCTCCAGAAAGATATGTTGAAGTCCTAACTCCTGGGACCTTCTAACGTGACTATATTTGGAAACAGGGTTTTACAGATGTAATCAAGTTAAGATGAAGTCATTACAGTAGGCACTACTTCAATTTGATTGCTGGCTTTGTAAAGAGAGGAGAAGAGACATGAAGAAAGAATGCCATGTGAAGGCAGAGGCTGAAATTAGAGAGGTGCATCTACAAGCCAAGGATTGCTGGCCATTGACAGAAACTAGGAGAGAGGTATCGTGCAGATACTCTCTCAGCAACCTCAGAAAAAATCAGCCCTGCCCACACCTTGATTTTAGACTTCTAACCTCTGGACCTGTGAGAGAATAGGTTTCTGTTGTGTTGTCACTCAGTTTGTGATATTTTGTTATAGCAGCCCTGGGAAACTAACATGCCATCCACATATAACCCTCCCTTTCCATGCATTTTCTACCACCTATCTCTAACTTTATGCTGATGTTCTCACCTTGCATAAAAATTCCCTTGGGATATTGACCACATCTTATTTTTTTCTTTTTTATCTTTATCTTTATTTTTTAATTTTTATTTCATTTTATTTTATTTTTTGAGACGGAGTCTCACTCTGTCACCAGGCTGGAGTGCAGTGGCACGATCTCAGCTCACTGCAATGTCTGCCTCCTGGGTTCAAGTGATTCTCCTGCCTCAGCCTCCCGAGTAGCTGGGACTACAGGTGTGCACCACCATGCCTAGCTAATTTTTGTATTTTTAGTAGAGACGGGGTTTCACCATGTTGTCCAGGGTGGTCTCGATCTCCTAACCTCATGATCTGCCCACTTCGGCCTCCCAAAGTGCTGGGATTACAGGCATGAGCCACTGCGCCACAAAGTTCAGCCCTATGAAATCTATGTTACAGTTGTCAAGTAAAATGCAAGGCATTCAGTTAACTGGGCATCTGTATTTTTGTTTGCTAATCTGGCAGCCCTAATTTATGTACAAAATAGATGATGAATAAAAACTTAAGAAATAAATGGATGAATCCCTAGTTCATCAATTTTATGAAATTTTCCTTCTGATATTTATAGTAATTAATCATCCACAAAGACACTGAAAACCTTAACCTACCTCCTACTAAACTTTAGTGGCTTGCTCCTGGAATACTGAGTAATATATTATAAGGGTGCATCAATCATAGATAATACCAAAAAAAAACCAACTATAATGGTTAGAAATATAAAGGCAGATGCCATTGTCAAGACAGAACCTAAAGAGATTGGGACCCTGCCATTTGAAAAGGCTGAACTCAAAGATTTGTGATCAAAATCTAGAATAATATCAGACACATTAGTAAAATAATTTGTGTCCCAAATCTAGAATACTAGGCTGGAAATAGAATTAATATTAATTGATTATGCTTCTATGTGTCAGGCTTTTTCCTACATTAATTTATTTTACCTTACAACAATTGAGTTAGGAGGTAGGCGCAAATGTCCCTGCAATTTAGAGATGAAAGAACTGGTGTTTGGAGGGCAGAGCAAGGATTCAAACTCAGGATCCAACACCTATGCTCCTTCCACACTCCTAGACTAACTCTCTAAGCCTTTGTTTCCTGAGCAGTGCAAATTAAGAACAATTAAAGGAAGAACATATTCACCTAATAGATAATATGTATTTAAAAACCATTGATGCAAATAGCAGCCCAGCAGCAAATATTAAGTGATGGAAAATGTATGAGGAAAAAACCGTTAGTGGAAGAGGATTCACATGGAACTCACCTTTGAAATTGAGTCAGATACTACTAGAGCTTCCAGAACACCTAGCTAAATTGACATAGGGTCTACTTCAGGATGCCCCGCTCCACATTCTTGTGGAAATGAAGGACTTCATAAAAAATCCAGTTATTTTATTCTCATTTAGCATTCTCAGGTGCTACAAAAGCTGAATTGTGTACTGAAAAGAGCACAGGGCTTGTAATCAGGCTATCTCGGGCTGCCTATTATTCTGTTACCTATTCTTTGTGTGACAGCAGAATAAGTCACAAGCAATCTTGGCTCAGTTTCCTCCTTCGAAAATAATGGGCTGATTTCTAAATTCCTCTCCAGCACACATTTAAGGGCCTATTATATGCTGCTTTTATTTTCTAATTATACCAATGCTTTTTAACTGGTGTACTGTTTCCCCCATGGATTAAACGGAATGTCTCTTCTCTTTATGTCTTTGTACTTCATTCATTTATTCAATTAATTGATCTCCTACTCAATGTCATGCACCATGCAAAGCGCTGGGGATGTAAGTGATAAACAAGAGAGACAAGGTCCTTACTTTTATTAAGATTACAGAAGGGAAAAAAAGAATAATTAGAATGGGCAGCAATATAAAGGTAGATGCCATTGTCAAAAGACCTTAAAATAATAAATATATAATTACAATTTAAATAAATGTTTTGAAGGAGGATTATAGAGTCCTGAGAAACTAGTTAACAGTTTAAATTAAGTCTCTGGGGTCAAGGAAAACTTCCCTGAGGAAATTAACATGTAAATTTAAACGTGAAAGGAGAGGAGAATTTGGCAGATGAAGAGGATAGGGAAAAGCATCCCTGGTAGAGAGATCATCAACTGTGAAGTTGATTCGGGAAAGAGATTGGCATTGAGAGGAAACAAAAGAAAGTCATCAGGGATGATGCATCTTCAGTGAGACTACAATGGCTTGAGAGGTGGCTGGGCAGTCACAAAGGGACAACTTGAAATGCAATAAGTAGAGTTTAAAGCTACAGCATGGACAAAACTTACATGCTTCCTAAAATATACTCTTTGCTGTTAGAATTAGATAACAGAAGAGCATACAAAGGAATGACAGGAAAACAATTAGAAGGCTTAGCCAGCAATTCAGGAGAAAGACAACCATGGCTTCAGTTAACATGATGACCATAGAGATGGAGATAGTGGACACAGTTCACTTCACAGTTTGGGAGCTAGAATGCCAGTAGCCATTGAAGGTAATAGGTAGAGGAGAAGGGAAATTAAGAATGGCTCCAGTTTATGGTATGAGCACCTGGAATGTTAGGGGAGCCATTCCTTAAGGTGTGGGCTACTGAAGGAAAATTAGGTATGAATGGGAGAATCAAGAGAAGAGTTTTGCACAAGCTCAGTGTGAGGCTGCTATGATACATCTTGTTGCAAAGCCACACAGCACCTAGGTAATTCAAAATATCAGCACCACCATGAGCCTTTTGCTAGCTCCCTGAATGTGGTCACGACCCAGCAAATCAACATTTGCTTGATCTGTGATTGATAATAAGTGAGCAGAAAAAACAAAGAGCACAGAGGAAGTGAGTGGAAATAGAACAATTTCTGTTAGTGGAATTGATCAGTGTGCAAAGTAGTCCTGTGTTGCAAGAATCAGATTAGCAGAGAAAGAGTTTTGATATATGGTGAAAGATTCCTTCAGTCCCAGCCTTCTTCCCTACTAGTCTGACTCTGTGTCTGCCTACCTCTTCATGATTTACCAATGCTGAAAGTCAAACTGGTGACGTCTCCAGAAAGTCCTCATTTAAAGGTTACAAATTACTTGAGAGACGTCTCTAGCCTCCTCTACCTTTAGCACGATAGTATAAATTAATGAGCTCAGCCAGGTAGAATGAGCAAGTAGGGACTGAAAGATATTTGAGACGAGTGAATGTCCACATCGAGGAAGGCTTAGCAGTTTATACCTGTGGATGCCAAGCCAGCACAGGTAATGAAACAATAACCTTAAAGGCCAGTAGATTAAGATAGATGGGCCTGAAAGGCAGGAGTGTGTGCAGTAAATGGTTAACAACCGACTCCCTGAAGATTTGTAGCATTTACTGATTTCCATGGTGTAAATACTCCCACCATGACCAAATTTAAACTGTCCTTAACAACTAGCTTGCAAAATTCCTGATAATTTAGCAATCAGCTACCTTAATCAAGAACGGGCAGGCTGCAGCACACCCCTGTGTGTGGGTGAAGTTGGCGCAAAGAGAATGCTGAGAAATCTGCTTAATTTCTCAAGTTTGCCCAAGGCTTTTTCTGAATAGAGATTCAGACTTCAAATGAAAAAAAAAAGAAAGAAATCAATCTGGGGGAAAAAGAAGTCACACTACCACCACCTCCTGCTTTGCCTTAACCTAAAATTGGACAAGGGGCTTACTTTTTATTAATTGCACCAATTATCAACATATTCATTTGGCTAAATCCCAACCCTGGCTAAATCCAACTCTTTGCCTACTCCATCCCCATAGCTGGAAGAGAGCACACAACCACAGTTCTAATGTTGCTATAAATTCACGATGAACTTCAAGGAGGTCCTCAACACCCCTGGAAAGCCCACAGTGCTTTCTTAGTTATTCATTCCTCTCTCTCCTAAACCAGTGGTCCCCAACCTTTTTGGCACCAGGGACTAGTTTTGTGGAAGGCAATTTTTCCACGAACCAAGGAGGGGCATGGTTTCAGGATGATTCGAGCACATTACATTTATTGTGCACTTTATTTCTATTATTATTACATTGTAATGTATAGTGAAATAATTATACAACTCACCATAATGTAGAATCAGTGGGAGCCCTGAGCTTGTTTTCCTGCAACTGGAAGGTCCCTTCTGGGGGTGATGGGAGACAGTGACACCCAAAGTGTGTTGCTTATGTCCAATTTACTCTATAACCTTGTTTTGGTTGCTGTCACTGCAGAATACCCTGCTTCACAAAGTTAGGATGTTGGAAATGGAAGCAGGATTTTCAGTGCTTTCTTGGCAATCTCGGGATATTCTGCCTTGACTGTAATCCAGAACATATGGAGATTTGAAGTTGCCTCAAACATACTTTTAAGGACACCAGATGCAGCTGTACAACTGAAGTACATCGACTCACTTGACACTATAAAGCCTGCCACCAGATGCAGCTTCATTGTCACCTGCCACTCACTGATAGGGTTTTGATATGAGTCTGCAGGCAATTGATTTAATATTATGGTCTCTGTGCAGTCAAATGTCTCTGCTAATGTTAATCTGTATTTGCAGCTGCTCCCCAGAGCAAGCATCACCACCTCAGCTCCGCCTCAGATCATCAGGAATTAGATTCTCATAAGGAGCATACAACCTAGATCACTCACATGCACAGTTCACAATAGGGTTTGTGCTTCTATGAGATCTAATGCCGCCACTGATCTGACAGGAGGCAGAGCTCAGGCAGTAATGTGAGTGATGGGGAGCAGCTATAAATACAGGTGAAGTTTTGCATGCTGCCCAGTTCCTAACAGGCCACAGACAAGTACCAGCCCATGGCCCAGGGGTTGGGGACCCCTGTCCTAAACAATTAGTTCATATCTTCTCCTGTCTCTTCAAACATCCAACACGTCTTTTATATCATCAGTCTCAGCTGATGTGCTCACTTTCTACTTCACTACAAAAATCAAAGTTCAAGGAAAACAATGGAAAGCCCCCAGCACTATCACATCTACTATAAAATTATACCTCTGCCTTTATCCTCTCTACCCATACCCACTGCCTTCTGTCTCACTATACTGGGTGAACTACCCCTGGCAAGTCCCCACAGAGGCCATCCCCTCCACCTGTTTATGAGCTCCTATCCTTTCTAACCTGTTCCAGGTCACTGCTCAATCCCCTCCTCTTCCTCTTGCAACATTACTTTTTCCCATTCTACCACTTCTTTCCCATTCACACTCCACCTTGATATTATTTCTCTCACCTAAAAATATCCCTCACAATTTTACTTCCCTTTTTTACTATTTTTAAATTAAGCCAGCCGGGCACGGTGGCTCACGCCTGTAATCCCAGCACACTGGGAGGCGGAGGTGGGTGGATCACAAGGTCAGGAGATCAAGACCATCCTGGCTAACACAGTGAAACCCCATCTCTACTAAAAATACAAAAAATTAGCCAGGCGTGGTGGCGGGCACCTGTAGTCCCAGCTACTTGGGAGGCTGAGGCAGGAGAATGGCGTGAACCCGGGAGGCAGAGCTTCCAGTGAGCTGAGATCGAGCCACTGCACTCCAGCCTGGGCTACAGAGTGAGACTCCATCTCAAAAAAAAAAAAAAAATTAAGCCATAATTTATGTACTATATAAGTTTCCCTTTTTGTTGTATACATCTGCAAGTTTTGACAGGTGCATACAGACTTGTAACCATCACCACAATCAAGCTATAGAATGCTTCCATCACCCATAAAATATTCCCCTTCACCCCTTTATAGTCAAATTTCCCCCTCTCACCACCATCTCTGGCAATGACTGGTTCGTATTCTACCTCTATGGTCTTGCCTTTTTCAGAATATCATATAAATGGAATTATATGGCATAAATCCTTCTTGAATCTGGCTTCTTTCACTGACCATCCATGTTTTTATGTTAATCAGTAATTTGCTCCTTTTTATTGCTTAACAGTATTTCAATGTGTTGATGTAATACAGTTTGTTAATTCATCCCTGGGGAGAGGGACTTTTGGGGTGTTTCCAAGTTTTTGTGATTAAATATAATACAGCTATAAATGTTAACATGCAGGTTTTTGTGTGAACATAAGTTTTCATTTCACTTTGGTAAATATTTAGGCATGAAATGATTGGTCATATAGTAAACATATGTTTTAAATGTAGAAGAAATTACCAAAGTGGTTTTCATAGTGGTTGTGCCATTTTACATTCCCACGAGAAGCGTGTGAGTTCCAGTTCCTCCACATCCTCGCCAGCACTTTGTATGACCAGTAAATGGTAAAATCCATCCTCCCGCTAAGTTGGGTGAAAGTATCTGGCATCATCATCAATTCCTCTACTTTGTTCATACCCTATATCCAGCCAGTCAAAAAAGCCAATCAGATCTACCATTAAGTCATACCCACAACCTAAACCGCTGATTACATTTGCCATTAGATCTTCGTAACTTTTTTATTGCAAAAACTTCCAAACTGATTTTCAAGTTTAATATTCTGAACTCAGATGCTTAAAGTGTAGGTTAATCATCTCATTTTCATGCTCAAAATCCTGTAATCTTCCCATTTCACTCAGTAAAAGCCAAAAGTCCTGGTAATCCCCTAAAACACTGCACAATCAGGCACCACAAGTCTGACTTCCCCTTCGCCTACCTGCCCCTTTTTTCCCTTTCTTTCTTTTCTTTTTTTTTTGAGGTGGAGTCTTGCTCTGTCGCCAGGCAGTGGCACGATCTTGGCTCACTGCAACCTTCTCCCCGATTCAAGCAATTCTCCTGCCTCCGCCTCCCAAGTAGCTGGGTCCACAGGCACACGCTGCCATGCCTGGCTAATTTTTTGTATTTTAGTAGAGACAGGGTTTCACCCTGTTGCTCAGTCTGGTCGCAAACTCCTGAGCTCAGGCAATCCGCCCGCCCAGGCCTCCCAAAGTGCTGAGATTACAGGCGTGAGCCACTGTGCCCAGCCTTTTTCTTTTTCTTTCTTTCTTTCTTTTTTCTTTCTTTCTTTTTTCTCTCTCTCTTTACTTCCTTCCTTCCTTCTTTCTCTCTTTCTCTCTCTCTTTCTTTCTTTTCCTTCCTTCTTTCCTTCCTTCCTTCCTTTCCTTCTTTTTTTTTTTTTTTGACAGGGCCTTGCTCCATTGCCCAGGCTAGGGTGAGGTGGTGCAACCTCAGCTCAATGCAACCTACACCTCCTGGGCTCAAGTGATCCTCCCACCTCAGCCTCCCCAGTAGCTGAGACTGCAAGTGCATACTATCACACCTGGCCAATTTTTGTATTTTTTTTATAGAGACGGGGATTTCACCAGGTTGCCCAGGCTGATGTTGAGCTCCTGAACTAAGATGATCCACCCACCTCAGCCTCCCAAAGTGCTGGGGATTACTGGCGTGAGCCACTGCACCCAACTTTTCCTTAAGTCTCAGTGATTTTTTGTTGTTCTTCAAACATGCCAGGCAAGCTCCTACTTCAAGGCTCTTACAATTGCTGTTTCCTTTCTTGAAATGTTTTTCTATCAAAAATCTACATGTTTTATTTCCTCACCTCCTTCAAGTTTTCTTCACTCAAATATTGAGCCACCCACTCTAAAACTGCAGCTTACTCTTCCACAACTGTCCTGCACCCTCATTCTCTGCTTTATTTTTTCCTTAGTATTTATAGTCATCTTACATGCTATATATTAAATTACACATTTGTTTATTGACTTGATTTATCCCTCAAGAACATAAATAATGGGGAGGCATGGAATTTTGCAAGCATTGCTTACTGCTGTATCTTTAGCCTTGAAAACCATACCTAGAACACAAATAGGGGGTCAATAAATCTCTGTTGAATCAATTAAATTTGTCACAGTCTAGAATTTGTTAAATGGTCAGGACTTTCACTCTGCCTTGGTGTAAGAGCTAGTTTGCTTTTCTAGGCAAAGAAAGTTTTTGTCTTGTTTTGTTTGTCTAGGCACCCTGATATGGTGTTTCCATCTGCTTTAGTGCATCGGGATGTTAGAAGGAGGTTTTATCTGCTTCTCACACTGGCAGCTTACATGTGCTCAGATTTACTGATCTCTGAGGGCACTTAGGCACCCACTGTTTGTTTATTTTGGAATTATTTTGTTATCAGCTTTACATGGTTATGAACCGTTGCCAAGATGGAAAGCCCTTCGAGGACTGTTATTCCTCATCCTCGGGATGCTCTCTGACCTGACCTTGAGAAACAACTGCAGCTCCTTGCAGAAGATGAAGAATATAAAATCTTCAATGCTTGCTCTGGGCCAAAGAGATTTCTGCCCAGCACCAACAGCAGGCTGCTGTTAGCCATGGTGTGCTACAACACTCAAGAATCACCCCTCCAGGCCCTATATGAGGTAGGTCCTCCCCCACATTAGAGAGACCACTGGAATCAGCCACAGCCAGGAGTCTTTGAAGATGATTCATATGTGTATCCTTCCATCCCCACAACAAACAAATAAACAAGCGAACAAAAAACCCTCACAAGTCCTGGCTTCATTTAAAAAAAAAAATTCCTTTACATTATGAGAAGAAAATTATTCCACAGAAAGTTTGAAAAATAATAAAGTGACCCATAATCACGCCATCCTAAGACAACCAACACCTTCAATTTTGTAGATCACCTTCTGTCTTTTATAATATGAATATTTTACATAGGTGTAAGCTTACTGCACATGTAATTGCACACATTTTAAAATCAATGTTATAATTCATTTATCAGGTGGTTAACAAAACAATTGATGAGAACAAACTGGGAGCCATGGACCAAGAGTTAACCCTGTCTTCAAAGGGCTCATAGTCTAGACAAGCGCTTTTCAATAGAAATATAGTGCAAGCCAAATATGCAAGTTCAAATTTTTAAAGAAATGATTGAAATTAATTTTGCTACTATATTTTATTTAACCCAATATATCTAAAATATTATCATTTCAACATGTAATCAATAAAAAATTGTTAATGAAATATTTAACATTTTTTGTATCAAGTCTTTGAAATCCAGTGTCCAATGTCTTTTGCTTTCACAGCATACCTCGATTTGGACAAGACCTGTTTCTAGTGCTCAAAGCCACATGGTACCAGTAGCCACCATCCTGGACAATGCAGTCTGCGAGGGTACCTTTCTATGTTTCTAAGAGTTTTCAACTTTGCAATTATTATCTTTCATAGTTTCATAATATGCTATTGGGTTTATTTAGTTATTCACTTTTTATTGAACATCCAAGTTAACTCCATTTTTTTCACAATTATAAATGATACAGCAATGGATGTATTTTACCATATTTTGAATTAGTATTTAATTAGATTACTCTCACAGATGTGGAATGCTTGAGGTAAAAGGTTCAAACACAGTAATGAGTTTTGGTACACATTTTCAAGTTGCTTTCCAAAACCGTTGAATGATTTTACCCTGCCTCTAGCAATGTGTGTGAGCCAGTTTCACTGAGTATACCCCAGCGCCAGCCGTACAAATCTCCAACCTTCCCAACTTCTTGTCTGGCTTCCTGGGCATTAGCTTTCCAGAGTTATTTTGTTGTTATTTTGTTTTTTGTTTGTTTGTTTCTTTGAGGCTTTTTGTTTTGCTGTTCTGTTTGCATTTTTTGATTTAGGGTATACATTGCTAATGGTAGTGTTTTTATGTTCGAAAATAAAATTCCAATTCTAATTTCCCTCTATTCACAGTATTTCCTTTTAATACTGAGCCAACACCTACCCAACAAGGAAATTCAAACTCATGGCAGGATGACATTTTCTATTACCTTCACCACCTTTGTTTTTCCTCATTCTCATTCCTAAGAGAAGATTTTCCTGAATGGGAATATGCTTCAAGGTTATGCTATGAGAGACAAAAACTTAATTAGTGAAAGATATATTTAGGAGGCTTATTTGTTCTATGAGTCTAAACAATGTGAGCACTCAGAGTAATTGGGCCTGTTTGTTTGAATGCAAGAGGCTGCAGCAGGATGAAGCAGAGATCCCAAGGAAGAAGGATAGAGAACAATGGACATGGGAGGCCAAATTCCAGAGTAGGTGGACTCAACCCTACATAGGAGACCAACCGAGGTCAGTTTTACTGATCCTACCTCCTGCCTCCTATAAATATTTCTTTCACAGAAATGTTTATATTATCATCTGGCTTCCAAGAAATAAGGCAAACCTAAGCTTGTGTTACTTCCGGTCATGAATTGAGTCTGTGCACTTTTCTTGTCATTGTAGGTTCAAAATAGTAGAGCCAACACATACATTTGGCTAATTCATGACATGAATATACCCCATTGGTATATTTGCATTTTTGAGAGGATATTTGCATTTTGGGGCATATATGCTTTTTAACTTTTTATTCTGAAATAATTTTAGATTTACAGAAGAGTTGCAAAGACAGTAAGATAATTCTGATACCCAGCTTCCCTAACCTTCACATTTTACAAAACCAAAGTAAACTTATCAAAACTAAGTATTTAACATTCATCCAATACTATGAACAAAACTACCAACTTTATTCAGATTATACCAATTCTTCTACTAACGCTCTCTTTCTATCCCAGGATCTAAGCCAGGGTAACAATCATATCTAGTGACCTTCCTCTTTAGGTTCCTCTCACCTGTGAGTTTCTCAGTGTTTGTCGTCCATGTCCTTTACACTTCCAAAAAGCATTCTGGTCAGGCATTTTGCAGTGTCCTTCAATTTGTATTTTCTGATGTTTCCTCATGATTAGACTGGAGTTAGAGTTTTAGAGGAAGAATACTACAGAGATGAAGTGGCATTCTCACTGCATCCTAGCAGAGGGTACTTGTTAACAACATGACTTATTATTGATGGTCTTGGTTATATTTTTATTTAGATTGCTCTTGGTTTGTTTTATCATGGTTTTTCTCCTTAGCTATTGATCTTTCAAAAATGACAAAGGAAGAGAATAGCGACATTTGAATACAAATAACGTTTTTAAAACATCTGAGCAGTTACATTTTACACGTTACTGTCTTCAAACTAGTCTCCATTAGAGACTTCATTTTCCAATGCAGCTACCAGCATTTCATTTCCACAGTTTTACATATCTACTTTTAATTAAAAAAAAAAAGTTGCAAGAATTGTAGAAATAACTCTTTTTCCTGAACTACTTAAGAGTAAGTTGCCGATATAAGGCTCCATCACTGCTGAATGTATTAGTGTGTAATTCCTACCAATGAGGACTTTCTGCAACATAAGCATACTACAACCATGCAGTTGACATTGCTTCATTGTGACCACCTATTAATAATTCACAGTTTCTAAGGCAGGCAGATCACTGGAGCCCAAGAATTCGAGATCAGCCTGGGCAATGTGGTAAAACCTGGTCTCTCCTAAAATACAAAAATTTAGGCTGGGCGCAGTGGCTCATGCCTGTAATCCCAACACTTTGGGAGGCTGAGGCGGGTGGATCACCTGAGGTTAGGAGTTCGAGATGAGCCTGGCCAACATGGTGAAACCCTGCATCTACTAAAAATACAATTAGCTAGGCATGGTGGCGGGCACCTGTAATCCCAGCTACTCGGGAGGCTGAGGCAGGAGAATCGCTTGAACCTGGGAGGCAGAGGTTTCAGTGAGCTGAGATCCTACCACTGCACTCCTGCCAGGGTGACAGAGCAAGACGCTGTCTCAAAAATAAATAAATAAATAAGCAAGCCAGGCATGGAAGCACACACTTGTAGTCCAGCTACTTGGGAGGCTGAGATGAGAGGATCACCTGAGCCTGGTAGTTCAAGGCGGCAGTGAGCTGTGATTATGCTACTGAATTCCAGCCTGGGCAATGGGAGTAAAGCTCCACCGCAAAAATAAAAGATAATAATAATAGTGGCTGGGCGCAGTGGCTCACACCTGTAACCCCAGCACTTTGGGAGGCCAAGGCAGGTGGATCACCTGAGGTCAGGAGTTCAAGACCAGCCTGGCCAACATGGTGAAATCTCATCTCTACTAAAAATACAAAAATTATCCAGGCGTGATTGTGGATGCCTGTAATCCCAGCTACTCAGGAGGCAGAGGCAGGAGAATCGTTTGAACCCAGGAGGCAGAGGTTGCAGTGAGCCAAGATTGAGCCATTGCACTCCAACCTGGGCAATAGAGTAAGACTCTGTCTCAAAATAATAATAATAATAATAATTCACAGACTCTCATCAGGTTAGCCAAAGAGACCCTTTCCAAACAGAAGATCCTCCCAGGTAAATAAAGCATATTTGATTGCTGTGTCTGCTTAGTCACCTAATCTGGAATGGTTCCTCAGTTTTTCCTTGACTTTTGAGTCCTTGACACTTTGGAACATTACAGGCCAGTTAATTGGCAGAAGGTTTCTTAGTTTAAGTTTATCAGACCTTTCTTCCTGCTTCAATTCAGGTTATGCATTTTTGTCAAGAATAGTATGAAAGTAATGCTGGATTCTTCTGGTTGCTTCTTGACCTGTGACACATGAAGTTGCTATGCTATGTAACCGGGGCTGTTAACCTTGTCTGTCAGGTTTCTCCATTATAAAGTTTCTGTGTGTCTCCTGTGAGGAAAAAGTATGTTAAGGGAGGGACTCTGAGTCTGTGAATTATCCAGTTCTTCATCAAACTTTTACCCATTAGTCTTAGCATCCACTGGTGTTTCTTGGTTGAATTAATTATCATTCTGTTACTTATCAAGTGGCTATTTTCTAACTCCATCATTTTTTCCTACATTTATTCATTGGCATTCTACCATAAAAAAGCTTTTCTTCTCCCCATATCCTATTCTTTTGTTTGTATCAGTACAGATGCATATATTTTTATTTTATCCAATTGGTTATAATCTGTCACAATTTGTTGTTGCTGTTGCTCAGATCATCCCAGCCTTGACCAGTGGAGCCCTTTCAAGCTGGCTTCTGTGACATTTTGATATGTCTATAACATTCTTTGAATACTTTCTTACTTCCTAGTACAACAAAATATTCCAGGCTCATCTTATACTTTTCCTGTCCCTGCCTTGAAATCAGTCACTGCTCCAGAGAGCTGCAGAGTGGTGAAAGGGATTTACAAGCCATGATGAAGAGGCTGGGTGTGCCCATTGCTATTAGGCTGTTCATGTTCCCAAGATACTACACAAGTTCACAAGGACACCATCAATTACAATCCAACCTTAAATTATTCATGATCTTTTTCTCCCATTCCAAATTTGTAACTCCTTTCTCTAATGGTGAACAACTGGCTCCAATTATGCTCAACGTATTTACCTATTTGATCAATCCCTTTAAAGGTGGACAATTTTCATCACCACCATCACTGTCAACTCATGCAGACATGCATCCTCCTTACCTTCTTGACCTTGGACATTGCACTCTGGTCCAATGCCATGTAGATGCCATCCCACTCTGCTCAGAAGACAAGTGAGCCTCCCCCACTACCACACTCAGAGCATGGTGCCTCCTCGCCATATTCAGGCACTGACAACCATGCTGGAGTGCTCTGCACACTGCCCCCAGACCTGGATGACTGCCTTGCTCAGCCTCACCTAATCACTTTTGAACTGGATTAATCAGGAAGGAAAGCAGGAGAGAAGGCAGGAAGGGAGGCAGGAAGGAAGCATAATCTGAAATAGTTTGGACTCGTCAAAGGTATATGAAGTATATCTTAGTCCATTCAGGTTGCTATAAGAAAACGCCATAGACTGAATGGTTTATACACAACATAAATTTATTTCTTATAGTTCTGGAGGCTGGGGATTCCAAGAACAAGGCATTAGCAGATTCATTGTCTTCTGTTTCACAGAATGTGTCTTCTTGCTGCATCCTCACATAGTAGAAGACACAAGGCAGCTTTCTGGGGCCTCCTTTATAAGGATACTAATTCCATTAATAAGGGAAGAGCCCTCATGAACTAATCACTTCCTAAAGACTGTACCATCTAATACCATTAGTTCAGGGGTTAGAGACCACTGAAGATAATCAATATTATACAAGCTCTGTCACACCCATTAGAATAGCTAACTATCAAAGGGAAAATAATAATAACGAGTGTTGGTAAAGACATGGATAAACTGAACCCTTGCGCATTATTGGTGGGGATGTAAAATGGGCAATTACTATGGGAAATAGTAGGGAAGTTGTTCAAAATTAGACAGAGAGTTACCATATGATCTAGCAATTGCATCCCCAGTATATAACCAAAGTAAGTCAAAGCAGGGACACAAAGAGATATTTGTCCATTCATGTTCATAGCAACACTATTCACAATAGCCAAAAAGTTGGAAGGATCCCAAGTATCCTTTAATGAATAAATGAATAAACAAAATGTGGTATAAACATACAATGGAATATTATTATTCAGTCTTATAAGGAAGATGATTTGGACACATGCTACAACATGGATAAGCATGTTGAGGACATGCTCAACAATCTTGAGGATTTTGTGCTAAGTAAAATTAGCCAGTCGCAAAGGGACAAATACAGCATGATTCCACCCATATGAGATACCTAGAGTGGTCAAATTCAGAGAGGCATAAAGTACATTAGAGATTACTAAGGATTACAGAGAGAAGGGAATGGAGAGTTATTGTTTAAGGGTACAGAGTTTCAGTTTGAAAGATGAAAAGAGTTCTAGACATAGATAATGGTGATGGTTCCAAAACAATGTGAATGTAATTAATGTCACTGAAGTGAATGCTAAAAATGGTTAAAATGATAAATTTTATGTTATGTGCATTGTACCACAATAAAAAAGTTAAAATATTACACAATTTGTGAATATTATTTCAAAAGACTTGTTTTAGGAATTTTTCAAATGTGCAAACATAAATGGAACAAGTATATAGTTCCTATATGACTACATTAATAAAACAATGCTCATACTGCTATATTATTTCATATATTTTCTCAGATACACACATATTTAATTAAACATGATAGTTAATGACCTTTAAATACAAGAGCAGAAACCTTGGGGTAAGTTTTTTATTTTTGTCTCAAATAAGTTAAAACAAATTCCATTTATCCATATTTTTGGAAGAAACATTTGTTTTCAAAATAAGTTACTTTCAGACTTGGCTAACCACGAGTCTGAAATGTGCACAAAACTCCCTCAACCATACATATAGTAAAATAGAGGTAAAGAGAACAACAGATAATGCTGTGAATAAATTCTTCCAAGTCCGTGAAACAAATTGGAGTCAAATTTGAATAATGCAATCAGTCTACATGAATATTTTAGGCCACTTGGTTTAATTCAGCAAATTTCATTGAACACCTGTTTATGCCAGATACAGTATTAAGTAATGAGGCTATAGAGAGGAGCAAAACACTATTTCTCAAAACACTATTTCTATCCTCTAGGATTGTAAATACTGTAGTTGGAATAAGACAGAGCCGAGAGAGGAACCAGCATTACTGAAAACCTGAATACATCATTTTATGTGAGTCTCGCAATCTCTCTGTGAGTTCGTTGTTGTTATCCCCATTTTTTAGATGAGAGAACTGAGATTTAGAGAGATTAAGTAAAGCACCATGAGACAAACAATTCAAAAAAAGCAGAGATCTAATTTTTCCCCCGTTCATCTGATTCCAAAGTCCACACTCTGTCTCCAATCTTACCATGATATATTGAATTATACTACACTGTATTACACAATAAAAAATAGGCATGGGAACAAATAATTACAACCAACTACAATACAGGTGATACGAAAAATATTTGCCACGTAGATGAATGTCAAAGAAGAAGCCATGGTCAACTTTGTTCTTCGGAATAGGCTCAGAAAAATTTAAATAGGGTGGTTAATTCTGCAGTAGAATTTGATATTAGATGGAAATTTTACAAGTTGACAAAGGAGGAAAAAATACTCAGTGGAAACATGCAAAATACTTTCTTTACCCATGTCAGGCCTCTGAGCCCAAGCTAAGCCATCATATCCCCTGTGACCTGCACATACACATCCAGATGGCCGGTTCCTGCCGTAATTGATGACATTCCACCACAAAAGAAGTGAAAATGGACTGTTCCTGCCTTAACGGATGGCATTATCTTGTGAAATTCCTTCTCCTGGCTCATCCTGGCTCAAAAGCTTCCCTACTGAGCACCTTGTGACCCCCACTCCTGCCTGCCAGAGAACAACCCCCCTTTTCCTTTACCTACCCAAATCCTATAAAACGGCCCCACCCCTCTCTCCCTTTGCTGACTCTCTTTTCGGACTCAGCCCGCCTGCACCCAGGTGAAATAAACAGCCATGTTGCTCACACAAAGCCTGTTTGGTGGTCTCTTCACACAGACGCGCATGAAATTTGGTGCCGTGACTCGGATCGAGGGACCTCCCTTGGGAGATCAATCCCCTGTCCTCCTGCTCTTTGCTCTGTGAGAAAGATCCACCTACGACCTCAGGTCCTCAGACAAACCAGCCCAAGAAACATCTCACCAATTTCAAATCCAGTAAGCGGCCTCTTTTTACTCTCTTCTCCAACCTCTCTCACTGTCCCTCAACCACTTTCACCTTTCCACTCTTCAATCTCTCCCTTCTGTTAATTTCAATTCCTTTCATTTTCTGATAGAGACAAAGGAGACACGTTTTATCTGTGGACCCAAAACTCTGGTGCCGGTCACGGACTAGGGAAGGCAGCCTTCCCTTGGTGTTTAATCATTGCAGGGACACATCTCTGATTATTCATCCAGGTTTCAGAGGTGTCAGACCACGCAGGGACACCTGCCTTGGTCCTTCACCCTTAGCAGCAAGTCCCACTTTTCTGGGGAAGGGGCAAGTACCCCAACCCCTTCTTTCCGTGTCTCTACCCTTTCTCGCCTTTCTGGGGGGCAAGAAACCCCCAACCCCTTCTCCTTCACTCTTAGCGGCAAGTCCCACTTTTCTAGAGGAGGGGCAAGTGCCCCAAGCTCGTATCTCTGTGCCCCAATCCCTTATTTCCGCACCCCAACCTCTTATATCTCTGCGCCGCAATCCCTTATTTCTGTGCACCGACCTCTTATCTCTGTGCCCCAATCCCTTATTTCCGTGCCCCAACCTCTTATATCTCTGTGCCCCGATCCCTTATTTCCACACCCCAACCTCTTATATCTCTGTGCCCTGATCCCTTATTTCCACGCCCCAACCTCGTATCTCTGCGCCCTGACCCCTTTCCCGCTTTTCTGGAGGGTAAGAACCCCCGAACCGCTTCCCTCCATGTCTCTACTCTCCCTTTTCCTTAAACTTGCCTCCTTCACTATGGGCAACCTCCCACCCTCCATTCCTCCTTCTTCTCCCTTAGCCTGTGTTCTTAAGAACTTAAAACCTCTTCAACTCTCACCTGACCTAAAATCTTAGCGTCTTATTTTCTTCTGCAATGCCACTTGACCCCAATACAAACTCGACAGTAGTTCCAAATAGCCAGAAAACGGCACTTTCAATTTTTCCATTCTACAAGATCTAAATAATTCTTGTCGTAAAATGGGCAAATGGTCTGAGGTGCCTGATGTCCAGGCATTCTTTTACACGTTGGTCCCTCTCTAGTCTCTGTTCCCAATGCAACTCATCCCAAATCTTCCTCCTTTCCCTCCCGCCTGTCCCCTCAGTCCCAACCCCAAGCGTCGCTGAGTCTTTCTAATCTTTCTTTTCTACAGACCCATCTGACCTCTCCTCTCCTCCCCAGGCTGCTCCTCGCCAGGCCGAGCTAGGTCCCAATTCTTCCTCAGCCTCCGCTCCTCCACCCTATAATCCTTTTATCACCTCCCCACCTCACACCCGGTCCAGCTTACAGTTTCGTTCCATGACTAGCCCTCCCCACCTGCCCAGCAATTTACTCTTAAAAAGGTGGCTGGAGCTAAAGGCATAGTCAAGGTTAATGCTCCTTTTTCTTTATCCCAAATCAGATAGCGTTTAGGCTCTTTTTCATCAAATATAAAAATCCAGCCCAGCTCATGACTCATTTGGCAGCAACCCTGAGACACTTTACAGCCCTAGACCCTAAAAGGTCAAAAGGCCGTCTTATTCTCAAAATACATTTTATTACCCAATCTGCTCCCAACATTAAATAAAACTCCAAAAATTAAATTCCGGCCCTCAAACCCCACAACAGGATTTAATTAACCTCGCCTTCAAGGTGTACAGTAATAGAAAAAAGTTGCAATTCCTTGCCTCCACTGTGAGACAAACCCCAGCCACATCTCCAGCACACAAGAACTTCCAAATGCCTGAACCGCAGTGGCCAGGCGTTCCTCCAGAACCTCCTTCCCCAGGAGCTTGCTACAAGTGCCAGAAATCTGGCCACCAGGCCAAGGAATGCCTGCAGCCCAGGATTCCTCCTAAGCCGCGTCCCATCTGTGCGGGACCCCACTGGAAATCGGACTGTTCAACTCACCTGGCAGCCACTCCCAGAGCCCCTGGAACTCTGACCTAAGGCTCTCTGACTCCTTCCCAGATCTTCTTGGCTTAGCGGCTAAAGACTGACACTGCCCGATCACCTCGGAAGCCCCCTAGACCATCACGGATGCTGAGCTTCGGGTAACTCTCACAGTGGAAGGTAAGTCCGTCCCCTTCTTAATTAATACGGAGGCTACCCACTCCACATTACCTTATTTTCAACGGCCTGTTTCCCTTGCCTCCATAACTGTTGTGGGTATTGACAGCCAGGCTTCTAAACCTCTTAAAACTCCCCACCTCTGGTGCCAATTTAGACAATACTCTTTTAAGCACTCCTTTTAGTTATCCCCACCTGCCCAGTTCCCTTATTAGGCTGAGACACTTTAACTAAATTATCTGCTTCCCTGACTATTCCTGGATTACAGCTGCATCTCATTGCTGCCCTTCTTCCCAATCCAAAGCCTCCTTTGCGTCCTCCTCTTGTATTCCCCCACCTTAACCCACAAGTATAAGATACCTCTACTCCCTTCTTGGCGACCGATCATGCACCCCTTACCATCTCATTAAAACCTAATCACCCTTACCCCACTCAACGCCAATATCCCATCCCTCAGCACAGTTTGAAAGGATGAAAGCCTGTTATCACTCACCTGTTACAGCACGGCCTTTTAAAGCCTATAAACTCTCCTTATCATTCCCCCATTTTACCTGTCCTAAAACCAGACAAGCCTTACAAGTTAGTTCAGGATCTATGCCTTATCAACCAAATTGTTTTGCCTATCCATCCCATGGTGCCAAACCCATATACTCTCCTATCCTCAATACCTCCCTCCACAATCCATTATTCTGTTCTGGATCTCAAACATGCTTTCTTTACTATTCCTTTGCACCCGTCATCCCAGCCTCTCTTCACTTTCACTTGGACTGACCCTAACACCCATCAGGCTCAGCAAATTACCTGGGCTGTACTGCCACAAAGCTTCACAGACAGCCCCCATTATTTCAGTCAAGCCCAAATTTCTTCCTTATCTGTTACCTATCTCAGCATAATTCTCATAAAAATACACATGCTCTCCCTGCTGATCGTGTCTGATTAATCTCCCAAACCTCAATCCCTTACAAAACAACAACTCCTTTCCTTCCTAGGCATGGTTAGTGCAGTCAGAATTCTTACACAAGAGCCAGGACCGCACCCTGTAGCCTTTCTGTGCAAACAACTTGACCTTACTGTTTTAGCCTAGCCATCACGTCTCCGTGCAGCGGCTGCTGCAGCCCTAATACTTTAGAGGCCCTCAAAATCACAAACTATCCTCAACTTACTTTCTACATTTCTCATAACTTCTGAAATCTATTTTCTTCCTCATACCTGACGCATATACTTTCTGCTCCCTGGCTCCTTCAGCTGTACTCACTCTTTGTTAAGTCCCACAATTACCATTGTTCCTGGCCCAGACTTCAATCTGGCCTCCCACATTATTCCTGATGCCACACACCTGACCCCCATGACTGTATCTCTCTGATCCACCTGACGTTCACCCCATTTCCCCACATTTCCTTCTTCCCTGTTTCTCACCCTGATCACACTTGGTTTATTGATGGCAGTTCCACCAGGCCTAATCGCCACACACCAGCAAAGGCAGGCTATGCTGTAGCACAAGCCACTAGCCCGCCTCTTAGAACCTCTCATATCCTTTCCATCGTGGAAATCTATCCTCAAGGAGATCACTTCTCAGTGTTGCATCTGCTATTCTACTACCCCTCAGGGATTGTTCAGGTCCCCTCCCTTTCCTACACATCAAGCTCGAAGATTTGTCCCTGCCCAGGACTGGCAAATTGACTTAAATACCTCTTAGTCTAGGTAGACACTCTCACTGGATAGGTAGAGTCCTTTCCTATAGGGTCTGAGAAGGCCACCGCGGTCATTTCTTCCCTTCTGTCAGACATAATTCCTCAGTTTGGCCTTCCCACCTCTATACAGTCTGATAACAGACCAGCCTTTATTAGTCAAATCAGCCAAGTATTTTTTCAGGCTCTTGGTATTCAGCGAAACCTTTATGTCCCTTACAGTCCTCCGTCTTCAGGAAAGGTAGAACGGACTAATGGTCTTTTAAAAACACACCTCACCAAGCTCAGCCACCAACTTAAAAAAGACTGGACAATACTTTTACCACTTTCCCTTCTCAGAATTCAGGCCTGTCCTCGGAATGCTACAAGATACAGCCCATTTGAGCTCCTGTATAGATGCTCCTTTTTATTAAGCCCCAGTCTCATTCCAGACACCAGACCAACTTGGAACGTGCCCCAAAAAACTTGTCATCCCTACTATCTTCTGTCTAGTCATACTCCTATTCACCGTTCTCAACTACTCATACATGCCCTGCTCTTGTTTACACTGCCGGTTTACACTGTTTCCCCAAGCCATCACAGCTGATATCTCCTGGTGCTATCCCCAAACCGCCACTCTTAACTCTTGAAGTAAATAAATAATCTTTGCTGGCAGGACTATGCTGAATCTCCTTAGGCACTCTCTAATCAGATGTCCTGAGTCATCCCAATTCTTAGACCTTTTATACCTGTTTTTCTCCTTCTCTTATTCCATTTAGTTTTTCAATTCATACAAAACCGTATCCAGGCCATCACCAATAATCCTAAATGACAAATGTTTCTTCTAACAGTCCCACAATATCACCCCTTACCACAAAATCTTCTTTCAGCTTAATCTCTCCCACTCTAGGTTTCCACACCGCCCCTAATCCCACTCAAAGCAGCCCTGAGAAACATCGCCCATTATCTCTCCATGCCATCCCAAAAATTTTCGCCGTCCCAACACTTTACCACTATTTCATTTTATTTTTCTTATTAATATAAGAAGACAGGAATGTCAGGCCTCTGAGCCCAAGCTAAGCCATCATATCCCCTGTGACCTGCACGTACACATCTGGATGGCCGATTCCTGCCTTAATTGATGACATTCCACCACAAAAGAAGTGAAAATGGACTGTTCCTGCCTTAACGGATGGCATTATCTTGTGAAATTCCTTCTCCTGGCTCATCCTGGCTCAAAAGCTCCCCTACTGAGCACCTTGTGACCCCCACTCCTGCCCGCCAGAGAACAACCCCCCTTTTCCTTTACCTACCCAAATCCTGTAAAACGGCCCCACCCCTATCTCCCTTTGCTGACTCTTTTCGGACTCAGCCCGCCTGCACCCAGGTGAAATAAACAGCCATGTTGCTCACACAAAGCCTGTTTGGTGGTCTCTTCACACGGACGCGCATGAAAACCCATGTGTAGACATTCATTTGCCCTTCCAATTCACTCCTCTGGTCTGCAGTTCACCCACAAGAAGGTATTTCACTGGAATGTTGCTTATAAATGTTGTTAGATTTTGCCAAGTGAAGATGCTGTGTTTCATTATCCCCTTCACATAAATAGATACACATATATTTCTTTGAGTACAGTCTTTATTTTTTTTAATATGTTTATGTTTGGCATATCTCAGTGTGTGGTGTGTATATAACACGGTACACATATATTCACTGCATCTACCACCTTTTGTCTCTTTTGTACCCTCACATAGTTTCTGCAATCATCTCCAGCACATGGGGATGCTCAGGAGATATTACTAATTGATTTTAAGTCTTCTCAAAGAACATTCATTATCATTATCATTATCATTATGCCCACACTGGAAAGCTGTCAGATGTCAATGTGTACTTGGTAGAAAGAAATTGACTTGTGAATGTTAATACCTTGGTGAAACATTTTTCCATAGATAACAATTTTCTGGAAAAATGCTCTTTTGATGTAATGGCCACAAACAGACTTATTCTTTCTCTGCAGAGGACAAAAAGGCACCCTTACAACATACACCTTCCAGTCTGTGTTAGTGATGGCACTAATACAGATGCCCAGAGCTATATCCCCTGCCCAGAGCTGACAGATTCTTTTTATCCATTATATCTCAAGCATCAGATCACTAATTCATGTACAGGATAAGACAACTGCCAAATTATTAGACTACAGAGGGAAGCTCCTCAGACACCTGTCATGTTGATGAAAGCAGCACTGTCCTCTGACCTTTGCCAGTTCAAGGTCGATAATGAGAGGAGTCAGGCAGGAAGAGCAGCATGTGTCGGCTCCATTAACGTGCGCTGTGTGTGCACTCAGGAGCACTGCATCTCCTGTCAATTATTGTGGGGAGACCGGGGACCGCTGATTACCAGGGACATGGCGTAGCGAGCCGCAGTTACCTCTACTTCTGTACCCAGCTGCATTTTAATTAGCGCAATCCCTCGACTATATCTTCAGAGCTTCATTATTGAGCTTCAAGAAACTCAAGTAAGGCTTTTTACATTTCACATCACTAATTGGAAGAAATGTTGAACATTCTAGTAATGGAGTTTGATGACACCAGTCTCTGGGTAAAGGCTTTGCAGGCTTCTTAGAACAGGACAATCTTGACTTGCTGAGAGCTGTGTGTAGCAGAACCAGCCACAGAAGCAGAAGCGGAGAGGGACAGTTTCCCAGTAAGAAAGCCATAGACAGCAGCTAGGAGAGCAGCAAACTAAATGCGGGATGGCAACCCCACAGCCTGGCCTGTCTGCATAGGGGTCTGTGCATATCCATATGAAGAAGAATGCAGTGAGCAAGCAGTCTTTGAATCCACAAATAAAGGAACAAAGGGAAGGAATTTAAAAATCTGAAAAGGGAACTGTCTTCATAGTTTTCACACTTTTCTCTTACAAAAGAAACTGAGCCTTTGCAAAAATCACTCATTTAGCAGAAAAGGGTCTAAAATATCAAAGTCAGAAGACTTTTATTCTCATAAACCACCACCACAATTCTCCCAGGGTAGTGATTTTTAAATGGAGTAAGTATCACCATCATATAGAGGGTGGTTAAAACACAGATTGCTGGGCTCGCACCATTTCTTCCCAAGTTTCTGATTCATTAGGTCTGAGGTAGGACTGGATGATTTTGCATTTCTAACAAGTTCCCAGGTGATGCTGATGCTGTTGATGAATGGGAGACAACTATATTTACATAATCGCCTTCCTAGAGGCAGCTACCCAAATTGCAGGTAGAGTGCCTGAAAGAAATAATTACCCCTTGCCATTTAAAACAAAGATATGTTACCTATGATCACCTAAGTCAGTCATTGAAACATGAGCGTGAAATGTTATATACATTAACATCAATGTCTTATTTAATCACAATAATATGTGGGGGTTTGTAGTAAATTCTTTAGTGTAAGAATATTTAAGGAGTTAATTGCCAAGTAAAAAGCACTCTTTTATAAAGGATATACCTCTTTAATGCCACCCTGTTACTTGAATAAACTTAATCTTAATTTATATAGAATGAAGGATAACTAGCCATCAGCTGAACCATAAAACAGTGACCTAAAAAATATTTGAAGTAGTTGACTATGCGTGTGTGGTTATGTTACAGATTAGTTAGGTATCTTAGCTCTTGATTTATCTAAAAAGTTTTCAGGACCAAATGTTATGCATGATCACTACGATTATTGAATAGCTTGCTTTAATCTATGTAGACTTCAGTTACTCATCTGTGAGATGTGGAAATACACTTAAAAATCCTGGTTCCTTCTAGCTTTAAAATTTCATGACATGGATCCCTATTTTCTACTCGAGTCAACATGTTTAGCACCTGGTGTGACACTCAGATTAGAAGTAAACTCTTTAAATTCTGAGCTCAGTCCCTTTAGCACATTTTATAATCTGGATCAGCACCAAATTGAAAATACCTTTTAACTTGTTATCTACTCGGTGTTTCTGCAGGGAGAAGTTCACAACCACATTTCACATTCCAAAATGTTTACCTTCCCAGAAACTTCCAGAATAAGTCATGCAGTGGAAAAAGGTCACATTCTACCTGGCATAAAGATCAAATCTACTGATAAATTAAACCAATGGCAGAAATTATCCATTGAAATTCTTGGAAAGAATGGTACGAGGGCATTACATTCAAATACAACTGAAAATTTACTTTCATAGATACTTTTCCCATTTACTTTATTTAGATGTAATATTGGAATGGCCAAATTTATTAACAGCCTAGTAATCTCAAACTAGTGAATTCTAAATATACTCTGTCCCATCAAATTCGTTGGGAGCTTTCAATACATTTCAAAGTTTATGCTGATTACATAAGAAAGACTGCTAGTCAAGCCTTGGATTACTGAGTCCAATCCAACTTTTTAGAAGCATGGGGACATGAAGTGTTCTTAGAAGATATCTTGAATCAGGACTGGCAAAACGGAGCATGTAGAGAAATGTTTCCATCCATGTGGTTTAGGTCTACTGATTTGTTCAGGTCTAATACTATTGCTGGAAATGTTTCTTCAGAGGTAATAGGGGTATCTCCAAACACATTTTTTCTCCTTCAGACTCAGCTAATGCATATGAAATTAGACAATGAGAAGTAAAAGCTTTAGTAAAAGTTGAAGCCCTCATTCAAAGCTTTTATAATAGTTTCAGGCTTCTTCTCACACCACAGAGCTGTAATTCCAAGTTGCTTATGATGTTGGCAAATGGAAAACTGAGAACTTGGTGAGCTGATAGACAAAGAGTATCGACAGGCCAGTAAATGTTTAAGCCCACTCACCGGGATAATTCAGCATTTGTCTTTGTGAACACACAGTATAGCCTAGGTTTTGAGAAACTAAAACTCAAACCATGAAACTCTCTTCTCCTTTCTGCCCACAGCATTTCAGCGTTTGAGTGGGCATCCCAGCCACCTGTCCTTCTTCAGAGAATTTATATAGCCCCTCATTTTGCCTCTCATTGCATTAGATAATGAAGTTAAAACAGACTCTCTTTCACATTTGGGATGAAAAATCACCAAGCTTCTATGCAGAAAATTTCTTTTCTTTACTCAAACCTCTGAGGGATCCAGAATGGCATTATCAGGTGACATGGACATGTGCAGGTCAGCGAGGTCAGGAAGAGAGCTGACTCAAACCGTTTCTTCTTGACATTGACCTGACACTACATATTAACATATAAAGAGCTTATGAGAACCTGAGTTGAAAATACTTCCATTTATAAGGAAGTAAACTGAGGCTCACAGAATTGCAGCAGCTTACCTGAGAACAGAGGCAGGACCGAGCTCAAGAGGCAGAGGTGGCCCTGGAAGATGTTGAAAATCACTTTGTATTAAGCCACTCTGCAACTACTTAGGAATCATATTTTTAGAACGTATTTTATTAACCAGAATTCAACTCTACCTGCAGCTCCAGTATTCATAAGGATCATCACAAATTGATTGTTCAATGTTGTATTAATTCCTATTATACATTTTCATGGCTAAATATAGAAAAATAATGACTTTCACATTTTTTTAAAATGAGAGTGTAAAATTCTTGAATGCTAGAGTGACATATATTTAAAGGGACCCGAGAAATTAGTCTGCTGATTTTCCATGTCTTATACATCCAAAATCTCACAGCTCAGGTTTTCATTTTCACCATGTATTTTGGCAGCTTCTAAGATAACCCCAAATAATTACACTGTTTTCTTAGGGCTGTTAGAATAAGGGTCTATATACTCCTTATACAAACCTACGACAGTTTGAGTCTTCACAAATCAAATCATTGAGACTACACACCCACACAGAAGCTATAATGAAAGGAGTTTATAAATAAAAGGGTTTTTTACCACCTACTCTCTGAACCATCATATTCCTCTGGGAGGAAGTTTTAAAAGAAAAAAAATGAGAGAAAATGGCTGTGTGTGTGTGTGTGTGTATGAGAGGGAGGGAGAGAGAGAGAGAGAGAGAGAGAGAGAGAGTGTGTGTGTGTGTGTGTGTGTGTGTGTGTGTGTGTGTGTGTGTGTGTGTGCAGGATCAGATTGCCCTCTGGTGGACAGTTTATTTCTTCCTTCTTTTAAGATACAACAAAGGAGAAAGAAAACTAACAATAAAAAACAGGGAAAAAG